>NC_062558.1:68020348-69456848 GCF_016906955.1 Phacochoerus africanus
TTTTCCCTGCCTTCCTTTCTAATTTTAATTGTAACACTTTACCAGTGCAACTTTCTGTTGTACTCAGTTTAGTTGCAGAGGTAACTATGGGGCAGAAATAAGTGCTTTTGGCTATTGCTGAACTTTATGTTGAAAAAAGTACTGAGTAGTTGCTTTTTCAGATTATTTTCTACAACGAACATTTAAAAAAAAAAAAACCCATGAATGATAACAGATTTTCAATCAACCAAAAGATTATCCCCCAAAATGTCCTTACTCTACAGAGACTAAAAAGATTATGTTTAGATGTGGTCAGCTCAGATAAGTGCAATACACTGTTGACAAGGCTAGGCTTATGAATGTTTGCAGTCAAACAACCAGTTGGTTTCATTCACAGAAAGCCTCTGTGTACCAGTAGAAAGCAATGCCTCAAAAAGGGCCACCTGAGTTTCATAAGATCGACTCCAATTTGCAGTTGATTTGATGTGGAGGGGAGCTAATAAAGGTAATAAATGAGTCATTTTCCAGCATGATATAACTAGAATTGGTTCTTGGCCCAGAAAGATGTGAGTCAGTTTAGTCCTGACTCAGTTCCCAGTCTGATGCACAGTGACTCACTTCCCTCTGTGATGTCATGTTTGTTCCTTGTAAGATTTGACCTCGTTGTTTTGTTGCATTAGGGTAGGTTTTTTTTTTTTTTTTTTTGAAAAGAATAAAATGAGGATATTGTAGAATAAGATGAAATACTCCAAGGAATACAGAATTAGACAAATAAAGAAAGCCTTGATTTTCTCACAATGAGCCTGAAGGAGTAATTAAGCTTTAAATGTGTTTATTGTTGTTCCCATCTATTAGGATTGTTAATTTCCAAACAACCTAGCTATTAGCCAACATTTGATTAAAAACATTTCACATGTAAAAGAAGAAAAACTGGTATAACAATTCTATCATTCAGTAGATATATTTATAAAAGGCAGCTGCGTCTGAAAAAAGTTAACAATAGATAGATTAAAGAGGACACATAGATTGATCTTTCTAGAAAGATACATTAATTTATATACAGAAAGTGAACCAAAACTGGAACATGCATTATGGAACACGTGAGCATTTCTGGAATAGATAGAATTTTAAAAACAATATTGTAAAAATGGCTATTTTTAAGTTAGTCAATTGTGAATGAAATTAAGTATTCACGGCTTATGTTAGGAATCAAGTTTAAAACTGGAGAGAAAAGAGCCAGATGCATCTTGGACACTATATGGTGAAATGGGTTGACTTAGGTCTTTCCCTCAAGGCGAACCAAAAACCTCTCATCTTCAGTATATAACTACACTGAGAAAGTCAAAGTGATATAAGTTAAGGTTGTTTCAATGAAAAGCCAGAGAAACCCCTTATGGCTAACTTAAGCTAAAAAGGGGATATTTTAGGCAACAGATAAATCAAAGGAGTTGCCAAATAACCAAGGGTCAGAGCACTTTGGAGGTCCCCAGATTAGTTACTTCTGGACATGCTAGGGCTCTGTCAACTTGCAGCTCTGCTCCAGCAGCCTTCTATAGCTTGTTCTCACTATTCATGTTTGAAATGCCCGAAGGATGATCCATTAATTGGTCCACCCATGGCAGGTGTATCTTCCCTTGGATGAATCATCTCTGACAGAGGAGCTAGGTACATAATTCCTACTAGGAGAATTGTTAAGAGCTGGCAACATCTCAACAACTGTGTGTGCTACCAAGACCATTTGGTTTGTTTTCCAACTTCTTTCCTCTACAGCTCCAATCATAACAATGTTTTTATCTGTCCTGTAGATGAGTGCGTCTCCAAGTTTTATGATCATATGATTACCTGGGGGATCTTGTTAAAATGCAGATTCTAATCCAGCAGAACTGGGACATTACCTGAGATTCTGCATTTATCTGCTCCCAGCTATCAATCATGCCAGTTCATGAACCACACTTTCAGTAGCAAGACTCTAGATGATTTGGCTGCCTAACTTATATACATTCCCTTTTCCCCCTCTCCCAGTAGCACTAAGGTCTTTATCCAGGTTTTCACTTCTACCCCTATACTGTACTGTCATGTATTTTGGGAGAAACAGAACAAACTCCCACCTCTAGTGATGGATACCAACTGGCTTAAGCCAGTCAGTCATCCAATGTTATCTCCATGTCCTGGAATCTAGAACAGTGGATGGCAACTAGTAGACACTCAATAAATATCTGTTAAATGAGTACATGAATTGATTTGATCATATATGACATGAGCTTATATGATGAAGATAGATTTCAGGATACTGGCTTGCAATGATGATCTGGAAGCCCCTCTTGCCATCGGATGAATGTCTGAGACCTGACTATGACTGACAGCCTTCCTACAACTGTTAGAGACTCAGCTTTAGAATGAAGCTAGCACTAGTGAAGGCAGAGCAGAGACAGAAATAGGCCACTGATAACACATGGAGACATTGGGTTAACTCAGTGTTCACCCCCAACAATGATGTGAACCAAAAATTCTCTTCAATTTTAAAGCCAACTTCAGTTGGATTTTCTGTCACAACTTAAAAAATTTTAACTGATGAGGAAATGTCTTGTTCTATACTACTCTATTCAATTTTGGAGCAATGTGGGTGCCTTCATGGGTCACCATGGTCAGAAAGCAGCAAGGTCAGAAAGCATTTCATAACACCTTATGGTGTGGATTAGAAAGAGGCTTTACTGAAGAAACTTAGGAAGTGTCTGCGGGAAGAGCAGAAGTCTGCAATCTCAGTGTCTTATCTGTCTACTGGAATATGGAAAGTTTATGTTTTAGGCAAAGGATCCTACTTTCAGGTGTTTTCCAGATATAGAAAGTTAGGGAACAACTTATCAGCTGGGGTACAAACAGATTCTGGGGCATGAGGCCATCAGAATTAGGTGTTAGACATTTTCTTGAGCTGTCCAGGAAAGCAAGTTTTTCAGCCCTCGAGATGTGAGTCCTGCAGGGAGGATTGCAGCTTAACTGACTGGAATGGGGAAGTAGCTACCATAACTATAAATTTGGGGTAGCCCATGCCACTGGGAGAAGGGGGAGGCTCTCCTTGGCCTGTCCAGGCTACCTAAAGGGACCTCCCAGAGTCATTTCCAGACAATTCTGCTTATCACATACTCTAACCTTGACTCCTGACCTAGCCAGTCATTTAAGATCCTTCATATGCTTCACCACTCCTTTCAGAATAAAGTCCAAGGCGTTTTTTTTTTTTTTTTTTCCCAAGACAATCACCATCAGGCCTAACCTAAATTTTTAGTCTTTCTTGGGTCATCTCTACCTTAGATTATGAACTGCAACTATACCAGACAACCTCCTGTGCTCCAAACATTTCCTGTATCATCACCTCTCAGTGCTGGGAAGACTTCTGCACTGTGCCTCTTCCTGGAATGCATCTTGCTGAGCACTCTGCCCACTAAATTTCCTCATGATCAAAGCCTGCTCATCCTTTGAGTTTTAGCTCAACGGCGATTCTCTCTGGGAAACATTCCCAGCTCTTTAATCCCCATACCCAGCATAATTAATCATCACTGCCTTTGAGTTCCCACAGCACTCAGTTCACACTGCAGCTTATCACCTTGTTAAGCAACATAGCAATGGCCTCCCCTAGATTATGAGTTTCCTGAGCATTGAGAGCTTGTCTTATTGGTCTTAATGGCTTAAGCCCTACTGGGCTGCTCTCCATGGGACTGATCCTGCTGGCCCCACTGTGGGATCCTGCCCTTTATTCTCATTAGGGAGCTGCCTGAAGGCCAAAGTTTATTGAGAAGTTGTACAAGCCTTTCCCTGGTGATAAGAGAATCTAAAGATGGACTAGGTGCAGCCTTTTGAAATGCTGGAATTTCTGACCAAGCTGGAGAGGGCCAAACATGTTTGGTGGGGGACAAGATTAGGAAGAGATGAAGCTTAATCTTTTGGAAAAAGTTCCTAGATGGTCAGTGGGGCTGGTTGCCTCGGAGAAGAGCCACCGAGCCACTGATACAGAAAATGATCTAGCATATAAAAGGAACAGTATAACGCTTAAAAAAAAAAAAAAGATTTGCCTTTTTTGACCTTTTCTCAATATAATTGCTGTTAGCTTTATTACTAAAGCTGAATGCCCAAGGTATCAGGAAGCACTCCTAAAAATGGCTGCGAATGCTGCCATTCATGGATTTGCGCCCACCATTTGGGATATAGTGGTAGAGGATTTCTATTTCCACAGTCATGGTGCCTTGGTTGTTCTAGTTAGAGTACTAATGATGGGCACTTAAATTAGACCATACAGAGTTATGGAAAATCGCCAGCACTTTCATTTTTATCAGGTCAACAAACTTTAGGCGTTTGTAGCTATTCACCTTGACCTCTATGGGTTTTTAGAACAACAATATAATGTCCAGAATGATAAGAACAAGCAGGTGATGTGGCTTTTCTGAACATTTATTCGGTCACCTCAGAACACACCTAAAGGTAGGCTGCTGCCAAAGTACACAGGCCACTGGGTGTGAGCCTGCCGGGAGCAGAGACTGGGAGTCTAATAGAGCTGCTGGCACAGTGACAGTCTGCAGGCCCAGTCTGGCCTGCACGGCAGCTGCACAGGCTCCTGGGACCAGAGCCAGCTGGTGGCTCATGGCAATGGTTTCTGGGTCCTGGATCCACCCCAAGACCAGCCCAAGCTCCTTAGCCCTGAGCTGGCAGCGGCTTTGTTCTGACTCCAAGTTGAAGTTCAGCCCCCTAAGCCAGAAGATGAAGGCAGGCCCTTGCACCCTAATCCATGCCCTCCTCCCAGCCTGACATACAGTCTGCTCCAGGCAGGCCTTAGGGCCAGAGGGAAGGGCTGGTCCTCCAGGTTTAAACTTGGTTAGCCTAAGAACTTTTCTTATTTTATTTTTTTGCTTTTTAGGCCCACACCCATGGTGGTTCCCAGGCTAGGCGTCTAATTGGAGCTACAGCTGCCAGCCTACACCACAGCCACAGCAACTCGGGATCCGAGCCACGTCTGTGACCTACACCACAGCTCACGACAACACCGGATCCTTAACCCACTGAGTGAGGCCAGGGATGGAACCCGCAACCCCTTAGTTCTTAGTCGGATTTGTTTCTGCTGTGCCACGAAGGGAACTCCTAGCGTAAGAATTTTTATAGTGGTGTTGCCCTCTCTGGGAGTCAGGGGTACACATCTGTGTTGCCACCTGTGCACTGGGCCCCAAGTGGGTATAGAGATCACAAAGGATAGAGCAAAAACTTGGCAGGAGATTCCCCTGACCCTGACCAATCCAGGAACATCCAGAAGGCAACTCAAAAACTAGATTTCATAACTGGCCTTGTTTTCATAAGAAGTGTCACCCCAGATCAGGGTCTCCTAAAGACAGAATCGGGAACAGGAATAGCACAAACATTCTCAAAATAAGATGGATTTCAATCTCTATTAGCGTGTTTCACAAACGCTCCAAATAAAAACATCCATGCTCTTAGTCTTCTGCCAAGTGTGTCTAAAGCATCTTTAGAACGTTTTGATATCATTAGTGACTGGAATGGGCAATCTAAGTAAAAGCAGAGTGCTTGCTATGCAAATAGGCTGCCTCATCCCCCAGCCATCCAAAGCTCCTCCCCTTCCGTGTGGAACTCTGAAATACAGAGTCTTTACTTGCATGTTCTCCTCTCGTGTTTCAGGCTGACTCTCCCAGATAGTGAGATACACAATAAAGGAGGGGAAATTATTTTCAGTGCTTTCCCTTTTACGAACTCTTTTTTTGGAAACCACAACCTCGGATCCCAGCAGAGGTTCCTGGGGGCTTTAAGAACATCAATCAGTTACGCAGCTGGAGGCCAAGGCTTTCCTCAGGGAAGACTTTTTACATAAAACAGATTGTACTTTGTCCTTGCCAGGGCAGACAAAGGTTTAAATTAAATATTCAGCAAGCTGCAGTTGGCTGCTTGCCACAGCCTAGGGGAGAGGGAAGGGAGATCTTGTCCCTACTCTACTACCTTTCTCAGTACAGTAGCTATTTCTTATTCCTGATTTTTTTTTTCCCCCTAGTAGACGAAACCTGGAGTTAAGTGACCTGGTCTCTGGGCTGGGCTTTTCTGTACCATATGATGTGAGTTCTTTAGCCTTCTGGGAACTCAGTTTCCTCTTCCTACAATGAAGAGTTTGAGAGGATTTGGAATGGTTTTTTCCATGTTTAACCTCCTGAGTTATTTCCAAATTATCAACAGATACCCCAAGCCTTACCTATGAGTAATGTGTTCTCACTGGTCCTGGGGCGACTGGTGTCAACTTAAAAAAAAAAAAACCAGCACAACCTAAAACTTGAGAATTAAGTTTGATTTGGGGCAAAATGAGCACTAATAGCATGGGAGGCAGCATTTCAGAGAGCTCTGATATACCACTCCCAAGAGTTAGGGGGCAATGTCAGTATATATGTGATTTTGGTGAAGCACACATTTTACAGAAGGTTGCTGCTAGTCACAAGGAGCCAATGTCAACGTGAAGAATTTTAGCGCTTTTCTAGATATGAGGAGATGCAAGAATTGGGCTTATAAAGTCTTCTCCTGAAAATATCTAAGTATCTTTAGTCCTGTTCTGCTAGTTTCCCCAGAGCATAGAATGCCTCCACCCTGAGATCCTTTCAGGGGGTGTTGAGGGTCAGCAGCTGTAGTGGCTCATGATTCAATCCATGTAGAGGCAAGTGCCAGTCTCCAATTCACACTGGGGTGACCAAGTTCATTTTTCCACAGACCCAGGGACCAGAAACGCCATGTTATGAGAGAAAGAAGCCCCATAAAACTTGATAAATAGCAACTGAATCTGTGTCTCAGTTTTCGGTGCAATTGAGACTGATTGGGGTTGTTATGAATTGGAGAGAAAAAGCCCTCAAAAATGAGGTAGCTTCTACCTAACTCACTTCAAACCAATTACTGCCACTTTGGAATGTGAGCCACTGGGCAGCCAGTTCTTTATTTTAATGTGAAAGCTCTAAACTTTTAAATATTGGCAACTAATTAAAAAAAAAATCCTTGCAAGTTTCGCAAAAATAGACAAATAGGAACATGGACTAAATTCAATTTGAAGAGGGTCAGTTTGCCAGGTTCATGGACTTTAAGAAGAATTTTTGTCCTCTCTATCTCACAGAGCTGTTCAGAGAATCTGTGTATTTAAATGTGCGTTGTAAGCTGCCAAAAAGTGCTATAGAATGGTAGAACCTTAATAGGTTGTTCAATCATATTTTTCAATATAGAAAAGTTCCACTGAAGAGTAAGTTTCAGGAAAACAACTTTACCTACATTCAGGTTCCCAATGAATTCTTGGCCTGGGAGCTAATGGTTCTTTTTTTCTTTTTTGGTTAAAAATACTTTTTATTATCTACCTCCATGTTAAAAAAATTGATTTCATGTATTCTACTTTGGAGGAAGCATACTAAAATGGAGTGCGTATTTAAACTCCAGAATTGTACGTTGCATTCTGTAATAATGGTAGCCTTTTAATGTTGTTATTAGTATATTTAATGAACATCTTATTTTAGCAGATAATTGAATGTTAAGATTTGTATAGGGTAATATGCATTTTAGTTAATTTTTCTGCCATTTGGATACATGTATTCTATAATACTATAATAATTGCAACAATAAGTCTGCTAAAGACAGTAAATGAGAGTTTGTTCTTTTCATACTGAAAAGTATAGCCTTTTTTCTTGAGAGAGAAAGAATCAAATGAAAATGGGATTTAATCCTTTAAACATTCATTTTAGTGGCTAGATTACCTCTTTTCCTATTTTAACTGTATAAGAAATGCAAATTTTGATTTCAAGAATGTATATAAATACATTGCAACTGGTCTAAATTTATTCAGCTGTTATGCAAGTAATATTTGTTTAGGTAATTTATTGGGAAACAAGATAAAATCATTTCTTGAAATGCCATGATTTTACCAGGAAAATAACTGAACTGGTACCTTGATAAAAGGCATTTCCTTTTTCATGGATAGTTAATAATTCTCTCTTTTCAGTTTTTTTCCTTGAATTTAGTAACCTATAACATAAATACTTCATTTTTTTTCTCTTTTAGAATTTGTCTCATTTTCTTCCCTTGTATTTAAATTTTAAACTTTTTAATATATGGTAGGATTTGATCCATTAATTTATAGTTTCTGACATAATTTAAAATATTTTAGAAATTATCACATTGTAAATCAACTATACTTCAATAAAACTATATATATATATATATATATATATATATATATATATACACACATACACACACTTTTAAGCTTTCACTTTTCGTATAAATTGAAGGACATAAATAAACAGGATTTCTCTATAAGCAGGGCAATATGTGAAATATTTACCAAATGAGATGGCATGGCCACAATCAGAATGGACTCTGTCATAGTCAGGATAAATACCAGCTGTAAATAACTGTTCCAGACTTACTGGTTCTTTTTAACAACAAGTTGCAACTGTGTAATTATTATCACTAGAATAATTATAGTATGGGAAGCACCGTAACATTTGGTTGCTGTGTTAGTCTGGATAACTAACCACTGGCTGCCATAACAGACCAACTCTGAAGTCTCAGGGGCTTTACACAACAAAAAATGTCTTTCCTACACACACAAAATGATGGAGTCAGCAGGGTTTTCTTTTCACTCAGAGGCCCCTCCATCCCTCCATCTTGCTGTCCCTGGGTCTCACTCTCCCTGACCTAGAAATGATACCTGACATTTCTGCTCTCACTTTTCACTGGCCAGAACTAGACACAATCTAACTGTAAAAAAAGAGTAGAAAATGCAGGGGGGGAAACATCAATTGTCTTGTGAGTCTGCAGCCCAAGTACTTATGGGGATTTCTATCTCACATCACACATTTATTTAAACGATGGTGCCTTCAGACCTTTGCTGCTGGATTGTAGCCTGATTGTGTAACTTTGTTTCTTTAACTAGCTCTAATCATACTCTCTCCAATCTATTTCTGGGTCAGATGCCCAAGAGGGACAATCTGACTGGCTTGTTTATCATCCCTGTCTGTGTGGGCATAGCCTTTGTTTAAAGTCATCTGAAACACACTGGCCAGTCTATAGATGACTGCTCTTGCTTTTGTGCCCACACCAGTTTTAGCCATTTGTGGAAAGGAAATTGGGAATAAACTGAGTAGGAATTTGGAGATGAAATGAATAAATAAATTTGGTAGAATTATTTTAAATAATGAAGATTTTGAAACATCTAATAATGTTTTTGTTGTTATTGTTACTATATCACAATAACTGCAAAATCAAAAATTTTCAAGGTTTTGTAAAGAACTATAGCTGTACTTTTTCAAGCATATTCAAGTAATATGAATTAAAAGTTACGTCGGTCTATAAAGTGTATAAAATGTTACTTTCTTCATTTTTTAATAGCCAAATTTTATTTCTATTTTATGCCTCCATTCCATTGAGTCGATGAAAATTAGTTTTGTTAAATTTTAGGCCTCTCTTACCTGCCCAGGTTGCATAGACGATTCAAGGGGTTTAGTAGCATCAAGGCATTGGAAGGTGTATAATCTTGCCCTCTATATATACCGCCCCCCCAACTTTCATGAGATACTAACTGTGACAGAGGTCACCACTTACTTACTGATAACCATTTTCTCTTTCTTTAGTTAAAGAACCACCTTATTTTTATCTGGGTACATGGCTACCCACATAGTGACTACATTTCCTACACTCTCCTAAAGCTAGGTAAGGCCATGCCCTTACATGACACCTGCTGGCCCACAGCTTTCCACATTCCTGTTACTCTTTCACCCAGGATGGAATGAGGAAAGGGTTTTAGTGAACCAGTTTTGTTTCTGGGATGGTGAAGGGCAATATTCTGGTGGATGGCAGAGTAACGATTTTCTGGGTTCTTGGATGACCTGGTAGAGCAGACCACCTCTAGTCCCCTAGACTACTATTACTTTGAACTTCTAGGTGAGAGAAATGAGTGTTCTGTCTTGTTTAAGGCTCTGTTATTTTGGTTATCTGTGAAAGCAGCTGAACCAATACCTTAAGGTGTACACCCACCTTCCAGGTATTTCCTGCTGTGTCCTTCCTTGTTTCCCGTAGCCAAGTCTCTTTCATCCCACTGCTACTCAATGCCTTACTCATGTAGCTCTTTTTGTGTTGCTAACATTCTAATGTTTCCCTACCAGCTGCACTATGAGAAACTCTGCTTCTGTGCTTATCTTGCATTTCTGGCATCATTCTACTGCCACCACACCACTCGGTGGCTTTGGGAACTCTGGAACTCTCTAGGGGACCATCTGCCAGGACATAGCAGAGAGATTTTCCATCTATTCCTATACATGCTGGACATAGGAATTTAGAGTCCTAGAGCTCTTAGATTCCATCTGGAGAGGGGGCAGAATATTCTGCTCTAGACTCTTTAAACATAGCTAGGCATTTCATTATTCTTCCCTCTGAATCAACCAGAGGGTTTAGATTAGGATGAGAGTAGAGTTAGACTCAGGGTTTCTTCTCAGGGGCACACTAGTGTCTTAGCTTTTCTTTCAAGTCTCCCTACTCTTCCTCATCAGACAAATCTTTTTGAGTATTAACAATATGGGACGTTTAGGCTTAACACGTCAGGTTTCCTTCTAAATCTTTTTGTCTTAATACCTGCCCTAAGTTTTAAAAATATTCTGTTTTCTGGATTCTGTGTGTCTTTCCTTCTCAGAGGCAATTAAGGCAGATGGTGATAAATACAGTAATATAGATGGATGACAGAGTTAATATTAGAAAATTCACCTGTCATTTAAGTGGCAGCCAATAACACCAGATACTTGTCTTTTAGGAGTTTTTTTCAGTCAATAAATAGAAGTTTTTTATCATGGTGCAGTAGAAAGTTCATTGGCTCAAGATTTAGAAGATTTGTGTTCTAAGTCCTAGTTTATTCCACTCTTTGGAAGCAAACCCTCTAGGTCAATAGTAAAGTGCAATTGCAAATGCTTATTTTGTTTATCTATGGACTCTGATTCTGCTGATTGTGTAACATTGGGAAATTGACCTAGATTTCATGCTTCAGTTTTTACTGCATATTTCCATAGCACTTTGTACCTCTGATACAGGGAACTTATGTGGAATAATAAAATATTCAATAAGTTAACTTAATAAGTTAATATTCAAATAGCACTTCTATGTGCCAAGTATTATTCCTAGTGTTTTACATATATTAATTCATTTGAGACTCATTTATGAGGTAGATGCTGAGATATAATCCAAAGTAGAGTCAGAATTTAAACATACACAATCTGGTGCCAGGGTCTGTGCTCTTAATTATTAAGCTAGACAGTCTCTTAAAATAGAGAATAATTTGAAGGCAAGGAATGAGAAATGTGTTATAACTATTGGAGTAATTTCCTAGCTTGATTTATAAGCACCAATCTTTCAAACGTAAACTACGACTCAATTCTGCCTAAATTCTGCATAAATTATCCCAAATTTCAGGTATGCCAAAGAAGAGCTGAATGAATGTTAATAGTGCTATTATTACTATTATTAAGCTATTTTATTTTATTATTATTATTTTTTGTCTTTTTGCCATTTCTTGGGCCGCATATGGAGTTTCCCAGGCTAGGGGTCTAATGGGAGCTGTAGCCACCAGCCTACGCCAGAGCCACAGCAACGCAGGATTCCAGCCGTGTCTGCAACCTACACCACAGCTCGTGGCAATGCTGGATCCTTAACCCACTGAGCAAGGGCAGGGATCGAACCTGCAACCTCATGGTTCCTAGTCGGACTCGTTCACCACTGCGCCACAACGGGAACTCCTTATTAAGCTATTTTAAAATAAAATGAATAATAAATATGTTTATTTTAAAACTGCCTCCTTTCAAATGGATTTAGGTCAGGAATCAATATAAGCAACGCTTTAATTCCCACTCAGAAATAATAACTCAAAAATAGTATTAACTAAGTAATAGTTAAGAAATAATTTCGTTTTGTTTTGTTTTGTTTTTTGAGCTGTGTGAATTAAAAGTACTTTTACCCTGGCCAAACCATGAAACTGAAATATAACTGCATGATAAAACTTTGTTGCCACCTAGTGTCAGTAAAGAACATTGCAGTAATGTTGCTTCTTTTTTCTTTTTCTTTTTTTGGTCACCTCACCACATACAGATTTCCTGGGCCAGGAATCAGATCTGAGCAGCAGTTGTGACCTATGCTGCAGCTGGAGCAACGACAGATCCTTTAACCCACTGTGCTGGGTAAGGGACTGAACCTGCATTCTGGCGTGCAGAGATGCAGCTGATACCGTTGTGCCACAGGGTCAACTCCTAATGTTGCTTTTCTGTCCCTCTTTGGCAGCTTCCTTCTATATTTACATTAATATTAACCTCCACTCCCAGGTGACACTGTTTGATTCCTTTACCAGTGATCATTGGTTCTGTAGACTATGATAATAATTTGATTTCAGAGCAACTCATTTCATGATATTTCTCTCCTCCAAAGCATGATTTATTTTATGAGAATGCTCTCAGGAGACCACAAGAATTTTCATCCAAGTTAGGGACAGTGTCTAAATAGTTTGAATGTGCTCAGCCCTAAAAGATTCCTTTACTTTAACTTCAAGATGCTAAATATGGGAAAAAAAATCTTCATGATATATATCTGAATTGTTATGAAATGTTTTAGACATTCTGAAGAACATAAAGAATAAATATTTATGAACCCATTGTATTCATTATCTATTACTGTATCACAAGTTGCCTCAAAATGTAGCAGCTTAAACAGCAAACATTTATTATCTCACACAGTTTATGTGGAGGAGTCAGGGAGTGGCTTAGCTGGGTGGTTCAGGTTCAAGGGCTTTCAGGAAGTGCAGGCAAACTGTAGGCTGGGGATGGAGTCATCTCAAGCTGAACAGGAGCTAGAAAATCTGCTTCCAAGCTCACTTATGCTGTTGACAGGTTTCAGTTTCTTGCTGGCTGTTGGCCAGAGGCTCAGTTCCTCCACTAGTGGGCCTCTTTATAGGACTTGTTTCTCCCAGAGCAAGAGAGGAGAAGGAGTGGGGGAAGGAGAGGGGGAGAAGGGGGAAGAGAAAGAAGTGTGGGAGGATGAGCAGGAGGCTGGGAGTGAGGAAGAAGGAGGGAAGCCATAGTCTATTTTAAGAACCTAATCTCAGAAGTAACTTTCACTTCTACCATAGGTTATTGCTCACACAAACCAGCCTTGGTACCATGTGGCAGAGGACTACACAGGGGTATGATTAATAGGAGGTAGTCACCATTGATAATTGGGACCATCTTGAAGGCTACTACTATACCCAACATCAAGTTTAATAAGTGGTAACATGTTGCCCTGTTTGTATAACTACCTTATGGAATGTGTTTAGCCCAGGGCTAAACTATGGGAGATAGAAATGAGAAACTTTTTCTCACACAGTGGCTTTCAACTCACTCTGCTTAATCTCCCTTCCTTGCTGTGACCAACATCTCTATAAGATCCTATAGCTTTTCGCTAACATTTTTTTAACTGTAAGAAGAGTCTGTTTTCAGACATGGAAAAGATTAACCTGATATCATATGTGGCTCAAATCTAAACTCTCTATATATTTTGGCTGCACCCAAGGCATACAGAAGTTCCCGAACCCATGCTACAGTCTCCTGCCTTTGCAATTCTCCAAAGCCACAGCAATGACAATGCCAGACCCTTAACCTGCTGAGTCATGAGGGAACTCCTCAAATCTCATATTTTTAACTCTTCTTACTGTTGCCTCTGTGAGGAAGGAGATCATAGTTTTCCCATCAATGATTTTTCTGACTTGTTTTCGCCTCTTTCCCACTTTCTAACTGCTCTAGTAGGGCATCCAGCATGTGGAGTAAAAAGGAGCAACAAAATCTTTGTGCTTAGCTGGTGTGATAAGCAGCCCCTTCTTGGAGTTCCCTTCGTGGCTCAGGGGTTAACAAACCTGACAAGGATCCATGAGGTTGTGGGTTCAATCCCTGGGCTTGCTCAGTGGGTTAAAGATCTGGCATTGCCATGAGCTGTGGTGTAGGTTGTAGAGGTGGCTTGGATCCCGTGTTGCTATGACTGTGGTGTAGGCCAGCGGCTATAGCTCTGATTTGACCCCTAGTCTGGAAACCTCCATTTGCCACAGGTGTGGACCTAAAAAGCCAAAAAAAAAAAAAAAAAAAGGAGCCCCCTTCTTACCTACTGCTTGGCTGGGCCTTGTCCCCTCCATTAATCTAAGCATCCAAGTACAGGTTCTTCAGGAAGGGATGTATTGGGCTCCAAACTGTAATAGACATTCTCCAGTTGGCTTCTTGAAATTCGCTCTCATATTTGCACCACATCTTTGGGGCTACAACTTTTGCCTCGGGAAGCAGTGTTCTTGGGTGGCAGAGTCTCTTCAAGATGACTCATGTCCTTTTGGTCAATGGGAAAAGATGCATCATTTTCCTGTCAAAAGCTTACCCATCTCATCAACCCTCTATCCCCATCCTGTAACTGTGTGCTGTCCTAGCCAGTCTCCTGCCTTTGCAATTCTCCAGAGGGGCATAAGAGCCCAGGCACAGATGCTAGTAAACGCCTGCTGATGCTCAGCTGCTCTCCTGAACTCCAGTTCTTCAAGATGGTCTTGAAGTGGTGTCAGGGCCTGCAATATCAGGGCTCTGCAAACATCTGGCCAGGAAGTAAGACACCGGTCTCCTCTCTGGTAGACACCCCTGGTCTCTGACTGATTTGCTTGGGGCTCATCTCCTGACTTGGCAGTGGGTGGGAAGCATCTCACCATAGCAGGGAGTGGGAGAGCCATAGCCTTTCTCCTCCTAAAAATCCCCTTCAAGGCACCTATCTAAAGCATCAATGAATGTATAGCCTTCTCTTAAAATGTCTGGTGATTACTGATAGGCATTAAGATAGCTGAAGATCATTTTTTATAAAATTCTGCAGAATGTGTCTAGTAAGTATCTTTGGCTTTAGGGCCTTAGCTGAATTTTAAAGATAATTAGGAAAATCCTTTTTAACATCCTATTAAATTTCTCTCAGGTTAAAAAAAAAAGTATAGAAATTTCTGGATTTCGTTGAAGTCCCCTGTGTACTTTTCCTCAATTCCACTCCCCTCCTTGCCATCCTAGAGAATAATCATTATCCTGAATGTTGTGTTTTTCAAGCCATGAATATTCAATACTTGTTTATTCAGGTTGCTAGAACAAAATACCACAGACTGGGTGACTTTTTAACAACAGAAATTTGTTATTTGCAGTTCTGGAGAATGGAAGACTGAATTCAAAATGCCAGTAGGGTAGAAGCAAGGGCCCTCTTCAGGGCCATGGACTTCTCCTATCCCACACAGTGGAAGGGGACAAAGGAGTTCTCTGGGTCCCTTATTAAGGCTTTAAGCTCATTGGTGAGGGCTCCACCCTCATGACTGAATCACCTCCTAATAGCACTGCATTGGGCATTACGATTTCAACATGTGGAATTACGATCTCAACAATCTCACCCCTAACTTGTTATTGTTCCAAGTGTTTTGTTCTCTTTTAACATACAAAAGAGATTATTATTTATATTTATAAATGTCACTTTGTTATTTTTCTTCTTTTGCTTTTTATTAATTCTAAACTTAGACCCTTCATTTTTTACTAAAGTTTATTCTTTAATTACTGTTTTAGTGAGATTCTGTGGCTATTACACTCTTTGAGCATTTTCTGAAAACATTTTTATTTTGCTCTTATTCTTATGTGATATTTTAGCCAGATACAAATTTCTACAGAAATATATAATGGTGATAAGAAATTTGCTATCTGCCTAGCTGCCATCCCTTTATGAAAAATTTTAGAGGCTTTTAATATTTTTCTCTTTGTTTATTCTACTTGGTATCTGGATTAAAGTTTTACTCTGACGACTGATATCTTTCTTCAATTTTGGAAAACTTTCAACTATTATTTGTTTAAATATTGTTTCCCTTAAATTAATTCCAGTTTTTCTAGTGAAGCTCCTATCTTATACATGTCAAAGTCCTTCAGTTAATCTCTCATTTCTTTTAACTATATAAATTTCAAAATTTTAATGTCTTTGTCTCTCTGCTGTTTCAGGTAAGATTTTCACTGTCTTCCAATTCACTAAATTTTCTGTCTAGTGTGTCTGGAATAGAGTAGTCCTTATTATTGAATTTTAATTGCAATGACTCTATTTTTACCTCTAAGATTTAAATGTGATTCTTAAATAACTTTTTTCTTTTTCTTTGCTTTTTTTTGGTTTTGCTTCACAAATTATTGTTTCATAAGAGGAAATGTATTCCTCATTGAATTACTAAATATACCTATTCTCAAATTTTGTCAGATTCTTTCAGATTTTTATTTTATTTTTTTTTAGGGACACATCTGCTGCATATGGAAGTTCTCAAGCTAAGGGTCAAATTGGAGCTGCAGCTGCCGGCCTGAGCCACAGCCACAGCAATGTGGGATTGGAGCCACATCTGCACACCACAGCTTACATCAACCCCGGATCCTTAACCCACTCAGTGAGGCCAGGGACTGACTCTGCATACTCAAGGATACTAGTCACGTTCTTAACCCACTGAGCTACAACAGGAACTCCCAGACTCTTTTAGATATTAATTTGTCTTGGATTACAGAATTTTTGGCTTTCTTTGCATCAGATTTTTTTTGTTGTTGTTGTTGCTTTTTAGGGCTGCACCTGTGACATGTGGAAGTTCCCAGGCAGCTAGGGGTCAAATTGGAGTTGTAGCTGCCGGCTTACAGCATTGCCACAGTAACACTGGATCTGAGCCGCATCTGTGACCTATACCACAGCTCAGGGCCTTACCAGATCCTAACCCACTGAGCAAGGCCAGGGATCGAACCCGTGTCCTCATGGATACTAGTCAGGTTTGTTACTGCTGAGCCACAACACAAACTCCTGCATTAGACAGTTTCATGGCTTTGGAATTTTGCTTTGTAGGCACATTTTGAGGCACGTATATATTTCTGAATACTCTCCTTCTACTCTTATGAGGATGAGGTAGGGTCTGTGATTTATAGAAAGCAATGCTTATTTTATGAGCCGATTATAAAGTTTTAATTTAGACCCACGAATAATTCCTCTTTGTTATCCTTTTGTCATTAGTAAAGTCTTATTTTGTTGCCTCAGGCTTGTTGATGCCCATGAAAGTGTTTCATGTCCTTATTTGGGCTCAAGTGTTTAAGAAGTGGCTCAGGACAGGATGGGAGAAACTGCAGTAATTAGTGAGAGATCTCCAAGGGAAACATGAATCTTGGGAAACTAGTGTTGACTTTCTCAATCTTTTAAGACAAGATGTTTTGGTCAATCTTTATATTCTTTATTTGGTCAGATAAGAGGATTTGGTTGATCTTTATTTTCTGTTGTTTCTATTACAGAAACAAATCATTTGTGTTCCCACACTGCCCTCTGCCACTCAATATAATATTATACTATCATATAAAATAAGCTTTCAGATTACACTTACCAGTCTGAAGAATCTGACACGTTTGCTCCTTCTTATTTGAGGATGACTGGCTGGGAACACAATCTCCCTGTCTCTTCCCATTTTGAGAGTCTCTTTCTTGTCAGTAATGGGCATTCTGTTTTATTAAGGAAAGTAACAGTTTTCCTTTCAGAGGATGGAACCAACACAAAATTCCTATACCTTTGTGGTACAGTCACTCAATGATACCTTATACAGCAATGAGAATTAATGATCTACATCTATATTCAATCACACAGATGAATCCTCTCTTTTTGGGGGGGAGGCGCACCTGCGGCATATGGAGGTTCTCAGGCTAGGGGTCTAATCAGAGCTACAGCTGCCAACTTTTGCCACAGCCATAGCAATGCCAGATCCGAGCTGCATCTGCAACCTACACTGCAGCTTACAGCACTGGATCCTTAACGCACTGACTGAGGCCAGGGATCAAACCTACAACCTCATGGTTCCTACTTGGATTCATTTCTGCTGCACCACCATGGGAGCTCTGAATCTTCTAAATATAATGGTAAGTGAAATACTACTTACCACATTTGTAAGTGGTAGTGTGCTGGTGTGAGTGGATGGGGGATCTAGTCTCCCCCAGGTGTAGGCAATAAGGATGTGCACTGTATGCAGAGAATTTAAAAACAATAATAAACCTGACTAAAAATCAGTTTTTCCTTTTTCATTATCACCATGTGCTGTCATTCACAGCATCATAAGTGATAAATACTTCTTCCTGCTGGGAAGGGAGTATTCTTTCCTCACCTCCACTCACAGCTGCCCCATCATTGGAGTGAAAGAAACCTGTCACAAAAGCATATATACTATGTAACTCTGTATACATAGGTTACAGACACAGGCAAAACTAATCTATGCTGTTAGCAGCTGCAATAGTTTTTTTAACTCTTTGAGGGTAATGACTGGAATGGAGCACAAAAAAATTCTAGGGGCTGAAAGTGTCCTGGATGTTGGTTACAGGGGTGTGTTCAATTTGTGAAAATTTGTTGAGCTGTATTCTTATGATCAGTGTACTTCTCAGAATATTATACTCCAATAAAATATTTTTTTTTTTAAAAGCTACAACTGGTCTTCCCATTGTGGTGCAACAGAAATGAATCCAACTGGTATACATGAAGATATGGGTTTATTCCCTGGCCTCGCTCAGTGGGTTAAGGATGTGGTGTTGCTGTGAGCTGTGGTGTAGGTCACAGATACGACTTGGATTCTATGTTGCTGTGGCTGTGGTGAGGGCTGGCAGCTACAGCTCTGATTTGACCCCTAGCCTGGGTTTACTTTTGGGTTTCCATATGCTGGAGAGCAGCCCTAAAAAGCAAAAAAATAAAAAGCTACAACTTAGTTTAAAAAAATTAGATGCACTTAAAAATGATCATTTTGCCCAGGAATGTATTTCTGGCTTGATTTGGGGAGGAAATCTTCTGTTGGCTTTGATGGAAATTTCTATTAGGATCACTCAACAACCTATAACACAAACTTTTAGAATCATGTCCTAGAAACTCAGCACAGACATTTACTGAGTGCTTTGACATGGAAGAGGTACGGAGCTCCATGCTCTGCTGAGAAGATAAAGGAGCTGCTGCTTCTGCTGAGAAGAAAAACCATCTTATAAAGCAGTGGAACTGCTTGGGATTCGGTCACATGAAAATAGACATTTACCTTTAAACACAGATGGCAGATAACCTGTAATCTCTCTCCTTTGCTATTTCTGTGGAGTGTGAATTCTTTTTGAGGTCACTAATTTTGCAGAAGAGGGACAGTGTTGGGGCTGGGAGGAATAAGAGTAGGTGGGTGGAGTAGATAAATGCCAAAAGCAGCAGCTAAGGAAGAGCAAGAGAAGGAGAAAAGGCATTGATTGCTCCTTCTATCCCCATTAAGCAGAGTAGATACAGAGATTAAAAAGAACCAAACCATCACTCACTGTCACTGAATAAAAGAAAGGACATCCCTTCACTCCAACAAAAAGTAGGAAGGATGTCACCTCAGGAAAGAGGGCTCTTGTTTAAATTAAGTTTAACTTTATGAAAAATTCACTTCATTATACTTATTTTTTATATTCTTCTGTGAACTGGTAAAGCTTCATCACTATCTGGTATTTGAGAAGGACCTCTGCTCTAACACAGAAGTCAGCCAATTATTCCACGAAGGGTGATAAAAGATATCTTAGGCTTTGGGAAACATATTCTCTTTTGCAACCACTCAACACTACCACTGTAGCATGAAGTAGCAATGGATAATATATAATGAATGGGTGTGGCTGTGCATTACAAAACTTTCGGAGACTAAAATTTTTGGACAATAAATTTAAATTTCATATGACTTCTTGGGTCACAAATATTCTTGTTTTGATCCCCCCCCTCTTCTAACCACTTAAAAAGGCAAAAGCCATTCTTAATTTGCAAAACCAAAGTGTTTGCAAAACAGATGGGCTGGATTTGTCCTGCAGGCTGTAGTTTGGATTCTGGAGCTTTATTCTGACATCTGCACCTTTACTCAAGCTATTTCCATTGCAAGTCGTGTCTTCCTGGACTTCTTTCACTCTATTAAAGAACCTCTCCTCCAACAGCTCTTCTATTCTCATTCTTTCTGTTGAGTTCTATCCAAATGTTTTGGTGGGTCTCCTTCACATGCTGACTTATAGTGGCTCTGCCTATTGTTAGCTGAGGATCTTGGGCAAACTTTTTTTTTTTTTTTAACAACAATCGTCACAACCAAATTTTATAGTATTTCCATCCCAAACCCCTCAGTGCATCCCCCCACCCTCCAACCTGTCTCATTTGGAAACCATAAGTTTTTCAGTCTGTGAGTCAGTATCTGTTCTGCAAAGAAGTTCATTACGTCTTTTTTTTTTTTTAAGATTCCACATGTAGGTGATAGCATTTGATGTTGGTGTCTCACTGCCTGACTGACTTCACTTAGCATAATTTCTAGGTCCATCCATGTTGCTACGAATGCTGTTATTTCTTTCCTTTTAATGGCTGAGGAATATTCCATTGTGTACACGTACCACATCTTCTTTATCCATTCCTCTGTTGATGGACATTTAGGTTGTTTCCATGTCTTGGCTATTGTATATAGAGTTGCAATGAATACTGGAGTACACATGTCTTTTCCAGTCATGGTTTCCTCTGGCTAGATACTGGGCAAACAATTTAATATCCTTTAGTTTTGGGTTTCTCATCTGTAAGATGGAGGTAATACTAGTACCTATATCAAGGTACTGTGTGTGTGTGTGTGCATGAAATGAAATGGTGCATATAAAGCACTCAGCACAGTGTAAGAAGTTCTAAATGCTCACTAGTCTTATTTAACGTTACCTAAGTACTTACGCTATTTAAGTGTTTTGTATGTAACAGTTTTTTTTGTTTGTTTGTTTTTAGGGCTGCACTTGAGGCATATGGAAGTTTCTAGGCTAGGGGATCAAATCAGAGCTGCAGCTGCAGGCCTATGGAACAGCCACAGCAAAGCCAGATACGAGCTGTATCTGTGACCTACGTTGCAACTTTCGGCAATGCCGGATTCTTAACCCACTGAGTGAGGCCAGGGATCAAACCTGCATCCTCATGGATACTAGTCAGGTTACCACTATGCCACAATAGGAACTCCTTATATGTAATATTTTTGTTCCTTCATTTAAAGCATCTTGGACACCAATGTTTTGTTTGAGTCCTCACAGCAATAACTTAGGGTTCTATTTAAAGCAGGCGTGATATCAATCTTGAAAGTAAAAAATTAGTCAAATTTAAGAAAATTTAAAATTTCTAGAAAGTTATATGAAAGATAGGAATCATAAAAGTAACCCAGGCCTTATATCTACTGCTGGAAACAATAGGGCAACCTTGCATGTCACTCTCAGGCTTTCAGTTTGATGCCTCTTCAAATTCTTGTTCTTTTGGGGAAATGTTAAATGCTCCTTGTGGGAATGGCAAAGCCAGTCCCCTCATCCATTAGCCCTTATCAAGAGCACTTCCCTGCTAGACCCAAACTTGCTCATCTCTCCCATAATTTTAACTTGGTAGCTAACTAGGCATCCCTCCACTCCCTTACCAGGCACTTAAGACCAACTGCACAAACCCCTGTGGTATCTTATCATCTCCAAGTGATTTTTTAACGTTTTCCTCTCAATCAGGCACATTCTCCATGAAAGAAATTTCGATAAATACAGTACTTTGTGTTTGGATATATTTCCTGAGGTAACTTAGTGCCTGCCTGCCTCTTAATCTAGCTCATTGTTCTGCGATCTGGTTGCTAGTGGGTTTGGGATAAAAGCTTTTGCTCCTTGGGGAGGGAATTGCAGTGTCTGTTTTAGATTTTGTCCTCTGGTCCAGCAAGGGGAGAGAGGGATCTCAGGCAGAGAGGAAGCTGTTTCTGAAGATGCCCTGTGAAATACTGGGGTAAGCTGCTATTTGGATGTAAAAGAGGGACACTGGATTGGGTGAGAGAGGCATTCTCTGTACTTCTGGATGGTTCTTCTGTGCCTGAGGGCCTGGAGGGTAGGCCCAAACAAGTGTGTCATTCTGTCTGACAGAAAGTGACTGACAATAGGCTTCAGAGGTGTGACAAGGTGCCCTTGTGCAAACACGTGGAGAAGGCCTTGGCTACAAACCTTCTCCAGGCACTTGTTTCACTGGGAATGAAACCTGGTAGTGGAGAAACAACTGGTGTGGAGAGTGTGTGGATATTAGGAACATGGGCTTTGGAGTGAGATGCTCTACCACTTACCAATAATTTGGGGCTATTTCTATGTCTACAAATAGAGAATACTTAAACTGCATAGGGTTGTTGAAAAGATTACATTAATACTGTAAAGCATGTGGTAAGTGACATTAAACTATCAAAAAGAGACATGGGTCAGTAACATAAGAGATGTTCCTGGCAACATGACCCCATTTGAATCTATAAAGAGTAGTCTGGCATTTAGACACATGAGTCACATATGTTTCCATGTGCCTTGGGTGGCCATGAAATTAAGTGGGTTTATCCCCCCCTTTTAAAAACCACATCTCTTTAATAGAAAACTGCAGCAAACGCCATGCAATATGTGAAAAGGACGACTTATTTATTATCACTACATGTCAAAAACCATCTGGACCATTTTCTTGTAGCAGATGTTTGCCAAATTAACTTTGGAAACAGAGAATTCATGTAGAGTATTTCTGTTAGCACAATGAATGCAACTAGGACACATACAGATAAATTTTTCAAAACAATATTAAGCCATATTATAGTCAGGTAAAAAACCATGGTGACTGCACACATTTGTAGAATTTTCAGTGTGCTCAGGAAATGTCAATAACCTATCTCCTAACTGAAAAGAAATTCACTTAAAAGTGATCTGAAATTCAGAACAAAATTTGACCATGAAGATTTAAAAACATTTAATTTTTGTTGTTTGTGGTAATGTAATAATATAATTTATAATAAAAAATATTTGGTTATTGTACCATTCCTAACACAAAGCTCCTAAAACTTTTGGAATTTCCTGTGAAGAGAGTGATTAAGGTATCTTTTGTTATGTTAATGAGGTGGCTTTTGAAAAGCTGCTAAGGATGGGAGCTGGTTGCCAGCCAATGAAGGGAATAGAGGCTTAGAACTTTCAGCCCCAACCCCAACCTCCTGGGAGGAGAAAGGGTCTGGAGATAGAGTTCAATCACCAATTGCCAATGATTTAATCAATCATGCCTATGTAATGAAGCCTCCATATGTGAACTGGAGACTGGTACTTGCCATCTGCCTCTATAGGGACTGAATCATGAGCAACTGCAGCTGCCGACCGTCAACACCCCCTGAAAGAGCTCAGGGTGGAGATCAGGAGTGAGACACTCTGTGCTGTGGGAAAACTGGCTGAACAGACCTTCGGATAGTTAGATATTTTCAGGAGAAGACTGTAGGAGCCCAATTCTTGCATCTCCTCCTATCTAGAAAAGCACTAAAATCCTTCATGGTGATATCTGCTTCTTGTGACTAGCAGTAACCTTCATGAGACTAGCAGCAACATTCTGTTAAATGTGTTCTTGGTTGCATGTACCTTCCCCTGCACCAAAATCACATATATACTTGTTGGACTTTAAGGCCTCTTCCAGGAGATAGAACTCAAAGCCTCTGGTCAAGACAGGAATTACCAGACCTTTATCATTGCCCCATCTGTCTCACTGTAATGTCCCCTCCCCAACGCAGAGCAATCTGCCTACTTCCTCTTGCTTCATATTAGGAAAGGTATGTGGCCCACTCCTCACCCCATCCCTATAGGGGCAATATACGCCCCAACCAACCAGCAAGTGTACTGTAAGCCCTCTTTTCCCAGTCAATCGGCAGGTCAGCAGGTGTATCACAAAGACCTCTCCTTTCCCCTAGGTTATAAAAACAGACATGACCGTGCACTCAACTTCGGCTGTGATTATCAGGAAGTCATCCTGCTGCACTAGCATTGTCTCTTATCTCAATAAACTTCTCTTTCTTTTCACCTGGATATGCTGGAAAGTTCTTTTTCTGGCCTGCATGTACAGAACACAACAGTACTGACATTCCCCCTCCCTCTTTGGAGTGGTATTTCAGAGCTATCTGAAATGCTGCCTCCTGGGATCTAGTCCTCATTTTGCCCCCAATAAAACTTAAATCTCAACTTTTAGGTTGTGTGTATGTATATATATTTTTTCTTTTTAAGGCTGCATCCTCAGCATATGGAAGTTCCCAGCTAGGGGCCAAATTGGAGCTACAGCTGCCAGCCTACACCACAGCCACAGCAACTCAAGATCCGAGCCAAGTCTGCAACCTACACCATAGCCCACGGCAATGACAGATCCTTAACCCACTGAGCAAGGCCAGTGTTCGAACCTGTATCCTTATGGATCCTAGTTGGGGTTGTTACTGCTGAGCCACAATGGGAACTCCCAGGTTGTACATGATCTTTAAGTCGACACCCCAGAGACTGGAGCTGGGAGTGCTTTTGGTTGGTGAACATGTGGAGATATGGGGAGAGTGATGTACTTAGAGGGGGCAAAGAAGCTCTGTGCCTTTTCTACATATACTTCCCTATGTATCTCTTCCCTCTGCCTGTTCCCAAGTTACATCCTTTTTATAATAAATCAGTACACTAATAAGAAAAAAAACAAAAACAAACTAACAAACAAAAAAACCCCTCTGAATTCTGTGAGCCACTCTAGGAAATTAATTGAACCTACAAAGGGGATTATTGGAACTTCCAATCATTAGCCACTTGGTCTGAAGCACAGGTAACCACCTGAATTTGCCTCTGAAATAGGGGGGGGTGGGAGAGGGAAAGTCTTGTAGGACTGAGCTCTTAACCTGTGGGACCTGATGTTATCTCCAGGTAGATAGCCTTAGAATTGAGGTAAATTGTAGGACATCCAGCTGATGTTGGAGAACCGCTTGGTGTGGGGGGGAAAAGCCCACACTGAAATTGAGTGCAGAGTCTTATTAAGAAATAGAGTTTGGAAGTTCCCTTTGTGGCTCAGCAGTTAACGATCCCAGACAGGATTCATGAAGATGCAGGTTCAATCCCTGGCCTTGCTCAGTGGGTTAAGGATCCAGCGTTGCTGTGGCTGTGGTGTAGGCTGGAAGCTGCAGCTCCGATTCAATGATTCAACCCCGAGCCTGGGAACTTCCATATGCTGTGGGCATGACCCTAAAAGACCAAAAAAAAAAAAAAAAAAAAGAGAGAGAGCGAGAGAGAAATAGAGTTCTGTTGATTTGTAAGGAATGTCTAATTCTCTTCCATTCACAAACAAGCTGTGCTAGTACCTGGGAATAGTCTTTTAAGAATTAGCCTCTTGGAATTCCCATCGTGGCGCAGGGGAAATGAATCCAACTAGGAACCATGAAGTTTCAGGTTTCAACCCTGGCTTTGCTCAGTGGGTTAAGAATCCGATGTTGCTGTGAGCTGCAGTATAGGTCGGCTCACATGCTGCACTGCTGTGGCTGTGGCGTAGGCTGCCAGATGTGGCTGATTGGACCCCTAGCCTGCAAACCTCCATATGTGGCAGGTGCGGCCCTAAAAACAGAAAAGACCAAAAAAAAAAAAAAAAAATTAGCCTCTGCATAAATTGTAGCAATATTTTGAAGGGTATGCCTCTTAAGGGAGAGAAAACAAAAGCAAAAATAAACAAAAAACTTAAAAACTTAAAAGCTTTGCAGAACAAAGGAAACCACTGACAAAATTAAAAGACAGCTTATTGAATGGAAGAAAATATTTGCAAATGACATCACTGATAAGGGATTAATACCCAAAATATATAAACAGCCTATACAACTTAACATCAAAAGAACAACCTGGTTAAAAATGGGCAGAAGACCTGAATAGACATATTTCCAAAGCAGAACTGGAGATAGTCAACAGGCACATGAAAAGGTACTCAACATGGCTAATCATCAGGAAAATGCAAATCAAAACCATAATCAGATATCGCCTCACACCTGTAAGGATAGTTATCAAAAAAAACACAAGAGGTCCCACTGTGGTACAGAGGGTTAATGATCTGGTGTTGTCTCTCTGGTGGTGTGGGTTTGATCCCCAGCCAGATGCTGTGGGTTAAAGATCTGGCATTGCTGTGGTATAGGTCACAGATGCAGCTCAGATTTGATTCCTGACCTGGGAACTTCCACATGCAGTAGGTGCAGCTGTAAAAGGCAGGACAAAAAAAACCCCACAAAAACACAAATAACAAATGTTGATGCGGATGTGGAGAAAAGGGAACCCAAGTATACTATTGATGGGAATGTATATTGGTGCAGGCACTGTGGAAAACAACAGAGGTTTCTCAAAAAACTAAAACTACAACTACCATATGGCTCAGCAGTTAGCTCCTGCGTATATATCTGAAAAAACAAAAACACTAATTTGAAAAGATACATGAACCTCAATGGTCACAGCATTATTTACAATTGCCAATATATGGAAACAACCTAAGTATCCATCAACAGAATAATGGATTAAGATGTGAAATATATATACAATGGAAAACTGCTCAGCCTTAAAAAAAATGAAATTTTACCATTTGCAACAACACAGATGGACTTGGAGGGTATCCTTAGAGAAATAAGTTGGACAGAGAAAGACAAATGATACCATTTATATGTGGAATAAAAAAAAAACAATGATTATAACAAAAAAGAAGCAGTCTCACAGAACAAACTAGTGGTTACCAATGGGGAGAGGGATGGGGCAGGGGAAATACAGGGGTAGAGGCTTAAGTACAAACTACTGTTTATAAAATAAACAAGCTACAAGGGTATATTGTACAGCATAGGGAATATAGCCGACATTTTGTAATAATTACAAATAGATTGGAACCTTTAAAAACTGAATCACTACGTTGTGCACCTGAAACATATAATATTGTAAATCAACCATACCTCAATTTAAAAAAAGAGAAAGAGAAAAAAAGAATTAGCCTCTGCTCTCAGGGATCTTTTAGTCTAATTGTGAATCAGTTAAAGCAACACATCCAACTTGGTAAAAGGCTAAGATTCAGGTGTGTTTTCTGTCTTACGGAAATCGGGGCTGAGGGGCTGGGGAACACTTCTTGAAGAGGGTGAAACTTGAGAGGAGAGGCAAAGGTTGCCAGCAAAAAAGCAGGCTGGGGTAGGGTAGGCCATCATCAGCAACTTGTCGGTATTTCTGTCATCCACATAGACAGGACAATAGAATGATAATGACTGTAAAGTCCAATAGCTTTAAAAATGTCAATCTTGTAGTTCCCCGGTGGCTCAGCCAGTTAAGGGTCTGGCATTTCCACTGCAGCAGCTTGGGTCGCTGCTCCTGCAAGGGTTCTATCCATGGCCCCAGAACTTCTGCAGGCCAGGGCGTGCCCCCAAACCCCCAAAACAACAACAGTCAACCTCTAATGTTTTCATTAGGCTTGTGCGAATTTGAAATTAAATGTAGTTTAAAATCCAGTATTTGCCTTCCGTAGAGTCATACAGAATGCTGGAGTGTGAAAGTATATTTAATATCTTAAATTCACTTTCAATATCAAAAAACTCTTTTTAAAATACCAAATAATTCATATTTTTACAGAACAAACAAATCAGCAGCAGAGAAAAATTCATCTTCAGTCCTAATTCTAAACTATCATGGATATTTTGTAGCTAAATGCTTGTAAATGCCCATAATTACTTCCTTGAGGTAAATTAGTAGTGACTTCAAGATGGGAATTGCAAACTTAAAGAAACTGCCCATTTTAAGGCCTTTTACTAAAGCTGAGAAAAACAGAAAGCTCATTATTTACCGATGGAAGCCTCAGGTCTGAAGTCCCGAGTTTCCTCTACCGTCCGCCTTACTGCCTCTGAGAACTGGCATGTTTCTTTCTTTCTAACCTTTAGCTTCTTTTTTGGTCAGCGGGGAATCGGTGCCAGAGCCAGGCGATCAAGGGGTATCCTTGGCTGCAGCTGTGAAGACGCAGCTCGAGGAAGAGCGTGGGCGGCAGAGGCGGGAAGAGCTCGCTCCTGGCAGGCGTGTGCAGAGGCGCCAAGATGGCGCGTGGCTGAGGCGAGGCTGAGGCGAGGCTGGGTGCAGAGACTGTCTGCCAGGCTCCCCAGCAGGCCCCCAAATGTGTGTCAAAGCAGTTGCTGGCCCTTCAAGCCGAAGCTCTAAGAACCAGCAGACCAGCCTCTTGCACACAAGGTCCAGGGCCAAGGAGCAGGTGAGTCTGCCCCGGGCTGGTCAGAGCCCCGTCTCAGCTCACTGGCCTGTGGGTCTTGTGGATGTGAACTCTGTTGATTTTCAAAGGTAAATATTTGGGGCTCGCCTCTCAGGTGGTCTTTAAAAGTTGGGGTGCCTGTTGTGGGGTTCAGATCCTTCACTCCTCAGGGAGACGCTCTGCGTGTTGCGTTGCGCGCTGGCTGGGATGGGGCTTAAGCTGAGCCTGTGTCCCAGACCCTGCTGCCTGCTGCCTGTGGGCCTTCTCCTTTGCCCCCTGTATAGACGTTGCTCAGATAGTTTTTCCTTTTTTTTTTTCGGAGGAAGTCGTTCCACATGTAGCTGTAGATTCAGTGTGTGTGTTGCCATCTTGAAACTGAACTTGATTTTTAAATGGAAGTAGTTAATCACATATTTTTTAAACAGCACTGAAAGTAAATCATTATTTCTGTCTTCCTCCTGAACAAGATGAGTATTTTTAGAATGCTTTCACTTCTTTTAAATATTCCTCCCATGGTCGGCTCTGAGTAGCTTTTCCATCTTCTGTGCTATTTTTATCTAGTATTAATTCCATTTTGTTTTTCAATACAAAAATTATCCTTTATTTATATTTTTAAAGCAGACTTTTTTTTTTGTCTTTTTGCCTTTTATAGGGCTGCTCCCGCAGCATATGGAAGTTCCCAGGCTAGGGTCTAGTCAGAGCTGTAACCACCGGCCTACGCCAGAGCCACAGCAATGGCCAGACCGGAGCAGCGTCTGCGACCTACACCACAGCTCACGGCAATATCGGATCCTTAACCCACTGAGCAAGGCCAGGGATCGAACCTGAAACCTCATGGTTCCTAGTTGTATTGGTTAACTACTGAGTCATGATGGGAACTCCAAAGTAGACTTTTAAATTTTTTTCTTGTTTTTTTGGCTATGCCCACAGCATGTAGCAGTTCCGGGGTCAGGGATTGAACCTGTGTTACAGCATTGACCCAAACCACTGCAATGACAACGCTGGATCCTTAACCCACTGCACCACAAGGGAATTCCAGTAAACTATTTTTTTTAGAGCAGTTTTAGGTTCATGACAAAATTGAGTAGTAAGTACTGAGAGTTCTCATATACCCTTACCCCATTCTCATTATTTTTATAGTCAAGTCTTACTTAAATTTACCAGTGGATTTCCTACTGCTCCCTCTGTCCCATACTTCCCTTCCGCATTTATTTTCATTAATGTGAAGTGAACCTCAATGATAATTTCTAGAAAAGCAAAATAAATATATCTATAGGGTTTCAAAGGTGAAAACCTCTACTTGTTGGGTTTGTGAGCTAAGTTAGTAGAATTCCCCACCCCCACCCCTTTTTCATGTTTTTGAGGAGTGAGGTCATCTTCATGGGCATTGTTTTTTTTTTTTTTTTGAGAGTTCTGTGCTCGCCTGGCTGGGAGGCCTCCCAGGAGATGTTTTTTGATATGCCTCTGTCCACATTCAGTAGTGCTCATGAGTCCCCAATCAGTATTTGTTTTAAATCATCTTAGAGTAGGGTTGCAAAGATAATACAGGAAGTTCTCCTATATCTTTCATTAGGCTTCTGTTACTACAGTCCTTAGCCTACATTTGGCCTTCAGCGATTGGTTAAATATTTCTAGCTAAATTCTTCCTAATGGCTTTTATGGTGTCTAGAGATGTTTGTCCCAGCTAAGTAAAGGCCTGGGTCCTGTTTCTCCTTGTGTATGCCTCTTTTCCCTCTGTTAGTGGTTGGCTCTGTGACCTTAGTTTTCTGATGGGTTCAGGAAAAGTTGTTAATTTGCAGTTTGTCCAGCTTGTTCCTTGTTGTAAGTGGGTGTGGTGTTTTCCAGCGCTATGGCTCCAAGTGGAACCAATGTGGGGGTTAGTGTCTTCTTCCAATTTTCTGTACTACTCAGGTGTTGCAAATCTGGGATCTCCACTGGCAGCCAACACAGCTTTGGTGCTGCTGGCACAGTTAACTATCTCTTAGTTGCAATCCTGGGTTAGTAAGCAAAGATTCTTGGGTCTCTATTTATGAACAGGTAGGTGGGTTTTATTTCTCTAGATTTTTGGTTTTCCTTTGTAGAAAGTTGTGGCTAACAATGACTCCATGGGGATTCCCCTCAAGATAGAAATGACCTAAAAGAATACCTTTCCTTTTTTTAGTATTTTCTGTTTTATAAGTTAGATGGACTGCCTACGCACCTCTATGTCACTTTCTGTATAATCTGTTTTACACGTGATTTTATTCTATTTTATTCTGCTTCCATTTGTTTTATGTATAATAGATCGGAAGTTTAAATAAATGGGACATAATTTCACCTTTTGTATACCATGTTAGTGCTGATGATATTTCTTTATTTAGCAAGTACTTACTTTCTTTCTTTTTTTTTTTTTGTTTTGTTTTTTTAGGACCCTACTCGAGGCATATGGAAGTTCCCAAGCTAGGGGTTGAATCAGAGCTGTAGCCGCTGGCCTACGCCATAGCCACACCCACACCAGATCCAAGCAGAGTCTGCAACCTACACCACAGCTCACAGCAACTCTGGATCCTTAACCCACTGAGAGAAGCCAGGGATGGAACCTTCGTCCTCATGGATATTAGATTCGTTTCTGCTGAGCCAAAATGGGAACTCTTCAGCAAGTACTGTCTGATCTCCTCCTGGGTTCCAGGAACTGTGCCAGGATGTGGGTGTTTAGTGGGGAGCAAGCAGTTAAGTTTCCCACTTTTTAGTATTGTAAGAAATCAGACATAGTATAAATATATAATTACCGACTATGAGAAAGAAAATTACAGGGTGCTCTGAGACCTAATTTATGTTGGAAGGACTTCTCTCAGGGAATGACTTTTATTTATTTTATCTGCAGGTACAGCATATGGAAGTTCCCAGGCTAGAGGTCTAATGGGGGGAGTAACTTTTAAATTGAGACTTTGTGGTGAATAAAATTTAGGTGAAGCATGGAGGGTGAAGCATGGGAGGGAAAAGCATGGCAGACACAGAACAGCATATGCTAAAACATTTTGGCGGCAAAGAGTGTGGGGCATTCACAGAGTTGAGGGAAGGTCCAGTGTGGGGCTAAAGTGTTGTGAGTGAGGTGGAGAGTGGTGTGACATGAGCTTGAGGGAGTGCTCAGAGGCTGGAAGATACAGGGTTTTGAAGGAGTTGATGTTTCATTTTAGTCCTGCCAGCCTTGAAAAGGTTGATCTAGTTTACATTTAAAGAGGACTGATGAAAATGGAGAGAAAATGGGAATAAGCTGATAATCAGGGTAGTCTGCACAAGAGAAGACGGTAGCCTGGATGAGGGCAGTAGCAATGGGGATTGAGGGAAGAGAAAGGATTCAAGGTACAGTCTGGATGGGGAAGTGGCAGGATGATGCTGTGTTTGGGGTGGGGTTGGGGGTGAGGGAGCAGATGGTGTCTACAAATTCTTTCCAGCTGATTTATTCACTTTATCTGCACATGTAAACAAGGGAAGAAGCTGTTGTGTGAGTCTGTTTCTGTGATTTTTCAGAGCAGACACCAGCTGTACAGCCACCTAAGCCTGGTTTGCCCCACCTGCAGTGTTCATTCTACATGTTTCGGTGGGACTTTTCCTTCTCAACCAGATTGCTAGTTCTTTGGTGGGGGTGCTGGGAAAAACTGTTGCTTTCATCTCCTGTACTGCACAGCAGTTAGCACAGTCCTTTGCTCACACGCTGACAATCGTTTTTGTTCTTTTTTTTTTTTGTCTTTTGTCTTTTTAGGGCCACACCCGTGGCATATGGAGGTTCCCAGACTAGGGGTCCAGTTGGACCTGTAGCTGCCAGCCTGCACCAGAGCCACAGCAATGCAGGATCCGAGCCACATCTGTGATCTGCACCACAGCTCATGGTAACACCGGATCCTTAACCCACTGAGCAAGGCCAGGGATCGAACCTGAGTCCTCATGGATAGTAGTCAGGTTTGCTAACCACTGAGCCACAACGGAAACTCCTCATTTTTAAAATACATTTCTTTTGAGTACTTTATATTTCTTCAGTTGGACAAGATTTTACTTTCCCTTTGGACTGAACCCTTCTTTCAGATTCTAGTCCTTCGGTAGACTGTGGTGCACTTGACATATTGATTATATATTCAAGTTAATTTTCCCTCTGCTTTTTGATTTAGTCAACAGTAGAATTGAGTTGCTGGACCAGCAAAAAGCCAAGTGCTTCATCCAAGCCTGATAGTGGTATTTGTGAGGTGAGCTGCTGAGGAACACATTGAAGCCTTTGGCACATGTGTTTTTCTCTTTTGCCTCTGTGGTGAGACATTTTCCTAGCTGTGCTTTGGATTTTTCCCATTCCAGTTCTGAAATTTCCACATGGGGTTTAGCCACTTGGTGAAGTGCTTTCAGATTCCCTGCTTACTATCAGGTTGGTTTCAGCTGTGAGACCTATATCTTTCTGTTTTTCTGGAATTGGGTTTACTGTGCCACTCGATGGTCAATGCCTTTATTCTTTCCCAGTATATATAGGTGCAATATTTGGGCTCTTCCTTTAACAGTTCTCTGTCCTCAGGGAAGCACTCCATCTTGTCTGTGCCATGGTTTTTGATTTTGACTCTGCTGCTATCCAGCTGTGACTATTGCAGCCTGGATCACTCAGACGTGGTTTTTAATTCAGTATAATTTTTTCATTACTCTCTTTCCTAGTTGCTGATTCCAGTCTGTCTCTTTAAAAAAAAAAAAAAGCCAATTTTGTCAGTTTCTTTCTTTCTTTCTTTCTTTCTTTTCTTTTTTTTTTTCCTATTTGGCAATGTCGAGATTGCCACTGCTCTTGACAGCTGCTATCCAATATGTCATTACTCAGCCTTGGAAGTAATTTTAGAATGTTGTGTGCCCCTGACTGTGGAACATTGTGTTACCAATGTCCTGAGGGTGGTACATCTGAAGGTGGGAATGACCTGAAGAAGAATCTGTGACATTTGAACAATGCCTTACAGTTTACAAGGGACCTTTAAATCTGTAATCATGTTTAGAACTCACAGTACACCTAGGAGGGTGGCAGCACGTAATAACTTCCTGTTTTAAAGTCAAGGAACCTAAAGATCATGAAGTTAAAAGTGTTTTTCCAATGTTGCCTAGCTAGAAGGTAATGGAGCCAGACTTTGAACTTATATCCCAACAGTGCTCTTTATACTATATGATCTTGTCTTTGCAACATCATTTAAATTTCAGGCTGAGGTGGACAGGCACAATTGGATCTGGCAACTTGAACAATGTTATTAGAGCCTAGTCTTTCTTTGTCTTGGCTCTGCCTTCCTGAGTGACTTTATTGACGCTCTTCTCTTGGGGGATAGTATGGCTCCAGACTCATATCCTCCAATCTGGGGAGAAAGGAGAACATGCCTCTTCTGCAGAAGTACAGAGACTGCTTTGCATTGTCCCAAATTGAGTTACATGTTTATCTTTGAGCCAATCACTGATCAGAGGGTTGTGATGCTGATTGGTAAGCCCTGAGTCCTGAGTCACTTGATCTCTCCTGGTGTTAGAGATACAGTCAACTGAGCTTAAATCACATAACAGGGGAGTAGGAGGGAAGTTGTTATCCAGAGGAAAGTTGAGATATTGTTACCAGAATAAAAGTGAATGCATGCTGGGCAGACAAGACATGAGATGTCCTATGTGCTAGATATTTTCCACTTTCTCCTCAGATCTACTCACTGCTCTGCTCTGTGCCCCAGGAACCTAACTTGTATAAATGCTTTGAGGCTCTCCCTTTCCCTCAAGTTTCCAATTGCACCTGGCCAATGGAGAGCTCTGGCAGGAGATGAGAGTCAAGGGGAAAAGTGAGGTCAGGATGTTTATTTCACTAGCCCCTTTCCTGTGAGGCACGCAGCTGAAGCTGAGGGTCACAGCTCCTGCCAGGCAATCCTCTTTACTTTGCTTGCCCTATATCCAGGGTCTGCTAACTGCTTTCCTTGTTCTTTCAAGCCTGGAGTGATAATACTCTGGGGTGTTGTACAACCCCCTTTTAGTTTCCTTACAGTCTATTCACACTTTGATAAATGGTCCCTTCATTAAACTGTTTAATAAAATTTAGTAACTCAAATTATTAAATTTAAGTGTGCCATATCTTTCCTGCCAGGGCCTGATTGACCCCTGTGGACAGGGAAGTAAAGACCCAATCCAGGCCACATGAAAATGATTTGCAGCTTCTGTGGTGTTAGACTAGAATTGGAGAAGATTTAGTGGGCTATGGAACTATGACTAAGGGATGTATGAAGGATGGCCACAGCAAACAGGGAGCAGCATGTTTTTTTTGTGGTTTTGTTCATAGTTGTTAGAGGTTTCTAACAATGTGTGCTAAAAATGAAGTGAGCTGCCCTAAAGGTAATGAGTTTCCCATCATCGATGGTATTCACCTGGACAGCTCTAGTAACTCATTTTTTCAGGGGCTTTTCTGAAGGGGATTCCTTCATCAGATAGTCAGTGGGCTAAATGATCTTGAGACTCCTTTTCTACACTTTCATTCATGCAGGAATTGCATTTTCAGGGGAAATTTTCATTCCTTTTGTCCTTTTAAAGACCCACTGCTTTCTCACCGCTGGGCAGATCTTTTGGTGTTGAGACCAGAGTTTGTGGATGCACTTGCTTTAGGTTAGTTTGCATTGATCTCCTGGGTCATTCTGGTTCCTACCAACCCCCAAATCCTCTGGTGTGAATGGCACGAATCAGAAGTAGTAAGCTGGACTTCCTGTGTGGCTCACGACATAACTACTCGGTGTTGCTTCTACAGAAGTAGTGAGCTGTATTTTGTTACCTTGTCAGTTACATGCTGAAGGCTTAAGAAAAACCTCACCTGTGCCTTTGCCACCACAAACTGGCAAGTGTCCCCAAGTGGAAACCATGGGGAGGTAACCTCTGATACTCAATCCTAAAGGTACCATGTTGTCACAAAGAAACTAGCTACTAGTCCCAGAGAAGTAAAATTACATCAGCAACAGGAGTTCACTGTACATTGCTATTGGGACTAACAAAATCTGTGAGATGATATTCATATTCTCTTTATAAGTTTCTACATTTGAAAAATTGATAAATATCTTCTAGAATTTTATAGGATTTATCAGTAACTTTCTCCCCAGTCTTATTTTTTTCAGAAGGAATCAAATTTCTTAGAGACAAATTCTCCTACCCTGCCAGGTTTTTATGGACCTACTATATCAGCTGGGTCTGGTTACAAGTGACATACTGATCTGGCCAGCTTAATTTAAAAGGGAACTTAGAACTGAAGAACCAGGCTTGGAAAGGATAATTTGCAGAGCAGCAGGAATCAAGAGAAGGACATTGCTGCAGGTACAAATCAACTCTTACTAAATTTCTTTCCATGAATCATGATATTCCAGATGTGCAATTGTGGGAATGAGTCCTGCCGGGCCCTTTGGGTCTCAAACCTATCTTTGGCTACAGGAGGGCATTTCATCTTGACTGAAAGTCCCACTAAAGCTGCACACAGTGGCAGAGGTAACGTGCCTGAATGCTAGGAAAATGGAAACCATTGTCCACATACCAGCTCTCATAGCAAGTGAGAAATTACCACATGAAAATGGAGGTTGAAACAGGTGTTACAATAGTTCTGAGATGGTATAGCCTATCCCAGAGAAGTGGATTGTGGTTAATTTGGAAAAGTACCAACACTTAGACATATGTTTAAGAAATATCCACTAAGAGAAATAACATTATTTCAAAGGATTGACTCCATTGTTCCTCTTACTTGTGGTTTTATTTTTATTTCTTTCTTTAAAAAAAAATTTTTTTCTGTCTTTTTATGACCGCACCCACGGCACATGGAAGTACGCTGGCTAGGGGTTAAATCAGAGCTGCAGCTTCCGGCCTACGCCACAGTCACAGCAACATGGGATCTGAGCTGTAATCTGCAGCCTATACAACAGCTCATGGCAGCACTGGATCCTTAACCAATCAAGCCAGGCCGGGGATCGAACCCATGTCTTCATGGACACTACTCAGGCTTAGTACTGCTGATCCATGATGGGGAACTCCTAATTTTAATTAAAAATTTCTTTATTGGAGTATAGTTGACTTACAATGTATTAGTTTCAGGTGTACCACAAGTGAAAATAAATGAGTATTGCTGTGTTCCAATAAATCTTTATTTATGAAAAGAGGCAGCAGTAATATTTGGCCCATAGGCTGTATTTTGCTGAACACTGATCTAGGAGGATACTTTAGGAGCCCAGTCAAGGCCAGCAGTTGCAGATTTAGTGTGAGTGAATAGTTTGCATAATAGCTGAGTCCTTGAGCATGTTGTGATGGGCCCTGAGGATATGTCTGGTACAGAGGAAAGCACGAGAGACTTTTTTATCAGGTGGCCTGGTTCATGTCCTTGGTGAACCATCTGTGATTGAGGGAAAGCTGCTAGAGTTTGCTGGGTCTCAGTTTCCTCATCTTTAAAATGGGAAATGTAATTAGAATGCCCCTTATGTTTGTTTATTTAAATGAAGTCACTTATGAAAGATATTCAGCAGGGAGCTTGACACGTAGTGTTCACTGAACACTCTGTTTCCTCTCTTCTTTCCTAAAGTTATGTGGAAAGCATAAATTGCTTAATTAGGGCACCACTGAAAGATTCCTGGCATTTCATCCAGTTCAGGAAATGTTTGCAAAAAGCTGATGCCATATGTCTGCAGGCTCTCAGAAGCATAGAGTAACAGGGATGAGGTTAGTGGGTAAAAGGATGGAGAAGATGTGGTCCCCTTGCTTTCTTTACAATCCTCTCCCCAGCCTGGTCTCAAGTTAGAGATGGGCAGCCTCCCTTCCAGGTATTGGGTGGTTCTGAAGCGTATTAATAAAACAGGAATTCCTTTGGAGGGGATTGTCCATCAGGCACCAGGGTAACACTTGAGGAATCTGGGGATATTCAGCCTAGAAATATGTCAGTGTCTTTACATGTTTGAAGGGTTAAGCTTGTGGAAGGAGGGGGCACCTTCCGCTGGGGGTCCCACAGGACACAAGTAGAAACAGTGGGTATGGAAGCTGTGGGCCTTTCAAAAATGACATGGACAGCCTGGGGAATGGGGGCAGTTCTTAGTGCTAGAAATCTTCAAGCACAGGGTTTCTGGGATGTTAGCAAGGGAATAAGATCTGATTGGGGCTCTAGATCAGGCCCTCCAATTCATGAATCCTTTTGGAGCCTGTGGACATTCAGAACAGGGTATGAGTTGTTTCTGGAGATCAGTTGCCCCAAAATATTAGCCGTAGTCTATGCCTGGCTAAAGACAGACTCTTTGCTATGATTGAGGAATAATAAACACGCACCTTCTGGGGAAGAATACCAATAGATAACATTAATTGAGCTCTTAGAATATGCCAAACACTCATATATGTACTGCAAACGTTTTATTTTATTTAATAGGTGGGTGCTCATTGTTTTTGTTTTATAAATGAGCAAAATGAGGTCAAAGGAATTTATATATTTTTGCCTAAGACCACAGCCATATAAGTGATGCCAAAAATATGAACATGAATATTCTAACTCCAGGCCCACTCTTAATCCCCATTTTGTTCAAAATTAAATAATTAGGCCTTTCTGACACAACATGGTGCCAGATTAGGTGCTCCTAATTGTGAAAGCACTGACATACATCCACATTTAATAAGAAATTGTATTTCTGGAGCTAAAACTGTGAAAATTTAATGAAGACAAATGCCCCTTTTTAGCAAAATTAAATAGCATGGTATGAGGTGCTGGTATTCAGCTTGTGGTAGCTCTCTCTGGGTAGGAAGCTTTAGGTTTAGTATGGGGTGCAACTGTTCCTTATCTGCATATAACCTTTTGTTCAAATATCTGTAGGGTGTTTACTACAGACTCTGCTTTTTGTGGAGATCCCTTAAAGAAGTGATCCACCCTGGTAACTGGAGTAGGGAGGGGAGGAGGGGAATGTGCCAACAAGTTCAAAAGAAATTCCTAGACATAGATGCAGTTGGGTAAAAACAAAAAACAAAACCCTTGAAAAACCAAAACCGTTGTTTAGACAGCCGGGCTTGGGTGAGAACGGTCTTTGCGGAAATTGCTTAATCAGCCTTCTGATGTCGAAGGCAGGGGCTGAAAGGAGTGATTTGGAAGACATTTGGGAGAGGAGTTCAGGCCCTTGGGATTGACTATTAAAGGATGTGTTGACCCTAATTGACAGGTGGGTTGCACATATATACAGTCTCTTAATTCTCCAGTCTCCTCCCTGGGAAGAAGGTCTGAGAGTGCTGGCTTGCTCTGCTGATATCTTAGGCATACTAGGCTGTGTGTTTGGAGCTCTCCCATGTACGGCTGTTATGGAGATGTTAATTTTAACCTGATTTTCCTTGGATGTGAATGCTGAAAAGCTGAGGAGGGGGTGGCTGACACTGATTTTCTACAGGCCTGGAGATTTTTTAGGTATGTGATTCCAGAGGGGGAAAAAAAAGCCCACAGAGAACACAGTTGGAACATTTATTACGGAAAGCACAGTCCCCATCCTGCCCCAGGCAGCTACTGACTCCAGTTCTGCTGTGTGACCTTGGGAAAGGCATTTAGGTAGAGTCTCTCTAGTCTTGTTTTCCTGTCTATAAAATAAGTGTGGTGGACTGAGAGATCTCTCAGGTCAACTCTTGATGCTGTAAATTCTGTGAGTCTTAAATATTTCTTTCTCAGTATTGAAGAGTTTATTTTAAAAATTCTCTTCTATTTTTAGATGACATAACAATTCATCCAAGAAGAGTGGTGACACAATCCTAGAAAAAAGAAATCAGTGTATTTTCTGAAACTCAGAAAATTTTCATAGTAACTCAGGATGAATCCGAGCTATGTCTGCAACCTACACCACAGCTCATGGCAACACAAGATCCTTAACCCACTGAGTGTGGCCTGGGATTGAACCCACATCCTCATGGATACTAGTTAGGTTCATTACTGCTGGGCCACAATGGGAAATCCGGTATTTTCACATTTTGAAGCCCATGGTGTAAACTCAGTCTTTACTGTTTGAAACCTATGCTATTGTTATAGTTGATATTTCCTGTCTCTTTTTATTTTTTTATTTTTATTTTTATTTTTATTTTTTTTGTCTTTTTGCTATTTCTTGGGCCGCTCCCGCGGCATATGGAGATTCCAGGCTAGGGGTCCAGTCGGAGCTGTAGCCATCGGCCTACGCCAGAGCCACAGCAACGCGGGATCCGAGCTGCGTCTGCAACCTACACCACAGCTCACGGCAACGCCAGAGCGTTAACCCACTGAGCAAGGGCAGGGACCGAACCCGCAACCTCATGGTTCCTAGTCGGATTCGTTAACCACTGCGCCACGACGGGAACTCCCTGTCTCTTTTTATTTTTTTTCTTAAAAATTTTTATTATGGTTGATTTACAATGGTCTTTCAATTTCTGCTTTACAGCAAAGTGACCCAACCATATATATATTCTTTTTTTTTTTTTCCATGCTCTTTTCCATCATGTTCTAATCTAGGAGACTGAATGCAGTTCCCTGTGCTATATGGTAGGACTCCATTGCTTGTCTGTTCTAAATGTAATAGTTTTGCATTTACAAACTCCAGATTTCCCGTCCATCCCCTTCTTCCCTTCCCTCCTCCCTGCAAACACAAGTCTGCTTTCCATGTCTGTGATCTGTTTGTCTTTTATAGATAGGATCATTTGTGTCATATTTTAGATTCCACATATAAGTGGTATCATATGGTATTGATCTTTCTCTTTCCACCTTGCTTCACTTAGTATGAGAATCTCTAGTTCCATCCGTATTGCTGCAAATAGCATTATTTCGTCTTTTTTTTTTTTTTTATGGCTATCAGTATTCCATTGTATGTATGTACCACATCTTAATCATTTGTCTGTCAGTGGACATTTGGGTTGTTTCCATGTCTTGGTTATTGTGAATAGCACTCCAGTGAACATAGAGGTGCATATATCTTTTTCTTTCAAAGTGACATTATTATGGTTATTTTATTTTATTTGCTTTTTAGGACCGAAGGTGTGGCATATGGAAGTTCCCAGGCTAGGGGTCGATTTGGAATGGCAGCTGCTGGCCAACACCACAGCCACAGCGAAGTCAGATCTGAACCACATCTGAGACCTACACCACAGCTTGCAGCAGTGCTGGATACCTAATCCACTGAGTGAGACCAGCAGTCGAACTGCATGCTTGTGGATCCTGGTCGGTTTCCTTACTGCTGAGCCATGATGGGAACTCCACATGTATCTTTCTGAATGAAAGTTTTGTCCGGATAGATATAAGCCCAGGAGTGGGATTGCTGGGTCATATGGTAGTTCTATATTTAATTTTCTGAGGAATCTCCATTCTGTTTTCCATAGTCATTGTATGTACCAATTTACCTTCCCACCAGCAGTGCAGCGGGGTTCCCTTTTCTCTACATCCTCTCCAGCATTTGCAATTTGTTGACTTGTTAATGATGGCCATTCTGATGGTGTGAGGTGGTATCTCATTGTAGTTTTGACTTGCATTTCTCTAATAATTAATGATGTTGAGCATTTTTTCATGTGCCTGCTGGCCATCTGTATGTCTTCTTTGGAAAGATGTCAGTTTAGGTCTTCTGCCCATTTTTCATTTGGGTTGTTTGTTTTTTGTTGAGTTGTATGAGTTTGTATATTTTGGAGATTAATCTCTTGTCAGTGCATTGTCTATAAAGATTTTCTCCCATTCTGTGGGTTGTCTTTTCATTTTTTAATGGTTTCCTTTGCCGTGCAAAAGCTTTTGAGTTTAATTAGGTCCTATTGATTTATTTTTGTCTTGTTATTATTATTCTAGGAAGTGGATCAAACAAGATGTTGCTGTGATTTATGTCAAAGAGTGTTCTGCTTGTGTTTTTCTCTGGGAGTTTTATATTATCCGGTCTTACATTTAAGTCTTAAATGGATTTTGAGTTTGTTTTTGTGTATAGTGTTAGAAAACTATTCTAGTTTTAGAAACTGTTCCAATTTCATTCTTTTACCTGTAGCTGTCCATTTTTTTCCCAGAACCACTTATTAAAGAGACTGTCTTTCCTCCATTGTATGTTCTTGGCCTCCTTTGTCATAGATAAATTGATCATAGGTGTTTGGGTCCTGTTTCTTTTTAAATTGAGGTGGAATTTAAATAACATAAAATTAACCATGTTCAGGTATACAGTTCAGTGGCATTTAGCACACTCACAGTGTTGTAAAAGCAACACCTTTATCTAGTTCTAAAGTATTTTTCTTGCCCCAAAATAAAACTCCATGTCCATGAACTTCTCACCACTCCTTTCTTACCTTAGTCCCTGGCAACCACCAATCTGCTTGCTAACTCTGTGGATTTACCTTATCTGGATATTTCCTATGAATGGATTCATACATGTGACCTTTGGTGCCTGGTTTCTTTCACCTAGCATAATATTTTTGAAGTTCAACATTGTAGCATGTATCAATACTTCATTCCTTTTTATGACTGAATACTATTCCATTCCATTGTACGTATATAGCACAGATTGTCTCTCCATTCATTGGTTGATATTTGGTTTGTTTCTACCATCTAGCTATTGTGAGTAGTGCTGCTATGAACACACACGTACAAATATTTGAGTACCTCTTTACAACTTTTTGGATATATACTTGGAAGTGCAATTGGTATGGTAATTCTCTGTTGAACTTTTTGGGAAAACTGCCTGTTTTTCTCAGCCACTGCATTGTTTTACATGCCCACCAGCAATGTATAAGGATTCTAATTTCTTCACCCTTGTTACTTTCTATTTTTTAAATTATAGCCATCCAAGTATATATGAAGTGGTAGTAGTATCCTTCTTTTTTTGTTTTGTTTTTGTTTTTGTTTTTTAAGGCCCTGACCGCAACATATGGAAGTTCCCAGGTGAGGGGTCATATCAGAGTTACAGCTGCTGGCCTGTGCCACAGCCACAGTGGGGTCCAAGCTGCATCTGTGACCTACACCACAGCTCATGGCAATGCCAGATCATCGACACTAAGTGAGGCCAGGGATGGAGCCCACATCTTCATGGGTACTAGTTCGATTTGTTTCCTCTGTACCACAATGGGAATTCCTTGAAGTGGTATCTTACTGTGTGTGATTTTTTTTTTGGCTGCTCACATGCCATGTGGAAGTTCCTGGGCCAGGGACTGAACCCATGCCACAGCAGTGACAATACAAGATCCTTAACCTCTAGGCCAACAGGGAACTCCCTCATTGTGGTTTTGATTCTTTTAGGAGGTCACAAAGTACCTTTCAGATTCCCACCACTCCAACCCACTACGAGAGCTAATTAATACCAGGAAAATCCTCTGGTAAAATTCATTTGAGCCATCAAGTTGTTCTTATTCTCCTGTTGTTTATACCTCAACACCTACTTTCATGTCTGTCTCTATTTTTTTCCTAGGGTACAATTCTGTGCCTTTGTGTAAAGATGTCTTTTATTAACATTTAGGACTGTTTTTGTCCTCAACAGAAAATACTTGAAAAACATCATATGCATAAGAGGGTATGAAAGCCAAGAGTAAAGGAGGGAAGTGTTTTGGTTTTGGTGAACATTCACAGAAAGATACTGAGTTCTTATTGAGTAGTTAATTACTTTTGGTCCTGTGTAGAGTTGGGGGCACTAACAGCAGCTTCTGGACAAACATCTCCTGGAGGCCACACCAATTGTTTCAAACACTTTGTGACTTCCAGGGACCTTGAAATTGGTTTTTGTACCCCACTCAAAGGGGCATCGTTATGTTTCTCCTTCCAAGAAGTGCTGCTTCTGCAGAGGATGTAGTTGGATTTCTAACAGTACTGGTTTCATCTTGAGGGAACTACACTTAGGTGGTTCATCTAGCTCAGAAATGGGTGAACACAATTTCCCCTTATAAAGACTTAAGTGTGACATAGTCAGTGAGGACTAGCAGGCTGGCAGACGACTAAGGTTAGCAGGCATTAGTTGTTTCCATTGCCACCCAAATGACCTTTTCTAATCAGGAATTTCTTCTTTTTCCTCGTGCATCATTCCTCGTGCCATTCAGTCAAGGCCCAAGGTCAACATTTTCCATGGATAGTCCAGTTTTAAAAAATTTGAGCCTTCCCATCGTGGCTCAGCAGAAACGAATCTGACATCCTTGAGGATTCAGGTTCGATTCCTGGCCTCACTCAGTGAGCTTGAGGTCTGACGTTGCCATGAGCTGTGGTGTGGGTCACAGATGCAGCTTGGATCTGGTGTTGCTGTGGCTGTGGTGGGGCTAGCAACTACAGCTCCAGTTAGACCCCTAGACTGGGAACCTCCATATCCCATGGGTATGGCCCTAAAAAGACAAAAAAAAAAAAAAAAAAATTGAGGAGAGAAGGTTCTTTAGCTTCTCTAGTTAATGAGATTTGCCCACCCTCTATTATACAATGAAGTATCAAGAAGTTAAGAAAAATTACTTAAAACTTGGAAATAAGACAAAAAGATGGGGTTATATGTCCTTTCATTGTCATCCAAGGGCGTAGTTTAACAGCTCCACACAAGGGGTATTTAGGAAGAAGAATATACCTTGTTCATCCCAACCATTATTATTCATTAATATTTCCAGACTTAGTGAAGTCACATGTTAACATGTAGATTTGGCAAATAATTTATGTTCAATAGAAAAGATAACCCCAAAAGTTATCTCTTATTGTTCTCTAGGTCATTAGCCATTCTCTAGGTCATTCTTTTGTTCTCTAGGTCATTGCATTTGATGTAGCAATTTCATTCTAATGTTCTTCCAAACTTATGAAAATCTAGATCCTCAAAATGCTCTGAATGAGCTTTACTATCTTAATGGTTCCCTCATTAATTAACAAATTGAATAACATCTTTGACACATATTCATTTGATATTTGAATGAGAGTCGTCTTTTTAATTTTTTGAAAATTATTCTTTGATGAGAGTTTCAGATGATTTTACTGGAAACCCAGGGGAGGGTAGAATTGGGTCAAAGCTAGCATCAGTAAAGGGGTTATGTCCTATGGGGACTGTTTGTCATACATATGCTTTCCTAGACAAGATGATCTTGGATCCATTTTGCTGGCTCTAGCTGAACAATGCATATTTTGGGGAGGGGGGGGTGCATCTGGCTCCTCTAACTTCAAGTCTGTGACTTATGGTATTTCAAAGCCTTGTCTTCGATTGCCAAGGTTGATTCTGCCTAACATCTCTGCGACTTCTGCTTCTGGCTTCTCTCTGCTCTTCAGCATCTTTCTATTCATAACCTAAACACACAACTGGTGAGTTCTTTCACGCCCAACTTTTAATCTTCTCTTGAGTGTGAGATTTCTATACTTAGAGGTTCTAAAAGCTGTATTTCAAGTCACTCCTCAGTGCTTGTTGAAACTCCTTTCTCCTTCTGGCTGTCTCTAAGGCATGTATCTGATCTGGCCAGAGAAGAAGCTCTGGGACAGGATTTTTTTTTTTTTTTTTTTTTTTTTAACAATAGCAACTTGTGAGTTCTAAAGTAAAAACTTGGCTTCAGACTGAGTTGAGCTTTTCGAGGCTTTGGGGCTGAGTGATCCCTTGTGCTCAATTTTATCACTCCTGTATTTGGAAATTGACTTGCTGTCATCAGTTCCCCAGGCTGTTTAATCTCTTGGCCACTCATCAGCAACTTGGGCTGTTCTATTTTTCCCTCCTATGTGTATTTCTTCCCACAATTCAAACAAGAATTTTCTGGAATTTGAGCTCATTTTGATGTCTTCCTCTTCTCCTACCTCCTCAGAGAGGCTTCCTCCTCTTTGGTTTTAGTTGAGAGTTGGTTTGTGTTTCATCTTCTCTATGCTTCTTGGATGGAATGAGCTCTTGAGAATCACACTATCCTGCCTTGATTTAGGCTGAGGAGGGATTAATTAGGCTGAGGAAAGAAGTAGGGATTCTTTCTTGCCTTTCTCTTCTTTTCTTGTAATGGTTTCTTAGAGGTGTCTCATTTCTCTCAACTTCTGGGATTCCAGGGTAGATCAGGACTGAACTGCTGAGGGAGTTGGTCAACTTCCAGAGGTCCTGTCTGTCCTGAGGTAAGCTCAGCTTTTTCCTCCAGCCATATAACCATTATTATTTTTTTGGGTCTCATTTGTGGCATATGAAATTTCCCAGGCCAGAGATTGAATCTGAGCCTTGGCCTTGATCTACACTACAGCTTTGGCAATAACAGATCCTTTAACCCACTGAGCCAGTCTGGGGATTGAACACACATCTCACAGCAACTCAAGCTGCTGCAGTCAGATTCTTAACCCACTGTGCCACAGCAGGAACTCCTGTACAACCACATTGTTGTCTCTGGGAAAATGCTGGTGTCCTCAGTTGTCAGTCTTTGAGGCAAGGTTGAAATAAGGCCTATGCTGGCCCAGGTTTGTTAGAGGCTGGAGGAAGCTATGATCTCACTTCTGTTTCTCAGGTTATCAGAATCTTTGTAATGGGCTTCTCAGGGGGAACAGTGTGCTTTCTGTCTTTAGGGCTCCCCGGTAGCACTTTTCACATACTCTGCCATGGGTTGCGATGATATAAGCTTTATAGATCCTCCACAGTGCCTAGAATACTTGCAAAGAATGTTGCTCAGTCTGTTTGATGGATAAATGAATGGATCAAATTAGTGGGATTAAAAAAACAAAAGGTCATGCACAGTGGAAATGAATCTGACTAGGAACCATGAGGTTGTGGGTTCGATCCCTGGCCTCTCTCAGTGGGTTAAAGATCTGGGGTTGCTGTGAGCTGTGGTGTATGTCACAGACATGGCTCGGATCCTGCATTGCTGTGGCTGAGGTGTAGGCTGGCAGCTACAGCTCCATTTCCACCCCTAGCCTGGGAACCTCCATGTGCTGCAGGTATAGCCCTAAAAAGAAAAAAAAAAAAAATTTACTGGGATTTATTTTGGCACTTGTTCACATATAGTGTTTCCATAGATCTACCTTTGCAGTCTTCATTGTTTAAAATGTTACTGTAATATAAATTTCAGAAATTTCACATAAAATATAGATGCTTGTATAATGAAGACCTGAGGTCTTCCTATTTCTGCAAGACACAGTTTCCATCTATATGGAGGAAATTCCAGACAGGTCTGTTAGGTTCACATCAGACCAGGACTGTACTAACAACTCAGCCACTGTTTGTGGTTGTATAAGTGGAAGGAGTTCAGCTTTGGGGTATTGATGTTGGATTCCTTACTAAAGACTAATTAAATGTTATTAAACTGTTTGATTACTTAATACAAAAAAAAAAAAAAAGAACAGCCCTTCCACCATGTGAGGACACAGCAAGAAGATGGTCATCTGTGAACTAGGAAGAGGACCCTCACCAAGTCTGCAGGCACCTGGTCTTAAACTGACTGCACACTGAGAGCCAGAGTTTCTTTTCTGGACACAGACTGAAGAAAGATTATTTTAATTTTTAAGACTTCCTTCTTGCCTTTCTACTCCTCAGTTCTGTTCTCAAGCTGTTGTTGATAGGATCTATGGTTTCTTAAATGGGACAACTTGAAACAGAAATGAGTTCATTCTCAAATGAAATATATGAGGAAAGAGAATAGCTCTGGAGTGTATTTTGGTGATTAGCCATCAAGCCAGGAGAGAAAGGGCAGCAGTTGGCTGGAGATCATCTGTATCAAATCTGCATCCATTTAGCCTTTCTTTATCCGTATGTCATTTTCCTGTTTTAAGGGAGAAAATAAAGCAAGCAAACATTTTTAAGCATGTATTTTTTGGTGGGGGGAGGATTTAGTCTAAAAATAAGATCATACACAGTGTTCGTGCAGGAAATTTTGAAAATTTTTAGAAGCAGGTGAAATCAGGTGCAAATCTTTCTAGACTGAGTTATATGTACAATAAATATGAGAGATGTCTAGAATCTTTGGGTGCAAGCAGCTGGGGAGATAATAAGTTTGGAGCAATTGAATGAATAACATTTTTATGAGAGGTTATGAAACACGGCAGTTTTCTCTTTGGATACTGATGTATTTGGAAAAGAGAAGCAAAAAGATGTCACCCAAAGAAAAGATGGAACAAAATATGACTCATACTGTTTTTTGTCTTTTTTTTTAGTTTAAATATATTGAATTAAAAAATCCTAAAAAATATAACTCATAGTGTGTAAAGGAGACTGCAGAGGTTATTTTATCCAGTCTCTTTATTTCACACAAAGGAAATTGGTGCTTAGAGACATTTAGTGACTTGCCCAATGTCACCCAGAAACTTAATGGCACATCCTGGGGTTGAATCTGTCTCCTTTTAAATAAACCAGTATTCCTATAGTGTTATGACTCCCCAGCCCCCATTTACCTAATGTGCGCCAAGTTAAAGGTTTGGAATTCTCCCAGATGCTCCAATTGAAGAGAATTGCAAAGTAATTTACAATCCCTTGACCTTGCTTTGCAGTTGTTGAATTTGCAGCTCATTTTATTTAAAATATGCTAGGCTCTAAATGGATAGTTTTATGGCAGACTTAAATTTAAAAATTTTTGTGTTAGCCCTTTGGAAAGGATTGAAATCTCTCAAGGACATTGCAGGTAGCCTGGATAGGCTTTGGTTGTAATTAAAATTTTCAGGCTCTCTTCTGCATTCAGATGCACATGAAACCAGGACATTTAACTTCCTGACTCTACTGCCTTGGTGACTGAAAATTTCAACATTTGTTTTATTATCCTGGTACCTGTCTTTGTGCACATATATCTAATTGGCAAACATTATTGCATTTAATTCTTTCTGAAAGGTTTTTTTTTTTTTTCTTTTTTCTTTTTAGGACCGCACCCATGGCATATGGAAGTTCCCAGGCTAGGGGTCGAATGTGAGCTACAGCTGCTGGCCTACACCACAGCCACAGCAACTCGGGATCTGAGCTGCGTCTGCAACCTACACCACAGCTCATGGCAATGCTGGATCCCAACCCACTGAGTGAGGCCAGGGCCCAAAATCTCAATGCCATGGATACTAGGTGGATTCGTTTCCACTATGCCACAATGGAAACTTCTGAAAGTTTTTTTACACTCTTGTATTTTTTCTTTTCTTTTTTTAATTAGAGCATAGTTGATTTACAGTGTTGTGCCAATTTCTGCTGTACAACATAGTGACCCAGTCGTACATATATGTACATTTTTTTTCTTGTATAATCTTCCATCATGTTCTACCCCAAGAGATTGGATGTAGTTCCCTGTACTGTACAGTAGGACCTCATTGCTTACTTCTTTTTCTTTTTAAAGCTTTGTTTGTCTCGTCTGAAGATTTATCAATTTTTGCTGACCATTTGTTGCCTAAATGTTTTTTTTTCCTTTTGTCCTTTTGGCTGTCTGAATAGGTTTTCTTCTCCCTCTTCCCCCTGACCCTTTTCAAATTTTACTATTTGATTTTGAATGGGCAGAGATTTTCTGAATAGCTTCATGCATTTTTAAATTGTGTTAAAATATAGACAACATAAAATTTATTGTTTTAACAATTTTAAGTGTATAATTCAGTGACATTAAGTGCATTGACAATTCATACAGTGTTGTGTAGCCATCACCACTAATCATTTTCAGAACTTTTTCATCATCCCAAACTGAAACTTTATGCGCATTAAATAATTTCCAATTCTCTTCATCCCTCAGTCCTTGGTCACCTCCATTCTACTTTCTGTCTTTAGGAATTGGACTAGTCTAGGTACCGCACAGAAGTGTAGTCATATAATATTTGTCCTTTTGTGACTGGCTTTCCTCACTTGGCACAATGTATATATGTAGGCATGTATTTTTATTTAACTATAGTTGATTTATAATATTGTGTTAGTTTCAGGTATACAATTTCAAATGCTTTTTTTCATTATAGGTTATCACAAGATATTGACTGTAGTTCCCTGTGCTATACAGTAAATCCTTGTTTATTTTATTTATAGTAGTGTTTATCTGTTAAACCCATACTCCTAATTTGTCCCTCCTCCTGTTTTCCCCTTTGGTAACCATACATTTGCTTTCTGTCTGTGAGTCTGTTTCTCTTCTGCACAATGTTTTTAAGGTTCATTCATGTTGTAGCCTTTTTAGAATCTTGTTTTTTTTTTAAGGCTGACTAGTACTCAACTGTGTACACACACACACACACACACACGCTATATTTTGTTCATCTATTCATATGTTGATGGACATTTGGCTTATTTCCATCTGCTAGGAACATTTGGCTACAAGTGTCTTGACTCCCAGCTTTTGATTCTTTTGTATATATACCTAGAAGTGAAATTGTTGGATCACGTGATAATTCTTTCTTAACTTTTTGAGGTATTGCTGAACTATTTTCTACCGCTGCACCACTTTACATTCCCAACGGCAATGTACAGAGGTTCTAGTTTCTCCACATTCTCGTCTTCACTTGCTGTTTCCTGTTTTTTTGCTAATAGTAGTCATCCTAATGGACTTGGAGTGGTATTGTATTGTGATTTTAATTGGCATTTCCTATTAACTAGTGATGTTGAGCATCTTTTCATGAGCTTGTGGGACATACTATATCTTCTTTGGAGAAATGTTCACTGAAAAGCTTTGCTCATTTTTTGGATCATGTTGCTAGTTATAGGACAGTTGTAGTACTGTCAGGAGTACTTTAGGCATTCTCCCCCCCTCCAACTATTTTTTGGTCGCACTTGCAGCATATGGAAGTTCCTGGGTCAGAGACGGAATTGGAGCTGCAGCTGCGACCTACGCCACAGCAGGGGCAATGCCAGATCCTAATCCATTGTACTGGGCTGGGGACTGAACCTGTGCTGCCACAGAGACAATACTGGATCATTAACCCACTGTACCACAACAGGAACTCCTTTTTTTTTTTTTTTTTTCTTTAGGCATTCTTGGTGTTAATCCCTTATCAAATATATAATTACTTGCAATTTTTTTTCATTCTCTTGATGGTGTCGTTTGATGTACAAAAGATTTAAATTTTGGTAAAGTCCAGTTTTATTTTTGTGTGTGTGTGTTGTCTATGTGAGGCTTACAGCCTTTTAAACATCAGGTAGGCTGGTGATTGTGTTATTTCTGTGAGGTGTCAGACGTGCAGGGATAGAGGTGCCTCTGTCTCCACAGCTGCAGTCATCAGCCAGGGATATGCTGGGTTCTGCCTCAACCTGGGAGTACCTCTTACCAGCCCCTGCATGAAGACTGCTTAAAATCTGGCCGAAGACAACCAGGCTCTCCTCAAATCAACAGGGGTCACATACCATAAAACTAATAAGAGCCAAGTAGGAAATAGCAGTATGGATTTGGCTGCCTATAAGCCTGCTCTAGAAAGGCGACTGCAGCACTGTGGCTGGTCCATGCATCAAATCCTGGAGGTGATGGTTATCTGCTGTGTGACCTCAGGCAAATTACTGACTTTTCTGTGCTTTCATTTTGGTAGGTAATAGGATCATTGAAAGTATTCATGAGTTAACATACATAAAGTGATTGGAATAGTGCTTGGCATATCATAAGCACTCCTCAAATGTTCTTGTGAAAATTCAATGGGTTCAAATATGCAAAGCACTTAGAACAGTATCTGCTACAGCCAGATTTATTCCCTGCTGTAGAGATTCCTGGGAAGCTACTTTTCTGCTTTTGCTCATTGGTTTCACAAAAATTTTCATTTCTTTACCTATGCTATATCTTGAAGGAATTAATCGTTATTGCTTTTATGATTTTTTTTTTTTTGCTATGCCTGTAGCTTGTGGAAGTTCCTGGACCAGGGATTGACCTGTGCCACAGCAGTGACCCAAGGTTGCTGTAGTGACAATGCCAGATCCTTAACCCACTAAGCCACATGGGAACTCCATTATAAGTTTGATCACATAATTAAAGAACATATTCTTTGCCATATTTTGTCAAACAGACCTGTTGGTTTTTTAAGTATGGTTGTATTCTTCATTTATTCCTGAATTTATTTATTCATTCACAACACATATATTGTGATAGGGGCCAAGAATGTAGCGATGAATAAATATGATTTTTACCTCTCAGTAATAAAGAATCTAGTGTTTTATAGATACTGTTTCAGTTTGAATGCAAGGGAACAACTGGGATTGATAAATTAATAGCTAATATCTATTGAGTACTCTCAGCTGCAAATGAATGAAACACAACTCATTCAGCTCTGGATTTAAAGAATAAAACAATATTAGTGGCATTGTATATATGCATAACTAAAGCACTTTGCTGTGTGTGCCTGAAACTAACTCAGTGTTGTTAATCAACTATACTTCAATTAAAAACATGGGCAGAAGAACTGGATAGACATTTTTCTGAATAGGAAATGTAGATGGCCAATATGTGCATGCATAGTTGCTCAACATCGCTAATCATCAGGGAAATGCATATCAGAACCACAGTGAGATATCACCTCACACCTGTCAGGATAGCTATTGTCAAAAAGGACACAGCAAATGTTGCTGAGGATGTGGAGAAAAGGGAACCCTAGTTCACTGCTCTTGGCAATGTAAACTGGTTTAGCCACTGGGAAAAACAGTATGAAGGTTTTATCAAAAAGTTAAACTAGAACTAACATAAGACTCAGCAGTTCCACTCCTGGGTATATATCTGAAACAAACAAAAACACCAATTCAAAAAGATACATGTACCCCAATATTCATGGCAGCATTATTTATAATAGGCAAGATACTTAAGGGTCCATCAACAGATGACTGGATAAAGAAGATGTGTATATGTATATACATATTATATACATATGTGGTGGGCTCATATATATGGAATACTACTCAACCATAACAGAGAATGAAATTTTGCTATTTGCAGTAATGTGGATGGACTTGGAAGGCATTATGTTAAGTGAAATTAGACAGAGAAAGACAAATACTGTATGATATCACTTATATGTGAAATCTAAAAATACAGCAAATTAGTGCGTATTAAAAAAAGCAGACTCACAGAAACAGAGAAAAAACTAGTGGTTACCAGCAAGGACAATGGAGGGAGGAAGGGTAATATACGGGGAGGAGATTAATAAGTAGAAATAGAAACCATTAGGTATAAAATAAGCTATAAGATATATTGTGTAACATGGGGAATATAGCCAATATTTTGTAATAACTGTAATTGGGAATAGCCTTTACAAATTGTGAACCACTATATCATACACCTGTAATTTATATAATATTGTACACTAACTATACTTTAATTTAAAAACGTATCTAAAAAAGGCCCCAGTGTCATTGGGTTCCTTGGGACCCTTTCTCTCTGTTTCTTGACTCTGCTTGCTTTCCCTAGCCTTCATTCTCCAGTACATCTCCAAGTGGTGGTGAGATGAGCCCCATAAGCTGCAGGCATACATGGTTCTTAAAACTTGTGATGGTAGAATCTCCCAATCTCTAGTTTAATGGTGGGATTATATGGTCCCACCTATTGGACTAATCCCTGTTATTGGGAGTAATAACTTGCCAGATCTGGGTCATATGCTCATTCCTGTGAACCCACATAAAGAAGGGATTTATGTGTACAAAATGTATAGATGTCTGTCTAAAGTGTTTTCCCTTAATGTCTAGAAAGATGCATTTAAACATTTGAGAGGGAACATTTCCCCCCAAGTTTGCATATTAATTTAAAGGTAGTTAAGACTGCCTAAACTTCATCCATTAGTCTTCATTCGATTGGACTTGTTTCATATAAAATTAACCATGATCACAAGGTATCATTTTAGGTGCTAGCATAGTGATGTTAAAGTGAAGGCTCTGTATGAGCTCTGTCAGCCCAGCCTCTTTGGTGAGGTCAGCCTCTGGGGTGGCTTTCTCCTGCCGTTGGGCTCACTCCTTGGGATCATATGTTTGGGCATAATCTTACAGGAGAGCAGTTGTTATTATTGAGATCTGTGTTTTTCCTATTGATGGTAATACAAAATGTGTGACTCTTATTTTGTCACAAAGCAGATATGGCTATGATTTGTTTCACATTCAATGTAGCTTATTTTTCATGTATTATATTTCACATTGAATCATGTTTGGGACCGTTAGAAAAATGCAAATGTCTTTAGAAGTTTTACTCTGACTATAAAAGTGATAAATGCTCATTATAAACAATTCAAGAAGTAGGGTGAAGTATAAAAAAGAAAGTAAAACTGCTCCAAATTCTGTCACCCAGAGATAAATACTGTTAACGTATTGATGAATATCCTCTTGGACAGCCTTCCGGATATTTCTCTATGCATACATATTGTTATCTGTCTCAAAAATGCAAGAATGAATGCTAAAATTCCTCAAGTGCCTTTTGGAGCCCTTTGAAATGCTCATATGACCTACTGAAATAATGAAAAGAATATTTGTCTACATATTTACTAATCTATATATTTTTTCCTACAGAAGCTAATGCATTTCTTTTAGAAGTACTTACTTTTCAGTCTGGTTTTCAAATTCCTTAATATCTGTTTTTTCCTATAAGTCCTTCTTGTTTTCCTTAAGCTTTTATTGTTCTTTTTCAAACTTCTTAGTCATACATTATGGTAACCAAAATTGAATTCTGTTTTCTGACCCTCCTTTTACCGCCAGAAGAGGCTCAAGAGTTCATGCTAAATAAACATCTCTCTGTTTTGATAACTCTTAACTTGGAGTAAAGAGACAATGGGAGAGGCTGGCGACCTTTTCACATAGCTGGCTGGAACAGATGGTATTGCCATTTACTTGAGTTTTGGAGGCTAGAGGCAAATAACCATAGCATCTGGGATGAGATCAGTTAAATTTAAGAATGGAAGTAGAGAATTTGGGTTTTTCTGCTAGATGAAGATGTAACAGTCCGCTCTAAATGTCACCACTGAAGGAAATGTTACCTTCTGCATAAACTTAGCAGTGTGGACTCACCCAGCAGGCTTAAATCCCAACATTTAGCATGGATTGTGGACTAAGGGGTCTGATATTCTTAACAGAATTTGGTAATTTCTATGACCTATTACAACAGGAAGTTTCTGGAAATCATATTTCCTTGGTTGATGCACTTAGTGTGGTCAGTCTTTTCAGCCTGAGGTCTCACAATCTGCAGTGTAAAACCATCCCTTCTAGGAGGACCAAGAGTTCAGACTGGAGTCACATAGAATATATGGTGTCACTTAGGAGCTGTGACCTTGTCAAGTCTTGTACCTCTTTGAGCCTTTGTCTTCTCTCCTAGAATATAGGAATAATATAAGAATTAAGTTGTCTAATGCATGGAATACAGCAGTGGTTTTCAAAATATTTAATGCATGCATTGACCAATCAGAAGAGACACAGGTCATAACACTAAAGAGGGATCCTAGAAGCCTCCTTGCATATTTCTAATTCCTGGGGGAAGGGGATGCAGGAAGTTCTAGGGGAGGAGCTCAGATGATCAGGGCAGCAGGGGCTCCCTAAGGGTGCTCAACATAATAGCTGCTTGGTCATGGATATGATAGCATGTCACTTTTATTTATTTATTTATCCTATATTTATTATAGTTGATTTACAATGTTCTGTCAATTTCTGCTGTATAGCAGTGACCCAGTCATACATATATGAAAATTCTTTTCTCATACTATTTTCTATCATGTTCTATCACAAGTAATTGATATAGTTCCCTATGCTGTACAGCAGGACCTCATTGCTTAGCCATTCAAAATGTAATACTTTGCATATACTAACCCCAAATTCCCTGTCCATCTCACTCCATCCCCCTCCTGCTTGGCAACCACAAGTCTGCTGTCCATGTCTGTGAGTCTTTTTTTGTTCTGTAGATAGGTTCATCTGTGCCATATTTTATTTAATTAATTAATTAATTTATTTTTTTGTCTTTTTGCTATTTCTTGGGCCGCTCCCGTGGCATATGGAGGTTCCCAGGCTAGGGGTCAAATCGGAGCTGTAGCTGCCAGCCTACGCCAGAGCCACAGCAACACGGGATCTGAGCCACGTCTGTGACCTACACCACAGCTCATAGCAACGCCGGATCGTTAACCCACTGAGCAAGGGCAGGGACCAAACCCGCAACCTCATGGTTCCTAGTCGGGTTCGTTAACCCTGCGCCACGACAGGAACTCCTGTGCCATATTTTAGATTCCACATATAAGTGATATCGTATGGTATTTGTCTTTCTCTTTCTGACTTCATTTAGTATGAGAATCTCTAGTTCCATCTATGTTGTTGGAAATGGCATTATTTTGTTCTTTTTTATAGCTGAGTAGTATTCCATTGTGTATATGTACCACATCTTCTCAATCCAGTCATCTGTCAGTGGAGCATGTCACTATTTTAATAGCTGGTATTTCAGCCTAGAGAAAAGCATTTAACACAGTGTCTGGCAAGAAGTAAGCATTTAATGCATGTAAGTCATTGTTCCTGTTGTTATCTTAACATTATAAATGTGATGATGATGATGACTATACATATTCCTGCCCACAAGCTTGAGCTCTCATTGGTACTTGAAAAATGGTACCAAGTACAACTAAAGAATGTGGCCCAACACAGCTCGTTTTTTTTGTGAGTGGCACTTCCTATGTACTCTTCTATTTCTATCATGACCCCCTTACCCCCATCATAGAGCTTCCTCTAAGGACCATTTTTACCTCTGAAGGTCACCACTGACTATTCAGTGCGTTTGACATGCTCAGCACTATGTTAGCACCCGGGGCTGGTCCTTGTCCTCAGGGCCCTGAAACACCTCTTTGATTGCCTTCTTTGGTTGGTATTTAAAAAATTTTTATTTTATTTTTATTGGAGTATGTTTGCTTTATAGCGCTGTGTCAATTTCTGCTGTACAGGATAGTGACCCAGTCATACCTATATATACATTCCTTTTCTCATATTATCTTCCATCATGTTCTATCCCAAGAGATTGGATATAGTTCCATGTGCTGTACAATAAGACCTCATTGTTTATCCATTCTATGTTTTAAAGCCTTCAGTGGCTCCCAGTGAACTTTGGATTCTCTATCAAAATTTCCAATGCTATCTTCTGGTGCTGGTCATACTACAGGATATCTTCACATTAGATGTTCTTGACTAAGGGGACAGTTTGTCACTCTTCTCCAAACAGTCAGGTAATTTCCCCCCTCTTTGAGTAGTCTGTTTTTTATTTTATTTTAATTTAATTTAATTTAATTTTATTTTTTGTCTTTTTGCTATTTCTTGGGCCGCTCCCGCGGCATATGGAGGTTCCCAGGCTAGGGGTCGAATCAGAGCTGTAGCCACCGGCCTACGCCAGAGCCACAGCAACGCGGGATCTGAGCCGCGTCTGCAACCTACACCACAGCTCATGGCAACGCCGGATCGTTAACCCACTGAGCAAGGGCAGGGACCAAACCCGCAACCTCATGGTTCCTAGTCGGATTCGTTAACCACTGCGCCATGATGGGAACTCCGAGTAGTCTGTTTTTTAAAGAAGCATATCTTCCCCTCTGTCTTCACCAGCCTGGCCTCCTCATGTTTCCCGAAAATGCCATAATAGTTTCTGATTTCTGCTTAAGCTAGTCTCTCTGTAGAATCCGTTTCTTCCTGTCTCTCTGTTTGGTCTCCCTGTTTCTAACTTCACCAACCTTGTGATTACATCCTCCATAGAATTTTTTTGGCACCATTAATTTGATACCTTTTATATTACCTTGGTTTTATATCCTTTAAAATTTATGTCCTATGTAATTTCCATAATTGTATCATAGTCTCCTGGAGGATGTTTTGCATTTGCATACTCAAGCATCCATGGTAAGAATTCAGTAAATATTTGTGGGTAGTAGTGATGATTAATCCACTGCTGATTCTGGATAGGGGAAATTACCTGTCCAATGCAAGGGAGGCAGGAGAGATTTTGGAGTGATGTACAGAATTGATAGGATTAAGAGAATATGGAAAAGAAGAGACCAGTTAAGAGTCCATTGAAGAAATTTATGCCAGGGCAGAGGTAATGGCACTAGGAATGGGGAGGATGGAACAAATCTGAGAGATATTTGGAAGAGGAAAACTGTAAGATTATAGTACACATTCCATTCAAGGGATGAAGGGTAAAGTCAGACAAAACAATGATTCAAAGGGATACATGCACCCCAGTGTCCATAGCAGCACTATTCATAGTATCTAGGCCATAGAAACAACCTAAATGTCCATTGGAAGATGAATGGATAAAGAAGATGTACATACATGTAATGGAATATTATTCAGCCATAAAGAGTAAAATGATGTCATTTGTAGCAACATGGATGGGCCTAGAGATTATTAAAATGAGTAAAGTAAGTAAGACAGAGAAAGACAAATATGTGATATCACTTATATGTGGAATCTAATAAAAATGATACAAAAGGATTTATTTAAAAAACAGAAACCCTGCCATGCCATGAGAGTTTGTGCTCTCTGCTTTAAGCTTGTCTCTATAGAATCCATTTGGTAAGATTTCAAAACCAATGGTATGGTTACCACAGGTGAAACCACTGAGGGGAGGGACGAATTGAGAGGGTAGGAATATTCACATTACTGTATAAAATAGATGATTAATGAAAACCTCTTGTATAGCAGAGGAAAATCTACTCAATAGTTTGTAATAACCTATGTGGGAAAAAAAGAATGGATATATTTATATGTGTGACTGATTTACTTTGCTGTACACCTGAAACTAATAGAGCATTGTAAATCAACTATATTCCAATAAAATTAAAAAACCCAACAATCTTAACTAGTTATTGCTGATAAAAAGGAAACATATTGAGAGAATGGAGGAATATCACAGGCAACCTGGGGCTAGGTTGTATTGCCAGGCTTCATGAGAGTCTGGGGAAGGAACTAGACAGCCAGGGATCTGCTCCATTCTTTGTTTTCTCCTCAGAATTTCTTTAAGTACTCTGGTGTGTGCATAGCCAAAGCTACCCACCCAATCGTTCCTGGATTTGAATGTTCTCAATTCAAGTTGGGAGTTCAGACTCATTCGTTTCCACCCATGATCTAATAAGCTGTGGCTAGGGCCAAAGGGTCTTCAAACAAAAATGAGGATGCTGGGGCCCAGCCTGTGGATGCGGAGGCAGCTCTCAGAAAAGGGGATGTTTATTGTATCTGAAGAGTTAGCAAAAGAAAGAGCAAAACCCGAGTGGCAGAAGGGAAGCAGGATCAAATACATATGTTTAAGGTGGAAAGAAATGTGTGTTTAAAGACAGGAAACATGAGATCATTAGAGAGGAATAGCTTAAGGAAGGAAGTAATTGGGAGTCCTAGAGAAGGAAAAGGGTATATGGAATCTAATGAATAAATAGAGGGGCTGACTTCCAGGAGGAAAGAGGAAATTTTTACTCTGGCACTAGGGAAATGAAAAAACAAAAAGTGATGAAGAAAAGGGAAAGTAAGAGGCTCCTACTAGGTATCTGGGATAGATAGAATAATGGCCCCCAAAGATGTCTTGATCCTAGTCTCTAGAAAATAGGAATATGTTACATTACATGGCAAAAGGGAGTTTGCAGATGTGATAAAGTTAAGGATCTTGAGATGGGGAGATTCTCCTGAGTTATCTGTGCAGGCCCAATGGAATTACACGGACCTCATAAGAGGGAGGTAAAAGTATCCATATTAGAAGAGGAGATTTGATCCATATTAGAAGAGGAGGCAGAGGTCAAAGAGAAGGAGAGATAGAGCAGGAAGAATTTGAAGACGGCAGGCCTAGTAGCTCTGTAACCTAAGGCAAATTATTTAACTTCTCTGTGTCTCAGTTTTCTCATATATTAATTGGGTGATTATATGTGAAGCATTATATATATGAACAGTAGCTCACAGTAAATTCTCAATGAATTATTAAAATAATTGTTACCATTCATGCGGGGTTTGTACCAAGATTCTGATGTTAAGTCCCATAGTCATAATATCGAGGATTCAGTGACATTTAAAAATTGCATATCCACTGCTACTGTATTTAGCCTCCATTTGGTATTGTCTTTAAAATGTAACCTTAAAATGAAATCAAAAGAGACTCCACCTTCATAATAGGCCCCTTTGGCTTTAATGATTTTCACTCTCCCATAAATTCTATGTCAGGATTGACAATCAGCAAGGAAAATTCAACTCTAACTCTCCATTTTTCCAGTTTTGCCCTCTGGAGCAGTGCCGAGCTGGAGTTAAAATTGAAATGAAATTCAGTTTCTTCTTTTGCTCAAGTCATAGAAGGCCTGTCTGAAGGTTTTTTAGAAGTTTCAAACCAATTAAAAACTGGTTCTTGAATATAGGCCTTTGGCACTGAGAAGGTTTTAGATGAAAGGCTCTGAATCTGAGGTGTAGCTGCAGTTCCCATGAAGGGAAATGCTTATTTATTAATTTAACCCAGATACTGTATTTCAAATTTGTCAGAGGTTAGTACTTACCATTATTATTTTTCTATCAGCGTCTTCACTAAAGTCAGTGGCTGTACATATCTTTGATCTGAGAAAGTACAGCTAAATTTCTCTCTCCTTCACTTGAAGTAGCCCTCAAGCCTTGCATTCCCCCCTCCACCCCGAACTCCTGAAGTTCTACTTATCTTTCCAGATTCAAATAGGGTCCCTTTCTTGAGGCAATCTCAGAAATAATCTTTATGAGAACATATATAATGCATATCCTCAGATCCTGGTCCCCTGGGGGTGGGACAGAGAGCACTGGTAATTCATCTTGAAATTCCCTGTGATGCCTTGCAGTGTGTTAGATGGCTTAGTAGATACTTGTGGTATTGAGCTGAAAACATCTGATCATTTGGTAGGACTTCAATGTCATGACAAAAAGACTCATATTTTAATAAGTATTCACCTTTGTAAACTAATTGGAAGGATCTTCTTTTATTAGAATTGGTGAACTTAAAATACAGAAAAAAGAGATTTTTTTTTTAAAAGTCCAAAGCGTTATAGTATTTATAGTCTCAGGTTCCACAGATATAATAGGTTGGAGCATGATTAAGGAATACATAGGAAATAAGAGGTTTGATGGAAATTAAGCATACATAGGAAATAAGAGGTTTGATGGAAATTCTCTCAGTTGTTAGTGAGAAGACTCCCTTTCCTTCTCCGAGAAGGAGAAGGATGCTATCTATGGTGTGGACAATGGCTGGCTGGTCTTAAGTCTCTAAGCCAGTGTTAAAGGGTTGGATCTCTAACTGGGTGGGTTGTTTTCCATTTGCCCCTCTTGTTCCCCTGACCACTCTCCGCCCTCATGCCCCAGAGGCTGACCTTTCCAGATTGCACCTCCTTTGTTCACCTGCTGACTGCCTTCCAGGTTGGTTTGGCCAACAGAAGGCACCAACAGGTCAGGAAAAAGATGCTGGGGGTATTCTTTTTCTGTTTCTTCCCTGTTTTTACATTGCATTGCTGGCAGCATCTGGGTCCCTTCACAGTGACAACTCCTGCTGGACCCTTTCTCCATAGCTGGTTAATTCTCCTATGTCTCATAGGAGGTAACAGTTCCTCACTGTTGCTAGCTTTATCAATCCTGCTTCCTAAAGCCTGTCTTCACCTTTGTGACAAGTTCTTTCATTAATCTTTATTTAAAACATCTGGAGTAGATTTTTTTTGTTGTTGCTGAGACATTAACAGTTACACTGCCAAAAAAAAAAAAAAAATTCTCTTGTGGTGCAGTGGGTTAAAGATCCAGCATTTTTACTGCTATGGCTTGGGTCACTGCTGTGATGCAGGTTAGTTCCCTGGCCTGGAAACTTCTGAATGCTATGGGCATGGCCAAAACCAAACCAAACCAAAACAGTCACACTGTCCAAAGGAAAGGCCTAATAAAAGGTTAAATCATTTTAAGCGAGAATTTTAATAGTCTTTACTCAGTTAAATCTTCCTAAGTTCCTTACTATGTCCCAAACCCTTCCTTAGCTGGTGGCAGAAGAGGCATTACAGAGAAGAAAACCTGTCTCTGATCTTAGCTGGTCACAGTCTGGTGCTGTGGTCTCTGAAGGGATCTTTAGATTCTGGGAAGAAAATTTCTATGTAGAATATTAGGAAAGTTGAATAACAATATATTACATATTTGAAAGTTGGGAAGAGAATAGATCTTAAAGTCTTCAACACAAGAAAAAATTTCTTTTTGTGACTAGGCTGCTGCTGTATATTAGCTAGACTTATTTTGATGATCATTTCATAATACATACAAATATCAAATCATTATATTGTGCACCTGAAACCAATATAATGATGTGTGTCAGTTATATCTTGATAAAAATAAATAAATTTGATATATGTATTTAAAACTATCTGTAGAATAGAGGACAATTCCGACAGGTAAGGAGGAGTTCCAACATAGAAATATGGAGCAAAGCATTTTCACTTGTTTGCATTTGGCATATTGTGTCTAATTGCAATTTCCTATGTTACTCAACAAAATTAATATTATGAAAACAAAGCCTTTAAATATAATGAAATAAAAACTTGATTCAAAACCAATCTTAAAGACATGAGGTATTTTGGCTTTCATAAAATAGAACAATGCTAGAAATTTGCTTTTTCCCTTTTTTTTTAAATCGTGGAGACAAGTGGCTATCAGGTATACTGTTGAGGATATTCCAAAAAGTTAAACATGCTTAATCTGTTCCTCCAGGTTAAAATCGCTTTAAAATAATGAGAATATAAACTGCTCTGCAAAAGAAACTTATGTTACAGAGGGAGAGAATTTTGAAAAGATTCCATCATTATGTAATTTTGTGGCCAAAATTAATATACTGATTTTTATCAAAAATTTCTGGCCTGTATACCAATCTCTCAAATGAAGAACTACAGAAAGTGTTGAGCCCATTTGTTAAAAATATATATTGTATCACTTCCCAATTAGTTTGGAGATGACCGAGAGATTTTAAGATGAAAATCTATTAGGGAAATCTCAAAGAAGATATTTTTCAAGTTTGACATAATGGAATTGAAAACTGACTATGTCATAACCAGTGTCACACTTTTTCCATTAGACTTGATGAATTTTTGTGAGGTAATTTTCTAGCTATGAGAGATATTAAAACTAAATATTGAAATTAACTGAGCCTAGAATGAGTGTCCACTTGCCTTATCACTAAAAATTTTACTGAGTTCCAATAATGAAGATATCTCCCTTTTCTAAAAAGTAAATAATAAACATTTTATTTAATTTATGTGATTCTTTTTTTTTTTTGGTCTTTTTATAGCTACACCTGCAGCATATGGAGGTTCCCAGGCTAGAGATCCAATTGGAGCTGTAGCCACCAGCCTACACCACAGCTACAGCAATGCCAGATCTGAGCCACGTCTGTGACCTACACCACAGCTCACGGCAATGCTAGATCCTTGACCCACTGAGTGAGGCCAGGGATCGAACCCACAACCTCATGATTCCTAGTTGGATTTGTTTCTGCTGCACCACGATGGGAACTCCTATTATTTCTTTTAATAATTAGCAATTTAAAATAAGTTACTAGAGATAAAAGAATATTTTCACTGTTAAGTAAAATAAATCTTATTTGAAACACATTGTGGGAGTTCCCTGGTGGCCTCGTGGTTAAAGATCTGGCGTTGTCATTGCAGCAGCTCAAGTCACTGCTGTGGATTGGGTTCAGTCCCTGACCTGGGAACTTTTGCATGCCATGAGTGCAGCCACAAAAAAAAAAAAAAAAAAAAAAAAGGAAAAAAGAAAAAAAGTAGTTTCCATTGTGCCTCAGCATGTTGAGGACCTGGGAGGATGAAGATTTAATCTCTGGACTTTCTCAGTGGTTTAAGGATCTGGCATTGCTGCAAGCTGTGGCATAGGCTGCAGATGCAGGTTGCATCTGGTTTTGCCATGGTGTGGCACAGTCCTGCAGGTGCACCTCTGATTTGACACCTAGCCTGGGAACTTCAGTATCCTTCAGGTTCAGCCATTAAAAAAAAAAGTATTGTTTATGACATCTTTGATCTTTTAAATATTTTTTTGTATATATTTTTAATGCATATGTGTTATGTATATTACTCCATGTAATTAAAGCTGGAAGAAGCTTTGGAATTCATTTAGCCTAGCCCTACCATTTCAGTAGTGAAGAAACTGAGGCAGAAATAGAGAAGGTGCCTGGGATTAGAATTCAGAGAATTCTTTTCTCTGTATCACACTTGCTTTAGGCTGTAGTATTTAGGAACAGTAAAATATAGACTTCATTCTCTTTGTCTTGTAGGTGACAGCCTATTGCTGGTGCAGAGTGGTGAGTCCACTGATGGGAAACGTAAATATTTGCCAAATCTCCCAAAAGTGTGGCTTTGAGATGACAGCCCTCTCAACTCTGTTGTCCCTGGAAGTACAATAAAGTTCCAGAGCTGGAACTTGGGATTTGTTCATAGTCTACATATTCCCCACAAGGCAAATTACTCATTCCTTCCATTCACACAGCAAAAAATAAAACCACCAAAAGCAGTGAAAAGTCTTGACTGAGAAGCGGGAAAACTATGACTGCCATGCAGAAGCATTCACCCAGTTGTACTGTGTTCTTTGGGAGAGAGGCCTTGCATGGGATAACTGGGAACTTGGTTGTCAAAAATGGTAGCTATGGCATTAGGGTTCTCTTTCTTCTTTTATTTTTGTTTTACTTTATTTTTGGCTGCCTCCATGGTATGTAGAAGTTCCCAGCCAGGGATCGAATCTAAGTCACAGCTGTGACCTAAACCACAGCTGTGGCAACGCCAGATCCTTTAACCCACTGTGCGGGGTCGGAGATTGAATCTGTGTGTTAGTGGTGACCTGAGCTGCCACAGAGATGGTGCTGGATCCCTAACCTATTGTGCCACAGTGGGAACTCTTCTTATTTTCAGGAAGGGCTAAACAACTCCTTCTAGGATGGTTTTTCCAACAAATAGAATGCTTAAACTTGGGGAGGAAGAACCAGAATTGGATGCATCCTATTGGAAGAGGTGGTAGTTCTATTCTAATATCTCTTCTCAAACGCAGTCTATGAGTTACCAAGTCCTTGGTGTTTAAGATCCCTGGGGGAAGTGCTATGTGATACAGACAAGTCCTAGGTCTTTCATTGCTGCATGCTAATTGAGAGACCTTGGGCATCTGATTGAAAGGGAGTGAGGTGCTACAATGGGATAGCAAGGCCACCTTTGTAGTGGCTTTGTGAGGACTAAATGGGGCAAAATATGGAAAATCACACAGTGCTAGATATACAGTAAGTGATCAATGATCACTATAGTATGAGATACTATACATAGAGGGAAGATATGGAGAATAATGTACTGAATACCTCTCATTACATTCCTCTGTATGCACCCCCCCACCCTGTATGAAACCGAGGTCATATATTGGTGCTTACATTGCCATAGATGTCTTGCTAAAAATGATAGATAGCATATTGTTTGGTTGTTTTAAAATATGATAATACCACTTGGTGTGCTTCATTCTGTAACTTCATTTTTGCTTTATGTTTGTGAGGTTCATACTTGTTGGTCTGTGAAGTTTAATTTGTGTCATTTTCATAACTTATTCTCCTGATGATGGATATTTATGTTGTTTCAAGTTTTTTCTTCCTGCTACAATAAATGCTAGCAATCACAGTAATTTCTGTATGCCTCCATTTTTCTTATTTGTAAAATGAGAGTCAGAGCATTTTCCAATTTACAGGATGCCTTTAATTCCCCTTATAGCCTCCTATAGATGGAGATCAGACTCACACTGGGGTTTTCTGGGTCTCAAACCTATACTCATTACAGTATCTTATGTTGTGAAAGTTCTTATAAGCTCCAAAGATTTTCACCAATGTGGAATAACATCATCATTGCTAAAAAGTACCTTTTGCAGTAGCTCAAAGCCCACTTGTTCTTTCTGTTTATCTTTCAAATAGGGTTTCAGATTCCATAGCTGAATTTTCCCAAACCAAAGTCTTGCAAAACACATCCAATTTTCAATTTTCCATCCTGAGGTAAAAAAATAGTTCCTTGCAAAAACTTTGGCATTTGCTGCCCGGTCAATGTGGCTTTTTAGTGAGTTTCTGTATAATCAAGATTTCCATGGATTTTAAGTTGAGTTTTTACCAGTATAAAATTAGTACAAGATTGTTATATAAGCATTTGGGAACTAAATGCAAAGAGAAGAAAAACTCACTCAGAAACAAGTGCTGTTATCATTTTTGTTAACATCTCTTTCCAATGATATTTTCAATGTGTTTGTATAGTTAGGCTTGTGCTGTTGATCCAGTTTTGTATCCTGAATTTTCCACTTAACTTTATAATGTAAGCTTTCCCTCTATGGACTTTTAGTGGCCAAAATTTACCCAGAAAGGAAGTCTGCATCTCCAAGGAAGCTCATTCTCAAAAAGGAAAAAATTCTGTTCTTCATGAGGTTATGGGAAAAATGCCTTTGGTTGTTCAGGCTGTCCTTGAGTAACTCTTTATTAATGTGCAAGTAAACTTCTGTTTTCTGAGTTTGGTTTCCATAAAGATAATGGCTTGTGTAAAGAAAATAAGTAAGATGTGTGTGTTTGTACACACATTTATACATCATATGTGTGTGTATGTGTGAGTATATATGTGTATATATGAGTAGATGTTTGCACTTACACATGTACACACATTCACACAGAGACACACACTCCTTAGGGAAGGAGCTGCAATATGATAGACACAAAGTACTATATTACTATTATTTTATCATTTTGAACTTATTTTTATTCTGGCTCTATGTTATGATCTAAATCTTAGGCTTCTTCCAGGAAGGGGGTGAAATAATGATTAATGACAGCGGTAGTCCAAGTTAATTTGTTGTTGGAGGAACTAATTGTCCATTCTAGTTTCTCCATCAGTGTAACAAGACAACGTGTAACCACTGACTGTTTGTTTATGATGAAGCTAATTAAAGTTAATTAAACAGATTTGAGTTCACAATACAGATAATTACAAGTAATTAAGGTACACTAGGCCTATAGTGTACAGAGAAAAGTATCTTTGAAACCTGAATTGGGATCTAGTTTCCTCAGATTCAGTGAACATGTTTGTAATATGAACAGCAATGAAGTCAAGAAATCTGCCAAGGAAATTTTTTTTCCATAATCCATCACCAGCTTTAAAAAATGTTACATCATAGTTGTCTAATATTTTAATTCATAAAGTATATAAGTTAATGACTTTCCCCAGGCAAGGTACAACATGCAGAGGAGACAATGTGAGGTTATGGAATAGTTTGTTTTTTGGAAGTGTTGAAATGTTTTTGAATTTCTAGTGAATAATATTGAAATATATTTTCCAATTTACCTGAATTCACTATGGCCTCCTTTTGTAACTTCAGAGTATGTAACAACTTCACTCCCATCACTACAGAGAAGGTGGAAAACATCTCTTGATTTCAGACCAGAACTCTGTGTAGGTCCTTAACAGACTGGTCCAGCAGAGAATAATTCTTGATGAGGCCCCTAGGTGACCAGTCTCTGGATGAGCTGGGAGGCAGAGCCATTGTTACTTTCTGACCTGAGAGCTCTGCCTGGCTCACAATTGGGATTATTTAATGAAAGAGAAGTAACAGTGGGAGTTACTCCATTTCGGTGTCTGTCCTTAAAAAACTAGTTGGGTGGGTTCCCTGGTTCTAGTAGGCTAGAGGTGGGAGAGATGTATGCTAGTAAAATATAAAAAAAAAATGGCAGTATTTGAATGTGGGTTTTACTGGACACTTCTGGGACAGTGTTTCAGATCCTATTGGCATCACCTTATTCCAGCCAGAGCAGTAGCAATGAGCTCCTCTTAGGTTCTGAGCAGCTTCATGTACTTTCAGTAGGACAACACCCTTAGGCAAGTCCTTTCTTGCTTCCTGTACTAGGGATTCTGTGCCCTTGAGGTCCTGCTTGGTACTCAGTATTCATAACAGGGAAGTACTGGGGAGTTAAAATGCTCCGTGGGTGATCTTTGACCAACCCTTGACACATGCTTCTTTTCTCTCTTCCCGGTGGGGAGCCCATTTGATAAGGTGATTTAACACCTATTGGCTAACTCGATATCACATCTTTGTTGTGGTTCTTCTTCCTTTCCTCTTTCATTGTCCTGTCCCTCACCTCTGACCCCTGGGATCCCACTACCAAACAAGCTACTTGAATGTAAGCTATTGTCTCATTGTTTAGGGGATAACCCAGGCAAGACAGGTTGGGCTTGGATGCACAGGAAGATATTAGGCCTGTGAATAGCAGTAGAAGACGATGGATGAAGGGCAAGCTAATGAGGTCAGTTTGGTTTATTCTCAATTTGAGGCTGCAGATAGGACTCTGGTCACAGAAAGCTCAGTTTGCATATCAGTGATATTGCTAGCCAGGGTTTTCCTGAGATTAGAATCCAGGTTTCTTAGATCCTAATTTTAGCTTCTGATGCTGCAGTGATGAGTCTTCAGTTGCTTTTATTTCTTCAAGGGTAGCAGTTTGTATTTAATCATCTACTGATGTATAAAAAATTACTCAGAAACTTGGAAGTTTAAAACAACGAACATTTATGATCTTGCACAGTTTTGGAGAATCAGGAATTTGGGCATGACTTAGCTGGTTCAGGGTCACTCATGAGGCTGCAGTCAAGTTGTTGGCTGGAGCTGCTGTCTATGATGAGTTGACTGGGGTTGTGGGGTCTGCTTCCATTTCACTCATGTTACTATTCTCAGAGACTTCCCTTCTTCACTATGGGGGCCTCTCCATTGAGCTGTTCATTATGGCTTACCACAAAGTGAGCAATCTGAAACAAAAGATCTATCAAGAAAGAGAAAGAACACCCAAAGCAGAAGCCATGGTCTTTTATTAAACTTGAACGTGACCTACCATTACTCCCATTGTATACTATTTGTCACACAATATTAGCACAATCTGGGAGGGGGAACTACACAAGTGTATGAATACTAGGAAGTGGAGATTATTGGGGACCATCTTAGGGCATGCAATTACACAGTCTTTTCATTTTCTTCTTTTAGAGATTTATTATATAACTAGAGTGCAAAAAAAAAATCAAACACTGTAGAAGAATTTAAATGAAGAGTTAAACTCTGCCTAATGTCCTATTCCCCAGGCCCAGTCCTCATAGATAATCGCTATTAACTGTTCATTTTTTTCTTCCTTGTGTTTAACAACTGTGTTAAATAACTCTAAATAGTATACTTTAATTTCTAAATTTGTCAGAGATTTTGTTCACTTACACAACTCCTACTTTCATTACCCTTCTACTTCCTAAGTGTATTGGTGACGTAATTATTTTAATTCCCCTCCTGGTTGCCTTAGATGTTTAAGATGTACTTAAACATTTGGTTTTGATCCTTCTTTATAAATATTGTCTCTTGACTCCACTACATAAGATGATATAAGATTAGAAACTTAGTATTGCCTCTCCTCACTTTTAACTTCTGGCAGCTATTTAATTCCTTTAATCTTATGGAGGTTAGTAATATTTACATTCTGTTCTATAAGTTTACTCACTTTTCATTCCTTGACTATAGATTGACTCTAATTTTTACTTTTTGGTATTTTTTAGGCCCATACTCATGGCATATAAAAGTTCCTAGGCTAGGGGTCGAATCTCAGCTGTAGCTGCTGGCCTATGCCACAGCCACAGCAACTCAGGATCTGAAGCTTGTCTGCAACCTATACCACAGCTCATGACAATGCCAGATCCTTAACCCTCTAAATAAGGCCAGGGATTGAACCTGCAACGTCATGGGTACTAGTTGGGTTTGTTACCACTGAGCCGTAACAGAAACTCTCAAAGAGTTTTTTTATTTTGTAATTTTGCTCTGTGTTTGGGGAAATAGCCCTGACTGTCTTTCAGATCAGGTACATTCTTAACAGAATTGAGTAACTTCAGTTCCTCTTTTGGATTTGTTCTTGCTGTTATTCTCTGGTTGTTCCCTTTTCGCAGAAGTCTGTGTGTGTGTGTATGTGTCACCTTTCTAATTTCTTTAATCATTGTAGTCTTTCTCATTTACCTTCTCAGACTGTTCTTTCTCTAGCCCCAGCGCCTATGTAATATGCTCTCCTCAGCCCAGTCTTTTATTGCATTTAGAAAACAGTTGTTCAAATCTCCAGCAGGGTGACATTGCTAAAGCCAGCCTTCTGTATAAACATGGAAAAGTGGTACAACATTTATTTTTGACCTTCCTGGCAGCCTAACTCTTCACAGAGAAAACCTGTCATCTGTTTTATGATGGAAAAATGTGAGCCTAGACTCCTTTCCTTAGAAAGAGTTGGGGATCTCTATGAAGATCACAAGATTTAGCCACCATTTTATTAAGAATAGTGCCCATTTATGGAGTGTTGTCTCTGTGTCTGAGACCTGACATATATATTATCTCTTTCTTTCAAACAACTTTGAAAAATAATTACTATTACTTCATTTAATAAAGAAACAGGCTCAGCCAGTTAAAATAACTTCTCTGAAGTCACCCAGTCAGTCAAAACTAGGCTTTTAGCCTAGGTCTGTTGGAGGCTCTACGCCATTACTTTTAAAAGGCTTCCCTCTATGGCTTGACAAAAGAGGAATAAATACTGCAACATTTCAAAAGGCTCAAAATTTTAAACCATTTTCTCAGTTTGCTAAAGACAGTGTTTTCAAAAGCAGCATTTGGCATAATTCTCATCTTCCTTCATGTACAATACTATTTTAAGAGACTAAGACTTGTTTATTGAGCGAAAGCTTATATAGAATTTTGAAGAATACTCTTGCAAATAAATGGATTTATTATCTTGTGCAGAGAGAGGGATGAGGGTTTTTTTTGTTTTTTGTTTTTGTCTTTTGAAATGAGACTGAACTGTGAGTTTGAATTATACTTGATGAATTAGAATAAATAATGTATGAGTATTACTTAAAGTGAGACAGACAATTTGGATAGCAAAAGATCTTTATCAAGATCTGCAGGGGTTAATCAGGTGCTATAATATGGTGGTGTGGGGTGAAGATACAGGCCAAGGAGTTCTAGGATTTATAAAACATAGGACTATGAGAAAAATGAGTAGCCTATTTGTCAATTAAAATTCTTATTTTGGAAGACATCCCAACATAATGTGTGCTGGCAAAATAAAACCACACACACACACATCAACCAAACAAAGGATGGGAAAGAGGTGCAAATAAAGGGTTAAATAAATTATGTTATACATAAAATGAAATCTGTTGTGCCCCATACCTAATTGCCACTCCCACAGGCTACACTTGGGCCTATGCAATTGCACCAACATAAGCCCTTTCTTGAATAATTTGCCTTTTCTCTGCATTTTGGTATAGGCCTTAATTAGCCTGTTCCTAGAATTCTCCCATAAATTCACATTTCTGAAGCTCTCTTGCTAATTTGACTTATACTCCCCCTACTGGCAGACCAAACAATTATCGTGGACTCCACCATTGCCAAAATCATAGGATGTTTGTTAAGTACCAAAAAAGCTTTGTCTTTAATTTGCTATGCTCTTGGGACAACCACAGGATGCAAAAGAGGATTTTTCTTAATGGACACTGAACCTACAGGAAACCTTCCCTAGATGATGACTTCCTCTATATGGGTTCATTCCATTATTGTTCAGAACAACAGTTCCCTAGACAGCAGACCAAATAAAAATGCATACCCAATAGAGGTGTAATTTTTTAGTTCTAATTAACCAATTCTCTCTCCTTCAATGTAAATGACTTCTCTTCCTACTTTGAAATTTTTCCACTTAAGATTTATTCAGTGCAAATTTTAAAGTAGATTAAAAAATCTTTAAATCTGTTTTAAAGATAAATGCCTCCTTCAAGCCTTGTCATCAGATACAACTCAATAGATTCATGTGTGCCCGAGGCACTGTCAGTTATGTTTGGGGGTGGGTAGCGTTTTTATTTCTGTTTTATATTCTCTTCTCCCTCTCCTAACCATTTGAGTAAATGGAGGTAGGTGGATTGGCAGATAGCCGTTCTCTCCTCTCCCAGGACTGGATGCAGAGAAGGTGACTATTCTCTCTGCAGAACCTCCTTTTTTGAAAAGTGCAGTCCCTTCTTTTCAGAGGGAAAAAATAGGGGAAAAACAAAATAACAGAACACAGCTAGCATCATTTAAGATGGTTTACAATTGGATATGCGTGAAATAATAAGAAATACGTATATTTCCAAGTTCCTGACACAGACCTTCTAAAATCTTTGCAAATAGAGATACTAGGAGAATCTTGTATTCTACCAATTAGTCTTTGACAAACCCAGTTACTGACACAGAGCTCCTCAATCCCTTGAAATTTCCTAGATGATAGTAGTGTCTTTTGTTCTAACCAGGTGACTTTCGTTGGGCTCCTGGATGGGGGCTGGTCACCAGAAAGACCAAGCCATGATTAGTAGCTTGGAAATTTTAGCCCCAGCTCCCATTCACAAAAGAGGGGAGAGGGACTAGAAATGGGGTTAGTAATTGGTCATGCCTACTGTGTGATAAAGCTTCTATAAAATCCCAGTAGTATGGGGTTTGAGGAGCTTCCAAATTGGGGAACACATCTGTGACTTAGGAAGGTGGTGCACCCCAACTCCACAAAGGAAGAAACTCCTGTGCCCAGGACCCCTTCAGTCCTCATCCTATGAATCTCTTATTTTGGCTGTTCATCTGTATCCTTTATGACATCCCTTATTATGTAATAAACTAGTAAACATAAGTGTTACGTTAAGTTTTGTGAGCTGTTCTAGCAAATGATTGGATCCAAGGAAGGGGGGGGTGTCATAGGAACCTCCAATGTAAAGCCAAGCTAGACAGAAGTTGTGGGTAACCTGGGGACCTACTGCTTGTGATGGATGTCTAATGTCAGGGATCATTTTGTGAGACTGAGCCCTTAACCTGTGGAGTATGCACTAGCTCTGATTAATGTCAGAATTGATTTAAATTTTAAGATATCTAGCTGGTGGTGTGCAATTGCTTGGTGTGTGGTAAACCCACACATCTGATGTCACAAGTGTTGTGAGTGTGGTAATATTATGAGTGTAAAGGATAAACACAGGGGGAGTGTGTCTTTCTGAATTGAATGTTCTCTTCTACTTGATGTTTTCTGCAGAGTTTGACTATTAAATAAAGTATTTTCTTTGGAGGAAGTGAGTATAAGATGTGTTGAATGCCATTGTTCCCATCTTGTCTTTTCTTGAGCAATATGATTTCTTACTTGAATTTCTGTCTTCTACATAATAAAATATAGAAATAAATAAATGTTATGTAAAACTTACTTTTATCCTAGACTACAGGTGATTAAAAGGCCATATTTCATAAATATTAATGTAGTATTAAACCTTGGTTGGAAATCATGCCTTTCTTCTTCTCATTTAAATCGATTGAGACCTTTGCTACAGCAAAGACAAGGTACAAATAATTAAACTCAAATGAGAACTTGCCTAAGACAAGATTTTAATAGACTCAAAAATGAAAATTGTCTAACAATCTAACTTCTGTATTGAACTTCTGCTTTGCAAGATAATGTGTACTGACGACAAATACTTAGAAAACTGCGGCCCAAAGAAAAATTTTTTCAGGTAGAAGGAATTTCCCCAGAGGCAGGGGAATAGTCTTAGTCTGAGATCAAAAAACATTATCATAAAACAGACTCCCCTCTGTTTTTACAGAAATTGATGCTTATCAAAAGAATTTTAGAATTACTTATGGCCAGTAGATCTGAGGATGGGAAAAGAGCAGATGCTAAATGCCTTTACCTGGGTCATTTGGGGGTCAGGAAGAATTGATTCATTGCATTTGTCTTTAAAACTCTCCTTCCTCCTTTTCACAGAGCCTTAAATTTTTTGTCCTTATTTTAGGCGACTGTTAAGAATGAGTAAGCTCTTCCTTGGTAGTCATTAATCAACAATGCCAGGTTTCCCAGTAGGACTCAATCGAAAAGGACTTTGTTTCTTTTCCTTCCTTCCTTTCTTCCTTCCTTTCTTCCTTCCTTCCTTCCTTCCTTCCTTCCTTCCTTCCTTCCTTCCTTCCTTCCTTCCTTCCTTCCTTCCTTTTTCTTTCTTTCTTGTCTGTCTGTCTTTTTAGGGCCACACCCACAGCATTATGGAAATTTCCAGGCTAGGGGTAAAATCAGAGCTGCAGCTGCAGGCCTGCACCACAGCCACAACAATGTGGGATCTGAGCTGCATCTCAGACCTATGCCATAGCTCATGGCAGTGCTGGATCCTTAACTCACTCAGTGAAGCTAGGGATCAAACCCAAGTTCTCATGCCTTCTAGTCAGATTTGTCACCTCTGAGCCGCAATGGGGAACTCCCAAAAGGACTTTTTAAAATTCTGTGAAAGACAGACTCTCATGTCTGCTGAAGGTGATTGAAGAAGAAAACCTGGCTGTAGAGAATGCTTCAGTGTTGTGTGCAAGAAAAAGAACTGACTACAATGGGTAGGTATAGTGGAACAAAGTTTATGTCTACTTTTTCTACCCAGTGAATGTAGAGTACCTCTCTTTTTTTTCTGTTCAGCATCCATGTTTTGGGGGAATTTCCCCTCCTCCACGCCGTCTTTCTTGTGGGGTTATAGATCTTGAGACTTCACCCATGACATTAGAGGGTGGAGAGAGTTAAGTAGGCACATGACCCAAGCTAAGCCAATTAATGTCTTCTTCTGGAAATTTGGATATCTCAGAGGAGATATCAGATAGGAGGTAGATTAGAATTGGACCATCTGATAGCTGAGGCCAAAGCAGCTGTCTCTAAATTACTATGCCTCTGGTGCCTGGAGTGTCCCCGATCCCTGTCCTTCTGGTGGCTGTGGTATTAGGTGCTTCCTCAACAATGTTAAGCAACCCCAGAATATTTCCAATAAACCCCTTTTTCTTGGTTAATATGCAAGATCGATTCCCATTGTTTACCATTAAAAAAATCCAACTAATGCTTTCAGGTGTAACAGCAATTTCTGGATTAGAAATTAAACTTAGTGCATGCATGAGAAGAAGAAATTATACAGTACAATGGCTCCAAATTGCCAGTAGCTTATCTGCAGGCTTATCTGCCATTCCATCCTCAAGTTCTACATCCTTCCAGCTCCAAAGCTGTCAATGAGACCAGAGAAGCTAGTAAGTCAGTGGGTGTTTCCCAGTATGTCCTAAAGAACACTAATCCCTTGAGAAACTGTAAACAAACAAACAGAAACATTGTGTAGCATAGTAAGATGGAGAAGCAGCATACCTTGTGTGTGTTTTATGGAGATTGATATTACTCATAAACAAAGTAAAGGCTGTGGTGAGTTGTGTGGGAAAGGAAACTTTACTTTATCTAACCTAGCATTTCCCAAACTTGCTTGGGTATAAAATCGTTTTCCCACAGAATGCCTATTAATACCTCTTGGAGATAGGATTTTGTAAAACATATTTAGGGAAACAGGTGTAGAGCAATTAGAAAAGCTAGATGTTTAAACATTTATTTGGTAGAGGAGTGACAGATGAATTCTTACTTTATTCCCTTATTTCCTAAATCAGAATTGTATCTTGAGTCAAATGATTTTTTTTTTTATGATGATTTGGAGTATTTTACTGGGATCCTATTTGGGTCATTGAAATGGATATTGGATACAATGGCTATTATGATTTCAGATACCCAAACACTAATTCTTTATTTCCTGAATGAAACAGATAAATTCTTTCTAAGACCACTAGTCCAAAGGAAATGAATTCGTGTTATTAATCTGAACATTTAAAAACCTGAGTGAATTTATCACTTAATGAAGAAAATTAACATATACCAGCTAGAACAATGATTCTCAACCTGGGGCAGTTGTTATCCTCCCCAGTGCATGTGGTGATATCTGTAGATGTTTTTTGGTTGTCACAGCTTGTTTGAGGGGGATAGTACAGGCATCTAGTGGGTAGAAAGGATGTTCTAAACATTCTGCAATAGGATTACAACAAAGAGTTGTTCAGCCCAAAATGTTAGTAATGGTGCCGAGATGGAGAAATCCCGAGTAATGCAAATGCTCCTTGAGAAGATGGAAAGAAAGAGCCCTTTAAAGGCATTTCTATGTTCCTAAACCATTAGGCTGTGACATATTTCCCTTAGGCTTTGTGGCACCATGTTTGACAACATTAAGTCTACTTTGTTTTTGAATGTTTGTTTTTTCCCATTTAAAAAAATTTTATTGAAATATAGTTGACTTACAAGTTGTGATAATTTCTGTTATACAACAAAGTGATTCAGGTACACATATACTCACCTGCATTCTTTTTCAGATTCTTTTCTCATATAAATTATCACAGAATATTGATTAAGTAGATTTCCCTATGCTGTACCAGTCATTCTATATACCACAGTGTGCATATGCCAATCTCAAATCCCCAGTTCATCCCTCCCCCACTCTCACCTGTCTCCTTTGGTAACCATAAATTTGTTTACAAAGTCTGTGAGTCTATTTCTGTCCTGCAGTAAGTTCATTTGTATATTTTTTTAAGATTTCATATATAAGGGATATCATATGATGTTTGTTTTTCACTGTCTAACTTTACTTAGTATAATAATCTCTAGGTCCCATCCATGTTGCTGCAGATGGCGTAATCTTATTCTTTTTCATGGCTGAGTAATATTCATTATATATGTATACCCCACATTTTCTGTGCAGCATATATATGGGTCTTATTTGCCTTTACTGGCAAGCCTCCTCACTTGTAATTTTCTTGTTTCTAGTTGTGGCCTTTTCTTTCTACTTAGTGAAGTTCCTTTAGTATTTATTGTAAAGCTGGTTTGGTGGTGCTGGTTTTGTTGTCTGTAAAGGTTTTGATTTCTCCTTCAAATCTGAATGAAAGCCTTGCTGGGTAGAATATTCTTGGTTGCAGGTTTTTGCCTTTCATCACTTTAAGTATATTGTGCCACTCCCTTCTGGCTTGTAGAGTTGCTGCTGAAAAATCAGCTGATAACCTTATTGGGGTTCCCTTGTATGTTATTTTTTTGCTTTTCCCTAGCTGCTTTCAGTTTTTGCTCTTTGTCTTTAATGTTGGTCAGTTTGATTAATATGTATCTTGGTGTGTTCCTCCTTGGGTTTATTCTCTATGGTTTTCGTTGCACTGGATTTGAGTGAGTGATTCCTTTCCCATGTAAGGGAAGTTTTTAGCAATTATCTCTTCACATATTTTCTCTGGCTCTTTATCTCTCTCTTCTCCTTCTGGCACCCCTATAATGTGATGTTGGTGTGTTTAAAGTTGTCCCAGGTGTTCTTTTAGTCTGTCCCCAGTTATTTTCATTCTTTTTTCTTTATTCCATTCCACATCAGTGATTTCCACCAGTCTGTCTTCCACCTCGCTTTCTTGTTCTTCTGCCTCCTGTATTATGCTATTGGTTCCTTCTAGTGAGTTTTTTATTTCAGCCATTGTGTTATCTCTACTTGTTGAATCTTTAAATCTTCTATTCCTTTGTTAAATGTTTCTTCTTCTTCTTCTCTCTCTCTCTCTTTTTTTTGTCTTTTTGCCTTTTCTAGGGCTGCTCCCGTGGCATGTGGAGGTCCCCAGGCTAGGGGTCTAATTGGAGCTGTACCCACTGGCCTACTCCAGAGCCACAGCAATGCGGGATCTGAGCCACGTCTTCGACCTACACCACAGCTCATGGCAACGCCAGATCCCCAACCCACTGAGCAAGGCCAGGGTTCAAACCCACAACCTCATGGTTCCTAGTCGGATTTGTTAACCACTGTGCCATGATGGGAACTCCTGTTAAATGTTTCTTCTAATTCATCGATCTTTTCTTCTTTTTTTCCCCAAAATCTTGGATCATCTTTACTAGCATTACTCTAAAGTCTTTTTCAGACAGGTTTCCTATCTGCGCTTCACTTGGCTGTTATTCTGGGGTTTTGTGTTGTTCCTTCATCTGACTCATGTTTCCTCTGACTTTTCACTTTGTATAGCTTTTTGCATGGTCTCCTTTCTGCAGGCTAGAGGGTTGTAGCCTCTCTTTCTTCTGGTGTCTGTCCTTTGTGGGTGAAGTTGATTCAAGAGTTTATTATAGGCTTCCTGATGGGAGGGACTGATGCCTGACCACTGGTAGGTGGAGCTGATTCTTATCTCTCTGGTGGGTGGGGCTTTGTCTCTGGGTGTGATTAGAGGCAGCCTATTTTCTGATGTGTGGAGCTGTGTTCCCGCTCTGTTTGTTGTCTGGCCTGGGGCTTCTCAGCCCTGATGGATGGGGCCAGATTTTTCCAAAATGGCAGCCTCAGTGGAGGTCACACTGATGATTATTCCTAGGACCTCCACCTCCAATGTCCTGTCCCAACAGTGAGCCATGGCCATCCCTACTCTCCCAGGAGAACCTCTAAGACCTTCCAGTGGGCTTGATCCAGATTCTCATAGAGTCCCTGCTTTGTCCTATGATCCAGTGCACATGAAACCCTGTGTGCCCTCCTAGAGTGAAGTCGCTGTATCTCCCAGTCCTGTGGAGCTCCTGTACTTAAGCCCCACTGGCCTTCAATGCAAAATGCTCCAGGGGCTCCTCCAAATGCCAGACCCCCAGGCATGGGAACCTGACATGGAGCTCCAAACTCTCACTACTGTGGGAGAGCCTCTGCAATATAGTTATTTTCCCATCTGTGGGTCACCCACCAGGTGGTTATGGGATTGCTTATATCATGAAAGCACCCCTCCTACCATCTTGATGTGACTTCTTCTTTGTCTTTGGATATAAGATATCTTTTTTGGTAGCTTCCAGTCTATTTTGTTGATGGTTGTTCAACGGTTAGGTGTAATTTTGGTGTTTTTGTGAGAGGTACCTTGAGTGCTTCTACTCCGGAATCTTGTCTCTGTTAATTATGTTCCATTTCCCATGTTCCCTTGTAGTCCTGTCCACACATTATAAAGTTGGGATGGTCTTTTGCAGGATACCATTGGTGGCTCTGAATTAGGACCAAAAATTGTTCTTCCTCTCCTGTTTTTTTTCTTGTCCCCTGTGCTGAATCTAGTCTCACTGCTTGACTTTGTCATTAACTGAAATTTGACCTGTGCAAGTCATATGGGGCCTCAATTTCTTTTCCTGGAAAAAAAAATTAGATGATTGAGAGTTTTATTGTGATGCTATGATTCATAAAAAACAATCCTGAGTCTCAAACACTAGTAAGATACACAACATTGAGCTTAAGCTTTGGGGACATTTAACTTTGTAGAGAAGAGCTGAATCCAGTGATGTTCCCTCTTCATACCTGACAAGTTTGGTACTGTTATGTAGCGATTATGGCCCAAGGGATGAATAGCCCTTGTCTCCCAGAGAGCCTCATTGATTTCTGTTGTTCTGCTCATCACTTAAATGAAAGCTCTAACCTCAGCCCTATTCTCAAACCACACCCATTTGTTGGCCATTTTCTCCTCTTTTGTTACACTCAGTGCTAATCTCTACGTTAACATAAATCCCAGAGTTCCTGTCATGGCTCAGCAGTTAACAAATCTGACTAGCATCCATGAGGGTGTAAGTTCAATCCCTGGCCTTGCTCAGTGGGTTAAGGATCCGGTGTTGCTGTGAACTGTGGTGTAGGTCGCAGACATGGCTCAGATCTTGTGCTGTGGTTGTGGTGTAGGCTGGCAGCTGCAGCTCTGATTCGACCCCTGGGAATCTCCATATGCCTCAGATGCAGCCCTAAAAAGCAAATATATATATCCCCTTCTCAAATCCTCATCATTCTCTTGAGCACTAAATTGGTTGTGCCCATGGCATGTGGAAGTTCCAGGGTCAGGGATTGAACCTGTGCCACAGCAGTGACCCAAACAGCTGCAATGACAACACTGGATCCTTAACCTGCTGCGCCTCCCAGCAGTCTTTTTTTTTTTTTTTTTGCTTTTTAGGGCTGCACCCATGTCGTGTGGAGATTCCCAGGCTAGGGGCCGAATCAGAGCTGTAGCTGCTGGCCTACACCACAGCCACAGCAATGCAGGATCCCGAGCCACTTCTGTGACCCACACCACAGCTCATGGCAATTCCAAATCCTTAACCCACTGAGAAAGGCCAGGATTTGAACCCTCAAGTTCATGGTTCCTAGTTGGATTTGTTTCCACCATGCCATGATGGGAACTCCAACAGGTCTTGGCCATTTTCACATGGATGATATGATGATGATGATAATAAAAGTAAACATAGCCAACACTATTGATGTTTTGCCAAGATCCAGGCATTGTGCTAAGCTCTTTCATTAGCATATTCAACCTTTAGAGGCACTCAGAGTTTGAGTAACTTGTTCAAGATCAAACAATTATTGTATGATAGATCTGCAACTCAAGACTGCCAGTGTTCAAAATTCCATCTGCCCCAATAGGTTGATCTGTTTTTCTCTTACACAGTTCCTCTTGCCGTGTTCCATAAACTGACAGAATCCATTAATTGGAATTGAAGTTCTTAAATTCTTCTCTCATATCCTGATATTTACAACTGATCAGTTTCTAAGAATTTAACAAAAAAATTCATCTTTTCTTTCCCCAACCACTACTGCTGTCATTCCCTTGCCTCTACTGCAGACCTTCATGGCTCTGCATCTAACATATGACAGTATCCAAATAACAAAATGACCTGCTTTTAAACGTTTCCTTCCTGTTATTCTGCAACCTGACTTTTCCACATGTAACAGAAATCTAGTCACTTGATGCCAGTCTCAAGAACTTGTAATGGCCTTTCCCTGCTTATATGATGAAGTCCTTATTCTGGCAATTCAACACTTTCCATGCCTGAGGCCCAAGTGTGGTATTAACTACAATACCCCAAAGTCATTTTCGTTATTTCTTTGATCATGTCATTACTTTTACACCTTATGTTTCTTGAGGATAGGGCATATATCTTGTCACTCTTAATTGTAACACTAGAACGTAGTTCTCTTGGTTGAGAAGAACAAGCTTACTTTCCCCCTCAGTACTCATCAGAGCAACACACTGACTTGGCTTAGTATAGACAGCCTGCCATGGTTCTCAGATGGGTCTGCTTGCCCTGTTTACTTATGTTTCACTACACTAGATGTCCATCCTTTGTCTCCACCACTTCTCTGACTACCAAAACTTTCAAAGTCCAGATTTGAGGCTTCTTCTATTTAACTTTCTCTGTACGGTCCTCAAGTCAAAAGTATTTATTCCTTCTATGATCCCACAGAATAGTTTAATGTCTGTTACCCTTCTATGGTGTAAGCTTCTTGGGCAGGGACACTGTGGCTTACTCATTTTTCTGTTTCCTGAACTATCACCCATTACAAAGTGATGTGTATGTATTTGCTGACATTAGAAAGGGCTCAGTAAATGTTTGATAATGAAGTTACATATCTTGAAGTTCCTTTTAGTTCTGTGATTCAGTATTTATTTCTTTAAACTTCTTATTGAATTGGAATAAATATTTCTCCCTGAGGGTAAAAATATATTAATCTGCAAATTAAAGGATTTTAATCACAGTATAATTAAGATTTTAATCACAGTATAATTAAGACCTAGGGTTTTATGGAAACGCCAGTCACTTTTGCCACAAAAGAAACACAGATTCCTTTCTCATGAAAACACTATATTTGGTGGGAGGATCTTTTTTTTTTAAGGAAGTAAGCTTGGAAAGTGTAAATATTATAAATATTATTAATGATTGCAATTAAAAATTTTTGTCTTTATTTTCTGCATGAAACTAACCTATACAAGATAGCATGGAGTCAGGACTCAAGATGTTCCATGTATTTATTTTAGTTTATTTGTATTAGTAACTTCAAGACTTAGAGAAAATAAAAGTTAGCAGTGCAAACCAATATTCACTTCTCCTTTCCTTCTTGGGAGTACAGAGCTACAACTCCTAAGCAATGCTGTGTGGGTACCCTTGCCAAGTAATTGTGAATGGGGATGATACTGGGCAGGGGAAAAGCGAAAACCATTCTTCCATTCTCCTCTCCTGCCTTATCAATCATAGAGGCCACATGCTGAGATATAACCATAGTATGAAAGCAGCCTGAATTATATTTCTTTTAAAGTAAGTAACTATTTCATGTATTGATGATCAGTTTGAGGCAGACATAAATGAGCAGGTATACATGGAGGATAATTTCTATTGAAAAACATTTCAATGTGTCCCTAGACTGGTCAGAATACTGTGGTACTATATGGTATAGATAACTACTTAATGATATGTATGTTTATTTTACTTTCAGTAATACATCTTTTTTCCTTTCTTATGCACGATTAAACACATTTTGTTTTAAAATTAATAGTCATAATTAAACAGTGGTTTATTTTTTCTAGTCAAGCAACCAAGCTGATGAATCTTAAGACCACAGCAAATGTTGCATCTTATTATTTTAACCAAACAGTAAGACCTTCTATTTTGATTATTCCTGGGAAATACCAACTTTGTTTCTCCCATGGTTTCCATTTGCCAAATAGTCATGACACACTTTTTAACCTGGGACCTACCGCTTTCAGGGGATTCTGTCAGATAAACTGTCATTTCCAGTGCAACAGCTGTTTGGCAATTCTTCATTGAAAGTCTGTCCATCAGAGCTTTTCTATCATGGTGGGCCAAGAGTCTTGATTTGGCTGCCAGGGCTTCATTCTGCTGAATATGATATTCTTGAAATTTAATGGATATTCTTTGCATCATTTAAAAATATTTCTATGTTCTGAACGGGTTATCTCATCAGGTTTTACTTCTCTTGCTGTGAAGTCTTGAACATAGTCCAAAAAGCAGGTTTCCATAAGTTTAGGGGAGGTTCGAAGAAATTCCTGAACTGTTTTATCTGATCAGATTCTGGTGTTTGTGCAGCCATGTTCTTTTGATATGTTTATTACTCACTTTTTCTGATGCATGGGTTTTCTTTCTGTTCTGGAAAAGCCGTTAAATTTGGCTCGAGTGTTTCCATTGAGGCCCAATTTTTTCCTTAAGCACAGGCTCTCCCATTTGGTACCAGTATGAGGCAGGGAGGCTGCACTGCCAGTCTAGTCTGGAGTCAGAGGATTGGTGTTAGGTTGGGTGCCTGGCTGCTGGATGGCAGAGAACCTAAATTTAGCACTTGAATTATTGAGTCACCATATGGGGACAGCTATCCCAGAGAGTTGCCAGGGCCTATGGTGGTCTTTGCTTGAGAGAGAAAAAACTTATATGTGTCTAAGCCAGTGAGATTTTGAATTAATTTGTCGCTGAAGTATCACTTGGCCTGATCTACTACAGGTGGCATTGGTAATTGCAGTAATTAGAGATAAAAGAAGAAAGCCAATAATAGCAATATCTAACCCTTATTAAGCACTTAGTCTCTAGGATTTATCCCATGTACTCGAATGAATTACCTTTGACACCCACAATAACCTAATTAACAAATGAGACTGAGGCATAGAGAAATGTAATAGCACAGCAAGGGTCACAGAGTTCATAAGGTTTAAAGATGGAATTCATACCTGCTTTGATCTGATACTAAATTTCATTTACTTCTCAGAGTATGCTCTAGAGTCTTTTGGCTTCTTCACACATTTGTAACTTTCTAAGTAAATGCAAAAATAGAATTTGGTTCTAAATTGTTAGATGAAATAGTTTTTAGAGGATGCATAGTAGATTTTGTCTTCTGGGAAATTGGGGCAGGGGAATTTATGGAAACTTTATTTTCTTTTGGGCAAAAGGGGAAATTTCTGTTCCATGTGACCTGCTTTGTTTTTATAATACCCATGTGTTGGACATGGGGTTAGATTAGAGCCAAATCCTTTTCCGATTTGGGAATGCAGATGTGATTAACACGATCTGATTTAACAGTGATGACAGCATAGAACAATCAGATTTAATCGATTAAATTTTATTTTCATGTCTTCTGGGAAGGACTCTTTGTCAGATTAAGTAAGACTTTGTGCCTTGATTGCCTATTAAGTTTTAAACTGAGCCTAGCTCTCCACTATGAGGGTCAAATTCTGAAGTCCTGGCTTACTCATCCATCATTTCTTTGATTCCTTTAGGAATCATTTTGTTAATGAAGACAAATTCTATTACTTTAAACATTTATTCTTTTTTTTTTTTTGACTGCACTCGTGACATATGAAAGTCCCCAGGCCAAAGATCAAACTCATGCCTCAGCAGCAAGCTGAGCCACTGCAGAGACAGCACTGATCCTTAACCCACTATGCCACAGTGGGAACTCCATAAACATTTGTTCTTTTTTTTTTTTTTCTTCTTTTTTAGAGCCATACCTGTGACATATGGAAGTTCCCAGGCTAGGGATCGAATCAGAGCTGCAGCTGCTGGCTTATACCATAGCCACAGCAACGTGGAATCTGAGTTGCATCTGTAACTTACACCACAGCCTGTGGCAACACTGGATCCTTAACCCACTGAGCTAGGCCAGGGATCAAACCCGAATCCTCATGGATATTATTCAGGTTCTTAACCCACTAAGCCACAATGGGAACTCCATATAAACATTTATTATTGACAATAAAAATCCAACTGGAGAGTTCCTGTTGTGGCACATCAGAAATGAATCTGATTAGGAACCAGGAGGTTGAGGGTTTGATCCCTGGCCTCGCTCAGTGGGTTAAGGATCTGGCAATGCCATGAGCTGTGGTGTAGGTTACAAATGTGGCTTAGATCTGATGTGGCTGTGGTGTAGGCCGGCAGCTGTAGCTCTGATTCGGCCCCTAGCCTGGGAACCTCCATATACCGCAGGTGCCGCCTTAAAAAGAAAAAAAAAAATCCAACTGGGACCCTAATTAATGAACTGGCAAATTATTTTACTCCATTCTGTTACATGGTATGTATGGGTTGCTTTTGGGACATCCTTTAATATAATTTTTTGGTAGAAATATAGACATTTTGATTCTTTAGTGTTTTTGGAAGAATCAGAGCAGTCTAGGGGCAGGGAAAACCCAAGATGAACTGAGATATCTTTCTGGGCAAAACAGTAAAGGAAACATGTAAAAACAAATGGGAGTGTGTGTGTCAGAAGATATTCAAGTCAGCTTGAAGGGGCTACTCTTGGCAAAAAAGATTATTGACTGTGACTGATATAGAAAGAGGAGAGGAACCTTTCATAGATAAATTATGGGGAATAATTCACTGTGAAGTGGTCTAGGTTTGAATCCTGACCCTGTTACTTCTTTGGTGTTAGGTTAAACCTTTCTTAACCCTTTCTATGCCTGAGTTTCCACATCTGTAAAGTGGAATAATAGTAATCATAACAACAGCAGTTACCTCAGAGGGGTGATAAGAGAATTAACTAAGATAAAATATGTGTTTAGAACAGCCCCTGGCACATACCATGTGCTATATAATTGTTGTTGTTAGATTACTTTGATTATTATTGTCTATAATACCCATTACACATTTGGGAATTGCCATATCAATCCTGGGCTTTTTGTTGTTTTTAGAGAAATTTTTTTTCCAGTTTTATTGAGATATAATTAACATATAACATTGTGAAAGTTTAAGGTATGCAAAGTATTGACTTGATATGCTTGTATATTACCACAAAATTACCACAAAATGATTACCACAGTAGGGTTAGTTAATACCTCTGGCACTTCACATAATTACCATTTCCTTTTTGTGGTGAGAGCGTTTAAGATCTACTCTCTTAGCAACTTTTTATGGTAAAAGTATACTTAATTTTGTAAGAAACTGCCACTCTTTTAAAAAGTGGCTGTGCCATTTTACATTCCCACCAGCAGTGAATGAGAGTTCTTACTGCTTCACATCCTTGTCAGCATTTATAGTCAGTGTTGTGACTCTTGGTCATTTTAATAGGTGTGGAATGGTTTCACATTGTTTTAATTTGCATTTCCCTTGTGACCTATGATGTGGAGCGTCTTTATGTATGCTTATTTGCCATCTGTATATCTTCTTTGGTGAGGGGTCTGTGGGTCTCTGGCTGATTTTTTAATTGGATTGCTTTCTTACTATTGTGTTTTAAGAATTTATGTATATTGTGGAGAACAGTCCTTTATCAGACATGTCTTTTTGGAAATATGTTCATCCAGTTTGTGGCTTGTCTGTTCATTCTCTTGACAATGTCTTTCACAAAGCAGAAGTTTTAATTTTAATAAAGTCCAGCTTATCAATTATTTCTTTCATGAACCATGCCTTTGGTGTTATATCTAAAATGTCTTTGCCATACCCAAGTTTGTCTGGGCTTACTCCTATGTTATCTTCTAGGGGGTTATAGTTTTGCATTTTGCATATAGGTCTGTGATCCATTTTGAGTTAATTTTTGAGAAGGACATAAAGTCTGTAGTTTTTTTTTTTTTTTTTTGTCTTTGTTTTTGTATGTGCATGTCCAGTTATTCCAGCACAATTTCTTGAAAAGGCTGTCTGTTCCATTGTATTGTCTTTGCTCCTTTGTCAAAAATCAGTTGACTATATTTATGTGTGTCTATTTCTGACTCTCAGTTCTGGTTATTTTTTGGTTTTCTGTTTTTTTTTTTTTTTTTTTTTTTTGCTTTTTAGGGCCGAACCTGTGACATATGGAAGTTCCCAGGCTAGGAGTCTAATCGGAGCTACAGTTGCTGGCCTACACCACAGGCACAGCAACTTGGGATCTGAGCCACATCTGTGACATACGGCACAGCTCACACTGGATCCTTAACCTACTGTGCAGGGATAGAACCTGCATCCTCATGGACACTAGTTGCATTGGTTTCTGCTGAGCCACAACAGGAACTCCTGTTTTTTTTCTCCTGTAAATTCCTCTTCTCTTTTCTGTAACTTGCCCAGAGGAAAGAGTTGGCTTTACTTATGCTATTGAGGATGTTGTCTAGCTCTCATGTCAGTGTTTCAACAAACTATTATTTATGTCATGAAGGATCACCACTTAGGACTTAGCAAATTTCCATCAGAATTTGAGATCCTGATGAAATAACACAGGTTGCATGGTTGCTCTTCTTAAGAAACCAACATTCTATCGGGAAGAAAAATATCCTCAAGAGCATCTTGCTTCTACTCTTTCTTCCAAAATCCATCTACCGTATATGTGACAGATAAGGATTTTTCAGGAATGCTTAAAGAGAGGGACAGACTCTCTGTTTCTTTTTCTTTCTTTGTCTTTCTATTCCTTTCTGTATTTTGTTTCCATCTTTTTGAACCCTTGTCTTGCCATTTACAGTAATATTTGCCTTATGAAACATTTGCATATGTGGATTTATTTCCATAAATTTTTCCTAAAACTGTAAGACTTTCAGTTCACATTTTACACAAGCTACAGTCAGCATTCATATGAATTCGTAGACACTCTCAGTGGATATAACTTTAAAAAGACATACCTGAGAGTTGGGAAAAGAAGAAAGAAGGAAACCAGGTGGCAAAGCAGGAGCAGGAATTTTTGCTGTGCAGCCCTGTGTAGGAGCCAGGGAGCTGAGCCAAGGTACATATAAGCCAGAGGGCAGCTCTCCTGCTTGTGAGTGGGAGGAGGGAACTGGCAAGGTGAGAGAAACTGTTGGAGCCAGAGCCTGGGGTACTGTGACCTTCTGGTAGGTTTCCAGCCTAGAGGTATGGGAGCATTAAGGCTGTACAACCCAGAGTGTGACTGGGAAATGTGAGAAATGCCAATTCAATTATAGGGTAAGCTAAATAATTTATGAAAAGTTCACTCAAAAAATTTTCATCTCAAGGTTCAGCTAACTGTGGAGAGTGTTGGTGGCCTGCTCATAACGAGTGTCCCTTACATCGTTACTAAACAGAGCTTTTCCAGTACATCCCACTCCCTCCCCTCCCCCTTGGAAACCACTTGGAAGTCTGTTCTCCATGTCTGTGAGTCTGTTTCTGTTCTGTAGATAGATTCATTTATGCCGTATTTTAGATTCCATGTATAAGTGGAATCATATCATATGGTATTTGTCTTTCTCTTTCTGACTTATTTCACTTAGTATGACAATTTCTTGTTTCATCCATGTTGTTGCAAATGGCATTTTTTTTCATTCTTTATTATGACTGAGTAGTATTCCATTGTATATATATCTTCTTAATCCATTCATCTGTTAGTAGACATTTAGGTTGTTTCTACATCTTGGCTATTGTGAATAGTGCTGCAGTGAACATAAGGGTGCATGTATCTTTTTTTTTTTTTTCTCTTTGCCTTTTGTCATGCTATTCATTTAATGTTTTCGAACTGGGAGGTATGAGGAATTCATCAAGTACAAACCTCTCATTTTAGAGATAAAGAAACTGAGGCACGAAAAGGGCAAGCGATTTGCTCGGTGTAACAACCTTTGAGAGCATTAGAACCCAGGAGTTCTAACTGGATTCCAGCGTATTCTACCTCACCAGCCGCTTCCTCCATCATCACCCATTCACCAGAGTGGCGTGCCTGCCATTTATTCCTGGTTTCGGCTTATGTTCCCACTGTGGTTAGGACTGTTTCTCCACCTAGATACATTTCTAACATTTAGGGAAGCAACCAAATCTGAAAAACGTAAAACAAAACCTCTTCCAACATGCTGCACTTTTTTTTTCAGCCCCTAGATGAGAGGAAAACTTCAAATTTCAAGTCTCCTTTTTGTATTTCCTGAAATACTCAATAACCACTGAAAGCTTTAAGTTAGGTTAATGATGGCTAGCAATGGCTCCCCTTCCATGTCAGTGGGAAGTATGGCTCCACACCCTCCTAGCTCCTCTAGGAAGTGTGTGTGTCTTGGAGGGAAAAGGAGGTGTGTTTGTTGAGGGTTTGTGCTTAAAAGGAGTTATCTATCGCAGGCAGCCCTTATCTACACCACCCTCAACTGTTCCCAAAGCTATTTCCTTCCACCATATGCCACTAACAAGGTGAACTTTTGTCTACCTCTTGAGAGAAAAAGTGACTTTGGAAAGTCCCCTAAAAGAAAAGTTTTCTGGGGCTTCCCTTCTGTAACATACTAGACAGAAAAAGGCTAACAGAAGAACAAAATTAGCTAAAAGCACTTGGGAAACTGATGTAAACTGAATTGTTTTCACGATGTCCAAATGGCAAACCAAACAAAGATATATAATTATGTGTATAAAGCCAAATAATAATGGATCCATTTACTTACATGCAATATTTTATAAGACAGTTACTTTCTCATTATACCAAAGATTACAATATGAACTGTAATGCCTGACTGTGGCTCCCTGTCAGTTCTAAATTATATCCTTATGGTAATAATAAACTAGGAACTAGTAAACTGGAGGGGAAGACGGTTTGACTACCAAGTGCTTACTGGTGGGTAGGTCACTGACAGAGCCATGAAAATGTAAGAGATAAAGGTTCTAATGCAGGTTGTATCTATATTAGCCTAATAACTATAGAGGGATTTTAAAGAAACTCTAAACTCCAGGAAGCAGTCAAGTTAAACTAGTGAAGATTCAAGCAGTGAAGTCATGGTCTACAACCCTAAATCTACATCTTGTCAACTACTGTGCCTCATCCTAGCCTTACCTTGGCCAAGGTCATATGCTTTAATAACTTACAAGTGTTTAGCAGTTTTAAACTTTTAACCTTTCATATCTATTAACCACTTTGTCCTCACAACAACCCTGTGAGGTAGGCAGGTTGTCCCCTATTAACAGTTGAGGAAACTGGTGTATGAGGTAAACTAAACTGTCTCACGATAGTGAGAAGCCAGGGCTAACAAGCTCTCTGGACTTGGCTCCATCTCTTTTCTCCTAGGCCTCCTCTCACATTTCTGAAAGATCTTTCAACTAGTAGAAATGCGTGGGAGAAGCAACCAGTATTCCCACCACTCTGCACAGTAATAGTCCATCCATTCTTTTTTTCTGAGGACACGGAAAAGGAGCCCGGGTACCAGAAGGCGCGCACTGGCCCTGGACTCTGCCAGTGTAGGAAACACACCCTTGTGTGAAGTCTTCCTAACTTTTGGTATTTGAAATTAATCTCTGAAGTAACTTTTCAAGCCCTAGCTGGAAAGCACCGGTGGCCTCTTCCACGGCGGTGGCCAGGCACCTGACTGTGAGCACGGCATCCTGGCAGAGCTCGTTGGCAGTATCCTGCTGAGCGCTGGCCTCCTCACCAATGGCAATCAGCCTGTCCAGTTTCTCTTCCTCCCGCCTTGAAAGTTCCTGGGCCAATCTCCTGTTTTCTGCCAATTCGGCTGCAGTAGCCCTGGCCACTGACTGCCGTCTTCACCTTGCCCACCTGGGAGGGGGCTCACGGGTCAAGGGCCTATCCCCCCCCCAGAAACAAAAGGATCTCTGGACGAGGAGCCTGGAGGCCTCTATGTGGAGGCCACCCGGGGAGTGTTTTGGTGGGTGCTGGTGCAGAAGCTGAGCTCCTCGGACTCACCCTATCTGGTCATGGGGCTGCTCTGACAGGGAACACCTGCACCTCTGAAAAAGTGGTAGGAGCTGCAGTAGCTGGAGGTCCCTTGAGAAGGGTGCATGTATTGTTTTGAGTTACAGCTTTGTCTAGAGGTATACTCAGGAATAGAATTGCTGGATCATATGGTAGTTCTATATTTAGTTTTCTGAGGAATTTCCATACTGTTTTCTGAGGGATTTCCGTACTATTTTCCATAGTGGTTGTTACCTCCATTACCTCCAACAATGTAGGAGGGTTGCCTTTTCTCCACACCCACTCCAGCATTTGTAATTTGTAGACTTATTAATTATGGCCATTCTGACTGGTGTGAGGTGATATCTCATTGTAGTTTTGATTTGCATTTCTCTAACAATTAGTGGTGTTGGACATTTTTTCATGTGGCCTACTGGCCCTCTTATGTCTTCTTTGGAGAAATGTCTATTTAGGTCTTCTGCACATTTTTCAATTGGGTTGTTTGTTTTTTTTGTTGTTGAGTTTTATGAGTTGTTTGTGTACTGACTTTCAAGTCCATGTTCCTCTGTGTCAGAGGATAGTCTGATCTTTTTTTTCCAGGGAAAAAATAGAGGGGAAAAAAATAGGAAAATATGGGGAAAATAGAGGTCACCAGGTGGAAACTCAAGTTCTTGCCCTCCCACTGACCCATGTTCACATCCTATTTTACTTCCTTCCCTTTGGTCGGAATAGATGTGTGCCTTTCACCTGTGCTCTGATCTCCTTCCTGTCCTCTCCTAGAATTTTACTGTTTATTATTCTCTTTTCCCTGGGTCTTTACTCCCCCCTTCTCTGTTGTTTTGGCACACAGCATATAAAGATGTTCAATTCTCCTTTGTCTAAGGATACATGCAAAAATGTTTCCCTGACCTTAGGTCTATCAGTTGGTATGACTTTTTCTGTCTGATCATAGCATCACACTTGAGAGTGTGGTTTACATTTGCCGTTATCTCTTCCTCACTTTCTTGGCAGTATAGCTTTGGTCTCCATCCTTAAATGATTTCCTGAGTGACTCTTTAAACAGATAATATCATGTTTTTATTTCAGCAGCATCTGGTTCTGTTGGTTATTCCCTCCCTAAATCATGCTCCTTTTGTATTCACCATATCACATACTTTTCTACTTTGCCACCCATCTCTTTATTTTCAGGTTCTATTTTTTTTTTATTTCTATTTTGGCCACCTCACAGTGTATGAAGTTCCTGGGCCAGGAATCAGATCCTAATCTCAGTTGTGACTGACTTTGCAGTTGCAGCAATGCTGGATCCTTAACCTACTGTGCCTGGCCAGGGATTGAACCCATGTCCCAGTGCTTCAGAGACAATGCTGATCCTGTTGCACCACAGTGGGAACTCTAGGTTCTATTTTTTTTTTAATTCTTATTTTTTTTTCAGCCCTAGAATTTCTATGTAGAAGTGGCTTCCTGACCTGGGAAAAGGAATGTAGTGGATGAGTGGGTAGGTAAGTTGAAGCAGTGTTTAGAGAGTACTTTACGTATGTTTGAGAAAATGTTCATTGCCATGTCAAAGACAGATTGTGACTTAAGTAAGAAGGAAGGGGCCAAAGGGTGCCACCCTTAGTACCATTACCGGACATCTACCCTGTTTTCACAGTTTATCAATTGTAAGCTGATATCAGCAACATATATTGAGATAGTAAAAATCAGCTCCAAACTAGAAAAGTAAATATATGCCTAGGTCTGAGTGAGTAAATATCAGCCTTGCTAATAATCAAACTGTGATAATAGACACAACTATAAAGCTGACTGCAAAATCAACAGAAAGCTTTATTTTTCCCAAGGTCACACTATAGCTGTAAAAATGTCGTAATAGTACTTTGTTTTGAGTGATTACTGCTTCTTTACCAATGAAGCCCAAGCTCCTTTCTGTCTTTTTCTGTCTTTTGAACAAAACCTACTGAGATATACAATTACCACTGTCCTTGCTTCCTGATGGCTTCCAATTCCAAAGCAGATCCCCATGTCTCCTAGTCCTCCTGCAAAAATCATTAAGAACATGCCCCAACCCTAAAAAAGCCCCTTCCTATTCCCTCTGACCGAGGTGTCCTTAGATTTTTCATGGTATATGTTCTCCCTTTCTGCAACAAGTTGAACAAACCTGACTTTGTTGGACTTCCTTTGTGTTCCTAGTGATTTTTCTTGGATTGACTTTATTGCTATAGTTCTCATGCAGTTTACATTCCTGATTCATATTCTACTTTCTGAACATTTCCCACTTCTATGTTTTACCAGTGACTTGAATTAAAGTTGCCCAAAATTGAGCTCATAGCTTTCTTCTCCAAATCTGCTTGCTCCCTCTTTCTCTTTTCTCTGCTAATGAGTCCATTATCTTTCTAGTTTTTTTAAACCAAAATTTTGGAATCATTCTACACTCTTTTCTCATTTTCATCCCATTCACCTACAAGTTCTGTTATATCCTTTAAATATGTCTCAAAGGTGTCTTTTTTCCTCATCCTTATCATTAATGAGATTAGGTCTTCATTATTTCACACCAGAAGCTTCAACCCTGCCCCATTTTTAGCGTTATATTCTCTAAGAACTAGGGTTGTGTTATTATATGTAAGTAGTATTGGTTAAATACATAAAATAGTCATTAAGCTCTCTCTAGTCATTGGGTTAAAATACCCCATTTAATTTTGAAGGCTATTGTCTTATTGATGTTAGTAATAGAAGGAAGAAATATTACTCTCAAATTAGAAACAAATGGACAAACAGATGGAATGTCTCAACGAACAGTATGGTGGCAATCTGGCTTACTTGTTTTTATCCATGAAGGTTTTGAGAATCTAGCTGGAGTAGTGGGTTATAGTTCTTTCATAGAGCCAAAATTGGATCTGGAGATAGGGCAGTTCTTGGGTCTCCAATCCAGGTAACTTTTCTCAGATGGCCTGTGTGGTAGAACAGTACCTGTGAAACTCAAGGTGTAAGCCTCATAGAGAAGTATCTGAAACCTGTAAGTGACAAGCCTAACTAGCCATGATTCTATTCTTTCTATTCTTCATATTGAATTTCCTTCTGTTCTATCTTAGAATAAAATGAATTCTCTTCAAAGGTTCCCATCTAAACTTCTTTGCTTAGGATAAGGAAAATAGTTTGTCAGGCTATGAAGAGGATCTCAGTCTCTGGGGAAAGGGAGAGAGGAATACCAGGAACCACTTGGATAGTCTTAGGAATTTTACTTCTAGGGCTGAATATTGGAGTGTTTGTGTTTTGTTAAATTAAAAGATGTGGAATTCTCTGGTTAATGTCTCTCATTGAACCTCTTCACTCTTTATCAGGATAAAGCAAATTCTTGGCCTAGCTTCTAAGGACTTGAATATTCTACTCTCCGACTGTTTTTACTGTTCCATTCGTCTACAATCTCCTGCACATACACACATGCACACACACACTTCAGTCATTTAAACAATGTTTAGGTTTTATAAGAGTATGCTTCTTTTTCTCTCTCTGCATAAGTTTTCTTATTTTCACTGCTATTTTATCTTCTCTCACATACTTTTAAGTGTGTAGTGGGAAACATGCCTACTGATAGCTTGGGAGCATTAAACTTTATAGCTTCTCAGAAAGGGACTGGCTTTCCTACTTTCAGTTAGAAAAGTTAGAGGCAATGTCTTTGGTTTTGGTTGTATCAAATGGAACAATCAGCTCTGCTAGGGGCATATGAGATCCAGTACAACATGGCAGAGCCCACTTAAGCCACGTGGTAGAGTTGGGGAAGGAATGTTATTCAGATGTTGGTGGGATGTTACTATTCCCAGAAGAAGGGCAGGATTCTGGATGGACAATAATTTGGGTTCTTTACTTTCTTCTGCTCTGTGAAATAAGACTGTATTTTTTTTGCATTGAGCCTCCTTTAAAGCAAGCGTAGGGCCTATGATTTGTCTACTGTTGACTTCTGCCAGTAAGTGTCCTCCTTCCAAAAAGGAGGAGTGTTTTAAGGAAGATCAGAGAGAGGTAGAGAAGTATAGGAAAGAGTTCCAGTAACTGTTCTGAGACAAAAGTGGCCATAGCCTGTTGGAAGGGACAGTGCGAAGGTAAGATTCATATAGAGGTAATTCCTTCTGAAGTTCCTTTTGGGGCCAACTATATACACACACACATGAGAAACTATACACATGTAGAGAGCTCTTTGCAGACCAGATCATCTTTTAACCTTCAATTTGCAATTATATCAGATCATCTGGTAGCTGATTATTGGTCTGTTTTTGTGTTTCATGGAACAACTATACTTCTACTCTCTATGCCCTGCCTTCGGGGCACATTCTTAATTCTTACCTATCTTTTTACTCAGTGATTGTTCAATAAATTCTATACAATGGAAGGCACCATCCATGTGTCTATGGTACACTTTGATTTTTAAGATTATCCTATGTAGTTAATACTAAGTTTTCAGGGCAGATAGAAGATGTGCTTCCATCTTGCAAGATCTAGAAGGTTAATTTCAAGTTAGATAGAATTTTTTAGTTTTTCATTAATGAGTTCAATCCCCTCTTAAACCAATGAACTTTTCATGTTCCTTGGTTTCTGTGGGTTCATGCTGAGTTAAAAGAAATTTCATGCCACCATTCATTCAACCATTTTACTTTTACATTTTTACTTAATGTAGCAGAAAAAGCACAGAATTTTTCAATCATGAAAACCTGAAACATCAAAGGATATTTGATATTCATGGTTTGAATTTTATGATTTTACAGGAAATTCTTCCCTAATGAGAATGGTACAGAATAGGTTCCCTTAAAAATGTAGCAATGGAACCACTTCTGCATGTATTCAAGCATCTGGTACATTCAATTTTATATTTCATCACTTTAATTTGGTATTTAAAAGATGATTTAGGTGGTATCATCATCTCTTAATGTTTGTCTTTGCTGAAAAGAAAACTGAGGATTTTGTAGTTGGGATGACCAAATATATAATGAAAGCAATTCTCTCCAGCAAATGGCTCCCAGAGGTCATCTCTTGAAAAGAAGGAAAGCAAAAGCTGTTGGAGGTAGTAACCTCTATTATACATGATTTCAAACAGGAGGAGAAACAGCGAAGACCATAACTCTAGCCTTTGTGTTGGGTTGTTTGTTGTCTACTTGGAAGCAGCTACAGACCCCTTGCATGGTCTCTTTTCTTAGGGCAGCAAGCTGGCTTTCCTAGAATCCTCTTCTCTCTTCTAACCCTGAAGCTGAGTTAGAATTGGCCATGAGGGGAGGTTGGAAAGTTGAAGAGGAGAGACCATTACTCTCTTAGAAGGTGCCGAAGGGAGAAAAAGATAGGAAATTTGAAAAAAACTTCTCAGGGAACTTCTTTTAAGACATTCAAGTCCAGGTTATAAACTTAGTTTTTCAGCAATGAATTTCCTGAATTTCACTTCCCCAGCTCTTCCAGCTACCTCTAATTCCTTGTATTAAACCCTCCATGCTTGGGAGTATGTAGACTGGCTACTCTTTCCCAGGCTTAATCCTGACTGATATATTTTTCACGATGGTTACCTAATTTTATTTATTTATTTGCCACACCTGTGGCATGTAGAAATTCCCCAGCCAGGAATTGAAGCTGCGACTGGAGCCACAGCATTGATGGTGCTGAATCCTTAACCCCCTGAGGCACTGAAGAACTCTGGTTATCTCAATTTTGAGTATCAGGCTTCCCCACCTCCCCAACATTTGTCCACAAGAGTATTAGAGTTCTCCAGGATGATGGCAAAATTTAGAGGAAGTTCAAGAGCTAAGATCTAAAGTTGGTTTATGAAAGCTGAAGAATGAACAGGAAATTGGGAGATGGCACCTTGAGAAAGACTAGAGTAGGGGGTGAGGTTGTACGGGAAATATTCTTTATGTTTCTATAGGGTTAGGGCTTTCTGAGCAAAGAAACCTGGGATCTGGGATCTCTGTCAAAGGACAAGTCTTATATTTAAAGGATGATAGTAAGAGACCATCCTGAGAAATTTACCTCCTGAGGTAAATGCTTACATTTCAGAAGAGGATTGAAACACAGGAGTGTGGAGACATTCTAGAAATTGTGAACTTGTAGATGCTTGGCTTCTGCCTGGAGACATTTGTTTATGTTTCAAAGGCCCAGAACTCAGGAATCATTCCTTTCTTTTCCCAAGGTTCACTTGTTTACATTAGAGAGAAAATTTTCTTCCCTCTCATGAGGGGAAGGGGGACAGCTGTCCTTATCCTAGATAAGCCCACAGATTCATGTTTTGGGTTTCGTGCCTACAGTACAGATCCTGGTACTGGTAGACTGACATCTGGTTCTCATTGCATAGCCCCAGAAAGGAAGAGTTGAGGCAGAGAACTGATGTGGTTATTTCTGTAAGTAATAATAACTCTAGCCCAGAAAACTCATGGATACTTTCAGGAGTATATGAATAAATGTAGATACCAAAAATCTAGAATCAGATGGTGTGAGCTTCGAGGGTGGTGGTGGAGGTTTTGAAGTACAAATAACAACTGGAAGAAGGCTCCAAGGAGGTTGCCAAAACTGATCCCAGGAACTGTGGAGCATTATGGCGAGGAGCAGCCTCCCTTGAGGGCTTGGAAAGAATTTTGTACATCACCTTCAGCTCCAGTGGAAGAAGTCTTCCTGAATGAAAGGCTTCAGGCTTCAAATGGGATTTATTCTAACATTTATGAGGAGGCAGCATGCACAGTGGTAATGATTGTACAATTTGGGTTAGAAATGCAACTCCACCCATTATTCATTAGTCAGTGTTTATTGAGCATCTGTTATGTTAAAGGCTTTTATGCCAAAGAGAGGGATGATCTCTGCTCTCCTGCAGTTTACAGTCTACTGCAAAAATCAGACAGAATATAAGCAAACATAGGAGTAAGTGTATACTTATAAACTACAATAAATGTAATGAAGGAAAATAATAGGATACTGTGGGGAAAAAAACAGAGGTGACCAACTTTAGATTGGGTGGTCAGTGAAGGCTTCTCTGAGAATGTAGCAGTTAAGCTAAGAGCTGAAAGATGGGAAGAAGATGGCTGTACGAGAAGGGGGGAGTGTGAACTTCCCAGGTTCAGGAATTTCATTTACTAGCTGGATAGGAAATGGCAACCCCTCAGAGGTGTGTCTGGGGTATTTAACACTTGGGGGCATTTCTACACTGGTTTGTTGTTGGCTCTGTTTCTTCATCTGTGTAAGGGAGATAATAATACCTACCTGCCAGGCAGGAAGCTCTGCTCTCCAAGCATGATTGGTCTAGAAGTGACCATCTTCCCCCAAGTTCATGATTCAGGTGAACTGTATTTCTTATCTGAAGGCAGGAGACCATCATACCTCAGGAGGGGAGTATACTGTTAGGGAAGTTTGTTTGGAGGTAAGAGAAAGTGGCCACAGATGAGTCTTATTTGCTATCCAAGATCTTGGTTTCTGATAATGCTTTCTTCCTTTAGAAGAACAATTTGAGTACAGAAACTTCAGCCTTAGTACAAATGCCAGTGAGAGAATATTTTTTGAAGAATGGAGGCTCTTCTCTGAGTCCCTTGGAACGCATATGACCATCATCTTCACTTATGCCTAAGGCTGCTTTTGACTTGGCTTCTGGGGCTTTGTCCTTTGACATGTTTTGCTTCAAGCAAACAGGCAGGCAGATGTAGTCTGGGGAGGCTTGGAATAGGAGAGAGGGGTAATTAGGATAATAGAGAAAGGATGGAGTTATGGGACTTTGATTATCTCTGTGTTTGTTTCTAGAACCCTTTCACTTTGGAGTTGCTGTTAATGTAATTTTTTCCCCTCACAATGAAGGAGATGTGGAGTGGGAGTGAGGACTATAGCGATTGATTTTTTTTTTTTTGGTCTTTTTGCTATTTCTAGGGCCACTCCCACGGCATATGGAGGTTCCCAGGCTAGGGGTCGAATCGGAGCTGTAGCCACCGGCCTACGCCAGAGCCACAGCAACTCGGGATCCGAGCCGCGTCTGCAACCTGCACCACAGCTCACGGCAACGCCAGATCATTAACCCACTGAGCAAGGGCAGGGACCGAACCCGCAACCTCATGGTTCCTAGTCAGATTCGTTAACCACTGCGCCACGATGGGAACTCCGCGATTGATTTTTAAGAGCCTAGGGTGGATTCAGAGGGAATTCCTGCTGTGATACATATCTTGATGAATTAGGAAGTGTTTGTAAAGGCTTCTCAACTATAACACTATAAAGCATACTTAATTGGAGTCACAAGTCCCTGGGAAGTGTATTTTTTTCTTGTTTTGCTTAGATAATTAATATCCCTAATGATCATGCTATAACCCATACATCAGACTTTGAAAAGGGTAGACACTGGCTGTTATAATTTCATTGCTGGTGGTTATTTTGATGAAGACAGAACTCTCAGTAGGCGAAATGGGAAGCAGTAACTCCCCTGGCCAGAATCATTCACCTAGCAAATCCTTATGGGAAGAAAATAGAAAAAGACTTCCTAAGGTAATAACTTTGTAGTAAGTTACAAAGATACAGATACATAAGAATACTCCATAGACTATATTTTCTTCCTCTGTTTTGTCTATTCTTGCACCAATATCATACTTTTTACTTTTTAAACTTACTACAATTTATAATAAATGTTTACAGTTAATAAATTAAAAAAGAAAAAGACTTCCTAAATGCACCTCAAATTCTTTTTGGTAGTTTTCCCTTTTGCTTCTTCCCCTTATCTTCTTTGAGGTATTAGAAATTCAAATATGTCACTTCTACAATTGTAATTTGCTTCCCAGAACTTAAGGCTTTAAAATTCTCCACTTCTTCAGAGAAGGAAGTAGACCCGTCCTTCTTCTATGTTCATTCTATTTTGGTATCTGCCATTGTTGACAGAAGTCAGAGAAGACTAGGTTGGAAGTCTCACTGTGTGAGAGCCTTCCATCAGTCACAACTTGTTGTAATGTTTCAAGCATCTTGGTGAATACCTACTCCAGTTTCCCTCCCAGACATAATCAATGTCTCCTTCCTCTGTGGCCCCCTCAGACTTAGTCCATCATTCATTCAGTAAATATTTACTGAATTTTAACCATGTGCCACTGATGTGATAGTCATTGGGTACACCATGGTGAACAAGAAAGACACAATCTCTAACCCTTTCCCTCTTTCTCCTCTCTCCTTTTCCCTTCTTCCTCCTTGTTCTCTCCTCCTTCTTCTCTTCCCCTCCCTTCCTCTTTCTCTTCTTTCTCTTTCTCATCTAGTAAAGAAGACATAAAATAAACAATTATTATAAAAGGTGATATGTTCCATAGTGGAGGAAGTACAATATGGCTGTAATAACACAAAACAAAAAGAAATAACCTAGGGGAATCATAGAAGGAAGTGATATTTAAATTGAAACCAAAGAATAAGGAGGTGGTACTTAGATAAGGAAGGGGATGTATGTGTCAGGCACAGAGAATAACTTGGAGAAAAGAAAGAATTAGCAGACCTGTAAGTAAAATGATTGCGTCCACAGTTTAGAGACCTCATATGTTAAATCTGGGCCAAAGCCTATCCTAGTATTGCAAGAAGGGACATGAGAGGCCGGATTGAAGATCCCACATCTCTCCCTGCTTTGCCTGTGCCTTGCAATTACTTGTCTCCTTGAAATTAGTGATGCCGAATATTGAGTAAGGCCTCTGATTCTTGTGAGTCTGATTTGACTGTCTGATCTGGTAGCCATGAAATGGCACCTCTCAGATCTCCTGCTGCAGAAAGCAGAGTTGACTGATAGCCTTGACTATACTCCTGGATCCATTCAGCACTGTGTTCACACAAGAGCACAACTTCCCCAAACAGTGCTCAGTCAGTGACTGACTGAGTGTGGTGGAATTACTGATGCAGGGCATTCCTACAGGACACGTGGCTCCTCTTGTGAATAGCTTTGACTCAAGGACTTCCCATTGGCCCAGTTCTTAGAACTGCACTGCAGTCTGAGAATTTTATTCTCAGTGCTCTGTACCCATTCTTTCACAGAGACCAGATCTGCATCATGGTTCAGTTTTTCTCTGCCACCAGGTAAGCCAGCCAAGAGCAAGGGGAACAAAGTGTGTAGAGAAGGAGGCAGGGATGACTCAGTTGCAGTTCTAAGATCAGGTGATGGCAGCCATGGGACCCATTGGGGAGCTGCTGCTCAAAGCTTCTGAGAGGCATAATCTGTGGACTTTGGTGGTCATGAAAATGCACTGCTCATCTCTCCTGCTGTGGGGGTCATATCTCTGGGGGGAGGGTCACATTTCCTGTTGTGGGGGTCACATCTCCTGCTGTGGGGGTGGACTGATGGCTCTTCTGTCCCACCTCTGAAGCAGAGTTTTCACCCAGGCCATTATTTCATTCCCATGTAACATGGGACTCCTCTTATGGCCAAGATTGCCTTGACTTTCTCGAAAAAAGATGGGACAGTTCCCATCTACCCTTTCATATGTGTTCCTTTCGTATGTGTCAGGCCTGTGTCCAAGGGGTCAGGCCTGCATCCAAGGAGCTGAAGTCTCTCCCTGCCTGCTTCTGCTTTCTCACATTTATTCTTCACGGTATTTTATTTTATTTATTATTTTTTGGGCCACACCTGTGGCATTTGGAATCTTGGGCCAGGGCATTGCTGGATCCTTAGCTCTCTGTGCTAACCCTCTGTGCCACAAGGGAACTCTGGCACTGGTATTTTTTTTTTTTTTTTTTAGGGCCGCAGCAGCCCTGTGGAAGTAGGCTAGCTGCTGGCCTACTCCTTAGCCAGAGCAACGTGCACCACAGCTCACAGCTAAACCCACAGAGCAGGGCCAGGGATCAAACCTGCGACCTCATGGATACTAGTCAGATTTGTTACCACTGAACCACAATGGGAACTCCCTGGCACTGGTATTTTAGAATATAAGTACCCAGTTATTCTAAGTGTGGCCAGGGTCAGGAACTATTATGGTGGATGATAAAAGATACAAATGATCTTTCTTTTACTGTGTAGTGTAGCATGCAGCTTACCTTCGTGTCTTTGAATAGGTCAGTTAACTTCCCTGAACTTCTATTTTTCTCAGTAGTAAAATGGGGCATAATCCTAGAATCTGCTTTACCTGGCTGTGACGATTACAAGAAATTGTGTTTATATAACAGCTGGCACACAATGAGTGCTCGTGTATAAAAAATAATTTTTTTTATCACACTTTGATTGCTCTGTTGAGAGAACTATAGAGAGAAAATAGAGTTGCTAAATCAGAAATCAGGAGAGTATTCATCACATCTTCCTACATCTTCAGTTTTTTTTTTTTCCTCTCTCATCTACACTGAACATTTGGGATTTGGATTTGGAACTATTAACCATTTGGGATTGTCTATATTATTCTTTCCTTTCAGTGGCTACATTCCCAGTGCTCCTTATTAGACCTGTTTCAGGTGCTGGATTTGGGCAGGACATTGATCTAATATGTTAAGTGGGAACAAGGGAGTGGGTTCTCTCACCTTGATAGCCACGTGGTGACTGATCAGCAGCTGGACACAAGGGAGGCCTGGTCATCATTTGTGAGTGACACCTCTATTGTTCTGAAAAAAATGTAGAGATTCTTGTCTTTCTGTATTAGGTTTGCTGCTGGAAAAGAGAAAAAAAGTTTTATGTCATGTGGCTGCATGTATTTTCCTTTACATGAAGTTTGCTGATAGGATGAAATTTTAGCCAAGTTTGGGTCACCTGAAAAAGTGCTTAGGAAATCCATCCATCTACTGTAGCCTTCTAGTGGGACAGCCTACTCCTGTAGAATTTTCATGGAAAATAGCTCATTGAAAGGGCCTAATAGCTAGCTCACTTGTCCTTATTTTAATGGAATTAAGATTAGATTCTATCTTTACTTAGAATTAAATGGTTTTTCTGGTCTTCATCCACAGAATTAGCTAAAACAGTAAAGGCTTATACAGCTAAAACAATAAAGGCTTATACAGGTTAGTGAAACTCTTCAACCTGTATTTGAAGTAACTGTGCTTTGAAAAATGCTTTAGGTGCCAGTTGTGATGGATTAAACCTGGAAACAAGACAGAAATTGATATTACATTTGATAGAGAGTAGATGAATCATATTAGGGTTAATATTCTGACAGTAAAACACTTGCATTTAAACTTCTGAATGGATATAGATGGTTCATTCTATTCACACATCCTGACAGGACTGAATTTAGGATCCTGCTAGGATGCTGGTGTGTGAGAAGCATAATTTTTAAGGCAGTAATAAAAAAAACTGGATGTTGACATCTTTGAGTTTAAATTTCAGACTCTCTCTGTGATATTACATAAATCACTCAGTTTCTCTCTGGATTTTTTTTTTACTACCTGTAAAACATGATTCACTGTGCTTCTCACACACATATCTCATTGCAGTTCCCACCAAAACACTTCGTATTTCAAAGATTCAGAAATAATTAAAAATATTTTTTTTTGCAAAATTACAGTCATGTAGAGGGCACATGATTCCCCTGCTCCTAAATTCTGTACTCTCTGTGGCTTTTAGAAAAGTGAGGGAGCCTTAGACCAATTAGATACCAGGCACAATGTGAAACATGAATTCAGGGTAAGCTGGGAAGCAAGTTCCATTATGGGAATTAGACATGAGTATTGTTATTCACTTGGCTTTGATCATATCTGTGAGCAAGGGGAAAATCTGACTTTTTGAAAAAGCCATTTCACTCTGTGGGTTCATTATTTTGGCTGACAAATGGAGAGGTAAATTGACAGTGACTTCCCAGCTAAGAATACTGTGTATGTTTACCACCACAGGGAGCTGGAATTTTGTCAGTTAGCATGATGTCTTTTTAGTCTTCCTAAGGTTTCCAACTGAAAGAAAAAACAAAACTAGCAAAATTCAATTTTTCTCAGTGAAAAAAGGCTTTTAAAAAGCTAGGGAGGTTCCCTGTTGGCACTGGCTGTTCCTGTAGAGGACCTTGATGAGGCTGTGTTAAACTGTCATCAAGGCTGGCTTCAGCATGAAGTGGAAATAATTCTTCTATTATCAGCAGACACGGAGTCAGCATGTACTAGGTGAAGGTCGTGACGCCAAGTGGTGGGAGGCAAAGTATTTAAGGTGTCCTAGGGAGATAGTATAGCACTGTAGGAAAAGGGCTGTGTTTTGGGAGTCAGTCTGGAAAGGAATCCTGGCTCAGCACCCAATATGCATGCAACTTCAGGCAACTAACATAATTTCTTAAGTCTCAATGAGCTCAATTGTAAAATGGGAGCATTATCACCTACCTTGTAGGTTTGTTGTGAAGATTGCATTAGGAAGTGTGTTCTGAATGTTTGGCAACATCGAGGCTTAACATGTAACATGAGCTCACCCTTCTCAGGCAGGCCTCCTATTGGTCTTTGCTTTCTGGTCCCATTTGTAAATGACAATTAAAAATCCCTGGTGTTTGTTGCTCCAGGGAAGGATTTTTTTTTTTTTTTTAAATGGCCATACCTGCAGCATATGGAAGTTTCCAGGCTAGGGGTCGGATTGGAGCTGCAGCTGTGACCTGCCACAGCCACAGCAACACCAAATATAAGCTACATTTGTGACCTACACCACAGCTTGTGGCAACGCTGGATCCTTAACCCACTGTGCAAACCCAGGGATCGAACCTGCATCCTCTTGGATACTAATCAGATTTGTTACCACTGAGCCAAAACAGGAACTCCCCCAAAGCAGTTTGGTTAAAATCTTGTTTGGATCATGAGGACACACCATATTGGGTACCACTAATTTTGGTAATATTGACAGCAATGAGGAATGGTGCCTGTAACTTTATAGTTACTCCAGTAATGGGGAATAGCACTGTTGGTATAAGCAGCAATTTCAGTACAGACATTAATACTGTCAACTTAAGGCATTGTGGGCTTTGAATCAAATGATATTGGGCCTCGGCAGCAGTAGTGGCACCTTTTGCAAGTTTTAGTGGTAATTGTTTTGGCGGCTCTAGGGCAAGATAACCTCACATTTTTTGCCACCCATCCCATTAGGAGGTGAAGTTTATTTTCCTTTCCCTTGAATCTACATTGGTCTGCAGTCATCCTAGGACTTGCCTTGACCAGTGTAATGTGGCAGAAACAATGCTGTGTAACTTCAAATCCTGGGCTTCAGTAGCCCTGCAACATCTAATTTTGCTGCTTGAAACCCTTCTGGGAATTCAGTCCTCATGCTGTGAAAAAGCCTAAGTAGCCACATGAAGAGGATGGCTAGGTTCCTGACTGACAACCAGCACCAGTTCCCAGCCATGAGTGAAATAATTTTGAACTAGGCCATCCCAACATCTGGGTGACACTAATGAAGCAGAACCACTTGGTCAACCTGTGGAATCAGTGGGAATATTCTTTTTCTTTTGTTTTTCTTTCTTTTTTTTTCTTCTTTTTGCCTTTTCTAGGGCTGCTCCTGCAGCATATGGAGGTTCCCAGGCTAAAGGTCTAATCGGAGCTGTAGCCACCAGCCTACACCACAGCCACAGAAATGCAGGATCCGAGCCACGTCTTCGACCTACACCACAGCTCATGGCAACGCAGGATCCCCAACCCACTGAGCAAGGCCAGGGATCGAACCCGCAGCCTCATGTTTCCTAGTCGGATTTGGTAACAACTGCGCATGACGGGAACTCCAGTGGGAGTATTCTTGATGTTTAAAGCCATGAGAATTTGGGGTGGTTTTTTGCATGGCAGTAGATTTACCACACAGTGGCTATTTGCAGTGCAAGAGAGAGCACTCAAGAGCTGAAATAGAAGAGGAGGAAAATAGAAAACCCCAAGGAATAGACAATAGGCCTAGCTAAGAGAGCACATTTGAGATGCCTTGAGAGGATTTCCAGAATTATAGGGAAGAAATTAGGAAGAAACTTTTTTGGGGAAATGAAGATGGTTACCTCATTTATAAGAAGGCGAACCAATTTGCTAGTGTTACCATGTGGACTGAGTGGGATAATGTATGTGAAATAATTAGTGCTCTTTTTGGCATAAATACACTTGGTAAGTAGTAACCATTATTGTTAACCTCATCTTAGGCTAGCCCACTAATTTGACACTCAACAGAAAATTACCACATTTATTGTGTGTGTGTATCTTATTTCCACAGCTAGATAGAAATCTCTTTTTTTTTTTTTTTTGTCTTTTGGCTATTTCTTCGGCCGTTCCTGCAGCATATGGAGGTTCCCAGGCTAGGGGTCTAATCGGAGCTGTAGCCGCCAGCCTATGCCACAGCCACAGCAACGCGGGATCTGAGCCGTGTCTGCAACCTACACCACAGCTCACCGCAACGCCGAATCGTTAACCCACTGAGCAAGGGCAGGGACCGAACCCGCAACCTCATGGTTCCTAGTCGGATTCGTTAACCACTGCGCCATGACGGGAACTCCATGAGATCTCTTAAGGGCAGACTGTAGGTTATATTTCTTTGTGTGATGTAGGCTCTGAATAAATATTTGTTGGTTGACTACGTAGAAATAGGGCAGACTATATCACATTTTTTTTTTTAGGATTCTAGTCTCATTTACATTAGACCCATGTGATACTTTGTAATCTTAGCTAAATTTCTAAAGTCACAAGACAGAAACTGATTGGAATTCAGCTAACATGGGCACTTAACAGAAGGATGACATGGCACGTATTCATACATGGGTGTCTCATGTATGTATATTTCAAGAGGTACTATAAAACCAGGTACTCTGTTGTCAAGGAGGTTTGTCTATTTGAGCTTAGCTGAATCAGCTGCACACCTGTTATGAATTCAGGTTGCCTATCTCTGGAGATACGGACAGCTTCCTTCATTCAAGGTCAGGTACCAAAAAGACTCATGGTTACTGGCAGAATAGCTCCCTCCGGACTTGTGGAACTGAATTCTTGTAAGTTGCCATGAAGCTATGGTAGTATGTGATTGGCCCTTTCAACCACTTCCCTTTACTGATTGACTATTCCTACCTCTACGACATACATGTAAGTAGTCACTGAGGTTTCTCAGACAGTGCAATGCATTCCCAGAGCTGTTCTGTTTAAGTCCGCTGGGGGGATATATAGTCTTTGTCCATTATGGCAACAGCAGGTGTGTGTGTGTATGCGAACACACGTGTGAGCAAGTGTTAAGCATAACAAGACTCTCTGACCAATATAGCACACTCTAATTTCTTTTAGAGTCTGGCCACTTATAGCTATTCATAGGAAATTAAATTTTATGTGTGTGGGAGAGCTGGAATTTTATCATTTTTAGGAGGGACAATAAATGATTTTAAATATCAGCTTAGACAAAGCATCTAAAGTCCCTTCCAGCGTATTCTCCTCTTCAGCAAGGACTCTGAATCTAAGAAGAATGAGAAGAGTTAGTAACGTTTCTCTAAATAGAACATGTAAAATGATTAGCTGTGGCTCTTGATGTACACAGGATGGAAGGGAGTAAACAAATTTGGAGCAAGAACTCTTCCCTTGAAATTCAGATAGATAATTGGTTTTATGTTTCGACAGCATCTCTCTTCTACGAGCTTAAAGCAGGGCCGACTTTATAAACTTAATAAATAACTATTTATGTAGTGTGATTTGGGAGGCACCAAGGATTCATTGCCTGAGTATAGTTTCTTTACCCAAACAATACAGGTCTTGAAATTTAACCATTAGAGAGATTTGTTCTTACCTGGTTCTCTTTTTTGGAAGTAGGTAATTCATATGTTGCTTAAACTTCAGCATCAGTTCTTTTATTTGGTATTTCTACCCCCTTTATTGCGAGGTGTGTGTGTGTGTGTGTGTGTGTGTGTGTGTGTTGCAGTCAGAGGGTTATTGCTATAGATCAATTTATGGATATCCAGAGACAGGGCTCGACAGGAAATATCTGTGAGGCGTACTTCAAAATTTTGCACAGGACCTTATTTTAGCCAAGAGTCTTTTGGGGAGAGGGTTTACAGCCTTAGAATTCCTGATATAAAGCAGAGAATTTCTTTCTCTCAGTGATCATATTAATTCTGATTGGCCTTGCTCTTAATCACGGACCCACCTTTGGGGCCAATCACTGTGACCATAGGTTTAAAGACTTGAGATTGGTCAGTTGTAGCCACATGCCTCACACAGTCTGAAAGCAGGAGTAGTTGTTGTGCTGTGATTGGCAGCCTCACTTGAGCCCCACTGAATGAGAGAAGAGAGTTCCCCAAAGCCAGGTGGTGTTGCTATATTTGCTAGAAAGGGAGGATGGGAAAAGTCCTGGGTAGACAGATGACACTAACCACTGGACTTCTTTGAGTCTAAAGCATCTCCACTTAGAGTTTTGTGGTGAAAACAACTCCAATCTGAAGGGCATAGTGCATAGGGGTTACATGTTTAAAATATGTGCACCCATGGGGAGAGGATGATTCTGAAACTTGGTGAAGCAAAAGAAATCAGTGTGAAATAGATGCATGTGACTGTATGATACCATCGTGTAAACATGGATCCTTTGTGCACATGCACATTGTGAGCCCAAGACGTTTCATAATTCTGCATTGAAGGATTATCTCCCAGACTGTGCCTTCTCAGTAACATACCATTGCCTCCCGGGGGTGAAGATTGGTTTGGGAAGGCAAAAACTTTAGATATTACAGTACTCTGGCCTTCCAAAGGGTTGCGGTATAAAACAGATGTGTACTATCACAGGGGAGGCAATTAGGGAAAAAAATATAAAAAGGCTCCTTCTGGGAACAATAATAATAAAAAACAGTTGAGAAACACTGTTCTAGATCCAAGAAAGTTGATGTATCTTAGGAAGATATGACCAGAATGAAAGATACGTTATGAAACTTGTGATTAGAGAGGCAGCATGATTTGTGAAAACAGAACACGAGTTTGAATCCACCTTACTTTCTGGCTGTGTGGAGATGGACAAGAGGATCTAACCTCTCGGCATCTCAATTTCTTAGTAATGACCCTTTGCAGTCAATTCCACCCTCATCCCCTGGCCCCAGGCAACTATTGATCTGCTTTCTCTCATTACAGTTTTCTAGAATTTCATATATATAGAGAGAGTCGAATAGTACATAATCTTTTGTTCTGATTTCTTTTGCTAATCATGTTTTGAAATTCATCCAATTGTTACCTGTATTGGTATTTCATTCTCTTTTATTGCTATGTTATATTCCCCTTATTGATTGACAAGCATTTGGGTTATTTCCAGTTTGGGGCCAGAGAGTATTATGAATAATGCTGCAGTGAACATTTGTGTACAAGTCTTTGTGTGGACATATCTTTCCAAATATTTTTTCATAGTTCTTGATTCTTGCTGCCAGATGCCATTGGATATTAGATATGCTACATGGTTAATACATACATAAAATACATCATGAAACACAAAAGACAGAAAGAGGCAAGAAAGAAATAAATGGATGAATTTGATAATTATTTTTGAAATGCTACATATTTTTCAAGTATTTATTGCTCGGAATAGCGTATTTCAAAAAATACTTGAAGTGTAGAAAAGTATGTAAAATAGAAAAAGACAACCAAAAATGTACAAAATAATCATTCTGGTGGTAAAGGCTATGCTGCCAAACTAAGGCATAATTAATGTAAAATACAAAATTCTCTTCAGAGTATTTTCATACAAATTAGTTATAAAAATCATAGTTTATAATCCCAAATTCAGAATTTCAGGCAAAAAAAATCATTAATAAATTGATCAGTATGCAAATAGGTTTCAAATTAATACATTTTAGGCAAATTCACTTCAGGCAAAATTTCACTGTTAATGAAAAGACATTTGTTACTAGTTGGACATAGATGGCTTTTGGAGCAGTCAAATCTGGATGGATTCTCAGATTTCTCCTGTGGGCTAACAGGTAGTGGGAGGTGTCATTCTTAGAGATGGACATCCAGGAATGGAAAGAGGATTCATGGTGGGGTATGCATAGAAGGTAATAAGCTTTATTTGTGTTGAATCTGAGTGGCTTGGGAGATGTCCCAGTAGAAGTACCCAGTGGGCAGTTAGATTAATGGAGCTCAGGACAGATCTGTCTTGGAGATATGGACCAAGCCATTAGCACTGAGGTAATCAGACATATGTGGAAAATTGCTGTGGCTGGAGGATCTCTATAGAGGAGAGGAAGGCTTTCACTCTGATCTTGCCTTCGAGAAGCTCCTCTAGATTCCTAACTGTGGCAGATGTGTCCACAGGGCCCTACACCTCAGGTGCAGCCGGCTTTGGCGCACAACCAGGGGCTGGGGTGATGCCCTTTACCCTGGATCTGGGTCTGAATTCAACTTCTAACTAGGGATTGGTGTGTATTGGAGGCTGTAAAGAAAGCTGGAAAGACTGATTCTCTGAAAACCACACGTAATTGTCACTGCTTTGGGGCTCTTCCCGCAGAACATAACATAAAAAGAGAGTGAGAGAGTGTGGCAGAGGCCTCTGGTGTCCACGTCACCTCCCTCTTGTCTACCTCTGGTTTCAGTTGTAGCTGTGGTAGACCATTCTAGGGGACTAAAGACTCACTTTGTCACTTTTTTGAGCCTGCTTTGGGGCCTCCTTAGATTCTGTAGAAGCCTTCTTGACCGCATGCAGTTGTGGGCCAGAAATGCAGGGCAGCCAGTGCTCTCCTCACTCCATGGGCACTGGGAGCAGCCATCCTTCCTTCAGAAGGATGCCATTGGATGCATCCTGTATGCTTCTCAGGGGCCCTGGTTGAACCAGGCCCTGTTTCTCACATTGGTGTCCTAAATAACTCTCCTTGAACTTTCTTTCCTTTCGTTCCCGTCTCACCCTCTCGTTCTTTCAGATTCCTGGAACACCTCCCAAATAAGTCACCTGTAGCCAAATTCTTGCCTCAGGCTCAGCTTCTGGGGGAACCTCCCCTAAAATGGCCTGCTTTGCCCACTGTTCAGTAGAACATTTTCAGCTTTGGTGCCCCCAACCAGCCTTGACTGAGAGAACAGACTGTGGTGCCCAGCAGAAACAGCAGGGGGCCCAGTGGATGTAGCAACACCCAGCCAAGGAGGGTCAGGAGGTGAAGAAGGTGGAAATTGAGGTTGACACCTTCAGGACTGTGGGCTGGATGTGTTTGTAAGCATGTGTGAGTCACGTGGGGAAACTCCAGAAGTAGTTGGTAACACCTTTGCTGGAGGCTGCAAATCTGTATTTTCAGGAATGAGCAAGCCAGTGGAACACTGGTTATGGGAAGAATTGTAATTGTCAGAGTAGGTGTGGTTGTACAGACAGCGACCAAGGACAATGAGCGAAATTTCCTGGGAATGGTGCAGTGGTTCTCAACTTTTGGTGCACATCAGGCTCACACAAGGAACTTAAATACAGATGTCCCCGAAAGAGAATCACTTAGGATCTGGCTATATGTATTTTTGAAAATTCCTCTCCTGATACTATGCCCAATAAAGTTTGAGGACTTCTGTTCAAAAAATGGGACAAAAAAGATCAGGGACAGAAGTTGGAGGAGGCAATGACACTTAAGACGCAGGCAGAGAAAGATGAGACTGTGAATGGAGGAAAGAAGGGGAAGTCAGAAAGGTGGGAAAGATGGAGTTCCATTGTGGCTCAGCGGGTTAAGAAGTCGACATAGTCTCCAGGAGGGTGCAGGTTCGATCCTGGCCGTGGTTACTTGGTCAGGGGGTTGAGGATCCAATGTTGCCAGAAGCTGCAGTGTAGATCACAGAGGCAGCTTGGATCCAGTGCAGTTGCAGCTTGGATTTGACCCCTAGCCCAGGAACTTCCATATGCTAAGGGCGCAGCTTTAAAAAAAAAAAAAAAAAAAAAAAGGCGATAGGAGAGAAACTCTCAAGCAGGGCAATAGGTCTGGTAAGGAACATTGAAAAATGACCTTTGGTGGTTATATTGGTGAGATCCGCTTCATGGAAACAACAAGGGTGGATGCCAGCTGCAGAGTGAATTAAAGCATGAACTGGAGGAGAGGTGTAATAGTGCACTGTCTGACTTTCAAATGGCTCATAAATCAAACCCTGCTACCCACCAAATCATAACCACTCCCCAAGCACAGTCCTTCAGCACCAGGGAGCCTGTGGTTGTGCCACCTCTAGAAAAGGATTTGTGAGAATCTCCAGTAGAGAAAAATCTCCAAGAAACGAAGAGGGAAAAAAACTTTAAAAAAACAAGCATTTGAAAACAGTGTATGCAAAAGTGGGATCTTATTTTGATTTTCCAAAAATGAAAGTTGTCTGAGTAATACCCCTTTTCCTCTTGGATGGTTCATGGGCTGTCAATCCCTGGCATCCCCTGTCCACAGGAGGCTGTGGTGTCCTGGAGGGAGAAACTCCTCTTTAGCACATTGCCTAAAGGTGACACGTTTTGCACTGTGGCACCAAGTCCTCTAGATGGCGATAAATCTCCATCATTGGAGCCTCCCCGTCTGGCTTTATGTCCCTGCAAAATTGCTTTCTGGTAGAGAAAAATGAGAGGCATTTTTTTCAGAATTGACTGAAAGCTGCTGAGAAAGCTCTTCCTTGCTTCTTAGTTCTTAAAAGGGCTTTGACACACTGGCAAGAGTCCAGTGTTTGGAACTTTGGGTTCTAAGCTAGGAGGGAACAGCTACATTTGTGAGTATCCTGGAGCTGGGATTTGTTGGTAGGAGGTATGGGCTATCAAGGGCCCCCAGGGCAGTGTCCTTGCTCCCTGGGAACTATCTCTTCCCTTGTGCCTGGTGCCTTCTTACCCTTCTTAGCAGGATCATGACATTCATTCCATAACAGGGCAGCCAACACTAACCTGAACCAGCCTTTCTGTTTTTGTTTTCTGCACTTATCTGCCATTTGCCACCAATGGCCAAGTGTTTCAGAAATCTTATTCAACCCTCCCTGGTAGATTCTCTTATTATTCTGTTATTTAGATAGGTGAACCACTTGGCCAGAGTCAGTGAGGGATTAGTGTTATAGCTGGGATTTGGTTGCAGAACTTGAATTCTTAATCACTGGGCTGCCTCAAGGACAGGTAGTAGAAGTAAGGTCATATTCCTTGCCTTTTCTCCTTTTGCCTTTAGAATGATTACGAACATTAAAACATTGTCATTTATTGGTTATGTGCTTACTGTGTGTCTGGCCCTGTAGTGAGCCATTTCTGTGCACTATCTCATTTAGTTCTCACACAACATTGTGAGGTAAGTATTATTTTTTTCTCTTTTGCAGATTGAAGGCATGGAGGCTCAGAGAGGTTAAGTGACTTCCCCATGGTCACAGAGAAAGTAGGTGGCAGAGGCTTTGTCTCTCTACTCCATCTGGGGCCTTGCTCTTAACCACTCTTTTAGGCAGACTCCTCTTCAGTCAGTTCATTAAGGAGACCATCAGAGGGTTGTGTACCAGTGTGCCATCCAGTTCTTCCTGAAGGCAGAAGCAGAGACATAGGGACAGCTGTATGATCGTAGCTGGAATCCTGAAATCACAGACTCCTCTGTGTCTCTCCAGAGCAGACAAGATTCAGGCTGCAACAAAGTAAGTGAAATGTAAAGCTTTTGGAAATCGTAGAACTGCCAGAACCTAAAGGAACGACAGCGTTTCAGTTCACTGGCTGTGACTGGGAAAGAGACTGGATGGGTGGGAGGCAGGCCCTGTACTTCTCAGATGAAATCCTGAGGTCAGCCACCTGCTTCTAGTCCTTTGCTTGGCTACATGGCTATTGTTAACTCCGTTTGTACCTTATTCAACTGAATGTACCTTATAGCAACATTAAAGCTTGTGACACCTTGATTGCTGCAGGGGTTTGCTGTGGACAGGACAGCTCAATCCTGGTGAGGGATGCAGTTGCTGATGCAAGGGCCACATATACCTCTCACCACATTGAATACTCAGAGTGCTTTTCCTGTATTATCAACATCCATCCTAAAAATGCTGTCAATAGCTATTTTCCCATTTCCCCAAGGATCCTAAAATGCTTTGCCTGTGTTCCTCCTACTGAAAGATGGAAGCTTGGTGTTACAGTTTATCCCCATTTATGAGATAAATAGCCCTATGAATGCATTGGAAACTGAGCTGTACCCCACACAACAGCCTCCTTCCGCATTTCATGTTTCTCTCCAGAGATATAAGAATACACAGAAATACAGACGCCTTGTTTCTGGAAATTTAGAGGAAAACATTTTGAACATTCACTTTTATCAGCACTGCTTTTTTCTACTTAACATTAATTCTTCGGATTATTTGTATTCTTTACTAAAAACACGTTACCCATATTAGGAAAGAAAGAAAGTGAAAACCTTGTCAGTCATCAAAATGGGCTGATGGTCTAGATGTTTTTATCTGAATGTCTTTATCTGCATCTTAGCCTGATTTTTTCCTCTCCATATACTTTTAAGAAAATTTTTGGTTTTTTTTTCAACTCACCTTTATTAAGCTCTTTTTATGTGTAATGGCATGACCGAAGGCTCTATGGGGGATACATATTTGCATATATTTTTTCTTCACAAAAAGCTGACACTCTAGCGAGGAGGGGACCTGCTTGCCTGTCCATGGCTATGTCAGTAGTCATTGCTTCTATTGTTGGTTGTAACAAATGAGAGGCACAGATCCGTCCTTTAGAACTTCATAGGAAGGAAAGAGCTCCATGAATGGGCTGCTCAGAGATGGGCTCTGGAGAAGGGGTAGATCATTCACTTATTCATTCAACAAATATTTGTTTGGCCAGCTTTGGAGCAGCTTGCTGGGGCAAAGGTGATGGATTAGAAAAGCTCTTTGAGGAACTCACAGTAGGTAGGGAGACAGATAAATAAATATCCTATTACAAAGCAGGCATAGGTGACTGGGGAAGGCTGAGCAGTGTGTGCACTATATGGACTTTGGGGAGAATGTGGAGCTGAGGGGGACTAAAATTTAGCCTCTAGTCTCTCCTCAAAGGGTGACTGGATATGTGAGTCCTGCAGGCAGTTTTGCAATCAGAGGGAATACCCTTTTCCAAATCCTGCCAAGGTGCCATGTGAGTAGTGGCTGCTGCCTTGAGTGTACTCAATTTTTTTTCCCTATTTAAAAAATTATTTTTAAAATCACATACGGTAAAACCCATTCCTTTTGTCATACAGTTTTATGAGTTTTGGAAGATTCATAGAGTCATATATCCACTGTCAAGATCATGGTACAGAACAGTTCTGTCATACCTCCAAAAAAATTCCCTCAACAGATTAAGCAGTTTCCAAGGGCTGGGGACGAGAGTCAGGCTCCATCTCATCTGCAGGTAACTACTGAAGTGTTCTCTGATTCTGTAGTTTTTTTCCAGGATGGAAATCGTACAGAGTGCAGCCTTTTGAACCTGGCTTCTTGCACTCAGCATAATGCATTTCAGATTCAACTATGTTCTTGCATGTATTAATAATTTGTTCCTTTTTATTGCTGAGTACTATTCCACTAAATTGATGTACCACAGCTTATTCATTCCCAAGTTGAGGGACATTCTGTTGTGTCTAGTTTTGGCTATTCTGCATAAAGCTGCTGTAAATATTTGTAAGTTGTTTTTTTTGTGAACATAGGTTTTCATTTCATTTGAATAATTATCTAGAAGTAGGATTGCTGGGTTGTATGGAAAGTATACATTTAACTTCATAAGAAACTAGTTAAAGATAAAATAAAACTAAGAAAAAAGTTCTATAATGACCATACAAGTTTGCATTCCTACCAGCAGTGTGTAAGAGTTCCAGTTGCTCTGCATCCTTGTCAGCATGTGGCATTTGTTAGCTTTTTTCCCTCTCTTTTAAATTTAGCTGTTCCAACAGTTGTGTATCACATTGTATTTTTAATTTGTGTTTGCATAATGACTAATTATGTGAACATCTTTTCATAGGCTTATTTGCTATCTTTGTATCTTCTTGATGAGATATCTATTGAAATCTTTTGTCTGCTTTCAAAATTAAGTTGCTTGTTTGTTGTTGAGTTTTGACAGTTCTTTACATATTCTGTATACAAGTCCTTTGTCTGATATGTAATTCACAGCTGTTTTCTCCCAGTCTATGGCTTATAAATATATTATTCAGTGATTTTCTTCAGTGTATAGCTTATTTTGTCTTTCTCTAGGTATGTCTTTCTTAGAGTAAATATTTAAAATTTTGATAAACTCCAGTTTGTCAGTTTTTTCTTTTATTACTACACATTTATTGATTGTTACATCTAAGATCTCCTTGTCTAAATTAAGATTTTTTTCCTGTATTCTATAAATGTTATAATTTTAGGTTTTATATTTAAGTCTATTATCCATTTTGAGTTAATTTTTGTGTATGGTTCAAGGTATGGTGTATGATCTTTTAATGTATTGGATTTGGTTGGTTGAAATTTTGTTGAGAATTTGTGCATATATATTCATCAAAGATATCGACCTGTACTTTTCTTTTTTTGCTAATATCTTTGGTTTTGGTATTAGGGTGAAGGTGACTTTATAGAATATCTTTTTTTTTTTTCTGTATTTTTAGGGCCACACTCGTGGCACATGGAAGTTCCCAGGCTAGGGGTCAGATTGGAGCTCTAGCTGCTGGCCTGTGCCACAGCCACAGCAATGCCAGATCCAAGCCTCATCTGTGACCTACACCACAGCCCATGGCAATGCTGGATCCTTAACCCACTCAGCGAGGCCAGGGATGGAACCTGTGTCCTCATGATGCTAGTCAGTTTCGTTACCTCTGAGCCGTGATAGGAACTCCCATAGAATATCTTTGGAAGTGTTCCTTCTTCTTCAATCTTTTGGATAAGTTTAAGAAAGATGGATTTAAGTTTTTCTTTGTATGCTTGGTAGAATTCACCTGTGAAGCCATCTGCTCACAGGCTTTTGTTTGTAGGGAACTTTTTATAGTTTAAGGTATGGATTGAAACTCCTTTTTCCCCCATATCAATTTCCAATTGTTTCAGCACCAGTAGTTGTAAAGACTCTATTTTCTTCATAAAATTTGCCTTTCTTTTCTTTCTTTCTTTTTTTTTTTTTTGGCTTTCTAGGGCCACACCCTCCACATAAGGAGGTTCCCAGGCTAGGGGTCTAATCTGAGCTATAGCTGCCAGCCTACACCACAGCCACAGCAACACCAGATCCAAGCCACATCTTCGACTTACACCACAGCTCATGGCAATGCCGGATCCTTAACCCACTGAGTGAGGCCAGGGATTGAACCATCGGCCATGTGCATGCTAGTTGGGTTCATTAACCGCTGAGCTAGGATGGGAACTCCTGCCTTTGCCATGTTTATGTGGGTCTCTTTCTGTGTTTCTCTTCTGTTGCATGGATCTATGTATCTTTCTTTTCTCCAACATGAATGTGGGAAGTTGAGTTAGGAATGGACATGGTGTCAGAGGGGAGCCTGTGAGAGAGGAGGATGTAGGACGGGCAGGAAGCATTAGAGGTTTTCCAGAGCCTATTGCCTTTAAGCTGAAATCCATATTGGGTAAAAGTGAGTTGGGATAAAAGGATGGGTGGGTATTATAAGTCATCCTAGGACTTGGGTGCATCTGGTGTGAAGGCTAGAGGGGAAGCAAGAAGTGGGAGGGACAATTGTGTGATTCAGTGTGGTTGAAACAGAGTGTTTTGGACAGGTTGGAGAAATTCCAAGCCAGGGTCATGTCATTGTGGGTGTGGATTTGATCCTAGGGTGGGGTGGATGTGTTCACTTCAGCAGAGGGCATTTAAGTAGCTCTCTAGGATGAGTAAAAACACCAGATCCAGGAGTTTTCTCTTGTTATTCAATCAGGGCATCTTCCCTGTGTTTTAAACTGGGAGTCTTCTTCTCAAAAGCAGATTTCAGTTCCAGCTGCCCAATCACCTCCCAGAGGGAACAGTCCCCATCAGCCCAGGCCTGACACTACCCTATTTAGAGATACCTGTACGAACTGAAACCTGCTCTCACTATTCTTGCCTCTGGCTCTGTAAAGAAGCTTTAGTGAGCCACAGTGCACTCTCTGTAACACACCTGCAGGTGGCAGCAAAACCAAGACTCGTTTAGTGGAAGCTGCCCAGTTAATCACCTTCAATTCAGAGTAGCTCCAATATTGCAGTAATTTCGTGTCTGCATAACAGCAAGCTTGTTTTTAAATCCCCCTCCTTCCTCCAACCCTGGAAATAATATTCTCTAAGTCTTTTTGAATTAAATCTGCCAAATAGAGTGTAACATATTTCCTAATCACTTGGGCCACATTCTCTCTTCGGAATGGGTGTTGGTTTCAGTGGGAGTATTTTCTGCCGCTGTGGATCATTGAGAAGATGGTTCTGATTTGCTCTGGTAAGCTGAAGAAATAGCCAAGCACGTGGCATGAAGTGAAATAAGGACAAATGTTGGAGACATGCCATAGGCAAGCAAGTAGGGAGAAAAGAGAGGCAGAGAATGCAGGGTGGGGAAGTGGGTGCCTACCTTCCCAGCATTCTTGCTGAGGCAAACCTCAGCCAGGTAAGCCTCTTCCTCAGGGAATGCTCCACCCCCACTGCTCTACAATTCTGCCATGGAAGACAAAGCTTTTCGCAGAATCCAACTGTTAGTTTCTTGGGGAGGTCATTTCTCTAGCATTCTCCCTCTACCCTCTCTCCCACAGTGCAATCTTCTTTCTTGGTATTTTTCACAGTGTGTAATTATAAAACTGTGTGATAAAGTATTTATTATCTGTATCCTCTACTAGATGGTAAATCCCATGAAAGCAGGGATAGTCTTGTTTTGCTGAATTCTTTTTTCTCCAGGCCTAGTATGTCTCCTAGCACAACTATGGCACAATTATTTATTAATTCCATGATTATATAAACAGAAGAGGAAGTATAATAAAAAGACGGAGACTGATCTGGGTGGAAATCCTGTATCTGTCATTTACCTACTGTGTGTACATGGATAGATACATTGCTTAAATTCTCCAAATTTTGGTTTTCTCATCTGAAAAATAGGGAAAATAATGCCTGTTGTACAGGGTGGTCATGAGTATTACAATGAGTAAAATCTCTGTAAGGTGCAGCACAGTGTTTGAGACCAAGTACTCAGATATGATAGTTCCTTTCATTTTATGGAGGAAACTTCATAGGCAGTTTGCTAGGGGAAACAACATGGATTTGAAGTCACAAGGAGTTGAGAGAGTTGTTGAAGGTGATGCTGCCACTGCTGAAATGAACGACTAGAAAGTCCTAAAAGTATTAAAATATTCTATGCTAAGGTATTGAATGGGAAAATTCTGCACAGAGTGAGAATAAATAATAAGTGGCCAGGTGAAAACCATGTCCTGGCTTCAAAAGGAATGTGGTTGGATCATTGATATAAGTGTAAGGCTGAACAAAATAATCAGAAATTTAATGATTCCCAGCCTGGTACAGTGGATTAAAGAAACCAGCATTGCCGCAGCTGCAGCTTGCATTTCAAGCCCTGGCCTGGGAACTTCCATATACCATGAATGCGACCATACCAAAGAAAAAAGAAAAAAAAAAAGAAAAAGAAAAATTCAAGTTCCAACAAACCATTTCTAAAAGAACTGCATTCAGTGCTGCTCTCCACAATGGGAGTGGTATGTTTAAAGGGAGATGAGAAGGGTGAGGGTTGTGTCTTCTTCTCAGGAAATGCTTTCAAACTGTTGCTTACATGCTTTATATTACTTTAAGTACAGATCTTGTACAAGTGCTTTTAAATAGTAAGGGGTCTCATGATAGCCAAAAACTAGAAACAGTGCAAATGTCCATCCACTCATGAATGGATATACAAAATTCAGCATAGCCAAATGATGGGATATTATTCTGGCATAAAAAGGAATGAGGTACTGACACCTGCTATACCATGAATGAACCTTTAAAACATTTTGTTAAGTGAAAGAAGCCAGACACAAAAGAACAAAAAATATTGTATGATTCCACTTACATGAAGTACCTAGAATAGTTAGGTTCCTAGAGACATCAACTAGGGTAATGGTCCCCTGTGATTGGGGGCGGAGAGTGACTGCTAATGGATGTGGGTGTCTTTCTGGGGTGATGACGTATTCTAAAATTAGATTGTGGTGATGATTTTACAACTCTGAATATGCTGAAAACCATTGAAGCATACACTTTAAATGGGTGAATTGTATTGTGTGTGGATGATATCTCAATAAAGATATTAAAAATATTAGAGATACAGCAGCAGTTCTCAACTCTGGCTGCACGTTACAGTCTCTTGAGGAGGCTAAAAAAAATTACCCATTCCCAGGGTCCTACCTGCAACCATTTAATCCAGGATATCTGAGAGGTGCAGGCATGGCTCTGGGCATTTGTGAAGCCAGAATTGAAAGCTTCTAAATGAGATGATTGAGGGAATAGAGTTTGCTTTTTCTCTCTTTAGAGGGCCTACTATGGACAGAGAATGGGTACTCAATTTTGTTATTGTCATTGTTTTTATAAATCTGTGGTTCTGAAGCAATTTCTGTTTGGTTTTGCTTGAAAGCAAAACAGTGGTTGAACTATGTGGCCTTACTAGAATCTTTCCCATTTTAGGATTTTGTGATTAAATTCATCTGTTGCAAATGTCGTAAAAAGAGATATGCATTTGTTCTAGTAATGTCTGGAGGTTTAATACAACTAGAAACATCCTGTTCATTTAAATTTAGTAAACAGAGGTTATGACATGGATGATAACATGATCATTCTCATGCTAAAATTGTACTTACCACTTAAACAGATGAAAATGATTAAAGTTTAAGAAGAAACTTTTGTTTCATTACTGTTGTCATTACTATCATCACAATCAAAAGCAGTTGTCTATTTATTCTCCACACTGAAGGAGGCAAGTCGGATATGTCTGTTAAGCCAACCACTGTATTTTCTGAACAATAGTAATAAAGAGACATCCCTGTCAGAATCCTTATGAAAGCTGACCAGAACCTGTTTGAATTGCGGTAACCTTTAAAAGAATGGAGAGGGTCCATTGATATCTTGAATTTTGCAGTGCAGCAAGAAATAATATTGGAAACTTTCAAAATAAACATATTAGAATAGAGAATGTCATTCTTTTAAATTGGATTTTAGGACAACTCTAGTGGCATAGGAGCAGGAAGAAGAAAGGAAAATTACATTTCTTGAGCTACTGTGAGTCTGACGTGAACCTTTGTGCTTTATGTATAGTATATCATTTCATTCTATCCCCAGGCATCTTTCCAGGTAAGTGTTCTCTCTCTCTCTCTTTTTTTTTGGCAGGTGAGGAAATAGAGGCCAGGGAGGCCACATATTTTCTCCAGGCCCCAAGCCTGTAAGTAGAGATCCCGACCCAGTTACATGTAACACTGCTGGCCTGTCATTCCGAAGAAAGGCCAGATTGTTTCATCTGACAGCTTGTGTAGGAAAAAGCACTGAACATTAGGAGACCTGATTTCAAATTCTGTGTGGTCTTGGGCAAGTCATGACCTTTGTGTCCTTGTCTCCTGAGCTAAAATTAAGGCTGAAGGCATTTGCCTCCTGGAATTGTTAAGAAGCAAATGAATTAACATCATGACATGCTCATCATCTTGCTTGGCACAACATAGGTGGGAAGTTTCAATTGTTAGTCCAGAGGCATTGGCTTTCGAAGCTATGAAGGAGCTTGCGTGGAAGTGGTGACCCATCTGGTAAAACCCCAGCCTCACTCTAACCACTGTCTTTGAGAACTATTTGTACCAGGGTCAGGTATGAAGGTTTCCAGTGGGTTCTGTCTGTCTGGGCAGGTATTTTGGTTTTCAAAGGAATTATTTCCTGCCTTGAGTTCTTTCAGGAACTCATTAGTCTTTAAACCAAGAGGAATATATTGAGCACCTGGTCTGGGATAGGTGCTCTGGGGAATATCGCTGTCTTTAAGAAATTTATGAAGTCGTTGCAGAGGGCAATACAAACATATGTGCAACAGTGATACCAAACTAAATGATATTCATTAACAAAAATAACATAGTGACATGATGAAAATTCACCAGTGCCAAAGGACATGTGGTGAAAAGCAATTCCCCCTTCTACCGCTGCCTTTCTTTTTTTTTTTATAATTTTTTTTTTTTATTTTCCCACTGTACAGCAAGGGGGTCAGGTTATCCTTACCTGTATACATTACAATTACATTTTTTCCCCCACCCTTTCTTCTGTTGCATCATGAGTATCTAGACAAAGTTCTCAATGCTATTCAGCAGGATCCGCTGCCTTTCTTACCCTGTTTTCTTTCCCTCAAATCAGTTTCTTCATACTTTCTGCAGAGATTTTTTTCCTACATGCAAACATATAGCTACATATAGCACCTTCCCTTTTATCAGAGTACCAAATGAGGCATACTGTAATGCTGTTCTGCACTTTGCTTTTTAAAATTCACAATAGATCTCAGATATTGTGCTGTATCAGTACATATTGATCTCCCTCATTTTCTCTAATGGAATTCCTTTGTATGAATGTACTACATTTTATTTAATGGCTCCTTATCAATGGTCTTTTAGGTTGTTTCCAGGCTTTTGCTACCTGAACAATGCTGCAATAAATTCTCCTGACAAAGAGCCATAATTAAGGGCTAAATTGTGTGGTTCAGACTGTAAGTGATTCTCATTTCACAATGTGGGTGTTAATGGCATTTTGGGTGGGATAGTTTTTTGTCCTGTGGAACTATCTTGCTCACTGCATGAATTTTGGCATTTGTTCTCCCTCCCTCTTCCTATGCCCAGGTTCCCATGTGCTCCATCATAACAACCTAAAATTCCTGAACCTCTCCATTTCTGACTGGTCTCTGGGGGATGCTAGTACCTAGATTGGGAACTGCAGCAAACATAGGGAGTTTAAAGTTCGAAGCCTAGGGAAGGAGGGGTGGAGTGCATATCTGAGTGGGACTTTGGGGATTGGCACAGCCTTTGGGAACAACTTGAGAAACTCAGAGGGAGAGTTGCTTCATTGTGGATTCCCTCTTCTCTTGACACCTACTTGCTTACTCCCAGGGGGATGGTGCAGAGTCTGTAAAGGTGATTGCCTCTCACATGGTCCTTAGCCCCTAGTGTGGGTGTCAGAAGCACTCCTGGGTCCTGGCTTCAGCTTTTCCCTCCAGCTTTTCTACATTGGCCCCAGTTCTGCTGGAGCCTTCAGTCATAGGAGTGGAGGTGCTGGCCTGGTGACTGTTGACCAATGTAACCTGGAGAAGCATTGCCACAGCTGGTGGGGACAACCAACCAACCAGGCTGGGGACGAATTTTCTCAATGCTTGAATTTTCATTCTGCCATTTCTTCAGTGAGTCATGAACTTCTAGGAAATAAAAACTGGAAGGGACTTAAAAAATCATTTAGCCCTCTGTTGGTATCCTTGGGTTCCACATCTTCATACTTAACCAACCCCAGATTGAAAATATCCTGGAAAAAAAATTCTAGGAAGTTCCAAAAAGCAAAACTTGAACTTGCCATTCTCCAGCAACTGTTAACATAGTATTTACATTATCTTAGGTATTATAGGTAATCTAGAGATGATTTAAAGTATATAGGAGAGTATGTGTAGGTTATATGCAAATAATATGCCATTTTATATAAAGGACTTAAGCATCCAAGGGGGACTTTAGTATCCAAGGGGGTTCCTGGACCAATCCTTGCAGTTACCAAGGGATGACTGTATACCTATCAATTGTATGTGGGGAGAAATGTTGCAAAAGACCTTGCAAGTGAGGGGCGTTAGGGACTAGGAGAGGACCAGCTGACTGTGATGGACTCTGTGCCAACGGGAAAGTGATCAAAATCAGTGGTTTCCTAGCTCAGTTTTACGTCACAATTACTTGGAAAAATTATAGGAAGAAAACAAATCAGATTTTAAGCTTTGCCCCAGAAAAAGAAATTAGACTGATAGGACCAGAGTTGGAGAATCTATATTTTAATTATGATACTCATGTGATTCTTATGCCTCATAATGGCTAGACAATCAAGCTTGGGAAACTCTGATTTAAATAGAATCCAATCAAATAATTCTCACATCACACGTATGTATGTTAGAGGAGCCTGGAGAGCTGCTTTGCTGGCTATCTGCCCTATTAGTAAAGTGAGAGAGCAGATAATGCGTTAGGTGGTTAATTATATTGGCATTTATTCATTCTGAAATGTTTACAGAAGTAATTAGCAGTCAGATTAGTTTTGATGCTCACTGACCTTTAAGGAAGGACTTGGCTTCAAACAACCAACTATAAGAAAAAAAGAAAAAAAAAGAAAAGAAATGCTTATTTCAAAGGTTAATCAGAGCAAAAGACTCTCTATCTTGCAAAAAGAAAGGTTTTATTTGGCTTTAAGGATGAGAGTTCAGAAATGGAAGATTCTGGGTTGTTGTTTTCCGGATTTAGAATGTGAAGGCAAACTTGTTAGAAATAGGAATCCTCCTAAGTATGGGCCTTGTTTAGTGCTGATCTCAGCCTGTCAATAACCAATGTTGAGTTTGGATCAGCTCTTGTGGTTCTTATTATGAGCGCAAGATGCCTGTCAGCAATAAGTGTCAGGGAGCTTAAAAAAATACAAAGGTTTATCACTTACAAGACCTGGAAATTAGACCTCACACCTGGGTCCACACAGTGAGGTCATAGGCAGAGTGAGGGAAAGTGCATGGGCCTGGGTTCAGTTTTTATTGAAGTCGGGGGTGGGGGTCTAGGTTTCTCAGGCTCACTCTTTATTGGTGAATTTAAAATCTAAGAGCAGGAATTTAAAGTATAGGAAGCAGAAAAAAATAATAATCCAAATAGCCCAAATGGTCAGTTATTGAAATCAAGCAAAATGTCTAAAATAAAGAAGCCTCAGTGGAGGGAGGCAGCATTGCTCTTTATCTAGTGTTATGGCTGGCCATGTGTTTATTTGTATAGCTGTCTTTGGAGTGGATGTGTCTTTAAAATGGATGCCTTCCCAGCACCACTTGCTGAAAAGATTGCCTTTTTCCCATGTTCTATTCTTGCCTCCCTTGCTGAGGATTAATTGACCATAGGTGCCTGGGTTTATTTCTGGGTTCTCTGTTCTGTTCCATTGGTCTATATGTGTGTTTTGGTACCAGTACCATACCGTCTTGATTATCGTAGCTTTGTAATATTGTCTGAAGTCTGGAAGAGTTATGCCTCCTGCTTGTTTTTCTTCTTCTTCTCCTTCTCCCCCTCCTCCTTCTTCTTCTCCTTCCTCTTCCTCTTCTTCCTCCTCTTCCTCCCCTTCCTCTCCTTCTTCTTCATCACTTTGGGAATTCTGGGTCTTTTAGGGTTTCATATAAATTTTTGGATTTACTTGTTCTAGTTCTGTGAAAAATGTCATGGGTAATTTGATAGGGATTGCATTGATTCTGTAGATTGCTTTGGGTAGTATGGCCATTTAACGATATTAATTATGCCAAACCAGGAGCATGGAATATCTTTCCATTTCTTTGAATCCTCTTTAATTTCCTTGATTAATGTTTTATAGTTCTCAGCATATAAGTCTTTCACCTCCTTCATCAGGTTTATTCCTAGGTATTTAATTTTTTGGGATGCAATTTTAAAAGGTATTGTATTTTTGTATTCTTTTTCTAATACTTCATTGTTAGTGTATAGAAATGCGACTGATTTCTGAATGTTGATCTTGTATCCTGCTACTTTGCTGAATTCATTGATCACTTTGAGTTGTTTTTGTGTGGAGTCCTTAGGGTTTTCTGTATATAGTATCATGTCATCTACATAGAGTGACAAATTTGCCTCTTCTCTTCTAATTTGTATACCTTTTATTTCTTTGGTTTGTGTGATTGCTGTGACCAGGACTTCCAATACTATGTTGAATAAAAGTGATGAGAGTGGGCATCCTTGTCTTGTTCCAGATTTTAGTGGAAAGGCTTTTAGCTTTCCTCCATTGAGTATTATATTTGCTGTGGCTTTGTCATAAATGGCTTTGATTATGTTAAGGTATGTTCCCTCTCTACCCACTTTGGTAAGAGTTTTGATCATGAATGTATATTTGAATTTTGTCAGATGCTTTTTTGGTATCTTTTGAAATTACCAAGTGGTTTTTGACGTTTCTTTTGTTAATGTGGTGTATGACATTGATTGATTTGCATATGTTGAACCATCCTAGTGAACCTGGGATGAATCCTACTTGGTCATAATGTATGATCTTTTTTATATGTTGTTGGATTCAGTTGGCTAAAATTTTGTTGAGAATTTTTGTGTCTATGTTCATCAAAGATATTGACCTATAATTTTCTTTTTTGGTCGTATCTTCATCTGGTTTTGGTATTAAGGTGATGTTGTCTTCATAGAATGTCTTTGGGAGTGTTCCTTCCTCTTTAACCTTTTGGAAAAGTTTAGGAAGGATGCGTATAAGTTCTAATCTGTATGTTTGGTAGAATTTGTTTGTGAAGCCATCTGGTCCTGCCCTTTTGTTTGTAGGAAGTGTTTTTATTACATATTCAATTTCATTTCTAGTGATAGGTCTGTTCAAATGATCACTTTCTTCTTGATTTAGTTTTAGTGGGCTATAAGTCTCTAGAAAATTGTCTTTGTCTTCTGGGTTGTCAAATTTGTTGGCATATAATTGTTCATAGTAGTCTATTTTTTTTTTTATTTCTGCAGTATCTGTTGAGGTTTCTCCTTTTTCATTTATTATTTTGTTTATTTGAACTCTTTCTCTCCTCTTCCTGGTGAGTCTGGCCAGAGGGTTGTCAGTTTTGTTTATGCTTTCAAAGAATCAGCTCTTGGTTTCATTGATTTTTTTCTATTGTTTTTTGAATCTCTATTTTATTGATTTCCTCTTGATCTTTATGATTTCCTTCCTTCTGCTGACTTTAGGTTTTGTTTGTTCTTCTTTTTCTAATTCTTTTAGGTGGTTGGTTAAGTTGTTAGTTTGAGATTTGTCTTCTTTTTTTGAGGAAGACCTGTATTGCCATGAACCTCTCTCTAAGTAAGCATTGAGAGCTGCATATAAATCATTAAAACTGGAATACACCCTCACACCATGCACAAAAATAAACTCAGAATGTCTTAAGGCTTAAACATAAGACAAGACACCATCAAACTCCTGGAAGAGAACATAGGCAAAACATTCTCTGACATCAGCCATACAAATGTTTTCTTAGGTCATTCTCCCAAGGCAACAGAAATAAAAACAAAAATAAACCAATGGGACCTAATCAAACTGACAAGCTTTTGCACACCAAAGGAAACAAAAAAACAAAAACAACCTCCCTCCCCCCAAAAACAGCCTACAGAATGGGAGAAAATAGTTTCAAACCATGCAACTGACAATGGCTTAATCTCTAAAATATACAAACAACTTATACAACTCAATGGCAAAAAAACCAACAACCCAATTGAAAAATGGGCAAAAGACCTGAATAGACACTACTACAAAGAAGGTATACAGATTGCCAACAGGCATATGAAAAAATGCTCAACGTCACTAATTATTAGAGAAATGCAAATCAAAACTACAATGAGGTACCACCTCACACTGATCAGAATGGCAATCATTAACAACTCAAAAAATAACAAATGCTGGAGAGGGTGTGGAGAAAAGGATACCTTCCTTCACTGTTGGTGGGAATGTAAATTGGTACAATTACTATGGAAAATATTATGGAGGTACTTCATAAAACTAAATATAGAGCTACCATATGACCCAGCAATCTAACTCCTGGACAGATCTTTCATTGAAAAAGATACATGTACCCATATGTTAATTGCGGCACTATTCACACTAGCCAAGACATGGAAACAACCTAAATATCCATCGGCAGTTGAATGGACTAAGAAGATGTGGTGTATATACACAATGGAATAAAAAAGAACAAAATAATGCCATATGCTGCAACATGGATGGAGCTAGAGACTCCCATACTAAGTCAAGTCAGTCAGAAAGAGAAAGACAAATACTATATGATATCACTTATATCTGCAAACTAATATATGGCACAAATGTACCTATCTACAGAAAAGAAACTAATGGACTTGGAGGTGTGTGGTTGCCAAGGATGAGGGGGAGAGGGAGGGAGTGGGATAGACTGGGTGGGAATTTGGTGTTAGTAGATGCAAACTATTGCATTTGGAGTAGATAAGCAATGAGATCTTGCTTTATAGCACATGGACCTATATCTAGTCAATTGCGATGGAACATGATAGAGGATAATGTGAGAAAAAGAATGTGTGTGTATATACATATATATACATGTACATATATATACACACACACACAAACCAAAAGCAAAAACATAAAACCGATGCCTTAACAATCAAAACTTGTCAGGCACTTGAATTACAAAAAGGAAAAAAAGATCAATGGTTAAGACTTAAACTGCAATTTACCCCGTGGTGCTGAGGCATCAGAGTCAATGCTGAGGACGCTAAATGCCTGGGTGCTGATATGCTCAAAGTGAAGGGTAGGGCATGTTGTGATCCGGAAAGTACACATCTAATTAGGATTACAGTAGTAAATCCTATAATAATTATACAGGCAGTATCCTGAAGTCCAGTCTGTAGCCATTGTCCAACGTGAAAGGGTACCTAGGAATCTGTTCAAAGATTTGTGTAATGTTGTGGGATATTTTAACATCTTGGGCCATCTGGTCTAAGTCAGTTTGAACCTGTTTTGAGTTAGTGGATTGCTTCATATCTCATCAAACCAATCTCTTAGTCCTGAGGATAGGTCAGTTTGTTAAGATTGTGTCTCATTTCAGGAGGCAGTGACACAGGTGGGCTCCCAAAGTTAGGCCTATTATGGTGTAAGTATGCCAATATTTAATAAAAGGCATTTCTATGGAAACAAAAGGAAAACAATGGTTAATGATTGGAGCAGATCATAATACCAGTTTTTGAGTTCTGAAGGCAGCCAGTTGAGATGATTTTTAGATGTCTGACCTAAAGCAGTTTCAGATGAGTGAGGGCAAGCAGCGACAATTTGATGTCCCTAGTGATCTTTCTGAGTGGCCTACACAACAATAGGCACAAAGATTACCCATATGTGAGCTGGTGTTGATTTATCTCAGGTTTATATCAAGTTGTCCAACTTTTACCTTGCATGGCTTCAGAAAAAGGGCAGTTTTAGTTTTCAGTGATTCCAAGTCAGAAGAAAAATGGGAAATGTTAGTTTGGAGAGTGAAAGTAGAATAATTCAGAATCTATTCTGATTTATAGGTAGAAACTCAGAGACAATTAACAGCACTAGAATTTGATGTCAACAAAGGTATGTTATAGTGTCTATCAAAACAAAATTTTTTCTCTCTACAATCACCCCAATTTCTATCAGAGATAATCAAAATAGTAGAATTTTTTTTTTCTTTTTTAGGGCCGCACCTGTGGCATATGGAAGTTCCCAGGCTAGGAGTCCAATTGGAGCTGTAGCTTCCAGCCTATGCCATAGCCACAGCAACGAGGGATCTGAGCCACGTCTGCAACCTAGACCACAGCTCATGGCAACACTAGATCCCGGACTCAGTGAGTGAAGCCAGTGATTGAACCCATATCCTCATAGATCCTAGTCAGGTTCATGCTGAGCCACAAAGGGAACTCCAGTACTATTTGTTTGTAAAATAAGTATAGTCTCATTAAACTTGGCCTGGTTATACGTAAGTAGGACAAGAACAGTGATTGACCATATAGGGCTCTTTTGAGTTGGCTTTGCTGCAGCTGTTTACAGGAAGTCTCACATTGAACTTTTAAATGCCTCTCATAATCAGGAAGCCAAGCCAAGTATGTACTATCAGACTCAGCTGCAATACCTATAGATTTGGGCAAATTCCTCACTTTATGAGGTCTTCAGATATCTGGAGGTTCTTACACCTGCCAAAAGTGACTTTCCTTACTCACCTGGTAAGGCTGCTGGGAACCCTGCAAGTGAGGTGCCAGGCTCTTTTTCTAAAGAACTTTATTGGCTCCGTAAAGTCACTTTTAGTTCGCTAAAACTGTCTGGTCATATCTCAGTTTGTGTATTTCTTCTCAAATATGATCTTTCATTCAAAGCCTTAGGAATACAACCTGTGTTTCAATAGTGTCTTGTTACAAAAAGAACAGATTCCTACTGGCTTTATGCAAATAACTATATTACCATGAAAATATGAATACTCAGAGTTTTTGAATTCTAGAGGAACCAGGTAGGGATAAAAAGATAAATGGTTTAATTCTGCTTACAAAGGTATAATTTACCAAATCACTGTCATAGTTACTTTAAGAAGAAAGTTTCCTTGTAATCTGGAAAATGAAAGACTAAAGAATCAGCCACAAGAAGTCATAAAAATTATAATCATCTTCCTCAGTTCATTTACTCTTAGGTAATTAATACTTGTTCTGCTTTAATCTAGTTTTTTTTTTCCCATTAGTTTTGGAAATTTTTACCCATTTCAGTTTTATAATCTTAAAGTCATCAGAAACCTGTATTCTAGAGTATTTTCCATGAACCTCTTTGAAGATTAAGCATTTTTGCAGGAACACTTTTGTAAAAGCACAACTATCTTAAGTGACAGAAGATTTAAAAATTGGCTATTGTTAGAGATCTGATTCATTATATTGGAATTGACAAGGAAATTTATTATGATAACATTTTAAGACAACTGGAATTATGACTGATAACATTATACCAGGACATATCTAATTTTCAGGAATTTCACATAATTTCTGAAGCATTTCTAACATATACCTGTATAAACACAACATATAGCAGGCTTTGTATTATTTCTTATTTGATAATGCTTCCCATGTCATTTAATGTATCAAATAAGCCTAATTATTATCATATCTCCCTTTTTTATAAGGAGAGAACAAACCTTTAAAACATTCCAAGAGTGCTCTGGAAAATTCAGGGTTGGCTTGAGGTTAAACAAAAAAGACTTTATGTAGACTTTGATATTGAAAAGTTTGTCAGAAACATCAAAGAAGTTTTAAAATACCTGGTCAAATAGGATCATAGGTCACTCTGAAACAATATTCAGTATCCATTTAACCATGGTGACAAAGATTTTAAAGGCACCTACAGAAGGTTACCTAGTTCTGGGCAAACCTTAGCTGTTAATATTGAGAAGGCTAGGCTTATTTAAGTAATCTGATGACAGAGATAACACGAAGAATAATAAGTTGTTTTTGTAAGACATGAAAATCTTTGCTTTCCAAGTAGCTTACTCAAAAAAAAGGGGGTGCTTCTTTCATAACTGCTTATCAAGAACAGTTTACTAATCCAATAAAACTGTTCTTTTAGCAGATGAAAAAATTGTTTTAGTTTTACATAAGGACTATTGGTATTAAAGCTCAATGAAACTCCTAAAATACTCCTAAAGTAATTCATTTTTTAGCCAACTTGACCACATAAGGTTTCTTTTTTCTCTTGTTTCTCTCTCTTCTTAGCTTTTTATGTCCATAGCTTGCCTTTAATTTTCTCTTTTCCTATTAATTAATTTTTTACTTATTGAAGTATAGTTGATTTACAATATTATGTTTGTTTCAGGTATATAACATGGTGATTTGATATTTTTATAGATTACACACCACAGAACATTATTATAAAATATTGACTGTATCTCCAGTGCTGTGTATTACATCTTGGTGACTTATTTATTTTATAACTGGTAGTTTGTATCTCTTAATCCTCTTCGCCTATTTTGCCTCTTCCCATCCTCCCCTCTTGTGACAAATAGTTATTCTTTGTAGCGCTGAGTCAGTTTCAGTTTGGATATATTTGTTCATTTGTTTTGGTTTTTAGATTCCACATATAAGTGAAAACATACAGTATTTGTATTTCTCTGTCTGACTTAAGTTCATATAGCATAATCTCCTCTAGGCCCAACCATGTTGTTGCAAATAGCAACATTTCATTTTTTGATGGTTTAATAACATTCAATTATATATTTATATTACATCTTCTTTATCCATTCACCTGTCAGTGGGTATTTAAGTTGTTTCCACATCTTGGCTATTGCACCTAATGCTGCTGTGAACATTGAGGTGCATATATCTTTTCAAATTAGTGTTTTTAAAAGATAAATAGGCAGGAGTAGAATTGTTGCGTCTTCAGGTAATTCATTTTTTAATTTTTTGAGGAAATTTCATACTATTTTCCATAGTGTCTGCATCAGTTACATCCTCACTAACAGTGCATGAGAATTCCCTTTTCTCTGCATCCTCACCAACACTTGTTGTTTCTCATCTTTTTGATAGTGGCCACTCTGACAGATGTGAAGTGATTTCTCATTATGGTTTTGATTTGCATTTCTTTGATGATCAGTTGAGCATCTTTTCATGTGCCTGTTTGTTCATCTCTATATGTCTTTGGAAAAACCTAATCAGATCCCCTACCCATTTAAAAAAATTTGCTTACTTGATTTTTTTATTTTGAGTTGTTTGAAGTTCTTTATATATTTTTAATATTAAAAAGTTTAATCTCTTATAAGATATCACTTGCAAGTATCTTCTCCCATTCAGTAGGAAGCCTTTCCATTTTGTTGACAGTTTCCTTCACTATACAAAAGCTTCTTAGTTTTATTTAGTCCCATTTGTTTATTTTTGCTTTTGTTTCCCTTGTCTTAGGAGACATTCAAAAAAATTTGCTAAGATCGATGTCAAAGAGTGTACTTTCTGTGTTTTCTTTAGAAATTTCATGATTTCAGGTTTTACATTTTAAGTCCTTAACTCATTTTGTGCTAATTCTTGTATGTAGTGTGAGAAAATGTTTTAGTTTTATTCTTTTATGGGTAGCTGTTGAGTTTTCCTCAACACCACTTATTGAAGAGGCTTTTTTTTCCATTGTATATTCTTGCCTCCTTTATTATAGGTTAATTTATGACATATGTATGAGGTTATTTCTGGACTGTATTCTGTCCACTTGATCTTCATGTCTGTTTTTGTGACAGTATCATACTATTTTGATTACTATAGCTTTGTAGTATTTTTTTCTTTTTGCCTTTTCTAGAGCCACTCCTGCGGCATATGGAGGTTCCCAGGCTAGGGTCTAATTGGAGCTGTAGCCACTGGCCTACACCAGAGCCACAACAATGCGGGATCCGAGCTGCATCTGTGACCTACAACACAGCTCATGGCAACGCCGGATCCTTAACCCACTGAGCAAGGCCAGGGATGGAACAAGCAACCTTGTGGCTCCTAGTTGGATTCATTAACCACTGAGCCACGACAGGAACTCCTGTAGTATTTTTTGAAGTTAGGGAGCATGATACTTCCAAGTTTTTCTTTTTCAAGATTGTTTTGGCTCTTTAGCCTCTGTTGTGTTTCCATAAAAATTGTACTATGATTTATTCTACTTCTGTGAAACATGCCATGGGTATTAGGATAGGGATTGCATTGAATCTGTAAGTTACTACTGGATAGTATAGATATTTTAACACTATTAGTTCTTTCAATCCATGAACATAATATATTTACATTCTTCAATATTTTTTCACCTTCAGTTTATTTCATCAATGTCTTATAGTTTTCAGAGTACCAGTCTTTCATCACCTTGATGAAATTTATTCCTAGGTATTTTGTTATTTTTGATTTGATTGTAAATGAAGTCTTTTTTGTCTCTCTTTCTGATCATTATTAGTGTCTAGAAATGGAACAGATTTTTGTACGTTGATGCTGTTTCTTGGAACTTTACTCAGATTATTAGTTCTCAAAGCTTTTTGGTGGATTCTTTTGCTTTTTTAACATATAATTCATGTCATCTGCAAAATTTCCCTTCCATTTTGAATGGCCTCTCATTTCTTTTTTTTGTCTGATTCGTGTGGCTAGGACTACCAATACTATGTTGAAGAAAAATGGTGAGAGTAAATATTCCTGTCATATTCCGTATCTTAGAGGAGAAGCTGCCAGATTTTCACCATTGAGGATTATGTTAGCTGTGGATTTGTCATAAGTGATTTTTATTATATTGAGGAATGTTTCCTTGATACCAACTATCATAAATGGATGTTGAATTTTGTCAAATGCTATTTCTGCATCTTTTAAGATGATCATGTGATTTTTATCCTTCAATTTGTTAATTTGGTGTATCACTTTGACATGGTGTTCCTTGATTTGTGGATATTGAACCATTGTCAAATAAATCCCAGTTGATTATGATATTTGGTTCTTTTAATGTATTGTTGAATTTGGTTTGCTAGTACTTTGTTGGGGATTTTTACATCTATGTTAATCAGGGATATTGACCTGTAATTTTTTTTCTTTTTTTGTTTGTAGAAATAATTTTAGAAACATAGATATAAATCTCCTCTGAATGTTTGCTAGAGTTCACCAGTGAAGCCATATAGTCGTGGACTTTGGTTTGTTTGGAGGTTTTTTTGTTTTGTTTTATTTTGTGTGTTTTGGGGGGGTTACTGGTTTAATTACTAGTAATCTGTTCAGATTTTCTGTTTCTTTCTAATTCAGTCTTGGAAGATTGTAAATTTCTAGGAACTTATCCATTTCTTTCAGGTTGTCCAATTTGTTGGTATACAACTGTTTGTAGTATTCTCTTACAATTGTTTGTATTTCTGTGATATTGGTTGTAACTTATCTTCTTTGATTTCTGATTTACTTTGGCCCTCTCTTTTTTTCTTGGTGAGCTTGTTTAAAGGTTTATCAATTTTGTTATCTTTTAAAAGAACTGGTTCTTTGGTTTCATTGTTTTCTTGGCCTCTAGTTCATTTATCTCCACTCTAAATATTTTTATTCCTTCTTTACACTAATGTTGGGCTTTGTTCTTTTTTAAAATCCTTTAAATGGAAATTTAGAGTTTTTAAAAAAATTTTTTTTTGAGAAATTGCTCATTTCTTGAGATAGACCTTTATCACTATAAACTTCCCTTTTAGAACTGCTTTCAATGTATCCCCTGTATTTTGGAAAGTTTTATTTCTGTTTTCATTTTGTCTCAAGGTATTATTTTATTTCCTCTTTAATTTTTTGTTCTTTCTTTCTTCACAGCATGTTTTTTAGTCTCCACATGTTAGTGTTTTCTTCCAGGTTTTTTTTTTTTTTTTTTGCCTTTTAGGGCTGAACTTGTGGCATATGGAAGTTCCCAGGCGAGGGGTCAAATCAGAGGTATAGCTCTAGCCTATTCCACAGCCACAGCAATGCGGGATCCAAGCTGCATCTGCAATCAGCACCACAGCTCATGGCAACACTGGATCCTAACCCACTTAGAAAGGCCAGGGATAGAAACTGCATCCTCATGGATACTAGTCAGATTCATTTCCACTGAGCCACAAAGGGACCTCTGCAGTTTTCTTTCTGTAATTGATTTCTAGTTTCATACTATTGTGCTAAAAAAAGATGCTCGATATGATTTTAGTCTTCTTAAATTTATTGAGAATTATTCTGTGGCCTAGCTCATGATCTATCATGGAGAATGTCCCATGTCCACTTGAAAAAATGTGTATTGTGCTGTTTGAATGGAATGTTCTGCAGATGTCTGTTAAGTACATCTGTTATTTACGTGTACATGTGTTATTAAATACCATTGTTTTCTTATTGATTTTCAATCTAGATAATCTTTTCATTGATGTAAATGGAGTGTTAACACCCCCTACTATTGTATTACTTTTTTATATCTGTTACTATTTGCTTTATGTATTTAGGTGCTCCTATGTTAGATGCTTATATGTTTATAGGTGTTACCTCCTTTTCTTGGATTTACCCTTTTATCATTTTGTAATGCCTCTTTGTCTTTTGTTATAGACTTTGTTTTAAAGTCTTTTTTTTTTTTTTTTGGTCTGATAGGAGTACTGCTACCCCAGCTTCATTTGCATTTGCATGGGATATCTTTTTTCATTCCCTCACTTTCAGTCTCTGTGTGTCTTTAGCTCTGAAATGAGTCTCTTGTAGGTAGCATATAGATGAATCTTTTTTTCACATCCATTCAGCCAGTCTGTGTCTTTTGATTGGAACATTTATTCCATTTACATTTAAAATGATGATCGATAGGTATGTATATATTGTCATTTTGTTTCTTGTTTGTAAGTGTTCTCTCTTCTTTTAGTTTTTTCCCTTGTGGTTTGATGATTTTCCTTAGTGTTATGTTTGAATTCCTTTCTCTTTGTTTTTGTGTATATATTGTAGGTTTTGAACCATGAGGTTCATATATATTAAACGTGCATGTGTTTGTGGTTTAAACCGATAGTCAGTTAAGTTCAAATACATTCTAAAAGCTCTACATTTTTTACTCTCTCCCCCATGTTTTGTTTTTGTTGTCATATGTTTACATCTTTATGTATATTCCTTAACTCTTTTTGTTTGTTTTTTTTAGGGCCGCACCCATGGCATATGGAGGTTCCTAGGCTAGGGGTTGAATTGGAGCTGTAGCTTGTGGCCTACACCACAGCCACAGCAACACCGGATCCTTAACCCACTGAGCAAGGCCGGGGATTGAACCCACATCCTCATGGATACTAGTTGGGTTTGTTAACTGCTGAGCCATGATGGGAACTCCCATCCCTTAACTCTTTATTATAGTTGTAATTGATTTCATGACTTTCATCTATTAACTTTCATACTAGCTTTTTAAAGTGGTTGATCCACTGCCTTTATTGTCTGTTTGCCAGTGAGATATTTTTCCTTTGTATATTTTTAAACATTTTAGTTGTGAATCAGGTATTTCAATATAAAATTCACTAGTTTATAAATAACAGTCGGAATAAGTTAAGTTTTCCTCCTCAGATGGATAAAGCTTTTAACTGTTTGTGAGGAAGTCTCTTAAGGGTTATATTTGTTCTTGACAAGCAGTCTTAAAGAGGTTGTTGTTCAGAGTTTGGGTAAGAGAGCCCTTTCAGCAGTATGCATTTGAAAAGGATTCTTTCCACTGTTTTTCCCTTTGGTCTCAGGTGAATTTTAGTCACCTCCTGGGTGTTTACATTTCAAAGACATGGTAAGATTAACATTTTTTATGTGGCAGAGAAAGAAAATCTAAGTTTTCTCCTAGGGATTTCGGTGCCTTTTGCCTGGTTTTGACAGTCCCAATTAAAAAGTAGTAGTATCACCTTGCAAGTAGGGGAAACACCCTGTAAGGGAATAATTTACTGGACTCAGGGTCAGATGGGGCCTCGTCAGGGTTGGAAATGAAGAGGGGGGTCATTTAGGTCACCATGGTCATGGATGTGATAAACCCATTTGGGTCATTCCAGCTTTGCACGGCAGGAGATGGGCATCATCTCAGTGTTGTCCTTTCACTGTAAGGCTGAGCCGTGATCACTCTGGTAGAAAGATGGGCATGATGCTAGGCAATAAATATCTAGATGAGGTGAGGGCAGGCTGCTGTGGTACAGTATCAGTGGCTCCAGAGCCCTTTGCTTTCCCATTTCCTTCTTCCTCACCAGAGGCCTCAATAACCCTGTCAGCTTTTCCTTGGTGGCAGGAATGCCTCATGAGGTGTATTTCTTAGTTGTACCTTATTCAGGGGAAAGCAGAAGGGGGCTCAGGATCTGTGGTATCTTGGAATAAACAAGCATGTAGCCTGGATGAATCTTCAAGGAAGTTATAGATTTGGGGTCTTTCTAGACAGTCAGTTAAAGCATTTTGGTAGCTGTGAGTAAAAATTCAGAGAATGTTACAAATAAAACCCCCACAATAGCCAATTAGTTTCCCTTTCTCCTTCCTGTGCATAAAATCTGTTTGGATTTCAGTTAAGGTATAGTTTTTGATCTCAGTTTCTATTTTTTTTTGTTTTTTTGTTTTTTTTTCTCCTGATACCTTAATCTTATGTGTTGTTATAGGAAAATTTTGGATGATGTCACTGTGAGTCCCCTTCATAGGTAGCAGGTTTCCTTTCTGGGCTATCCAGGAGACCTTGCTGGGACTGAGGTCTGCCTCCATTGTCACTGAGGTCTTTGTGAAAAGCCCCTAGACCTCTGGAGCATAGTAACAGAATCTTGGCATGTTAGTGTGAACTAGAGATTGGCACTTGCCATCTGCCTCTACAAGGATGGAATCATGAGCCACTGTGGCTTCTGACCTTTAACACTCCCTGGAAGTGTTCAGGGTGGAGATCAAGAGTGAGGCACTCTGTACTCTGGGAAAACTGGCACAACAGGTCTTCAGATAGATATTTTTAGGGGAAGATTTGTGAGCCCAATTCTTGCATCTCTTCATATATAGAAAAGCACTAAATTCCTTCATGGTGACATCTGCTCCTTTTGACCAGCAGTAACTTTTACGAAACTAGCAGCAAGCTTTGCAAAATGTGTGCTTGATTGTGTGTGCCTCCTCTCTTCACCAAAATCATGTATATACTGACCTTTCCCCCCCTGTCTCTTTGGAGCAGTTTTTCAGAGCTATCTGAAATGCTGACTCCTGGGCTATCATCTTAATTTTGCCCCAAATAAAACTTAACTCATAACTCTCAGGTTGTGCATTTAAAAAAAAATTGACATTGGTGTACATGGCATTGAATAACACACCCAGGAAGCATCCATGGAGCTGGTGTACCTTCTCAGGATTTTTTAGGAGGCACTGGCATCATATGTTCAAGACATTTGTTTTTGCCCATTAATTTTTATTTTATTTTAAGCAACATCATGCCAGAATCAGGCCCATAATATCCCATTGGGTAGGGAATGAAAAGCAACAGTAGTGAGTGAAGTGATGACAAAGAGACCACAGACCTCTGTAATATTTTCCGTCTGGTAGTGCCATTGATTTCTGGTTCCAAGGCTCTTTCACTATTCTGGGTTAGGACCCATAATTTGGGCATGACACACTGACTCTGAGGTTGCAGGTAGAGGTCTCCCATCCTCACTTAATTGAGATGTTTTTCTCATACCTTTTTGGCCAGAGCCTTTCCTTGGGTGGTGACAATAGCCTTGTGATCCAATTCACTCCCCTTAGCTCTCTCTTGCCTTGAGGCATGGAGGATCCTTATGCACATTAATAGTCAATTAAAATCTTTATAATTAGTGGTGTGATCATCTCGTTAGATCATATGGTCTTGATCTCACTACCCTGGGGAGACCATTGGATTATTATAGCAGCTGTGACATTTTGGGTTCAACACCATAGGCAACACACAACAGAGATAATTTGAGAAAACATGTGGCAGTCCAACAGACCCCCAACAAGCAGATGTTGTTACCCACATATGTTAGGTGGTTAGTAAGCAAGTTGCAGGTAAAGCACATTTCCCTCAGTTAATTGCAAGGGAAATTATGCAATCCTGCCAATTAACCAACTATTTTGTGTTGGTTCCAACCTGTCAATAATCAATGGTGTGGTTGGACTAGGCTTTGTGGTTCTTATTATCATTGCAAAATTCCCTTCTCCATAACCACCAGGGGACTTTGAAAAAAATAAAGTTTTATTACCTAGACATAATTACCTGGCAATTACACAGCATACCTGTGGCCATGCTATGAGATTGTGGGTATACAAACAAAGGAAGAGGGAGTCTTCTTTTATTGCGGTCAAGGGTGGGGGCCTCGGATTTTGAGGGCTCACTCTTTATTGGTGAATTTCAAACCTAAGAGCAGGGGAGTGCCTGCTGTGGTGCAGTGGGTTAAGAATATGACTGCAACAAGAGTTCCCATCATGGCTCAGTGGTTAACAAATCCAACTAGGAACCATGAGGTTGTGGATTTGATCGCTGGCCTCACTCAGTGGGTTAAGGATCTGGCATTGCTGAGCACTGTGGTGTGGGTTGCAGACACAGCTTGGATTCTGTGTTGCTGTGGTGTAGGCCGGCAGCTACAGCTCCGAATAGACCGCTATACTGGGAACCTCCAAATGCCATGGGTACAGCCCTGGAAAAGACAAAAAGACAAAACAAACAAACAAAACACCTGAATATGATTGCAACAGCTCAGGTTGCTGCAGAGGCACAGGTTCAGTCCTTGCCCTGGAGCAGTGGGTTAAAGGATCCAGCATTGCCACAGCTGTGACGTAGGTCATAATTGCGGCTTTGATTCAATCCCTGGCCTGGGAACTTCCATATGCCGTGAGTGTGACCATAAAAACAAAAACAAAAACATAAGAGGGGGAATTTAAAGTGCAGGAAGAGAAAAAACCCAAGTAGCCCAAATGGTCAGTTATTGAAATCAACAAAGACCTCTAAAACAAAGGAGCTTTAGTGCAGGGGGGTGGGCCTGGCTCTTTAGTCCTGTGGCTGGCAATGTGTTTATTTGAGATAGCCTTCTTTGAAGTGGATGCCTCTTTGAGATGGATGTCTTGGCAATGAAAGCTTGTCAGGGACTTGCATTCAAAAAAGAGAAAAAAACAAAACAAAACCAACTGTCAGGGCTTTACTACAAGCTTGGAGTGGTACTGGTATTCTGAGAAAAGATATTGATCAACTCTTTTCCTAGACTTAAATCTTTTCTGCCTGACCTGGCAGTTTTTACATTTTTGCCTGTGTTGCTGGGAAGATTTTTTTCAGTTCTAAATCCAGAGCTCCATGCGGGCATGTAATCAAATTGGACCATTGTCTATTCTTACCTCAATGCTCTGAGATCCCATGTCGGAAAGTGCTTCAGAGGTGAAAGCATTCAACTGCAGGGTACCATCTTAGTTACTGCTATGGTGATTATTATAACATCTGAGATATCGTCATAATCCTAAGGCATTTTGATCAGTTTTCAATATTTGCTACGTACCCAGGAGCAGAATGGGGGAAATGATGGCAAGACCATCTACTATTCAGACTCACTATATTTCTGGGAGATAAAGAAGTGTCTAGTGTTATTGTCTTTGTAGTTAACAGGAAACATTTCCAGATTCTGTTGATAGGTTGGTATATAGCCTTTTTTCAGAATTCCATTAGGTTTTCATTTCTGTCTGGATTCCATAGGTGTTTCTCTAAAAGTTAGAAAATATTGTTAGGAATTGCTGGCAAGATTTCATTTTAACCTAACAAATCTTGAAAGCATAAGGATAAAATAAGGGAGATAGAAAATGGATTTCCTATCTAAATAGGGCACTCACAGCAAGACTTTCTGGTATGGTGACATGTGAGCAGAGATCTGAATGACATGAGGAATCAAGCCAGGCAGATATCTGGGGGAAGAGCAATCCTGGCAGAGGGAACAGCAAGTTCAAAATCCTTGAGGCAGGACTGTGCTTGGCATGCTTGAGGAACAGCAAGAAGGTTAATGTGATTGGAGAAGAATGTGTGAGGTTTGATGGTAAGAGTTGAAGTCAGAGAGAACTTGGGGAAAGATCTGGGAGGGTCCTATAGGCCTTTGGAAGGGCTCTGACTGACCCTTACAATGATGGGAGACCTTAGGGGGTTAGGAGTGAAAGAGTGACATGATCAGACCTTGATTTAAAAGGCGCTCTTCGCTAGGAAGCAGGGGAGGGAAAAATTAGGAAGATGAGATTAACATATATACAGATAACTAGGACCTACTCAAAATCTACTCAAAAAAAAAAAAATCTCTTTAGCTGCTGTGTAGAAAAAGCTCTGAAGGGGTCAAGAGTACAGTGAGGGCGACTAGTTAGGAAGCTTTGAGGGTAATTCAGGTAGAGATGGTGGTGGCTTGGACTAGGGCTGTGCCAGTGGAGGTCATGAGAAATAGAAATAGTTTGATTCTGGGTAAATTTTGAAGGCATAGGTGGCAGATTTTAATCAGGGATTGGACATAAGGTATGAAAGAAAGGAGTTAAGGATGAATCTACATTTTCCCCTGGGTGGTGGTAGTTGAAATATAAATAAATGTCTGTCTAATTAAGGCAGGAGTTCTCAACCCAGGCAGTTTTGCTCCCCACAGGACATTTAGCAATGTATGGACATAGTTTTGTCACAATTGGAGTGAGGTATATATGTTATAGAATTCTAGTAGACAGAAGCCAGGGATGCTGCTCAACCTCACCCTCCCACTCCCCCACCCCCCCCACCTCCCCACCCCCGGCCACAATAAAGAATTAACTGGCCCCAATGTCAGTAGTACTGAGGCTAAAGAAACCAGAATTAGAGGGGTCACTGCTTTTTTCTCTTCTTAGCTTCTTTCTTTTCTTGACTTTGTTTTCTCCCCTGAAGGTGGGTTTCTTTGCTGCTTCTTGGACAAGTTAGGAAATGATTGGCCCAACTTTTCCCTCTCTCTCCTACTAAATGTGACCTTTAAGCTCCCACATCCAAGTTCAACTCACTATACAAAGAGACTACTCTTTGTCCTGATACCACAATTTCAGGAGAGAGAATTTTTATCGGCCCAGGCATTTCCTCTGTTCCAAGCAGACATGTCAAAAAGTGAGTTCCTATGGGTCTTTGTCCACTTAGCAAAGACTGCAGGAAAGTTATTCTGGGAAAGAGTGAGGGAGATAAGAAAATTATCTGGTGGGTTTTTTGAATGAACTTTAAGATTCTCCCAAAGCTTTGACACCTGGGGTCCCTGCTTAGCCCCCAGAATTGTCCCGCCTTCTGTAATTTTGGCCCAGTCCTTTAAAGTAGTAAGAGAGGGAAACCATGGGAGAGGAGTGATGGTTTAGGACCTCTTGAGCCATGTTCAGAATCTAGATCTCCACTGAGCTGGATGTAGAAGAGACCACTGCTTGCTGTATTTTCCTTTCCCTTTCTAAGTGAATTTGAATCCAGCATATCTTTAGAGGAAATTATCTGGAGCAGCGAACACTCATAGCTAATGATTGACATGAAAAATAATAGTGGGGAGAGAGCATGGAAGGCAGTGTGCATTTATTGTGACATATGGCTCTCCTAGCTTTTCATGGATGATATTATCCAAGCAGGAACTTGTTTTAAGAGAGAAAGGGATTCTACAGATGGCAGCATATTGGAATCTTTGTCAAAAGAAGGAGAGATTATATCAGACTCGTATTGAATCAGACGTTCAATTAAGAATTAATCTGAGGAGTTCCCGTCATGGCGCAGAGGAAATGAATCCGACTAGGAACCATGAGGTTGTAGGTTCGATCCCTGGCCTTGCTGCTCAGTGGGTTAAGGATCCGGTGTTCCCATGAACTGTGGTGTAGGTCACAGATGAGGCTCAGATCTGGTATTGCTGTGGCTGTGGTGTAGGCCGGCAGCTACAGCTCCAATTAGACCCCCAGCCTGGGAACCTCCATATGCCTCAGGTATGGCCCTCAAAAGAAAAAAAAAAAAAAAGAAAAGAATTAATCTGAGATAATTTTTTCCATGCGGTAATGAGCATTTTAATATTTCCAGTCTGCTGTTCCACGTGACTAATGCACTCCTCACAAAGGGATGTCTCTGAGGGCCTCAAAATAATGCTAATAAAAACTGTCATAGGAACAGAGGACGATGGTGAGGAGACAGGTAGCCTGATCAGACCCTGATGTGCTGAGACTCCTGGCATGGGCAAAGCAGGAGACCCTGGTGACCAAAAAGTCTTCTTTCCTCCTCCTGCCCATTGAAAGTATTTGCATTTCTCAGACCTTTGAGGTAAGGCTTTAAAAGTCTCTGTACCAGGGAAGATAACTTCTAATAATTCAGGTATGAAAGGCCATTTGCACTTAAAGAAACAGTTTTTTAAAAATATAATGTATATAAATATAATTCACCCTTTTAAAGGATATAATTCAATGATTTTTAGTATATTCACAGAATTGTGCATCCATCTCCACATTAATTTGAGAACATTTTTATTACCCTCAAAAAACCAAAGTAAAACAAAACATGCTCATTTCCCCCAAACTCTGGCCCCAGGCCATCATTAATCTACTTTCTCTGTAGATTTGCCTGTTTGGAAGATTTCATATAAATGGTGTCATGTGATATGTAGTATTTTGTGTCTGGTATAATACTTTACTTAGTATGACATTAGTATACTTAGTATACTTTTACTTAGTATAACATGTTCAGGGTTCATTCCTGCATAGCATGTAACAGCACTTCATTCTTTTTTATGGCTGTGTAATATTCCACTGTATGGCTATATGACATTTCATTTATTCATGCATCAATTGATAGACATTTGAGTTATTTCCAGTTTGGGGAATATGAGTAATACTGCTATAAACATTCACATAATTTAGCACTAATTAGTTTATCAACTCAAAAAGACAGTTGCCGATCCGGCGTTGCCGTGAGCTGTGGTGTAGGTTGCAGACGCGGCTCGGATCCCGTGTTGTTGTGGCTCTGGCGTAGGCCGGTGGCTACAGCTCCGATTCAACCCCTAGCCTGGGAACCTCCACATGCCGCAGGAGCGGCCCAAGAAATAGCAACAACAACAACAACAACAACAAAAAAAGACAGTTGCTCTCAAAGTCTGCTATGATTTGCCTCTTCCCTCTTTGCCTTTTGCCTCTGCCCCAGTTAATTATTCTCTCCATTCTTAGAGCATCTTGTGTGTTTTTCCATTGTGAGTACATGTCACACTCTAGTAGGATGGTTTTCTTATCATTTCATTTGTCGTCTCTGTGAAAGTAAGAGCCATGCCTCAGTCATCTTTCTTTTTCCAGCAGCTAGTGATAACAAGTTTCCAACTAGTTCTTTTTCTTCACTAACTGGTAGATTTCCAGATAGGACCTTTAAAAACAGTGAGTTTTATATGTGACTCTCTAAAGGAATTGCAGCGTTTCAGTTTGGCCTAAAATTCCACATCTTTTTCTCTAGGCTTCACGGGTTCTTTTTGGCCAGAGGTGGCTAGACACTGTCTGTCCTGATTATTCCTGGTGAATCAGAGGGAGGCACCAAGGGGATTTGGAAAATCAGGTTTTTTTTTCTTATCTTTAACGATGCTAAATGATCTTTTTGGGTCTGTCCTTTTATGTTTTCTTTTTGAGCTCTGAAGGCAGGGGGAGCACTTAAGATAGATGTTGATTCACTGACACATCGGGGTAGGTCAGTAACAGCCATCATAAGGCGTGGGCTACACTCGAAGGGGAGGCTTTTGAGACCTTGCTGAGGACAACCTTGACACAGTTAAGCCTTCTTTTGAGCATCTGCTCAGCTGGAGCTGCTGTCTTTTTTTTTTTTTTTTTTTTGTAGGAGATGAGCAGATCTTCCTTTAGGACCTCAGGGCTCTATGTGCTCCATGTAACTTTGGAAGCTGGTGCAGTCCAGCCAAGTGACAAAGGAAACACTGAAGTGAATCCTCTGACTGGTTGACTTCTGGAATGTCATGGCCAAGGCTGCTGTGCCCCACTCTTAGGTCACTATGGCCTCCTCAGTCCTCCTGTGTCTTTACAATGATGGGAGACCCTGGAAGGTTTGGATTAGAGGAGTGACATGACTGGACTTTTCATTTGGAAAAAAAAGCTCAGGAAAGGGCAAAGGTAGAGTGAGGGTGACCAGCTAGGAGGCTTTTGGGGTAATCTGGGGAGAGATGGTGATGACTTGGACTAGGGTTGTTGTGGTAGAGGTCATGAGGAATGGTTGGATTCTGGATATGTTTTGAAGGCAGAGGTGGCAGATTTTAATCATGGATTGGATGCAGAGTATGAAAGAAAAGAGTTAGGGATGACTCTATGTTTTGCCCTAAATGGTAGTGTTTGGAAGATAGTAAATGTCTGTCTAGTTAGGGCAGTAGTTCTCACCCTTACATATCCATTCGTAATGCCCACCTTCTGGCCTTTTTTTTTTTTTTTTTTTGGTGGCAACTGTGCATGTGGATGTTTCCAGGCCAGGAATTGAACCTGTGCCACAGTTGCGACCTGCACCACAGCTGCAGCAATGCAGGATCCTTAACCCATTGAGCTACAGGGAATGTCCACCTACCTCCTGTTTTTTGTGTCCTTATTTTCTGTAGTCTCTATGGTCATGGACAATCAAGAGTTTGTTTCAGGTCCCTGTTCACAATGCTGAGCACAGTGATACACACCCTGTAGGTGACTGTTTTTGAGTGGGCCACTTCCTGGCTTCCCTTTTAGGCTTGCTGAGGGTGTGGACACAAGTGGGAAGGGCTCTCTGAGTGTGGGAAACTAAATGTTGATGGGTGTAGAGTGAGGCTGGAGACCGTGGCACATTTTTGCTCAGAGAGGGGCAATCCTGGAATTAAATTTGTTCTGGCAAGCTAAATGGTCTTTTAGTTGGATGGTATCTCTCCATCTATTCTTGGGGTGCTAGACATCTGCATAGGGCTTCCGGGATGATTTCTAGCTCTAAACCTTTAGAAAAGGCATGTGGCTTTAAAATTATTTTCTTCTGGTATAAATTTGCCTCGGCTTGTTCCTTGCCTTTAAGGAAGTACCTTAAAGGACATATTTTTTTTTCTACCTGAATAATAAACCCCTGGGCATGTGTTGTACTTGGTACTTTTTCCAAGTGCTTTTAAAGAATCCTTTCCTAAGACCCACATGTCCCATGGGGCTGAGACTGTATCTAAACCTTCTGTAATCCTGACTGCCGGCATGTTGCTGTCTACCTGGAAGACACTCAGTACATCTGACTTCAGTGAGCATGTGGCAAGGATTGTTTTACCTTTTCACAAATAAAGCACCAAGAATTAGAGATGTGACAGCTATTTAGAGACAAATAGAGGTTTTCTTTATCTTTTTTCACAATACCATACATCTCTGATCAGTTTGCCGATAATTTGTGTTTGACGTGGCTGCTGCAATGAATTGATGTATGTTGGTAATAAATCCATTCCATTCTGGAGGTTCCCAGGTTAGAGGTCTAATCTGAGCTGTAGCCACTGGCCTACACCACAGCAACAGCAACTTCAGGTCCAAGCCTTGTCTGCGACCTACACCACAGTTCACAGGAATGCTGGATCCTTAACCCACTGAGTGAGGCCAGGGATCAAACCTGCAATCTCATGGTTCCTAGTTGGATTTGTTTCAGCTGTGCCACAATGGGAACTCCTGCTTTTCCATTCTGTTGTCTGTCTTTTAATAATGAACAGCCAGGTAATCAAATTGGTGAGGTATCTGTATAAAACAAAACCAAAACCCCAAATAAATGAGGGCGGCATCTATCTGCAGGTTTAGAGAGAGACCCACCACAGAGTAATAACATACTGAATAACATTGAGTTCCAGGGCTCACAGGCCCATCCTTCTGTTCCATGGCAGCAGTAAGGGGGGCATTTCAAGAGCATGGAACACTAGGAATAACTAATGTGATTTAAGTAATCACAACTGATACCATTCACAGTGCAATTAATCACATTCAACTTGCTTGTCTTTCTGCTCCTGAAGACTTTAAGCCTCATGAGGTCATGCCTTCTATGTGTGTACATCTCTTACAGTGCCTCTCAAGGGCTGGAACCCAGTGAGTGGCTGATTTTGAATATTATACCAATTGGGTAATTCCACCAGAAAATTCCACTATCAGTTCAAGCTTAGTATGAATTAATATAGTCCCTTCTTCATTCTAAAAAGGATACAAAGCCTGCATACATGTGTGTTGTATGTCAAGAAGACATAAATTAGAGAAAGGTAGAACAAAGTAAAAAAAGGCAAGGGTAGGTCCACAAAGTGAAGATCCCCTGAGGCACACATCAACTACAGATTTGGCTTTTTAAGACTGGGAAACCTGACTGGTGACACAATTCATTGTCTGTATGGTAAGAGCAAGCCACCTTCTCAGAAGGAGCACAATCACTGGACTCTAAGAGTCTAAAGGGGTTTCTCAAAGGCTGTCCATGAAATTCATAGCTTTCTGCTGGCTTGGACTCTCCAAGGGGAATATTTTCAAGTAAAAAGTGGAATGGATAGACTGAACAGCTTTCAACCAATCCTTCATAAATTTTATTTCTCTCAGTTGAGCTTTTATTCAAATTGCAGTTTATTTTTAAGAGAACATATTCATCTTGCTCCCAAACTGATTCTCCCTTCTGCTTCTCTTTTTCTGAAAGAAAACTGTAATCCTATAGCCACATCAGTCTCTATGTTGTAGTTGTATAAGACTCCTTTGCTTATTTCTTCCCACATCCAACCAGTTACCAAAATCTGTTCCATAGACACAAGAATTTTCAAGAAAATTTTAGCCATCTGAATCCAACAACATATAAAAAAGATGATACACCATGACCAGGTGGGATTCATCCCAGGTGCAGAAGGATGGTTCAACATATGCAAATCAATCAATGTCATACACCACATTAACAAAAGAAAAGTCAAAAACCACATGATCATCTCAATAGATGCAGAAAAAACATTTGACAAAGTCCAACATCCAATCATGATCAAAACTCTTACCAAAGTGGGTATAGAGGGAACATACCTTAACATAATCAAAGCCATTTATGACAAACCCACAGCAAATATAATACTCAATGGAGAAAATCTGAAAGCCTTTCTGCTAAAATCTGGAACATGACAAGGATGTCCACTCTCACCACTGTTATTCAACATAGTACTGGAAGTCCTAGCCACAGCAATCAGACAAACCGAAGAAATCAAAGGCATCCAAACAGGAGGAGAAGAGGTAAAACTGTCACTGTATGCAGATGACATGATACTATATATAGAAAACCCTAAGGACTCAATCCCAAAACTACTTGAACTGATCAACAAATTCAGCAAAGTAGCAGGCTATAAGATTAGCATTCAGAAATCAGTGCATTTCTGCATACTAACAATGAAGTATTAGAAAAGGAACACAAAAGCACAATACCTTTTAAAATTGCACCCCCAAAAATCAAAGGCCTGGGAATACACCTGACCAAGGAGGTAAAGGACTTATATGCCGAGGAACTATAAAACATTCATCAAGGAAATTAAAGAAGATGTAAAGAAATGGAAAGATATTCCATGATCCTGGGTTGGAAAAATTAATATTGTAAAAATGGCCATACTACCCAAAGCAATCTACAGAGTCAATGCAATCCCTATCCAATTACCCATGACATTTTTCACAGAACTAGAACAAACAATCCAAAAATGTATATGGAACCACAAAAGACCCAGAACTGCCAAAGCAATCCTGAGGAACAAAACCCAAGCAGGAGGCATCACTCTCCCAGACGTCAGGCAATATTACAAAGCCACAGTCATCAAGACGGTGTAGTACTAGTACCAAAAGAGACATATAGACCAATGGAACAGCATAGAGAACCCAGGAATAAACCCCAACACCTATGGTCAATTAATCTTGACAAAGGAGGCAAGAACATAAAATGGGAAAAAGACAGTCTTTCAGCACGTATTGCTGGGACACCTGGACAGCTGCATGCAAACCAATGACCCTAGAACACACCCTCACACCATGCACCAAAATAAACTCACAATGGCTGAAAGACTTGAATATAAGACAAGACACCATCAAACTCCTGGAAGAGAACAAAGGCAAAACATGCTCTGACATCCACCTTATGAATATTTTCTCAGGTCAGTCTCCCAAAGCAACAGAAATAAGAGCGAGAATAAACCAATGGGACCTCATCAAACTGACAAGCTTTTGCCCAGCCAAGGAAACCAAAAAGAAAACAAAAGACAGCCTACAGAATGGGAGAAAATAGTTTCAAATGATGCAATGGACAAGGGCTTAATCTCTAGGATATACAAGCAACTTATACAACTCAACAGCAAAGAGGCCAACAATCCAATGGAAAAATGGGCAAAAGACCTGAAGAGACACTTCTCCAAGGAAGATATACAGATGGCCAACAAGCACATGAAAAAATGCTCAACATCCCTGATTAGTAGAGAAATGTAAATCAAAACTACCATGAGATACCACCTCGCACCAGTCAGAATGGCCATCATTAATAAGTCCACAAACAGCAAGTGCTGGAGGGGGTGTGGAGAAAAGGAAACCCTCCTGCACTGGTGGTGGGAATGTAAGCTGGTACAACCACTATGGAAAACCGTATGGAGGTACCTTAGAAAACTATACATAGAACTACCATATGACCCAGCCATCCCACTCTTGGGCATATATCCAGACAAAACTTTCCTTAAATAAGACACATGCACCTGCATGTTCATTGCAGCATTATTCACAATAGCCAAGACTTGGATTAGGAAGATGTGGTATATATACACAATGGAATACTACTCAGCCATAAAAAAGAATACAATGATGCCATTTGCACAACATGGATGGAACTAGAGACTCCAATGCTGAGTGAAACAAGTCAGAAAGAGAAAGACAAATACCATACATATCACTTATAACTGGTATCTAATGTATAGCACAAATGAACCTTTCCACAGAAAAGAAACTCATCGACTTGGAGAATAGACCTGTGGCCGGCTGAGGGTAGAGGGAGGGAGTGGGAGGAATAGGAAGCTTGGGGTTAACAGATGCAAACTATTGCTCTTGGAATGGATTTACAATGAGATCCTGCTGTGTGGCACTGGAAACTATGTCTAGTCACTTATGATGGAGCATGATAATGTGTGAAAATAGAATGTGTACATGTATGTGTAACTGGGTCACCATGCTGTACAGTAGAAAAAAAGTTGTATTGGGGAAATAACTATTGAAAAATAATAATAAAAAAGTCTGTTCCTTTTTTCTCTGCTTCCTCCTGTTTCCTTTCTTTCCTTATCACTTACTCTGTACCAGAAGCCAACTATGCATATGAAGGCATGATACTAAGTGTATGTAACAAATGGGAAGATAATTGACCAATCAGAGAGAATATCAACCTTGACATAGGAAAAATGTTCTCCAGGCCTTCTCCTAGGCCAGGTATAAACTCTTTGGTTGCTGGATTGGGTAGGGAAGTAGTTTTGGAAAATTCCAGGAGAGGAGTCAGGTGGTAGGGTAGGCACAGGACTATTTTTTACTCACAGCAATAAAAGTGTTTTGGTATATTAATAGCTGATACAGCTGCACTGGTGGATCTGATGCATGTCATCCCTGGGTACCTGTGGTCACAAAGATGACTCAGCCGTGGTTTGTATTCTAAAGGATAGTGGAGTTCACTATCTTTATAATGTGTTTCAGAAACATCCTTTATTTTTTAGTATGTTGCCGCAACTGTAGTTTGGACCCTTTCTGTCCTAGATGTCATTGATTATAATTACCTCTTAACTTGTCTTCTGAATTTCAATTTCTTCATTCCTTTATTTTCCCTTTTGCCAATGTTTCAAGTATGTGCTGCCAGAGAGAATTTCCTAAAGTGCTGCTTCTATCATGTGATTACTTTCTACTCCAAAACTGTCAGTGGCTTTTCTTATTTCTGGGATAATATTCACACTCTTTAGCTAGGCATTCAGACCCTCTATTTTGTACCTACATCACTGCATCAAGGCATATGATGTCAGAGAAGGACAAACTGTGGTCTTCCCTATTCTTAAGTAGCTTGAAATGGCAATGAAGGTCTAGGAGAGATATTTGTAATGATTATTATGTAGTAAGAGTGAACATGGGAAACAGGTAGGTGATGAGGTGTGAGGTGGGGCAGGCTGACACCATTAACAGGATTGGACAGTGAGGAAGTAAAATCCCTTCAAGTCTGCCTTCTTTTGGGAAGCAGAGAACCATACATTCCCAGGCATAGGTCTCTGCCTTCTAAGTTGTTGATCCTGGGATGGATGAAGAGGGTTTGTCAACTTCCCAATGAAACTTTTTATAATTTCTGAGATGCAAACTCAGGATGCAAAGCCTTGTCAAAGTTTAAGACCCTGAATAAATTCCAAACGGACAGTGCAAGTACATTCAAGACTCAATTTCGCACATCTTACCACCTTCCTCAGCTCTCACTGGACATCTGGCAGTCCTGGGTCAGAATGCGTTAACATGACAGTCCTGAAGGAAGTGTCCAGGGTCCTTTCTCTGAGCCATTTAAGAGAAAGCTGCTCAGTAGTCCCTAGACTTAGACATAGTGAGAACTTAAAATAACCTTACTTGGGTACTATAAGTTAGGGGTTTTGTTAACATTTTTTTTTTCTTCTTTTTACAGCTGCACCTGCAGTATGCAGGAGTTCCCAGGCTAGGGGTTGAATTGGAGCTGCAGCTGCTGTCCTACCCCACAGCCACAGCACTGCTGATCCAAGCCACATCTGCGACCTACACTTCAGCTTGCAGCAATATGGGATCCTTAACCCCCCTGAGCGAGGTCAGGGAGCAAACCCTTTTCCTTATGGATACTAATCAGGTTAATAACCTGCTAAGCCACAACAGGAACGCCTGCTAACATTTTTATGCATAGTCTTGTTTAATTTTCACCATTATTTTGTAAAGTATGTATTATAATTAAACAGGGGCACAAAGGCTAATTTATCCAAGATCACCCAGTGCCTGTATCCTTGAGTCAGGATTGTAGGGCTACCAGAATCTAGCCTCTTTCCAGTCTTATCACTTTGCCTTTTTAGAGTCAATACAAGTTTCCCCCACTGTCTGAAAGTAGAGCATTCATATGAAAACTCTCATAATCAGAAATGGTGTAAAGTGAAGAAGTAATTACCTTAGAACACAACTTGCTGATGGACACACAGGTAAAGCACAGATGCTCATAGACACAGTTCTCATATGTGGTGGCTTGATGCTGAAGTGCTGCATGTGGTTTGTTCCCAGTTTGTGGTACCACTTTCACCACTAGGTGAACTGCCTGTTGGAACAGCTTGCTGCAAAACAAACATACTGTTTCTGCTTTCACCTTTTTACATTGTAAAAGTGAAATCCTCTGGCTTTCTTTTGGTTAATGAAAACAGGTACTAATGAAGTTCATTATAAAAGCCAAGTGGAAATTCCCATTGTGGCTCAGGGGCTTAGAACCCAGCTAGTATGCATGGGAATGTGGATTCAATCCCTGACCATACTCAGTGGGTTAAAGATCCAGCATTGTACCAAGCTGCGTTGTAGGTTGCAGAAGCAGCTTAGATCCAGTGTTGCCATGGCTGTGGTGTAGGCCAGCAGCTGCAGCTCTGATTGAACACTAGCCTGGTAACTTCCATATGCCACAAATGCCACCCCCCCCCCCCAAAAAAAGCCGAGTGATGTAAAGGGAACTTGTAAAAAGTGGGGGATACCTGTGCTTTCCAGGAATGTTGGCAGGATAAGGATTTCACATGTCTTTCACCTGGCACTTCCTGAGTGGGACTTTTAAGCCCTTAAGCTCCTCTGCTTTTCCCCCTTACTGATAAAGGCAGCTGACTATTCATCTGCCCTGGGGGAGAAGGATACCTTCTTTCTTAGACAGAAATGCCTTTATTTCATGATTGAGTGACCACAGTGAGACTGTCTCAAGTCATCAGTCATATACTTCTACCTTAACTTCAGCACCCTTTTTGATTTTAATCATTGAAGGTCCTTTTAGAGAGGGCATTATGCTCTTAATTACCACTATCCCCACTACTAGCTCTGGTTTTTTACTTCAGTTGTATATGCTACTTCTCTTTGGATTTTATTTTGAGTTGTGAGGTTTAAATAAGACAGTGCATGTAAAGTGCTTCCTGCAGTATCTGACTGATGTTAAGAGTTCAGTGGTAGCTACCATAATGATTCTTACTGAGTTGAAAATATTCCATAATCACAAAATGAACCCTTAATCCATATTAGTTATTCAGATGAGGACTGATCAGCTGGCAGGACTCTGAGGAGATGGGGTACAGATTAGGTCAGTTTTCAAACAGGAGGGGAGTAAGGGAAAGGTCTGTTACATGTGACAACATACCAAGAGGATTTCCTAAGCATCCAGAGGGATTATCTAAGGCAGGGTCCAGCAAATTAGGACCTGTGGTTCAAATCCAGCCCCTTGTATGACCTGAGAGTTAAGAATGCCTTTTTCTTTTTAGTTCTAGATGGTTGAAAGAAATGTAAAGAATAATGAGCATGATGTTTCATGATATATGAAAATTATATGAAATTCAAATTTCAGGGTCCATAAATAAAGTTTTATTGGCACACATCCATGCTCATTTGTGTCAGCATTTTCATTAGCTGCTTTTGCTTTGTAATGCAGAGCTGAGTAGCAGCGACAGAGATTGTACAGTTCACAAAGCTGAAAACTATTTATTCTCTAGTTCTTTAATGTAAAAGTTTGCCCTCATCTGAGATAGAGTGATTTAAGAAAGGGCAGTGAGCGAAAACTCAGTTCACAGAGCCACCAAGGGGAGGGCCAGGTGACTTGGGCCATGAAATTAAATTCTGTCTAGTTCAGTAAATACTTAATGATACTGCTCTGGGCACAAAGACTTATTCACTTCTTTTAGAATCATCACAATATTATTAATTCATGGAATTATGGGCAGGAATGTGGAGTCACCTAAACTGGGGTTCACATCCTGGCTCCATCATTTCCTGGCTGTCTGCTCTGCTGGACATCTTCTGTTTGCCTCTTGAGAGCCACTGTCCTATCTTTGCTTCCCTGGTTTATGCCTGGTGAGGCTGACTCATGGATTTCACTGATGAACTCCCTTGCCATTCAGATTCCAGGTGGATTTGGCTAGTGGAAGGTATGAGCAGGAGGCCAGATGACAAGAAAAGAGGGAGTGAAAATATTTATTCTCCTGCTTCTCTCCTCGCCAGTTTGTTGTGGTTGGTGGCATGCCCCTATTGAAGGCTGCAGCTCCTGTTTGAAGGCCTTTTCCATCAACTGGATACCTACTGGTAACTACTCCTTCCTCTTTCCCTTGAGCTTAGGGTTGTGAAAAGCTCCAATGTTGCTAGCTTTAGGCTGTTGCAGTAGTCCTTTTTTAGTTATTAAAGATTACCCCAGCATTAATAAACAAGTCAAGTGAGCTTCAGCTTCCTCATCTGTAAAATTAGGATATCATATGAGTTACTGTGATCACAAAAGATGTAAGCTCCAGGCACATTGTCTGGGCATGCAGTAGGGGCTCAGTAAGTGTTGTTGATCTTCTGCTCTGCTTAAGAGCTTATGGTTTCTTAAGAGAGACAAGCCAGAAGGCTACAGAAAGATTTAAACCAAAATAGTACTTTAGGAATTATTAGCAAAGATCAAATTTGTAAAGTAATTTGTAAATAACACTAGTAGGATCTGGATGTGTAGAGTGAGGGAAGAGGGAGGGATTAGGGATAAAGGTGAGTTTTTCACTTGTGTTATTATCTGGATGGTGGCATCACCAGTGGAGATAGAAGAGGCAGGAGTTCTCATATTAGGCAAGAGGATGATGGGTTCCACTAGGGCAAGTAAAATTTGAAATGTCTGTGGGATGATCAGGGGACATCCTCTCAGACAAGTTGACTGAGAGGCACTGGAGAAAGGTGTAGGCAGGGGAGTGGCATTTGAGAGTCATTTGGTACAGGCAATAATTAGGAGAGTCAAAGATCATAGGTTTGGTGGAAAGACAAGAGGCTCTAATGGCAAAACGACTAGACTGGAAGCCAAATGATCTCACTTCTTGACTGGGTTTGCCATTCACTAGCTGTTTAACCTTGGAGATATGTTGAGATCCTATTTTCTCAGCAAATGTTAAATAAGGAGATAGAACAAGGTGGTATCTGTGATTCAGTCTAATTGGGGGATAAACCACGAAATAAGCAGAGATTAATGATTGTAGTCTCAGCTGCTATATGGATGAAAGCCTCCATGGTCTTCCTAATTAATGTCTATGTAGAGTGAGAAGAAGGTACAGAAAATCATATAAGACACAGTTTCATGAAATAATAATAATAGCAACAACAACAGCTAACTTTAAAACATTAAAAAAATTATGATATATAATGTGCCAACTTCTACTGTACAGCAAAATGATTCAGTTATATATATGCATTCTTTTTTATATTCTTTCCATCATGGTCTATCCCAGGAGGTTGGATATAGTTCCCTATGCTGTACAGTAGGATCTTATTATTCATCCTTTCTAAATGTAATAGTTTGCATCTGCTAACCCAGTCTATCCCTCTCCCTTCCCCTTCTCCCTTCAACCACAAAAACTCTTCACTAAGAACATTCAGTGCTTACTGTGTGCCAGATACTGTTCTATGGGCCTTACGAGTATTAACATTTAATGTTCACAACAACCCTGTGAAGTAGGGGTGATTAGGAGCCTCCATTTTACAGATGAAGAAAAAAAGGCAATAAAAAGGTTAAACATCTCATTCAAAGTCACAAGATTATAAGGACCAAACCCAAGTTGCTGTAGAGCCTGAGTATTTAATCCCAAACTATCTATTCATGGTGAAAACTGTGAGCTCTAGGGAAGTAAGTCAGTGCATACACATTGGAACTAATAATAATTTTAGGTTATTACTAGTAATGATTTTAGCTAAAGTTTTACGAGAGGAAGAGTCAGGAAACAGACATGTCAGTTATGATATATTTACTAGTTCGTAGGAATCTTGATTGCTGACCCGGATTTTCACTACATTTGCCAGATACTGAATATATATATATTTGTCTTTTTAGGGCCACACGCATGACATATGGAAGTTCCCAGGGTGGGAGTCACGGAGCTGTATCTGCCAGCGTACACCACAGCCACAGCAACGCTGGATCCAAGCCGCATCTGCGAGCTATGTCACATCTCAGGGCAATGCCAGATCCTTAACCCACTAAGTGAGGCCAGGGATCAAACTTGCGTCCTCATGGATACTAGTTGGGTTTGCTATTGCTGAGCCATGACAGGAACTCCTGAATATACTTATGATAAGTATATTTTTGTAAGAAATTTGAAAAATATGTGCACACATATATGATGCACTTATATGTATTATATACAAATTTGGTCTTTCACCTCCCCACCCACCTTGCCCCCAAGAATTGTGCTTGGCTATGTTACTGTCAGTTACAATGAAGGTAGGTGAAAATAGGTGAAACTTATGAATATTGTAAGGCTATTGTTGACTCATTGCCTATTGATATTCTATAATGTCCTTTTTTTTTTTTTTTTGCAGATTACCCAGGTAAAATTCTCTTGTGGTCTTGTTAATATTAATTATAATTCAAAAATAATCACTTTGGTTTTTCATAGAGACCCTGTGACAAAGAAAATGGTCAAGGCTTTCTTTTCACTTTGGTTCCTTAAAGGTTTCAGAGCCAAATCTAGGCCAGTGGGCAGCATTTGTGTTATGCATTTTTAGCTTTATTCCTGGTGCCACCTTATGATCGTACTTGTTTTTATTTACTTTTTTTACCTGCTTTTATTTTATGGCATCTTGTTGTAGCTTATATAGCCACAATCTGAAACAAGGCAGAATTTAAATAAGTGTATGCATATAGATCCACTAGCATATACATATTCACATACACAGTGCATTTTGGACTCTCCAGGCGGCTGCTGTTGGCTTGCCAGCCAAGAAACTATTAAGGTCCTGTAACTACTCAGCATACTTGCTGATAACCAGGAGGTCATCAAAAAGAAGTGGATAATTAGGAGGATTATCACAACCATCAATTTACTGTCCCTTTGATGAGTGTTGGTTGTACTTAACGACTCACTGAAGATCAAGTCACATTGCCTTTCAGCAGTAATATGAGTTTAATAAGCATTAGTGTATGATGACAATGAGTAAACAATCATCTTTATAATGACAACATTTTGGTCCAGGCAGGAGGGAAAATATTCCTGACTAGGCTTGCTTGACTGTGACAGGAGATGGAAAGGCAAAAGCTGGGAGAGGGAATGAAAGGGCTGGTGGATTCAAAAATATAAAAAAAAAATGAGCCTAAGAGACATGGAGTTGGGGTGAAGGGTGGGAGAGAATGGGCAGAATTGAAGGATGTTGTAGTGTGACCTTGGCTCAGAGCAAGGAGTGAGGGGGGCATTGTACTAGAGCATGAAGAGTAGGGGTGCTTGAGTCAGATAGCTGGCTCTAACTTACTAGCTGCGTGACCTTGGGCAAGTCACCTGACCTCTGTGTGTCTCAATTCCTATCTAGAAAAGCATGAACAGAAAGTACCTGCCCCATGGGGTGGTTGAGAGATTAAATGGTGTAATTCATGTAAAATGCTTGGGTCAGTGCTTGGTACCTTCTGGGTGTATAATAATTGGTATTGCTTATGTACCTGGTGCTAGGTGCTAGCACAGAGAATGCAAAGGTTCTTATTTCAGGGTTTTTTCTTTTTTCTTTTTCTTTTTTTGTCCTTTTTGGGCTGTACCTGCAGCATATGGAAGTTCCCAGGCTAGGGATCAAATAGAAGCTGTAGCCACCGGCTTACGCCACAGCCACAGAAATGCAAGATCCGAGCTGCTGCATCTGTGACCTGCACTGCAGATCATGGCAACACTGGATCCTTAAGCCACTGAGTGAGGACAGGGGTAGAACCTGTGCCCTCATAGATACTAGTCAGGTTCATTTCTGCTGAGCCATGATGGAAACTCCTTATTTCAGGCTTCTATGGGGATTTGCAGTATTTTGAAAGTGGGAATGTAATTGTGGGAAACATTAAGCAACATATAGATCATTATTTGTACCGTGCACCACATGCTATATATTTCATTTGGCACTGACATTTATGTTGTGTTCTTATCTCACCTCCCCGTATATATATTGCTTGGCATTACATGGAACATCTACATGGTCAAAGTTCAATAAGTATTCATGGATATGAATTAAGGGATGCATTTAATACTTTGGAATAATGAAGAAATTACTGAACTTAAAATTTCAAATGAAAATGTTATGAAAATATCGATAATAATAAGCATAAGATTGGATAGGGTTTTTGGCCCGTTTCAACCCTTTCATAGACACATTAATCCTCCTAAACCCTGTGAGGTAGACAACATGCTACATACAGTAGCCCCATTTTACAGATGAGGAAATATGTGGCTTCGAGGTTCAGTCTTATGCCACAACTAGGAACTGATGGAGCTCAAATCAGAATTCAGGTCTCTGGGCACCTCCAACAAATAAATTGTTTTTCATACTGCTTTGGTTTAAGGAAATCTAAAATCAGTGATCAACTGACCATTAACTTCCATGGAATCTCTCTTCTTCACCTGTAATATGAAGGGAGTTACAAATTCAGATTTTTGAGGGTCTGAGATGGTCACATGCATATGTGCAGTAGGCTGAGTGGAGAAAGGGAAGTGGGGAGAACTATGACTAGAACTCCCCACTTCCCTTTGGATCCATGCCTCACCTGAAGGGGGCAGCTGCTAATCAGCTCTAGGTAATGACTGACAGGCAGGAGATTGAGGCCCAAAGTGGCCAGTGCTTATTATTATTGTTATTATGATTTAAAAAGAGCCCCCTATCTGGCTGTTAATGTGAATCTTCCATTTGAAGTATTGATAACTAACTCAAATTAAAAACAAAAAAATGAATTACAAGGATCAAATGAATTGCAGGTACTGGCTGGCCAAATCAGGCCCACAGGCCAAACCAGTATGCCACCTCTATGTTGGATGATTTTCAAACTCCCTTCTAGCTCTAGGATGCAATGAAAAAGGCCAACAGCTTCTTGCTGAAAGGTGGAAGCTGTTTATCTCCACTCATCACTGAAACTCCTCATCTCTGTTTCCATTAGAGAATATTCATTGGTACCAGGGGATGATGCCACCCCGAGGTCCTACTGACACAGAGAGATGGAATTACCATGCCGCAGTGCAGTGAGTGACAGATGCCGATGCAGGGGAGAGAGAAGCAGACCTGGGTTGAATTATGTAAATCCATGGCTACGCTTTAATAAGGCACTGCAATAAAACTGTCAGGACTGCCAAGTTTGGGAAATAGGTTGAGCAAGGTTTCCATTCCCAGCACTCTGTTTGGGGAGAAAAATGCAGAAGAGCTAGTTCATCTTTGAAAACCTTCAGAAACACATCAGGGATTCCTGAGCTTCTTGCTCCTGCCAAGCAGCATTTGTGGTGACAACTGGTGCCGAATCCCCAGCAGCCCACACAGAGCTAGCTGGGAAAGGAGAAAGCTGAAGTTTCAAGGTTGATATTTTCTAACGAGATCTCAGAGAGACTGAGCTTTCTATCATCACCTGCCAACTATTCCTCAAACTAGTCAGCCCTCTCTTTTGTTTCACAGCCCTGCTTCTACTGCTTGTTCTTGGAATGTGACAAAGGTGACAGGGGCTTGGTAGTGGTGGGATTGGTAGTGGTGGTGGGTATTTTTTTTTCCCTATCAGATGGTAAGGGCTGGATTGCTTCTGCCTTTATGTTAGCCATCCAAACCTATTTTTCTGTTTTTTTTTTTTAAAGTATTTTTTGAAAAGCTCCCCATCTTGATATAGGACTAGGATTTTCATGACCAGGGCCCTATTGGTCATGGACAACAGAGGCTCATTCTGAGAAACTAAGCCTAAAGTCCCCATAGGAAAGGAGTTCCCAGAGCAGGTGTTTTTGCAGTTTATAGATATATATTTTTTTCTTTTTAGGTTCACACTCATGGCATATGGAAGTTCCTAGGCTAGGGGTTGAATTGGAGCTGCAGCTGCCGGCTTATGCCATAGCACAGCAATGTGGGATCTGAGCTGTATCTGCAAACTACTCTGTGTTTTGTGGCAATGCTGGAGCCTTGACCCACTGAGTGAGGCCAGGGACTGAACCCACATCCTCATGGACACTATGTCAGGTTCTTAATTCACTGAGCCCCAATGGCAACTCCTCCTTTATAAATATTCTATGGTCTTAACCAAGTGAGGTCTTTTTCCAATGAGGGAAACTGAAAGGGCAACCCACTCTTCCATTTCTTCAAAAATAACCAAATAAGTTTGTATGGAGGGGGCAGGGGATAACAGATGAAAAGAGTCTTCTGAGCCATATCAATGAAATATTTATAGACCTTATTTGGATCCTGAGTTAAACTATTAAAAATTTGTAGGCCAATTAAAAACTAGATAAAGGATTATAATTAACATTGTTCTTTGTGTTAATATTGTGGTTGTGTTTTTTCTAAGAGTCTGTCTTTATCTTTTAGAGATGCAGGCTGAAGTTTTTTTGGATAAGATGATATAATGTCTGGGATTTTAAAAAAGTTATCTGGGAAGGGATGAGTGCAGCTGTAGGCTACATCTAGCTTGTGCTTATTGGTAAGAGCTGGTTGTTAAAAGTTTTAGGAATTTTGTGAGCTAATTGGTTAACAGTCATTATTGGAAATTGAATTCTATAAACCTTCAGTTAAATAAACTGTATTGTTATAGAGCTAATATTTTGCTATAGTTACTACTAGCTTTGCTCTTTTTTTTTTAATTGGTATTTCCCCAATACAATTTCTCTTTTCTACTGTACAGCAATGGTGACCCAGTTCATGCTTCATCATAAGTGACTAGACATAGTTTCCAGTGCCACACAGCAGGACCTCATTGCTAATCCATTCCAAAGGTAATAGTTTGCATCTATTAACCCAAAGCTCCCAGTCTACCCCACTCCCTCCCCCTTAGCAACCACAAGTCTCTTCTCCAAGTCCATGAGTTTCTTTTCTGTGGAAAGGTTCATTTGTACCATATATTAGATTCCAGACATAAGTGATATCATATGGTATTTGTCTTTCTCTTTCTGACTTACTTTACTCAGTATGAGAGTCTCTAGTTCCATCCATATTGCTGCAAATGGCATTATTTCATTCTATTTTATGGCTGAGTGGTATTCAATTGTGTATATATATACCACATCATCCTAATGCAATCATTTGTTGATGGACATTTGGGTTGTTTCCATGTCTTGGCTATTGTGAATAATGCTGCAATGAACATGCGGGTGCATGTATTTATTTATTTATTTATTTTTTCACTGTATAGCATGGGGACCAAGTTACACATACATGTATACATACTTTTTCCTCCCATTGTGGTGTTGCGATGTAAGCATCTAGACATAGTTCTCAATGCTACACAGCAGGATCTCATTGTAAATCCATTTCAAGAGCAATAGTTTGCATCTGTTAACCCCAAGCTTCCTATTCCTCCCACTCCCTCTCTACCCTCAGCCGGCCACAGGTCTATTCTCCAAGTCGATGAGTTTCTTTTCTGTGGAAAGGTTCATTTGTGCTATACATTAGATACCAGTTATAAGTGATATGTATGGTATTTGTCTTTCTCTTTCTGACTTGTTTCACTCAGCATTGGAGTCTCTAGTTCCATCCATGTTGTGCAAATGGCATCATTGTATTCTTTTTTATGGCTGAGTAGTATTCCATTGTGTATATATACCACATCTTCCTAATCCAAGTCTTGGCTATTGTGAATAATGCTGCAATGAACATGCAGGTGCATGTGTCTTATTTAAGGAAAGTTTTGTCTGGATATATGCCCAAGAGTGGGATGGCTGGGTCATATGGTAGTTCTATGTATAGTTTTCTAAGGTACCTCCATACGGTTTTCCATAGTGGTTGTACCAGCTTACATTCCCACCACCAGTGCAGGAGGGTTTCCTTTTCTCCACACCCCCTCCAGCACTTGCTGTTTGTGGACTTATTAATGATGGCCATTCTGACTGGTGCGAGGTGGTATCTCATGGTAGTTTTGATTTACATTTCTCTACTAATCAGGGATGTTGAGCATTTTTTCATGTGCTTGTTGGCCATCTGTATATCTTCCTTGGAGAAGTGTCTCTTCAGGTCTTTTGCCCATTTTTCCATTGGATTGTTGGCCTCTTTGCTGTTGAGTTGTATAAGTTGCTTGTATATCCTAGAGATTAAGCCCTTGTCCATTGCATCATTTGAAACTATTTTCTCCCATTCTGTAGGCTGTCTTTTTGTTTTCTTTTTGGTTTCCTTGGCTGGGCAAAAGCTTGTCAGTTTGATGAGGTCCCATTGGTTTATTCTCGCTCTTATTTCTGTTGCTTTGGGAGACTGACCTGAGAAAATATTCATAAGGTGGATGTCAGAGCATGTTTTGCCTTTGTTCTCTTCCAGGAGTTTGATGGTGTCTTGTCTTATATTCAAGTCTTTCAGCCATTGTGAGTTTATTTTGGTGCATGGTGTGAGGGTGTGTTCTAGGGTCATTGGTTTGCATGCAGCTGTCCAGGTGTCCCAGCAATACGTGCTGAAAGACTGTCTTTTTCCCATTTTATGTTCTTGCCTCCTTTGTCAAGATTAATTGACCATAGGTGTTGGGGTTTATTCCTGGGTTCTCTATGCTGTTCCATTGGTCTATATGTCTCTTTTGGTACTAGTACTACACCGTCTTGATGACTGTGGCTTTGTAATATTGCCTGACGTCTGGGAGAGTGATGCCTCCTGCTTGGGTTTTGTTCCTCAGGATTGCTTTGGCAGTTCTGGGTCTTTTGTGGTTCCATATACATTTTTGGATTGTTTGTTCTAGTTCTGTGAAAAATGTCATGGGTAATTGGATAGGGATTGCATTGACTCTGTAGATTGCTTTGGGTAGTATGGCCATTTTTACAATATTAATTTTTCCAACCCAGGATCATGGAATATCTTTCCATTTCTTTACATCTTCTTTAATTTCCTTGATGAATGTTTTATAGTTCTCGGCATATAAGTCCTTTACCTCCTTGGTCAGGTGTATTCCCAGGCCTTTGATTTTTGGGGGTGCAATTTTAAAAGGTATTGTGCTTTTGTGTTCCTTTTCTAATACTTCATTGTTAGTATGCAGAAATGCACTGATTTCTGAATGCTAATCTTATAGCCTGCTACTTTGCTGAATTTGTTGATCAGTTCAAGTAGTTTTGGGATTGAGTCCTTAGGGTTTTCTATATATAGTATCATGTCATCTGCATACAGTGACAGTTTTACCTCTTCTCCTCCTGTTTGGATGCCTTTGATTTCTTCGGTTTGTCTGATTGCTGTGGCTAGGACTTCCAGTACTATGTTGAATAACAGTGGTGAGAGTGGACATCCTTGTCTTGTTCCAGATTTTATAGCTTTGCTTTTGAAATTACTCCATGATTGTATCTGCGTGGTGGGAATACTGTATAATCCAGTCTCCTGCACATCTCTTCCCAGTCCACATTCAATATCATTATGTTAGATTGAAATGTTGTTAAATTAACCAGAGAAATCCCTGAACACCACAAACCAGGGAAAATATGGTTATTTTGCATCCACCAGCACACCACTGGAGATGTGGGAGGGGTTTTAATGAAACAAGATCCATCATGAGTTGATGATTGTCTTGAAGTGAAGTGAAAGGAATTGGCAACGTTATATCTGTCCTCTCTTATGCATGTTAAAATTGTCTAGATTGATAAAATTAAAGAAATGTGACATTTCAAGCTTTCCCTTGGAGATATGAAGGTTTCAGAATTGAGGAATTAAGACCCCATGATTCAAAGGAAAGAGCCATGATTACAGGGCCAAGAATTCCTTGATTAGCTCCGCTCCTGAGAAGGTGTAGGACTGGAGAAAGTCTGTTGGGGTCTCTGCATCTCATCATTCCTAAAACATAGTTTGGACATGGTAAGTATGGCATTCAAGACCACAGGTGAGTGCAGGGATGAGTTAGTACAGGTGAGTACAGGCTAGAACAGGTGAGACTGTAGAAACATAGTGAAGAAAGATTGCAAAGTAGGAGAATTATCCTTCACTACTAATTTCCATTTATTCTGGATACACAACTTCTGAGTGACCATTTCCCAGAAGCTTTTTCTTAATTTTAGCTTCATGACTTATGATGATGGGTATTTCTGGGGAGAGACTTATTTATGATTACAGAAGTAGCTATAATATGGAAGTTAAAAGTGCAGGCAGGCAAAAAATGGACATAACCCAAATGTCCATCAACTGATGTATAGATAAGTAAAATGTGAAATACTCATGCAATGGAATATCATTCAGCTATAAAAAAAAGGAATAAAGTACTGATACATGCTACAGCATGAATAAACACTGAAAACATTGTCTTAAGTGAAAGAAGGTGGTCATACAAGACCACATTGTATGCTTCTGTTTATGGAAATGAAATGTCCAGGATAGCTAAGTCTGTTGATACAGAAAGTAGATTAGTGGTTCCTTAGGGCTGAAGGATTGAGGAGGGGGAGGATTGGGAGGAGACAGCTAAGGGCTTGTGAGGTTTCTTGTTGGAGTGATGAAAAGATCCTAAAATTGGTTGTGGTACTGGTTGCATGGCTCTGAATATGCTAATCCCATAGGCTTCTGTATTTTAAATGGGAAAATTGTATGTTATATGAATTAAATATTTTAATACATCTGTTAAGAAAAAGTTTATTTTCACTCTGGTTCAGTTTGCTTCTCAGCTGTGGGATCTGGGGCAAAATTTTTGATATTCTCTGCTTATTTCCTCATATGTAAAATCAGAATAAAATGTACTTGCTTCATGGGGTTTTGTGAAGATTTAATTTAATCCTCATGTAGAATATACCAAAATGCTTGAGGTGTGCCCTATACATGGCAGTAAATGTTAGCTACTATTGTAGACTTGTTACAGGGGAAGAATTTTCTCTTAACAAGGGGAGCAGAGCGGGGGGAGAATCTGCTGATTTTTTTGTTTTTGTTTGTTACTTAATCCTGGTCTGGGGAAGTGAAAGTATATCCAAATAGCTTCAGGTAATAGTAGTTGTAGTGGGTTGAATTGTGGTCTCCAAAAGATATGTTCATGTCTTATTCCCCACTTCCCCAACCTGTGAATGTGATCTTCTGTGGAAAAATGGGTTTTGCATATGTAATTAAGTGAGGTTATTGAAATGAGATCGTCTCGGATAATTCTGTTGGGTCCAAAATCCATTGTCAGGTGTCCTTGTAAGAGAAAAGCAGAAGGAGATTCAACATGCAGAGGGGAAAGCCACGGGAAGGTGGAGGCAGAGATTGGAGCAATGCAGTCTCAAACCAAGGAATGCCTGGTGCCTTCAGAAGCCAGAAGAGACAAGGAAAAATTCTCCCCTAGAGCCTTTGGAGGAAGTGCAGCCCTTCTTACAACTTAATTTAGGACTTCTGGTCTCTACACTGTGAGAGAATTTCTGTTGTTCTATGCCACCAAATTTATGGCAGCCCAAAGAAATGAGGACCCACTGAAAGGTTACACTTCCTCAAACAGCTTCATGACAGTACTCCCTATTACATTCCCTCCATTGATTTGTGTATCGAAGATCAATTTTTCATTCGGAAGACTGAGTTCTTCTTTATAGACTCAACCTCCTCTTCTTGTCTCCCCAAAGGCTCCTTCAGGTCTTTGCTTTCTGAGTTTAGGAGGCTTTTAACCCAGGCATCCTTCACTCTGAGATCAAGATGCACTCTGCACACTTTACTCTTTGTTTCTTGAAGCTCATCTAAAGTACTTACATTGATGCCACCTAATTTTCTAATGTGCTTACATGCTATTTTTAGTATCTTCTTCTTTTTTTTTCTTTTTAGGGTCACACCCACAGCATATGAAAGTTCCCATGCCATAGCCACAGCAGTGCAGGATCTATGCTGCATCTTCAACCTACACCACAGCTCATGACAATGCCAGATCCTTAACCCACTGAATGAGGCCAGGGATTTGAACCTTGATCATCATGGATACTGGTCAGCTGTTACCCCTGAGCCACAATGGGAACAGATTTTTTTTTCTCAAGGACAGACTTCTAGAGGTATTAGATTCTCCCTTTGCCATCTTTTGCTTTATTTGGCTAGTAAGGATGACAAAGGATAGTCATTTGAGTTTCTTACTACCCAAGCATTCTTTCTTGATAGACAGATAAATAGCTTGATAAAAAAGACATGTTGGACAGCCCAGATCAATGGTATGAAACTTAGAATTTGTTCAGAATATCTTCTTCTGTTGCCCCTGAGTTCAGGAGCAAGTTTGTGGCACTTTGTAGATGAAGAAACTCAGACTCCAATGCTGGGCCAGTCACTACCTTTTTTTTTTTTTTTTTTTTGCTTTTTAAGGGCACACCTTTGGCATATGTAGGTTCCCAGGCTGGGGGTTGAATCAGAGCTGTAGCTGCTGGCTTATACCACAGCCACTGCAACATGGAATCTGAGCCTGTCTCCAACCTACATCACAGCTCATGGCAATGCCAGATCCTTAACCCACTGAGTGAGGCCAGGGATTGAACCCATAGCCTCATGGTTCCTAATTGGATTCGGTTCTGCTGTGCCATGATGGGAACTCCACCATCTGTGACCTTGAGTGAGTCAGCATCTCTTGCATTTCAGTTTCCCCACTGATAAAATGTTAGCTTGAACTAAGTGATCTCTAAGGTCCTTCTGTATTTGAATATCCTATAGTTTTGGATCCCATTTTTTATTCTTCTAACTTAGGCTGTAGCAGTCAGGATCTAGTCAGGGGAAAGGAACTAATACTAGGTATTTTAACAGAGGAAGTTTGATAGAGGGAATTGTTCACAGAGATGTTGGTGGGCTGAAATGGTTAGCAGAGAACCCTGAGGGAATCCAGAGTTGAAGACTGCAGGAAACAGCTACATTTACATGGCAACAAAGGAAAGATGTTGAGGTTACCAGAACCTAGAAACAGGGAGGAGGAGCCCCTCAGTGCTGAGACTTAGATGTTTGAAGAAGGCATTCTGTTCTGCTGATGCTGTTACCTTTAGGGCTCAGAGAATGGAGTTCACCAACCTCTGAAGAGGGACCCAGGCCTCTGAAGCAGCATGATGAGGCTGTTATGCAAGTCCCCAAAATAGGTGGAGGCTGGGACCAACTGCTGTGCTGGGGGAAAGGAATGAAGGTCCTTGATGGGGTTACAATACTGGGACTAGCGAACACTTTTCTCATCCTTCAGGCTCCCTCTAGGCCCTGTGTTAGCAGAACCTAACGTGGAACTAGCTGCCAAAGGAAAAATGTAGTTTTCAGAGTCCCAGCCTTGACATCAAAAGGCAGAACATCAACAAATTTGGAGCTGACACAATTGCCTAAAGACGAGTGCATTCACTTATGTTATATATTTATTTTATATTTTTCCTAGGTGTTCAATAAGTGTGTGCTGAAAAATGGTGTTTATGCAATAGCAGCTTTGTAGTCTGTCTTTGAGGCAAGAATTTAGGGAGATTCACTTAGTTAACAAATGAATATTTGCTAGGAAGAGTAAGAGATGTGATGGTAAGAGAGAAGATGAGAAGTGGCAAAAGGGAATGATAGGTGTGTTTTCCACGTGGTTGACCAGAGACATAGAATTGTCACAGTAATGTGATTTTGCAGTGGGTGGCTGGCTCAGTTTGGGATGTTATAAGAGAGTTTTTATTGTGCAAATACTTAACTGTAAAATAAGAGATTCTAGGAGTTCCTGTTGTGGCTCAGTGGTTAATGAACCCAACTAGTATCCATGAGGACTCAGGTTCGATCCCTGGCACTGCTCAGTGGGTTAAGGATCTGGCATTGCTGTGAGCTGTGGTGTAGGTCACAGACACGGCTCGGATCCCGCATTGCAGTGGCTGTGGTGTAGGCCGGCAGCTACAGCTCCGATTCAACCCCTGGCCTGGGAACCTCCATACACTTCAGGTGCAGCCCTAAAAAAAGGTAAAAGACAAAACAAAATGAAACAAATAAGTAAAATAAGAGATTCTTAGCAAAAGGAAGCCCTTCTCTGGCCTAAGGAGGCTCTAGCAAAGATTGTGATCCTGGGCACCAGTTTTAGGCAGAATTCTAAACACGTCCTCCCATATTCTTGTCCCTGGCTATTTAGTCAAATACTAATATGGATAATTCCTATGGTGGCCTCATAGAATGAGGACACTTTAGAGAGGCTCTTCTTCCACTTCTCCCTGGATCAGTTCAGAGAGAACTCAACTGCTTTTTCTGTCTGTTGTCAATAATAATCAATAGACAGTCAGCCTGTCACAACAACAGGAATTATAAAGATTGGGATGGATAACGGATGTAAATGTTGAAGGCAAAGTTGAGTTGAATCGAATTTAAATTTTTTTCCCCTTAATCACGTTAAGTTTCCATCTCTCAGGGAAGCATCACTTTTACTGGTCATCAAGATGGAGAGGTTGTATGATCAAATTGCAGATGTAATTGTTAAGCTAAATAAAACTGTCAGGAGCTCAGATGAGGCTTCTCTGTTGATTGGAGCTCAGTTCACTCAAAAAGCAGGATATAGCTTGTGATCCTTCCAGATAGTGGGCATAACTCCTGTGAAGAAAGAATTAGCTTTCACTATGTTTTTAAAAAACTTCTTTGGAGGAGAGACTGCGTGTCAAGCTATATCTATTTCTTTTGACTCATGGTTCACAGGGAAACTGTTATTACAGAGTGTTTCTGGTCTTGGACAACTGCTGTTTCATTAAGGGACTTCAGAGATCTGGACACCAAGGGGTTAGATGAACTGCCAGGAATTTCATATCACGGGAAATGGAAAGCTCTTATTGTTTTCTTTATTTCTTATTGCTAAATCCCATTACACATTGGTCACCACTCTCAGGGCAGAGCGTTTCAAGGTTTTATTGTGCTCTCTTAGTTGTTAGCCAACTGATCTTTGGCCCCAAGCCTTCTTGTTCCTCACAAGTTAGTGTTTGTCATTCCCTGGGAGAGGTTCTGTAACTGTCCAGTTCAGCTTTTGAAGTGCTTTTCACTTCGCTTTTTTTCTGTTATTTTTATTTTATGTAAAGCAGTGCTCATCATCTTTTTCTCCCATATACTATATTTGAATTTATAGTACCATGCCAAAGGAAATATTGCTTCATTCCTTTGCCTATTACTAGAACACCTCATTTCTATACATTTCTATAATGCTCTTAGCTTTTCTTTTCTTTCTTTCTTTTTTTTTTTTGCCTTTTTCTAGGACCATTTCCATGGCATATGGAGATTCCCAGGCTAGGGATCTAATCATAGCTGTAGACTCCGGCCTATGCCACAGCCACAGCAATGCCAGATCCTTAACCTGCTGAGCAAGGCCAGGGTTCGAACCTACAACCTCATGCTTCCTAGTTGGATTTGTTAACCACTGCACCACGACGGGAATTCTGCTCTTAACTTTTCAGAGTGTGCTTCATGTCCCTATTTTCATCGTATTAGATGGTCCTATACTATATCATTCCTGATAAGGTGCTTAAAGGGGTTCAGACTCTGTTTTGAAAGGAGTGCTGCCTGTCATCCTTCTCTGGGCTCAGACATTTGACTCGGTACAATCTGAGATCTTGAAGGTTGAGTGCCTCTCTTTAAAATTACATGAAGGGTTCTTTTTGATTGGAACTTTATACAAAAGCTAAAAGAATTAGTTGAGAATGATTTTATGGAATGAACTGGTATATTAAAAAGCTGTAATCCATATGCGAGCTAAGAAATTCTTGTCCCTTAAGATCAGATAAAGTTTGGTTCAAAATCATCTTCTTTCTACCCAGGTGTTTTTATTATCATAGGCACCTTTGGTTCTGACTTTCTGTTCCTATAGAATTCCTATTATGTTCTTTGTATCTGATGCTGGTCTTTTTCCACTGACCTTGATGTGGAATTCCAAATGATTTCTTTACACACACACACACACACACACACACACACAAAATCACCTGTAAAATCCACTCACCTAAGATCTTTGCATGTGGCAGCCTTTACTGAAGGTTTTGGGGAGATGAGGAAAGGGTTTCAATGACAACAATGAAAACAACTTCAATTCGTGTATTAGACATTTAGTTCTTAAAAGTCCTCATTGGCTCAGCCAACCTCCTTTTTCATCTTGCTAGCTCACCTTTTTTTTCCTTCTCATTTATTATTTCCTGCTTATTTCTAAGGCAGAACAGCTTATGGGCTGGATATAGTAGTCCCCCATTATCTGTGGGGAATATGTTCTAAGATCCTCAGTGGATGACTGAAACCATGAATAGTACTGAACACACACACACACACAAAGTCTTATATATATATTATACATACAGTATATATATTTTGTTTTTTCCTATACATACATACTTCTGATAAATTTATTTTATAAATTAGATACAGTAAGAGATTAACAGCAATAACATAGTGAAGTAGACCAATGATAATATACTGTGATACAAACTGTGAATATGGTCTTTCTGTTACAGTATCTTATTGTACAAAGTTAATTCATTTTCCATCTTAATTAAGCATTTACTATGCACCATGGCTGTAACTTTTTTTTTTTTCTTTTTAGGGCCACACCTGTGGCATATGGAAGTTCCCAGGCTAGGGGTTGAATTGGAGCTGCAGCTGCCAGCCTATGCCACAGCCACAGCAATGAAGGATCCAAACTGCATTTGTGACCTATATCACAACTCACAGCAATGCCAGATCCTTAACCCACTGAGTGAGGCCAGGGATTGAACCTGCATCCTCATGGATACTACTCGGGTTCATTTCTGCTGAGCCACAATGGGAACTCCTATGGCTGTAATTTTTGAGTTTGAGGTGCAGCAGCAAGTTAGCAAGAGTTTCTTTCTCTTTTCTTTACAATTTCATGAGTAGAAAATCTATTCTTACTATAGATCATAGCAACTTCTGCATGTGACTTTTTTTTCCTTTCCTTATTAGGTAGAGAATTTTTACCTTTTCACTTAAAATAAGCACTTTACAGCTTCTCTTTGGCAAATCCAAATTGCCATCATTAGTACTCTTGTGCTCTGGGGACATTGTTAAATAACACGGGGGTTACTTAAACACAGTCACTGTACTATGGAGATAGTGGATCTGAAAACCCAGAAGGCTACTGAATAATGGGCAGTATATATCAGACAAAGGGATGATTCACATCCAGAGTTTTATGGGGAAGGATGGAACAAGATTCATCACGCTACTCAGAACATCAAGAAACTTAAAACTTAGGAGTTTTTATTTCTAGAATTTTCCATTTAATATTTTTGGACCTCCAGTTGACCATGGGCAACTGAAATCACAAAAGGTAAAACTGTGGATAAAGGGCTACTATTGTAGTTCTTTGTTGTGGAGTTTGTTCTGTGCATTAGAGGATGTTTGGTAGTATTCCTGATCTCTACTCACCAGATGCTAGTAACACTGTCTGCCACCCTGCTCCCCCCAAATATCTCTAGACTTTGTCAAATGTCCTGGGAGGAAATCTACCCCATCTAGCACCATAGCCTATACTCTCGATTTCATCTTTTACCTCAATGCCTTGTTCTAAACAAAAGCCCTTCCTTACCCTGAAAGCAATTCTAGGACCAATTATTAAGATACCTTTTTTCTTTTTTTTTTTTTTTGGTCTTTTGTCCTTTTTAGGGCTGCGCAGCATATGGAGGTTCCCAGGCTAGGGTCTAATCAGAGCTGTGGTTGCTGGCCTGTGCCACAGCCACAGCCACACCAGATCCAAGCCACATCTGCGAAACAAATAATATTATCATAATTTTATGGAACAAAGAGAAAACTGAACAAAAATATCTTGAAATTAGTTATTTTAAAATTCCCTCTTCCTTTATACTCTCAAAGCTTGTTCCTTTAGGAGCTACATATTTAACTTCACCTTATAGTTAATTATTTACAGCTTATAGTTGAAGACACTGATTCCTAGGGCAATTAAGTGATTTGATTGAAAGGAAGTGATAGAATAAGGAAAAGAATTTATAAAGTGTTCAAAAGCTTTTCATTTATTTTTCCTCATATCCTCCTGTGAGATTTAAGGTAGACCATTAACAATTAAATTGGATGGGGATTTAACAAGCATTTAATTCAGCACTGATGACAATCCATGAGCTTGAAAATATTTGTCAAAGGATGAATGAATTCTATCATTCAATTCTCATGGTACCTGAAGAGGGACTATTTTCCTATATGTGAAAAGCAAAGCTTAGAGAGGAAAAATGACTTGCCCAAGGTAGCATAGTTAGGAATCAGCAGAACCAGGACTCAAATGAAAATGTTGATTCACAACCCATAACTCCTTGATATACTGCCATATGATCTGCCTCTTCAGTTAATTAAGGAGGTGTGTACCTCACAGACATCTGTTGAGAGGATTTTGTTAAGTAAATAAAGCTGTTGTAAAGACAAAGCCCACACCTGAATGATGTAGTGTAGATGGGATTTTGAAAATGGATGTAGTATTGCAGGAAGGGAGACCCTTCCAGGGTCTGAGAATGGGCTGTTGTCTAACACTTGAAAATGAATTGTCCAAGGTGACACAAGTACTGACAAAGCAAAAGACTTTTTTGGGAAGGAATGCCTGGGCAGAGAGCATCAGGGTAAGGAAACCCAATAGAACTGCTCTGCCATGTGGCTCTCAGTCTCAGGTTTTATGGGAATGGGGTTAGTTTCCAGGTTGTCTCTGGCCACTTCTCTTGCTCAGCCTGTATTTGGTCTGACTCAGGGTCCTTCCAGGCGTCATGCATACCTCTCAGCCAAGATGGATTCCAGCACAAGGGATTCTGGAAGATTGGTCATCTCCTCCCCCCTGCTGGCCCCTCCCAAATTCTCCCTATTAGCTTTCAGGGCAGCACTGTGTTTCTTACAGGGGTCTCCTAATGTGAGACTACTCATGTAGTTGTCATCATGCCTGGCCAAGGTGGATGGTTTCAGTCAGTGGTTCCCTAACACGAATCTCCAGGAGAACCTGCATGTCTGTTGTCTGAAGATTGAATAACTTCTGTGGTAGTCAGTGTCCAAGAGGGCTCTGCTGATCCCTGCCTCCTGAAATTCATTCATACCCTGTGTGGTCCCCTTACCCTTTGTACCAGGCCTGTGTGGACAGTAACATGCGGCAGAAGAGATAGCATTTGTTATGGTGGCCGAGCAGCCTAAACTGCATCTTCTGTCATAGGCACTCTTTCTCAGGGCTCACACTAGAGGCTATCTCGTAAGTGCCTCCTTCAGATCTTTCCAAGCCTCCTCTCCTGCCTTACTTTAGTCCCTGCTCTCCCTCCTCTCTTCTCTCTCAGATCTCTGGGACAGGGGAGTTGGTTGTCTTCTTGTGAACAGAACTGTGTGGTTGGAAATAGAGGCCTCTGGTCCAAAACCAGTGAGGAATTGTGACCTGGCAAAAACTGTGAGAGTGAGCTTGGAAGTGGATTCTGTAGCTCCATTTGGGCCTAGGGATGCCTGAAGCCCCCATCTGATAGTTTGACCAGAGTCTAAGTAATCTAAGAACCACTCAGCTAAGAACAGCTTTCAGATTCCTGACAAAGCCATTTGGCATTTCAGCTCTGGTTGCCCTTCTCAACTACCACAGGATCTAGGATCTGGGATCCAGCATCTGTCTTGTACCTGAAAGGGCTTTGACTTCTCACTCCTCCTTTCTTTCACCAGCATTGCCTCTCCTTAAGAGCATTGTGATTTTAAATAATAGTTTTTCGCTCTTATCCTGATTCAATAGGAATTTGTTTGTGACCAGCCCAAATGTAGAGAGACAAAACACCTGTTACCTACGTTTTCCCATTTGTTTTCTGAATGGAACTCATCAAATCTCTCACAGTCCCTTTCCACACAATAAGCAAGTGTGATGGTTAATTTTATGTGTTACCCTGACTGGCTCACAGGGTGCCCAGATAGCCAGTAAAACATTATTGCTGGGTGTGTCAATGAGGGCGTTTCTGGAAGAGGTTAGCATTTGAATTGGTGGACTGAATAGAGATAATGTCGTCACCAGTGTGGGTGGGCATCATCTAGTCCACCAAGGGCCTGAATAGAACAAAGAGGCAGAGACAGGGAGGATTTGTTCTCTCTGCTTGAGCTGGGGCATCCATCGGATATTAGCTCCTGGTTCTGAGGCCTTCAGACTAGAACAGGGCCTTGTACTCTTGGCTCTCATAGTTCTTGAGTTTGAACTAGAACTATACTACTTCCCTTCTTGGGCCTCCAGCTGGCAAAGGACAGATCATGTGACTTCTCAGCCTCTGCCAATTACGTGAGCCAACTCCTCATAATGAATCTCTTCCTATCTATCTCTATACGTCCTACTGGTTCTTTTCTCAGGAGAGTCCTGACCAATGCAAAGGTTTGTGGGGAGGTTAATGATGATGTGTGTACTATGGTATTTGATGAAGTGTGGCACCAGCACCGTTGTAGCAGCATCATGAGGAGGGCCTGGGCCCTGATGAGCAGAACAGGCCCTGATTTCAATCCTGACTCTGCTTTCAACTATCTCTGTGACTTTGATCAAATCCTTCTACCTTTCTGACTTATTTCTCATTTGTAATTATGAGGATAGACTGAGATAATAAATGGGACAATGCATTGAAAAGTACAAAGGGTAATACAAATGCTGTGTAGTATTAATCAGGTTATGACTGTATTAAATAACCCATCACATGATAGATGGTTTTAAGTAGGAATAAGGGATTTCCTCTGCCCCCAACACAATAGATTTGCTTTACAAAGTGGAAATGATTCATCATCATCAGGTTAGGTAATGATGGATGTGCCCAATGATTTACTCTTGCATTCATTCAACAAATATTTCCTCTGTGCCTGCTATGTACTAGGCACTGTTTTTACGCTCCTAGGACACCTAAGTAAACACAATGGATGAACACCCCTGCCTACTCTGGAGCCATTCCTCATGGGTGAGGGGCAGGGTTGTAGTCCCTCTTGTCCGATGGCTGTACTTGGAGCCTGGAGAGAATGGCTGAAAACTGCAGTCTGAGGTCCATCCTCTGAATTCATATAGGCACTGTACTAGAAAGAATGCTGAGATGCAAAGCCAAGGGATTCAGAACAAAGGAGAGACAGTAAGTGACAGGTGCAAGGGTACCTAAGGAAGGCAAGATCTGGCAGAGTTTTTGAGCAAAAGGAAAAAGCGACTTAGTAAGATTTTTAACAAATCAAGGGCTCCAAGGAGAGAGTATCCTGGTAGAAGAAAGATAGGAAGAATGAAGAGTAAAAGCCCCTTGGTATACCAAGGTGGACGTGATAGGGAGTTGACCTCTAGGGCTAGCAAGAGCTGAATTGCTACACATCAGAGAATAAAAAGGAATTTCATGTGGGAGACATATATGAGGCTGAATGGTGGACTTGGACCACAGTGTAGAGAGCCTTTGGCCTGGCTAAGGATTTGGAATGTAATTCTTCATGCAGTAGGGATTATAGATGATTTTAGAATAAAAGAATTATATAATTTGAGCAGAGCAATCTGGCAGCAGGGTGTTTAATTGACTGGAGAGGGAAGAGGTAAAAGAGATTCTACCAGAAGGAAGGGAGTTGATGATCTCCTCTCTGTTCAGAGCAACATGGTTTTCCCATCCTATAATGGAAAGAGTCCTTAATCCTGGTTGCATGTTAGACTCCTCTAGAAAATGCTTAAAAATGAGGACCCACCCAAGACCCATTTAATCAGAATCTTCTTTTCAAACACCTCTAAATGATAGTGATGTGTAGAAAGTGTTGGGTACCACTGCTATATGGGAATGCAAAAACTGAGCCAGATTCTCATGCTTTATTGCCACATCTTCATAAACACCTAAAAGGGAAAGAAATATCATCGCTGCTTGCACTTGGCAAATGATCAATAGATAGGTTTTACCTCAAAAAAACTGTGTTTGGCCTGGGTTATGACCTGCTGCCAGGTGCAGTAGAGAAGACCAGGTGCTATTTTTCAGGGCTTCTGCTTCCTTGAGAGGTGAGCCAGTCATCAAAGAGGAAGCTAAATCTACCCCTCTGTTTAAAGGCTCCCGTGTTAGGTAAGAATAGTAGACGAGGCCAAGTAAGAGACATGATCTTCTAATTAGAATTTTTAGCCCAGGAAGACCCAAAAGTTGTCACCCTGCTGCTTGTAGTCAGACCAAACTAGGTTTTTGACAACTAAGATATATAAGGAGTGATTGCACTTGTTTACACTGGGGACTCCTTTGCCTTAATTTATGAGTTTGCCTGTGTACTAAATCATGAAAGCTTTCTGCTTGCTTTTCAGGGCAAATATTTGACTTCTCCCCAGATGGAAGCCCATAATGAGTAGACACATCCCTCTCTCCCCTAAACCCAGCTGAGCCACTTAAATTTGCTTTTCTTTTCTCTTGTTTCTTTTTTCTGTTTCTAAAGTAGACCACCTAAGTTTAATTGCTCAGTGCTTTGCTAAGTGTTTGAATTCTCTTGGCGGCACTTATGTGTTTCCTAATACAGGGCCGAATCTGGATGAGGTTCAAGCAAGTGGATGATGTGGTTTGTCAGGAAATAATGAAAGCCTTTTACTTTCAGAAGGTGCCAGAGTAACATCACTGTCAGATCAGCAAATTTGAATAATTCCAGAACACTGGGGCCTGGGTAATGTCTTGCCTAGCCTATGATGTGGGTAATATTGCAGAATCAGTGATAATTACTAAAGTGCTTTGCATTTCTAAAGAACTTAAAAATCACTCTTGAGTATTCGTTAGAAGAAAGCTGAAGATTTATGAAAGCTGCAATACAAATGTGGGGATAATGGGATGTGAGACAGTGATTCTCATTTTATTTAAGAGTAATGTTGCTATTATTAACCACCACCACTGCCACCACTACCACCACCTTCTGAAAGTTACTAGTACTTCCTAGTTCCAGACACTGCGTTGCTTTATACACATTCTCTCACTTTATGTTCATTAGGTTACATCAGTTTTATGAGGTAGATACCACCCTTACTCTTTGTCTACACTTGAGGGAGGAGATGCTTAAAGGGATTAAATAATTTGCCTTAGGGTCTCTAGCCATGAAGTGCTGGAGCTGAGACTTAAACCTGTGTATATTTGCTCAATGTCCATCTTCTTAGCTGATACACTATATATAAATATAGTCACTGTAAATATGTATGTTCATTCAAAACTGTCAAATTATGTTAATTAGACTAGATCATTTTCCTTAGTATTATATGTGTATGTGGTATGCATGTGTATGTGTGTTTTTGCCACAGTGAGCTGATGACAAAGTATGTTATAGAAGTGCACAGAGCTATTAACCTGAGCTTGGAAAGGCAAGATGTATCAGCGAGGATTAAGGTTTCCTCATGCACTCTCCTGAGAATGGATTGTAAACGTGATGTCCTCAAATCAGAAAATCAAGTCTGAAGGGGAGAATGTTAGAGGGCTGAAGACATTAGATTCAAGGCAGGTGGTTCTGACATTTGTCCTTGATTATAGCGGAATGTTTAGTGAGAGTGTGGTCATGGAGTAAGGGACAGGATGGTCTCACTGTGTGGAGGCTAGAATCTAGCAGTGAAATTCAGGCAAGGCACCTATGAACACTACCAGCCAAACTAGAGGCAAGTCTAATGATTCATGATGCTGCCCCTCTGAGGATCTTAAAAAAAATGTCATGAATTACATTCTGTTTGCATGATACTATTTATTTTCACTTACTTTTTCTTTCTTCCTTCAAGAAAAATTATTTTTGAAAACACCAATTTGTATTAGTTCTGCTATGAAAGGAAATTTAGGCCCACAAAGAATCCAGCTGGGGTGGGCATTGAACCCTTGGGGACTGGGATAAAAAATGAGGATAAAGCAAGGGGAAGGGGACATTTTAGGCAAAAGGTGGCCACAATTGCTGATATAGCCGTTCTTCTATAGAAGTCTACTTTGTTCAGCCTTTGTAGGATTTTGATTTGATTTCTCTCAGGCACAAATTTTAAATGGAATCAAAATACAGAAATTTTATGTTAAATGGATCATCTTGTCTAATAAAGGACAAAGTAAACAAAACTAAATCAACTTGCTAAGGAAACGGAATTTATAGAAAAACTTTAACATGAATCATATAACATTTTATTTCTATAAATCTATGATTTTAAACTCTATTAGTTCTTTTTTGATATCTGCTATCACCAGTTCTTGGCTACGCGAAAACCTTATTCATATTTTAAAGGATAAATTAGATTGGAATCAAGGTTGTATCAGTCAGGATAGAAACACTGAAGTTTCGTCTTGTTCTTACTATTTGTCTATTGTGGGCCATCTGGGGGCTTCTGCTCCAGATTATTCCCACTCAGGGATGGACATTGATGAAACCTTATCTTATGGAGCATTCCTGGTCACTATGGCAGGTAGAAGGAAGTGGGAAATCACTCATTGGCTCTTGAAGTGTGCAAGAGAGGCATTATCACTTCTGTTCACATTTCACTGCCCAAATAAGACATATAGACTTGGCTAACTAGAAGAAAGAAAGGGGAGGTGTGAGCCCACTTTGTGCTTAGAGGAAAATTAGAATATTGGGGGAATAGCCTGATGAGTAACATAGAGGTGAACCCTTTTACTACCATGAATCTCCCTCCCTCACATTCAGGAGAGGTCATAGGAGTGGGGAGGTGAGGCTCATAACCGGGAATTGTACTCACAGACCAGCACGTGTGGCAGAGCTGACTGTGGTGTCTGCACATGAACATCACCCTTCTTGTCTGTCTTGGGGAGCTGTGAGCTCTTGCCTCAAATAAGGAGGGGAGACTCTGTTGTTCTTGTGTGCTGCTGTAGTTTGAAAATCTCTGACTTCTTCAGTGAGGACAGGAGGACCTCTGAACACAGAATCTCTTGGATCCCTTCCGTAAATGATGTAGGCATCTAGCAGTAGTATTCTAACCCTTTTCTCTAAAAGCTTTTCCCATTGTCATCCTCAGCCACCCATCTAAAATCTGGTGCTCAAATATCTCACCTTGCAATAAACATTTCATCTCCACTCTCTCCTAATTGTTAACATTTATTTAGCAGTTACTGTGTGCCAGTCACTGTTTAAGCATTTGAACTGTAATTACTCATCTAATCCTCATAATAACTCAAGGAGGTGGATACTCTTATTACTCTCATTTTATAACTGAGGCACAGAGAGGTTAAGGAACTGTCTGGATAGTAGGTGAGCTGGGATTCAACCCCAGGTAGTCTGGCTTTGACTGTATGGCCACTGTATGGCCTCTTGGTTACTAGCACAGTATAATATTTGGAGAAAATGAACTCTATTTGAATGTGGGTACAAACAATGAAATGCTCAATGATGCCAATAGCAGCTCACAGAGATTCTCAGGGACTAAAATCTTCATAATCTTATACTCTCTATTTAAATCAATAGGACAAAACTCATGCAGATGTAACAATGGCCCAGCAGGCACCTTCATCCTTATGCAACTAAGCCAGAACAAATTTACATGATTGTTAACAGAGCCTCTGTGATTACAAGCAGATAAGCTGAAGTATCTGTTTTAAAGAAACACAGGTTTCTGTAGACCTAAACTCATCATGATGCACATGTAGGGTGAAGCTTGTAGAATTTCCCTAGGAAATCAGTGTTGCAAAAATAAACTTAAAAGTTCTTTAAAGCAAAAGGGGGCTCAGTGCTAAAGTTGTTAGAGCTTATCTAATAGTATGCTAATAAATATTTAACAGTTGGGTCTCTGGAAAAAGAAAGTCTGTCTATAGTGGTTGCCAATTTCTGTGGTATAAATACTCCCATCGTTTCAATGTCAAGTTACCATGTAGTGTCAGAATGCAGAGTTGGAAAGAAAGGCTAAGAATTGGCTCTCACAAGCCAGTATGAGCTGGCTTTAGCACACCAGTGACATTAGATGAGAGAAAAAAGATACCCCATAGCTCAGATTTATTTAAAAATATAATGTCAAGAGTTCCTGTTGTGGCTCAGTGGAAATAAATCTGACTAGTATCCAGGAGGACGCAGGTTCAGTCCCTGGCCCCAGTGTTGCCTTGAGCTGTGGTATAGGTCTCAGACGTTGGATCTGGCATTGCTGTGGCTGTGGCGTAGGCCAGCAGCTGCAGCTCTGATTTGACCCCTAGCCTGGGAACCTCCATATGCTGTGGGTGGGGCCCTAAAAAGACAACAACAACAACAAAAGTCAAATGTGAAGCACTTAACTGAAATAAATATACAATTATATCAGACCCATAAAAGAGAAATATGTTGTTCCTAATAGCAGTAAAACAATTTTTTTTCTAGACATGTCCTGGCAATTCCTCTTTTTGCTACTTTTTGGAGTTGTTTTCTGGAAAATTTCCTGATATTGCCAGGAAGCTGCCACTTTGAAGGATTTCATCTCTGAAAGAGAGAGAAAGACTAGGAGGTGAGACCTTGGGAGGCTAAGTGCCCATGGCTGAGCTGGAGAGTACCTGTGTTGAGCGTGTCATTCATCTTAAAGTGATTGACCATTTATGGAGATGGTGAGAAGGAGAAGAGCATAAAGTAGATCAATGGAAAGAAGGCAGAAAATGGAGAAACAGGAAGAAGGAGACTGAGTTGGGGGAGTACTGGGAGAGCAATGGATTTGAGGAAAAGATGAAGATGATAAGATTATGTGTGATGGTGAGTTTTTAATTATGTGATTCTGAGAAGCATTTTATTTATACCATCTAATTTAATTTCCACACTCACTTTATGAGACAGTGATTATGTTTGGGATTTTATAGATGAGCAAAATGTGCTCAGAGTTCAGTTGCTCATCCCAAGTCACCCTTTCAGTGAGTTGCTGAGCTGAAGATGGAAATAAGGTCTGAAGAGCTATAAATCCTGTGCTCTTTGCACAGTGCAGTGCTGCTTTGCTGCCTTGGTGGGCAAGAGGTGTGAGAGAAGTGTTACCGTAAGGTCACGCCCAGGAGAGCCTTTGGGCTGTGACTTTTATGAATTGTCCTCTGATAACTTTGTTGTCCTCTTCATTGCTCTTTATCTGCTCAAATCTTTAAATCTTAAGAGGCTGCAGTCAGAATAGGATGACCAGAGCACCCTATTAAGGCAGAAATTACCTGTTGGGGTGATGCATTCATCCTCAGAGTAATAGAACCTTGGCTTTCAGCTCACTCTGACCCTGGGTTGGAGGTTGCCCTTTGTCTCTGAAGGAACAGTGGCAGAAAATAGGTGTCTGCTGGGCTTGAACTTAAACATCAAGGTTGTAAAAGAAGAAGAGAGGGAGGAGAGAGAGGGAGAAACAGGGATGTTGAAACAATGGATAGACTTTTCTTGCCCAGTAAAGACTGCATCATTGAACACTGATTCTCAGTCTCTGAGTCTGACTTAAAATCACAATTTGAATGAGACATCTGCTTTAATGAGTAAGAGGATATTGATTCAAGGGGCCAGACTCCCTCATCTCCCTAGCTCTGGAATCTCGACGCTTTGATTGCACAAATCAATACGCTCTTGTGAAGGTTTAAACTCTGATTTGTGAAATAGGAACTGCATCAGGGTCCAAAAAGAACTACCCTTAGGGCAGAGCCAAAGTATCCAGCAGAGAAACTGCCTCAAGACACTGGCTCAAGGCAAATATATATTTACCACTCTGGCAGATTTCACTTAGGACTCACAACTCTAGGTGATTTATATCCAAGAGCAAAAAGTATCTCCCTTCCTCCCTCCCTCCCTCTCTCCCTCTCTCCTCTTTCTTTTCTTTTTTCTTTCTTTCCTTTTCTCTTTTCTTTCTTTCTCTCTTTCTTCCTTTCTTCTTTCTTTCTTTCTTTCTTTCTTTTCTTTCTTTCTTTCTTTCTTTCTTTCTTTCTTTCTTTCTTTCTTTCTTTCCCTTCCTTCCTCTTTCTCCCTCCTTCTCGTCCTTTCTTTCTTTTTCCTTTTTTCTTTCTTTCCTTTTTTCCTTCTTTCCTTCCTTCTTTCTTTCTGCCCATTTTATTGACTGTGAAATGTAAATAACAGTGTGTTCTACCCCCTAGGATTATTGCAAGGATTCAGTGGGATCCTTTAAGGAGGATGTTCAGTGGTCTATGTACTAAGCACTCCAGTAATTCCAGTAACTCTTCTAGGTTACACACACACAGTATATCATATATGTCACAGCACTGGCTAGGGTCTGAAAAATGGGGAAGTAAGCAGTAAGCATTAGTCTATCCAAGTGACTGTGTTCATTCTCATCTGCCTTGTATTTCTGGCTCTAGACTCAAGTCAGTCATTAAGTAGCTTCAGGAGGGCCTTCCCATCTGTCCATTTTCCCATCTCCAAAAATGTTAAAGAGTCATAGGATGTCATCTCTGCATCAGCTGTATGGCTTCAGAGACAGGTGCTTGTGCTCTTTAGACCTTAGTTCCTTTATTTTTATTTTATGATTTTATTTTTTCCATTATAGTTGATTTACAATGTTCTGTCAATTTCTACTGCACACAGAAAAGTGACCCAGTTTATATATATATATATACACACACACACACATATATGCATATGTATACACGTATGTATACACATAAAAACACACACATATATATGTGTGTGTGTAATTTTTCTTTCTCTTTATCTGTAAAGGGAGACTGGGATCTCAGTGAATTTGATATTCCCTAAGGCCTCTCCAGTAGGAATATTTCTGTATGGTTCTGTGTTCTGTTTCCTGACACTGTGCCTTTACCTCTTAATGTCTGCCTATGACTTGAAGAACTTCTCTGCTTTTTCCACTGTCTTCTCTTTCTCCAGGGTGGGGACTTCCTTGCCAGCTGTTGCTGTTTCTTTCTACTTTGAAGGGTTCCATTACTTGGCACTCACTGACTATTTCTATATGAGTGATTCTTTTTCTGTCTGATGTTCTCTGGTCTCACTCCCTGCTTCTCCCTCCCTAAACCATGAACCTGTTCTGCTAGTAAATGAAGTAAACAGGTAAACATTTTGCAGATGTTCAAACTAGATTTTTTTCCCTCTAAGCTACTTATTAAATTGTGCATGTCTTCTTTCAAGGAGGACCAGAGGAAGAAATTCCTCAGGTGACTTTATCAGGAATAGGTTTTTTTTTAAGAATAAGCAAGCAAATGTGGGACCACTATGAATTACTTAACTGACAGTGTCTCTCTCTTTGCCTTGATAGTGGAAAGAAGAGAGCCAGGTTTTGTGGCAGGTGTTTTGTGTGTTGAGCTTGCCTCTGAATTCACTTTAGTTTTCCTCAATTTGTTTTTTCCTCCTTCAGATTTCTAACTTATTCATTTAAAAAAAAAATCCTGTTAGGCTTTTGGAAGGTATGTTATGCCCTCTTAGAATAGGGCGAGATCAAGGTGAATAAGTGAATGCATTCTGTGTATTTTGCATAGTTGAGTCCTTTACTCAACTATGGGAAAAGTCATGGAAAAAGAGTCAGAGAAAGCTTCCTGGAGGAAGGTGTGGAGAGAATACACATACCTCAGCTCTTCTGCAGTTCAGTAACCGTGAAATCCCCAAAGTGGCATGTGATTTGAGGTCAGAAGCTGCAGGGATGAAAGTGAAACAGAAAATTGCATATGACATCTACATTAGAGTGGGAAGCATCTGCCATATAGCATAACCTGATCAATGGGTAAAAATCCCATTATATTTGTGTCTGCATTCAAGGGGAGGAAATTATAGATTCTGTCTACCACAGATAGTTAATATAATTTAACGGCAGATTTTTTTGTTGTTGTTGAAGTATAGTTAAGTTACAATGTTTTGTGAGTTTCTGATGCACAGCAAAGTGATTTATATATATATATATATTTTTCAGGTTCTTTTCTATTATAGATTATTACAATATATTGAATATAGTTCCCTGTACTATACACTAGGGACTTGTTGTTTATCTATCTTATATGTAGTAGTGTGTATATGTTAATCCCAAACGCCTAATTTATCTCCCCCCTCCCCTTTGGTAAACATAAGTTTGTTTTCTGTGTCTGTGAGTCTATTTCTTCTTTGTAAATAAGTTTATTTATATAATTTTTTTTAAGACTCCACATATAAGTTATATCATATGATATTTGTCTAATTTCTTTTAAGATGATAATCTCTGGGTCCATTCATGTTGCTTCAAATGCCATGATTTCATTTTTTTATGGCTGAGTAGTATTCCTTTGTGTGTATTATACCACACCTCCTTTATCCATTCATCTGTTAGATGTTTAGGTTGCTTCCATGTCTTGGCTATTTTAAGTAGTGCTGTCATGAACATTGTGGTGCATGTATCTTTTGGAATTTTGGAGTTTTCTACAGATATATACCCAAGAGTGGGATTGCCAGATCATGTGGTAGCTTTTAGCTTTTAGTTTCTTAAGGAACCTCCATACTGTTCTCCATAATGGCTGCACCAATTTACATTACCCCCAACAGTGTAGGAGGGTTCCCTTTTCTCTACACCCTCTCCAGCCTTTATTATGTGTAGACTTTCTAATGATGGCCATTCTGGCCAGTGTGAAGTGGTACATCATTATAGTTTTGATTTGCATTTTTCTAATAATTAGCAGTATTGAGCATTTTTTCATGTACTTGTTGGCCATCTGTATAACATCAGATTTTGTCTCAATCAGAAGTAAGAACTTCCTGTATTCCTCTGGCCCTTTCTTTGGACCACACTTTTTTTTTTTCTTTTACTATATTATGATTCCAGAGTACTGTCATGAGTGAGAAGGACATCAATAACTCGTATCATGAGCTTCCTAACTCTGGATTTGACCTTAAGATCTGAACAATCCAGGAAGATTTGTCTCACTGTCTAGAATAATCCATTGCCTATAGTGACCTTGGGACCTACCTGATCTCCATCACTATTCATATCATCTCCACCTGCTAGCCCTGTTTCTGTTCACAGCCCATTTTCTTCTACCACTCATTCTCTAATATGAAGGCAATGGATGCATTTTAGTAATGGGTCTTTGTGGAGATTGAAAAAATTAGTATTCCAAAGGATAATGTCTTTATGTAGATTGATATAATAAACAAGATGGTTAGCACTTTCTTTTAGTGCCTTACCTGTGACCTTCAAAGTCCTCCATGTGAGTTTCCAGCTATAGAGTCCACTTACCAAGTATGGTTTCTTAGTAAGAGCAGCTGGATGCTCTCTAGGAGCAGGACTTGTTTTGCTTCCAGTGACTGCCTTTAGAGAATATGAAAATCCTTTCACCACCAAGACCCAAGAAAACACTGTGATGGACGTTGCACAGTCACTGAAAGTCTCTCTTGATGCTAAGCCCACAGAATCTAGCTTTATTCAGAGACAGAGTGATAACTCAAGCTGTCAGACTAGAAGCATCTTTTTGCAAGCAAAATCCTGCTTTCAAAATAATGCGAATCCTCTAACAATGGGACTTTTCATCCTGGCCTTTTTCTGCCTTAAGTTTATGAAACCTCCTATACATCTCCGTGGCCTCCTTGGAAATCTATAAATTGCTAGTATCAGGGATGTTGCCCACAACAGTTCCAGAATATCTGAGGACAAAAAGCTGGACGGGACATACATTCCTATAGACCTATTACAACATCTTAGCATTCTGCCTACTTTGCAAAACCCTTTGTCCTTAAACATGCTATTGTTGGGAGCTTGTCACATGGCTTCAATTAAATGCAAGGGAGGCTGGGAAATTCAATCCACCCACCAGTGTACCTAGACTGAAAAACCAGGCTTGGTGACCACCTAGATGTCTCTGACACTGTTTGGAAAGCACAAGGGAATCTACCCTTGAATATCTGAAATGTACCTTTGAAATGTCTGATAACAACAAAATCCAAACAAATGTCACGAAACCCATTAGTGAAAGGCCAAGGAACTTTAGCTATGGGAAATAAACTATGATCTGGAACTTTAGGTACTCTCATTTCTAAGTGGGAGAAAATGAAAATGAAACAAATAATACACAGATCTCAGTCAAATCTGACTCCTGCCTTTGGTTGATACTCATTACAATGAGAAATCAATAGTGTGAGTTTCAGCTGCACCCAGAGGCAGAGATCAAAGTATCCAGAGATCAGTCACCAAAAGTTCTGAAGAAAGGAAGGATGCTCTCCTTTGTCCAGTTGGTGTTGGAACATGAAAGAGCAGGATGGTATATGACCTGGTTAAAAGAGTCATCTGTTAGAACTTGGGACTTTCCCAGAAGATGAAATAGTTCTTTCTCTTGAAATTCCTATGTAACAGTAATAATCACAAAAGTGAATCTTGATTGAACACTTACTCTGGCCCAGGCAGTTCCCCTGCATTATCTTATTTTTCTTCTCAAAGAGGTAGCACTATTAGCCCTACTTTGCAGAGGGAGAACTGAGACTTAGAGAAGTTAAGGAACTCACCAGAGTCCATAGCAACTAAATGTTAGAGCTGATATACAGACTTTGGTGCATCTAACAACAGAGACCATGCACTAAAGCCAACGCTTAGAAGCTGTCAGTACAAGGTCTTGGACTTGATTAATTCTTACTAAGAGCTCCTGTAATGAATGACCTTTGACTTAACCTCTTCCTGCTTCCATTTGCTTATCCCAAAAGAGGAATAATATGGCATGGTGAGGATTAAATGAGTTGATACATGTAAAGAATTTTAACTAGTCCCAAGGACACAAAGATGGTCCAATAAATGTTAGCTTCAGAGTTGGGGGAAGAGGGATAAATTAGAAATTTGGGATTAGCAGATACTATGTATAAAATAGATAAACAATAAGGACCTACTATATAGCCCAGGGAGCCATATTCAGTATCTTGTAATAATCTATAATGGAAAAGAATCTGAAAAAGTGGTATACACATGCACACACACACACCCCACTTAATCACTTTTCACTTTGCTGTACACTTGAAACATTGTAAATCAACTGTACTTCAATAAAAAAAAATGTTAAGAAAAAGAGGTTGTGCAATGATAATAGTCTGATATTTGCTTCATGTTAATTGTGTGTTAGGGAAAAGTGGGTTGGTAAATGGATAAAATAGTGTGGACACATATTGAGTCTTACTGAAGCTGGGAGATGGTACATGGATGTCAGTTGTGATGTTACTCTCTTTTGTATGTGTTTGGAGTTGTACATATAAGAAAGATTGGTGAATGGATACATAGTTATGTGTTTCAGGTGAAAATAAACTTTTGAAGTTTGACAAAGGGGAATTCCAAATATTCTGATATTCTGTGCCTTTAGTCTGACTGCTCTAGCTAGGATTTTGCTCTCACTGGAGAGCAGTGAGGTGCAATCTTGGTTGCCATTCAGCTCTCTTGACAGTGGTGACTATTTGCCCTTTTCAAATATTGTGGCATTTCTTGTGGTTTCCATATATGTAGATAGTCACATAGCTATTGCCCCTTCTCTTTGAAAACTTCAGCAGGTTTCCTTTTCCTCAGAGTTTGGCATTGGAGCTTCTGAGGAACACACAAAACACCCCAACAGAGAAGGAGCAGAGAGCAGGGGACATTGGATGAGATGGATTTAAAGAGCAAAGAGTTGTGATGGTTGTTTAGAGACCAGAAACCAATGTGAAAGTGGGAGTTGAAAAAGGAGGAAACAGGCATCAGTTAAGCTATTTAAGGGAGAAAGAGCACAAATTACATCGTAAAGGATAAAAATGTGGACATTTATATCTTCATTAGGGAGCTTATTAATTAGAATCGAGTTGCTAACCAGTTTATGATTCCCTGGGACTAGGATGAGCCTCTAAAAGGAGCCCAAGCAGAGAGCAGCCAGTCTGGATAATTAGCATTGCTTGTCTTGGGGTTTGCACCAGCCCCACAGACAACTTAATATTTGGCAGTGAGGTTATCAGACCTGGGCTGCTACACTCATGAGCAGCACAAATTCCCAGGCTCCTGAGCAGTTGCCAAAGTGGGTTCCTCCTTCCCTTTATTGGAAATGAGAGACAAGCTGAGTGGTCTTACTTGGTGATGGCCCAGGACCTCCATGAACCTTTCCTGATGTGTGGCATGTGCTCTCCCCAGTCCTAGGTGGGCTTATGGACTCTGTCTTCAAAGCACAGTGATATACCCAGGCACCACTCTCCTCTCATCCCAGTGGCAGTGAATGGCACGTGTGGTAGTTGGAGGGCAGCCTCCTTCTCCGATCCATTCCTTTTTGTGTCTCTCTCTTGGTCTGTCTTTCATTGATGATCCCACACTCATTGGGCTTGATGATTTCATTTTCATTAGATTGCACTAAGATACAGAAGATGAAAGGATGCTGGAGGCCGTTCTCCTGCCTCTCTGTTCTGGTTATGCTGGCAAGGAAGAGAAAATATGAGTTGTTTCTCCATCAGTATTCCAGTGTCTAATCTCCCTCAAGTTTCTTAAGTATCAAGAAGCAGTGATGGTATTACTGTCTTCTTGATTCTGATCCTTGATTTTAGGGCTCTAGCCACATGGATATGATGTTGTATTTATATTTGCAGTGACAGCCTTAGAGGTGGATCAATTTTATATTGTTCTGGGAGTCATTCCTGGAGGCCCATCTTAGAGTCTGTTCCTTTAGCCCTCTCATCAATTCTGTGAAGCTTTGAATTCCCTGCCTTAAATCTTCTGCTCACAGTAACCCAAGTGCTTTATATTTTCTGTATTGAAATTTAACTGTTAGAGCCTCAAGTGCTTTACATTAAACTTACTCTTGAACCTATTCCTGGTCCTAGAATCTGAATCCTAAGTTTGACCTGAAAGTGGCAATTAAAAATAAGGGCACTGTTAAGAGAGAAGACAGGCAAGTGTGGGAACCAAGTGTGACACTGACTTGAGTCTGGCTCTGTAATTAGTTTTTACTAGATCAGTTAGGTGTTCCTTGTTATGAATGTCACCAATGTCTTGAAGAGGGTCATTGCAGATTGTATTGGCAGCCAGGGCTTTTTTTAAAGCTCTCTTGGTGCTAAAAAGCAGATGAGGGTAGCTTAAATAGGTGATGGGTATGTGTGTTTACCTGTTGCCTCACCCGTTCTTAACTGTTGAAATCAGTAAGGATAATGTAGTCATCTTTCCTAGTGGGAAATGTAGTTTAGTGTGGAAATAATTGAATTGGTAATGAGAAGGTGGAAGTGCTGTTTTGTGTTGAAATATTCATTTCTCTCATAACTATTGAGTAAATGTAGCCATTACTGTATGCACACAATCCTCTTTAATCCTCTGACTATTCCAGCAGCAGGTAGACACTTCCTGCTGAGAAACATATTTGAGGAAGATGAGCTTTTTTAGAAGGAGCATGAATCTGTTCACCATCTGGGGAGGCAAGAATTATTCTTCTGTGTTCAGCATGAATTCAGGTGAGTTCAGGAGAGGGGAAGCAGTGATGTTGCTCTAAATTTTGGCTGCCTACTGAACTCAGCTTGTAGCAGCTGCACCTGAAGATACTGCTGATCAGATCAATAGCTTAAAGCAGACCATCACAGAAAGCAGGGCATACCTCTGAGGTCTAACAAGGGGTGGTTATCGGTGGCATCAGTTTTTGTAGTAAAGGCATCATCTTATCCAAGATGGCCTTGTAAACCATTTTTAGTTTTTTGTAGAAATTTTCTTAAATGCTTGGTTGCCTTATAGCAAATGGCCTTGCCTCACATAGAACATCTCCACTCTCTCTAAACATTTATTTCATTTAGTTACATTCATGTAAATAATTATTACTGTGCCCCAAATATTAACTCAATTCTTATAACAAAGTTTGGAAGTAGGTACTATTACTTTTCCTGTTTTATAGATGGTAAAACCAAGACACAGAAAGATCCAGGAACTTACCCATGGTCATACAACTAGTAACAGGATTCAGAACCAAGTAGTGGCTCCATGGTCCCTTCTCTGAACCACTTTCATATACTCCTCATCTTTACCTTTTCTTCATTTCAGAGACTGCCCCATCTTGCCTTGTTTCCAAGGCAAGGAATGCTGCATTTTGTTCAGATTGTTCACTCCCTAAGAGGGCTCAGTCAAGGGGACTTGGAGAACGAAATTTAGCCTGTCTTCTGTTCACCAAACTGTGTGTTCTGCTGTGCTGCACCCACCCAGAGCCTAGTTTTGATTAAGGTGCTGTGTGTGGTAATAGAAGCTCACTCTAAGGCCCATTCCTCCATCTTCGCACTGGGTCCCACCCCTTCCTATCTCTTCCAACACCTTGGAGCTTCAGTGATTTCCCAAACATGGGCAAGAATTTGACATGAATAACATGAAACTAAATGTCCTAATATCCATTTATTATCTGGAGGTAGTCTTAGCTTCTTTTACCTATACCACAGTACTAATATTTAAACCCTTTAATTATTTTCAGAGCCTTTTCCAAGGATTCTTTTGAAGTCTTCTCAATCCCTCTTCATTATAAAGCTGCTAAAGAATGAAAAGCAAAGACACCATAAAATTAAAAGCATTAAATCCAACTGCCTTTTACAGCATTGTTTCTATAGGAAAGTGTGTTCTGAGTTTCATTTTAGGATGCCTAGAGAACTTCTCCCTCTAACCTAAGGGCTTGAGAATGTAGAGCAATTGGTGCTGACAACGAGATGGTGGCTGTTGATGCGACTTGGCCATCCACAGCTGAGAGTTCATAGTTTGGAACACCACTTCCAACTTGTTTCCCGAAGCCACTCTTGCCATCTTTTAATTCATTCTTGACATATGCAGCCAGACAGATCTTTAGAAATGCAAGTGTGATTATGACACTCTTCTTAAAATCCTTGAATTTCTAATTGCTTGTCCTAATTGCTCTTAGGATAAGATCCTTAACACGGCTTATGGAATGAGCTGGCCCTTGTCCAGCTCTTCGGCTGCATCTTGATCTGTTCTCCTCTCCATCACTGTACATTAGCCACATTGGTCTCCTTTTCATTAGTTCTAGTGTTCTGAACTCTCTTCCACTACAGTTTATTCATGTGTGCTTTTCCAGGTACCTGAAATATTCTACTCCCTTCTCCTTGCCTGGCCAATTGCTACTCATCCTTCAGATCTTTAACTTAGATGTCACTTTCTCAGGAAGAAATGTTTTTGTACTCAAGGCAACCTATGACTTTCCTGTAGAGCACTTATTACAGGTTAATATTAAATGTATTTAATGTCTCTTTTCCTGCATAGACTGTAACCTCTATTAGGTTGTGGCTATGTTTGTCTTATTTTTCTCTTCTGCACATAAGTTTGAGTAAACATTTTTTGAATGATTAAATGAGTAAATGAATTGAGTGAATTAACCAGATGTGACTTTACATATGTGCCTGCCTTTTTTTCCTCAACTTAGGTTTCAAATTTTCCGAAGGCAGGGACTGTATCTTTATTCATTTTTATAGGGCCTAAATTGTCTAGTGCAGTGCTTTGCAAATAGTGAGCTTCGGTGAAAATTGCTGGTTAATCAATTGACCTGTGAATCTCAGATAAATTAGGAAAGGTGTGGAAAAATAAGGAAAAGGTCAGGATGAAATATATTAGGTCATTCTAATGAAAGAGTACAGTCTGGTGTTTCAATGTACAGTGATATACTGGTCTCTGCTTATGTCTAGTGATGAACAAATTAGTAGATTACACCCTATATCGAACTCTCTTTTTTCAACTTGATTGCTTGTTTGGCTGATGATTTTTGTCTCCATTAAAAATCTTTGTTTAGCACAGGTGAAAGTCTTCGGCCTGGGTTAGTAACAGCTGCTAAGCATATTTACTCTTTTGTTTCTGAGAGTAATTGATATTTTTCATCAACTTGTTGAGATGCCAAGGACCAGGTGTAATAGTTAGCTGATTAAACTCATTGTGATGATGGAGACAGAATGTCTCAGGTTTTCTCTTTTAATTTATTGATTTTGGATGGGACTAATTTTCATGGCTGTAGACTGTGCTTATTATCTCCACAGTTATCTGTTTTCAATTCTTTCTGTTGGAAGAAAGCAGGACAGAACCCTGAGCTTCTGGTTCAGAGGATCACAAATCAATCCCTCTCCTGTGCCTATGGATTCTGACTTAAATTAGTGAAGTTATATTCTATGTCTTTTTTTCTTCCTTTCTACATTAAGAAAATTCTCCCCTATGCTGTGAAGAAAAACAGGAAAGCAGAAAAGTAATGGGAATAGATTTTGCATCTTCTCTTGTTCTATCTGAAATATCATCATCGTTGCTTTCTTTTCAGTGCCATCTTGTCTTATACTTTTAAAGCCCCTTCACATATGTTTATCTCATTTGCTTTCCTTTCAACTGTTGCCCAATTTATAGATGAAGAATCCTGGATTCACAGAGGCAAATGACTGAGCTGAGGTCATACGGATAGGTAATGAGTGAAACTGGGTATATTTTCCAGGACTTTTCTGGTTGTAAGGAAGAAAAAAACAATTTGAACTAGCTCCTAGATTAAGAGAAAAGGAATATATTGTAAAGAGTTTGGCATTATTTACAGAATGGAAGAACATGTTATAGGATTTGGAGACTTTGAGAAGTAGAAACAAATCTGAAGCCTGCAGGGATTTCTGAGTCCTTCTCATATTTATTTCTTCTGGGGCACTGACATCACTGGATCAAACTTTCCCGTGTAGTCGGGAACATGATTATTAGTAGGGCTGCCGTGTATCACATGCAGTGTACAATTATGCTTCATCTAAAGGTCACTAATGTAGAAACAAGATTTGTATGTTTATTATGGCAAATTTCCAGCAGATGGCACTCAAGTGTCTTTTCTAACAAAAATCAGTAAAATGATTTGAGGAAGAGATACATTTCTCTATTTGCACAAAGGTGCCTTAGTGGGTACTGGAAACTTATTGTCTTGTTGCTCTGAGATCATGCTTTTCCTGATTACAACCAAAGAAGAAAGAAAAGCCTAGACAATAACTTTAATAGATCTGACTTGGGTTCTATCTTGGATCAATTTCTATGTTTGGGAGTGATTCATGATTGACCCCTCAGACATTACATGTGTATATACATCCACAAATAGGCTGCTTTCTGTATATAAAAATTCCACTCGTACTTATATAAAGCAGTGAATCCTCGTGTAGTCACAAATATACTCCCCCCTCCTCCCACCCGACTCTTTCAGGAAAGGTATTTCAAAGTCACCAACCCCTGCATTTACTTGTTAGCAAATCCAGGGTCTTTGGGAGATACGGCACCTCAAGATTCTGAATCCTATGGGCATTGGGACTAACTTAACCATTTCCAACCCATCTAAGATAGAATAGTACAGGACAAAGAAAGTAGCCACAGTAAGAATTCAGGCTTGGAAAAAAGAAGAAGGATAAGCAATGTGAGCAGGACAACTCCAGAGGACAAACTGTACTCCACTCAGTAGGACCAGTAGGGCATATTCACTTTTGTCACTGTCTTGGCTGCAGTTAGTTCTTTGGCATGCTGTCCCCAGGAAGGTTTTCCTTGGTCATGTCCCTTTATGGCCACAGTAGATAAGAGGACAGCTCATGGAAGGCTATATTCTCCCAAAAGCCCAGTTGCTATTATTATTGTTACAAAGACCCATGATTACCTTTGAGATGGAACAATTTCAGGTTTCTAAATTAGGAATTTCACCAGTAAAGCACCTCTTTTAAAAAGTTAGTTGGCTGTCACCGATGAGTTCATTTTAATGAACTATGGCTTCTGATTAATAACTTCTTCATTGGCTTCTGCCTCAGGGTAACTGAGGCAATAGACTGATGTGGTAAAAGAGAGCTTGACTGTCTTCTGGCCACTGATTGCATCCCAATTATTTGCACTTTGTGATGAGAAAATTGCTGCCCTTTCCTAGGGGCAAGTGCACTGCAGGAGTTGTTTTGGAGAAGTGGGTGGTCAGGCTTTTCCCATTTCTAGGTTACTCCTGGGTATCCCCTGTCCTTTTTGGTGAAATAACTTTACTGTAGGACAGAAAATTTATCTCTAATAGTTTTGCAGGCAGCATGGTTTTCTGATTCTTAGAGCTTTGGATCACCAGCTATACACAAAAAAGGCCTCTGTTTTAACAATTCTGTATATCTATATTCTTATTTCCTATTGATTTTTAAGAAATGTCAGCTTGGATTAAGGCTTATTTTCCTTTTAAAGGACCTTACTAAAGGTCCTAAGAAATAGTCAGCATGCTCTTGTTTCTTTTTTTCCTTTCAAATTTTAGTCATTTATTACGGAAATTGTTTTATCGGTCATTTTTCTGGCATGAATATAAACCAAGTTCCCATTACATCTCTTGACTGCCTGTCAATGTTCTATTGATACAGTCTAATTTTATTTTTTTCTTTCTTTTTTTATTACCCAATGAGTTTATTACATTAATAGTTGTACAATGGTCATCATAATATAATTTTATAGGATTTCCATCCCACACCCTCAGCTCATCCCCTCACCCCCCCAAACTGTCTCCTTTGGAAACCATAAATTTTACAAAGTCTATGAGTCAGTATATGTTTTGCAAAAAAGTTCATTGTGTCCTTTTTCAGATTCCACATGTAAGTGATAGCATTTGATGTTGGTGTCTCATTGTCTAACTAACTTCTCTTAACATGATAATTTCTAGGTCTATCCATGTTGCCAAAAATGCCGGTATTTCATTCCTTTTAATGGCTGAGTAATATTCCATTGTGTATATGCACCACGTCTTCTTTAGCCACTCCTCTGTTGATGGACATTTAGGTTGCTTCCATGTCATGGGTATTGAAAATAATACTGCAATGAAGTACATGTGTCTTTTGGAGTCATGGTTTTCTCTGGATAGATGCCCAGGAGTGGGATTGCTAGATCAAATGCTAGTTCTATTTCTGGTTTTCTGAGGAATCCCCGTACTGTTTTCCACAGTGGTTGCACCAATTTACATTCCCACCAACAGTGTAATAAGGTTCCTTTTTCTCCGCACCCTCTCCAGTACTTATTGTTTGTAGACTTTTTGTGATGGCCATTCTGGCCAGTGTGAGGTAGTACCTCATGGTGGTTTTGATTTGCATTTCTCTAATAATGAGTGATGTTGTACATCTTCTCATGTGTTTTTTGGCCATCTGTATGTCTTCTTTGGAGAATTATCTGTTTAGATCGTCTGCCCATTTTTGGATGGGGTTGTTTGTTTTTTTTGGTATTGAGCAGTAGGAGGTGTTTATAAATTTTGGAGATGAATCCCTTGTCAGTCACTTCATTTGCAAAGATTTTCTCCCATTCTGTTTTGTTTAGGGTTTCCTTTGCTGTGCAGAAACTTTTAAGTTTAATTAAGTCCCACTTGTTTATTTTTGTTTTTACTGTCATTACCCTAAGAGGTGGATCTGAGATGATGTTGCTGTCATTTATGTTGGGGAGTGTTTGGCTTATGTTTTCCTCTAAGAGTTTTATAGAATCTGGTATTAAATGGAGGTCTTTAATCCATTTGGAGTTGATTTTTGTGTATGGTGTTAGGAAGTGTTCTAATTTCCTTCTTTTCCATGTAGCTGTCCAGTTTTCCCAGCACCACTTATTGAATGGGGTGTTTTTTCTCCATTGTATAGTCTTGCCTCCTTTGTCATAGATTAGTTGACTGTAGGTGTGTGGGTTTAATTCTGGGCTTTCTATCCTGTTCCACTGATCTAGATTTCTGTCTCTGTGCTAGTACCATACAGTTTTGATGACTGTTACTTTGTAGTATAGTCTGAAGTCCGGGAGCCTGATTTCTCCAGCTCCATTTTCCTTTTTCAGGATGTCTTTGGCTATTCTGGGTCTTTTGTGCTTCCAAAGAAACTTTAAAATATTTTGTTTGAGTTCTGTGAAAAATGTCCTTGGTAATTTGATAGGGATTGCATTGAATCTGTAGATTGCCTTGGGTAGTATAGTCATTTTGATAATATTAACTTCTTCCAATCCACGAGCATGGTATGTCTTTCCATCTGTTTGTGTCATCTTTGATTTCTTTCATCAGTGTCTTATAGTTTTCAGAGTATAGATCTTTTCCTCTTTAGGTAGGTTTACTCCTAGGTATTTTACTCTTTTGGATGCAATGGTAAACAGAATTGCTTCCCTAATTTCTCTTTCTGATGTTTCATTGTTAGTGTATAGAAATGCTGTTGATTTCTGTGTATTAATTTTGTATCCTGCGACTTTGCCAAGTTCATGGATGAGCTCTAACAGTTTTCTGGTAGAGTCTTTAGGATCCTCTAGGTATAGTTTCATGTCATCTGAAAATAGTGATAGATTTACTTCTTCCTCTCCAATTTGGATTCCTTTTATCTCTTTTACTTCTCTGATTGCCATGGCTAGGACTTCCAAAACTATGTTGAAGAGTAGTGGTGAGAGCAGACATCTTTGTCTTGTTCCTGATCTTAGTGAGAATTCTTTCAGCTTTTCACCTTTGAGAATGATGTTAGCTGTGGGTTTGTCATACAGTGCCTTTATTATGCTGAGGTAGGTTCCCTCTGTGCCCACTTTCTGAAGGGTTTTTATCAGAAATGGGTGTTGGATTTTGTCAAAGGCTTTTTTCTACGTCTATTGAGAGGATCATATGGTTTTTATTCTTCACTTTGTTAATGTGGTGTATCACACTGATGGATTTGCGGATATTGAAGAGCCCTTGCATCCCTGGGATAAATCCCACTTGATCATGATGTACAATCCTTTTAATGTATTGTTGGATGCGGTTTGCTAGTATTTTGTTGAGGATTTTTGCATTGGTGTTCATCAGTGAAATTGGCCTGTAATTTTCTTTTTTTTTGTGGTATCTTTGGTTTTGGTATCAGGGTGATGGTGGCCTGATAGAATGAGTTTGGGAGTGTCCCTTCCTGTGCAATTTTTTGGAATAGTTTCAGAAGGAGAGGTGTTAGCTCTTCTCTAAATGTTTGGTAGAATTCACCTGTGAAGCCATCTGGTCCTGGACTTTTGTTTGTTGCAAGTTTTTTTTAATCACAGTTTCAATTTCAGTTCTTGTGATTGGTCTGTTCATCCTTTCTATTTCATCTTGCTTTAGTCTTGGAAGATTGTACCTTTCTAAGAATTTGTCCACTTCTTCTAGGTTTTCCATTTTATTGGAGTATAGTTGCATACAGTAGTCTGTTAGGGTCCTACATATTTCTGTGATGTCCAGTTGTAACTTCTCCTTTTTCATTTCTAATTTTATTGATTTGAGTCCTCTCTCTTTTTTGCTTGATAAGTCTGGCTCGGGGTTTATCAATTTTGTTGATCTTTTCAAAGAACCAGCTTTTCATTTCATTGATCTTTTCTATGGTTTTCTTCAGTTTCCTAGTTCATTGATTTCTGCTCTGATCTTTATGATTTCTTTCCTTCTATAACTTTAGGTCTTGTCTGTTCTTCTCTCTTGAGCTGCTTTAGATGTAAAGTTAGCTTGTTTATTTGGGCTTTTTCTTGTTTCCTAAGGTGGGCTTGAATTGCTATAAACCTTCCTCTTAAAATGGCTTTTGCTACATCCCATAGGTTTTGGAGTGTCGTATCTTCGTTGTCATTTGCAGCTAGGTATTTTTTTAATTTCCTCTTTGATTTCTTCAGTGATCCATTGGTTGTTTAGTAGCATGTTGTTGAGTCTCCACGTGTTTGTGTTTTTTGCAGTTTTTTTCTTGTTGTTGATTTCCAGTCGTATAGCATTGTGGTCAGAAAAGATGCTTGATATGATTTCAATTTTCTTAAAGTTACTGATGTTTGATTTGTAGCCCAGGATGTGATCAATCTTAGAGAATGTTCCATGTGCACTTGAGAAGAATGTGTATTCTGTTGCTTTGGGATAGAATGTCCTATAAATATCTATTAAGTCCATCTGGTCTAATGCTTCATTCAGGGCCTGTGTTTCCTTATTGATTTTCTGTCTGGATGATCGGTCCTTTGCTGTAAGTGGGCTGTTAAAGTCCCCCACTGTTATCGTGTTTGTCAGTTTGTCCTCTTAAGTTTTCTAGCAGTTGCCTTATATATTGTGGTGAACCTATGTTGGGTGCGTAGATATTTAAAATTCTTATATCTTCTTCTTGGATTTATCCATTGATCATTATGTAGTGACCTTCCTTGTCCCTTAAAATATTCTTCATTTTAAAGTCTATTTTGTCTGATATGAGTATTGCTACTCCAGCTTTCTTTTGATTCCTGTTTGCATGGAGTATTTTCTTCCATTCTCTCACTTTCAGTTTGTATGTGTCTCTAGAAGTGAAGTGGGTCTCTTGAAGACAGCATATATATGGGGTTTTTTTGTATCCATTCAGCCAGTCTATGTCTTTTGATGGGGGCATTTAGTCCATTAACATTTAAGATAATTATTAATATGTGTGTTCTTACTGCCGTTGTATTAATTGCTTTGGATTTGGTTTTTTTTGCTCTTTTTTTTCCCCTTTGTCTCTTGTTCTATCCTCTTGTGGTTTGATGACTGTCTTTAGCGTTGTATTTGAGGTGATTTTTCTTATTTTTTTGTGTATCAATTGTAGATTTTTGGTTTGCAGTTATTTTGAAGTTTTGATATAAGAGTCTATATATGTACACGAGATTGTATTAAGTTGTTGGTCTCTTAATTGCAGGTTCCTCTCCAGTGTCCTGCATTTGTACCCTCCTCATGATTTCTGATTTTGGTGACATAATTGTGCGTAAATGATTTCATATCTTTACTGTATATATACCTTTACGGGTGAGCCTTGTCATTTGTGGTATTTTTGTTTCTGGTTCTTCTGTTTTGTTTCTATGGAGACTTTGCTTTGCCCTGGGACCCAGTGCATGTGAAAGTCTGCGTGCACCTTTTAAGAATGGGGTCTCCATTTCTCCCAGTCCCATGGAGCTCCTGCACACAAGCCTCACTGGCCTTCAATTCCAGATGCTCTTGGGGGCTCTTTCTCCCAGTGCCAGATCCCCATGCATGGGGGTTTGATTTGGGGCTCAGAATTCTTACACCTTTAGGTGAGTCTCTGTGATACAGTTACTTTCCAGTCTGTGGGACTTTCCACCTGGAGAGGGTTTGGGGTTGCTTATATCACATAATCACCTCTCCTTCCTCTTGATGTGGCCTCCTCTTGGTCTTCTGGAGTAGGATATCTTTTTGAAAGTTTCCAGTCCATTTGGTTGAAGATTGCTCAGCATTTGGCTGTAAATTTTGTTGTTTTCAGGAGAGAGATTTTGCCCCAGTCCTTCTATTCTGCCATCTTAATCCCATTTCTGGATACAGTCTAATTTTAAAGTTTTTAAAAACTGAAATTTAGTTGATTTACAATATACTAGAGGTGTGAAAAACAGTGATTCAACATCTTTATAGATTTATTCCATTTGAAGTTATTATAAAATATTGGCTATATTCCTGATGGTGTACCATATATCTTTGTAGCTTACTTATTTTATCCATAGTAGTTTGTTCCTCTTAATTCTCTATCCCTTTCTTGCCCTTCCACCCTGCCCTCTCCCCACTGGTAATCACTAGTTTGTTTTCTGTATCTGTGAGTCTGTTTCTGTTTTATTATATTTTTTCATATTCCACATATAAGTGATAACATACAGTATTTGTCTTTCTCTGTCTGACTTATTTTACTAAGCATAATACTCTCCAGGTCCATCCATGTTGTTGCAAATGGCAGAATTTCATTATGGTTGAGTCTTGTTTCTTCGTATTTTTTCTACCAAGCCACCAAAATATTGTCTGTCTACCAAGACACAGCAGGTAATATCAATTTTAACTGTTGATAATATCTATTTTGTTTTCATGTAAGAAGGATTTCTGTCTTTCCAGCTGGGAGTGGTGTGATTCTCACTTGCTCTACCTCATATCAACTAAGCCCTGTTTACCTTTAAGTCTCTGTGTATCGTTCTACTTCCTGATACTGATTTCTGTAGTAATTGGTAATCTTTGTATTATTAGTGACAAATTTAAGTGTATATAGTCTAAGAAAAAAGAGGGAGGAGGGGAATATGGAAGGATCTTGAGTAGCTCACGTAAGAGCTATAGGAAGAGGAATATCTTCACACGTCTGTGACTGCAACTGGGGAATTGCCTCTCTGTCTCCTCTTCCAGATTCTCTGGGGTTTTGTTTGTTTTGTTTTTGTTTTTTTGACTGTGCCCGCTGCATGCAGAAGTTCCCAGGCCAGGGATTGAAGCCACACAACAACAGTAACCATGCTGGATCCTTAATCACTAGGCCACCAGGGAACTCATCCAAATTTGAGGCTTCCTTTGCTCAGACTCTTCCTCATGGTTACAGGAAGATATAGGTCATATCCTGCACCTCACAGTGAAAGAAGGAAGGGAGATTCTTCCCTTCCTGCTCTAGGAGAAAAATACTGGAGAAGAGCTCTGATTCGCTTTGCTTGCTGAGGCTGAGGGGTGGGGCTGACATTGTTTAACTAGCTCACTGGTCTACTTTCCAGGTACTAGGAATGCTGATAGCCTACTGAAGTGATAGTTGTTGAATTCTTGGTTAGCATCTTCGGTTGTTTTATTTTATTTTAATGGATAGTCAAAATTGAATACTCCAGTCTTTTTGAAACCATACTTGTGGAACTGATAATTGCCTTTTAATAGTAAGAATTAAAAACCATTATCCATTTTCCTCAGAGACAACCAACTTTCCTTTAAAAGCACTGCCCATTTTTCTTGCTGATGCTATCCCTCCAGCTTTAGCAAAACAGCCACGTTCTGCCCAAATTATGCCTTTGATGAATGTGGTCCCTGGATATTTAGCTGGGACAGTGATCTGCACAGACAGCATTGAAATGGTCAATCACAGGAGCCACTAAATCACAACTGACTGCAGGTGTGTGGTTAACAGCAGATGCTGAAGATATCAGAGCTGGCAAATTGGAATATTCCTTTCTCTTCACCTTAGGGATACTTTAGGTTTGCCTGACACTGAAATTGCTGCAGAAAGATAAACTTTGTCACAAACAGCTGCTCACTGGATACTTAGAATAGATTGCTTTGCAGTGGGAGTTACTTTTTAAAGTCATATTTCCTGTCTCTCTAGCTTGACTGTGAATTCCTTGGGATTGGGGAACAGAGTTTATTCTTTGTATACCTTCTTTTCCTGGAACAGTTTTGTATACACAGAGGGTGCTTAACTAGAGTTGGAGCATTGTTATGAAGGCATGTAAAGAGGTGAGATGTTGGCCCCATTGGCTTAAAGACAGGTATAGAATGACTCTCCAGTCTCAGGTGAAGGGAGAACTGTGCCCATAGCATAAGCATTCATCTTGGAGAAATTGACATTCTGGTTCTCTTTCCTACTCTAATTTTTTGAGCAAGAATATTTATTAAATCAACAAACATTTGACTGAGTGACTGGTATGTGCTAGGGCCTTGGAGGAACTGTGAACCTGATTTAAAAAGGTCCCTTCCCACATGGGGCTTTTGTTCAAGTGAGAGAATACAAAATACATACAAGGTAACAGGCAAGATAATTGTAAATGATCAGAAATCGCATGAAGGAAGGGTGATATGATAGAAAGCTACTGAGGAGGAGTTTAGGTTAGGGAGGAAAGGAGTGAGGTACATGTCAGCTAGGAATGCAAGCTCTGGAATTAGACTGCTCTGAGTGTGAATCTCAGCCTCTTTCACTTACCATCTGTATGTCCTAAGGAGAGTTATGTAACCTCTCTGAGCCCTTATTTTTTTCATTTAGAAAATGTACATAAAAGGTGATTGTGAAGATTAAATTAAAATACATGTAAGATGCATAAGAAATACTTATTGTAGTGCATTATAGTCATTGTCTTATGGGTTGTGACAAAATGATTTTGAATGTCTTATATAGAAGGTCTTGAAGGTCTATGATTTTTGTGCTCTAATTTTCTTACTTTTTTTCTTTTTAAAAAGAAAAACCACTGTACAGATCAGGGAAATGTATATGATTGGGTCACTTTGCTATACAACAGAACTTATTAACAAAACATTGTAAATTAACTATACTTTTAAGAAAAATAGAAAATTTAGAAAAGAGAGAAAGAAACCTTTTTGGAGGGGCCACACTTGGGGCATGTGAAAGTTCTGGGGCCAGGGATTGAACTGGTGCAGTGACAATACATACTTAACCTGCTGAACCACATGGGAACCCCCAAGAAAAATCTTTCTGATTACTTTTCAGGTTTGATAGGCTTTCAGTTAGATAAATAGTTGTCATTTTTATTAACTTTGCAGTCTTCTGAGCTGAGTGTTTTTAAATAGGAAGAAGCAACAATAAATCTTGCAAAGTTCAAAGTCTATTACCTAGGGGAGATGGTTGATGTCTCCTATTTTGAAGTGTAATTATCTGTTTAAGAGCAGAGATAACTTAAGAAAGCCTTGGTTAATTAAAAAAAATTTTCAAATCAACCATTAAATCAACATTTGCTCTTAATTTGTTGCATACAGTTCCAGGTGTGGGTGTGACAAACCAAAGGATTTGTGGGATGAACAGAATCAGATTTTCCATTTCTCTGTATTACATGTAAACAGATTAGAATGGATAGTTTGTTATAACACATTGTTCAGTGCTCTGGAGCACCCATCACCTCCACTGAGCAAAGGGCTAAGATGCCCAGTCCCAGTGGTCTGCAAGGCAGGAGCACATAGCAAGGCTCACATCCCTACCATTTCACAAATACTTTAGGCATTTTCTAGTCTTTATATATTATCTATGAAATCATTTACACAGAAGCTAAAAAACCCCTGCCTTATAAAGTTTCTTCTTTGGATTCAAGGCTTTGCTTCAGTGTTGATGGAGGGAAGAGTTTGTGAAAGAACTAACTCGTGTATCAATGTATTATAGTTGGAAGTTAAGGGTGCCAGTTACTCAGCTTTGCTACATATTTGAGTTACTGCCGATTAAGAACAATCTGAGTCATGTGGCATCCAAATGCAGCTTTATTAATTACCTCCAAATTGTCCCCTTCCCATAAATGGTCCTGATGGTCCTGACTTAACTGTGTTGAAAGATGTAACTTAGACCAGAAACTCAAATGTGGCTTCCTAGATCCCTACCCAACTCTCATTTAATTCAGGGCAGCTGATGCAGATTAGGGCTGGTATGATTTACCCACTTGCCCAGTCACTGGTATGGAAGCTGGGCCATGGCTCCTCTCAAAGGCTTGAACAGTTTCTGGTGGGCCAACTGTATAGGGACAAAAGGGGAAGGACAGGTAGAGGGGAGGGAGGGGGAGGAGGAGAGAGGGGGGAAAGGGGAGGAGAGCTTGAATGTAAATCATCCACTAGTTCATGGAGTTTCCAGTGGGAGGAAGATCACTTGTCTATGCCTGTGACTAGAGCTGGTTTTAACAATCTGTCTGTTTCCTCCCCCATTTTCATTTTAAGTGTGCATGCCTTCATCAGTCCAGGTTCCTAGGTGCCCCAGCACTCTGGCGTCCTAACTGCCTTTGTCCTCTTAGCTTGTCTCATTTTCCAGGTGCTTCTGACCTTCCACTCTATGATAATGCACCCACCTCATGATCTGTTTCTTCAGCCTTCTATCTAATCTCAAGAACTAGTTTCTTGGAGTTCCAATTGTGGCTCAATGGTAGCGAACCCAACTAGTATCCACAAGGTTGCGGATTCTATCCCCGGCCTTTCTCAGTGGGTTAAGGATCCAGCATTGCTGTGAGTTGTGGTGTAGGTCCCAGATCTGGCATTGCTGTGGCTTGGGTCAGCAGCTGGAGCTTGGATTCAACTTGGGAACTTCAATACGCTGCAGGTGCAGCCCTAAAAAGCAAAAAACAAACAAACAAAAAACCCAAAAAAACTAGTTTCTCGGAGTTCCCGTCGTGGCGCAGTGGTTAACGAATCCGACTAGGAACCATGAGGTTGTGGGTTCGGTCCCTGCCCTTGCTCAGTGGGTTAACGGATCCGGCGTTGCCGTGAGCTGTGGTGTAGGTTGCAGACGCGGCTCGGATCCCGCGTTGCTGTGGCTCTGGCGTAGGCCAGTGGCTACAGCTCCGATTCAACCCCTAGCCTGGGAACCTCCATATGCCGTGGGAGCGGCACAAGAAATAGCAGCAACAACAACAATAACAACAACAAAAGACCAAAAAAAAAATTAAAAAAAAAACTAGTTTCTCATTTTATTTTTAAATTGAAGTATAGTCGATTTACAAAGTTGTGTTAATTTTCAGATATACAGCAAAGTTTTTTATATACATACATAAAACTGAATATATATATATATACACTTTCTCAGATTCTTTTCCCTTATGGGTTATTATAGAATATTGAGTGTAGTTCCCTGTGTTATATACAGTAAGTCCTTGTTGGTATCTATTTTATATATAGTAGTATATGTCTGTTAATCCCAAACTCCTAATTTATCCCTCCTTTTCTTTCCCCTTTGGTAGCCAATAGTTTATTTTTTATGTCTGTGGGTTTATTTCTGCTTTGTATATAAGTTCAAGAACTAGTTTCTTTTATGATGTTTATATTTGGTCATGCTGTAACATTGTTTTTTTTCCATAGTACTCTTTGTTGCCTTAACACAAAGTTGTGATTTATGTGAAAACTTCAGGTTTCAAGGCAGGCAAGTGGGGAAAATCATTTGCAGAGAAATTTTCTGCCTTTCAAATGATGTAGAACAGGCAGCAGCTTGCTCTGCCTATGCACAAAATTACTCTTGACTGTGTTCATCTTCCATAGCTAGATTTTATCTGTACCTGGATCTCAGACAAACTGAATCAAATTGATTCTAATGTCCTTTGAGGAACAGGAAGAAACTTTCTTCTCTCAATATGACAGTGTCTAATTTGGTGTGAGAAGGACAGGAGGAACTGGAGTTGTTTAGTGTAAAAAAAGAGAAACTCTTTGGGGAACCTGATGATCTGCTTCTTATATTTGAAAAACTGTTATTTGGAGGGTTTTTTTTTTTTTTTTTTGGTATCCAAAGGGTATGAGTTAAAGAGACGTAGATTGGGAGCTTTTTCATAGACTGACTTGCAAACGTGGAATGCTCTTCATCCAGGGAATAGACTGCCTTAGCTTCCTGACCTTGAAGATGTTTTAACCATAGGCTAAGTGACTACCTGCTGCAGTGCTGTAGGATGCCTCCTTGTATGCAGAATAAGGTTAGACTAATGACTTCTGGGGTCCCTTCCCACGCTGAGATCTAATGGTCTTTCAGTGCCTTCTCTTCTCCTCTAGTTGTCCCTACTGCTCAAGGTCTGGAGGAGCATTTGAGGAAAAGGACCTTCAGACTTCCAGCACTGCAAGATTTCTTTGTTAAAGGCAAAACAACTCTGGAAGCCTTGGCTGTGGGAGGTTAGAATATGCTTTTAGAAGAACTAATGAACCAAAGGATATTGTCCTAATTTGAATGACACCTTCAAACTGCAAGATTTTCAGAAAACTCATATCAGCCGGTATTATCATCTGACCAGTTTTGATGACTACAGTTCTCTAGTTTTTGATACCTGAATCACTTTTAAAATAGTGTATAATAGCTGTGATATATCTACAGGTCTGTACACAAGTCTTAAGTATACAGCTTGATGAAGTATCACAGAGTGAACAGTTATATAGTCATCATATAGATAGCCAAGAAATAAATGTATTACCTGAGGAACAGAACTACATCCCCAAAGCTCCCACCATTACCAATATGATTTTTTCCCCAGGTTTTATCCTACTATTTTCCTAAAGGTTTGATTTCTAACATTATAGGTAAACTTTGCCTATTTTGAGTTTTATGTATTCACATCAGCAGCATATAAACATTCCACTTGCTCCACATTCCTATTAGCACTTGGTTTTACTGTGTGTTTTTACTTTAGCCATTTTAGTGGGTGTGTAGTGAGTAATACTAGTTAATAATTTGCATTTCCCTGACGACTAATGAAATTGAACACTTTTACTAATGTTGTTGGCAATTCAGATATTCTCATTTAAAAAGAACCTGTTTATTTCATTTTCATTTTCTCTCCTTCTTCTCTTTCTCCTTTCTTCCCTTCTTTTATTTTTCTGTAGATACCCTGTATCAGATTAAGAAGGTATATTTCTAATCTGATACATTTTTTTCGTTTTTACCATGAATAATATTGACATATCAAATGTGTTTCCTTCAATTCAAATGGAGGAATCATTGACTTTTCTTCTTTATTCAGTTAACATGGTGAGTGAAACTGCATTTCTGGAGTAAATCCAATTTGGCTACATAGTAGTCTTCTTATATGTTAGTGGATTTGGCTTGGATACTTTAATGATCTACACTAAGGAACCGATAAAACATTCTTGGAAAAATTTTTGTACTTTATGTGAGCTCCTGAATAGGCTTGAATACTTTTTTTTTCTTAGAAGGAGTAAATATTTTATCTGCAGTCATATTTATACTGACAGCTTGATCAGACATCATTCTGTTTGGATATAAGTGATATTGTAGTCTCTTCTGTGGATGAAAAGCTCAGTGTATGTATTTGCAACTTAACTTCTTTGGAAAAACCTTATTTTCTACTAGAATAAGAAAATTTGTACTTGTATAGACATTACAGAAATATTACTTTATTATTTGTCAACTGGAAAAGTTTCTCATTGACTTATGTTCTAGGTTTTTTATGTTCTTTAATTACAATTTAATTAAATTAACAATTTAATGAATTTAATAGTGTGCAGGGGGCTTTTTACCCCCATTATCTAATTTGATCTCCACAATCTTATGAAATATGTAGTTTGTATTATTGAAGGTCTCATGAGGAGATTTTATATTCAAACTGGAGTACAGATGATTCTAAAGTCTTTTCTCTCTCCCAATTTCTTTGATTCTAACTAAGGCTCAACATGAACAATCAGCTTTGAAGAGTCTTTGACAGAGGCTCTTAAATGCCTTAGAGTATCTTCTACTTTCTGTATTATTATGACCCTTTTGAAAGGGACCCAGTATTCCTAGGTCTAGAATTTAGAATGCTTGATGTCAGACTCTGGGAAGAAACACAAGAATTTAAAGTACTTTGAGACTATAGAACACCGAGATTGGTTCTATACAATGACTTTGTAACTGTTGCTTGGGACTATGGATTGTCAGAGAGATGAGGTCCAACACCTCCTGTTCTGTTCTCTTCTCTGTGGAATGTGGCTTGGTGATGGTTGTAAGATGGGGAGATAAAGGTGAAGACTGGAGAAGATAATATACAATTAGGACATACAAACTCTTTGTGACAGTTTCCCTTTCTGTGTGATTTTTGGAGCAGAATTTAGCACACTTCCATGACATCCAGCCAGTCACCTGGATGTCAATAAAGTTTTCCAACATTGTATGAACCAAAACAGTCTCTGCCTTCTCTAGGCCACCCTGGACCACCCTGGACCACCATGCAGACCACTGAGGGAGGGGATACTAGTAACACTAACAGTTACCCTTATGTTTCAGATCAGGAAACTCAGAGACTTGTCTGTTCTGCACAGTTAAGAGCTGGGATTGGCAGTGGAGCTTAGAACCAAGGCCTTCTGACTCCAGTCTCTAAAATCTTAATTTGATTTTTAATATAATTTTCATTGATCCATTTGGCATTTGATGAGTATAAGTATTTGCATTTTTGCAGGGGAGGGGATGAAAGAGCATCAGTATTTGTTCCTCTAGATGTCACTAGCTATTGGTATCACAGGAGCACGTCCAACTGGGCTGATGGAATTTGCTCAAGCCCTCTTCCTTTCTGGCTTTTGCCTGCTCACATTTTCAAAAGCAGGATCCACTTTGCCAAAACTTCTTTGACTGAATTTGATAACGTCATGTTTGTTTTAATCCTTTTTATGTTCTTCTGATATATGAAGTAGGATAGGTCATTTTCTTTATCATCATTTCATTGCTAGAGATATTAAGCCTTCTGGGTCAAAGTACAAGTGAGTGCCAAGGCGATACTTACTGCAAGGCAATGGTCCCAACTCTATCCAACACTATTACAAAGCTGCGCCACTTCCCCACTTATGCCTGGTAGTTGTTCTTAATTTTTATTTATTGAATAACAATCTTATAGCAGCATTGAATGCAAATGTTAAAGGAAAATATCTAAAATTTTTAAAATAAATCCTCCATCAAGGATTTGTCTTTTTTAATTTTTATATTTTTATAATCTTTATTTTTATTATATTATATGCTTGTTAAGTTGATGTGCTTTAGAAATGATAGCCCTTTAGGATAAGCTAAAAGCAACAGAAATGTGATGAATATGGGGTTTGTTAGAAAACCTTAAACTCCAGTTTTCTTTCTTTGGAAAATCACAGTGGTGATAGCTATTGGAGTGTTCACATACTTCTTTTCTATTTTGATGTAGTGGTTTTGGTGTAAATTATTTTATCTTGATTTTACTCTAGGGCTTTTAGAATTAGATTTTGATGGAGTCAGCTTTGATTTAACGCTTGTATGCATTACAGGTATTAGAAAAAAATCCCATTCGCCCAAAAAGTCTTTGGAGTACCAGCAAACTAATTAAAGCTACCCAGCTAAGTAAATCCATTTTCCATTATCAGTAACATAGTTTTTTTTTTAAGTGCAAAGTTTGCCCAGAACTTGAGGACGAAAAAACCAATCTGTCATATACAATGTTTGATGTTTACTCAAAGTGTACCTGTAGATTTATGAATGTTTCAGTGTCTTTTTACTGCAGAGATGGTGGATTACCTCAGATGGCTAAACTGAGGTACTGCAATATCCACGGACATGGATTTGAATGGTAGGTAGAAACTGGAGTTCCTGTGTGGCTCAGCAGGTTAAGAACCCAACATAGTGTTTATGAGAATGTCAATCCTTGGCTTCACTCAGGGTGAAGAACCCAACATTGCCAGAGACTGTGGTGTAGGTTGCAGATGTGGCTTGAATCTGGCTTTTCTGTGGCTGTGGTATAGGCCTGCAGTTCCAATTCATCCCCTAGCCTGGGAACTTCCATATGATATAAAAAGAAAAAAAAAAAAGAAAGAAAGAAACATTGGCTTTGTCTGTTTCATGACCTTACAGTCACTTCTGACATGAATGTATCCATCAGTATTTCCTGAATGCCTAGTATTCTCACACAGAAATGTCTGAAATGATTTTTACAATGTAGTTTTATGTTCTTTAGCTATCAATGAAGCTAAAGTGTGGATGGGCCATTGTAATTGCTTCTGGGGGTTTAGGGCAGACATCTCAATGCTCATTACACTGGATGGTGTTTGTGGTAATACCTTGTATGTAAAGTGATCAGGATACAGTTGCTCTGGTCCCTGCTTTGCCACCAATTAAAAAGTAGGACAAAAACTTCCTGGGTGCCTAGGTTTCTTAATTGTTAAAACAGGGTTAATAGTACCTGTCCAATTTATCTTCCAGGTTTGGGAGGAAGGTCAAAATGGAAATTGTAAGTGTGTGTACTCTTTTTTTTTTTTTTTAGGGCCGCACCCACAGCATATGGAGATTCCCAGGCTAGTGGTTGAATCAGAGCCACAGCTGCTGGCCACAGCCTCGGCCATGCAGGATCTGAGCTGAGACTGCAACCTACACCACAGCCCACAGCAACAACGGATCCTAACCCAGTAAGTGAGTCCAGAAATCAAACCTGCATCCTCGTGGATCCTAGTCGGGTTCATTAACTGCTGAGCCATGAACAGAACTCATAAGGGTGCATACTCTTGATCAGAATTCTAATGATAGACATGGTTTTTGATATTCTCTCTTTCATGTTTTTTAATATACATTTGGTGACTTAGTGTGACATTCAGCTACACTTACCAACTACTGAATAGGTTGGGTACTAATTAAGGACTGGCTTAGGAAGCAGAGTGGGATGATATGTAATTCAGGAACCTCTTGAATTGACGCTTACATTGGTTTTGGAAGTGGGATTATAAAGAGAGTCAATTTTTACCTCTACAGAGTACCAACATGTCTCCTGTATTAGCCTGGAGTTTGAAACCAATTAAAAATCTGCAAACCTTTTTTAAGCCAATGATATAATCTTCTTCAACTGTGATTTTTGTTGTTTTCAGGACCAACCTACAGAGACTGGAAACTCTCCTCCTTTCTCAGTTCTTTCTACCTTAAAAATGCTTTACCTGCCTGGTTCAGGAAAATTGACTAAGGAGAGGGAAGCAGGAGGTAAAAGAAAAAAGAACCCCAGAGACTCTGAATTCTTTACCAACAAGATAGCCATTTATTTATTCATTTGTTTATTGGTTTATTGTTTTTGGCTCTTTTGTTCATTCGTTCATTCAAAATTAATTGAGAACCCATTATGGGCCCCATTCTGTGTTACATGCTATGTTTATAAATACGAGTATCTCAGTCTTGAGTCAAACGAGAGAAATCAAGTTTTTAGTCCACAATAACTCTAACTCCCTTTTTTTGGGTTTGTGTTGTTGGAATCGATGTTAACGTCTCAAATTTGGTTCCCATAATTTCTATAACAAAGTCCCACATTTTCCTTAGGATGCTGCCCTTATACAACCTTCAGCTTTATAGATTGGGTAGGATTGACCTCCAGATTGCCTTAAGGCGACCATTTGTTCCATTTCCCCACTGTGAAGTGGGAACATGATTCAAGAAGAATCAATGAGGCATTGATAAATCATAAGCAGACATTTTCTGGAATTTCTCAGAAGGAGAAACAAATGTCTTTGCCCTACTCTGGATGGTATGAGGTCTTGAATGGTTTCTGCCTTTTTGCTAACAAGATGGGCATGCTTGGATTTGCCAGGGTACGATGGGGTGGAATCTGAGGGGGAAACCAATACTGTAGAAGACATGTAAGAGAGAATGAGATCAGGTGTTGGTGATAATGTTTTGGCTGCTGGATCAATCCTCACTAAAGCAACTTATCTCTAGATGTCAAATATATAAGGTACTAAATTTTCATTAGTGTTTAACGGAGCTTTATCAAATTAATTTATATATCATAAAATTCACCTTTAAATATTCAAAATATAGTTTGGATAGTAAAATAGTTCTAAAGTGTACAATTCAGTGGTTTGTAGTATGTTTACAGAGTTGTGCAGACTTTACCACAGTTAATTTTAGGACATTTTCATTGTTTCAAAAAGAAACTCCATTTTGATGAGTAGTTACTCTCCATTCTCTCTCAATTTCCCTTCTGAATCCTCCAACCCTGTTGCTTCCCAGGCCTAGGTCACAACAATCACTAAAATACTTTGTAGATTTACCTAATCTGGACATTCTGTGTAAGTATGGATATAGTCTTTTGCAACTGACTTCTTTTATGGAGTGTAGTATTTTCAAAATTCATCGACCTTGAAATACATATTGTGACTTTGCTTCTTTTTATTGTTCAGTTGTATTCCATTGAATGACTGTGACGCATTTTTCTTATCCAAATGTTGATGGACATTTGGCTTGTGCCTGCTTTTGGCTTTTAATGGATAATAATGTTAAGTTTCTGTTTAGACATATTTTTTCATTTCTCTAGGCTACATACCTAGGAGTGGAGTTGCTGGACCATAGAGTAGCTCTAGGTCTAACATTTTGAGAGGTTGCCAAGATCTTTTCAAAAGTGGCTGCATCATTTTACATTCTCATTATCAATGTATGAGAATGTTCTGTTTTTCCATATCCTCACCAACCCTTGTTTTTGTGTGACTTTTGAGAATCGTCATCCTAGTGGGTGTGAAGTGGTATCTCACTGTGGTTTGACTTTCATTGCCCTGCTGACCGATGATGTTGAGCCCTTTTCATGTGCATGTTGGCCACTTGTGTTTCTTCTTTGGACTTTCTTTAGTTTTTAAGTCAGTTTGAGATTTTTCTGTCACTTGCAGAATAAAGTCCTGTCTGATTCAAGGAGGCGTGTTTCACCTCTCTGTCTCTCAGTTATCCTTTGATACCATTTAGATACAACATTGTTACAGAGAAGTATAAAATCAATAAGTAGAATTCTCAGTTTTCAGAGGCGCAAACTTATAACCATCACCTAGATTAAGAAGTAAAACATTGCTAGCCTCACACTTCTAGGCATTCTCCCTCTTAATTTTTAACATTTTAGATAAGTTTTGCTCGTTTTTTTTTTTTTTTTTTTTTGCTTTTAGGGCTGCACCTGCAGCATGTGGAGGTTCACAGGCTAGGGGTCGAATCAGAGCTGTAGCTGCTGGCCTTACCCCACAGCCACAGCAATGCCAGATCTGAGCCACATCTGCAACCTACACCACAGCTCATGGCAATGCCGAATCCTTAACCCACTGAGTGAGGTCAGGGACCAAACCTGCGTCCTCATGTATACTAGTTGGGTTGGTTGGGTTTGTTACCTCTGAGCCACAATGGGAACTCCCGAGTTTTGCCTATTTTTAAACTTTATACAAATGGACTCAGCATGTATTCTTCTGTGCCTGAATTCTTTCCTTCAGCATGTGTCTGTGAAATCCATCCAGGAAGTTGTATTCAGCCATAGTTTATGCATTTATATTGCAGTATAGCCTTCCATTTAATGAATATGCCGTACTTTATTTATCCATTCCATTGTTTATGGGCATTTTATTCGCTGCCAATTTTTTTGATATTAGAAATAATAGTGCTATGAACATTTGTGTATATGTTTTGTACTACTTCCAATATCATGAAGATTTTTGGTGGTATCTACTAGAAGCTTTATTGTCTAAACTTTTGCATTTAGATCTATAATTCTCCTGTTTTGCACATCTTTAGTAGATTTATTCTTAGGTATTCGATATTCATTGGTGATACTACAAGTCTTCCAGAAAGGATTTACTTTTGCCACTATCAGGAAGTTAGGATAGAGAAACTTACCTTATTCTTATTCTAGTCTGGAATTGATCAAAATCAGAACTGTGCCTCATTCCTTTTGAGAGGTAGATGTCTCCTATTACCCTGATTCAATAGACTGCATATTTATGTCCCTCCAAAATTCCTATGTTGAAACCGTAAACCCAGTGCAACAGTATCTGGAGGCAGGGCCTTAGGGAAGTAATTTGGTCATGGGGGTGGAGCCCTAACAAATGAAATCTGTGCCCTTATAAGAAGAGGCCAGAATGCTATCCACCTTTGTCTGCCATGTGAGGACATAGAAAGAAGATGACTAACTTGTGTGTAAACCAGGAAAAGGGCCTTTACCAAGGACCTGTCCTTGCTGGCACCCTCTCTTTGGACTTCTAGCCTCCAGAACTGAGAGAAATAGATGCTTGTTGTATAACCGCACAGTATATGGTAATTTGTTACAGCAGCCCAGACTGACTAAGTTATCTTACTCCTAAGATATTACCCTTCAGAAATCCCAAATGAAAGCTTGAGTGTTTACCAGGGACCCTCCTCTTTGGTAGGTCTTGAAAAATTTCAGAATCTTACTGAGGCTGTTGAAAGCTCTGCTCAGCTTCTCTGCCTGTTAGCCATGGCTCTCTCCTCAGCTTCTTATAAACTTGGTTATGAATCAGCAAATGTGTCAAGGGGAAAAGTGGTGCCTAACATTAGACTCACTTCCTAACACTTGCCCTTTCTTGCTAGGATCTTAGACCTTTAAGTCTTGACTACCTTGGTCATGCTTGACTCCTTCAAACAAATGGTGTAAAAAATATTTTACAAAGCTTTTTAAGTTATCAGCAGAAAGGTTAGTCTAATCCTAGTTTATCTGGCTGGAGGTAAAAGTAGTAGAGTGCTGTTAAGTGTATATCAGTTAGTGCTTGGGATTGGGCGCAGGTAGAGAGGCTTTAATTTGTGGTGTTTGCTGATCCCCATGCTGCATATTCTCTCACCAAGTCCAATACTGAGCAACCAATATGATGTCACTGAACATGTAATTGAGAGAAGAAGTGCTCATTTGGCTCTTGTGAGCTATTACAGGCTCCAGCACATTGCTGAGTTGAAATCCCATCCATTTGGCTTTGTTCTCTCCTCCCCAGTATAAGTGAGGGGAGTTGTTTATTCCTTTTCACTAGCACCCCATATCTAGGGACCGAGGGCTCTTCCATCTGCCTAGGTATTTGTGTATAGGCATAGTTAATGAATAGACGTGGTCTTTGGAGAGTTAGGGTTCTTTGGGATTTATACTAGAGGAAGCAAAGGTTCTGTGGATTCAGAAGTGGAGGTAGTCAGAAGAAGCATGAGGAAATCTGATGGTGGTAAGAAAACCTTCAGAAACCTTAATAAGGATTATAATAAATATTGAAGAAACAAGTGATAAAATGTTCATTTGTGAAACTGTTAAAAAGTTTTAATATAGACTGAGTACAAAATTTCACAGGCAGGATTACAAATAGCCCCAAATTCTCATATATTATTATGGGGAGAAAATCATTATACACATCCTGGAAAGAAATGTGTATCCAGGGACTTAAGAATGTTTTTACCCTGTGACCAAAGACTTTTACTTTCCAAAATAAACCCTAAGAAAGGAATAAAATATGGCCAAAACTCAGAAAGGAACCTACTTTAAAAATGAAATAAGTATAACAATGGAATATAGTGAATGAAAAGAATGCCAGTGAATGTTTTTCAAGAGCTTTTAAATATATTAAATTTGGTAATGCAAATTTACTGGATTTAGTAAAAACAGGAATTCGTACGTATAGAGAAAACTAAGGAAATAGGTTTAAATATTTGTAGGGTTATCTCCAGTTGTGGAAGTATGGGTAATTTTTGTTTTCTTTTTACTTTTCTGTATTTTCTTAGTTTTCTAAACGAGCTTGTCTTACTTTTATGTTCTGAAAGAAGCCTATGACAGTGGGAGGAAAAATAATTTAATAATTCATTCTTATGTAGGTAAAGAGTATTTTCAGATTAATAACCAGATTAATTAGGTAGAATCTCACCTAAATCAAGTGCTAATCTGTTTACATTTGTACTGATCATACTATTTTTCTAAGTCTGAATTTTCTTTTGGTGACATAACAAATAAATGTGAGATATTGAACAAAGAGAGAGGAAAAGGGGACAGTCCTTGGGTTTGGTGCACAAGTTCAAGGGGCATTTAATAACTAAATTAATTTAAAGTTGGTTAAATAAATAATGGAAACTTCATTTTAAATGGAGTTTGGAAGCCCTGAAGGAAGAGTTCACAGGCGGGTGCCACTCTTGCAGCCTGCATAACTGGCAGGAAGAAGAAAGATAAGGATGTTACTTTTCTTTTTTACAAGGGAGGCAGTAAATCACATGGAGATTTTAATTTCCGTTTCATGAAAAAGAAGAAATGGTCCCTCCCTGCCCCAGCAAGAGTACACTAACCGCTGCTTGTAGCCAGTGAGAAACTGATCTCTTGCTCTCCTCCAGTGACTGTTGGTTTAAAACAGCTCTCCCCAACTTATTCCCCAGACCTAATAAAAGGAAGCTCTTCTTATTTCTCCAGACTTGCATATGATTCTCCATAGTTTGTCTGTCTGAATTGCAATTCTCTGCTATTCTTAAACCCAATAACTGGCTGTTTTATTTTTGAGGTGAAACAAAGTCAAGTCACTTTAACAGACTTTTGAACTCTATTTCCACAGGCTTCTGAAGAAAGTTACTGTCTGTCCTTGTGCTAAACCTCATAGGCCGTGAATAATCAAGACCTTTAAAAAAAACAGAAAACCTATATGTGTTCTAGAGGGAGCATGTCTTTCTTTCCTTAGGGTCTGTGCAGAATCTTCATGCTTTCTTTTCCTTAATTTCTAGTTAATTTCTTCTAAGTGATTGTAGAATAGGATTCATCTAGATTTCAGGAGACTTCTTTGATCGGCAAGGTTTCCCTGTTTGCTAAGTAACACTTTGATCTGTAGCGTTCTCAGGAATTAAAGAGCATGTATGTGTGTATCAACTTACTGTAGGGTTTTTTTTTTAATTCAAAATATCTCTTTTTCCCATGAAAACAATGTGTGGTTGGGTTTCTATAAAAGACAAATATTAAATTCTTAGGATATAGGTGGAATATTTTTATTTACAAATAAGAACATAATATTCTCACATTTCAACTACATCTTACTACTTAAAAAGTGTTTTTATTGTAAAATATACATATGAGAGAGAATGTATCACATATGGGATAATAGAGGGAGTTCCCTTGTGGCTCAGTGGGTTAAGTATCCTGCATTGTGACTGCTGCAATTATGGTTACTTCAGTGGCTAGAGTTCCATCCCTTGCCCAGGAGCTTCCACATGGCCATGGGTGTGGCCAAAAAAAAAAAAAAAAAGGCTAATAGAAAAATGAACATCTCTGAATCCACCACACAGCTTAAAGATACAGAAGCCCCCTCAACCTCCTCTTTTACATTCCCACCTAGTCCTTTTCAAAAAAAATCTTTCAACAAATAGGAATTTGTTGTGGGAATCTCCTTAATGTAACTCAGGACTTCTACAAAAATCCTTCAACTAACAGCATAACTGAATGCTTTTCCCCCAAGATAGGGAACAGTAAAAGGCTATCCACTGTCTCCATTTGTATTCAGTAATTTACTGGAACATTTAGCAAATGTATGAGTTAAGAAAAAGAAATAAAAGGCATACAGTTTAAAAAGGAAGAAATAAAACTCATTATTTACAGAAAACACGATTGTGTATGTAGAAAATTCTAAGGCATGTACAAAGAAACTACTAGAATTAAAAGGTGAATTAAGCAAGGTCACAGAATACAGGGTAAATATATAAAAAGCCATAGTATTTTCTTATACGTGACTTTTGCAGCACAGCTGGTGAAGCTTTTCGCGGGGCGGCCAAACAGAAGCTCACCTGGCTCCCCGCTGTGGAAAGGAGCTAGCCTTAGAGGTCCCTGGAGTAGGCAGTGTCTAGAGCCCTGATTTAGAGCAAGGGCTGGAAGGAAGTACGGGCGTGGGGGGCGGGGGTGGTTAAATGGCAGCCTCAGCTGTGGTGGCTTGTAAAGAAGAGCCTGTGCTGCTGGGGCCCCTTGCCTACCTTAGCACCTCCCGGGCTGCAGCTATCCCTGGCCACCTGGGCACCCTGGTCACCATGGGTGATGGGGCATCCCCTCGGACCCCGCCATTCTGCAAGCCAGCCCCCACCCAGGTAGGAGGTGGGTTGCCCCTGCACTCTGGCTCAGGGCAGGCTCCGATGTCCAGTGACCTAGAGGAAAGGGCTGGAGGGCATTGATTTCTTAGGCTACCACCCGGATGCTGAGGGGCCTCAAGCCGCCGGGGTGGGGGAGTGGAGTTTTGCTGTGTGAGCTCTGGGCTTCTGCAGTCTTGAACTGTCTCCTGGAGCGCCCCCTGGGTCCAATCACCCTCACTGAAGAAGCGCGAGATTGAGTTGCTAGACGGTTGGGCTCGCCCTTTGCCCTTTGGCGCACTTTGCTGGCGCACCCTTTCTCCCGTTTGCGTTCCAGTGCAGCGTCAGAGGCCGACTCACCCCCCGAGTCGGTAGCCAGGCCACCTGTCCAGACTGGATACACTCACAAAGGCTGACTGAGAATAAATTGCTCTTCACTGGTCACTTCCTTAGCTTGGGCCCTGCCTGCCTGCTTTTTGCCCGTGAGTTCATACGGCCTCTGTGCACCCCTTCTGTTCCTGCATCACTCGGCTCTCCTGCACCTCACCTCCTTCCTGTGGGCAGTTCTACCGGCATCTTGTGCCTTTACCCCCTCGGTTGTACCTGTACAGCTCTTGGAAGAGGTGGTATCCTGTCCTTCCGGCTTGGTACTCCACTCCTGGGCTCCTTTTCTCTGTCCTCGTGTGTGGCCTCTCAGAAGAAGCTGGCGCTGTCTGCTCACACCTCTGAGTTCTCTGCTTAGGGTCCAGCCACAAGTGGTAAATATCCTTCTTCCAGGTATCAAATGGACACCTTCTATTGTTGGCCATTAAGAGCTGTTAGTCGCCTTTATGAGATGGGTGTTATCCAGTCATCCGCCAGATCCTTGCCCAAAGAAATCTGAGCTGAGGGCCCCAGGAGAGCATAGGGAAGGCACAGTGGAGGAGAACAGAGGACTAGTGACCAAAGACCATGTGTTCAGTGAAGAGGCCCCAGCAGTGGGAGTGTACCATCAGCATCTAGGCCTCTGGAGGCCACTGAAGTTCCTTCAGATGCAGTCCTGGGCTTATTATGCAGGGAAGCTCCAATCCCAGCTCCAGAAGATAAAGAAAAGCTTCTGTGTGCTCCTTCACCAAAGGCCATGCCCTTACCAGCTCAAGGCACCCTGCCGGAGGTATCCCACCTCCTTGGAGGAGGGGTCCGGGTGCAGTAGGGCTTGCTGGTCTAGTCTAATCCTGCTCCTGCCTCCCAAGAGGTTGACAAAGGCAGTGCTTGATGAAAACCACAGGCTCAGTTCTCCACCTCACTGATGTCCAAGAAGACAACAGGGAGAGAAGCTTTCAGACCTGTCAAGAAGGACTTCACCACATCTGTCAGTTGTAGACCCTGCAAATGGGAAATTTCAATGCCCCTGCTCTGCTGCTACCACTGTTGTAGGGTGAAGATGAACTGACCTCATCACTCCATCTTCCTTGTATAGTCATTGCTGAAGACCTAGGTTTAGAGAAGACAGTTGATTGCCAATGGTTTAATAAGGTCTTAAAGGATAAAACTGAGGCCGTGTCAGACAGGACCACTCAACCTGTCCTCAGCCACTTTCACCTTGCAGATCCAGGTTACTGAAACATCACCAGTCCCTGATTTGGCTGACCTGCTGAGACCCCAATCCTGTCTTCCCCTCTACCTTCTCACACCAAAGATTGTGAAATAAGATGTACAGTACCTAATTCCCCTTTCTTGCTGTTCATGCTGACTCTCTCCTGTTCTGATCAAGCTCATTTTTGGGGTTTCCCTTAGTAATGAGAATGAAGTCTCTTGCATTCCCATCCCTCAGTCACAGCTGCAGCATCTTCTATTTTGACCTCCCAAACCTCCTAGTACCTCAGTTCTCCTTTGAAAACCTGCCTCCTGCAGAATGGAGTCACTACATCTATGTGTGTGGATTCTCTTCCCTTTTTCATACAGACACCTGCTCCAGTCACCTCCACTGGTCCTCAGTCTTCACCTGCCAGCTCATCACTAACTCTACGGTTACCTCCACCCCTGTGATCAGCACCGCTGTGCATTCTACATGCAAGTCTGCCTGCACATTTTATATCCAAACCTTCCTTTGACTCTGATGAAATTGATATGGTTACCATGCCCCCTCACCAGACTGTCATCTCTAGTCTCCTGTCTCCAGTGGCAATTTCCCTTTTTTTGTGGAGCTCCCTCAGTCACATTTGAAGCTCCTGAGGGGCTGCAGCTTGGAGCCACCCAGTGGAGCTCTTTCCCTCTGGGAAACCAGGCAGTCCCAGCACAAGCTCCTAATTTAACCTCTGCCACAGTCCAGCCATCCAGTGGCACCACAACTCAAGCAGGTTTGTGGGTTTCACATCTGCATTTTCCACCTTTGGCAGCCCAATAAGCACCCAGCCAGCCTTTTCCCCATTGGTACAGCCACTACTTTTGGCTTTAGAGCCTCTCCCAGTATGTTTATCACTGGGGACAGTATCTCACCATTTGCTTTTTTGGGATCTGCAACCCTTATGGATAGTGGCAGCTTTGGTATGAGTGTGGCTGTCCTGGCCCCACCTCCATCCTGGAGCACTCAGCTTTAACGAAGGACCAAACAGATACAGGTCTCCTAAGCTGGGGACACTTTGACTTGAGCACCAGGATCCTGCTGGCCTGTAGCACTCCACTTGCAAATGGGAAGTCCATTTCTATAGAGAGCAAATCTGCCCCAGGAGAGACTTTTCTTCCTGTGTATAGTCAGAGCACTTGAAGCTGGCTGGGTAAAGACACATCTGTGACTGTTAGAGGAGTCAGCACCACCAAGAAGAATTGAGTGCCAAGTCATACTTTTGTTTGTCCTAGTGGTCAGATCAGCTAGGCTCTTCATGCCAGAGCACATCTATTTCAATGAGAGGGACCAGCACCATAGTTAGGTTGTGCAGTGCTTCTCTTACTGCCTTTTGTCAGAGCTCCTAGGGTACCTCTGGCCACAGCTGCAGTGGGTGGGATCAACACGTTCTTGTGCCTGGAGATACTTCCTTTCATTGTCTGTAATCAGAGCACCTGATGTACGTACACATGGCCATAGTTTATCTTTAGAAATGCTGTACCTATGCATGCAGGCCATTATGCTCCTGCCTATAGTCAGAGCACATGGGGCCCATGTGGTATAATGGAAGGAGATATATAAAGGATGGTATAAAGGATGGTTATATATAATGGTATATATCACCATCTTGGTGACCTTTCCACCATCCATCGTTCTGAGCCCCTGGGATGCTCAAGGTCAAGCATTTTTGTTACATTGGAGGGACAAAGTCATGTATTTTTAGGGAGACATTTCTGCTTTTGCCTGCAGTGAGAATACCTGGTCATTGAGCTATGGTATCTCCTTTGACTTTTGGGAGTAGGGCAGCACTACTGAGAAAATACCTGTGCTTGGAGGCATTTTGCTCCTCCCTTTGGTGTGGTCACAGCATTCATCAGCTTGGCCTTTGGGGCACCTTTGTCACTTGAGGGAGACAGAAGTGTAGGACCACCACCCCTTCATTTTTTCCTAGTGAAAGATGCAGATCTCAGCAATTAAGAACTAAAAGCTTGCAAGAATGGGACTTGGGACTTTTTCTCCTTGGAAGAGATTCATTCCTTTGTAGTTGTGTCAAACAAACTTAACCTCTCTCTGTTTTCCTACTGCAAGCTGGAGGTCCTGTAACTTGGGGTATGTGTGTGTGTCAGAGGGTATGAAGCAGATAAGACTTGTCAGAAGTAACATTCAGGACTTGAAAAGTTCCACTGTTGAGAATTGAAGGGTGCGCCATACGTATCAGTTGAACCCTTCCTGGCTTTGACTGTTAGCGTGGCTGACCAATGCTCTGGGTCAGTTTTCATTGCATCTTGGAACTGGTAGGGCACCCCCCTGCTGCCTACAACTGCTCCTTTCTCCTTATTCATTTCCTCATTGGGCCTTTATCTTTCTGTTCCAGATCATAAATATATATATATATAAAGCCTTATTCTTGCTAATTCATCTGCAACTCTTGTCTTTGCTCTTTGACTCAACTTTGGAGGAAGAGTTGATATGTATGAATGATGATGTGTTTGGCCAAATGTAACAGTGCAAATGTTCTGTGGCTTAGTGAATGTGAAGTGGGCATTCCCCCACTTGATGATGTCACATGCTGACTTTTGTAGTTTCTGTGCTTCTAGAATAAAGGATGGCACCCAGGAGAACATGAAATCAGAGGACAAAGGGACAGGTGACTCTCCCTGCCTCTCCTCTCTGGGCTTCTCTCCAACCAGCTGACTTCACTGCTATTGAGACTATCACTGATGTGTGTTCAAAAACCACACTTTACAATTTTTTGTCATTTAAAATTATTTCAGTATCTTTTGGTGTCTTTTACTTTACTTTAGGCTTAGGCCAGTTATCACACATTAACATTTTACCCAGAAAGGGTGGGCCTGGCATATAAGCTCATGGAACTGTAGGCACAAAGGCAGGAAGGGATCACACCTGCTCTGTAGTGATTGAAAATGTAAACATATTACATATTAAAGTTGTCATCATGCTGCTTAAAAAATCAGAGCATATCTTCTTTTCAGGGGAAAAACTAGATAGGGCCTATTTGGGAAAATAACCAGTTTGGCTCTTGTCTATACCAATAAAATATCAAATTGCAAGAATTACATTTTCACCCAAATCTGGCTGACTTTAGAGTCCTGCTGTGTCTCCACTAGACTTAATTGCTGACGATGCAATCTTTTCTAAGGCATTCCACAACAGGAGAACCTAAATTATGATGGGGAAAGGAGAAAAGTACAAGCATTTCCCACAGAAACATCCATATTATTTTATTAGACACTTAACCAGTTATGGCTTTACACAAGACTCTGCACTATGTCCTGGTGATAGAGAGTTGAAAGAGATGTTTTGCCCCAGAGGAGTTTACAATACAGTGGGGAAGACAGATGGATAGACCAAAAATTACAGTTGGAAGAGTAAGTGCTAGGGTAATGGGAGCAGGTAAGACGAGAATAAAACTTAGCCTGAGGTGGAAGAAATTTGAGTTGCTCTTTAAAGAAGAAAGAGGAAGCAGCCAGGTAGAAAAAGGCTATTTTCAGGTCAAGGAAATAGTTATGAAAAGTCCAGGATAAGAGTGACATCATGAGTCAGTGGGGCACCAGGCAGGAGGCAGGTATGGCTGGTAACTGAATCTGGGGCTGGGAGATGCTACTGTTGGATTCAGGAGGTACAGATGGTGGACAAACTTGTACATCATGAGAGGCATTTGTCCTTTATTGTGAAAGTAAGCAGAGTCATGAAAAGATGGTGAGCGAATAAGGAACAAGACTATATGTAAATGTTAGAAACATCCTTGTGGTTATGTGAGAAGGAAGAGTTAAATGGGAGCCAGAGCAGAGGCACAGAAGCTCATAGGAAACTTTGCAGTGACCCAGACAAAGATGAGACAGTGAACCCCTCAGCTGGTGGTACGGAAAGTAAGGAGGTAACAGGAGAGGGAGGTGAAGTAGGTAATTGCAACAAGACCAGCTATATTCTAGTCATATTTGTGGGTAAAATGGGTATGAGTAGTTTTGGCAAAGATAATGTAAGTTCATTTAAAATAGAGCGAGATTCCTGTGGGAGATCCAGTTATTCAGCAGGCAATTAATTTACTCATTTTCAATTGAACATATTTATTAAGCATCTAGGATGTGCTAAGGACCACTCTAGATGGTAACATCAATTACAAAAGGGAAAAAATCCCTCCCTTTGTAGCTCCTGTATTCTAGTGGGAGGGGAAGAAAAAAAAAGTATAATTATCTGATAAGGTTAGTCAATAAGAAATGCTAAGGAGATTACAGCAGTATATATAGATTGAGATTTCAGTAGGCAGAAGCATTAATTTCATTTTTTAAAGCATAGACAAAGCAAGACTTACTGGGAAGTAAGGCAACTGAGTGAACCACACAGATATAAGGGAAGAGCATCCCAGATAGTGGGACCAGGCACCGCAAAGCCCCGAAAAAGGATGCCTGGTGTTCTGAGGAGGAGAAATTAATCTAATTGGTCAGAAATGGGATAGCATCTGGGAGAATGGGAAGAGGAAAGGATTGAGAGGAAAGGGGACTGCCAGGCTATGTAGGGCCTTGAAAGCTATCATAAAAAAGTTGCCTTTTATTTGCTGTCAAGAATATTTGGAAGGTTTAGAGCAAAGGATGACATGATCTGACAGGTTTTAACAGGATTGTTTTTGTTGCCAACATGATGGTAGAAGCTGGAGGACCAGTCAAGAGGCTAAAGCCATAGTCCAAATTAGGTAATGATGGTGTGGACATAGCAATAGCGATGGAGGGGTGAGAAGTGGTCAGATTTTGTACATGTTTAGAAATATTTGCCATTAGGTTGGATGAGAGGCATGTGTATAGGTGAGGGAAAAGAGTTCATGGATTTGCCATCCTGGGCTAGAGAAAGATTTTAGCCTCATCAAAGTGTACTTGGTTATTACTCCACCCATGGAAACAGATGCTGGAGAAGTCATAGAAGGGGAAAATAAGGGGAAAGTGGGAGGATAACAGCCTCTTAAAACATGTGTAGTTGAGATCTCAGTTGTGTGTCGGGGGGAAAGCTGAGATCTTCATCTCAACCCATCTCAAAGATAGGTTTTTAGGTAGATTTAAGACACCAGATATTAAAAACAAAACTATGATGATTTAGAAAAATGTTTAGGAGATTCTGTTTATAATCTTGGGATATGAAGGATTTCTTAAGATTAAAGATCGTAAAATACTGAGAAATGCGACTGCATTGAAATTAAAATTCTTTTATCTAAAAATGATAAGATTAAAAGACAGAGGACATACTTCCAACTTCTTCTCATCAAAAGACACAGTTCAAGGATTTTCTTATGATGCAACAGGTTAAGGATCTGGTGTTGTCATTGCAGTGGCTTGAGTTGCTGCTGTTGCATGGGTTCGATCCTTGGCCTGGGAACTTGCACATGCCGTGGGCATGGCAAAAAAATTTTTTTAAAAAGGCACAGTTCAGGAAATGAGATGGCAAGGCACAGATGGAAAATATTTGAAAAGCGTATATCTAACAAAAGACTAGTATGTGGCATATTTGAAGTCCTGTAACTCAGAATGCCAAACTACTCCATAAAACATGGATAAAAATTTGGATAATGCTTTTACAAAGAAGGTTCATAAGTGTCCAATAATCACATTAAAAATTGTTAAACATCACTAGTCATCAGGAAAAGTAAAATTAAAACCACAGTGAGATGACATTACAAACCCACCAGAATGGGTAGAGTTTAAAAAGCCTTATCAGGCTTTCAGTGTCAGCAGAGACATGGAGCACCTGGAATTCTCCTAAACTGGAGCTGAGAGTATAAAATGGTACAAACACTCTGAGAAAAGTTCATAAATTTCCCATAAAACTGCATGAGAAACTACCCTGACTCAACTATTTTATTCCTAAATACTTACTCAAGAGAAATGAGAACTTATGTACATAAAAAGATTTATTATAACAGAATATTCATAGAAGCTTTCTTCAAACTAGGCAAAACCTGGAAATATTTACCCAAGAGAATGGAGAACAGACTTTGGTACATTCATATTACTCAGCTATCAAAGAGAATGAATCCTGATAACAGGTAACAACATGGAAATCACAAAAACTTGATTCTGGGTGAAAGAAGCCTTACACAAAGGAGTGCATTCTCTGTGTTCCCATGGAGTGGAAATGCTAGAACAGTCCAAGTTAACCTGAAGTGGAAATAATCTCTGAAAGGTTGGGGAGGGAGTGTAGGAGGAATGTCTGAACCCAGAGGTGCAGCTGGACTTCAGCAGAGAGCAGAGTTGGGAGTTGCTAGCTGCAGGAGCCAGGTCAGCCCTTGAAGCTGATCTGATCTCTCCCTGGGCTACTGGTCTGCTCCAGATTTAGCATTTCATTTAATGGGTGAAGTTACCAGTGTCATTCTGAAATATCAATTGAATAATAAATGGCAGTGCTAGATGACATTTTATTCAATGGGATCTGCAGGCATGTGAATTTCTCCATGACAAATAAGTAGTATTGGCCTTGATGGAAGGAAGGGAGGAAAGTGTAGATGGGAATTTCTGGAAATTTTTCTTCCTTTCCCTTTGAGAGAGATTTATAGTTTTCTTGTGGTGTGTTTACTTGTTAAAATGAGCAAACATATGAGAAAATGTTTAAAGAACATAAAGCAGTACCCATCTTAGATATTCTTACTGTGGTTGGTAGAATTCTAAGGTGGCCCCCAAGAGTCCCAGCCCTTGGTGTAGTTGCCCAGTGATGACCCCTCCCCTTGAGAAAGACCTGTGAATATGATGCATATTCATAATCACTCTCAATGATTATGCTCCCCTTTATGGCAAAAGAGAGATTATCCTGTTATCCTGTTATCCAGTCCTTAACAGTGATGAGAAGCAGGAGACATGCTCCTGCTGGCCTGGAAGAAAGCACACAGCTGTGTTGTGATCCACCTAGATCACACAGAGGGGGCTGTGTGGCCAGGACCTGAGGGCCGCCCCCAGCTGACCTTCAGACAGAAAACTTGTGACCTTGATCCTACAACTGTAAGGATTAGAATTCAGCCAACAACCTGAATGAATATGAGAGGGTCCAGAGCCCCAGAGAAGATCACAGTCCTAGCCCACACCGTAATTGTGAGACTGGGAGCACAGAGCTCAGCTGCACTGTGCCTGGACCCTTGACCCACGGAAACTATGAGATAATATATTTAAGTAAATAATAATATATAAATAAATATTGAAGCCACTAAGTTTGTGGTGGTAATTTTTTATGTGGCAAAAGAAGATGAATATTTTACATACCTGATGTCTTTGGTAGATGCTAGAAAGCTTTTCAGTTCAGGAAATGTTACTAAAAGTAAGGAAAGCGCACAGGGCATAAAGCAGACTCCTTGGAAACCAAACCACAGGGAAACTTGGAAGAAGTCCCAGAAGTGCCTGGGAGGCCTATTACCTGAGGCAGGCAAATAAAGGAGAGTTTATCCTCAGGCAGCTGGGTGTAGGTCTGAGCCAGGTGTGAAACCTCATGCTCTGGTTATGGCCAGAGTACTTGTGTCCTTTGATGGGATAAATAATTTTGCTGGAGAAAAGAGACTGGTTCTTTCACTGATGAGTGTAGTTATATTAATACTACTTAAAAGCTGGCTGATTCATATGTTCATTGTCACATATGCTTTCTCTGTAGGTTGCTCTCCTGGAGTCTTTATTCTAAGGAGGGCATGGTATAGAGAGCATGCTTAGCTTGCCCACCTAGAATCACAGATACTTGCACTTGGATGCATCCTTAGATGGTGCCCAGTCTGACTTTTGGTACCTTTGGCAGAGGGGATCTCCAGACTCTGCTTTTACCAGTCCAGTGAGTACAGCTGTGGCTTTGTGAGGCTGTTCCACTCTTGGGCAGCTTGAGTGGTTTAGGACAGGGCTTCTAAAGACAAGGTCCTTCAGATATGTGAACGTAAATAGTATTTCTCTAATTATCCCTCTTCTGCCCCATTTAAACATATTTCCCCCCCCCTTTAATTATTCTACCTCTGAAAAGAGTTCCAGAGCCCCCGCCCTCCTCCCTGGACAGCCTATAAAAACTCTATGTCACACAGTGATGCTTTAGGTAAACTAGTTGTCAACACTGCTCAATACTACCTTCTTCCATTTAGCGCTGACTAATACGGCTTTGTGGTTAGCTATTTTTTTTAGATGTTTATTTTTTCTATTATAGTTGATTTACAATGTTCTATCAGTTTCTACTGTACAGCAAAGTGACCCAGTAATACATATATATACATTCTTTTTCTCAAATTATCCTCCATCATGTTCCATCACAAGTGACTAGATACAGTTACCTGTGATATACGCAGAATCTTGTTGCTTATCCATTTCAAATGCGATAGTTTCAATCTACTAACCCCCAACCCCTAGTCCATCCCACTTCCTCCTTCTCCCCCTTGGCAACCACAAGTCTGTTCTCCCAAGTCTGTCCATGAGTTTGTTTATTTTCTGGTGGTTAGCTATTAAGTTAGTTAATTTAAACATTCTGACAAGCCTTTGTGAGCTTATGTGAGCCTGGAATCTTGCAAGAATCTAGGGGTGTAAAAACAAAATGACATGACTCTGCTTCCTTACTACCAGAGCTTAAAATTTAATGGAAGAAACAGCATGTGAATGATAAATAAAATACTATATGATGATTATGTAATAATTATCTGTATGAATTAACAGCTTTGAAGAAATTCCAGGTACTGTGTAATCTCCATTCTCTTGTAAAATCTACACCCAATTTTATGGAATTTTACTTTTGGGAATGCTCAGATTCTTGGAGGAGATTTGTGGAGTCCTCCCTTCCCCCATGGCAACCTCAGTCCCAGTAGCAGGAGTAGAGACTTAAGTGCTAAGTAACCCTGATGCTGTTTCCTTGTTCACATGCTGGAAAGGATCTGAATGAAAGAATGATATCATATCTTATGTGACATGATGGGGTAGAAGTCCCAGGCAGGCCACTTCTGTAAGTTTGACTATTTTAGATTCCATGTTTCCTTGTTCACATGCTGGAAAGGATCTGAATGAAAGAATGATATCATATCTTATGTGACATGATGGGGTAGAAGTCCCAGGCAGGCCACTTCTGTAAGTTTGACTATTTTAGATTCCATGTTTAAGGGAGATCATACAGTATTTGTCTTTTTGTGTCTGACTTACATGGATGTAAGTCCATCCATGTTGTTGCAAATGGTGAGCTTTTTTTTTTTAAGGTTGATATTCCATTGTAAGTAAATACTACATTTTTTTTTATCCATTCATTTAACAAGTAGGCTAAAACATGGGTAAAGGAATTAAGTAGACATTTCACCAAAGAGCACATAGAAATGGCCAACAGGGATATGGAAAAGTGCTCAAAATCACTCATCATCAGGGAAATGCAAATAAATGGGATATGGTTCACCTGTTAGAGTAGCTATTACTAAAAATTACAAGGGTGTTGGTGAAATGTGCAGGAAAGAAAACCAACACTGTCGGAGTTTCCGTTGTGGCACAGTGGAAACGAATCCGACTAGGAACCATGAGATTGCTGTTTTGATCCCCGGCCTCACTCAGTAGGTTAAGGATCTGGCATTGCCGTGAACTGTTGTGTAGGTTGCAGATGCAGCTCGGATCTGGCGTTGCTGTGGCTCTGGCGTAGCCTGGCAGCCACAGCTCCGATTAGATCCTCAGCCTGTAGCCTGAGAACTTCCATACACCACGGGTGTGGCCCTATAAAAAGACAAAAAGACAAAAAAAAGAAAGAAAACCGACACTGTTAGTGTGAATGTAAAATGGTGCAATAACCATTTTATGTAAATAGTATTGGAAAAAGTATGGAAGATCCGTAAAAAAATTAAAAGTGGAACTACTATATGGTCCAGCAAATCCCACTTTTGGGTATTTATCCAAAGTAATTGAAATCAGTATCTCAAAAAGATACTTGTATTGCCACGTTCATTGCAGCCTTATTCGCAATAGCCAAAATATAGAAAATACTATTTATTTATTTAGCCTTTTTTTTTTGTCTTTTCTAGGGCCACTCCCACAGCATATAGAAGTTCCCAGGCTAGGGGTCTAATCGTAGCTGTAGCCGCTGGCCTACAACACAGCCACAGGCAACTCAAGATCCAAGCTGCGTCTGCGACCTACACCTCAGCTCATGGCAATGCCGGATCCTTAACCCACTGAGCAGGGCCAGGGATCGAACCTGCAACCTCATGGTTCCTAGTCGGATTGGTTAACTACTGAGCCATGATGGGAACTCCTAGAAAATATTTTTTAAAATGAATTATTTTATGTGAAATCCTCAATTTAAAAAGAGACGAATAATATAAATCAATGTTGGTTTTTGCAGAACAACAAAAAAGTCTACCCTTGGTATCTATGTATGCTGACCATTGTTCTAAGCACATTGTATGAACTCACTCTGGTGCTAGGTATGAGTAGGGGGCAGGAAAAATGGTGGGTGGGGTTAGGTTAACCTCCGTGGAGGTTAGGGAAAGCCTGAGTACCATACTGCCCCCTCTTCTGCTGATCCAGCCCAGGGTCAGACCCATACTCTGTTGACACTTGAAATGTTTCCTCCCTCCACCTCTCTTTGTGTGTTTTCTCTTTACTCTCCTCCTCTTTGTTCTCTGTGGTTTAGTTGTTGGAAGTAGAAGAAGGAGCAATAACATTTTCCAATAAAAAATGCTAAGTTACAAGCTTTTGTTCCTAACTAGCCTCAGGCAAAACTCCCTGTTATAACAGAGGAACTTAATTAGTGAATTGGACTTCTGTTCAAAACCTATACAGGCATCTGTAGGAACACTGTTCTCTCTTGATCTGTTGCTGCCCTGGAGCTGTTACGAAGAAAGTGTCACAGCCCTGGATTCCTATTTCAGGAAGAGAGACCTATCAGCCAAAGGAGGGTACTCTGTCTCATAACACTATGCTGATTCTTTGGGGAGAATGCCGCCTCCAGAGGGGCTTAGATCTCTAAGGGCAGAGAGAAAATGGTAACACCACTGAATGGCAGCCCATCATACAGAGAAGCTGCCACTCAAAAGAGCCCAGCCCTCAAGGCTAAGACCTCAAAGATTGTGTTTGGAGAGATATAACAAGTAAAGGCCAGGCACTACATCTGACCAATAAGAGAGGGTCAGAAGACGGCATGTCCTTCACAGGACCTGAAGAAGAGTGTCCAGGCTAGACCAGAGGGACTCCTCTCCTGTCATTCAGGAAGACCTGAGGACTGAGACACTCTATCCTACCACTCTCTATGGCTCATACACAGGGTGTCCTCCAGATCTTCCTGTGGTTTTAAGCTTTAAGAACTTCAAAAATGTAATGTTATGAAACTAGAAAAATATCACTTGAAAGTTGAATTATTTACCTTTCTTTTATCTTGTGTATTGAGATTTATAATAAATGGTTGTAAATATATAAATAAATGGTAAATGGTTAATTTTATTTTTTCAAGGTGACATTGAAACACAACATTACAATAAAATATTTTTCAAAATTCACAAAGCTCTGTGAACATATAAGAAATTAAAGAATTTAACTTTTAAATTATGGTTTTTGTAGGCTTATAACCTTTATACTTTGAGAGTTATTAAAACTTAAAACACTACTAAGACTTTTTGGACACCATGTTATTGTAGACCGTTAAGATAGATACTTGCTCATGGACTGTTTATTCAATGGCTGTATTTCTGGTGTGTATTAAGTAGGTATTAAGTAGTGGGAATACAACAACAAAGTAAAAAAAAAATCTGTTCTCATAAATATATACATTTTAAAAATGATTCAGTATATACCATCCTTATTTTCAGACGTTGGGTTCAGTCATCATCAATAAATGCTTTAGAAATTATAAATTTTGAGAATAAGAAACTTTTTTTCCCACATATAAATTTAAAAGTTGTTATTTTGCCTTAGGGAGAGACTCATAAAGGTCATGGAATAATGGAATTTGAGTCTGCATTGTTTGAATACATTTGTGCTCCACACTTCTAGTCGGCTGCCCGACATTTTCCTAATCGACTCACTGGTCACTTCATATCTCTCCTCTCTTCAAACCAGCAACCTCCTTCCTCAGCCTACACATTTTCTTTCATTGAGAAAAAGAGAAGTAATCAGATGAGAACTTCCATATCTTTCCATATGGAGTCTTCTAAGCTACTTGGATTTGTGTCCAGATATTCTGCCTCTCCTCCATCTCTGTGAGAAAGACTGAGACCTGGGGCCTGGGCCCTTGGCTGCAGTGCTTCACCTGGACAAATGTCTCTTCAAGCGACAAAGTACAGTGAGGTCATAAGGGACTAAAAATAATTGTGTGCATATGGAAGTTATCAACAATGAGATGCTAAAAGACGGAAAACACAACTACTGCTTCTGAGGAGTCAGGAACAAAAGCAGGGTGTCAGGAGCAAAAGCATGGTGCTATGCATGGACCCTGCACACAGCACCACCAAAGGGGTGGGCAGACTACCTAAGCCACTCCTCCAACCTGACCCCTGGCTCCCCCCTCAACCCCCCAACCTTCACCCCATGTAAGGGGCCAGCTCACCCCACACCCGCTTCAGGGAACAGGCAAGGAAACTTACTTGTTTTTGCTCCCTAGTGCCACAGCAAAAGTTTGAATAAAGCCTTTCCTGAATTCCTTATCTGGTCTCTTATCAATTTCTATTGTTTAAGGAGGCCAAGAACCCTGCTCAGTAACATCTAGATGTCAAGTGGGCTACTGGCTAAAGTCAGCCCTACCACTTTTGCACTGGAAGCCTAATCCCTTTGACCTACTGAGGACTTTGTTCCTAAAATTTCTCCAGTCTTCTGTATCAGCACCTTTTCCTTCTCTACTGGGTCAAGTCTGTATAAAACACATTCCGATTTCCATAAGAAAAGTGTTTCCTAACTCCAAATTCCTCTCTGATTATGGCCCAATAGCTTTGCTCTTATTTACACTAAATCTCAGAAGCGTGGTCCATACTAATTGTTTACACTTTCCTCTCATTCTCTCTTGAACTCTGTCTTATCAGACTTTTGTATCTCCCTACTCCACTGAAAAAAACCTAGTCAAAACCTGACCAATGACTAACATATAGCTAAACACAAGGGTCAATTCCCAGTCCCACACTTTTCTTTTTAGCAGCATTTGGCTCATTCAATCACATCCTCTCTGAGGAAATCTCTTCTTCACTTGGCTTCTAGAACACGTTTACTACTACTGCCTTCTTGCCTTCTTTCTTGACTTCTCATTTTGCTCTAAGTGGTGGAACATGAAGCTCCATTCCTAGACCTTTCTCTTCTCTCCCTACTCACATTCTAGACCCATGCTCCTAATTTTTGTGCCTTAGATGACTCATATTTGTGTTTCTAGCCCCAATGTCTCCATTCAACTTTAGACTGATATACTCAGTTGTCACCTCTACATCTCTTAGATGTACAATGGGCATGTTCCAGAAAAAACTTATTCCAGAAAGTTTTTTTTCCCTCCATACTTTCCCTCTTCACTTTTTCTAAGTAGTAAATGGCCATTTACCAGACGACACATTTTGGAGTCATTTTTATTTTTATTATTATTTTTTTCTTTTTTGGCTGCTCTGCAGCATATGGATTTCCCAGGCCAGGGATCAGATCCCAGCTGCAGTTGCAGTTGTGACCTATGCTGCAACAGCAACAAGCCAGATTCTTTTTTTTTGTCTTTTGTCTTTTTAGGGCTGCACTTGTGGTATATGGAAGCTCCCAGGCTAGGGGTCTAATCGGAGCTGTTGCTGCCAGCCTATGCCACAGCCACAGCAATGCCAGATCCGAGCTGTGTCTGCGACCTAAACCACAGCTCATGGCAATGCCGGATCCTTAACCCACTGAGTGAGGCCAGGGATCAAACCCATAACCTCATGGTTCCTAGTCGGAATCATTTCCGCTGTGCCAAGATGGGAACTCCCACAAGCCAGACTCTTAACCCACTTTGCCAGGCCAGGGATTGAACCTATGCCCCCGGGCTCCAAAGATGATGCCAGTCCTGTTGCACCAAGGCAAGAACTCCTGGAGTCATTTTTAAACTTAATTTTTATCATTTTATGTTTTCAGTAGTGTTGTGGTCTTTATGTTTTATCATTTTCTTGTTAACCATGGTCCTTGTTTAACCTTGCCCGCTTCTGTACTGCTAAAGTAACCTCCTCATTAGTTCCCCTGCTTTTAACTTAACACCTTACAGAACTTGTCCACATAGCAGTCAAAATAATCCCTCTAAAACATTAAGTTTGATCTTAACACTCCCCTGCCCAAACTACTCAGGTGGCTTCACTCAATAGCTGGAATATATTTTTGTTTATCGTATGTTGCAAGGCCCTTCCTGATCTAGTCCCTGTTTACTTCTCAAGCCTCATTTCTCACCACTTTCTCCATCACTGCCCTTTAGCCTTCTGATCCTGCTTTTCCTCAAGATCATACCAAGAAGCCTGAACCCTATCTCAGGCTCTGGGCCTGGAATGCTCTTTCCTTCTGTAGCTTCTTGTCTGGTTCCTGAACCTCATTCATGATTGTGCTACAATGTTGCTTCTTCAGAGAGGTCCTTTCTCACCAGGCAATACCCTCCTTGAACCCAGCACTCATACCTCATCTTGTTACCCTGCTTTGTATTTTTATAAAACACATCCCTTCCTGGTATTAGATTATAGCTTGACTTAAAAAATTATTATTTATCTTATCCTGTTAGAATTGAAATTCCATGAGAGTGGGGACTTTTTGTGTTGTTTTGTTTGTATTTTTGTCTTTTTAGGGCTGCACCCATTGCATATGGAGATTCCCAGGCTAGGGGTCTTATCGGGTCTTATCGGAGCTGTAGCCGCTGGCCTACACCACAGCCACAGCAACGGCAGATCTGAGCTGAGTCTGCGACCTACACCACAGCTCACGGCAACGCGAGATCCTTAACCCACTGAGCGAGGCCACGGATGGAACCAAAAACCTCATGGTTCCTAGTCAGATTCATTTTTGCTGCGCCACTGCAGGAACTCCAAGTGGGGACTTTTTTTGTTGGCTCCATCTCCAGTGCCTTGAACAGTCCTTGAAACAGGAGGTGCTCCATCAATATTTGTTGAATGAATAAAGTTGTAGAGAAAATAACTAGAGAAAATCTTATATTCATCAGTGATGATTTCTCCCCCCTTTCCTCCTTCTATTTCTTCTTCTTCTGCTGCTTTTTCTTCCTCCTCTCTCTCCACTTTCCTTTTTCCTCATACTTTAAAGAAGTTCCTTTTTTTTTTTTTTTTTTTGATACTAAGACAAAGTAGTTAGAACAATAAGGAATAATTCCCTGTTTCTTAAGGAATAACTTCCCTGAAGTGGCTGTGTGTCTGGAGGGGGGAAGTGACTGCACATAGGGGATGGCTGAGTGGAGGGCAGAACCCTGTTTTTAACTACAGAAGTGTCAGAGAAAAGGCTACTTTCTGAGGTACTGATAACAAGCGGACATGCGTTTTTGCTTTTTTGACTCCCTTTGTGTAGGTGTTCCTGGGGAGCCCAGCTGGGGTCAATTCAGGGGTCAAGAGGGCTCTCTAATATTGCATCGGTATTAACACAGTCTGTAAGATGATATTGTCTTAGGACAAAGGGTCATCCATGGAGTGGATGGACAGTTAGTGCCACAGCTTCTTTCCTTTCCTCTGCATCCTAATACATAAGCTTAGCTTTGGGACTGAGTATTTCTATTCTTTGGGTATATTAGGAAAGGTAGTGATAAACTGTAATCTTTCCTTTATTTGTTGAGTTAATCCAGAGGACACTGAGAATTGTTTTTGAAGTGAATAGATCCTACATAATGAATAGAGGTCTTAGAATTCTGTATAAATAAAGCAGATTTCTAAGGAGTGTCCCATTTCTGTTCTCTTTGCCTCCTCCTCTCAGTAACAGGTCAGTTCCTTTAGCTACTCCTGTTAAGAAGGTAATTGTTGAAATGATATAGAATCATGAACTGGCCAGTTCTTGCCAGGCCATGAAAGGAGAGTTTTCACAGGCTCTGGGAAGCATTTGGTTTTCCTTCTAGGCAGCTCTGGAAAGTAAATTGGGATTAAAAATGGAATCCTCATTGTCTGTGAAGGAGATTCTGAACTTAAAATTTATGGAAATAATTTACTTGGCTGACAGAGAATTAATTATAACAGGATTTAGTGAAGAGTGCTTGAGTTTTGGTTCAATTAAAAAGTACCCACTGTCCTACTGAGAGTTGAGCAAATGTGTTCCCTGCATTCTGTCAATTGACATGTTAACTTTCTAATGGGTTGATTTTTGTCAGGCAGAGAAGCACGGAATCTCTTCTATGTTAGTTGTCTCCAGCAGTGTGCATTAAGTAGAGCCCAGTGGTATGGTTTTGAGATTCGGTGGTGGGGAGAAGCTGAACATTAATAAACATGAAGGTCAGGAAACCCAGAGTACAGAGGGTTTTGTTATTCTTTCAACATTTGTCACCAGATGCTTGCCTCAAATAAGTCTGGCTTCGAGAAATGGCTTTTAAGGCTTGCTTAGATGTGACAGCTGTAAAAGTCCCTCATGAACTCTGAAAAGGCAATCTCAGCCCAGCTGCTCATATTTAGGGCTATCCAGAATGAAAATGCTGTTAGCAACAGATTCATTTCTCCCCCAGCAATGGCTTTGGCAAACATTCAGTGCCAAAGATGAGACTGGGTTGTTTTTTTCCTCCTGCATGGACTTAACAATAGTCTTGTGTTCTTGACTACCAGAGGTGTGCAAAAGTAAAAATAAACCTTATAGATAATGAAAGCTATCACAGTAAACAGTAGGGACATGAATAGTCTCAATTTGGGGAGGGCTGAGTTCCTATGACCATCTTGTAAGACAGATAATGAAGCATCTAAAGAGAGAGAAATAGTCCAAATTAATGAATTATATTAAAATGTATGCAGAGTTTGACTGTACGTCTCACGCATGCTTAAGTACCCTTGGAGAATTTCCTTGAGCTAATTAATGTAAGGTATTAATTAATGTAAGGGGTAGAATAGAGTAGTACACATTTATTTATTTTAGTAAAATTAAGTTTGTTGTACTTATTTGTGAATAGACATTTCTCGCTTATTAGATTGTCAATACATTGAGGACATGAATCATGTCTCACTATTATCATTGTCTCATACTTAATAAATTCTAACATCGTGCCATGCACCTTAGTTCCCTTAGTTTTGTTTTTATTGAATGACACATTAGGAAATTAGAGTACTTGGAATCAACTGAAATGAAAACCATGTCAGGATTTGGGGCTAGAGATGGGGATGTGGTTACTTACTACCTGTCAACTCCATAAAATGGCCTTCTTTGCCTATGTGTACTTTACTACAGAGTCCAAGGCAGGACCCCAGGAGCAGTTTATTACCATGTGAATCCCTGACTGTCAAAGTCCTGGTAATCTTTCATGGTTTAGCTCAAATATTACTACCTCTAAGAAGCTGACCCAGATCCCTCAGCTGAAATTGTCTCTCCTATTTATTCTTAAAGTAGGATATCTTTTTTTAAAAAATGATTTTAATTTTTTCCATTATAGTAGATTTAAAGTGTTCTGTCAATTTCTGTTGTACAGCAAAGCGACCAAGTCATGCATCTGTCTGTGTCTGTCTGTCTATCTATATACTTTTTCTCACATTATCCTCCATCATGTTCCATAAGTGACTAGATATAGTTTCCAGTGCTATACAGCAGGATCTCATTGCTTATCCATTGCAAAGGCAATAGTTTGCATTTATTAACCCCAAATTCCCAGTCTATCCCAGGCCCTCCCCCTCTCCCTTGGCAACCACAAGTCTGTTCTCCAAGTCCATGAGTTTCTTTTCTGTGGAAAGACTCATTTGTGCTGTATATTAGCTTCCAGATATAAGTGACATCATATGGTATTTGTCTTTCTCTTTCTGATTTACTTCACTTAGTATGAGAGTCTCCTCTAGTTCCATCCATGTTACGGTATATGGCATTATTTCATTCTTTTTTATGGCTGAGTAGTAGTCCATTGCGTATGTATACCATATCTTCTTCTTTTTAATAGTTATTTCCCCAATACATTTTTTTTTCTACTGTACAGCATGGTGAGCCAGTTACACATACATGAACACATTCAATTTTCTCATATTATCATGCTCCATCATAAGTGACTAGACATAGTTCCCAGTGCTACACAGCAGGATCTCATTGCTAATCCATTCCAAAGGAATGGTTTGCCTCTATTAACTCCAAGCTCCCACTCCATCCCAGTCCTTCCCCCTCCCCCTTGGCAACCACAAGTCTATTTTCCAAGTCCATGATTTTCTTTTCTATGGAAAGGTTCATTTGTGCCACATATCAGATTCCAGACATAAGTGATATCATATGGTATTTGTTTTTGTCTTTCTCACTTACTTCACTTACTTACTTCTAGTTCCATCCATGTTGCTGCAAGTGGCATTATGTTGTTCTTTTTTATGGCTGAGTAGTATTCCATTGTGTATATATACCACATCTTCTTAATCCATTCATCTGTCTATGGACATTTGGGTTGTTTCCATGTCTTGGCTATTGTGAATGGTGCTGCAATGAACATGTGGGTGCATGTGTCTTTTTCAAGGAATGTTTTGTCTGGATATATGCCCAAGACTGGGATTGCCAGGTCATATGGTAGTTCTATGTATAGATTTCTAAGGTATCTCTATACTGTTCTCCATAGTGGCTGTACCAGCTTACATTCCCACCACCAGTGCAGGAGGGTTCCCTTTTCTCCACACCCCCTCCAGCATTTGTTCTTTGTGGACTTATTAATGATGGCCATTCTGGTTGGTGTGAGGTGGTATCTTGTGGTAGTTTTGATTTGCATTTCTCTAATAATCAGTGATGTTGAACATTTTTTCATGTGCTTGTTGGCCATCTGTACATATTCCTTGGAAAAATGTTGATTCAGGTCTTTTGCCTATTTTTCCATTGGGTTGTTGGCTTTTTTGCTGTTGAGTTGTATTATACCATATCTTCTTAATCCAATCATCTGTTGATGAACATTTAGGTTGTTTCCATGTCTTGGCTGTTGTGAATAGTGCTGCAATGAACATACTGGTGAATGTATCTTTTTCAAGGAAAGTTTTGTCTGGATATATGCCCAGGAGTGGGATTGCTGGATCATATGGTAGTTCTATATTTAGTTTTCTGAGGAATGGCCATACTATTCTCCACAGTGGTTATACCAATTTACATTCCCACCAACAGTGTGGGAGGGTACCCCTTTTCTCCACACCCTCTCCAGCATTTGTTATTGGTTGAGTTTTTAATGATGGCCATTCTGACAGGTGCGAGGTGGTACCTCATAGTAGTTTTGATCTGCATTTTTCTAATAATTAGTGCTATTGAGCATTTTTTCATGAGGAGCAGGATATCTTAACCTGGGCATTACTGACAGTTTGCTCCAGATAATTCTTTGTTGTTGAGGGGTTGGGAACAGAGGGGGCTCTCCTGGGCATTGTTTAGCAGTCTTCCTGGCAGAATTCTATCTATTAGATGTCAGCAATGAACAAGGTTTCCAAATACTGCTGGTGTTCCCTGGAAGTGGGGGAGGCTGGGGAGGGGAAATCACCCCTGGTTGAGAGTCACTGCCCTACAGCAGATTTTTGGACCATCATTATAGTTCTCATCACAACTCCCTTTTTCTTAGTATATATATTTGCCTATTAGATTTTAACTGCTTTGAATGTGTGGGGTAACTTACATTTTTCAGTTTTGGTAAGCTCTCTCCACCGAACTCTTAGCACATTGAATTTTAAAAAAATTTCTGCATAACAGAGTACCACAAATTTAGTGGTTTAAAACGATACCCACTTATTAGCTCACAGTTCTATACATCTGAAATCTGGATCAGCTTGACTGTGTTTTCAGCTCATTGTGTTTCAAGATGCTGGCCAAAATGGACTCTTTCCCTGGGAGTTTAGGGAATCTTATTCAGGATTTTGGCAGAATCCAGCTCCTGGCAGTGGTATGTCTCAGGTTCCCATTTCCTTGCTGGCTGTCTGGTAGGGGCCACTCACAGCTCTTGGAGGCCTCCTTCATTCTTTTGCATGTGGCTTTCTCCATTTTTAGGCCATCAAGAGCATGTTGAGTCTCCCTTGTGCTTCAGATTGCAGACTTCCTCCTGTGGCTTCTCTTCTGCCTTCTTCTGCACCAGCCAATGAAAGTTCTCTGCTTTTAAAAGCCCGTGTGATTAGATTAGCTCCATCTAGACAGTCTCCTCTCTCTCACAGATCAACTATGTCATCACCTAATATGACAGAATCATAGGAGTGATATCTCACCCCATCCATAGTTTCCAGGGATTGGGTCTGTTGTTTACTAATGGAAGTCTCTGTGTTGAACAGGGCAGGATGCCCATGCAGGTCCAAATGGCTTGAAAGAATAAGGAAAGGAGGCTGGCTCAGAGTTTTTATTGGGGTTAGGGGATGGGGCCAGTATGAGATTTCTTTTGCCCAAGAAGGGATTTTTATGATTTCAAGCCTTCCCTTTGGCAAACCTGTACTTTCTCATCAGTTAACCCAGATGTGAGAAGGAAAGAGAAGAGGAAGGGGTGAGGCTTAAAAGCTGTCATTAGTCAAACACGAAAAAATGAAGTCATACTCCTTATAATATAATGGGTTATTTTATAAGGCACTGTGCAAAGATCTTTTTTTGAGACTGTTAAAAGACTTTTTGAATCAATACCCTTCATTTTTCCTTAGCATAATATTAAGTAATAATGAGATATTACACCAGTTTATTAGTCTTCTGCTGGTGAGGTATTTTCCTTTTGCTTTAAAAGTTTGGACAGTGGTAGATACTGTGCTCTCCCTCCCTCCCTTCACCTCAGAAGATGTTGGAGAAGAGATGCTTGTCAGTCGCCAGGGTCTGTAGTCACAACATGGTCACTGGCCTCTAAGAAAAGAGATGACTGGAGCTCCTCTTTTATAAGTGATTGACTCATGACACCCAATTTCTGATTTTATTGGGCACATTTAGAGATGGGCTTCCCATAATCACTGATAGAAATATTATTGATAGTAACTATGCATAATTGCTCTGATAGAGAAGAGATTCATTTTGGGTGGCAATTTTTTGCTCTAATCTTATTCTCAATGCTTCAATTAAATTACTTTTTGGAATGAAATGGTCAATGTCTTGGGGTACCATGATCTCAAAATAAAAGTGACAATTAATTGAATCCATTTTTCCTCAGATAAAGAAAGGATTGTTGCATGGAAAATGCCCCAGAATTGCTCATAATCTGTAATTCAAGATTTCCAATATTTCTTCTGTCACAGAGTATGAATGGCAGAGTCAAAAGTAAAAGTGGTCTTGAGAGCTGAAATGATAGAATGAAACCAACAAGAATATAGAGAGTAGGTTGGGAAAAACTTCTCAAGGGACCCATGGAATCGTTTTGTCTTCTAACAGGAATAGAAGTTATTAATCTTTTTTTTTTCTTTGTATTTTTAGGGTTACACCTGTGGCATATGGAAGTTCCCAGGCTAGGGGTTGAATCAGAGCTGAAGCTGCCGGCCTATACCACAGCAAAGCCAGATCTGAGCCTCGTCTGCACCCTACGCCACAGCCCAAGGCAACGCCAGATCCTTTAACCCATTAAGCGAGGCTAGGGATTGAACCTTCATCCTCATGGGTACTAGTCGGATTCATTACCACTGAGCCACAATGGGAACTCCTAGAGGATATTAATCTTATAATAACTTTTGCTTTACATGGTGTGATACCCTTTCAGCTAAAAATATCTTTGTGTCTACACTGGTGAAATATAGGGGACTTATACAGAGCTATGCTTGAAGTTCCTTTTGTTTTGTAATTGTGATTCAGTGTGCTAGTCCAATTGAAATAAATGTGGGCAGTGGGGATTTTTAATCTTAAGAAAGGTCATTTGTGCACACAAATTTGTGTGTGTGTGTGTGTGTGTGTGTGTGTGTGTGTGGTTCTTGGTTGGTTGACTTGAACCTGGTTCTCAGGATAGCCTACTCTAAATTAAGTTGAAGTGCTAGAACTTCCTTGATATACTAGAGAGCATGGGTCTTTAATATTGTACACAAATCCCTCAGGGGGCCTGATTCCATTTCAGGGAATCTGAAAGTTCAAGGCTATTTTCATAAAATACTAAGCTGCTGTTTTCCTTTTTCACTGTGTTGATATTTGCACTGTGTTGATAACTCACAAGCAGTGGTGGGTAAATTTCTGGCCCCTTAGGGCCAGTTGAAGGAGTGGCATCAAAACTCTACTAGGAGTGATTGTATTATTCACTGCCATGTCTTACAATTCTTTAAAATCAGTTTTACTTAAGAATGCCCTTGAGGCCTGCCTTGTAGGGCTGCCCCTGAGGCCTGCAGAAGTTCCCAGACTAGGAGTTGAATTGCAGCTGCGCTGCCAGCCTATACCATAGCCACAACAATGTGGGATCTGAGCCACATCTGAGAACTACAGCATAGTTCACAGCAACACCAGATTCTTAATCCAGTGATCAAGGCCAGGGATCGAACTTGCATCCTCATGGATGCTAGTCGGGTTCATAACCCCCGGAGTCAGAGTGAGAACTTCAAAAGCTATAAATTTATCAAATCTCAACCCTTGAGTATATGACTTCAAGCATCAAACATAAGTATGAGAGAATTACAGGGACTACTTAGCTCCCACAATTATGGAAAGTCCACCACTTGTAACAATCCCTTGTTCTTTAGGTCATTCAGTTTCTCTGACAGAAGCCTGACTGATACAGATGTAGGGGAGGGAGTTTAACAGCTATCTTCAAATATTTGCATAGCTATTATACAACTAAATAAGCTGTTTTCTTCTTTGTTGATTCAAAGACTAGAATGATGTCCCCATGATAGAAGTGAGAGGCAGGATGGGGTCCGAACTCTGGAGACAGAGTAATTTAGTTTGGCTTAGATTCTCTCTCTGCCATTTACTTGAAGCTTTAATTTTCTTATCTGTAAAGCAGGGTGAATAGTAGCACTCATTTTATATGATTGTTATGAGAATTACATGAGTTACTATTTGGAAAGTTCTTCCAATAGTGCTTTTTAGGAGTTCCCGTTGTGGCTCAGTAGGTTAAGAACCTAAATAGACCCATGACGATGTGGGTTCGATTCCTGGCCTCGCTCAGTGAGTTAAGGATCCAGTGTTGCTGTGGCTTGTGACATAGGTTGCAGATGGGGCTCAGATCTGGCATTGCTGTGGCTGTGGCATAGGCTGGAAGCTGCAGCTCTGATTCAACTCCTAGTCTGGAAACTTCCATGACTTCCTCATGTGCGGCCCTAAAAAGAAGAAAATAAAACAAAAACAAAACAATAGTGCTTTTCATGTAGTAGGCACTATATAAGGTTTTCTCAACATTTAAAAAGTTATAGGGAGATAAAATTTGCCTCTTTAAGAATTTTTAGGAGTTCCTGTTGTGGCTCAGCAGAAATGAATCTGACTAGTATCCATGAGGATGCGAGTTTGATTCTGGGCCCTGCTCAGTGGGTTAAGGATCCTGCATTGCTGTTTCTGTGGCGCAGGCTGGCATCTCCAGCTCTGATTTGACCCCTAGCCTAGGAAATTCCGTATGCTGTACCTGTGGCCCTAAGGGGGGGGGGGGAGTAAAAATCAAAAGGCAAAAACAAAAAGAAAAAACAAAGAATTTTTAAATGAAACAGATGTCGAATCAAGTAGTCAAATGCCTTGCACAAAACAGAGCCTCACTTGACCCTTGTCAGGGAGACAGCAGGGAAGAGAAATCAGGTTTGTAGTCCAAAGACTTAATTCTAGTCTTGGCTCAGTCATTTGTTAGCTGTGTCATCATAGCAAGTCATTTAATCTCTCAAAATCTCCGTGTCATCATCTGCAATATAATTTAGGTGAAGCAAGATGATTGAAGGTGTTTGTTATCTGCAAAATGCCCTATAAATGTCAGTCTTCATTATTTCCTCACAAACTTTGAGGCAGAATCTGGTTGAGCTTGTCTTTGTCAATGATACCAAAGAAAGGATTCTTGTATCAAAGAGAAGTTTGGAATAGATGATCCCTGTGGCTCTTTCCAGCTTGCAGAATTACAAACTGTTTTTCAAGTAGCTTGCCTGTTGAGATTTGTGATCATATTAAAGGAATAATAGGAGAAGAATTTTTTTTTATTTGACAGAATGAATGAGCTGGAGCTGTACTAAATAAGGAAATTAAGTCAAGCAATCAGTGGGAGAAGGTTAGCTCCTTCTGCATATATAATTGCCATGATTTTAGTTGAGGCTGTTACTTATTATTTCAGAGGTCCTTCTTCATTTGAAACACAGCCAGTTCCACTTGAAAGTGTGCAATTCCATCTTCTATACGAAAGTTTAGGACAATTTGACTTTCTTGTTTTCCCTCTTAGAGCTTCAGATTTTTATGGTTAAAAATAAAGTATTTATCTTCGGTTTAGAAATCTAATAAAACTTTGACAGGAGTGTGAAATGGTATAAAGCATCTCTTCAACAAATCCATCTCAATAACACTTCCTGACAATCAAAAAACCTTCAGGGCCGCTCCTTAATGACTTCTGAAGTTTTAACGGATTTGTACTAAGGATGTGAGAATGATTGGAAATGGGTTTTAAAGTAGCGCTAGCTTGTTTGTTTTAAAATCCACTTTCAGATTAGGATTTTGAAAAGAGTTTGAGAATATGCTTCCATTAAATTGTATACTGATGAAGTGATTATGATAATGAGAGTGCACTTGACTCTGGTTTGAATGACTAGGGAATGGCTCCAAAGTAAAACTTTTGTTAAGGGGAAGAATATTTTTGAAAAGGTTGAAATCAAGCTTTAGAGAAAAAAAGGGTAGCTAGAAATCTATCCTGGGAGAGTTGGTAATGTTCAAAGATTTGAGGTCCTGGGTATCAGAACCTAATGCAGATTCAAACAACATTGGGAAAGTTTAAAACATGCAGTCCTTCTAAACCTTGGGCATAATTATGAAAATTAGCTAAGGAATATTTTTAAGGCCATGATTCCAAGAGCCCAGTCTCAGAGATTCTATTTCAGTAGATCTGGAATATGAGCTAGGTATTTATAGAACTTACATAAATATAAGTTTCCAGATGATTCTGATGATCAGTAGTGTTTAGAAGTCACTAGGGTGATGTATTCTTCAGGAGCTTAGGTTTACATAGAAAAAAATGGGATTTATAGAGTGAAGTTTAAGAGCGGAGTCATTATAGGCAATCTTTAAAATTTTTTAAATTATTTTTTTATTTGGAGAATTCTCAAACTTATCCAAACATAGAAAGACTAGTAAAAACAACCATGAAATGTGTAATGTATCTGTGACCCTGCTTGAAAAATTATTACTATGCTGTCAGTCTTGTTTCGCCTGTTCTCTTCTCTTCCCCCATTAAAAAAAAAAGAAGAAAAAAAAAACTGGAGTGTTTTAAAGCCAATCCCAAACATCAATATTTCTTCCCTAATGGGTAAGGACATTGAAAAAATATGTGTCATCCTATTATCATAGCTAACAAAATGGTCAGTAATTTTAAAATTTTATGTAGCAATACCTAAGTCATACTCAAATGTCTCAATTGTCTCAAAGCTGTCACAAGAACAAGTAGGTGGGGGAAGCAGGGATTTGAACACAGACAGACTCCAGTAGACTCTGAAATCCATGACTCATGGAAAGAGAGAGGATGATGTAGGCAGTCTTGATGCACTTGAATTTTGATTGCTGGTCTTGGGCATCTTAGAGAAGTTAAGAATGAGTTGTCACCTCTGGTGGGGCAGTTGTCAACTGTAGGAAATTTAGAGAATGAGTCATATTCTGTGGCTTAGTTGTATCTTCCTGAGACCCTGTGATTATAGCAAATGGTCCTTTGTCCACATCTGACAGACAGAACTTAATGCAATTTGAATATGTTCTTCCAGATTTGCTGAGATCTGAGGACACTTTCTGGGAAGGAATACAGATGCAGATTTTTGACCCCAGGTTGTCTTATGAAATGTCATCTCATCTCTTCATCACACATAATTATCTTGTTTCTGTTGAGGTTAGGCCTTTGGCCCTTAGGTTTAGGATGAGACAAAACATACCAGGTGTTTAGTATATATTTATTGAATGAATGAGTGAATGGAATATAACTTTTATTTGGCATTCAATACATCATAGATTAACTCTGCCTTATCAAATCTATAGTCCTAATTTATTGTGAACTCATGTTTTATAAATAAAATGTTTGCAAGTCACTTAAACTTTTAAGTGTGTTCAGAGAATTTACTGTTAAGAGTTATCTGGCAATGAATTCTTCCTGAAGGGAAGCAATATTATGTAATGGGAATGATATGTCCAAATAGATCTATAGGACAAAAAAAAATTTGAGTATTTTTCCTCAAAATGTAACTGATATACGCTTGTATTTCAGAGATTTAATTTTTTTTTCTTTTTTTTAGGTAGCATCAGAATAGGGCAGTAGGAGAGGCAGCAGTTGCTAAGGGACAGAATGGTTTAGAAGAAAGAATGGAAAATGGAAAGCTTGCAAGATAATTGAGGAGAAAAGTCTCTACTGCTTTGATTCTAAAGTCCTCTGAAGCTGAGCTTGAATCTTGAGTCCCCTAGTTTTCTGGGTAGAGGCTATTAGTGCTTACCAATAGCTGCCTTCTTTTCTGCCTGGCCTCACAGCTGAGCACATTCCCCAGCCTTCCCTATAAGTATGTGTGGTGTATGGCTGAATTCTAGGCAATAGGATGTGAGCAAAACTGATGCATATCACTATTTGGTCTGATTGGTCATAACTTCTGGTGATAATCTCCTTTCTCTTCCTCTGTCTGCAGGCTGGATGTAGGAGGTCATGCCGAGAAGTCCAAGGCTCCTTCCGTCTTTGGCTCTGCCCTCTCTGTGAGCCTCAGACAGTAGATAAGGAATAAATCTACTGTGAAAGCCATTGGGATATGGCTCTTGTTTGCTACAGCAATTAGCTTAGCCTGGCTTTTATAGTTTCTAAACACCAGGACAAAAATATGGAGTTGAGTCTCTTTAAGGATTTATAGAGGTGGTACAGGAGAGTGGTTTAACACATGCCTGAGCTTAGAAAACAACAGACTGTGGAGTAAAGGCTAGTCTCATCTCTGTCATATAGCTATGCAGTTTTAGATCAGTTACCTAACTTTTTTTAGTCTCAGTTTCTTCACTTCTAAAATGGGAGTAATAATAGTACCTGCTTCAAAGGATTGTTTTGAGAATTGAATGAAATTGACTCTTAGAAGAGGTAACTGCTAATAAAGTTAGCTAAAATTTTGATTAGAACTGACCTTGGAAACATTCTAATTTATTCAAGTACATTTTCTAAGTGCTTAGTATGTCAGGGCAAGGTGTTAGGAAAGGATATAAAGATTAGTGTGACAAATTTTTGCTTTCAAAGAGTCCCCAGCCTAGGAAGACAATTGAAGGGCAAACCAATAATTACGGTATGTGAATGGCTTTGTGAATCTGTCAACTTTTCAATCTGATGAGTATAATTTATTAAATATTCCTGTGCTAAAGATATGTATCAGTAGGTGGAGGTAGAAAAAGGTTATATATGACATTTTCTTTATATATATATGCGTGTGTGTGTGTACATATATATATAATTTTTTGTGGCTGAAACTCAGTTGGCCTGTGTATCAGTGAATGATGAAAGCTGAGGATTGGTCATTTCAGGGCAATATTTGGAGCCTTGTAAACAGCTTGAGATGATTAATTTACTCGAACAGTGAATAAGAGAGCTGTGCTGCAATGTATCCTCAAGGCTGACTTTTTAGTGGTAATTTTACTCAGTCAATTACCTCTTTTTTCCTTCATCAATTTCACCTTCACTAAGCCATCACAATATGCAGAGGAAAATGCAGGTAAGTGATAAAACACAGGACTTGGGAATCTTTCCATGCCCTCAGGACATCTGGAATTTTTACTATGAAAAGGGCATGGCACACTGAAACACTAATTAGATTTCCATTTTAAAATGTTCAAGCTTGTGTGGTCTTTGGAATCAGAGAATTATCCCAGAGGATAATCCTTATTCAAGAGCCTAGTAAACATTCTTTCTGACATGTGAACAATTTTTTTTTTTTTTTGAGCTGTTAAGTTGCCAGGTGCTATGCTAGAAGCTTTGGGCTCAAAGAAGAGTAAACAAGATCCAAACTCTTATGGGAAATTCATTTATGCAAATAGTTACAGTTTTATAAGTGCTGTAATAAATATTCTAATTGTTGTGGTGTCATTGAAGTCAGGGCCCTGTCTGTGTGATGCTGTGTCAAAAGAGATGCTTGAGGGAGCCATGACTTAGCTGCTTCTTCAAAGGAGAAGTGGAGGAAAGGGTAGCTGGCTCTGCAGGCGGTGGAGACAGGATGTCCTGGTAAGGGCCATTTTAAATAGTCATGACTTTTTGGAATCTGGGATATCTTAAAAGATGTCAAGGATCTCTGGCTCTAAGAACTAGGAGATTTTATTAAACACCTGCCATCTACCAGACCAGGAAGTTTAGACAAAGCCGCTAAGTCTAATTCAGAGAGTTTCACAAACATTTCCTAAACCCCCGAATGATTATTTTTGCAATCCTGACTCCTTCCATTACTATAATAACTCTTCTAATGAAAGGAGCAGGAGGAGAAACGTCTGCTATTTTCTTGTCCAGAGGCCTTGTCTTCTTTGCTAGTTTATGACTTAAAACAGTTGAGCAAAAAGTGCTCTGAATATCCCAAGTTACCTAAAATTAACATATTGGTTAATTGGATGTGATACTATTAGGGGGATGGGGAAATAGTCTAAAGCAATTGGTTGGAATCAAGGACATAAAAAGAAAGGCATTATGCAAATATTTGGTTATTAAGATATTCTGCCTAGAGGGGATAAAGTTGGGTAATGAGAAATGAATGAGAATCACAAGTTTTCAAGTTTTATATGTTTTCATATTAAATTTCTTTAAGAGTAATATTTGGCCTCTTTAGTAGCATGTCTTTGCTAATACAAAGGAAGAGAAGCATCACTAAGCACTGGGTGCCCTGGGGGATATGTGGATATGGAGTGTTGGGAGTTTAAGTGAGGTGGGGATGAGATGGCAGAAGGAAGCCCTGAGGCCCATGGAGTGAATGGTTTGATTATAGAGCACTTTGCATATAGTATGGGGTTATTTCTAATATAGGTAATAATTTGTTCCCAAACATTTAATGAGAGTAATACTTTGTTTATATACTTTTCAGATTATGAGACAATTTCTCATTCATGATCTCATGTGACCATGACAGCAGTTTGAAGGTGGTCTGGTGACTGCACCAGGTCACACAATTAGAGATAGTGATGGGTCTTTCTGAAGCTACTTTCTCTCATTTAGTTGCTGAAAACAATCAGGATGACAGACCATGAATAGCTTGTTATCTTTGGGCTTTGAGATAATAATTGATAATCTGGTTGGTAATGAGATTTTTGAACTTGATGAAATTTAATTCTGGGGTTACTGCAGCCTGACCTGAGGAATTCAGGCCACTGACTTAAGTGGGAATCTTTTTCTGCTCGATCAAGGCTTTGAAGACTCATTGGCTGGGCATTGCAGTTCCTGGTACCTCAGATATTAGTTGGGGAAAACCCAACCACTCTGGCATTGCAGGATTTTCCTGATAGAAGAGTCATCCCCAAGCAGGTGTGAACAGTCAGTAGGAGAGACGCCAAGGACTTCAGTTATGTCTCCCATTGTTCACCAGGGCACAGCAGCCCACGGCCAGGGTCTCTAGAGGGAGGACAGCCTCCTTTACCCAATCTTCAAAGGGAGTAGTACCCTATTTATTTTTCCTTCATTCTTTTCTATATGAGTTTATAAATTTCTGGTCTGTAACCTTAAAGTTGGAGAATTGAGTTTGAAAGGAGCTTAGTTAGGTCTGATTTTTTTTCTAGCAAGACAGTAAACTTTTTTTTTTAATTAGTTCTTTTTCAAAGTCTTATTCTTCCAACAGGATTGTAAATAACCAGAGTGCAAAGGACTTTTCTTTGAGATTATATTTTTCACATATTACCACTGACTCCTTTAATCTTTATATCTTGATTTTAAAATGACTCAAATAAAACTTTGTATCACATGGGAGCAGTGTAATGGAGTGGTTAAGATTGGGGCTCTGGAGGCAGATGGCCTGGCTTTTAAAATTCCAGCTCTGTTGCTTGCTAACTGCATTATCTTTGATATACTATATAACTCCTCTAAGCCTGCTTCCATTTCTTCAACTATAAACTGAGGATAATATTTGAAACTACCCAACATGATTGTTGTGAAATTAAATGAGATACTACATTTAAAGCAGTTGCCACAGGGCTTGACATATGCTGATCAATAAATGTTAGGAATAATCATCATCAGTCATCATCTGCTGTCTTCATTATTATCCTCAGAGATGGTTGATGATGATGCAATTAGGTGCATCTTTGACTTGTTAATTTTGATTATTTTCACCCTGAAAAGTCCTTGGTGCCACAGGGCTCTGTCCTTGGTTTTATCTTGTTTAGTTAGAAGGCATCCTTGGCCAATTTAGGGTGACACAAACGTAGGAAGATTCAGAAATGTAGAGCTGATAGAATTCAAATTTGAAATGGTGAGCTAAAACTGGCAGGGCTGCATTTAGTGGAGACAAGTATGTAGAATTATATTCAAATTAAAATTCAAACAGATAAATATAAAATTGCCCACTAACTGGATGGGAGATACCAGGATGGATGAGAGTTGGTGTGAAAATGTCTTAAGGATTTTTTTGACCAGAAGTTGAATCTGAGATGCTGACTTGAGGCTTTTCTTAGGGAGCAAATTCCACCTTAGGCTACTACCATGGGCTGAGTGTTTTTATTTCTGATACTATTATTTTATTTGATTTTTAGGGCTGCACCTGTGGCTTATGCAAGTTCCCAGGCTAGAGGTTGAATTGGAGCTGCAGTTGAAAGCCTACACCACAGCCACAGCAATGCTGGATCTAAACCATATCTTCGACCTATGGTGCAGCTTCGGCAATGCTGGATCCTTAACCCACTGAGCGAGACCAGGGATCAAACCTGCATCCTCATGGACACTGTGTTATGTTCTTAACCTGTTGAGCCACGACAGAAATTCCTGGATGTTTGGGTCTTCCCTAAAATTCACATGTTGAAAATTAATATTTGGAGATGCAGCTTTTGGGGTGATTAATCTTGAGGATGGAACCCTCATGAATGAGGTTAGTGCCTTTATGACAAAGACCACAGAGAGCTGCCTTGGCCCTTACACCATGTGAGGGCACAGCAAAAAGGCATCAGCTATGAACCAGGAGGTGGGCACTCACCGGGCATTAAATGTGCTGATACTGTGACCTTGGACTTCTCAGCCTCCAGAACTGTCTGTGACTGTGTGGATAAGATTGACTGGCATTTTCATTGTTTATAAGCCACCCAGTCTGTAGCATTTGTTATTACAGCCTGAATGAACTAAGAGAGCTACATTAATCAGAGGGCAGTATTCAGATCAAGGAAAGTAAAAGACCTGCTGTTTATTGCACCAGAATGAATTCACCTGAAATATTATGTCCAGGTTGACATACTTCTACAGTCATCCTTTTATCGTTTCATTGTAGGTTTGAGCTTCTTTCTTAGATATGGATAAAGTGAATTAGCAGGAAGACAGATTTGTTACATCATCCAGTGCTGCTTATCATTTTGTAGCTGATGACTGGATAAATTTCAATTTTGGCGGAACATCCTTACCTTTTCAAGAGAGATGCTTACTCTGGACTGGACCTGAAAAGCCAGTTATGTCACTTCATTTTCTGAGTTAGACTAATTTTCCTTTTGACCATTTAATTTCCATCTTATGTTATCTTTCCTTCATCTCTCTCTTCTCCCCCCTCCCTCACAACATTGCATCTCTCTCCTTCCATGCTTCCTCCTGTTCTGTGTTCCCATCATGCTTGCTGCTGTAGCTCATTTGCTGCCTTTCATGATCCACTTCCTCTCTCTCCCTTCAACTTAGAGGGTTTCCTTCTTACTGTAGCTAGTTAGATAATTTCACCTGGAGTTTTCATAGCTTAATAATGGCTTGTATAATAGTATAACTTTCAGATTGTGCATTTGTTTAAAATATAGTGACATTCAGTGCTCTAGCCAAAAGGAGATGAATGGCAAGAATTTTGGAACTAGCAGGCTGATGCAGGGAACTGTCTTTCCCTGAGGGACCTCATTATCATGGCAGGTGGTGCTTGCTGATGGTGGTAGGTAAGGCTGACTGGAATTTCAGCACCTGTGAGATTCCATTTTTGGGTAGAGGTGGGGGCTTGACGAAGGAGATTAGGATTTCATTGAGGGCAGTGGGGACTGGAACAGAAAATTTGCGTTATTGAAGTTATTTGACTTTGCTTTTATCCTAAGACCAGAAAGGTCTGCTGACATTTGGATTTGATCTCACTTAGCTGGGGGTCTTCTGGAAGCAATAATGGGCGCTTATTACCTAGTCCATCATTGGAAACTATTTCAGGCCATGCTAGACCAAAGGAGAAAAAATATTAGGTAAGCAGAGCTTTTAGAGAGCAATTAAGCTAGGCAATTTAAGCTGCAACTTAAATAAGTTGGAGAGTACTTATTATTCTATGCATTTTTCACACCTTAACTATACATAGGGATCTTAGTTTACATCTATATGAGTCTCATTCTCGTCTATAGTGAAGGGAACTGAGATACCTATTTTGCAATCATTTTTTTACTGCAGAGTTTAGACCTTGCTCTTGCAATGCTTCCATGATTTTTTTTTTCGGTTAGAAATTATGTCAGTTATTTCATGGGGAGTGATTAATGTAAGAGATGACTCAAATGGAAGAAATTTTAATAGTGATACTAACCCACTTGTAATTACTTTAGTCACTGCAGAGAAAAATGCAGCATGACAATGGCTTAAAGTATGAAGCAGTATATTTTCACAGTTGCACATCTTCCTTGTGCTTTAGGGAAGGGAAGCCACAGAAAGAATGATGAGAGGAAAAAAGAAGAGTAATTTCTTGCTCTTAAGTTTCAAAATATAATTTGGGAACCTAGGGCAGAGCAAGAGAGAGAGAAAAGGCATGACATACCAGGCATTTGTCCTAACCTTGAGAGAGGCATAGGAGAGCTGTGGGAAAAGCAGTAGCCTCTTGGAGCCTACAGTCTGGAAAAAGGAACTATGGCTGGAATTCCACATGGGTAGCATGACCAGAGCCCCAGTAGAAATACCATGTCAGCCTTGGTGGTTGCAGTATGGAAGGGTAATGACATCTTGAGACTAAGGGGATGAGTTACATCTTAGGGATAGCATGTGTGGATGGATGACACTCAGGGAACAGATACCTCAAAAGCCTTGACACTGTGTAGTGTCCCCCACCTCTCTACCCTGCATCAGGTACAACCCTTAGAGAAGAAGGAGATTCTAAATTGACTGACTTTACTCCAAATCGACATTTTTATCCCCAATGGAATAAGGATTCAAGATAGATATTATGTGTTCTGTTCTAGAAAAACAAATATATTTTTGCATACCTGAATTTGTTCTCTTTCCTGTTAATGCTTTAGAAAAAGCACTGAAGGTGAATAATTGAACGGGCCTTTTTCAAGTTGAAAAAAAGCACTGAAGTGCAAGCCTGAGGATTTAGATTTTAGCCTGTCTTTGTTAATGTTTGACCTTGGGCACATAATTTTGTCCTTGTGGGCTTACCTGTCTCCATCTGGGGTGCTGGCCTGGAATGGACCTTCTTAACCTAGTGGCTGAGGCCCTTTGGAGAAGCTGAGGAGTTTTTCTAAGGCATCTTGAATCTTAAGTATGAACCAATCATTATCTGTAGATATAAGTAATATGTCTTTGTATATAAGTACTAGTAATTTTTCAAATGTTTGTAGATCTAATTATGTTTCATAAAATTACATAATTCATTTTAAAGCAGATATATATGTATATTTGTCTTTGTAGGGCAGCACCTGCTGCCTATGACTAGGGGCCAAATCAGATCTGTAGCTGCCAGCCTATACCACAGCAACAGCAACACCAGATCCGAGCCTCATCTGCGAACTATACCACAGCTCATGGCAACTTTGGATCCTTAACCCACTGAGTGAGGCCAGGGATGGATGCTAGTCAGATTCATTTCCTCTGGGCCATGATGGGAACTCCATACTAAATTAATATTTTTGTAATTAAACATCTCAAACAATATAAAATTTGTAGGCTTTATTTAGAATTATATAGAAGTCCCTTTAGCCTAGACTTTAGCCTAAAGTGCTGTTTGTTGGCTACAAATCTATATGGGGCTTATGCTAATTAGGGATCAGTATTACATGATTATTCTAGAAATGGTTGATCCTCACACTCTGACAATGGTGCTAATTGATTAATTTTAGAGATGTAAAAAATGAATAATAGAGGAGATGTTTTAATTACCTCATTCAAATGATTTGTCTTTTCTGATATTGAAAAGCCCCTCTATCTGTAGGAGAGTCTTAACATTAAAAGCCTAGGTCTAAATCTTGCTCTGTCTACAACCTAGCTGAATTACCTGACTTTTCTGAGCTGGTTTACTCCTCTTTAAGATGATAAAATCTTAACTTTACAGCAATGTTGTGAAAATAGAATAAGATAAACCATGAGCCCATTATGTTATCTAGCAGAAGGAAAAGATTCAAAAATTATTAGTTTCTCTTATGCTCCTCTGGAAAACTTATATAGAGGGGTAAGCAGTAAAAGTTGGCTTGCATATGAAAATGGGTAATTTAAACAATAAATTAGCAATTACTGTCACAACATGTTCACTTGTTACCTTGTCCAGGACTGGGTTGGAATCGCCACATTCACTGCAGCCAGTGAGCAATGCATTTTGACTGCCTAGAAGGCAGTTTAGGCAGTGGACCCTGTCTCTCTCTGAAGCTTGGAAGAGCTTTCACCTGTTTCATCCCAAGTCTTCCTTTCTTTCTGAACAAGCACTGAGCGTATTGTTCAGTAGCTTCATTCAGCTGCTGCCAAGCATGAGAATCCTGGAGGTGCTCTCCATTGTCAGATCTTGAAGTGGAGCTTGAATGGAGAGAATGTGCTCTCAAAATAATTTATTTTGAATGCATGCTCCCTTCGATGGGGAAAGGAGGCACAGATGGCTGAGTTGGGAAGTATGCCAGTTCCTTCTTCACGCCAGACCTCCAGTGAATCCAGGCTATAGGAGAGGAGCTTTAGGAGAAGAGCAAAGGCTGAAAGAACTCAGCACTTGTGTGATGCAGTCCCTGGGCCACTATTAAAAGCCACAATTTTGGGTAATCAAAAGGTTTCCCCTCAGAGATAATGCTGGCTTCTTGAGTATTTGTTGCATTGCAGACCCTGAATAATAGAAAGTAGTCTCTGTTATTTCCTTCAGGAACTGTTCCATTAGAGATAGTGGCTTGGATGAGATGAACCAGTGGCTGGGAGACTGGATCACTATCCCCAGCAGCAGGCTTGTCAGGATGTTGGTTTCTTGACTTCACCTGCTTTCCTCCAGCTTGTCCAAACCAAGCTGTTGAGGTTGCTGGATGGATGCTGTTCTCTGAAACTGTCTTGAAAGTTGTTTCAAATTTCCTGATCTTCTCATTTGGGGATCCCCAAACTGCAGCTTCCTTGTTTGCAACTGCTTCATTTACTCATTCCTAAACATTGCTGAGCTCCCACCAACTTAGCTAGATTTATTCAGGTTTCAAGGAGCAGAGAACCTCAGGTTATCTATGTGATGGTAATGGGGGGTTGTGGTGGGGATACATGAGCAAGAAAGAAGATAGAAAGTCTGTTTATGAGCCAAGCAGTTTGCCTCAAGGAGCAGAGCAGATGTTTCTGATTCAAGAGTAGCTCTAGGTGTCTGTGTTAGTTTGCTAGGGTGGCATTAATAAAGTGCCTCAACTGGGTGGCTTAAACAATAGAAATTTATTATCTCACACTTCTGCAGACCAGGAGTCTAGATCAAGTTTTGGTGGGGTTGCTTCCTGTGGGGCCCATGAAAGAGGCTCTGTTCCATGTCTCTCCCCTAGCTTCTGATGCCTTGCTGACAAGTGTTGTCATCCCGTTCCTTAGCATGTAGACACATCACCCAAGTCTTTTCCTTTACCTTCACATGGCCTTCTCCCTGTGTGTGTCTGTCTCTCCAAATTTCCCCTTTTCATGAGGAGACAAGTCATATTGGATTAACACCCCACACTAATAACCTAATTTTAACTTGATTGCCTCTGTAAGGACCCTATATCCAAATAAGGTCACTGAGAGTAAGGATTTTAACGTACGAATTTTTAGATAACAAAATATAACCTATCATGGTGTTTAACAGTCACTTAATCAATCGTCTTGATCCCTCAGACTCAGACTCTTCTTACCTGTTGGAGTCTTTTGGGACTTTTCAAACTCCCTGAAATCGTATTTGTTTAATTGTTCACTGTCTGGTGTACAGCATACATACCTTCAGGCCAGGTTCACCTGTCAGGCTACTCCTTGGACTTCTCTCCTGGCCTCAGGGCTGACCTCCGGGACAATCAGCCTTGGCCATGATATGGGTCTCATGGAGGACAGATGACAGCCTATGTGGAAATCTTCCAGGGCTCCTTTTCTCTGAAGGAGGCTGTGGACAGGAGGACATGCCTAGCTTTCAGAGTGGGCCTGTGACCTGCACTGTGCCAGGCCCCGAGGGTTCAGAGAAAAAGCTATCATTCCTCTTTGGTATATTCTTTGCATAGGTATGGTAGGCTCTTGGCCTGTATAAGGGAGGGAATCTCTGACCTGGACAGATTTGATTTCATAATTATCCTAACTTTGAGAAGTTCCTCATATAGCCATTGCTATGTTCAGAGGCTATTGGTTTACTAAAAAAAGAAAAAAAAATTAAGAAACACGTAAAGAAGGAAGGTTACAGATATTGCTACAGAGAGGTTTATAAATAATTGCTTTTAAGCCTTTTGACTCTTTATAAGGTAATTATAGTATTTATAAAGATATTACTGATTAAGCAGTCCAATAATGAAACAAACTTAGGAAGTTCCATGATGGCATAATGAGTTAAGGATCTGGCATTATCACTGCTTTGGCATGGGTTCAGTCCCTGGCCCTGGAACTTCCACATGCCTAAGGTACAGCCAAAAAAATAATAAAAATTAGGAGTTCCCAATGTTGCTCAGCATGTTAAGAACCTGACTAGTATCTATGAGGATGCTACTTTGATCCCTGGTCTCCCTCAGTGGGTTAAGGTTCTGGCATTGCTACATATGCATAGGTCGTATATGTGGCTCGGATCTGGCATTGCTGTGACTGTAGTGTAGGCTGGCAGCTGCCGCTCTGATTCCACTCCTAGCCTGGGAACTTCCATATGCCACGGGTAGAGCCCTACAAAAAAAAACAATAATAATAATAATAGTAATTAAATTAAAATTAAAAATAAAAGAAACACAAGCTTATGAAGTCGTATGATAACCAACTTCTTAGGTCTATCCTGTCGTAGTATTTAGTGGCCAAGTCTGATCTCATTTGATGATACCATTGACTAAAAAACACCCACAACCTGAAATGTGAGAGTTAAGTTTCATTTGGGGTGAAATTAGGACTTAAGCCTGGGAGACTGCCTCTCAGGCAGCCCTGAGAAACCACTCCCAGGCAGTGAGGGAGGAGCTAGGATATACAGGGGGGTTGGCAACAAAAGGCAGACAGCAGGAACCAAAGAGGCCTGGGCTCACTGAAATCATTCCTTTGATACGCACCTCCACTCTCAGGGACAGTAGCCTGAGTTTTCACAGTCTGCAGGGCTCACTGGCTCTCACCCTTGGAGGTGACTGCATCTAGATGACCATGGCATTCTTTGTTTTATCCTTAACTACTGACCAGGCTGAAATAACACCCAAGGAGGAGAAGGGGGGAAAATCAGGATTCCATAAAGGTGAGGGGGAAGTGCACACAGCACACACACATTTTACACAAGTTTGTCGCTGATCTCCTGAAGGTTACTACCATCACAAGGAGTAGACATCGCCATGATGGATTTTAGCGTTTTTGGGGATATGAGGAGATGCAAGAATTGAGCACATAAAATCTTCTCCTAAAAATATCTGACTGTCTGAAGACGTGTTCTTCCAGTTTTCCCAGAACAGAGTCCCTCACTCCTGATGTTCACCCTGAGCTCTGCTTAGGGGGTGTTGCAGGTCGGCAGCTGCAATGGCTCATAATTTAATCCATGTTGAGGCTGATGGCAAGTGCCAGACTTCAGTTCACACTATATTATACACCAAAAGGGAATACTATAAAACTAACTCAAGAATAGCAAAGATAACTGAACACCTACAACAGAGTTTAGGCAATTCCTACATAGGAAAGGTCAGGAAAAATTCCTGGAGTAGGACTTTTTTTTTTTTTCCTTAAATCTCCTCTTTATTGCTTAGGCCATTCTTTTTTTCTTTTTTTCTTTTTTTTTTTTGTCTTCTTAGGGCCACACTAGTGGTATATGGAGGCTCCCAGGCTAAGGGTCCAATCAGAGCCATAGCTGCCGGCCTACACCACAGCTCATGGCCAGATCCTTAACCCAATGAGCGAGGCCAGGGATCAAACCTGCAGTCCTCATGGATGCTAGTCAGATTCATTTCGGCTGAGCCACAACGGGAACTCCTGGAGTAGGACTTTGGTTCATTTCTCTTCTCTTCATGACTAGTGTGTCCCAGATGAACTGGAGTTTGGCATTTGCTATGGATTAAGTCATGAGCCACTGCAGTTGCCGACCTGCAGCACCCCTTGAGGCAGGATAATAATTCAGGTAGTTAGTGTAAGAATATGGGCTTCAATATATTCCCTGATTAATGTCCATGGTTTAAGATTTATAAAAACAAATCGAGACAAACAGACCTTGCTTGTTGGAAGATTACCTATTGAAAGTACATTTGTTTTACATCAAGGTGAGCATTAACCTCTGACCTATACATTTGACTGGTAGCAAAAGAAGTAAAGAGTGGTGACTAAGTCTAGGGGAAAGAAGAGGAAAAGAATTAAACTTATGGAGCATACCCTAACTCTAAAGTCCCTCTTGGACGAGGCCCGATATAGATGCTGGGCAAGGCCAATAGGGAGAAGAACTGATATCAGGACCCCATGCTGGTACCCTTGTCTTTAAGAGAGAAAACCTCCTTAGGTGATTAGAGAAGGGGGACTCTTCCTCCCCTTCCCAGTGTCTGTGCTAGGAGCTATTTGCTTTCCTATAATAAAGACTTTTGCTTGCCTGCCACCTGTGTGTTCTCGAAGTTCATTCTTCAGCTCTGTGAACAAGAACCTGGATTCCAATAACATCTTTCCGGTATCACCCTGAGAAGAGCTCAGGGTGGAGATCAGGAATGAGGTGCTGTGGGCTCTGGGAAAACTGGAAGAAGAGGCCTTCAGATAGTTAGATATTTTTTACGAGAAGATTTTAAGTGCCCAATTCTTTCATCTCCTCATATCTCAAAAAAAAACTAAAATCCTTCATGGTGATGTCTGCTCTTTGTGACTAGCAGTAACCTTCAGGAGACCAGCAACAAACTTTTGTAAAATGTGTGCACCTCTCCCTCTCCTTTACACTGACATTATTTTACCCTGCCTCTTTGGGGTGGTACTTCACCACCTGCAAGGGTGAACTGGTGAGCCCCAGGGCTATGAAAACTCAGGACACTGGCCAATAGCTGAGTTGCATATCAAAGTCAGATAGAAGGTAGATGGGCCCTTGGGCTGAGAACTTGGGACTTGTTAGGCCAAGTAAATTGGGCCTTGTGTCTCTGACATTTCAAGGAAAAAATTAATGGCAGGAGCTGAGCTCTGCTGGAGTAGAAAGATGACCACTTTAATCACTCCTGGGGTCAAGGCGACCTCCCCAGTTAACATGTTCAGTAAGACTCCTAGGGGTCAAAAATGGAGGGGGCGCCAGGCTGTAATAAGTCCTGATACTGTCCCCTTACCCTTTGCTCTGGAATCCATCTTGGCCAAAAGATATGTGCCCATGTTGGGGAGGGTCCTGTGTCCAGTCAGGTATAAAAATAAAACAAGATAATTGACTAAATGTAAAAAAAAAGACCCAGAAGAACTGTCCAATATAAGTGATTTAAATCACCTCTCTGGTGCTTTCCTCACTCAGGGGGATGCCTGCACCTGCACTCCTCCTTTGCTTCTGACTTTAGTTTATTTAAGATCTCGCTGCAAGCCATCACTCACTGCTGTCTCTCCAAGATCAAAAGGAATGATTTCAGTGAGTACAGACCTATTTTTTTCCTGCTTCCCAACCTTTGTTGCAAAAACTCCTATATATCCTAGCTCCTCCCTTGCCTCCTCAGAGAAGTTTCTCAGGGCTACCTGAGATGCTGTCCCTGGGGCTTAAGTCCTAATTTTGCCCCAAATAAAACTTAACTCTCAAGTTTCAGGTTGTACATTTTTTTAAGTCAACACTCAGTAACACCCATCAATAAATGTCCAGCAGTGTTTGATGGTCATAAAACTCACTTTTGCTGATTTCAGTTTCCATCCATTTTTAAGATAGAATACTGACTTGTCAGAGCTTGCTATGATGAAACCATGAAGCCCTTTTTGTTTTGGTGCCAGTCACTTTGATCTATTTATTTACTTTCGGTGTTCCACGGTTGTTCTGATCATCTTCTTCCTGATTGGTATATTCAATTTCTGTTCTTCCTGGGACAGTCTCACTTCATAAATCTGTAATTAAAGAAACCACTGGAGAATGTGGTAACCCCAAGGTTGAGGGGCTTTTTTTTGACATGGTCTTATCTCTGCTCCTTTTGCCAAATGATACTGAAATATTCATGTCAAATTAGCATAAGGCACATCCTGTTTTATGAGGAAATGGTGCAGAACAATATCTACAACTGATGCATAAAACACAAGTTTTCTATTTTTATACACAAGAACAGACTCACATATATCAAGGTGTATTACTGAAGGTTCCCCAAGTCACTGAAATTTTCCCTGTGGTATCTAGAATACAACTTAAATGTTCTGCAGTTTAAATAGTTTAGGCCTTAAAATTTGTATACAATAATTGCTTAGAAATCATTTTGTCACTATATATTTGGGAAGATAGGAGATGCTAATGAAATCTTAGTCCATAAGGATTTTCTTTGCCTCCATGTTGACCAGGGTGGAGGTAGGGTAAGCAAATGCTCAAGGTTTAGATAGTATATTTTGGTTCAATATAATTTATGAACATAAATGGTATGTGTGACATGGTGACTTATAGTAAGAAATATATATTTGTTCTTTGTCTCAGTTCCTGGCAGAGTCCCTAAAAACATTTGGGGTTTCTTAAGTAGGAGAGCAGAAGGTGTCTTTTGTTATGTGACTTTAAGGATGGGGGCTGGGTGCCAAGGGAGCCAACCTTGTAATTAGAGGGCTGAAATTTCAACTCACTCCCCTGACCTCCCAGGAGGGGAAATGGGATGAATCAATCACTAATGATTGATAATCTACCATGCCTCAGTAATGAAGGTGCCATTAAAACCCCCAAAACAGGGCTTGGAGAGCTCCCAGCTTTGGTGAACCAAACGCAATCAGACACACTGGCCAACTTCAAGTTTGGCAACTTTCAAGAAAGGAGCTTTGAAATTAGCAGTGGTGAAAGTATTTACACCACAGAAATCATCAAATACCACAAATCATAGCTTCCTTCTCCCTCTCTCCCCTCTCCCTTGCCCCAGCCAGTTGTTAAACTCTTATCAACACACTACCAGTGGGAGGTGACTATAAGCTGAACGAACTCATTCTAAGTCCCAGACTGGGCTGTTGTGTAGAGTTTGCATTTATTCTCTTAGTATGGTGCCCTTGGCATAACTCTACCACCAGGTTCCAGGTCCAAATTAAGGTAAGAGATTGCACAGCCATGCTAGGAGCAATTACATCATGTCTGTTATACCTAGGATGATTGATTCTACACCCATTTCCCTGTTTATGTCTGTTTCCAGTTTGATTGAAGACAGTTCTTTTGTCCCTTTCCTGTTTGCCCATTTCTGTTCCCCTCTAACCTTAAAATAATCTAATTATAGAAATGAGATCACTAGGCAGTTTAATGTAATGCCTGACTTAGGTTCTCCTGAATACATACCATGCCTTGCCAAACCTGTTGACTCTTTTACTAGATTAAAAAAAAAAAGAAATTAGTTAAAAAAATGACTACTCTCTGCCCCAAATAGCCCCCCTTAGCAAATCCTGCAGGCAGATCATACAGGCAAAATAACATCTAAAGAGAGATGTCTGCACACAATGGAGAATGATTCAGAACCAACCTCCTGCCCTGATGATTCTATGAAATTCTTCCCCCTTTTTATTTTTTTGTGGCATATGGAAGTTCCCAGGTTAGGGGTCAAATCAGAGCTGCAGCTGCCAGCCTATACCACAGCCACAGCAACTTGGGATCCAAGCTTTGTCTGTGACCTACACCACAGCTCATGGCAATGCTAGATCCTTGACCCACTCAACAAGGCCAGGGATTGAACCCTCATGCTCATGGATACTAGTTGGATTCATTTCTGCTGCGCCACAAAGGGAACTCCCCCATTTTGCCCTTCTTATATTATCTTCCATCATGTTCTATCCCCAAAGACTGGCTATATAGTTTCCCATGCTGTAAAGTAGGACCTTACTGCTTATCCATTCTAAATGTAATAGTTTGTATCTACTAACCTCAAACTCGGAATCCATTTCACTCCCTCCTCCTTCCTCTTTGGCAACCACAAGTCTATTCTCTATGTCCCTGAGTCTGTTTCTATTCTATAATAGGTTCATTTGTGCCCTATTTTAGATTCCATATATAAATGATATCATATGGTATTTGTCTCTTTCTGATTTACTTCATTTAGTATGAGATCTCTAATTCTATCCATGTTGCTGCAAACAGCATTTTTCATTCTTTTTTATGGCTGTGTGTATATGCATCACATTTTCTGAATCCATTCATCTGTCTATGGACATTTAGGTTGTTTCTATGTCTTGCTATTGTAAATAGTGCTTCTGCAAACACATGGGTGCATGTATCTTTGTGAATTGTAATTTTGTCTGCATATATGCCCAGAAGTAGGACTGCTGGATCATATGGTATCTCTATATTTAGTTTTCTGAGGAACCTCCATACTCTTCTCCACAGCGGTTATACCAATTTACATTCCCACAAACAGTGTAGGAGGGTTCCCTTTTCTCTGCAACCCCTCCAATATTTGTTATTTGTAGACTTGTTAATGATACCCATATTGACAGTGTGAGGAGACACCTTCTTGTAGTTTTGATTTGTATTTCTTTAATAATTAGTGATGTTGAGCATTTTTTCATGTGCTTGTTGGCTATCCATATGTCTCCTTTGGAGAAATGTCTATTTTAGGTCTTCTGCCCATTTTTCAATTGGGTTGGTTTTGTTGTTATTGTTGTTGAGTTGTATGAGTTGTTTGTATATTTTGGAGATTAAGCCCTTGTTGGTTGCATATTTGCAACTATTTTCTCCCATTCCGTAGGTTGTCATTTGGTTTTTATAATGGATTCCTTGGCTGTGCAAAGGCTTGTAAGTTTGATTAAGTCCATTTGTTATTTTTATTTCTACTGCCTTGGGAGAATGACCTAAGAAAACATTTGTACTGTTGATGTCAGAGAATGTTTTGCCTATGTTTTCATCTAGGAGTTTTATGGTGTCTTACGTTTAGGTCTTTAAGCTATTTTGAGTTTATTTTTGTGCATGATGTGAGAGTGTTTTATAGCTTCAGTGATTTCCATGCAGCTGTCATTAATAGTTGTAGTTTCTGAAAGGTAAAATGGGTACAACATATTTTCACTTCATGCTTCCAGCTTCTGCTATGGTCCAGTCTAGTGTATGAGACACATGTGCAGTGAGCAGAGCCCTCACTCTAACAGGTGTGAAATCTGAATGATGATTTAATAAATAGATTTAAAAATTTCATAAGCATTTTAATATTTTGTTATATCTGAAAGATGACCAGTGATAATTCATCTCTTTTCTGACCCTTTACAGACAGTCCTGTTTCAGGATAAAGACAGAGTACCCCCTGATAAAGTAAGGTGTGCTCTGCCACTTAGCAACCAGACACTGGTACCTCCTTCCATCCAAGGTGTGGGGGTAGAAGCATCCCATGATGCTGTTGGCAATGATCAGTCAGTGGTTGGCAATGATCAGTCAGTGGTTGGACAATGAAGTCTGCAAAATACACAAAGCTGCCAGGCCTTGAGAAGGAGGGTTCAATGGCAAATATGAGAAGTAATAGCTTAGATGTATGAGAAATCACTGAGGAAAACTGAGTCTAAGGCAGTCCTGCTATAGAGCACATGAAGTCTCTTCAAGGGTTAGTAGTACTCTTAAGAGGACTGTTGAAAAGTTGATTCAACAAATATAGCTGCTTGAGGTACATTTACATATCACTAGATCACTATGAAAGGCATGACTTTTTAAAATCAAAAATTATTTGTTTCTCCATTTTCTGTTTCAATTTTCTTGTACATATAAAAAAATAATAGTTGTCAAGTTGTTGGTTCCATTAGCAGAAAAAAAAGCTTTGCACACAAATGATACTAGCTTTATAGCAGAATTATCAGGTGCTTCAACTAGAAAATCAATGAACTTAATTCCATAATGGTTTTCTTTTTTTTTCCATCCAATCCACAGAATCAAAGTAAACCTTCGGGAAGTTTTTTCTCTTGAAAGTGAAACATCTGACATTTTTGCAAATATTACTTTGAACTTAGCTAAAAAGTGTATTTGAGGGGAAAAAAGTATTTTTGCAGGGTTAATGAATTTTTGATAGAGTTAAGGATTTCAAACCATGGAATTCTAGGTAGCAATGGGTATTTCTGATTAGGAGGAAGTAGAAAACCAAAGAAAGAGATGTCTAAGCTATCTTTTGGCTTTACATCTCAAGAGTCTTAAATTTCTAAAATCTTGAGGAAGAAATCACTTAAAAAAAAGAGAGAATAGGACCTAAGCCCTCAAATGGCACAAAGATAGCAAAGGAAAGATAAAGGAAGGGCCCTTCCAACTTAGAATTTCCTCTCTTATAGAAAGGTGACTTTCAAAAACCAAAAAAGTCTTGTCTTGAACCAGGAATATCTGGATGAATTCTACTGTTCCAAAAAGGAAACAACTAAATTAATAGATTTTATCTGATTAGTCAAACCCAGATAAATAAAACCTCTCTTAAGTAAGGCTTTCCTATTTGTATTGTTTTGACGCTATAATAACTAGTCAGAAAAACTCTATATCTGTTGCCAAGGATCACTCAGATCTCAAGAAATCAATTGTGTGTGAATCCTTCATAAATCACCTTACCTCCAAAACAGAAATGAGGCTATGAAACTGAAAACACTGAAAAGAAAATTATGGAAGTAAATGTTTGTTAAAAACCTTTTACACTTAGTTGAGCCACACAAACCTTAGGCAGTGCTACTGATGCAACAGGAAGGCTAAATACACATTCTTCTCAAGTGCACATGGAACATTCTCTAAGATTGACCATATCCTGGGCTACAAATCAAACATCAGTAACTTTAAGAAAATTGAAATCATATCAAGCATCTTTTCTGACCACAATGCTATACGACTGGAAATCAACAACAAGAAAAAAACTGCAAAAAACACAAACACGTGGAGACTCAACAACACGCTACTAAACAACCAATGGATCACTGAAGAAATCAAAGAGGAAATTAAAAAAATACCTAGCTGCAAATGACAACAAAGAAACCACACTCCAAAACCTATGGGATGTAGCAAAAGCCATTATAAGAGGAAAGTTTATAGCAATACAAGCCCACCTCAGGAAACAAGAAAAAGCCCAAATAAACAAGCTAACTTTACATCTAAAGCAGCTCAAGAGAGAAGAACAGACAAGACCTAAAGTTATAGAAGGAAAGAAATCATAAAGATCAGAGCAGAAATCAATGAAATAGAAACCAAGAAAACCATAGAAAAGTTCAATGAAACGAAAAGCTGGTTCTTTGAAAAGATCAACAAAATTGATAAACCCCGAGCCAGACTTATCAAGCAAAAAAGAGAGAGGACTCAAATCAATAAAATTAGAAATGAAAAAGGAGAAGTTACAACGGACATCACAGAAATATGTAGGACCCTAACAGACTACTGTATGCAACTATACTCCAATAAAATGGAAAACCTAGAAGAAGTGGACAAATTCTTAGAAAGGTATAATCTTCCAAGACTAAAGCAAGATGAAATAGAAAGGATGAACAGACCAATCACAAGAACTGAAATTGAAACTGTGATTAAAAAAAACTTGCAACAAACAAAAGTCCAGGACCAGATGGCTTCACAGGTGAATTCTACCAAACATTTAGAGAAGAGCTAACACCTCTCCTTCTGAAACTATTCCAAAAAATTGCAGAGGAAGGGACACTCCCAAACTCATTCTATCAGGCCACCATCACCCTGATACCAAAACCAAAGATACCACACACACAAAAAAGAAAATTACAGGCCAATTTCACTGATGAACACCAATGCAAAAATCCTCAACAAAATACTAGCAAACCGCATCCAACAATACATTAAAAGGATTGTACATCATGATCAAGTGGGATTTATCCCAGGGATGCAAGGGCTCTTCAATATCCGCAAATCCATCAGTGTGATACACCACATTAACAAAGTGAAGAATAAAAACCATATGATCCTCTCAATAGACGTGAAAAAAAGCCTTTGACAAAATCCAACACCCATTTCTGATAACAACCCTTCAGAAAGTGGGCATAGCGGGAAACTACCTCAACATAATAAAGGCCACAAACCCACAGCGAACATCATTCTCAATGGTGAAAAGCTGAAAGAATTTCCGCTGAGATCAGGAACAAGACAAGGATGTCTGCTCTCGCCATTACTCTTCAACATAGTTTTGGAAGTCCTAGTCACAGCAATCAGAGAAGTAAAAGAAATAAAAGGAATCCAAATTGGAAAGGAAGAAGTAAATCTATCGCTATTTGCAGATGACATGATACTCTACCTAGAGAATCCTAAAGACTCTACCAGAAAACTGTTAGGGCTTATCCATGAATTTGGCAAAGTTGCAGGATAAAAAATCAATACACAGAAATTGATAGCATTTCTATATACTAACAATGAAGAAGCAGAAAAGGAAATTAGGGAAGCAATCCCATTTACCATTGCATCCAAAAGAGTAAAATACCTAGGAGTAAACCTACCTAAAGAAACAAAAGACCTGTACTCTGAAAACTACAAGCCACTGATGAAAGAAATCAAAGATGACACAAACAGATTGAAAGACATACCATGCTCGTGGATTGGAAGAATTAATATTATCAAAATGACTATACTACCCAAGGCAATCTACAGATTCAATGCAATCCCTATCAAATTACCAAGGACATTTTTCACAGAACTCAAACAAAATATTTTAAAGTTTCTTTGGAAGCACAAAAGACCCAGAATAGCCAAAGACATCCTGAAAAAGGAAAATGGAGCTGGAGGAATCAGGCTCCCGGACTTCAGACTATACTACAAAGCAATAGTCGTCAAAACCATATGGTACTAGCACAGAGACAGAAATCTAGATCAGTGGAACAGGATAGAAAGCCCAGAATTAAACCCACACACCTACAGTCAACTAATCTATGACAAAGGAGGCAAGACTATACAATGGAGAAAAAAACACCCCATTCAATAAGTGGTGCTGGGAAAACTGGACAGCTACATGGAAAAGAAGGAAATTAGAACACTTCCTAACACCATACACAAAAATCAACTCCAAATGGATTAAAGACCTCCATTTAATACCAGATTCTATAAAACTCTTAGAGGAAAACATAAGCCAAACACTCCCCAACATAAATGACAGCAACATCATCTCAGATCCACCTCTTAGGGTAATGACAGTAAAAACAAAAATAAACAAATGGGACTTAATTAAACTTAAAAGTTTCTGCACAGCAAAGGAAACCCTAAACAAAACAGAATGGGAGAAAATCTTTGCAAATGAAGTGACTGACAAGGGATTCATCTCCAAAATTTATAAACACCTCCTACTGCTCAATACCAAAAAAAACAAACAACCCCATCCAAAAATGGGCAGACGATCTAAACAGATAATTCTCCAAAGAAGACATACAGATGGCCAAAAAACACATGAAAAGATGTGCAACATCACTCATTATTAGAGAAATGCAAATCAAAACCACCATGAGGTACTACCTCACACTGGTCAGAATGGCCATCACAAAAAGTCTACAAACAATAAGTACTGGAGAGGGTGCGGAGAAAAAGGAACCTTATTACACTGTTGGTGGGAATGTAAATTGGTGCAACCACTGTGGAAAACAGTACGGGGATTCCTCAGAAAACTAAACATAGAACTACCATTTGATCTAGCAATCCCACTCCTGGGCATCTATCCAGAGAAAACCACGACTTGCAAAGACACATGTACTCCAATGTTCATTGCAGCACTATTTACAATAGCCAAGACATGGAAACAACCTAAATGTCCATCGACAGAGAAGTGGCTAAAGAAGATGTGGTACATATACACAAAGGAATATTACTCAGCCATAAAAAGGAACGAAATACCGGCATTTTTAGCAACATGGATGGACCTAGAAACTATCATGCTAAGTGAAGTCAGCCATACAATGAGACACCAACATCAAATGCTTTCACTTACATGTGTAACCTAAAAAAAGGACACAAAGAACTTTTTTGCAAAACAGATACTGACTCACAGACTTTGAAAACCTATGGTTTCCAAATGAAACAGGTTGGGTAATGGGGGATGCACTGAGGGTTTGGGATGGAAATGCTATAAAATTTGGTTGTGATAATTGTTGTACACCTATAAATGTAATAATATTCACTAAGAAAAAAATAAAGTTACTTGATTCTGTACAGGTTCTAATTTCAACTTAATTAAATTACATAAGTCAGAGTTCCCATTTTGCCTCAGCAGGTTAAGAACCCAACTAGTATCCATGAGAATGCGGGTTTGACCCTAGCCTCCCTCAGTGGGTTAAGGATCCGGCATTGAATCAAGCTGTGGCATAGGTCACAGATATGGCTCAGATCTGATATTCCTGTGGCTGTATTGTAGGCCAGAAGCTGCAGGAAAGATTCAGCCCCTAGCCTGAGAACTTCCATATGCCCAAGGTGTGCCCCTAAAAAAAAAAAAATACATAATAAGTAGCCTAATTCCATAACAAGTTCCCTTTGACTTTAAAGGGATCGTTAAGCAACATTCTGTGCCTAATACTGCGCTAGGCTCCCAGGAGAATAAAAAACTCATTGAGGCAGAGTGTTGCTTCTGAGAAGCTCTTAGGATAATCCCTTAGTGATAATCACTTTGTATTGTGAGTCTTTCATTTCTCAGCTCTGAGAAGTAGGCATCTGAGTGGTACTGCCACAGCCCTTGCATATTGCCAGCATTCCTCCATGTGTATTGATTCTAGAATTCCTAGTCAACTTATAGATTTTATGGTTTTCACTTTCCTTTTGATAACACTAGCCTTCTTGGGTTTTTTTGCTGTTTTTTTTTTCATTTTTTTATTACTCAAATGAATTTATCACATCTGTAGTTGTATAATGATCATAACAATCTGGTTTCACAGGATTTCCATCCCACAGCCCAAGCACATCCCCCCACCCCCCAAACTGTCTCCTCCAGAGACCATCAGTTTTTCAATGACCGTGAGTCAGCATCTGTTTTGCAAAAAAGTTCTTTGTGTCCTTTTTTCAGATTACACATGTAAGTGAAAGCATTTGATGTTGGTGTCTCATTGTATGGCTGACTTCACTTAGCATGATAGTTTCTAGGTCCATCCATGTTGCTAAAAATGCCGGTATTTCGTTCCTTTTTATGGCTGAGTAATATTCCTTTGTGTATATGTACCACATCTTCTTTAGCCACTTCTCTGTCGATGGACATTTAGGTTGTTTCCATGTCTTGGCTATTGTAAATAGTGCTGCAATGAACATTGGAGTACATGTGTCTTTGCAAGTCGTGGTTTTCTCTGGATAGATGCCCAGGAGTGGGATTGCTAGATCAAATGGTAGTTCTATGTTTAGTTTTCTGAGGAATCCCCGTACTGTTTTCCACAGTGGTTGCACCAATTTACATTCCCACCAACAGTGTAATAAGGTTCCTTTTTCTCCGCACCCTCTCCAGTACTTATTGTTTGTAGACTTTTTGTGATGGCCATTCTGACCAGTGTGAGGTAGTACCTCATGGTGGTTTTGATTTGCATTTCTCTAATAATGAGTGATGTTGCACATCTTTTCATGTGTTTTTTGGCCATCTGTATGTCTTCTTTGGAGAATTATCTGTTTAGATCGTCTGCCCATTTTTGGATGGGGTTGTTTGTTTTTTTTGGTATTGAGCAGTAGGAGGTGTTTATAAATTTTGGAGATGAATCCCTTGTCAGTCACTTCATTTGCAAAGATTTTCTCCCATTCTGTTTTGTTTAGGGTTTCCTTTGCTGTGCAGAAACTTTTAAGTTTAATTAAGTCCCATTTGTTTATTTTTGTTTTTACTGTCATTACCCTAAGAGGTGGATCTGAGATGATGTTGCTGTCATTTATGTTGGGGAGTGTTTGGCTTATGTTTTCCTCTAAGAGTTTTATAGAATCTGGTATTAAATGGAGGTCTTTAATCCATTTGGAGTTGATTTTTGTGTATGGTGTTAGGAAGTGTTCTAATTTCCTTCTTTTCCATGTAGCTGTCCAGTTTTCCCAGCACCACTTATTGAATGGGGTGTTTTTTCTCCATTGTATAGTCTTGCCTCCTTTGTCATAGATTAGTTGACTGTAGGTGTGTGGGTTTAATTCTGGGCTTTCTATCCTGTTCCACTGATCTAGATTTCTGTCTCTGTGCTAGTACCATATGGTTTTGACGACTATTGCTTTGTAGTATAGTCTGAAGTCCGGGAGCCTGATTCCTCCAGCTCCATTTTCCTTTTTCAGGATGTCTTTGGCTATTCTGGGTCTTTTGTGCTTCCAAAGAAACTTTAAAATATTTTGTTTGAGTTCTGTGAAAAATGTCCTTGGTAATTTGATAGGGATTGCATTGAATCTGTAGATTGCCTTGGGTAGTATAGTCATTTTGATAATATTAATTCTTCCAATCCACGAGCATGGTATGTCTTTCAATCTGTTTGTGTCATCTTTGATTTCTTTCATCAGTGGCTTGTAGTTTTCAGAGTACAGGTCTTTTGTTTCTTTAGGTAGGTTTACTCCTAGGTATTTTACTCTTTTGGATGCAATGGTAAATGGGATTGCTTCCCTAATTTCCTTTTCTGCTTCTTCATTGTTAGTATATAGAAATGCTATCAATTTCTGTGTATTAATTTTGTATCCTGATTTTTAATCAAGTTGAAATTCGAACCTATACCGAGTCAAGTAACTTTAATAAAATCCCATCAGAGCCTGTATTCCTGGCCTCCAATCCTTTGTGAAAAAGAAGCAGGAGTAAATTTGGAGTAGACTGGCACACCATTCAGTTTGGAGACACATTCATAAAGCTCCTGAATTTTAGACATTTGGCAGTATTGTGAACTGACGTCTGGCACTTGCCATCAGCCTCAACATGGATTAAATCATGAGCCATTGCAGCTGCCGACCTGCAACACCCCCTAAGCAGAGCTCAGGGTGAACATCAGGAGTGAGGGACTCTGTTCTGGGAAAACTGGAAGAACACGTCTTCAGACAGTCAGATATTTTTAGGAGAAGATTTTATGTGCTCAATTCTTGCATCTCCTCATATCCCCAAAAACGCTAAAATCCATCATGGCGATGTCTACTCCTTGTGATGGTAGTAACCTTCAGGAGATCAGCGACAAACTTGTGTAAAATGTGTGTGTGCTGTGTGCACTTCCCCCTCACCTTTATGGAATCCTGATTTTCCCCCCTTCTCCTCCTTGGGTGTTATTTCAGCCTGGTCAGTAGTTAAGGATAAAACAAAGAATGCCATGGTCATCTAGATGCAGTCACCTCCAAGGGTGAGAGCCAGTGAGCCCTGCAGACTGTGAAAACTCAGGCTACTGGCCCTGAGAGTGGAGGTGCGTATCAAAGGAATGATTTCAGTGAGCCCAGGCCTCTTTGGTTCCTGCTGTCTGCCTTTTGTTGCCAACCCCCCTGTACATCCTAGCTCCTCCCTCACTGCCTGGGAGTGGTTTCTCAGGGCTGCCTGAGAGGCAGTCTCCCAGGCTTAAGTCCTAATTTCACCCCAAATGAAACTTAACTCTCACATTTCAGGTTGTGGGTGTTTTTTAAGTCCACAGTTGTATTCTCTATGTGTACAGGGAGGCTTCTGACAGCTTCATATATACAAGAGATTCTTCCACGGAGAAATGATTTATTGTAATGGTTTTTATGTTGTTAGAGCTAGAGCTGAGACTATGTTTTTGATCTACTCTGTAGTGTCATCCTGTGAAGAGCATTCTTTCTTCCAACGTCAAAAATCTTACTGTCAGCAGGACCTGCCCCTCCCCATATTTATTTTTGCTTTTATGTATTCTATGAGAAGGCGAGAAAAGAGCCCACTTTATTGTCCCTTAAACCTCTGCAGTTGCTAAGGTATAATTTCTTATTCTAGAGTGGTCAAGAAGGGGTCAAATCTTTGTAATACCTCTTTCCTTGGGAGCATAACCTCTTTCATGGTATTATTTGCAATTTTAATGGGATGGGGAGCATATCTTTTCTTAATTTATGGAGTCTGCATGGCCATTTTAGAGGCAATGTAACAGGTGATTATTAACTCAGAGGTATTATTTGCCTGTTCTCAGAAGGTCACTTTTGTAATACAGTAACATCAAAATGGCTTAAAGGGAAGTTAAGGGAAATGCTGAATATGTAACAGATGGGATACAGAAACATAAGTGAGCTTCATCTGAAGTACAGTGATTAATAACCTCTGTTTAGTTTTCTGCCTCTTCCAGACCAGATGATGCCCCACAGGAACAGAGGTGATGGTGGTGGTGTTGATGGTGGGGTCAACAGAGGGAGGGACCTAGAAGAGTATATGAGCCTGATTTTTCAATGTGTTTAGTTTCTTGTGGCTTGTTTTGCTAACTCAGTGCCTCCTCAAGTTGACTGATATACTGTTGCATAAAACTTCAAAGATGTCTCTTTTTTTGCAGCACAGTGTCCTAAAGGAGGTTTAACTCAATTGCCCTTCCCTGAAAAAGATCCTGAACCAAATGATTGTTTGATGGTGCTGGAAAGAAATATTTGTTCATTGAAGTTTCAATTTTACCCTTAAAACCTAGATATGATGGTGTGAGGAATGGGGTAACTTCCTTTCGTTCTCCCTGGCTGAGTTATACAGCGTCATTAGGTGCTCATTAGACTAACATGAAGGCAGATAGCACCAGTTATGGAACCCATGACTCATTTTTAAATTTTAGCAGTCCCTTTAGCTTACTACCTAAATTGCAGTTTTTCTTATGACAAGTAGCTTGAAAGTCTGAAATATTAGATATCAAGATTTCTGACTTAAAAATGTTGAGGCTCTTTTCTTGGGATAATTGTTGAAGCCAACAACCAACCTCTTGACTTTGATATTCCTTATCAATTGCTTTGGGATATCCTTTATGCCAGTTGACTTACTGAATCCTTTCAACATTATTGCTAGGTAGACATTACTTCCATTTTATAGATGAGGAGGTTGAGGCTCAGAGAGCCAGTAAAGAATGGAGGCAAGATATGGAATCCTGTTCTTGATACTGACTGCCTTCCTATGGTGAATATGAGTGAATCGAAGCTGTGAAGCCCCATGAATCCAAGAAGAGGACAAGATTTTGACAGGCAAAATTGATGATGGGCATGGGGTGCCCATACCAGATTACCTGTGCTTAGAGGAGGAATGAAATGGCCATTTATTTTCACCTTAGCTATTCAAGTTATTCTGAAATAGTGGAGGTCACAGCTATCTTTAGGGGATATTAGAGATCTAATAAGTACGAGCTTGTGGAGTTCCCACTGTGGAGCAGTGGGTTAAAGATTAGTGTTGTCTCTGAGTTGGTATGGGTTTGATCACCAGTGAGGGTTTGAACCCTGGCCTGGTGCAGTGGGTTAAGGATCTAGCATTGCCACAGCGTGGTGTAGGTCACAGTTGCAGCTCAGATTTGATCCCTGGCCTGTGAACTTCATATGCCATGGATGTCACCAAAAAAAAAAAAAACAAAAACTGAAACACAACCCCCCCAAAAAAAACAAACAAAAAAACCCCAAAGCAAAAAAACAAAACAAAAATGTGAGCTTGTGATTGGACTCCATGCATTGTCTGTCTAAAAATCTCTTTCTTCTTATGATATTTTATATGAATTCTACATCTCTTCCTCCCCAAGCTGGGGAAGGCCTCTGTGGCTGTGTATACTTTCTTGAGAGGACCTTGATCCACAAATATTGGATGTTACTTGATAATTTCTCAATTTATTTATTTGTTTATTTGTTTTTTTAGGGCCGCACACACGGCATATGGAAGTTCCCAAGCTAGGGGTCTAATTGGAGCTGTAGCTGCCAGCCTACGCCAGAGCCACAGCAACGCGGGATCCGAGCCGCGTCTGCAACCTACACCACAGCTCATGGCAACACTGGATTCTTAACCCACTGAGTTAGGCCAGGGATCGAACCCTCAACCTCATGGTTCCCAGTAGAATTCCTTTCCGCTGGGCCACAACGGGAACTCCCGATAATTTCTAATTTAAACAAACATCTTTTACCCTTATAATAAATGGAAGTAAGAAAAATAAAAAACTTTTAGTAAAAACTTTACAAAACTAAAAACAAAGGAAATAAGATATTAAATATATTGAAAAAGAGAGCTACAGTATATCATGAGGTAAAAACTTTTTTGGCTTGTTTGGAAGTTAGGTGGATGATTCAGACATTATTCCAACACTTGAAAGGTAGAGAATGTTCCAGACTTTTCCCTGTAAATTCCTTAGGTAGATGATTCAGACACTATTTCACCACTTGAAAGGTAGAGAATGTTCCAGACTTTTCCCTGTAAATTCCTTAGGTAGATGATTCAGACACTATTTCACCACTTGAAAGGTAGAGAATGTTCCAGACTTTTCCCTGTAAATTCCTTTTTGACCATCTTAGTCCCTCTTGGTCTTTCTGATTTGGGGATTTAGAGCTATTGTGTATCAATTGCCGAATATAGATGTGGCAGATGTGATTATAATATACTCTGTGAATTAGTTCCAGTTGTTTTGTTTAAAAAGCCAATTGTGAGTCTGGAAACTGACTTGCAAGGAAAAAAAAATGTTGGTGATAAATTATAGCATACTGCCTTTTGGGAAAAGGTGTCTGGTGGTAAGCCACAGGGGATAGGATTAGTTAATGTTTTCATTAATAACCTGGGAAAGGAGAAAAACAGCATGTAAATCAATAGGGCAGATGCACCTGGGTTGCCTGATGCCAGTGGAAAAGGGACTGGAAATGTACCTTATGCAGCTTTTAAATCAGGGTAAATGGGAAGCACATCTAAGAGTTATGTTCAAATGAAGTGGGTGGAGGTGCTGGAGGAAATGGTTGGAAATGATTATGACATAAGAGGTATTATGAAATGTCTTTTTTACTTTAAAAATTATGCCTGTAGTATCTGGGGATATGCTATCTATACCTCACAATGATACAAATTTTCTCTCTCCCAGAGTAACTAATTTCATCAGCGATATCCCCATTTCCTCAATCACCCTCACTTAAATCCTGGAAGCTATCTTTAACTCATTACTTTCCTTTATCTATATTCAAATAATAATTATCATTTATTTAACATTTACTACATAAAAGCCATTATGCTAAGCAACTTACATGTATTTTCTGATTTAATATTCAGGAAAACCATATGAAGTAACTAATGTTGCTCCCATTTTGCAGATGAAGAAACAACAGGTTTTGAGGGATTAAATATGCTGGCCAAGTTCTGATAATTAATATAATCCAGTTTTCTCTATATCTAATGTACTCTCCCCAAGCACGGTAGATTCTTCCTTGCTGTGGTCACTGTCAGTCCTTTCTTCTTCTCTATTTGCTCATTACCCACTATGTTGACTGCACTCCTTTCGTAATTGGTATTCCTATAATCATTCTATCTCAGCAGTATGTATTGACTATTTAGCAAGGGCTACTTCAACCACAGAACCTCTGTAACTCCCTTGCTTAAAAATATTTACCGACTCCTCCGTGTTTGCACACTACAACTAATTATTCTTCCATAACTTTTCAAGAATGTTTTCCCATTTATTTACTCTCTAACTTGTTCTATATAAGGTTGTCTTTTTCATAAACAATACAAGATAAACCAACTAGTGAACATATAGATAAAAATGATTATAGAGAGAGTGACTGTATGGAAACAGTACAACAGTACATGAAGACAGACATAAACAAGTTCCTGCATATTTGCTGCCAAAATGCAGATGGCTTCCAGATATTTACATTAAGAATTGATACTCAGGTTATAGCATCATTTATCAGGATCGTCATAAAAAGAGAGGACAGACTCTGATACAGTCTATTATGCTTATTTCTAGAGTAAGAGATGGGTAGATTTCCACCCATATGCCACCTTTCAGCACTTCCAGGTTCTGTTCATAAATATATTTGGTGAGGAGTTTTCTATTTAGGTTGGTATATCTGTCTCTAAAATAAAGCCTAAAGAAAACCTATCTATTTTCTGTTGCTTCTGGTGGGGTTGCGCTGGACTTCCTGCAAGTATTGGTATTTTTTTATCCCCATACAAATGGGTGAAATCACGTTAATATCAGAAAGTTAATCAAAGAAACATCCCATCTTACAGTGTACCTCAAGACAGGAAATTAAATTCAGGTTGAAAAGAAGAATTTATGATCCTTTGAATTAATGGACTCAGTATGTCACTTGAAACTGTACTTTGTCAAACATTTCCCCCTATCGTTGGAAAGATAAAACTTACAAAGTGGTAAATGTGGGGAGATACATGTTTTGAAATTCAGATATTTTGTGGGGAAATGATATTAAAACATATAAAATGTCCACACATCAGTATTTCTGCTCTTAGGATTCCAATAGAGAATGTTTCAGGAAGTGAATTTTTGTTATTGTAGGGCACACTCCAGGTATAAGGAAATGTATCTTGGTGTGTGCTGAATGCTACTGCAGAAAGTTGCTTCTTCGGCAAGCCAAAATCATCTTGGCCAAGGCAGAATATCCCTAACCAAGTTCTGGAAATAGGGCTGTCGGTTGATTTTCTGAGTTGGGACTTTTTACTAAAGAGGCAGCCTATCAAGCATTTTCAAGACTATAGAGAGTGGTGTCAAGCAATTTGTGAGTGTGGCTAGAGGATCTGGTTTCTCAGGAAAGGGCTGGGGATGCAAAAGCATGAGGCTGGTTAGAAATTATAAATCAGTCAGGTTTGTCCATCAGTGAGGTAGGGCCCATTGATGGGAAAATTCTCTTTCAGTGGCAAGTACAAGGCAGGAATTCTGATAGAAAAAAAGTGCATGAAAGGAAGAATATTGCCATTATTATTGAGATATGGATACTGAGTCAAACCATTTCTTACATCCTGTTCTTCCTTAGGGAAGCAGAGAAAGGACCCCTGAAGTCCAATGGCAGCCATGTCCCTATGCCTTAACAGTTGCCCTAGAGGAAGATACTAAACCCATGATCTGGGAGGAATTGGGTCTCACTTTTCTCATAGATTTTGATATTCTGGGGGACTTGTTTTCCTAATACAGGTCCTAGCAAATTAACAACAGTCCCTTTCTACAAAATACCCCTATTTGTGAAAAAGCCAGCTAAGACCAACTTCTCCCTAATTAGCATAGTGAGAAAGTGAAAGCCTGGGAGGTGCTCTGAGAGGCTATCTGGTGCCTTGCTAAGGTAAGACGGGGGCAACATGGAAAGAACTCATTTGAGGCTAGCCTCCAACAGTCCTCCTGGTGGGACTTGTCCTGAGCACATTGGTTGGTTAGGAGGCTCCACAGTTCGGAGATCTGGCTTCACTAAAGCAGTTCAGGGTATCTCATGATGAATCCTTCCTAGGGAGCCTCTTGCTTACCATTATCTATGCACTCATGGCATGCTCTTGACATGTTTTGCTCTACATCTGATAAAGCTTTTTCCCTATCCCAGTTTCTTGATCCATTCACCCTTTGTGCCTATCATTTTCTCTCTGTATCTCTATTTTAGCTCTCTGTACATCTCCCTCCCCCTCCTCTTGCCAAACACCACCAACAATAACTACAGAGCCTCATATATAAGCAAGATAGATCAAGGGACAAGAATCTACATAGTCCCATAAAGGTAGGTGAACCGCCTGGGTGGAAATTAGAGCCCTAGGAAGTGTCATCTTAAAGGTTTTTCTGTTTCTTCAGAAGAGATTTTCTGAGACTCACTATAGATAGGACCAAGAGGGTGAGGGTGGCAGTGGAAAGCAGGTTGGGAGGGGTATTTAGAATTGAAGAAAAAGTAGAAAGTCTCTGGTCTTCCCTGCGTATGATGACAATAGCCCTTTGGCCTTAATTATCGGTTACTGTGAAAAATAAAATGTAGAAGGTTAGAAGAGGAAGAAGGAACTTTTATCATTTTATGAGGAAGCATAGATATTTAGAAGACGTGATTTTAAAAATGGAGAGTAAGATCAGAGAAGAAAGAAAATGAAGATGGGGAAATAGAAGTTAAAAAATATAAAAAGAATGAAACTCCAAAGAAAGAGTAAAGGTTAACTATTAAAAAAAAAAGTGGATGAGAATTAAAATAAATGGGAAAAGGATGTAGGCCAATGAAATAAAAGGTTAAAATCCTGAAAATGAAAGGGATAAAAGATTAAGATATAGGGGGTAGGAGGAGAAGTTAAAAGTAGAAGAGATTAAAAAATTAAGCACAGGAAATAACATTCTGAAAGTAAAGTGTAAGAATGAAAAGGATTTCAGGGAAATAATTCAAAAGAAAATAAACACCGAAAGGAAGTATATTAGACAGCAAGATGAGCTGAAAAGTGTGTATTTGCGTAGGCAGCCAAGGGTGGGCTGAGAGGCTAGCTTCCTGCAGTGGACAAGGAGCTCTGGCCTGGGATAGGAGCAGTGTGGCTATCTAGTCCTCTGCTATTTATCAGAGCCTCTCGGGCTTTTGCCTATAGTGCCAGATCTAGACCAAGGCACTCAGACACTCAGGGATACTCAAAATAAGCCAGTGTTTCTGGTGGAGAACTTTTCAGGTGGGCCAGCTGAACTCATCTGAAATACTTCCTGGACTTTTTTTCTTTTTTCATTTCTATAAAAAAGATTAAAAATATTAAAAACCCATCAGAATCTCTCTCTCTTAAGATGCATTTCCCATCTCTGTCAGCTTGTATTGAAATGCCCACAAGCTGTGAAATTTGGTGCTCGTTTGCATATTTTGATATTCTATGCTCATTTTATTTATGTTTTTTAAAATTCTAAGAGGTAAAAGATGAAGAGGAATTTTAGATAGCTGTCTTAGTTTCAGTGTTAAATGTATGCTGTTATAAGATTTTATGCTACCTTGGCTAAGAGAATACTGCAATTTCAGTCCATTTACCTGTCCACTTCTTTCTTGCCTTCTGAAGAAGTGTTCTTTCTTACTGGAGGAGAATTCTATTTTGTCAAATAGCCTTCTCCCATGGCAGGTAGAATGTGTTTACATTCAAAAGATCTGCTCATATTGAACTAAAATATCTTAGTCTTAGTTCCAAATTTCCAGGAGTGGGAATCTGATTAACCTATCTTGACCCAATTCTGGCTCATGATAGAGGGTGATAAGCACTATTGAATTGGGCAGTGAAAGAGCTTGAAGAGGATATAGGGATTATAGAAGAGATGTTCTGTAGCAGCTGCAAGATTCAATGGAAATGGATTGAAGAGAGAAAGAATTTTTATATTTTTTATAATGCTATGGACTGCATATTTGGATCCCCTTTGTGTTTTGTGAGAAATATAATTGGATTTGGGATTATTATTTTTAATTGCCAGATTATGTTTCTTCGGATAGGCAACTATTCTGGAAGTGAAACACCTAGGTCTTCATTTTATTAAGGTTACAATAAGGATGCCAAACATGTAAAACAGGTTTAGTGAAGTAGAACTTACAATATAGTTAGTAATGCAGTAGAGTAGAAGGAATGAAGGAATGTAGGAAAGGAAAGGGTAGAGTCTGAATGAAGCCTTAATTTCCTTCTTCCATCTTTCTTTAGTTCTATTTGGGTAAATACTTTGTATAATATAATGTATAAGTGCTATAGGGGATGAAAGAGATGAATAAGAAATTCCCTAAGTCAGTCAGAAAGAGAAGGACAAATACCATATGATATCACTTATATGTGGAATCAAATATGGTACAAATGAACCTATCTACAGAACAGAAACAGACTCACACACATAGAGAACAGACTTGTGGTTGCCAAGGGAGAGAGCGGAGGGAGTGGGATGGCCTGGGAGTTTGGGGTTAGTAGATACAAACTATTCCATTTAGAATGGATAAGCAGTAAGATCCTACTGTATAACACAGGGAACTATATCCTGTCTCTTGGGATAGACCATGATGGAAGATAATATAAGAAAGGGTGTGTGTGTGTGTGTGTGTGTGTGTGTGTGTGTGTGTGTGTGTGTGTGTGTGTGACTGGGTCACTTTGCCATATAGCAGAAATTGGCACAACATTGTAAATCAACTATACTTTTTGTTTGTTTATTTTTTGTCTTTTTGCCTTTTCTAGCGCCTCACCCACGGCATGTGGAGGTTCCCAGGCTAGGAGTCTAATCGGAGCTGTAGCCACCAGCCTACGCCAGAGCCAGAGCAGTGCAGATCTGAGCTGCATCTGCGACCTATACCACAGCTCACGGCTACACTGGATCCTTAACCCACTGAGCAAGGCCAGGGATTGAACCCGCAACCTCGTGGTTACTAGTCGGATTCGTTAACCACTGTGCCATAGTGGGAACTCTGTAAATCAACTATACTTTAATAAAAAATTTAAAAAAGAAATTCCCTATTAGTTGTATACAATTAATGAGAGCAATAATGTGTTACTAGCAATGAAAAGAAAAGGTTTGAGGAGATTAATGTCATAAAGATTTGTTCAGAGTTATATGGCTTTTTCAGAAAGGAGATATGACATTGATCTGAGTAGGTAAGGTTTCAGAAGGAGATCGACTTTCTTTGGAGTGTTACAGACTGAGCAGGATTATGATTGGGAATGGCATGAGCAATAAGGCAGAAGGAAGAGATAAGCAAAGTTACAGAAGTAGAAAAGCTTGAATGCACTGACTATTTGGGAAAGAATAGCAAATGGCTTTATTTGGAAGGGAGTATTAGATTCAAGAAAGCAAATGGTCAGATTTTCCAGAGAGTCATTTGGTTCAGATTATGAATGGTCTTAAATATTAGGATAAGGAATTTGTGCTCTCTGCATTGGAAGTCTTTGAAGACTTATGATCTGGGGAGTAATATACTTGAAATTATGCTTTGATATAGTGTTATATTAAAGGAAAGGTTTTAAAGAAGGGGAAGAAGAAATAACTAGGAAATATAGGATGATTGTGTTATGATAGATGGCAGGCAGTTTACCCAAATTCGCTTCCTCTTAACAGAATTCCTTTGAAATGATATACAGGGGATACTTCTATAAGAACAGTGGATAACAAGGAGGAATGCTAGCAATGGAACAGTAACCTGTGAGATATTTCTGAAAGGTAGAAAATAGAATGGTCATCTAGATGGACAGAGGAAACCAGATGAACGTACAACCCAAAATATAAATAGGAGGTAAGATTAATTGGAGGTAGGAAAAATTGGGAAATGGCCACAGAACCAGAGTGGGGTCAGGAAAGTTTAATCAGGTGCCTTCTTCTAGAGATCTTGAAGTAAGTTCAGTATGAGCAGATTTTTTTTTTTTTCACTGTGCCCCTGGCATATGGAAGTTCCTGGGGCCATGGATCAAACTAGCAGCACAGCAGTGATGATGTTGGATCCTTAACCCGATAAGCTACCAGGGAACTCCTGAGCAGACCTTTTGAGTGTAAACACAAGATGGCCATCTTCCACCTATTGTAGGAAAAATCTATTTGGAGAAAGAGAAGAATGACATAAGACATGGTAAGCGACTCTTACTCCCTTCAGCTTTCAGGTTTGTGGTAGTGGACTGAAGCACTTGTCATTGGCTTCTTTGAGACAGCACAATAGCCTATTATTACCTCCTGTTTCCACTTGAAATAAGTTTAAATTGTTCTTCATTACTTGCATCCAAATCTTAGCTGATAGAATTAGTACCATGAATTCTATGCAAAGGTTGAGTGAGTGTTTTTCAAGGGAGTGGATGCCAATGATAGTTTTTGTATTTTTTTGTTTGTTTGTTTTTGAGGGGGCTTGTTGAGAGATGGAAGGCATCTCTTTCCTCATATTGTATTGGAAGATGTTAGAAACTAAAGAGACCTTGAAAGCAATTCATTTAACTCATAAGTTAAATTAATATTGTCTGGCTGCATTGGAAAGAAGAACCCCACTGGAAAGTACTCTATAACCTCTTAATTAATATTGGCTCATTGACTAGTAGACTGAAGTGAGTTCCACTTCCATAGACCATAACCTCAATCACTCCCTTGAAAAAAGTGTCTATCTGGCTTAATGTATTGCTGTTTATTATATTGCTCCTTGAAATCGACAACAGGTTCAGTATTCCCTTTCCAGTTCTTAAATTGGCTCTATCTTCTGCATACATCTGGTTTCTTTCTTTCCCCACATACCATTAAGATATCTAGTAACTTCCAGTATTTGAGCATTTGGAATATTTGAGTCCAAAGTACATTCTTCAGACAGCCTCATTCACCCTGCAATAGCACAAAATTTCTTTTTCAGACTATGTGTTATAGTTTTTCATTTGGAAATTATGATCCTGTAGCTAAATTCACCATCATACAGGGAAGAACAATTTTACCCTCTACCGAGCTCTGATTTATTACTTCAGTTTTTGGAGAGAACTGGGGTCACTAGTTAATGCTGGTTTTAAAACGTCTTTCAGTGCCATGACTCTTGGATAGCCCTGGTGCAGGCAAAATCATCAGAGAGGTGTACATGTTAATTTTCATAGTCCCTTTCTTACTGCCACCTCCCTCCTCTTTTTCTATTTTCTACCTCCCAGCTTCCTTAACATGTGTCCAGAGAGCATCCCACCTGCCCAGGATACTCCACCCTGGAGACCTGCTCTCTATCCATTGCCTTTTACTCCACAGACAGTCAGCCCTCAACCTTTGACAAAACATTTCTGTTTCATGTCAAAAATGCATATTCACTTTTAGATATTAGTGACTGAAAATATCTTAGAACATTATGCTGTTAGAAGACCAACATACTTTTAATAAGGATCTTTAGAGGGTTAAAGGAATGACTTGTGATGGGAATTTCAGGTCTGATGACAGGATAGTCAGTGGATAAAGCAATGGATTTGTCTTTGGTTCTATGACCTTCTCTTTCCTTGTGAACTGACCTGTCTCCCAAATGTCTGTGCCGTGTCCTGGGACTGAACTCTGGCTGCTGGACTGGGTTGGGGCTCCCCTGCTCCCTTGGTTATGCTAATTATACCTGCTGGGCGGCTGAGTCCAGCTGGTCCAATCACATTCTCTCTCCAGAAATTAGAACGGGGATCAAGAGCGAGTTGCACCTTTATTATGTGAATTTGAAGGTGGAAAGGCAGTCATGTTTGTCAAGTGACTGATGAGATAAGAAAGCCAGTCTGAAGAGAAATGATGCAATGCCTGAGCAGAATAAAGGTAGCTTGGTGGCCTGATGGGTATACTTGAACCTCAGGCTTTCCTGGGTACAACCTCCCCTTTGGCCAGTGTGATCTACTTGAAAACTAAGGAGTGGTTAGGACAGAAGTCCTTAACTCAGGATTGTCCCTCATCTTCCTGATTCTAACCATAGGAGTTGGTGATGACTCCACATCTGGAAATACTGTGTGGGGTGAATAATTTAAAGAAAAATTCCATTTGTATTAGTCAAAACTATAATGGCTTATAATTGCTTATGAGAAAAAGAGAACAGTATTGGTTGATAATGTTGAGTGTCTAAGTTGGGGACTGAGATGGTGTCCTGAGACATGTTTTATGTTGCAGGTAAAACAAAGTAAATATCCAGTGTGGAGAGAAGAGTTTCTCAGCTGGCCAGTGGTAAGTGAGTTGCAGATGTGATAGCAATAGAGCCCTTCAGTCCCTGGGTGGGTTGGGGAGCTCCCTTTTTGGCTCTGAGTAGCTTAGTCTTTCCTGGTTTGCCATGCAAACAATTAACTTTTTTTTTTTTTTCAAAATGTGTATTATGATATGGAGAAGGTTGGGAAGTTCTGACCCAGAGTAATCATTAGTATTTATTGAGTATTAGTCATGCCCTTTGCATTATCTTTTTAAAATTTCACAAGAGCTTTATGAGATGAATTCCTTTATTACTCCTATTTCACAGATAAGAGGAACAAGGGGTCTATAGGTCAAGTAATTTGCCCACATCACACACCTGATAGACTTATGGAGCTGGGACACAAGCTCAGGTAGTATGGCTGTAGATGCCAGATGCCATGCTCTGAGCTGCAGCTCTGTCTGCCTCCCACCTGAGAAAATCAGCCTCTTGGGAGAAAACAAACCCCACATGGGATGTTACTAATTGCTTTGCTTACTATATCTTCTCAAGACAACTGACATACTACCTAGAGGTAGTAATGAAATGAAAGATGGTGTACAAGCATCAGGTGATGAAAAAGAAAAAGCAACATTTTTCCTCATCTATGGCAAGATGATTGCCTTGCTTCTACCTCTGTTAAATAGGCCACTGATAGTCCAAGCTGGACTTGCTGGTGCCAGGAGGGGCAACAAGAGTAGTACCTACTGTTGTTACCATTGGCAGATGACAGTCTCATCAGTTGTTGATTATCTTTTTTATTAGTGATCCTCAGTAGTAAACTAGCCATATTCCCTACAAAGGAAATAGGACTGGTGAAAGAGCCCTTTTATTACTTTGAAGCTGCTTGCACTGGCCACATCCTCTGTGGGTTCCTTTACCTTTACATGAGCCAGGAACAGGGAGAAGAAAACCCCTCTCCTCTTCTGCCGCCTCTCTTCTTTCTCCTTCTTTTTCTTCTTCCTCTTTCTTTACAGGGTCATTTCCTGAAGAAAAATAAAATACCGTTTATAAAATTGGTTTGTCCTTAGGGCAAAACTCTCACAGAGATAATATATAGTCACCTTATTTAGGATTTAATTTTTTTTTTTTTTTTGCTTTCCAGGGCCACATTTGTGGCATATGAAGGTTCCCAGGCTAGGGGGCCAATTGGAGCTGTAGCTGCTGGCCTACACCACAGCCACAGCAACACAGGATCCAAGCTGCATCTGTAACCTACACCACAGCTCACAACAATGTGGATCCTTAAACCCTCTGAGCAAAGCCAGGGATTGAACCCACAACCTCATGGTTCCTAGTCGGATTCGTTTCCACCGAGCCGTGATGGGAACTCCAAATTTTTTTTTTTTTAACCTTTTCAGGGCTGTACCTGCAGCATATGGAAGTTCCCAGGCTAGGGGTCAAATTGGAGCTGCAGCTGCTGGCCTGTGTCACAGCCACAGCAACTTGGGATCCAAGCAGCATCTGTGACCTATACTGCAGCTTGTGGCAATGTGGGATCTTTAACCCACTGATTGAGGCCAGGGATGGAATACATATCCTCATGGACACTATGTCAGGTTCTTAACCTGCTGAGCCACAATGGGAACTCCCTAGGATTTTTACGTTTTAAACCTATTAAATTATCTCCTTTTTTGCTTAATCTCACCTCATTCTTCTGTTTCTTGCTACCAAAGATTTCTAACTAATAGTTTTCAGGAAAAATAATGTGGAGCTGGGTGTTGCATAGGGGAAACTTTCTCTCCCTTAGTTTAGTTGGTTCATCACGTGAAGGGCTGTTGGATATAGTCTTGGAAAATGGGTAGGAAGACATTTCTCTCAGTCCTGGATCAAAATAAAGCCACAGAGATGAGGGAGGGGTGCCATCTTTGACATAAGGTTTGACATTGTATTTTCTACTTTATTTTCCCTTGGTGCACAGTGGGAGCATGATTGATCCATGAAAGCTTTTCCACCTCTGGTTTTCTTGCCTTTCTGCTCCTCTTTCAGAAAACATAGTTGTTACAAAAGAAGCAAACTAGCTGCAGCCTCTTCAAAATAGACTAATGACATTTTCATAGCAAGTGATTGTGGGAGGAAGTGCGGGGATGTTGAACTGGCTGAAATCCAGAGGTTTTTAAAGAACCAGAGAAAGGTCATTCACCTCTTAAAAAGTGACAGTTGTGAAAACAAACCAATTTTAGAATTTGTCATCTTGTGTTAACAGTGTACCCTTTTGTAGTTACTGATATCTGTCAGAGTAAATGCTAGCAGTAAAGAGCTCAACTGCAGGCTTTGCTGAGGAGATGGAAGCCTTGAATTTGAGGCTTGTGTATGTTTGCTCCTTGCCTTGCTGGAGGCGGATATCATGCAAAGAACTTTGGCTAAGAATCATGACCCCTTGTTGGTCTGGCTCTGACATTGTAGCTTCTTGACAGTGCAATTCATGAATCTCTCTGCTTCTCAGTCTCATCATCTGTAACATGAGTGCATTGGACAAGGTTATCTAAGATCCTTTCTAGCTTGAAAATCCTGTGATTCTAAGTCCCAGATAAATGCCTTGAATCACTATAGTCTCTGAACTAATGTTATGTTTTTTTCCCCTAGTTTTTCTCGAGCAAATAATTGGCTCATTAAAAGTCCTTGCCTACTGTTTGTGAAGGACAGACAGTTTGCCAGTGGCATTTTGGAAGAAAAGGTCCTGTGTAGCAGCATTTCTTCTCAGTCTTCCTTGATTGGCAGTGAGGAAGGCCCTGGCTGTAGCCAGACCCACATCTTTGCATCTTGCCTTTTAGGCCAGTGTCCTTGTAACCTGGGAACCTCTGAGCCAGCTACAGAGAGGGGCTTCTTTTTGTGCATCTGTGCCTGGATATTGGCCTTAAAATGATATGTTGTTCCTCAGGATGATTACTTTTAGAATCACACGTTCTGAAAGCAGCAAAGAAACTGAGACACAGTAGAATATGTGATGGTCAGTTTTATGTGTCACCTTGGCTAGGCTACAGTCCCCAGTTATTTAATCAAACACTTTAGATATGATTAATGTTCATAATTAATTGGCTTGAAGTTAACGAAATTACCCTGGATAATCTGGGTGAGCCTAATCCAGTCAGTTCAAAGTCCTTAAATGCTAACCTGAGATTTCCCTGGAGAAGAGATTTCTCCCATGGGCTACAGCTTCAGCCTGCCTGAGAGTTCCAGCTTGCCTTTCTTGATGGCCTGCCCTATAGTTTAGACTTGCCTAGCCTGGCCCCACAATCTTAGAAGTCATCTCCTTGCAAGGAGTTTTTCAATACCTATCTGCAACTGGTTCTGTTTCTCTGGTAGAATCTAAATTGAGACAGACCCAAGCCCACCCTGCATTTGATAGAGAAAGAAACTGGAGTTTAATCCCCAGGGTTCATTAATGGGAAAGCCAGATGTCTTGATTCCTAGGCTTATGAACTTCTTCCAGCACCACATTTCAGTTGCTTAGGATTCATTTCTTCAGACACAAGGGCATAGGCATAACACACGAAGGTCTTGTGTCTCCTAACTCCATGCATCTAAAGCTATCCACTGTGGCTTAGTTGATATGTTCAATAACCAAATGAGGAAGTTTGTCCTTGTGTTCACATGAATCCCAAGGTAAGAACTCATGCAGCTTCTAGTATCTGATGACCTCTTCCATGTTCTCTTTGTTTTATTTTTTTTTTGTTTTTTTTGTTTTTTGGTCTTTTGTCTTTCTAGGGCCATACCCGTGGCACATGGAGGTTCCCAGGTTAGAGGTCCAGTCAGAGCTGTAGCTGCCAGCCTGCACCACAGCAACAGCAATGCCAGATCCTTAACCCACTGAGCAAGGGAGGCCAGGGATCGAACCCAAGTTCTCATGGATACTAGTCAGGTTCGTTAATCGCTGAGCCATGACGGGAGCTCCTCTTTGGTATATTTTTAATAAATTGGCAAGTGTGCACACCTTGTCTCCTAACTGGGTTAGAAGTTTTTGAACAAAAGGGTGCATGAAAAATTTTGTTTTAGCGCAGTGTTGTGATAACACATTAACACAGTGTTATGAGTATCATGATAATTCTCAGTAAGCAATGAGCAGCTGATGGGAAGAGCAGTGAAGACTCCCTGATAACAAACTCCTACCCTGGGGAGCAGTGTAGTAGAGGGATTGAGAGCATGCACTGCTGCCCTCCCTCCCATCAGAGAGACAGTTGCTTTGCTCCTTATCAGTTATGTTGACTTGGAGTGAAGTCACCTAAATGCTCTTGTGAACTGGAGATTGCCACTTGCCATCTGCCTCTACAAGGATGGAATCATAATCCACTTCAGCTGCTGACCCTCAACACCCCCTGAAAGAAGCTCAGGTTGGAGGTCAGGAGTGAGGCACTCTCTGCTCTGGGAAAACTCGCAGAGCAGGTCTTCAGATAGATATTTTCAGGAGATTTTGTGAGCCCAATTCTTACGTTTCCTTATATCTAGAAAAGCATAATGTTTTTTCCTTGTGGCTAGCAGTAACCTTCATGGGACTAGCAGCAAGCTTCTGCAAAATGTCTGCTTGACTGTATGTACCTTCCCCTTCACCAAAATCACATACATACTGAACTTCCCCCCCCATCTCTTTGGAGCAGTTTTTTATAGCTGTCTGAAATGCTGCCTTCTGGACCATAGTCCTCATTTTGCCCCAAATAAAGGTTAACTCTCAACTTTTAGGTTAAGCATATATGTATATTTGTCTTTTAGAGCTGTACCTGCAGCACGTGGAAGTTCCCAGTCTAGGGGTCGAATCAGAGCTACAGCTGCCAGCCTACACCACAGCCACAGCAACGCAGCATCCAGGCTGCATCTGCAACCTGCACCATGACTCTCCTGATACCAGATCCTTAACCCACTGAACAGGGCCAGGGATTTTTTTAGTTTTGTTACTGCTGAGCCATGACAGTAACTCCAAGCATATTTTTTTAAGTTGATACTCTAAGCCTCAGGTCCTTATCTCTATCACGAGAAAAATCATAGTTATCATGGGCATAAAATTAGGTAATCTATGTAAGGCATCTGGCACAAAAAAGTCTCATAAATATCAGCACTATTATTATTATTCCTTTTGTTCCTCTGGTAAAGTCCCTGGTTATTGTAGTGATCATTCAGGTTGAGAGGGGCCTGGGTTATCTCAGGGCAGTGAGGAGGGCAGCAGAGGGGTTTGTGGTTGAGGCTGAATTCAGACCTGAGGACAGTTCATTGGGCCCCAACAATCCTCAGTCCTCCTCTGTAAAAGTGCTCCTGGGGAAAGAGGGTGCAGCTGGTCTCTGAGCTTCTCACATAGCCCAGAGGGGCTACAATTACTGATACAGGTTTCTCAGGGCATTTTAGCAGCAGGAAGCAAACCTTGTGTATTTTTAGGAGCAGTAAGTAAACAGTGCATTCCCCTGCAGGATAATTAGAAAACCAACGAGTCTGTACAGTGAAATAAAGTAGGAAGCCAGTTGTTTGTAATATGCTCAGAACAGCCACTTGATGGGTGTCCCCTGAAGGGCTCTGGAGGTGTGTGTGTGTGGGGGGCACTGCAGGTGCAACAGCTTCCCCTTTTTGCAAAAAAAAGAGGTGGCCTTCAGACTAAAGGAACTTCCCAGCCTTGGTTCCTTCTGCCAGTGCTGCTCAGAGTCAGCTCTCTGCCCAATTAGGCAGCCTCTGCGGAGATGCTTTCATCAAGCCTTGTTAAGAGGGAAAATAACAGAATGTTCTCACTGCTTTCACATGTACTTTGAAGCTTGCATTTATCTGCCAGAAAGAAATGTTTGTCTTTCCCCTGAGCTGGTAGGTGAGCCCTGGAATTAACAGGTGATGTTTTTCCAAATACTGCTCAGTTCAACACTATCATTAGTCCCTTTCATTGCTAGGAATTAATGGCCAGGAAAATGAAGACTCTTTGTAGGGTACTTGGGCATGAAGATAAAGTGGGGTGTTTGGTAAGAAAATTCTCAGATCCCATCCAGAGTTTAAAGACTCAGGGCTTTGCTGGCTGAATCCCCAACCCCCATTCAACTCACTGAGAACTGGTGACAGAGTTGGAAAACTACTGCATAAATGCGGCTTTCGTTATGTAACTCTCTCTCTCAAAACCCATAAAGGCTTTCCACTTCTTACCATATATTACTGAATTCCTTTGCCTGAATTTCAAGATTCCTCATAGTCTGGCCTCCTGCTACCTGGTCAATGATTACTAGTGGAGTGATGAATGAGATAATCAATGAAACACACTTAAGGACAATATCTGGCCTATGATGGAAAATAATTGTTTTATTAATATTATTTTTTATTTGCAACAGCTATTGCTTTTGTCTGCTCAGCATCCACCCACTATCCTCCTCCTTCTAGTAACAGTATCCCTACCTTACGGAAGAATCTCCTTCCTTTTCCCAGCATCAAGTATTATGGGGGAACTGGCCAGTCATACTGCCACATCTCTCGTCTCCCTGGCTGCAGAACTTGGTCTGAAGATGGACATGTGACTTAAACTGGTTAAAGAAAAATCCTTTCTTGACATTTTTTCAAATAGGAGCTGGAGGCGAAGCTCCTTTTTTTTTTTTTTTTCCCCTTTGGATATAAAGTTGGTAGGATATAAGCCTAGAGCTATTGTTTGTGGCCATATTTTTACCTTACGGACAAAGAAAAGCCAAAAACTAGGAAAAAATAAAACTCCCAAAGGTGTGTGTGTATGTGTCTGTGTCAGTCAGAGAGATATGAAGAGAGAAGGAAATATTAAAATCCCCAATTCTGACAGTTCCTATGTCTGGTTCCTACTCATAAATTTCTTTGGATTGGATATGTGAAGCTATAATTGTTCCCTTTTGTGTTTTACTGATTTGAGGTGGCTTTTAATCTCCTGCTGGCCATTTGAGATATAAGGATAAATGAAGCACAACACCTTCCCTGAAGGAATTCCTTTTTATGGAGAAGGCAGAAGCATAAATATCATAAGCAGTCACAATTTTGGTAACAAAAGTGAGTCTGGACAATGAGTTGTACCATGAAAGCCACTCTCCTAACCTGGTCACCACCTCTGGACTCCTAGTTCTAGTTTGTGATGGTTCTGGAGTTGTCTCATACCTGAGCATGTGACTATAAGAAATATTAACTAGCATTTATTTTATTTTATCCCTCTGCCACCTGGAACTCCCTATGGCATAAGACATTTTAGCAAATGATGAAGACTCTGCAGATAATGCAGGGGTTTTCCTTCTGGAAGTGAGAATAGCCAGTAAGGATAGCTCACCCTCAAAAGAAGTTTCGTAGTAGAGTTTCTTAACTTAAAGTCCGTAGATCCCAGGAGATATCCACAGATAAGATTCTGTAATGTCGTATGTAATTTCTAGGTCCCATGATTTTTTTTGGAGCTGTGGGGAGAGTCTACACCTTTTATAAAAACCTCAGAAGGGTCCCCAAGCCAAAAAATAGCATGCTTATGTAGAAGAACTCCCAAAATGCATTGAAGTGACTATGGGGAAGAATGCAAAAAGAATCTTAAAGGCTGCCTTGGAGATCTGGAGCATATGGAGAATTCTTCCTGCTAAGTCTGAAGAATAGTGACAATCTAATTAGCCCAGAGTCACAAAGACATGGAGTTTCTTCAAAAGGAGCATCCCAGGACATTCGACCAAAGACCTGTTCCAGTTTCAAGGGATGGAGGAAGATCATCCCTAGATTTCCACTCAGATGAGTAATGGGATTAGAGTACCTTAGATGACATGGAGTGACCCCCTGATTGACACGTGACTTCAGTGCTTCGTTGTTCCTTTAATGTACTATGTAATTGTCCCCTATTATTAGTCAGGCTTTCTATCTTTATTCTGCTTAAGTTTCTATACTATTTAAAAAGGCATGGTCATGCTCCCACCCCTGAAACTCCTTATTCCCTTGTCCAGCTTTATTCATCTTATAGCATGTATATTTATTTTCTGTCTCCCTCAGCAGAATGTGAGCTCTGTAAGAAAATGATCTGTGGTAGACTTGTTCATAGATTGCTCCAGCACTGAGAAGGGTTCCAGGCACAGAGTATCTTTTGAAGGAATGAATACATGAAAGAATGTCTTCCTTTGTTCTTCTACCTATCTAAGTATTAATCTCTCTGTTTATTGTAAAGACAGAATAACATGAAAGTTTAAAGCACAGGCCGTAGTATTTACATAGTTCAGCCTGAATTCAAGCTTTGTCCTGAAATGTATCTTTCTTGATAACAGTTACAATGATAAATGAGATGAAGAAAGCTTGCCTTCTTGAGAGGCATGAAAACCATGCCCACTAGCCTCTTCCACCCATTACTAAAGATAGGGTGGGTCTTTTATGGCTTGAGAATGGACCTGAAGTTCTACTCTGAGGTATGCTACACACTTGCTGAGCAATGTAGACCAAATTACTTGGCTTCTCAAGCCTCGGTTTCTTCATCTTTCAAACAGTACCTCCTTCATTACCTCTGTGAGATAATGTGTTAAGGCACTTAGCACAGTGTCTAAAATAAGAGTTAGTGCCAAGTAAATGTTAGTACTTATTGGTCTGTGCACACTAAATACTCAGTAAGTGAACTGCTACTATGGAGCCTTTTTTAACCACTCCAGCACCATTCTGTGCTCTCTTATGGTATTTAGGATTTGTCTTCTCTACACTGTGGCTGGATTGATCAATGTGTGTATGTGTCTGAGTGTATTTTCTCAAACTGATTAAATTCCCTGAAAGCTTGTACTTTTGATCTTCCAGAGGGCACAGTCACTCACTAAGCGCATAGTTCTCTTAGGTCTTGGCAACTTATTGGAATGGGGAGTCCTGTCCTTGATCCCTTAGGATTTTTCTATGTGCCCTATTCTGTTGACTTTAAAGAAAAAGCTGTCTCTTTAAATGCACACTTTCTCCTCTAACACTCAGAGGAGGCCTCTGTGCACAGAGGGACCTCCAGATAAGCCAAATGCCTCTTTGCTTGCTAATACCTTACATGACAAAGTACCTCATTCGCCAATCTCTTTAGTCTTGATTCAGGGCCTGGCTAAAATGGCTCTAGAGACAATAGCTTGTCTCTTTGATCTTTTCAGAAGGAGCAATTTCATTACAACCTTTCCTGAAATTTCACCTCTTTCTTTATTGATTTTTCCATCTGTAAAATGGGAATTGGAGTTCCCTAAGGTCTTAGCGGGTTAAGGACGTGTGTTGTCATTGCTGTGGCACAGGTTGCTGCTGTGGTGTGGGTTTGATCCCAGGCCTGGGAACTTTTGCATGCCATGTATATGGCAAAAAAAAAAAAAAAAAGAAAAAGGAAAAAAAAAAGGGGGGATCATAAAGATCCCAGGTAAGTTTGTAAGAAGACTGTGGCTATTTCTACCAGTCACTCTGGCCATGGCATCCTGTGAGACAGCCCAGCTTTCAGTGTTAGCAACTTGGAGCATTGTTGCCTGTCTATTTTAGTGCTTTACCTTCACTTCTAGTTTAGTCACTTTGAAATATGTCAGTGATTGAAGATTTCTAGGTGGAAATCCCACAAGGGTCTCAGGCCCAGGACCTACCTACCCCCCACTTCAAGCCTTTGAGAAAATGACTTCTTTGGCTCTCAGCTCTATCTAACCTCTCAATTAAGTTATGTCCCCTATTACATGTGGCCACAGTGTCTTTTATTTTTCCTTCCTAGTCCTCATCAGAGTTTGGAAATGGTCATTGATTGGTGTGATTATATGGTTACAGTCTGCTTTCTTCATTACTCCGAGAGCTTGACCAGCTTAGGGTTATTTTGCTTAGTGGTGTCTGGTACACGCCAGTCACTCACCAAAGTTTTGTTCATTAGCAAATCAGTGCTCTTTGTTGGTGAGGAAGTAGAGAAGGGCCAAGTTTTTTTGAAACCAGGAAAGGCCTGGTGGTTTTACTCCGTAGGTCCTTAGAAGACTTGTCTTCTCATTTATAATCAGGGAGACAGGCTGGCAGTTAACTGTGGAATGCAACTGGTCTGAAACTCAGGGAAACAACATCTTGCTAACACATGTCTGTAAGCTCTTGGTGATGCTTAAGTCCCTGCATTAAACCTCATAAGTAGTGTCTGATGAGAAGGGTAGTGGTTTGGATCAAAATAGGAAAGGAGTCAGGGGGCAGTTTCTAGAATGTGAGGAAATTACATGGCTCTTCCTTTAGGTCTGCCATGTCTAGACAGGCTGCAGTGCAGACCATCGCTGCACAGAACAGTTTCACTCTTGGACAGTCACAAGTACCTGTGGTGTCCAGAGGAAACACACCTCTCTTTTCCTCATTGACTTCCTTTTGGTCCTTTTAAATTATACCTCAGAAGGGTGTCTGGTGGTCTCATCTCACTTATCTCCCTTCTTTCTTCTTTTCTTAAATACTTCCTATTACTGTATACTTTCTATTCCTCAGCCGCTACTGAGTGGGTCTAGTTTTTTACTTGAGGTTCTGGGTATGTTTCTTCACTTGATTTTAGAGGACCCATTCTCCATTCTCCCATTCTCTCATCAGTGCTGCTGTATGTAGTTCTTTCAGATTCTTCGGGGGTGGAACAGCCTCCACACAAAAGAGCCATTTTTTTTTTTGTGTGCTAATTTTGACCCCTTTCCTAACATTTTGCTGAAATATTCCACAAAGTCTGTGTCTCTTTACCTACAGATGGAGGCTATGTACTTGGAATAGTGTTTCCCAGGTTTCATGTTATGGAATACCAGTTTTAGGAAGTATTTACTTATTTATTCATCAATACATAATTAATTAATATTTACCATATGCTGGGTTCTTTGATAAGCATTGTGGGTAAAAGGGTGAAAAAACAACAGCAATCATGGCCCCTCCTCTCATGGAACTCACCATTTAATAATCAATTATGTGTGAAATTTTCATATATGTTTCATACATGAAAAGTGCTATGAGAGCATGTAGTCGAGGATTGGGGTTGGCAGCTTTTTTTGATAAGGAGCCAGACAGTACATCAGGGCCACATGGTCCTTAATCCAAAGATGAAATTCTGTCCAGTTGCAGTATGAAAGCAGTCACAGACAACATGTAAACAAATGAGCATGGCTGTCCAGTGCCACTTTAGGGATACTGAAACTTGAATCTCATGGCCACACCCGCAGCATATGGAAGTTCCCAGGCCAGGGATTGAACCCGAGACATAGCTATAGTGCTGGATCCCCCAACCCACTGTGCTGGTGGGGGATCAAACCTGTGCCTCTGAAGTGACCCTAGCTGCTGCAGTTGGATCCTTAGCCTACTGTACCACAGTGGGAACTCTGGACTCTCATGTAATTTTTACATGTAACAAAATATTATTCTTCATTTTATATTTTTTAACCACTTAAAAATGTAAAAACTATTCTTAGCTTATGGGCCACACAAAACAGGCCATGGACTGCATTTGGCCTGGGACAAAAAGAGTTTGCTAAATCTACCTCAAGGGGTTGGGGAAGCCTTTCCTGAAGGCGAGCTGTTTGATCTGAAATCTGAATAGGATAACTGAGTAAGATGGGGAAAGCATTGGTGTTGTTAATGGTGGTAGAAGCTAGTGGGCTACAACCACATCGGTATGTCAGTGATGTTGCAAATAAAAGGGACTCTACTGTGATGTAAAGGAAACATCCATACTTTAAAAATTCTGAGAATTTCTAGCAGTAAAAGAAATCTATTTGATTTTGCTTAAACCAATGCTTCCCAAATCTATTTGCCCATAAAGCTCTTCTTGGGGCAAATACCTACTCACATGTACAAACACATTTTTGGAAATGCAAGTCTAGGAAGTCCTTGGCTGTACAGGAACTCCAGAATACACTGAATACTTTTACAACAAGAAATTCATCCATGCAAATAACTCTAGAGTCAATGTAGTACTTTCGTGTGGGTATTTCTGAAAATTTGTGTCTTTTTACTGAGGGATCTTTTAGGCTAGGATTTGACATAACTATTTTTGCAGAGTTTAAGTGTCAACTTTCCTGGGGGGCAATGGGTTGGCCTGTATATGGCTCCCAGGGGTCCCTGTCTGCCATTTAACGATGGCATTATAACTGCAAGAGAATTTAATGTATTTTACCAAATGCTCAGCAGGGAAAACAATAACAGTAGATATTTAGCTGGTGATGGCATACAGTTCCTCTGGAGAGCTGTGAGAACCTATTGATTCTCACTTCATAAAATGCTTATTTGAAAACTCTAATATCTGTAAGAGTTTGCCAAGTGCTATTCCCTTAATGTGGTTTCTCCCAGAGCACCCAAGTGAAAAGTGGAAAAATTTGTCCTCCATCTCTGCCCCCAAATATCGAGAGGCATTTAGAGTTGATTAGATTAGATATTTGGATAGTAGGTTGACTTTTTTTCACCATTTCTCCAGTTATCTTGGCTATATGTGTCTTCTCCTTAAATGTGCACATGAATTGTCTGCTGTTGTTTTCTGAACTCAGGACAATGCCCTCCATCTAATTCTTTAAAAAATTCTCTTCCTTATTATAGCCAGAGAAAATTTCAATAAGCATTTTCTGATTGGCATTTGTCAAATTCTGTTCACCTCTTGGTCTTGAGATTGCTTTCCTGTGGCAGCTACAGGGCAGGTTGGGATAAGTCTTGGGTATTGTCTTGTTTAGAAAGCCAGTAAACACCATACAATGGAAAGCTCAAGGGAAATATCCATGACAACAACCAAGTAACAGAATTTATTCTCTTTTCGGCCTTAGTCTCTTATTTCTCTCTGTGTCTTTTTAATCGCCACACCTCAGCCTTGGATCAAAAGAAGAGCAAAAATAAATATACATAAATTGGAGTCTCTGCTCCTTTGTGCAGTGCTGTTGCTGAGGTAAATAAATGATTTGGGTGACTCTGTAGCACTTTTCCATTACACTGTAGAGGAGGCAGGATTCATCATATATCAGAGCAATTTGCTCTGAATAGTGTCTTTATCTCATTTCCTCCAGCTGAATTTAAATCCTCAGTGGACACCTGTGTACATCTTGCTTAAAGCCGTAGGACATTAAAGCTGAAGGGGACTTATAGATTATTAGGCTGGGCCTTCTTGTTTTCCAGAGAGGAAACTGAAGTATTGAGGTACCAGGAGAGCCAAGGATAACTCCCATTTCCCTGCTCCTACTGTGGGGTTCTTTCTGGTCCAGCTTCTGTTAGATACCCAGCACCTGCAATTCTTCTGAAATATTGCTCATGTCCTTTGGATTTAATGTAGACAATGACCCTACAAGACTTAATTTTTAGAAATAAGATGGTCTGCGTCCCAACTGAACAAAACAATGTTATTCTTCCTCCCATATGGAAGGAGAGATGTGCTGATTTTTATGGAAAGCAGAAATAGGACATCCCATTTGACTAAGTGGAGAGAAGAGTGTGGGAGTGGGAAGATTTTACAATTGCCAGATATATAGAGTCTCATAAACAAACTGAGCTCAGGTAATAAACTGCTTTTTCTTTCTCTGTATATACAGCTGGAGGGAAAGGTAAACAGTGAGGGATTTATGTGGACTGGTTACTGAAGTTTCTTTACAAGCTTGTTTACAGGGCATCTGTGTAAGGTATGGCACAGCAGGTAGGGCTAAGTCAGTTGCAAAGGAGCAGCTTAGTTTAAGCTCTTTAAAAAAGTAATTGAGAGGAGGGTGAAGCACTTAATTTTTATGAGCTTTCACTCACTGAGTCAGCTTTAGTTTGAGGGAATTGGTGCCCATTTATCACAAAGCACTTGTGAGTGTACTCTGTACATGGCACTGTGTCAGAGACTTGGGGCTTGGGTAAAACAAGCCCATGTATCCAGATAGCTTAAATTAATTGGTGACTATTGAACATAGACTTGTGCATAGTATTACCAGAAAAACTACAAGATACCCAGATAAACAACAATTTTTTTTTTTAATTATTATAAGCATGTCCCAAATATTGCATGGTACATACTGGAGGTCCTGGATTATTATTTCTAAAACCTGGAAATTTTATTGATGGATGGAGGCTCAAAGATTTTTGATAAGATTAAAACTGGAATAGATATTTGAGATAGTTTAATCCCTTTATTTTAGATGAAGAGAATTTAGGCTTAGAGAAGATAAGTGAGTTGTCCTGGTTCACGTAGCTGGAAAGTGGCTGAGTTTGGCCTTCTATTTCCTAATTCTTAGTTTAAGGTAGCACACTAATTTAAGTAGTAGAATGAGCATCATGGACTGGTTATATTCAAGAAAGCTTCAGAAAGGAGGTGAGACTTGAGCTGAGTTTTGAATGAAGAGAGAATGCTTTGGGGAAGGTATTCTGATGGGAAAGGGCAAATATGAGCAAAAGTAGGAATAAATTTTAGTTTAATGAAGGGATGGAAAAGATGTCACTGTGGGATATAGGTCAGTCATTGGACCAATGGATTCACATGGGGAATAAATGCAATCAGAAAATATTGAAGAAGTGGATTAGATAGGAGTTAGATTTTATCTGACCTTGGCCACAAGTTTAAGGATTTGGACATTATTTGAATGCTATAAGGAGGGGATGCTAAAGGTTTTATAAGTCAGCTCTATGTCAATAACCAAAACAGTTTTGAAATAAAGAAAATTGTTAAGAATTTAAATACCAATTTTTTTTTTTTTTGCTATTTCTTTGGGCCGCTCCCACGCGGCATATGGAGGTTCCCAGGCTAGGGGTCTAATCGGAGCTGTAGCCACTGGCCTACACCAGAGCCACAGCAACGCAGGATCCGAGCCGCGTCTGCGACCTACACCACAGCTCATGGCAACGCCGGATCGTTAACCCACTGAGCAGGGGCAGGGACCGAACCCGCAACCTCATGGTTCCTAGTCGGATTCGTTAACCACTGCGCCACAACGGGAACTCCTAAATACCAATTTTTAAAAGGTCTCTAGGGTTAATTTACCATTCAGAGAGCTAGAATAATCACTCACAAATTTTTTCATTTCTCCTGGGGGAGGAAGAACAGGAACATCCCAATTCTCTTTACAAAAAAGAGCTAATATGGAGTTCCCATCATGCCTTAGAGGAACTGAATCTGATTAGCATCCAGGAGGACACAGGTTAGATCCCTGGCCTTGCTCAGTGGGTTAAGGATCCAGTCGTGAGCTGTGGTGTAGGTCACAGACATGGCTTGGATCTGACATTGCTTTGGCTATCATGTAGACTGGCCACTTACAGCTTGGATTTGACACCTAGCCTGGGAACCTCCATATGCCATGGGTGCAGCCCTAAAAAGGCAAAAAGAAGAAAAGAAAAAAGAAAAGAAAAAAAGAGCTAATAGTGAGGCATGATGGGAATTTCCCACTATGATTACAATAGTTCTGATGGGGGAGGCTGAAATCAAGAACTTTTGCCCATAATATGTGTGTACCAACTGGAGTAACTACTTGAAGTTTCCAAAGCAGCATAATCCCAGGAACAGATATAAATCCTTGTCAAGAAGAAATTATCTGAGTCCAGTATCAAAGGAATATCTCAATGATGGCTCTGATGAATGAGTGTGATCCTATCCGAAATTCTTAGAGTAAAGGTAAGAGAGATTGGTGGGGAGAGGTTGGAGTTAATGGACAGGGTTTGGCAGGTCCTTTGGCAGGAGCCATACAAAATACCAGTGACACTTGGATAAGTCTGATCGATTTGGTAGCCAGGAAACAGGTCTTTTGCACTTGTAGCTAGGAGCTCATCAGACTTGGAAGAGTAGGAGAATCCTCTGTACAATGGCAGACCAACATAATTTCTGATTCATTCCTAAATAATCTGAGGCTTGTCAACCTTTAGGACTATCATGAGGAGGAGACTGACCTAAGGGAAGAGAAGAAGCCCCTTCTTTACCCTACTCTCAAATGTCTCCCCAAGACTGGTGAAGAGATGCAAATTATTTTTATTGAGATAAGCACTAATTATTTTATCAATGTTAAATGATTTGACAAAGGGAAATATGTCCAGGAGATGTGGCTAAAGAGAATAAGTTTTCATGAAAGCTATACAGAGAATTTTCTCGTTTGCTTGGTTAGAGAGCAGAGGGCTGGATATCTGGCAGTTGGGCAGAGAGGGTGCCATTGGGGGATCACTGAGGGTTGAGTGTGTCCCCAGATGTTTGGATAACTCTAGAATGATCTAGGCTATGTATATTTAACATTTTGTTGAATGTGCAGGTGTCCATTTTTGAAATTATGCATGGTCCTTTTAGATCACATGAAGTTTGATTTGCAAATATGTCTTTTGCCAAACTTGTACGTGTGGTTGCCACTTTAATGAACAACCTGACAGTAATGTTTATTATTAAATTTGTATGTTTTTTCCAAGTGTTTTATTAATTTCTGGGTATGGTTAAGATCTGTCCCCCACTTCCCACCATTGCCTACAATTTGTTATAATAAATTTCTCGGTTGATTTTTTAATCTCCCCCTCCCCCCCAAAAAAAACCCCTACCTCTGATGATGTCACAATTTGCCCATTGTGAACACTGTTTCCCATCATCATCATGTGATGCTCAAAGAGTAAATGGTCTCTATTTTCACTTCTGTGCACTTCTGTGGAACCTGTGCTCTGAGGTTAAAGTTCATGTGCTGTGGAAGAGTCCTAAATGGGGTGGGGAAGTCAGGGTCCCTATTGGCAACCCGGGATGTGAAAGGGTTCAGGTAGAACTTGTGCTATAGATGCCTCTTAGTATAGGATCTGACATTAAGGGATAAACATAAGCAACCTCATTGCTAGGGAACATCCCAAACTGAACTCCTGAGAGTCGGCATCTGCACATAATTACTTAGGGCACATATTTCTTTTATGGGTCCTCACTTAGTAAAGCATTTACATTTACATTCACAGCTCATTAGGTTGCTTGTGAATTTGATTTGAACATTTTAAGTGGGATTGTTTTTAATCTTTGGAGGCACCATAAACTCACAGTCACGCTCAACTGCCACAGACTATTGAAAGGAAAACCATATCACTGGTTTGTTTTGCTTCCTAGGAGGAGTTTTCTGAACTGACCATGAATATTCTAAGGGGATTTTTTTTTCTTTTTCTTTCAGAACCCAAGACTTATGAAGTTACTGAGATCAAAAATAAAGTCATTTGAAACTCTGATAGAGAAAAGATACATTTAAACGTGAGTTTTGAATTGTTATAAAAATCATAAAATAACAGATCTTTCAACCAGATGTTTAATTTTAAAATAGCAAAAATTGCAGACTTTCTAGAGATTGTCAATGGTTTGAAAAACCAATTCAGTCTCTTCCCTTGGGCTTTCACACTGCCTGGTAATGAGTGCTGTTGGTCTTTAGCAAGGCAGTCGCTACCAGCAGTACATTTGAAAATGCACCATATAGTGAAATTTTTTTTTTAATGAAAAACAGATAACATTTTGAAATTTATTCATGGTGCCAGGTGTTCCTTAGCTGTGCACTTTGGGGCTTGAGTTAAGTGTTTGCATTTTTCCTTTTTCATGGGAAAACTATAAAATGAGAGATTTGCTGTTGTGCTATGCTTGATGAAGGCAGTTACTCCTTGAGTGTCTGAAGCCATGTTTGATTTCAAATTCAAATGTAATCTCAAGGAGACCTTTCCTTGCCTTGATACTTTAGTGTGTGTCTTGGTAGCATGGGCTATGCATGGAGCAGGTGCAAACTGCCATCTGATTTTCAAGGGATAGTAAAAAATACCAGTTGATTCTTTGCAGTTTTGGAATTAATTTGTTGGTTTGATTATTCTCTGCTCGGATAATCATATGGTGGGAAGGAGGGCATGCTGGGACAAATGCTCTACAAAGCAGTGTTTTGGAGCAGTTTTTACTAACGTAACTCACTCATAGGATGGTTATTAAGAAAATGAGAAAAAGGCATTGGCAAAATAGTGTAAACACAAGGATCTGTCTTTATGCTTTATGAATCGTCAGTGGTCTGACCAGGAGACACTGAGAGAAGTAGTAAAAGGTAGAAGCTCTTGTTCTGTCCTCTTTCCCTGCTTGGTCCTCAGTTCAGCGCTACCCTCTGTCCAGGCCTGCCCTGTGGAGCAGTCCTCAGCTGCATTCTTGCCTGTTATTGCTCTCACACCCTCCTTCTTATTCTGGGTCTGGTTTCTTTGGCTCCCAGATCTGCACACACTCCTCTGACAATTGTAATTTTTCGCCCTTTCTACAACTCTAGCTAACTTTCCCCATCAGCCTTAGTGGTTTCCTCCCCATAGGACTAGTCTTCCTCTGGAAGACTGGAAGTGTCCCCAAGACTTTGGAGCTTCCCAGAATTCAGTCTAGAGATTTTCACCCATTAATTGCAGGTTATTTTTTCCCCCAGCACTGCAGCTACTTCAGTGAGGGATTGCTATGGTCTGAATGTTTGTGTTCTCCCACCCTGCTCCTATCCATGTATTGAAATCCTAATCTTCAAAAATGATAATACTAGGAGGTGAGGCCTTTGGAAGGCGATTAGGTCTCAAGGGTGGAATGGACTTAGAGGTCTATAAGAGAGCCTCCAGAAAGACCTCTATCCCTTTCTACCTTATGAGGACACAGCAAGAAGGTCCTGGATCTAAACCAGGGAGAAGGCATTCACCAGAAAGTGAGCATGCTGGCGACTTGATTTTGGGCTTCCCAGCTTCCAGACCTGTGAGAAATAAATTTCTGTTGTTTATAAGCTACCCAGTCTGTGGCATTTTGTTATAGCAAGCTGAACAGACTGAGACATTTTCTAGAACATCTGGAAAATGCTAGTCACCACTTTTAGTTCATTTAGACTCTGAATTGTAGAAATTAACCATGTGGGGCATGTGACAGAACAAGTGAGTTTAGCTGTGGCAAATGGTGGACCTTAACACCATGCATTACACCACTACTCCAAGAAGTGCGGTTCCCAAGACTCATATGCGAATGGAACCCCCTGGAGTTGTGTTTTGTGGCAGTCCTGAGTCTTGGCAGGTGAATTTTTTTAAATGTCCTATCTGATGGATTCTAAGCACTTTGAGGACAGCCCTGTGTTCCCTATAATGCCTGCATAAAGCATGTGTTTATTATGAATTGGTTGAAAGAATGGATTTGGATATGCTCTGGATGGGAAAGTACAGTTAAACCAACCAGAAGGCAAGAGAAGAGGGAAGGTCGGCTTTGTTTATTGTCTTTTCACACAATATTTGATAGTGGAAGAACTAGATTCAAATGATGACTCATTTCCTAGCTGTGTGCCCTGAGTCTCAATTTCTTTATCTCTCACATGTGCATAACAACTGAGCTTTCAGAGGTGGTTTCGAGACTCAGATAGCATGATAACTGTGTAGTGGTCCCCTACTGAGGGTATTTTCCTAGCTCAAAAATGACCCCCTTGACTACTGGCCCCAACTCCCCATCCTGAGGAATGGGCCTCTGGCTGTCATGTTTGATTAATGGGACCCAACATATACTTGAAGATAAGGAACTGGATCAACAGTAAGCACTTGACCCAAGCTGGACCATGCAGAATCTCTGCCTTTGGGGAATTTTGAAGCAGGGCCTGAAAGAGTATGAGAGTGTAATTTGGGAACTCAGGGTTTAAGAAAAACAACTGTTTTCTCAAATTAATAATGGAGTAGCAGAATATGTTGGTCTTCTAAGAAATAAGGAAAATACAGATGTGCAAAAAGAATCAGAGAGTGAAAATCATGCACAGATATTCTCTGGGTTCCAGAAACCCTGCTGCATCTTTGCCCTTAGGCCATCTGAAACATTCTTGTATCCTTATAATAAACTCCTATTTTATGCCTCAGCCAACTCAGGTTAGGTTTTATTTCCTTCAATCAAAGCATTAAGGGGTTTTGTGATGCATTTTCTAATAATTTTTACCATAGGTTTAAGTGTAGCCCAAGTGTTCCTCTACCTCACAGGAGAAGATCTCTGTATTTTAAAATTAATAAGGAATAGTGGTCTTTTTCTAATAGTTTTGATCAGAAGCCCAGAATTTCTAGCTATGCCACACTGTCTTTTCTTATTTTCTCTAGAGGTAACAAGCATCCCAAACTCAGCTTCGGTCTCCATGGTGACCAGGAGTCCCCTATAATATCTGCCTGGTGAGGGCCACACAGCATCAGCAGCCACAGACGTGTGCAGTATGCTGAATTAATGTTGTGGGGAAGCATGAGGAAAGAAACCAGGCCACAGAGGCGCCTTTTTATGCAATTAATGACTTTGATTTCTGCCTACCTTTTTGTCGGTGCAGCAGAGCAAGGTGCAGAAAAGCCGCTACAGAAAATTAGCTATAATTTAGGTAATATCTCACATACCCTGTCAGTCACTTGATTATGTGATTGAAAGGAACATTTCATTTGGAGATTTGCAATTTTCTGGTGCTATTGGCATTACACAATTACGTTTCCTGTCATTTATCACGTTGTGGAAAACCAAGACAAATTTGCTTCTCCTTACATTTATCATATTACTGGGAAATACAGCGATAGATTTAACCAATTGCTTTACACCAGATGATGCCTCTTGTTAGCTGGGGACATTCAGCAGTTTTTTGAAGATCTCTCTTGAAAAGATTCTGCACCAAGAGGATTTTTCCCCTGGTTACTTCGAAATTGAGATTTTCCCCTTAACTGCAGCACTGCCTTCTAAAAGGAGGAGCTGAGGCTATCTGCCTTTTGCAGCAGGTGCACCAAGCGAACTGAGAATGACAATGCTGCAGAGGGACTCCCTTCTTCTTGAGAAACTGAGAGCAGTGGGACCAAGAGGGGGCATTTAGGCATGTTGGTTAAGGATGTTAAAAAGGTTTAAGTACAGATTTGCTGTATTCATATTTAAAACTGCTCAAATAATTTAGCTTTTAAGCAAAGAAAACATTTAATTTATGAAGCAGGTAAAGAGCCTATGGGGCCTTGCACGAATGAAATTTTCTGCAGGCAGTTGGGTACTCTGCAGCTCATGGACTGACCTAGATTTTCCTTTTCTCTATAAAGATGCTATTAAAAATAATTCAGTTTCTGCCCCTTGGTTTAATAGGGTCTTTTGAGTAGTTTGGATGTACCTGGTGCCTGCATCAGAAGCTTGTGCTTGACAAAAATATGTATTCTCCCAAGCTCCAGCCGAAGCTTGTAGAATCATACTATCTGGGGCCTGAAAAACCTATGTTTTAAACAAGGGCTAGAAGTGATTTTGTTAGGGAGCCCTAAACCAGTCATTTATATCCCTGGATGCTCATCAGAATAAGCCAGGGAGGCTTTGAAACTTCTGATGTCCTGGCTGCACCCTACATAGATTAAGTCAGAATCTTTGGAAGTAGCTGTCAGGTAGCAGATGGTTTTAATAATTCTCCAGGTGATTCCAATGTGCAGCCATGCTGGGGAACGCCTACAGTGAATTGTGGTAAAGTCATTATTAAGAAGCAAGACACCTGAATTCCAGTCCACACAGTAGCACACCAAGACAGATCTGGGCCCCTGTGACTGCCGGGGGACCTGATTTGGAGGCTGGCAGGACCATGACATCTCCGATGCCATCTGTGGTCTGAGGACAGCTAGTTCAGTCTGTTGGGAGATGGGGCTGGTCAGGATCAAGTTTTTGGGAACTGGAGTAGAAGCCAAGACTATGATTGTCAGTGGTGGGGTGAGGAGGAATACAGCTCCACGACCATGTAGCTGCTGCCTTCCTCGGGTCATCTGGGTTTAGGAATACAGATGGATTGCACACTGCCTCTGCCGGTGGGCCCAGGGCCCCTCCACTACTTACAGACTCTGTTCTCTGTAGCCTAAGACTGAGGGCATTTGAGCCTCTGACTGCAGGGAATCAGTGTCTCCAACTAGGCTGAGCTGGGGATGAGTCAAAATGAATAGCTGCTGCTGTGTGCCACCCTAAATCTGAGAATCCTTTCGTGGTCACCCTGGTGCACCCCTTAGCCCCAGAGCAGTGGCACAGAGTCCAAAGACCTGATATCTGATAGACCAGCTTGACATTTATATAGACGTCTGGTTGGTTGACATTGGACAAGCAGTTATTCCCTCTGAGCCTCACAGTTTCTGTCTATGAATGGAATTGGCCTTGAGTTGGGAGGCAAATGAGTCCCTAAAATGCTTCTGATTGATATTAAATGAAAAATAAGACTCTCTTTTTCATTGTCCTCACTGCCTTTAGGCATTTCATTGTCTTTTTCATTGTCCTCACTGCTATATTAAAGTGTGGTTTAAATGTGAACCCTTTATTCAATATTGTGCATTTCTGTGGCTACTTTATTCCCCCTTTAATCTGCACCCAGACATCCTATCTATGCTTCCAGGCTGAGGTCTTGGTTAATGACAAATTAAGGTCTTGGGATAAACACATAATTGTTGGGATTCCCCCAGACTGGACTGGTCACTGATCAGTTGTTTGCCTTTTTATTCATTGGGTAAACTTGTATCAGAGTCTTACTATGTCTCAATTACTGTGCTAGATTTGAGCTTGTGTGTGCAGAGGTGTGTGAAATGTACTCTTGCCATCAAATAGCTTGAAATAGGTATGGTGTGTATGTTGGGGGAATAAGCAGAATCTGAAAAATTGTCCTTTCAGATAATTGTTTGGAATGAACCCTACAGAGTAATAGCAAACGTTATACTTTTCCAAGTGTTCTCATATATGTGAGCTCATTTAATCACTGAATACATCCAAGAGGGAGCATCACTTACCCATAGGGGAACTCAAGGCTCACATAAATAAAGCGCATAGCTCCAGGTTTCATTGTTAGTGAGTGGCAGAGTCAGGACTCACACTCAGGACTCCTAACTTCAGGTCTGATGAATTTGCAACAGCTTCAGGGCTTAGCTGTCAAGCACAACCACCTCCACACACACACAGACAAAACCCCTTCAGGGTTATTGATGTGAATGTTTAGTGGGTGATCATTACTGAGGGTTGAATGGAGAAGTTCTTAGCAAGACATTGTATATGTCTTTCTAGCCAGCATTCCAAGAGGGATCTTTCCAGAACTGAGGATAACAGATCTGGGTTTCTATTCCACAAAGAGGTGGCATCTTGGTGGCATCAGCTGGGTCCAGCCAGGGCTCAGTCTGGCCATCTAACAAGTGTTGAGGGAGTCAAGGTCCACAGCAACAGATCTTGGAACCATTGCCAGAGGTGAAATATGAACTTCCTCTCTCTGAAGTATGTTGCCTACCAGTGAGATAAAAGTAATTGCTTGTCTTTACTAATTGAATCCTGAACTCTAAAGTAGAGGTTCTGACTTAGGTTAACATGACATGGGCCAATTTAGAATTTTAACTTAGAGAAAAAAATGGCAACGGACCTCAGTGCTTGGAATGCAGCAGGCTAAGTTCCTCAAGGGGGAGCCGGTTTTCACAACTTTGCAGGCACTGGCTTCCTGAAGAACTGTCTTCAGCATGCCTTACTTATAAACTTGATAATGCAAAAGCGTTCCTTTATTGTAAGGTAGGAAATTATTTCACCTAATTTTATACTGTGGGCTTTCCTTACCCTGAATTTCCCATGCTTAGTTTTACAGCTTGTTTAAAACATTTATTACATTTTAATTTACTGACTTTGTGTAAAAGTAATAATATCTAACATCTATAGATTATGTTAGGCATGGCTCTTTAAAAAGTATATTAATTGATTTCAATCTTTAGAGTCACCCTATGAGATAGGCATTATTTTCCCCATTCAGCAGCTGAGTTAACTGAGTCACAGAGAGATTAAGTAATTTGCCTAAAGTCGCAGAGTAGGAAGGTGGCAGAGCCAGGATTTGAACCCAGGTGGATGGACTCTGGAATCCCCACGTTGAACCTCTCAAGGTATTGTCCAGGCATGGTGTGACTTCTCTTGCCAAAGACATGCAGTGTAACCTGGTGGCCTGAGTCAGTCTAGACCCCACAGTTTTTTGAAAACTAAATAACGACAGGCTGAAGAGTGCCTGGCCCGAGTTTTGAGTATTGTGTATTCCCTCCCAGCATAGGATGCATATCCTATATCCTACAAAGGATGCCATTCATGACCAGGTAACTCAATCTTTGGAGAAGAATTGGTGTCAGACTTTTGTGTGACTGTCTCATGGGGTCTGCCACCACCCTTCTCCATATCTCCCTTGGTGGAGCTAGGACTTGACCTGTGAGAACTGAAGTTTGGCACTTGCCATTAGCCTTTACATGGAGTAAAACATGAGGCACTGCAGCTACAAACCCACAGCACCCTCCTGAGTGGAGCTCAGGGTGAACATCAGGAGTGAGGGACTCTGTTCTGGGAAAACTGGAAGAACACGTCTTCAGACAGATATTTTTAGGAGAAGATTTTATGTGCTCAATTCTTGCATCTCCTCATATCCCCAAAAACGCTAAAATCCATCATGGCGATGTCTACTCCTTGTGATGGTAGTAACCTTCAGGAGATCAGCGACAAACTTGTGTAAAATGTGTGTGTGCTGTGTGCACTTCCCCCTCACCTTTATGGAATCCTGATTTTCCCCCCTTCTCCTCCTTGGGTGTTATTTCAGCCTGGTCAGTAGTTAAGGATAAAACAAAGAATGCCATGGTCATCTAGATGCAGTCACCTCCAAGGGTGAGAGCCAGTGAGCCCTGCAGACTGTGAAAACTCAGGCTACTGGCCCTGAGAGTGGAGGTGCATATCAAAGGAATGATTTCAGTGAGCCCAGGCCTCTTTGGTTCCTGCTGTCTGCCTTTTGTTGCCAACCCCCCTGTATATCCTAGCTCCTCCCTCACTGCCTGGGAGTGGTTTCTCAGGGCTGCCTGAGAGGCAGTCTCCCAGGCTTAAGTCCTAATTTCACCCCAAATGAAACTTAACTCTCACATTTCAGGTTGTGGGTGTTTTTTAGTCGACACCTGAAAGAATGGAAATTCTCAGTATTGGAGCAGCTCAAGGAGAGGTAACACTGGGTCTTTAGAGGGATGAGAAAAAACTTCTCCAAGAGCATCTCTGAGGTTGATATGATTGAGCTGCCTTTTAGGAAAGGGTAGTGAGGGATTCCAGTGAGTCTGCACCTGTGTGGTAACTGTAAATACTCTTTACACGTATTTTTCTCTTTGTGCTACTGATAGATAAACTAAGGAGTAGGACCTGTGCCATATTATTATTATTTTGCCTTGCCTGCAGCATGCGGAATTTTCTGGGCCAGGGATGGAACCTCTGCCACAGCATCAGTCCAAGCCTCAGTAGTGACAACACCGGATCCTTAACCCATTGTGCCAAAAGAGAATTCCTAGAGTGTTATTATTAAAAAAAAATAAACCTCTGTTGTAAAGCTCTGAATGATTGCTTGTTGATGCCAGTTGAGGGAAGCATTTCGAAAAGTGAGTAATTAATTTCTTGGAACTTTATTCCCTACTCGTGATATGGTGGTAATCATATCCCCCTCATGAATTATTGAGAGTATTCAATTTTAGTCTGATCTTCAACTGAAAAGAATCTTCATCCACAATTAGAAGAATATTGAAACATTTTCATTCTAGACAGAAGCCTTTGTAATTTGGTCTCATTTGCAACATCTCCATCCTCTTAAGTACTGTCTCTCTACCCTGACAATCCAAACTGGTTCAGTTAGACACAAAGATGTCTCTGGAGGCCATGGAACTATTAATGCCCAGGCTTAATTAAATGACAAGTTCAATTTTGACAATACTAATTTACTTGCTGTGGGAAAAGTGCCAGTTCTGAAGTGAGCTTAATTGAATTCAAGTGTTACCCTGTTTATTCATCATGCTACCAAATGGCTTCATGTATATGCATGTGTGTATAAGGATAAATATGCGAACAAGCTACACAAATAGTACAATACTTTTACAGGGCAATTTAGAGCATATTTTCTTGCATGCTGCTGAGGTTTTTATCCCAGTTTCCACCTCAAACTGTGGGTGGCAGCAGAGACTTGGGAAATACTTTCTGTACGATTCAAAGGATTTTTTTGAGGTCTGTTAATGACAAAGGAATGATCGAATGATGGTGTAAGTAATAAATAGCATCTTCATTTTGAACTACAATTGGCATTACTTCATAATTTATTATCTCATTCTTGTGGCCAAAAGTCATGAAAGAGGGCTGTGGTTTGGAAACCTCACTGATCTGTTGGCTTCTAGATAGGTTTTCATTATTTTGGGCTAGTAACCCTTTCTTCTGTTGGAGACCAATCTCCCCTGTCCCATGGAACCTTTTTCTTTGATTGTGTCTTGTTGCTTACATCTGAGGGTGTCGTCCAGCTCACTTTGGAACCTCTAAATGTATCCTAAAGCTAATGATGGACTAGTGTGCTGAACTTGACCTAGCCCTTCAGTACTGTGTGCACAGTGTGTCTTCACTGATGCAGTCAGTGATCAAAGTCTTCATAGTTCAGGGGATCAGAGAACTCATGTGACTTTGTCCCTACCTGAGAAGGACAGGTGCACTGAACTTTGGACTTGGCCTCTAGTTCTAGGATTGCTGTGAAAGAAGCAGACTGACATGAAAGTGCACTTTATACCCATCGAGTATTCCTCCTTGAGCCATGGGAGAGCGAGGGATTGCTTCATGCATGGTGGTGGGGTAAGGGCGAAGAGAGAAGAAGGAAGAGGCAAGGGTTAAAAAAAAAGAAAAAAAGAGAAAGAACAAAAGAGAAGAAAGATTGTATCCCACTACCATTAATGTAAAATTGTATCTCTGAATGTGACATATATGTAAAAGAATTAGGAGAAAAGATAAAGATTTAAACTATAAAGTTGCTTATGATCTACTGTTTGGTGAAAAAAGCAGATTGCATATTAAGAGTATGCGTCTCTTTAGGGAAAATCAAATGACTAAAGCCATATATATACTCAGATGCATTTAGATGAATGAAGATAAAGTCTGAAAAGATATATACCAGTATTAATACTGTGTTCTTTGGGACAAAGGGTGAGAGTTAGGTGGATGGAAGTGCTGGAGTCATGGTTAGCTCTTTAGAGAACTTTGTATAGTTTCACCTTGTAAACATTATGGATTGGTTTTATCATTTGAAAACATCACACTGAAAAAAAAATCAGGTGACTCATGTGATAAAATTTGATTCATGCTTCCCTTCCTAGTCCAAGAAACAGGCTGACACTATCTCCTGGATGGAGAGAAATTTTTCCTAAAAATCAAGTGAGTGATTGTAGGTTGATTCAAAGATATTCAGTTTCCTTGCTATTCATTTTGCCAACATTTTCCACTCCAGGTTGGATTGAACATAGTTAATTTGTCTGTAATGTCTGCACATAGTAAGAAGGTATTTATTTATTATTTTGCTATTTATTTTTCTAGATATAATTCTTTTTTGGTCCTATGTTTCCAAAGTAATAGGCATTTCTTGGTCTTAAGCAGTCACGAGAAGGGAAAATAAGAGCTGATAGGTAACTGTCATGATCATTCAGATTGTTGGATTTTGAGCTCACTAACCAAACCCCTTCTCTCCTTCTCTGTCTGTCTCCCTCCCTTACTCCCTTTCTAAAATGTTTATTAAGCACCTACTAGGAAACCAGGCACTGTGCTGTATTCCAGAGATACAAGACTACCTGGAGCTCTGCTGGCCATGTTTGGGAGTGAGACTAGAGTACTCATTTCTCTCCTTCATAGCCTCATTAACATTGCCTCCTGCAGCTAGGGCATTGAGGTTCACGGCCCTTCTTAGCCTAGCCATGCTGCTTCTCCTTCCATCTCTGCAGCTGAGGTCCTGCTGGTGAGGTCCACTCACTGCCCTGGCAATGGCTTTCATTGCTGTTATCTGTGTTTCAAAGTCTTCCATCACTGGCATGGGTGGTTGAGACTGTGCTTTAGAGACAGGCCCTCCGAGCATCTCCTCCTCTTTGGCTGGTCCTGTCTACTTTGCACCTCATCCTTTAGGAGAGCAGGATGTCTCCTCCTGATCACTTACCACCTCTGTTAGCCTGCAACCAAATCCATTATCTTCTCTTCTTAGGCTTTCATTAGATTACATATGTATATTTTTAATTAAAAAAGTACATTCATGCCTTTTTTGCTCTGGAATATTATTAGTGTGTATTATCAATTGACCATCTGACAGGGATTCTGTTTGTTTCTTTACCAATCCTCCTTTCTTTCAACTCTCTACTTCCCAGGTCAGGAGGTGAGGCTTGAAGATTATAGAGAGAGTTGGTGTTAGAGGGCATCACTTTGCCTTGGGAGTCCACCAACTTATCCTAAGCTAGTGCTGTTTAATTTTCTATTTCTTCAGAGAAAAATACTTCTGAACACTTCCAATTTTCTCTGCTGGTGGAGTTCAGAGAATAGAAAAAAATAGTCTGGGCCAGAATGTTCAGGAAAGGCTACATGGAAGAGACAACACTTAGATATGGCTTTGAGGCTGGAAGAGTTTGGATTTCAGGCTACATTAAATTAAAAATGTAACAGTCTAAGTGACTTTTATCTAAAAACCTTGATTTCTCTGGGAAGAGAAATTCTAGACTAGTTATTCCTTCTGGTGACTCACCATTTCTAGTCCCCCAGAGCTCAAGTGCTGTTTTTGAGTGGGCTGCCAGAGCTTAGGTTTTGCCTGAGTGGATGCTTTGTGTTCTGTGAAAGGCTTCACTGTGTGGGGCAGTGTTGGTGATTCTGTCAGGGCTGGATGGAGAGCTTGAGCTGACTTCAAGTTTAGGCTACTTCTCATCCCGTTCCCCTCTGCTCCTTCCAACATGCTGGCTGTAGTTTTTTTTTGGATATTCTCAAGGGAAGGGAACGGAACCTGTGGCATATGGAAATTCCCAGGCCAGGGGTCGAATTGGAGCACCACAGCCACAGCAACACCAGATCCAAGCCCAGTCTGCAACCTACAATGCAACACTGGATCCTTAACCCATTGAACGAGGCCAGGGATAAAACCTGCATCCTCACAGAGACAACGTCGTGTTCTTAACTCACTGAGCCACAATGGGAACTCCTGTTAGTTATAGTTTGTAAATTCACCCTGAGTCTGAAAAAGTAGAAGCCCTGCCTATTTTCTAGTCGGGAATGATATGATCATTGTTTTCTGTGGAATTGCAAAGTTCGTGTTTTTAACAGGGTGGTTAAAAGAAGAGGAGGGAGTTGGCCTGGCAGTGAGAAGGAAAAAGAAAATAAAGGAGACTAGGGAGGAAGAAGGAAGAATACAAACTCTTCTGGGAGAAAGTGTATATTATTTTCCTCTTTCCAGGTCTGTCATTATCACGATCTTGGAGAGAATATCTTCCTTGAGTAATGTTCTTTAAAGTACTTCTTGTAGTTCTTAGAAGAAATATTTTGTCAAGCATTTATTCCCAATAGAGGACTACAAATTTAAGTCCACATCTCATGCTCACCCCTTGGGTATGTGTTCACTGAGTATAAAGGCGGAGGATTACCTGCATTATTTAAATTATGGTTTCTCTTTCTCTCTGCAAGTGCATATAGTTGAATTTGCACAAATAAATCTGTATTTGATGCACTTTAATCAGTTACAATGTGGTCATTGTTTCAAGTTTTGGGAGGTCATTTACCCCTTTCAGAATTTGTAAGAAGCTGTGTACCTTTTACTGAGAAAAATGTACTTATGCATCTACATAAACAAAATCTGGTATATAATTTCAGGGCCTCCACAGCCCATTTATAGACTGCCAGGCTGAGAGTGGTGTCATGTCAAAAGAGGAAAAGCTTCCTTCCATTTGGCTCAGAGAGAGCACAGAGAGCAGATGGAGTGCCCAGCAATGACAGATGCTGAAGCAGTGGAGAAAGAGGGGTTAAAGCGCATTGGCAGCTCTGAAGACCCAAGATACAGTGGAGTGCCAGGGACTATAAATGCTGGGAAACCTGAAACCCAGGGAGTCTGGACAAGCATGATCGAGCAGTGACCCAATTTCTGCAACCAAAACCAAACCAAACCAAGACTGCTCTAGCTCGTCATTCACTAAGTTCCTTTTTCACAGTCACAATTAGATTGTTCTGAAACATGGGGGAAGGAAAATCATGAAGGAATTTCTCTGGCATTTGGGAATGTTGTGAGAGGGAATGAATTGTTCGAGCCCCAGTAAAACTGGGTAAAGCCTAAGGTGAACACCCCTGGGATTGTAACTGGGACCCTTGATATTTTCCAGTGATATTTTCTAGCCTCCAAGTACCATTCCATCATAATTGTTGAGAGGATAACAGCTATTTCTTTTAAGTTTTTTTGAAGAATAGTTAATTTACAAGGTTGTGATAACAAACTCTTCTGTACAACAAAGTGACCCAGTCGTATATACACGCATATCCATTCCCACTCCTCTACCTTTTCCCTTTAGTAACCATAAGTTTTTCTAAGTCTGAGTCAGTTTCTATTCTGCAAATAAGTTCATTTGTATCCTTTTTTTTTTTTTTTTAGATTCCACATATAGGGGATAACAACTACTTCTTATTTCTTGCTTTTGTTTTAAAGTTTTCTTTACGAGATTAAAAAGAAGTATGTTTCTTATTTAATTTCAAGATAAGAGGTGTAAGTTTGCTAAAGAAAAGAATAGAACATTCCAAAAGGAATTTGCCAGCCATGTATATTTCCTAGAAGAGAGAAACAGGGAAATATGCCAGGGCTCATCTGAACATTTTTCCAGGAGTAAGAGTAATATTCCTGTAGAAAACTGTTTAAGTCTACTGTTCTTTAACATTAAATCATATAGTCAACTTGCCACATTCTAGGTAAGAGTCTGCCAACTCCTGCCTGCAGGCCAAATCTGGCTTGCAGTTAAGTAACAGTGACACAGATTGTCACAGCCCACAAAGGCTAACTTACTCTCTGGCCCTTTATAGAAAAAGTTCCCCAACCCCTGTTCTAGATCATCAAGCAAACTTTCTAATACTTTGACTTTTCATACAAGGCTAGAATGTACTGGTTAGGCCAATACAAATGTTCCATCTGCTTGATAGTTATATTTCTTATTGTAAAATTCTTAAGTTGCCATTCTGGTTGTGTTTAATAGTTTCCTGTGAGCTTTGTTAGCCTGAATTGGTAACTTTGATCATCTCTGGAACAATGATAACTAAGTCTTTGAGCATGAAGTTGAGGATAAGAACAAGGCCTGAGATGAATTCATCAATCCCATGCCTCTCCTTAGTGACCCGTGGAGGAGTTGTTCTCTGGCATTCTCTGGATGGCTGATTTCTGGGAATTGCTGGCCTTTTCCCTTAAAAGTCTACAGCTACATTTTTACCTACTGGCTTTAGCAGTTTAGACCAAGCTAAAAAGTGTGAATTGATATATTTAGCCCGCTTCTTTTTTTTTTCTTTTTCTTTTTTTAAATAATCGCTCTCCTTCCTTTTGAGAATATTTAAATAGCCAATATCTTTTGCAGTCATTCAAACCCATGCTAGACTGGAATAGCACAATCCATCTAGGATACTCCAAGTACGGCTTGTAATTACTCTTCAGTTCATTCAGCCCTGCTTCCTCAAAGTGAAGATTTGAGAACACATATTTCCTTTGATCATAATTAACTGAAATAACTATGGGGTATTTACACGGAGCTTCTAAAATATTTATGTACGTAATACTAATGGCACCTAGTAATTTACTTACTGCATTTTAAAATTTGAGCAATGTATTATTCATGGCTGGCCAGAAATCCATAATGTATGAACCTCCTCTGATGTACTCTTGCTCTTGTGTGTGTTTGGCTCTCCAGTTTCCTTAGGTTGTTCCTGGGAACTGTTTTTCTCCATTGCATGCATAAACACTGCCTAATCACATGACCTTCTGTGGGTGGTATGGCTTTTTCTGAAGAGCTTAGAACAGTTCACAGACATGAGCCCATGAGTTCTGCAAAATTCTGGAGAGTGTGTTGGAGGCAGATGCTGTGCTTTGGATTTTACTGCTTGGGAGATAGAAACACAAACCATTTGAATGGGAAACGTCAAGTGCATGGCCTCTTAGCACAGTGGGACAAGGAATGAAACGCAGATCCCTGGTAGTGGATCAATCAGTATTTATTGAGTACATGTTCTTGGCTCAGCATTGGACTATTTTCTTTTTTTCTTTCTTTCTTTCTTTTTTTTTTTTTTGTCTTTTTGCCTTTTCTAGGACCACTCCCATGGCATATGGAGGTTCCCAGGCTAGGGGTCGAATCGGAGCTGTGGCCGCTGCCTACAACAACTCGGGATCCGAGCTGTGTCTGCGACCTATACCATGGCTCACGGCAATGCTGGATCCTTAACCCGCTGAGGAAGGCCAGGGATCCAACCTGCAACCTCATGGTTCTTAGCTGGATTCGTTAACCCCTGAGTCATGATGGAAACTCTGTCATTGGACTAGTTTCTGTGCTAGCCCACTTTATGTCTTGCTTATGTGATTTGGGGATTCTGGTATCTTGAAAAAAAATCTTGCTGTGAATTTTCTTGTGAATTGGCTATAAATTGGGAGAAGTAAGCAGGGAGGAATTATGAGATGAAAAGGTGCCTGGGAGGGAAGTGAAACCTTTTGAAGAAGGCAAGTGTCCTCCCAGTGCAGTGATGCTTCAGATTTCTTGCTTTGTTTCTCTGTTTTCAGGGCAATGAAGAAAAAACAGCAATGTTCTCAGTTATAAAATAAATTATGATGGTTAGCAAAATTCTGTGTACTTAGGTATTTCTCATCCAATTGATTCTCTTGCTAACCCTATCCATACCCAAAGCATGATGACAGCTTGCCACAGTAGTGATGGGAAGGCTTTTCTGTGCATTTTAAATGTAGCTGTGAAATTTAAGTAGAAATCCAAGTATCCTGACTCTCAGTCCAGTTCTCTTTTCACTTCTTCTTTTGAACTTTCGCCCTTGGTAAAGGAAGCAGAGCAATCAAGTTGGTGACAACTTTCCTTTGTTAATTGGTTCATTAGCAAGCTTTGGGAAATCACCTTTTTAAAAGGAATAATGGATTTCTTTCACTCACATGGGTGGTCTTTATTCAGTGGCATAAACACAGTCTTAGAGACTCTGTTTTGGTACTTTGTGCTTGAGGGAGAGCCAGAATTTCCTGCTGCAAAATTCTCAAAAAAAAAAAAAAAAAAAAAAGAAAGAAAACTGGAACCTGGGATACTGCATTAGCAGGCAACACCAACTGCTTAATGAGATGCCCCCGTACTGTGTGATCAATAGAGAGTGCAGGACTGGGGCACTGTGTCTCCTCCAAAACCCACCTAGTCTCTTGACAAATGCAAGAGAGCATGGTGGGCAGTCACAGAAGCAGGGTGAATTAGAGTCAAGGAACATCTTTTATTCATGGGAGTCATACATCAGAAGGAACTGAGCATGGCTTGGTTTTGTCACAAGAATAAAATGAGCAGCACTGGAAAATTGGCACTTTGTCAAAATGCCATTTATGAGTGGTGTAGTACGTACCCCATACTTTGTACAAAACTGTCTGGCTTACTTATGAGTTTGTTTATGAACTCCAGTGAGTACACATCTAGGGAAACTCCTCAAAATGAAGGACACGTTTCGGCAATTTAGCATTTCTTTTTTTTTTATAAGTGGAAAGACTGGAGCATGATTTTTAAATTCCCCAAACAGTAGGGGTAACTATAGAGAGGGTATTTACTGTTGGGCTAGGGATCTTCCAACATTTAGTGAGGGACTTGTATCAGTCACTGAATGATAGTGGGACTCCTCCCAGCTGGCCGGTGGAAGACCTATCCTCACCATTGTCAGGCTGTGGCCTGATGTTAGATGCCCTGCAGTGTGGTACTTGGAGGCCTTCCTGGCTCAGTAATTCACGGCTGTGGCAGAGGAGCTCAGAGAGGCAGAGACTCCTCGCCTGGTTCTACCATTCATGTTTCTGTACCCTGTTATTCTCCTCTCTGAAGTGGTAGTAATAACACTGTTCTCACATGGCTGCTATGAGGAGGAATTAACATAATAATCCATGTCAACCTGCCTGGCACATAGGAGTGCTCTCCCATGCTAAGCCCTTTCCTTTCCAGGTCAGTTAAGGGGTGATCCTGGTACCAAGGGTCACCCCTCTTCTCTGGTGGAATGAGGTCAGCTGCTAAATATTTGGCATTAATAGCTTCAGTTTCCTCGCATGTAAAGTGGAAGCATAGTGGAGTTGTGTCATGTATGTATTATAATTTTGCAGAGAGAAAGAGGGAGGGAGGGAGAATGGAGGGGGAGAGAGAGAATTATATGGTGTGGTTTCTTCCACTCCCATTTTTACTCAGTGAGCATGGTGCTATCACATTTAATGAAAGATGGTATGCTGGACTTCAGCAGAGTGTCTCCTTCAAAGGTGTCTTCCAGGGTAATTTTGACTACGGGTGGCTTTTGTCTTCTCTTCTGGCTTTATACCTAATCCCCAAAAAGAAAACTCCAGTGTAAATGTCTCCCAGGCAGCTAGGGTTATCGTGAGGATCAGGTGAGAGAATAGGTATGAAAGAGCCATGAAAAGTTTAAAGCTGGAGATAGATGCAAGATGATGCTGTTAATATAGACTCTTGATGATGACTTCTCTTTCAGACAATGGGTATAGGGAGCAAACTGGACTGCGTCATGTCTGTTTTCTAGGGCTTAATTTACCAAACAAGGCTATGGCGATGCTCAGAGCAAAGGATTAGAGGAGGTCTTTGGGGAGAATGGCCACCTTGCTTTCAGGTAGTCCTGTCTCTATTATTAGAGGACTGGGATTATAGTAATCTGTAAAGGCTTCTGATTGAGGGCCTAGAGTGGAGTCTAGAATTTTGGGTGTTTGTGTATTTAAATGAGCATCAAAAAAAGAAAATACAATCCTTGTATGAAACTCCTGAGAATTATTTCCTACTTTTATTGGTAATATCCCATTGTAATTATAGTGCAGGCATGCAATCTTTGAGGCAGAAAGTATCTCTTTTTTCAGTGTTATTGAGATATAATTGACAAAATTGCAAGGTTTTTTGCTTGTTGTTTTTTTGCTTTTTTAGGGCCACACCAGTGGCATATGGAGGTTCCCAGGCTCTAGGGGTCTAATCAGAGCTACAGCTGCCAGCCGACACCATAGCCACAGGAACACCAGATCCTTAATCCACTGAGTGAGGCCAGGGATCAAACTGCAACCTCATGGTTCCTAGTTGGATTTGTTTCCACTGCGTCACAACGGGAACTCCAAAATCGCAAGATATTTAAAGTGTATGTTGTGATGGTTTGATTTACGTATTCATTATGAAGGGATTCTCCCTACCTAGTTAATTAGCATATCTATCACCTCACATATTTATCCTTTTATTTGAGTGAGAACATTTAAGTTTTACTTTCTTAGCAAATTTTCTTAGCAACTGTACAATATAGTGTTATCAACTACAGTCACCATTTTATACATTAGAGCCTTAGATCTTATCTTGCAGCTGAAATTTTGTACACTTTTACCAGCTTCTCCTCTCCATTTCCCTGGCTCCCCTAGCCCCGGGAACCACAGTTTTACTTTCTGTATCTTGAGGACATTTGTAAGAGGAATAAGCAGATAGAGAAAGACTGTCTTTTCTAATGATTTATCCCAGAGCCTGGGATTTAATTCACTTACAAGTTTCTAGGTTCTAGTGACTTTAGGTCCTAGCGAGGAGCTTACACATCTTTGCCAAATATCAGAAAATAACTAGCCAAGTTTGAAAGTTTTATTGGTTACTTGGAAGTTCTTTAAAAATGAATACAGGGAGTTCCCATCATGGCTAGCAGAAACAATCTGAGTAGGAACCATGAGGTTGCAGGTTCGATCCCTGGCCTCGCTCAGTGGGTTGGGGATCTGGCATTGCCATGAGCTGTGGGGTAAGTCGCAGACCTCGGATCTGGCACTGCTGTGGCTGTGGTGTAGGCCGGCAGCTACAGCTCCAATTCTACCCCTAGCCTGGGAATTTCCATATGCTGCTAGTGCAGCCCTAAAAAAGCAAAACAAAACAAAACAAAAAATTAATAGAGAACAAAAATATAAAAATGAAGAATGGGGAGGAAGCAAGGGAATAGATATTAGCTGGTGAGAAAAATGCTGAATAGAGAATAAAATGGTTTGTGACTAATATTAACATTTTAATAGCACGTGGCAGACACTGTAGTAGACTGTTATATACATTAACTCAACCTCACAATGATCCTATAATACAGATATCATTCAAATTAAAATGGACAAATGGAGTGCCACTGGGTTTTAAATAGCTTGCTCTAGAAATGTTTTGAAACTGTGGGCATAAGACAAAACCGAAGGTTTGTTTAATTTTATGTCTTTGTTATTTCCACTGTATTATCCTTTGTCCAAGGAAGAAATTCAGCACTTGGGTAATGTAATTCATAAGATACAGTGAGTTCCAAAAACCTCATGTTTGTGTATAAAGCTTAATTCTCCATCTAGGTTATAAACTTCTTAAGAAGAGGACCAATAAGTTTCTATTCTTCTAATGAAAATAATATTTTACACTTATGTAAACTTGATGAATCAAAAAACATACTTCTATAAAAATTGCATCTGCAGGAGCTGAACTGAGGCATTCTATCAATAAAATAATGGTGTTCTATGACATAGTAAAAAGTTGATCTGTCAAGCAACAGATCTGTACACCTGAGATTACACATTTTATTGCATGTAAATTATAATTCATTTAAAAAGAAAAATAGTAAAGAAAAAAAAAAGACAGTAATGTTACTTTTACTGAGATGAGCAAGCCAGTGAGAAAAGTAATAATTTGGATTTAGATAGTTTTGAAATTTCCTTATTTTTTTATGAACCCTTCCCTAAATCTTCAGGACTCTTAGTTCTGTGATTTAGCAATTACAGATCACTTTCAGGGCTGGTGCTTTTTAAGGCGTTCAACTAAATTCTAGCTACTAAGTTGGGCTGTTTAAAGCTCCAGTCTTCGCTATTAAAAGCTGTTGGTTATCTGTAACTCCTCCTTGTTATAATTGTTTCCTGGACAATTTCCAGAAAGAAAATGGATTTTCAAAGAATATGATTTGAGCCTGACAGGCATTTGGTTTCAACAATGTAGATTTAGAAACAAACAAAACCCCAAACAAAACCTATATGAAGCAGGTACTGTATTTCAAGGCCATCGTGGAACTGAGCAGAGTGAGAGAAATGTATCCAGTGATGGAAACAGTAGAGTAATGGATTAATCATTGATCTGATGATGGAAATGGAAACGGACAAGTAGTCACATTGTGAGATAAGGGGAATGGAAGTAGCAAATATAGGCCAGGAACCCAGCCAAGGGTGGGAAGCATTTATTAAGAGCCAGGTCATTCTGGGATATGCTAGGGCTCAGTCAGTAAGCCCGTGAACTTCATGGTACGGCAGAACTATGTTCACACCTGGCTCTTCTACTTGCCAGATGTGCGACCATGAGTGAGTTACTCAACCTCTCTGAGCCTCAGATTCCTGATCTCAAAATTATGTTAGTTATAAGGTGGATGAAAGAGCTGCTGTAATTATTATTCACACAAATATTATTATCATGTGGTACTCTGTCTCTGTCTGTCCTAATAGGGGACATTGACCAGTTGTCCTGGGCATGTGGGTGAGGCCAGCCTGAGAGGCAGATATGGATTTACAGGTCACTCTTCTCTCTCTCCCTCTTTTTTTTTTTCCTTTTTAGGGCTACATCTGTGGTGTATGGAAGTTCCCAGGCTAGGGGTGGGAGCTGCAGTTTCTGGCCTGTGCCACAGTGACAGCAACGCCAGATCTGAGCTGCATTTGCAACCTACTCTGCAGCTTATGCCAGTGCTAGATATTTAACCCACTGAATGAGGCTAGGGATCAAACTGATATCCTCACAGATACTAGTTGGGTTTGCAACCCACTGAGCCACAATGGGAACTCTCATGCTGCTCTTCTTGTAGATGGCTACCATCCCCCATCAGTCAAACCCTGCCAGCATCCACCACATTTGTGAAGCTCATATTACTGCGCTCCATTTGTCTTCATTTCCTCTGCATCAACACCAGCTTGATTTTTTCATTAATGGAGCATTTGCTTAGGAATTATTTTCCAGAGGAATTTAACCACTAATCCCTTTTATGATAGTAAAATAACTAAGAAGCCCCCTGTGTCACTTAGGGTCTCGACAGGCAACAGATGGCACACTCAAATTGGATAATTTATGGAGAGTTTAATGAAGGAAGTATTTAGAAAAGTGGGACCAGGATGTAGAGAATCTGCAAGGGGTAATGCCAAACCCTGGGGCTAGTAACTGCTGATACCCTTCCCACCTTGACCTTGAAAAGCTTATCAGTTGAAGAGGTTATCAGTATCTAGAGACTGCCAGAGCTTCCTGACAGGAACTGTGGTCTCCACTGGAAGGACTAAGACCTCTGTGGCAACCCAGCCACATCCCCTTTCCTCCCTCTGGTTTCTTGTGTGTCTCACAGGACGAACTCAGTGGAGAGCTAGAGGGAAAGGGAGCCTGAAAATTCATCAGTGTCCCAGGGCCCAGAGCAGAGTGGAGAAGGGTGGAAAGTAAATCTGGAGAGACCATAGAAAAGACCCTGCTCCCTCTCTTAAAGGTTCTCAGCTCCAAGTGGAGCCACAGCACTGGCTGTTGAGGATTTTTTTTTTTCTTTTCATGGCTGCATCCACAGCATATGGAAGTTCCCAGGCCAGGGACTGAATCTGAGCTGCAGCTGCAACAAACCAGATCCTTTAACCCATTGCACTAGCCAGGGGTAGAATCTGCCTCTTCAGTGATCTGAGCTGCTGCAGTCAGATTCTTACCCCCACTGCTCCACAGCAGGAATTCCTTGGCTGTTGAAGATTTTTATGTGATTTATAGCAAGATGTTTATTACAAAAATTAATGTTTTGACTCCTCAACCACCCTATAGCACACGATGACACTGATTTAGAGTTGGACAGACCTGGGTTCTACTCTGGTTTTACTTATCTCTTATATGGTCTTTAGCAAGTCACAGATTTCTCTCAGCCTCAGGTTCTTCAGTTGGGAGTAATGATCGCTATATGGCAGAGTCGTCATGAGGATTAAGTGAAAGCATATAAGTGACAATATTTTGTCAACCATAAAATTGTATGAATATATTGTAATTTACACAGTTTTCTTTTGTTCCAAGTGGCCATCCTGCATACATATATTATAGAAGAGTATAAAGAAGGACCATGCTTGCTGCCCCTCTACTGTCAAAGCATTATGCTTTATTCTAGGTGAAAAATTGCTGTTCTAGTGAGCAAAAACTAAGACACTTTGAAATCTACATAGTGTTCTGTTAAAATATGACTTTGGTTCTCATTGGGGAGCCTAAAAGTTTCATTTGAAATGAAGGTTGTGTATTAATTTATACCTTTGGAAGCCTTGTATGACATTTCTAAATCTGTCTGTAAGATAATAGCTTTAAATGGTTTATGACTTTTAAAAGACCCAATAAATATAGTAACTTTGTACCTCTGTGTAATGAAAAAAGTGATGTTTTGGGATATATCACTCCTCATTGAAATGCATTACTATTTCCTACCAGCATAAATCTCAGAACTGGAGATCTTCTGTTGGCTCATTTCTTAAAGAAAAGACTGCATGAATAGACTACATGAATCTGTTCTCCAGTAGCCCTCCCAGTCTAGAAAGGTCTGAGCATAGATAAAAGGAGCCCAGATGCAGGGCCTTTGGAAGAAACATCACACAGAAGCTGTTTTCCCTACTGTTCTAATCTCCTACATCCACCTCCCACGTGGCCATTCCATTGAACTCCCTGATTCCAAATGTGTTTCCAGTTGCCTGTGATATTTATTAAATTAAATCACATGTGGCTGGATTTTCCAAAGAAGTGCTCCCTTAATACAGAACACTTAAAATGAAACCAACACGTGCCTCCCAAATGAGGGATTATAAATGCTCAGAGTACTCCGAGTGGCTCCAAGGAAGGGGAGGAAACGAATTAGGAGACAAAAGAAGAGCAATTAAGCCTCTGACTATGGTATTGCTGAGACCCCTATCCAAAGAAGGGGGAAAATTACCTAGGGAAACTTAACTTCTTTGACTGCTAGAGCAGAAGTTGGGCTCAGCCCAAATGCCTAGAGGCTTTAGTGCGTTTTTCAGTAGTGAAGTTCTCAAACTTTGTAAACTGTTTCCTTCCACCTTGACATCCCTCTTGGATAGTATTTACGTATCAAGAGTAAAAGGCATAGCCCTGATTTTATGGCAATTCCAGTTAATGCTATCCCTTTCTCTTCTCTAGGTGGACTACAAAGGAAAAGCATGTCATTCCAGTGATAATTATGAATCTGTTCCTATATATAAAAAGTAGTATGTGAGGGGGGCATCCAAAAATAAGTTGGTTCTATCTTCACATTCTTTCTAGAATCTAACCACATTTCTTCACCTCTGCAGCTATCACCTTGGCCAGAGCCATACCACATCTTGCTTGGGTTATTTCAAGAGCCTCTGAAGCAGTCTTCCTGCTGCTATTCCCCTTTTTCCTCCAGTTCATTCTCTACCTAGCAGCTAGGATGGTCCTTTGAAAGTACAATTCAAATCATGTCACTCCTCTGCACAGAGCCGACATTAGCTCACCTTTCCATCCAGAGTAAAAGCCATAATTTTACAGTGATGGCCGAAGCCTTCTAGGATCCACCCTTTGTTATGGCTCACTTTTTACTCTCTCCTGCCCACTCTGCTTCACCCTGCCAGTCAGTCTCCTTCCTCTTCTTCAAAGACATTAGGGACACTCTAGCCCTAGAGCCTTTGTGTCAGCAGTTCCTCTTCTCTGGAGCAGTTTTCCACCCCATTTTTGGATAGCTAATTTCCTCATCTCCTTCCAGTCTTTGTCACTTTTTCCTCCAGGCTACGCTGTCTCCGTGCCCCAGTTCCTGCTCCTTCTCATCTTGTTTTTGTCCCCCTCTTATGGGTCCTTTAACATATGACAGCATTTTATTTATTGTATTTGTTATCTTATAGTATGAACTCCACTGGGGCAAGCATTTTTGCTCGTTTGGTTTATGATGTATCTAAAGTGCAAAGAGCAATGCCCAATACATGACAAACATTACATGCAGATTATTGATTGAAAAGAATTTGCTGATTTATTCAACAGGCACAAATTGAATATTTGCTGTGCACTTGGCCTTATGCTAGGTGCTGAGGTAAAATGATGAGGACAGTCAGATGTGGCTTCTGCTGTCAGGCAGCTTAGAGCCTGATGGCGAATCAGAGGCATTAACCCAAACCCCAGAACAGTGAGTGCTGCTGCTTACTTTTGTGCTTATATTTGAGGAACTTGTCAATCTGAGATTTTTAATCAGGAATGGAGACACTAGTCAGGTGTAACTGTTACCAAAGCAGGAAAAAAAAAAGGATCTAGGCATTAGTAAGGAAAAATTTTATTAAGAGGGGACTGACTGCTGCAATAAGAAGACAGGCAAAGCCCCAGCTAGAGAAGTCCCAGGGAAGGGGTAGGTGAGTAAGTTTTCATATGCAGAGACTGGAGGAAGATGCCAATAGGAAGGGGGTGGTGCTAAAAACTGTCAGGGAGCATCTTAAAACTTAACAGACTGCTCAAATATCTCAACAATGGAGAAGTCATGGCAGGAAATGTTGGGGCGGACATATTGGGTGGGGTGTGGGCCTCAGATGGAGCCCAGCAGTGACAGAGAGGGAATTCTGAACCTGGCTGTGCTCTGCAGACCAGCCTAAAGCTGTGTCAAGCACAAAGCTTGATTAACTTTGTCACTGTTCATAAGCAGAAGTTAAGGTTTAATAGTAAAGCAATTGATGGCTTATGTTTCCTTTCTTAATATAATTGTTCCCTTTGGGGTTATGTTTGCTGCTGTGTTAAGAATGATGCATTAAGGTGACCAGAAACAGTAAAAATACTAGTTTGTCTGTTCTGCCTGTTGAGCACAAGGTTACCAACCATAGCGAAGTCCCTTTAAATGGTGTCAGTGAATGTCAGGTATGCAATGTTTGTGGCTTGTGGTGTGCATAGTGATAACAAAAGGCATTCCTGGGAATTTTCAGCAGTGGAATCAGAGTTCGGAAACCATCAGGGGAGTCTTTGAGCTTTTCAAAATAGCCTCATTTTTTACCACTCAATAATGTTATATGCTTGTAACAGACTCCATGCTTTTCGCAGAACATTGTCACCAAAGATGTAGTTCCAGATCTCTGTTATTAAGCATATTTTATTGAGGGGTAACTGTGCTTATAAACACTTTATGTGAAAGATGAGAGAACACCAATTAATATCAAAAGGAATCTGTTCAGTGACGGTTCTTTTGGAGCACACTAAGAAGAGTACTGTAACCTGCTATCAAAGAACTGTATTTTTACAGTGAAAAATACTCCTCACAGAAGGCCTTCAATGAAACCACAGTATCTTAGATTTTATTTGGGAAAGTCAGTGTCTGCTCCCAACTCTAATCACAAGTGCTTTGGCCTCCTGTAAGTACATCTGGCATTTAGACTGTGAAATACCCTACTGGGTCTTGAATTCTCTGACTGAATTACTAATAAATTCACTGAAATGTGTACTGGCCTTTAAAATAAGTCCATAAAAAATGTGTTTCCATTTAGAGTAATATAATTGTTCTGGTTGGAAGTACACTGGGATAGGAGGCAGGGAAGAAAGCAGGGATCAGGGCAGGGGTTGAATTGGAGCTGCAGCTGAAGCCTATGCTGTAGCAAAACTGGATCTGAGCTGCATCTGTGATGTAAGCTGCAGCTTGTAGCAATGCCAGATCCTTAACCTACTGAGCAAGGCCAGGGATTGAAACCGTATCCTCAGAGACTATGTGGGGTCCTTACCACTGAGCCACAATGGGAACTCCTTTTGTGTCCCTGTCACTGGGCTCACTGTGTTATACACATCACATTATTTACTTCCCACTTTACTTCCCACAACCAGCCTGTGATGGGTTAGGGCTCCCATTTTGTAGATAAACAAAAGGAAATTCAGAGAGGATAATTAACCTCCCTTAGTCACACAGCTAGAAGAGGCAAGGTACAGATTGATACCAGGCCTGTCTGATTCAAGTCCGTGCTTTGCCCAGCATCTGCTGTCATTTGATGTATGATCTTGAGCAAATCACATGGCTGCTTTGATTTTCTGTTTTCTCTATTGTAGAGATAATCCTACCAGTCCAGTCCACTTCACGAGAGTGATGTTCAGTTAAATCTGTATGAAAGCACAATGAAAAAAGAGTTAAGAGCTTTACAAATGCAAGTCATGGTTTTTATGGAATTGAATGAAATTAACATTATTGTACTTTCCTAGAAAGTAGTTGCTGCTGCTCTTTGGTTAAGGCATACTGTTAGAAATGGACTCTTGAAGGAGCTGAAGTCAATGAAGTTTTAACACAGGCCCTGGAACACATGCAGAGAATAGGAATAGAGGTTCTACATTGCTTATTAGATGCATGAAAAGTACAGTGCATCTATGGTCTACTAACTGAAACTGTTTCCAAATTAATAGAGGTATTTTCAAGGTAATTTTTTTCTCTGTCATTTTATTTTTGGGGGGAAGTGTGTATGACCTTGAGAAAGTTACTTGATCTCTCTGCACTTGCCTGTCTTTATCAGTAAGACTGTAATAATGATTCCTACCTTAGAGTGGTTATCCATTCATTTATTACACAAATATGTAGAATGTCTACTATGTGCTAGACATTGTTTTGGATGCTGGAAATTCACCAATGAAAAAAACAGACAAAAATCCTTACCTGCTTACATCCTAGTGATGGATAAAAACAGTAAACAAGGGAAAACAAGTAGAACGGAGATCACGTTAAATGGTGCTAAAGAGAAAAAAATAAAGCATGAAAGGGAAAAGAATTTATTAGGGATGGGAGGGGTGATTTGAGGTTTTAGATATGATGACTCAGAAGGCCTCACAGGAAAGTGACCATTTAGTGAAGACTAAAGACCAAAGTAACCGAGACAGGGAGTCGTGAGGTTAGAACCATAGGGTTAGCCTGAGACAGAAGCATTTCTCCTGTGTTTTATGTGTGTGGTGTGTACAGGGGAATCGCAAATGAAATAACATGTACCACTCATAGCAGGTACTTAAACCTGTTTGTTAACAAAAATATTATGTGTCCATAGGCTCTGCAAGGGGAATTTTGAATTCAGAAAGAATGGCTTTGTAAATAAAAATGCAAAGCAGACAAAATGAAAGCACCATTTGCCTTAAACTTGTAACACTTAGTGTTAAGAAATCTCAGTGAAATGTCTGTCAATGAGTTACCAGGAGCCAGCCTTGTCCTCTCACATGCCCGAAGACTTTTGCTGGCCTTGGTTATTGCTCATTTGCAAAGTAGAGTTCGGTATGGCCTTGGGTAAATTTTATGACCTGCAGATCCATTAGAGGTACTAAGGGGAGATAACTTTTAAGGTTGATGTCAAAGAGGACACTGATCCCTCCCTCAGACCTTCCTTGGTAGTTACCTCTATAATGGAATATTGAACTTAATGAACCATAGATCTGACCAGCTCTAGCACTCTTACGATTCTTTAGTGACCTAGTATGACTTTTTACTAGACTCTGAGGTAGCAAATAGGTTTTAGCTTTTGTTCCAACTCTGGATGATTGGGAGTGACTGACCAGGTCCCAGTTCTAGTGAATGCTGAAGCCTGTCTGTGCTCCTTGGGAAAAAGGGCTGTGATGGTTAATTTTATATGTCAGCTTGACTGGGCAGTGGGGTGTCTGGATATTTGGGCAAACATTATTCCAGGTATTTCTGTGAGGGTGGTGTTTTTGTTTGTTTGTTTGTTTGAAATGAGATTAACATTTAAACTGGCAGAGTAAAGTAGATTGTCCTCCCTAATATGAGTGGGCCCCATTCACTTAATTGACGCTGAACAGAACAAAAAAGCGAACATCCCCCAGGTAAGAGAGAATTCCTCCTGCCTGATTGCCTTTGAACCAGGACATCAGCTTTTTCCTGCTTTTGGACTCGAACAAAACATTGGCTCTTCCTGGGCCTAGAGATTAGTACTGAACTGCACCATCCCCTCTTCTGAGTCTCAGGCCTTTGAACTTGTACTGAGACTAAACCATTGGCTTTCCTGGATCTTACTCAATGATCTTGGGACTTCTTGCTTCCATAATTGTGTGAGCCAATTCCTTATAATCAGTCTCTTTGCATGTATATATATGTCCCATTGATTCTGTTTCTTTGGAGAACACTGGCTAATGTAAGGCTGTGATTTGTTAGCAACGTCTGCTATGATGGTAGGAGTGCAAAGTGATCACCCACATTTTCAAACTTTGTAAAATTTCCGTGCATCACTACATGAGAAACTAAGCCAAACTACTAAATGTATTTCATGACAGGCCGGTGTGTAAAGACCAGACAGACTCCCAGATATAAAATAACAAAGGTGTATGTTCCAAACTTGATAGAAAGTATTTTCAAGGAGAAACTGAAAGTCTGTCTGACATTTGCAAAGCATCAGAGATTTGTGAATGCACCCTGGTTATGTTAGGAAATAGACAGTAAAATAATGGGAAATGAGGATAGATCAAGCTTTGATTTATTTGGCCATTTGATACCACCTTTGACAACTTTGTCTACCTTGACATGTCAATAAAGTTATTAAAATGAAATCTGAAAAAAGTATAGAGCATTAGAGCATAACAGAGTTTCATTTCTGAGTCATAGTGCCCAGCCGACCAAGAGAAGCTGAGCCCAAGGCATAGAGTGGCTGCTTTAATTCCAGGCTGCCACTCACCTCTGCTTGACATTTGACAATGTGCTTTCAACTGCTCCTAAGCATATCAAGAGAAATAAATGAGTAAATAATTGGTTGCCCCTTTAAAAATAGAAAATATCAGGCTTGGGTTTAATTAACTGCCATAAATTATTCTCAGGCTAACTGTGCAGAGAGGAGCTGCTTTTACCCTTTGCCTCCAATGAAGGAAAATTGTTCAGGTCACTTACAGTTTCACTTTCTAAAGTAGGAGCATGAGAGAGTGTGTCCCATGATTGAGAATATCAAGAGAGGATGAAATGAATTTTCTCTACTATGTTAGAGGTTGGACTAGAAAACTAATATTTGGGTGCTGAGCTTCTCCATCAATGCTTTCTTTGAAGCCATTTATGAAAAGGGTTTCTTGGCAAGACCTCATAAATTGAAAAGAGAACCCAACTCCCCTCTGTTTTTGAAAAATGTTGCCCATTTCTTCAAGAACTCATCAATTTGAGAAAAAGTAAGGCTCATCATGTATGTAGAAATAAGGATAACCAGGAGAGAATAGCCTAACTCAGCATGTTTGTTAATGTGGGCTGCATGTAAAGCACAGTCCCAGACCCCATGGAAAATGCAGACACCAACACTTACATCCTCAAATCTAGTGAAAGGTTACAGGGCAGGTTCTCAAATGATTATAGTGTGGGCTGCATTTGATAAAAGATATAGAAATGACCCAAATAAATTGGTGTGGGTAGACAAAAGAGGGAGGGGCCAATTCTGTACAAACTAAGAGTGGTGGATGACGGGGAGGGAAGTTATGGAAGGTTTCCTAGAAGAGGAGGCATTTGAGCTGAGACTTCACTAGAGGAAGCTTTCACTAGGAGAGCCGAGGAAAGAGCAGCTTGTGGAAAGTTCCTGCAGTGGCTCAGCAGAAACGAGCCCATCTGGTATCCATGAGGACATAGGTTCAGTCCTTGGCCTCCCTCAGTGGGTTAAGGATCCGGCACTGCTGTGAGCTGTGATATAGGTTTCAGATGTGGCTCGGATCTGGCATTGGTGTGTCTGTGGCGTATGCTGACAGCTGTCCAATGCGACCCCTAACCAGGGAGCTTCCATATGCCATAGGTGCGCCCCTAAAAAGCAAAAAATGAAACAAAACAAAACAAAAACAAAAACAAAAAAGAGCAGCTTATGCCTGGGGAATTGTAATAATCAGGACTTAGAGATTGGGAAGCAGCAGGACATTGAGTGGTAGATGAGACTGGTTTGGGAACATCATAGAATTAGATACCAGGTTGAGGTGGCTGGGTTTATTTTATAGAATTCTGACAGGCAGGAAGTACCAAGTTGGAACTGAGTTTTGGAAATATGCCAGCAGTATGGAAAATGTATGTGTGAATGATGTGGAGGGAAGGACTCATCTCTGACTCTAAGCTGCTCCTGTAGACTCTGAAAATTATGATTTGGTTTGGACCAGGTTTTCTGAGAAGGAGCAGTTGCTATGGAGGTAGGAATGAAAAAGGTGGTTGTAGCCATGTGGCTGGGCACTCAGGGAGTAAGCAGAATTGGCCCAGGGAAATGTTAGTATAGGTTTTATTCAGAGGTTTAAATGAAACCTGAGGCTTTGGTATCAATTTGAGTCCTTAGTTGGGAGATATTCAAAGAACACCTGAGGTGCTGGAGATGAGAAAGGGCTGCTTGTGGCCAGAGCAAGTTAGCCCCTGATATCCCAGCAATTCCGTCTTCTTTCTAAGCTTCTAGCAGGATATGGTTGGATATGGCTGCATAAGTGCAAGGCAGATGATAATGAAATTGTATTGTGGGTTGATTAAAAGCTGTCATTGTTGTATATATGTATGTGTGTGTAGGTAAGTGGTGAAAATCAAAGAGCAGGCTCGTTTGTTGGTAAATTTGGGGCTTCCTTGGAGGACTAAAATGCTGGCGAAGAATATTTCAATAATCCAGACTCCCAGCGTTTGCATTGTTTTTAGAAACATCAGACAACCCCTGGAGTGAGAATTGGGGCATCCAAAGCTTCAGGCATTTGGGACACCATTGTGACAGGGAAAGGGCTTAAGGCTTGGTTCCCCTGTTTTTTTCTCTTTTGTCTACCTTAGAATAATCTGACTTGTCTCTAGATACCGTATCCAAATTCTTATGTTGGAAAAATGAAGAAATTGGTAAATAAGAGGGTTTAGATCTCTTTGGAGCAACCTGAAGTCTCTGAAGTTTTAGACATTAAATAGAAGCATTCTTTAATGTCAGCTCCACCATTTTACGTGGGTTCCACCAGCCAGCTCATCTCTGAACTTGCTGGTTTAATATTTGCCAAGGTAACAACAAAATAGACCTTTGCCAACTCTACAAAGCTCACAGGCTGTAAAAGAAAGGAAAATAATATTTAGATGGTGAGAAGGAGTAGAGAAGAGGAATAAATTGGCTTTGCACAATAGCCTGGAGCTCGGGTTGAGAGAGGCAGGTACTTAAAAAGTATAGCCCAGACATTTGGAGAGGGAATGGAAAGAGGTAGATAGCTAAAGAATCCTTTCCTAAATTTAGGGACAAATTTGTTTTGGGAGATTATCATGGCAGCGGTAAGTCACAAACTCAATGGGAGGTCTATCCCTGAGGAATATAACAGCTGTTGCTCTTTTGACAGCAAACAGTGGTCCTCAGATCTGCAAGAATTAGGAATTTGTACTAGGCAAATTACCAAGGCAAGGACAACATTAGAGATTGACCTAACACTGAATAACTTGCTCTGTGTTTCATGGATTCATACAGTGGTAAATTTGGATGAGACACTAACATATTTTAGTCCAGAACAAATAATAACTTGTTATTGACCTTTTTGCCAATCTCTTTTCTCACCTGTCTTGCCTGCCACCAAGGATGGTTATAAGGGTGAAACCAGAGGGATGATGTGTGTGAAAGTTAAATTCCAAATTGTTGAGCATATATAAATCACCATTGGTGATGCTGATGAGTGGTCACAGAGATTTAATGTTGGAAATACCTTCCAGCATGCTCCAGCTGGTCACATGGAGCCCTAAGTCCAGGAGCTGAAAAGCATTGTCCAAGACACACATTTCATAAATTATTGGCTGCTACCTATAATCCTTTTCAAAGCAGACTTAGGATAAATTAGTTGACAGTAAATAGTGAGTGACAGAGCTGTCCCTAGAACCCCAAGTTCCCTGACTGCTAGCCCTGCATAAGTTTCCTCAACAAGTTGAATGTGTCTCTTCAGTCTTACGTCTGAAAATTTCCCTAGAAATTTCAACTGGGACTGAAATGGGACTCAGCTGCATCTAAAAAGTGTCACTTTGCCCTTGGTTTGTTCACCTAGAGTGGTGTAGGAAACAGTCTCCATTTTCTGACTGGGGCTCTAGTCTCATGAGGGCTCAGGGGGAACTTGTGGGGGTTTTCTGTAATTCAAGAAGAAACTGGCTATAGAGGGCAGGTGTGAGCTATTCTGGCTTAGATGCAAAAGCATTTTCAAATCAAATAATAAGCAGCAGGAGGAAAACCCATCTTATAATTTGCCTCTATCTCCTTTTATTCATAAATCAGTTGGATCAATAACTATTTGAAATGTGAAAGCCTTTATCTGGCACGCTACCCAAAGAGAAAAGGGCATATTACTTTTTTGGAGGAGTAGCATGCTCTTGAAGTTTGAGTAAGGGGTGAACATCAAAATTTGGCCTCTTGCCCTATTCTGAGTATCCTGCAATACCATCACAGAGTGAGGCATTTGTGCAGTAATTAAAGTGTCTTACCGATGACTTGTTTGGATTCCAGGACAGGCACCAGATGTCACTCAGCCTGCAGCATGGAGAGTTACTCTTAATTACAACTTGAAGTTGCCCTAGTTGGAGGTGATATTTCTCTCAGTTGAATAAATTAAATTCACACTGGAGTGTCTGTTTCGGTTCTCATGTAGTTTTCCTTCATATACCAAAAGGTGGTGCTTCATTACAGTGCTGGACACTTCTTAAGTTCCTTTCACCTGAAGCCCAGGCAATAGAATTCCCAGTCAAACAGGAGCTCTACTGCATGTGCTTCTTGCACTTTGTTTGTGGTCCTTTCTACCTGCCCCACACTGTGCTGTGTATAACTTGGGCCAAGGCATTTTCTTCAGAATGTGTCCAACTGCCCCATCCCATCCTGGGCTGACAGTGCATCTGTCTCTACTCATTAGCACTGGAGAAAGACAGCTGTCTTTAGTCAACTATAATCTGGCTGGAGTCTAAGAATTCTCATTGCTGCTGCCCATGGACATAAATGAAAAGACAAAACTTTAAGCTTTGGTTAGAGCTGACTTCACGTCACTTTGTGAACCCACAGATACTGCTTCCAGTGGAAATAAGCATGTTTTTTATAACGAGCTCAGATAGAGCTAAGCGCTACAGGGTACCGATTTTATAAAGACCTCATTATCAGATCCATCTCAACAAGCCTAATCCTTCATAGGTTCCCAGGACAGAGCCTGTGGTTATTGTTTGGGGCTTTAGTGTGATCCAGCGGACTTCTTTAGCTTGTTTTTTTGTCAGTTTGTTTGTTTTAAGGCCGTACCACACGGGTGGCGGTGGTGGCATATGGAAGTTCCAGGCTAGGGGTTGAATCAAGCTACAGCTGCTGGCCTATGCCACAGCCACAGCAACACAGGATTGATTCTAGCTGCATCTGCGACCTACACCACAGCTCATGGCAACACAGAATCCTTAACCCACCGAGCAAGGCCAGGGATCGAACCTGCAACCTCATGGTTACCAGGTGGTTCATTTCCACTGAGCCACAACGGAACTCCTAGCTTGGGATTTTAGAAGTTTAAAAACTAAAAGGATTAGAAGAGGGAGAAAGAAAGACAACATTGAGGGTAATTTTATACAGGTGTACTGAACTGTTTGTTTTAGGCTGTTACAGTCAATATTAATTGTAATATGCTGAAATTTCTTTTTGTGCTATTCTAGGGTATGCTAGGGTACTGACAATACCTTATCAGCAGGAAACTGACCTTTAAAATGTTTACCTTGGGCCACTGGTCATCATCTTGTTATTTCTTACCAGTCAAGTGGAATAGCAAAAATACAAGTTTTATGCTCAGAAAGATCTGAGCTTCAGTTTCTTTATCTGAAAAATGGGATAAATAGTTTACCTCCAGAAGTGTTGCTCTGAGAATTAGAGAAAAGGATAGTTTATAATAACACTGTTAGTTATTATTGTCATTATTGTTGTCTACATAATCCTTGTCTACATTTATTCTTCAGTAGCCTGATATTTGAGCCCCACTGAAGTTTTCATTCAAATGTCAGTTTTACTGAGAATAACAGCAAAAAAATGGAAAATGAGCATGTTCTAAAGAATTATTAATAATTAGTCAAAAATTTCTTGTTTTAAACCAGTAGTTCTCAAAGTGTATTCCTTGGGTTAGCAACATCAGCATCACCTGGGAACTTGGGAAAAATGTAAATTATCTGCTCCTTCCTCCCTCCCCTTCCCATTCCTCTGCTGCCCTGACTTATTATATCAAGCAAACCCTGTCCCAGACACACTGAATCAGAAACTCTGAGTGTGGGTCCATTATCAAGTCCTCCAGAGGATTCTGATGCCTGCTAAAGTTTCAGAACCCCTGTTCTAAAACTACAAATTCCTTAGCTGCGGTTACTCTTTCCTTTTTGGATGCTTCTAAGTACATTGCAATGTAAATATGTGCAAGACAGGGGCCTCTCTAAAACAGAGTAAGTACTGTCTTGCAGACATTCTCTTGGATGCTCTTCCTGATCCTCTCACTATGACAGAAGAAGACATCCCAATCAGAATGCCTCTCATGACTCAGTGCTCCCCTGTTGGTAGCACTTTCCTTGCTTCCTGACTGTGACAGTGCTACCTTATCTATAAAGATTTGAACATAACAAACAGGAGAAAAACATTAAGAGAAGCAGCAATAAACTCTAAAATATTCTTGCCCATGGACTGTGATTTAGAGAGCAAAGTCCTTGTTTTAAGAGGGTAGCTTACAGTTATTTCATTGCGTCTTGTTTAAGGGTTATATTGTTTTATTGTGACACTTCTAAGGGCTGAGATCCCTACCTAGAGCCCTAAGAAACATGGCCACACTGTTAATAACTAACAATGCCTATGATTATCTGTAACTCACGGGGTATTTCCTTTACAATGGCAGGCACATTCTTCCTTGAATACCCCTCCTAAACTTTTGCAGTTCACCTTTAAAGCACCTGCAGTTCCTGGGTATTGAGAGAAATGATTAATAGCCTCTATTGATTTTTTTTCAAAAGTAAGGAAACACAGTGGCATGAAGCAGTGAATAGGAAACTCAAAATTTCCATTACACATTCACTTTTTAAAGGGTATTTTGAGATGACTTTCTAGGGGGGAATGTCAGTGAGTTTCTAAATATTAAAAATCTTTTCATTTGATGCTTAAAGGTGACAAATGCTTACATTTATATCGCTGTTCTTGCTTCCTGTGGCACAGAAAAATCTCAACTGGATGTATCCAGTTATTCAGAAGGATGTTTCAACTTTTGCAGTTATACAGGTTGGACTAAAAGGAACATGTGCAGGGATATCTGTTCATTATATGCATTATATATTTTTGTGTGTGTATCTGTTAATGGTATCTTTCTACCCATAGCCTTCCAATTTCTCACATATTCCTGGTATGCCTTTCCTGGGGGCAGGATAGAGCCTCTGTTATAAAAGTAAGAAACCAGGGCCCACACTGCTTAGAAATGTCACAGGTCGAGTATACATTTGCACCTGGAACCTAGGTCATCTTCTGGTTTCCTTGAAGTAAAATAATTGCTGGGTTCTCTGAAATATGGATTGCCCTCAGAGAGTGATCTTACACTTGCTTCTGCAGTGACCAAAGGTTTTCATGGGTTCTGGAGAAATTACATTAACTTCCAGACTTGAAATTCATACCATCTGCTAAGCATACATTTGGATATCATACCCATGTGTGGTGTACCCTTGGCATTTCAATTTTTCATATTTCTCTTAGCATTTATTTCTTCCTCACCCATAGCCTGGAGTAGACAGTAAATTTCTTGTCACTTTTTGGCCCATTGGGTGGAATTTTTATAATGCCCCTCCCCTTTTTTTGCAGATTGAGTCTTGCTTTGAGTGTCCTCATTTTTTTTTTTTTTTAAGGGCTGCACCTGCAGCATATGGGAGTTCCCAGGCTAGTGGTCAAATTTGAGCTACTGGCCTATGCTGCAGCAGCAGCAATGCCAGCTCTGAGCCATGTCTGCAATCTATACCACAGCTCAGGGCAACACCAGATCCTTAACCCAATGGGCAAGGCCAGGGATCAAACCTGTATCCTCATGTATACTAGTCGGGTTCATTTCTTCTGAGCCACACAGGAACTCATCTCACTTTTTTTCCCAAGCCAAATGAATTATTGTTCTTTTTATTAAAAAATTTTTTTCTTGAAGTATAGTTGATTTACAATGCTGTATGAGTTTCAGGTGTACAGCACAGTGATTTGGTTATACATATAAATATGTATACTATTTTTTTACATTCTCTTCCATTATATATTATTATAGGATATTGAGTGTGGTTTTCTGTGCTATATAGTAGATCCTTGTTGTTATCTATCTGTCTGTCTGTCTATCTATCTATCTAATCCATCTATCTATGTATCTATCTACCTAGTAGTGTGAATCTTTTAATCCTAAACTCCTAATTTATCTCTCCTTGATGCTTTGGTAATTGTAAATTTGTTTTCTATGTCTGTGAGTCTGTTTCTGTCTTACGAGTAAGTTAATTTATATCGTTTTTGAAGATTATCCACATAAGTGATATCATGTGATATTTGTCTTTGTCTGGCTTACTTCACTTGGTATGATAATAAAGGTCCTCACTTTAAGCAGAGATGTCTTTCTAGATTCTGTCTTAAGTAGGTTAAGACTATAGTATAATGGGCTGAATGATGGCCCCAGATATATCTCCTAATCCTTGGAACCTATATATATATTACCTTATTTCAGAAAAATGTCTTTGCAGATATGGTTAAGTTAAGAATCTTGAGATGAAGTGATCATCTTGGATTTCTGGGTAGACACTAAATTGAATGACCAGTATCCTTAGAAGCAGAGGGAGATTTGAAACAGACAGAGAAGCAGAAGACTTAGACACCCAGAGGAGAAGACAACGTGAGGATGGAAGCAGAGTTGGGAGTGATGTGTCTCTAAGCTAAGGAAAGCTTGCACACACTAGATGTTGGAAGAAGCAAAGAACAGATTCTCCCCTGAAGCCTCCTGAGGGAGTGTGGTGTGGCTCTGACAACCCCTTGATTTCAGACTTCTGGCCTTCAGAATTGTAAGAGAATACATTTCTATTGCTTTAAGCTACCAAGTTTGTGGTTGTCATAACAGCCACAGGAAACTAGTATATATGACTTTTGCTCCCTCTAGAGCTTTAAACCTCAGCCCCCAGTCTCTAGGGCCTATCTTCAGGCACAGTATTACTTCTGCTCTCATCTCTCAGTTTAACTTCAAGAGTACCACTTTCTAGGATAACATCTCCCTGGAATTCAGCAACCTACTACCCTTTCATTCTGGATTTGCACTCCCTCTTGTTTTAACCAAGGGTGTAGGAGAGGGAGTTTATCATATATTTAGCTATGTGCTTAAGATAATTTTGGGTTATATTTTATCCAGAAGTGTTTCTGTGGTCATTTCTAGTGAGTGATTGATTTGCATTACATCAGTCTACTATTTCTGGGGAAGAAAAAATATTAGGCAGGGTTCTCCAGAGACATATAACCATGATTTGCTAAGAAGTCTCATGATCTGCCATCTGCAAACTGGAGAACCAGGAAAGCCAATGGTATAACTCAGTTCAAGTCCGAAGGCCTGAGAACAGGGGAGCCAGTGATGTCAGTCTGAGTCTGAAGGTCCCAGAATATGGAGTGCCAGTGTCCAAGGGCAGCAGAAGGGGAAATGTCCCAGCTTAAGCCAAAAACCAAATTCACCCTTCCTCTGCCTTTTTGTTCTATTCAGGTCCCTAATGGATTGGATAATGCTCAATATACAGATTAGAGTGCTAATCTCTTCTGGAAATACCCTCCTAGATACACCCAGATATACCAGCTCTCTGGGCATCCTTAAGCCCAGCCAAAGTGACACATAAAATTAACCATTACAGTCCCTTTCAAGACTTTTTGAAGGAAACTATTTAGAAGCCATTTATGTGAACAAATATTTTTAACTATTTCTGTATATCTGCCTATTTATTTCTTAACAAATTTATAAATGACAGTGAATTCTGTTAGTAGTCTTGATTTCCAAGAGAAATATGACTTGACATTTCCTCTGCAATGTGAGGAAGAAATAGTGTTAGCAAGGTGGTCCATTAATTATGCTGGTATCTTAATTCAACAGCATTCAAGGGCAGTGAAGTGGAAATCATAATGGGTTTTGAAAGAAGCTTAAATTAGAGTTATGTCACCAAGGTGGGGATGGAATAGCTGAAAACTTAGCAGGAAAGAAGAGAGGAGTTTCAAAACAAATTAGATGATTTAAAGTGTTTAAACCAGGGCCAGAGTTTTTGGCTATCTTCTGAGGTGTTAATTCAGAGGTGCCAGGAAAGTCTTTTTATCCATTTTTTTCCCTAACTAATTCACTGATTGTTTTCATTCTTCAATTTTAGATAAGCTTCAAACTGCAGCTCTACCAGAGAAAAGTTGACTCAATGATAATATAATTCATACTAAGATTATTATGACTGTTTATCATAGATGCCTGAAAAAGGGTTGGAGGAATAGAACCTCAATCAATGCTGATTTGTACTATAGTGATTTCCGTACTATCTTATTTTCCTTAATGTATTTGTCATCTATTGCTGAATAGCAAATCACACAAAATGTAGTGATTTAAAATGTCATTTATTATTTCATACTTTCTATGGATCAGGAATCTAATCATGACTTAATTGGGTCTTCTGCTTCATAGTCTCTCACAGACTGCAAAGTGTTGGCCTAGAATCTATGGTCAAACCTGAAAGTTTGACTGGGGAAGGCTCTGCTTTCAAGTTCACTCGCATAGTTAAAAGAATTCAGTTTAGTGTAGGGTGGTTGGACTGAGGGTATCAGTTCCTCACTGGCTGCTTGGCTCTTTGCCAAAGTGGCCCTCATCATCAGAGGAAGCATGTAAGAAGTGCTACAGAGGTTAGCAAGGTGAAAGCCTCAGTCTTTTTAAACTGAATCTCAGAAGTGACATCTCATTCCTTTTATCATATTTTAGTCATTAGAAGCAAGTCACTAGGTCTATGCTGAAGGAGAGAAGGATTACACAGGATGTAATTATTAGGAGGAAAGACTCATGGGTACCCATTTTAGAAGGCTTACTAGTACATCTATGCAATGATACTGCCTTGGAGAGCAGTAACATTGTCTCATTCATTTACATGTTGTCACAGAGCACAGACAGAGTAAATTACCCATGATAAAAAACATGACTAACTTTGAGTATAATACTATCTTCTTTATTTATACTAAGAGACTTTTATTCATATCTCACGGGGTACTATTTCTCAGTGTCCTCTGCTGATTTCTTCTTGTCTTTTCAGATCTCTAAATATTATAATGCCCCTGGAAATTAGAATTCTAATCTCTACTTCTGTATGTCTAACTCATTCCTTTGGTGATCTCACATACTCTTATTATGCTTTAAATACCATATATGACTCCCACAAAGATATATCCTGGCTTGACATTGCTTCTGAACTTTTCACATTAGCCACCTGCCTATTCAACATCTCCATGTAATGTTGAATAGATATCTTAAACTGAAATGGCCAAAAAAAAAAAAAAAAAATTTCCCTACCTGCTTCTCTCTTAGTCTTCCCTCTTGGTAAGTGAGAACTCACCTTCTAGTTAATCAGGTTGAAAACCTAGAAGTCATCTTGACTCCTCTCCTTCTTTCACATTCCATATCAACGAATACTGTTGCCTCTATCCTCTGCTTCCACCTAAGTCCCAACCAGTATCTCTTGCCTGGACAGTTCCACTCTGCCTCTTCTTTTCTTTTCTTTTTTTTTTTTTTTTCGTTTTATGGCTGCACCTGCAGCATATGGAAGTTCCCAGGCCAGGGGTGAATTGGAACTGCAGCTGCAGGTCTACACCACAGCCATAGAAACATGGATCCAGTCCTGAGCTGCATCTGCAATCTACACCACAGTTTGCAGTAATGCCAGACCCTTAACCCAATGAATGAGGCCAGGGATCAAACCCACGTCTTAAGAGACAGCATCAGGTCCTTAACCTGCTGAGCCACAATGGGAACTCTCCACTCCACCTCTTCTTGTTTGCATTGTTAGCTTCTTGGTTGTGTATTCTCAACTCAGAAACTAGAGTAAATTTTAAAACATATAAATCAAATCTGCTCAAAAACTTTACAAATAGACATATAACTTGGAATAACATCCTTACTGTAGCCTATGAGAACCTACATGGTTTCCTGCTAGTTACCTCTCTGACTGTATATCCTTCTACTCTTCCTGCTTCTTCCGCATGCCCCAGATATATTGATATCCTTTCTATTTCTAAAATATACCAAACCTGTTCCTCCTCAGGGTCTTGGGAACTGCTCCTTATTCTCTAGCATATAGTTCCCCAAGATAACCACATGTTCTCTTATCTTTTCTAGGCTTCTGCTCATTGTGTCCTATCAGAAAAGTCTTCTAAGACCACTGTGTCCAAAACCAAACAACATCTCCACTCTGACCCTGTCATATTCTTTTTCATTGTGGTATGACACTTACCACTGGCTAGTCATCAGTCAAGTCTCAATCATTTATTACTTATTTATTGTCTGTTTCCATTCATTAGAAAGTAAGCTCCAAGAGGGTTAGGACATTATTAACTACCTAAAACAGTGCCTGGCATAGAGTAGGCTCTTAATAAATAGTTGCTGAAGGAAGGAATAGATAGTAAATTATTGTAGCTGTTGTTGACTTTTTCTTTTCAAAACAATATCCATCTTTAACTGTAGAGTTAATAAAAGGGAAACATAGGCAGTTCTTGGAGGTGGAAATAGGTGGTTGAGAGAAAAGGGAACTGAGTCAAGACAAAAAGAACAGAAAAAAACAAAAAAAAAAAACTGTTGCTCAAGAGTCAGTTACTTGGTTGTTATCTGCTGTAGGATTTGAGTTTGCAGATCGGGGATACTGTTTCCTGGACTGAATTGTGGGGCAACTCCAGAGGATGGAGACTCTGACCAGAGGCAGAAGCAGCTTGGGACAAACTAAAATGGTTCACAGCTGTGGGAATACCTCAGAGGTATTGTGGATTTGGTTCCAGACCACTGCAATAAAGTGAATATTGCAGCAGAGCAAGTTACACAAATTTTCTGGTTTCCTAATGCATATAAAAGTTGTATCTACACTATACTGTAGTCTATTACGTGTGTAATAGCATTATGTCTAAAAAAATAAGAAAAATGGTATCTATAGACTTGCTTGACACAGGGTTGCCACAAACCTTCAATTTGTGAGAAAGGTAGTATCTGGGAAGCGATATAAATCAAAGCACAATGAAACTGCATAGTTAGAAGAAGTGGATCTGGCCCAGGACATATTTGGGCTTATGGTGTAAGAAATAAATATCTAGAGCTCAGGATTTTCTAAATAGTATATATTACTTTCAAAGTTGGACAGAGGTTGTGTCTATATGTCTAGTTATCTGTGATGTATTTGTATAGTCTAAAATGCACCTGTAATTATCACCAACTTCTTTACTCTGGATTTCTATTTATCATATGGCACTTATCACACTTTACTTTTTAAAAATTGTTTTTGTTTTTTTAGGGGCATGCCCGTGGCATATGGAGGTTCCCAGACTAGGGGTCTAATCGGAGCTGTGACTGCTGGCCTACACCACAACCACAGCAATGCTAGATCCAAGTTGTGTCTGCAACCTACACCACAGCTCATGGCAACACAGGATCCTTAACCCACTGAGTGAGGCCAGGGATCGAACCTTCGTCACTCATGGATGCTAGTCAGATTTGTTTCCTCTGAGCCACAATGGGAACTCCTATCGCACTTTACTTTTTATTATTATTACTAATGCAGCAACCAAACTATTTTCTTTTCTTTCTTTTCTTTTCTTCCTTCCTTCCTCTTTCTTTCTTTCTTTCTTTCTTTCTTTCTTTCTTTCTTTCTTTCTTTCTTTCTTTCTTTCTTTCTTTCTTTCTTTCTTTTCTTTCTTTTCTTTCTTTCAACTATCTTCTAAATACCTCCTGACTTAAGTTCCCTTATTGGCAAATCATCTTCTACCCGCTTTACTCTATCCACCATCACATTCCCAAAGAAAGGGAAGAAGGAGAATATGATGTAAAAGAGGTCCTACTGGACAGGACAGTGCAGAAAGAGCTAGCTTCCTCTATCCTGGTTTTGGGAAGAGAAAACAGAAAAGGAGTAGGGCAGTGAGGTCAGACTTAGGTCATCTTGTTTTCTCCTTTTCAGGTTGTACCTGGAAGGGTAAGGGGCTGGGGGTGGTGTGGGATGGGAAATAAGATCCAAAAGCAGCTTGTAAAGATTCCTGAGAACATTATGAATGCCAAGTCAGTGGGGATGCCTTACACTGGCCACATACAACATGGCTTAGATAGGGCAGAAAACCCTGGCAGTGGGATGGGCCATATAACTGGGCCTGAGCTGAGGCTTCCAGATGTCCATAGCATGTGAAGAGGGTGCAAGGAGACAGAAAGGACACAGATCCTACTGAGGGAACTAGTGGACCAAGAAATGCTTGATGAACCAGCAGAAGCCTGGAGTCAGGACAAAGAGGCTATAGGTAAAGATATTTCATGGCTGGGGCAAATGATAAGAATAAGGATTCTAAAGTTGACTGGTTGCCACTACTCAAATGGCCAGAAGGATCTAATTGTGTCCCAGTGATCCAGGAGGCAGGGTAAACCAGTACTCTGAAACAGAGACCAGCAGTGATCTGAAGGACATTGGGACATTGGTGAGAGGCAACTGCCTCTTTTCCACCTCCATCATGGTGAGGAGACGGCCATGTAAAAGTGGAACATCTACTCGAAAGAGACTAAGTCATCCAAAGAGACAAATTAAATGGATTGGTACACCGTCAATTTTCAAGTTTAACTTTTACTTTCCTTGTTTTCTATGTTATGTTACCCTGATGGGTGGAAGACTTGTGGGGATTACCAGTTAGAGAAAACAAAGAATTACTTTTTCTTTGCCCATCTGAGTGTAATTTGAGTCAAGTTGTCAACATATTCTAATGAAGAATGTTGTCTTATTTCCCAGCTTTTCCCATTAGCATCCCACCTCCCTCAGATGGAAGCTCCTTAAGGATAACAAAGGTGGAGGTGTCGCTCTAGCACAACTTTTCTGCACCTAAAACATTTTACATGGGTTATCTTATTCAGTCATCCCATGGTGTGGTGTGGTAGCTTTCTGACTTCACAGACCAGAATATGAAGCTAGAGAGGTGAAGTAGTTTCTGGGTCACATGGCAAATAGATTTCAGAGCCAGAATTAAAATTCATGTATGTCAAGGTACAGACATTCTTATTCATTTTTGCATTTTCCACTGCACCTTCCACCATAAAATGACTGTATAATGAATATTCTTTTCTGTTTGAAGGGTAGAGTATATTACATTGCACTGGGAGTAGATATATTAGAATAAGGTTTTCCAGAGAAACAGAACCAAGAGGATCGATCTATCTATCTATCTATCTATCTATCTATCTATCTATCTATCTATCTCCTATATATGGATATATATATCAATAGGATATCTATCTATCTATCTATCTATCTATCTATCTATCTATCTATCCATCCATCCATCTCAGAGAGATAATCCTTACAGGAATTGGTTCATGTGATTAAGGAAGGCAAGGAATTCTACAATTTACTGTTTAACTTGTAGGACAGTTGTTGATATAATTAAGTCTAAGACCAAGGACCAAGAATGAGGAGTGCCAGTGTCTGAGGGCAGGAGAAGATGGATGCTCTAGCTCAGAGAGAAAGTGAATTTGTTCTTCCTCTTTTTGTTTATTCTCTTTGGGCCTTAAATAGAGTGGATAATGCTCACCCACACTGGAGGAGCAGTTCACCAGTTCAAATGCTTATCTGCTTTCCTCAGTTCACCAGTTCAAATGCTTATCTCTTCCAGAAACATTTTTACAGACTTAACCAGATATAATATTTTACCAGCTATCTAGGCATTGCTTATCCCAGTCAAGCTGACTCAAAAAAATAACCATCACTGTTGATATCAACAAATTCTTATAAAAATAAGTATAGGAGACTGCAGAAGGATGCCAAGAAATCTCAAAAGCTTGTATGGTATCAGTAAAGCAGAAGCAAAGATATGCAAAACATATTTTGCTTGGATATCAAAGATCCTCCAAAATATTCTGTAGATTGTATATGAAAGTATTTCTCCTACCATCAGATCATTTCTTACTGCCTGTCAACCTGTTGGGATGTATAGCCCTGAGTCTATTTAAATGCCCAGTGATTAAGAGATCATATTAATAAGATCACTATTTTATTCTTTTCAAGTAAAGTATTAGCACATATTCTGATGGCTCTAGAGTTCAGTATAAAGACATTTAATCTGTGTGAGCTGTAATGTCTTGGCAAATCTTAGAGCAAAGGAGAACCTGTGATATTTTGTCAGTTATTACCAAATGCTGAAATGGAAAATGATTATCACTTCTAATAAAAGAATTGATTGTGCAATTTATATCAAGGCAGATTCAATTAATATCTGATCCTTAAATGTATCTAATTAGATTTGCATATTCACATCTTTGCAATTAGGAGTTGGTATTTAAAGGGCATACTTCCCATTTCCTATTTCTTTATCACAGAAAAACTTGTGGGGCTTTTTGTTGTTGTAGAATCAGAAAATCAGGGTAAGTACATTTGCCTGATAACCCCTAATCATGGTAAAAGAAAGGTTTTAGTTAATATCTTTAGAGGTATGGAAATACTCATGGTTGATTTAACTGGTATTCAGCCCTGACATTAACAATTTATATTTCACAATGCTCATTTATAATTGCAGCCAGTTTCCTTTTAATTTATACATCAGATATACTTAAGCATAAAGGTTAAGTTCTTCACTTCCAAATCTTGGGAATGAGTGAGGTTCTTCCTTTATAGCACTTTATGCTGGAGAGTGCTTCAACCCTTTGGACACACCAGGATACGGCTAAGTAAATTACAGATATCTGGGTGTCATTTAGTTCAGGGAAGCTGCAGTTTATCCTGGGGGTCTGGAAGAATGTAAGGGGATGTGCTATCCCAGAAATGGGTCAGGCAACCTTGCAGTAATTTCAGGTTAAAAAGCTTATGATGAAAGACATGAAATGGTGCTGGACATGCTCACTCTTGAAAAACAGGTGTGATTACGATTACACTGTAAGCCACTAGCTCTGAGAGAGTTCTTGGAAGAGCTTCAGGTGTGGATCCACCTTAATCTGTAAGTGAAAAGCCTTACTCATAAATTAAAACATGTGTCTTATAAGAACCAGGATTTAAAAAACAGCAGTAGTATCCAGTGCAGGAGATCATGAGAGATGAGAGAATGCTAGTAATTTCTTTCTTTCTTTCCTTTTTTTTTTCCCCCCTTCATTTGGCAGAAGTTCCCAGGCCAGGAATTGAACCCATACCACAGCAGCCAAACCGAGCCACAGCAGTGACAATGCCTGATCCTTAACTTGCTGTGCCACCAGGGAACTCCTGTCAGTAATTTCTTATATTGCTAGTAGAGTATAAATGCGTATAGCCTTTTTAGGACAATTGAGAAGTCATATCAGAAGCCTTGAAGATGTGCTTTTTGCCATAGAAAATTCTACTTAGAGGAAATTATTAGAAAGAAGCAGTTGTATGTGGAAAGGTAATTGTACTATGATAGTCATAGTAACCAGTGAGGTGTCCAAAAGATATTTTAAAAAGATTTATTAAATATTAAATTTAAACAATGGATTTCTAGGTGGTAATGGAAAATGATGTATTAATAATAGAAACAGTTTATGAAATACTTTCTAGTGAACATAGTTTGAATAGCTTATAAAATAATATGTATGATGATAATAGTAAACCAGTGATGATAAACCAAGGGTCAGTAGTGGTTATCTTTGGAAGACAGACATTCTTGACTTACCTATTTATTTTCTATTTTCCATATAAATAAGTATTAGCATGGTGAACTATGAAGTGGACATGGTATTACTGTTATGTGCTATGTAGTCAAATATCCCAGAAATGGCCCAGGCAACCTTGTAGTAATTCAAATCTGAAGTTATGTAAATATATAAATATAATCTAAAGTTGTGTAAGAAAGATGTGCCATCTTCTGCAAAAATTTCTTAAAACACTGAGCCACAAGTCACTACTTGAACTGTGTTCCAATCTCTTTTTACTAGAGAAAAATTTCTTGTTGGCAGCAACCATGTTGAGTTTTAATAAACAGGAAGCTTTCTTTGCAGTTCTTTATTTCTTGTTTTGAGTGACAGTTTGATTTTGACAAGGATGTATTATCTTGCCACTCTGTTAACAATTATTGATGGATATGATTAGCAGGCTGACCATTTTAGTTTTAAAAAGCCTTTTAGACATTTCCTTTAGGTTTTATGAAAGGGTGTTACATCAATGACTACAATGAAATTAATAATCCAGAGCTTCACATGGCCAATTCATACAAATAAGTTTGTTGGACTCTTGTGTTGCTGATAATAGGTTTTCATGTGTACTGCTTTTCTATCAACTAACAAAAAAAATGCTAATAGTGGTTTAGTGTCTTTATGTTAAAGCCTTACTTACTTTACTTAAATGATGTAAAATCAATTTAATTATGCCCCTTAAAAGAATTCCTAAATTGGTATTTGTTCTGGGAATGTTAACACAAAACCTTTGAGTTCTGACTTAACTCCGGTACACTTTCTTCCATAAGTTTTTTTATTTCTCCCTGACTTCTCTATTGAAAAGAAAGCTGGAGTTTTCTCTTATTTAAATGGATCAAGTCATTTTATAGTTGAAATATGTGAGATCATTTCACTGGCTAGACTTGAAAAAAATTTTGCTTTCCTTTTAGAGAACTAAGGTGGTGTTCTTGCTGGTACCTCCCCCAGCCTAAAAGCATGCGATCTGACTTAAAACTGCTGTTCAGCTGAGTAACAGTGACCTACCTTTCACTTCTGATTTTCTTTTTTGCTAAACTGAGAAATGACGATAATTGACTCTAACCTGAAAATCAGCACTTAATACTTTTTTTTATTTATTTATTTAGTCTTTTCAGGGTCACACTTGCAGCATATGGAAGTTTCCAGGATAGGGGTCTAATCGGAGCTGTGTCTGCCAGCTTACATCACAGCCACAGCAATTAGGATCGAAGCCACATCTGCAGTCTACACCACAGCTCACAGCAATGCTGGATCCTTAACCCACTGATCGAGGCCAGGGATCAAACCGGCATCCTCATGGATACTAGTTGGGTTTGTCACCGCTGAGCCACTATGAGAACTCCATGTACTTAGTGCTTTAATTACTGACACCACAGTGTAGGGTACTAACCTGACTTGATCATTCTTACTGCCCATTCTGTAAAATTCTTTGTAAGCCACAAAATAATGATGAATCTCTCTCTCTCTATCCTGGGACAAATTACCAAAATAAAAGACTAAAGAAAGACTAGGAAAAAATAAAAGGTATATTTTATTTACTTAGAATGTATACCAGCAGCAGCTTATGATAAAAATAGAGGTTTAAGATTTACACAAGGTAGTAAAAAACAATCAAGAGCAAATCAGAAGCCATAAGGAAGAAGGGGAGAACTAAGTCTAAGATGATTTCCCAAATCAAACATTATATTTGTCCAGGTCTTTCTAATATTTAAAAGCAAAGAAAGAAGTATGGGAGGTCACAGTTTACCACCCACTGAAGAGAAGGATTGCAAATTTTCATGGAAGAGAAAAAAATCTCTTGCAGATAAATCTACAAAAAATTTATAGAGTGATGATCTGTATTTAAAGGATCTTGAATATATGGACCAATTAAAATGATACCTTTCCTATGAAGTCGTCTCTGATTTCTTTCCTTTCCCTTTCCAGGTACAATTATTTTCTTGTTTCTGCTTTTTCTCCTGTAGCACTTTATTTGTGGTGATTTTAAAGCATTTATAACATTTTGCCTTTAATATTTTTATTTATAGTTATATTTTGTCATTCCTGCTAGACAGTGATTTATCCTTTTATCCCCTGCAGTGCCTCTGTTCATAAAAGTAACATTTACGGAGTGCTTTTACCATGTGGCAGGTGTGGCCACAGTTTCTAGGTACTTTCCCTCATTTTAGCCCCATAATACCCACCTTTTATTCTTTTCATTTTAGAGCTTTTAATTTTTTTTCCATTTTTATTGAGCTATAATTAACACATCATATTATATATGTTTAAGGTATATAACATAATAATTTGATGTGTTGTGAAATGTTTACCACAATGTTTAGTTAGCATTCATCACCTTACCTAGTTACAATTTTTTTTCTTATGAGAGATTTTAAGATCTACTCCCTTAACAACTTACAAATATCTGAAACAGTATTATTATAGTCACTATGCTGTGCAATAGATCCCCAGAATTTCTTCTTCTTAGAAACAATGTTTGTGTCTTTGACTTCCTTTTCCCATTTCTCCTCCTCCCACCCCCTGCCATTGGCAACCACAAATCTGTTCTCTGTTTCCGTGAGTTCAGTTTTTTTAGATATCACATGTAAGGTCACACAGTATTTGTCTTTCTCCATCTGTTATGCTTTTCACTTAACATAATGCCCTCAAAGTCCATCCATATTATTGCAAATGGCAGGATTTCTTTCTTTTTTTGTGGCTGAATAATATCCAAGTGTGTGTGTATGTGTATACACACATATATGTATCATATATATCATATTATCTTTACCCATTTATCCATCAATGGACATTTAGGTTGTTTCAGTGTCTTGGCTATTGTATATAACACTACAATAAACACGAGGGTGCAGATATTTCTTGGAAATAGTTTTCCTTGCATAATTACCCAGAAGTAGAATTGCTGGATCATATGGTCGTTCTACTTTTAATTTTTTGGGGAATCTCCATGCTGTTCTCCATTGTGGCTGCACCAATTTACATTCCCCTCAACAGTGTAGGAGGGTTCCCTTTTCTCTTCAGCCCCAGTTGTTACTGCTTTTGGTACCAGACATCCTAGCAGATGTGAGGTGATACCTCATTTTTTTTTTGTATTTCTCTAATTCTGAGTGATGTTGCCACAACACTTCTCTTCATAATACTGTTATTATCCTTATCTAATCAATAAGCAAACCCTGATTTAAGGGGCAGGAAATAATATGAGCCAAGGAATAATATGCCCTAAATCTCAAACCTGGTAATGGTAGATTAGAATTCATGTCTGATTGATTGCAAAGGGCTTACTATTAAGGGCTATGCCTAATTCTAGGTAGTGTTTCCATCAGTTTCTTTTTTTTTCTAACAGAACCTATGCAGGCATATGTGGATTAAAAAAATTGTTTTTCATTCCTGACCCCATTTTGTAGGATTGGGAGGAAGGGGTTTGGATGAAGTAATTTATATCAAGAGGTTTGTATGAAGAAGTCATGATGAAGTTACCACCCATCCTGTATTAATCCTATATACACTGGTCTTTGGAATGTCCCTTAGGAAGCCTTGGAATGCAGAAAGGAGTATCATTTTTTATTAGTCAGTTTACACTAAGTTATGCTGCAGTAATAAATGACCATGGAATCTTAGTTACAACAACAACAACAACAGCAACAACAATGGTTTACTCTATGCTTGCACTGAATATCTCTCATGGGTCAGCTTTGATTCTACTTGATGTTGTCACCATTCCTTTACTCAGGCTGACAGAGCAACCTCTATTCTGCCATAGGCTGGGGCAGAAGAAAAGGAGACATGTTAAACATGAGCCAGCTCTAAAAGTACTTACTTGGACGTGATACACATTACTTTCGCTCACATTTCACTGGCCAGAGAAATTACAGTGACACTCCTGAGTTCAGCAGGGTGGGAGTGTACAAACCTGCTGCAAGAAAGTGTAATATAAGTCATATGACCAAACCTAATGTCAGTAGAGCAAGATACGTAGTCTTCTGCAGGGCAGTAGACCTCAGGGGCAGAAACAAATGTATCTGCACAATAATCTACCACACTTTCCCATTGCCAGGCCATAGCAGGCCTAGATATTCTAACCTAATTCATATAAAATAGTGAGAAAGTCATAGCCATCCTAATTGGGGGAGGGCGGGACTAAAATAAAGTCATAATGTCCATTGCACTAAAGAGAATGAGAGAATGAGCTGAGGTCATCTTATGCTGTTTCTTTCCATGTCTCTCTGCAACCCAGCCCAGCCCTTCAAGGAGAAGTTATGTACAGGGTCCCTATGTTGTAGTCTGCCTGATCAGGGTTGGAATCCTGACTATAGTGCATACCTTCTTTCGAGAACTCGAGCAGTTCTCTGAGTGTGTTTTCTCAGATAATCATAACTGTGCTCAGTAGCTAGCATTAATGAATATTGTAACATGTTTCCTAATGTATAGCTCCCATATCTCTTATTTTAACTTGGCTTATTACCTTGTGCTCAGTACTTGTGTATATCATTTTGATAGCTTTTCACATATTTGGAAAGTGTTATTTTGTCATCCTCCCTCATCTCCCCAGCTTCTCAGGTTCTTCAAACCATGAAATCATGAACCTGTTTTCCTTAATAGATCCTGAACCCTAATTGTACATTCACTTACCTCTAGATTCTCTGTTCTTTCCACAAGTAGCCCAGAGGAATGTGTAACATGCTCAGGAAGATATGAACAACGTTAAAAATGGTGGCGGGGGAGAGTGTTTTCTTGCTCTGAGATGGATAAGAACTTACATCAATTTTGCTAACCATATTGTATTGCTGAATTATCATTTTTTTTTGATGTCACAGTTAATGAAAGTGAGAAGGAAGGGGAAGAATAGTGAACAGAGCATTCAAGAACCAGAATTTACTTCCTTATTGATAATTGGTTTCTCACCAGGACTGGGAGCCCCTGGGTAGAGGCCTAGCATTTGTTCAGTGGGGAAATAAATCTGCTTTTTGTTTCCTCTTCAAGAGGAAGTAACAAGAGTTGGAAATACTATTGCCCTGACAACCTGGGGGTTTGCCTATCTTGCTTGGGTGATAGATCCCTTATGTGTTTCATTGAAGGATAGTCATCTGCTGACTTCAATGTGATAGATGTTAGATATAAACAATTCTTCTGTGATTAAAATAACACAGAAGAATAAAATAATTCTTCTGTTATTCAAATGGACAAGACAAAAAATGTTATGTCAATGTTCACGTGTTTAGAGGCAGGTTATAATAAACATGATTTTTTGGCTGTACATTGCTGTGTTTATTGGCAGGTTGAAAAAGTAACACCCCCTGAGGCAGATCATTCTTTCTATTAGCTGAATAAATGAAATTGTGACCCTGGACTCACTTGGATGTCTTGGGTCACTAGGTCTCCAGTTTGAGGGGGCTGCGTAAAGAGTTGTGAGGGATGAGTAATCTCAAAGATTTTGCAGACCACTTAACTAGGAAAATTGGGTAAAACATTCACTTGAAGTGAGTAAGAACAAAAAGGAATTGTTATGTATCTGAGCATAAAATATAGGCAAGGTGATGTTTTAGTGCTGGTCATTGATAGGGATCATGTGTCTACAGGTAGTGGGAGTGAGATTCCCACTGGGGAGGCTGAACCAATGGATGGCTTTTGGTTTGTAAATTGTCTTTGAATTAGTTTTGGGGGAGACATAGAACTTGGCAAAATTTAATATCTACAGGGAAAGCATTAAAATTATCTTCTCAAAGAGGTCCCATTAATAAGACATACCCTACCTTTATACATGAATTTCAACTGTCCGAGGTCTTTTCATAGTTAAAGTAACTATGGGCTCAGTGGGCTGCTGGGCGCACATTTGACAGCAGAGTGCCCAGTAGACTACAAAGTGTGAAAAGAAACCTTTTTGGTCTATTTGATCTGATTAGTTTGGCTGGTTTGACCAGTGGTTCGAAGCTGCAGTATCAGAAGCTTTTAAAAAATACAACTACTACAACCCCACCTAGCACCCCTGTCACCAGAGATTCTGAGGCTGGCAAAATTGGAATCTGTATGTAAAAGCTTCCCTGGGTGATTTTTCATTGTTTCCATGGAAAGTTTGGGAACCACTGGTGTAGAGCATGTGGCTAATAAAATTTACTCTGCTGAAAGACCTCTTTATTGATGCTAGAGAAATAGCAAGCAAACCAACATACCAAAACCTGGTAAAATGGTTCCCTACATGTGAACTAACACCAGCTACTGCTTAAAAGGAAAACACTAACAGAACAAGTAGATACATTTTGATCTGTGATTAATATTGACTATTAAAAAAATGATATTCTCTGAGCAGAACATTTTTGTTTAGTTGAAAATATTTTTTGCCTTCAATTTGCTGAGCACTTCAATAGTTTCTATGTAATACAAACATAAACTTTGATTCCTCTTCTTGTAGAGTTTTCAATTCAATTGCTATTTTGAAAAGGTCTAATTGCTCTTTCAGAATATTATGGAGGTCCTGAGTTTATGGAGTCAAGAACTATTCTCTTCAGATAGATTAGGTTAGGGTGGCTTATTTGGTTTGGGTGAAAGGAATAAGGTTGAAAAACACATATGCTCACATAGCTATGGGTGGACAATGTTGATGCTCAAAGCCATAACCCCCTTTGTCTCTTGTCTCCTACCCTAGAGCCTGGAGAAGCAGATATCAATGTCTCCTGCTGCCGGACATGGCTGTGTGGCCCAGTTTTGGACAATGAGAGGTAAAGAGAGGTCTTTTAAAGGTTTTTGGGAAGGAGAGTCCTTCTAGATAAGGAATAAGAGTGGAAATTGTTCTATACTGCTTCCGGTTTCCTGTCTTTGAGGATATGTAACTTAGAGTTCATGTGAAATAGCATCCCTTGCTGCCATCAGGAAATACTGAGAACCTCAGCATCACCAACCCAAGACCTGACACTGCTAAACTTCTGAATCAAGGCCAAAAACTGCCTCCCTTTTCCATAAGAAAATTGAGTCTTTCATTAAGCCAGTATTTGGTTATTTGATATTTGCAGTCAAAAGAATTCCTGACAGATACAGTATAATACAAGGCATGTTTCCACTCCTGGCTTTATTTTAATCTTTGAGGTTTGAGAAAAAATGCCCGTCACTCCATTTTCTGGCTCAGGGTATGGGCTAAGATGGTAACATGGTGAAATTTATTGTATTTGTTTTCTCAATTTCCATTGCTTCTTCTTGGTGATGTTATCCTGATTTCTCCTCAGGAGGCTGGCCCTCTCTCTTTCTCAGACCTTAGGGCTTAATGGCATTGATCCTACCCTGACAACCCTAAGGTCTGAGACAGAGAGCATGGCAAATCAGAGTATTGTACTCCAGTGACATTGTGACTGGTTCAGAGGTAGGACCAAGAAACAGAGTGAGATTAGATCTTAATGGCAGAAGTCAAGCCCCTTAATTGAGATAAACCTGAAGCCTTGTCTAAATCCAGAAATTAGTAGGTGAGAAAAATCTATTCTCTTTGTCATGAGTAGTTTGAGTTAAATTCTTGCAATTCCAGCAACCAAAAGAGGACTGACTTCTAAAGTCCTGCCACTAGAACCACTGAATTTTCATCGTCAGTGGCATCTGTGTTGGAATGTTCTAACAGAAGCTTGGCACAGATCAAAGATGCTATAAAGGGAATTCCAGCTCTGAGTAGGAAACTAAACTAAATTACTACTAAGGTCTCTTTCAATTCTCAAATTATATGATACTATAAACACCCCATGTCTATGTGGGAGACTATGGCAATGGGAAGTTTGCAGTGCCTTAAGAAATGGTGAGCAGTCTGCATTTGCGTAGTATATTCCTGATGAATGTACTATGATAGATGAATTGAAGGGATTGTGGGGATTTTAGTATTATGGAAATAACATCAGACTGTTAGTCTGGAAGCATAGATTCTGATTCCATTTCAGAACAGGGTCCCACTTTAAACCTTGGCTAGCTAGATTGATTTAAGCAAGTCCTTAATCCACTGGTAACTCAAAAAAAAAGTCATTTGTTAAGTGGGAATGCAATTTCATGGTTGAAAAGAAACTTTGGGAGGAGAAAAATGTAGTAGCAGGGAAATGTTTATGGAGGATCTACTGGGGATCAAGCATAGTGATAGAGCTTTATCTTTAATTATTTTGTTTAATAAACAAAGTGCAGAACATGTTATAAACCCAATTTTTCAGATGAAGTAATAGAAACTTAGGTAAGTTAATTAAATTTACCAGGATTATACAGCCTATGGATGGATGAGCTAGGCTTTAAAAGTTGTTTCTAAGGTCAAAGACTGAGTTCATAGTTATCATACCAGTCTAGTTCAAACTCCTTATTTTATAGAGAAGCTTCAGCCTGAACAGTGGATGGGTGACAAATCTGGTACTAGCCTATTTCCAGGTTTCCTTACACTCTGCTAATTATATCTGCCATGGCTGTCCCATTGAAATGATTGTTTGAAATCAGACAATGGCCAGCAAAGTGATTTGAAGGGTGTTATGTGCTATACAATATCATTTAGAACCCTGAACTTGAAAGCTCTCAGGTCTCTTTCTATCTTTTTTGCTCTGTCATTAGTCTTTGCTTCTCTCTGTGGGCTTTTTTCTTTCTTTTAGGCTGGTTATCTCAGTGAGACTGGCACCATAGCAATCATTAAATCCTGGGCTCATATCCTCTCAACTTTCCACCCAGAAGAATTGGCTTAAACGAATGTAGAGGCTTATTTGTCTCACATGACAGGAAACACAGCTATAGGCAACAGCTAGAGTTGACTTAATAGCTCTAGGATGCCAAGGAAAGCATTTCAGTGATTCATTCCTAAATTTGTTTAAGCTAATATTAGTTTTTCTGTGACTTGGAGTTGCACCTGAGTCAAATTGAGCAACTGCTGGACCATGGTAATTGGCCCAGGTGTAGGCACTTGACCCAAGTCAGATTAGACCCAGTTCTCGAGGAACTTCTGAAAGTGAGCTGTAAAGAAAAAAAAAAAAATTCCTCCATGTCACATGGCTACACTTAGCTGCAGGTGGGGTCAACAAGTGAGTATTTAGTTTTCCAGTCTCTAGGACTGAACATGTTGTAGATATTACCAGTTCTACTATTATCCAGTTCTCCTTTACCTCTAGGAGTACTTCTCTACACTATAAAGTTAAGTGTGGTCACATGGATAGTTTTTCCAACATGGCATCTACTACATGTGTCATTTTTTAGGCCAAAAGCTTTCAAGAGCTATGGTGTGATTCCATCTCACAGCAAGCATGGAAACAGGGTTGCCATAAGACCAAAGCAGCCCTGTATCTCTAAGCCCTAGTGGGGTGGGGTAGGGGGTAGCTGCCCTGAAGGGTCACTTGGCTATGCAGCACACTTGCATACGTGGGAAGTAAAGTTTTTTTATTTAAATCACTGAAATATGAGGTTGTTTGTTTTCATAGCATAACCAAACTTTTCTGAGTAGTACAGAAAGCAAGGAAAGGAAGAGGTTTGGACATATGTAGTATGTGAGCCAACTTAACAGTGACTGCCAAAGGTAGACCATTAATAACTAAACCATGCATTAGAGTGAAGTGAGGGTGGAGAAATACATAGTGGGGACAGGACGACCACAGCATCACTGTGAGCCTAGCTACCATATACTTGAGAATACTACATTTGTGAAAGGAACCATCCTTTTTTTTTTTGTCTTTTTGCTATTTCTTTGGGCCACTCCTGCGGCATATGGAGGTTCCCAGGCTAGGGGTCCAATCGGAGCTGTAGCCCCCAGCCTAAGCCAGAGCCACAGCAACGCAGGATCCGAGCCGCGTCTGCAACCTACACCACAGCTCATGGCAACGCCAGATCGTTAACCCACTGAGCAAGGGCAGGGATCGAACCTGCAACCTCATAGTTCCTAGTCGGATTCGTTAACCACTGCTCCACGATGGGAACTCCGGAACCCTCCTTTATATTCATCCAGAAAATATTAAACTATTCTAGGCACCTTCTAGGTACTGAAGACATCAAGGTGGTCAGTGAGGTAGACATAGTTCTTACTCTCACAGATTTTTCTCTCAAAAAGCACAGCTATTGAATAATGAATTACAAGTATGTGAAGTGTATCAGAAAATGAAAGTGTTGCTGGATAATGTAGGCATGGGGATCAAGGAGTGCTTTCTGGAAGAAATGATATTTAAATTGAAATCCAGTGACTGAGAATATTAGCTACCCTTACAGGTAGGAATGGGAGAATTCTCTAGACTGAGAAAACAGTGAAGGCTCAGCCACAGACTAAGAAACTTTATGTCATATTTAGGAATTGAAGGAAGTCCAGCAGAGGTAGAATAAGGAAAATAGAGACTATAGAAAACACAGGGAAAAGAAGGATAATTTCAGGCCAGTTTTAGTGTTTGATTCATTTGGATATTTTCCTCACCTTCTTACTCATTTATTTGGCTTCTGACTCTTGCCACCTGTGTTCATTTTCCATCTTATTCTGGTAAATCCGTAAGAACCTACGAGTGCACGTGTTTCTTTGTCTGGCTTCCCAGAATGTCTTCAGTCGTAGGCTGCCTGCCTGTTTCCTCACTGTAACTCTTCCATCTCCTTCTCTCTTTCTGCCCTTCATTTCCCTCTATAGCTAGCACAATGTTCTTACCAAGTCTTTGAATAACACCCCCTTTGGCAAATACATCTAAAAATTCATGTTCCTTTTAGAGAAATTCTAATCCAAAGAGGTTTTATACTCAGGAGGCCCTCTCTAGCCTGCTGGGAATAGCACTTACCCGTTGTGCTGGCGAATGGCTGTGGGCTGCCCCTTTGTGTCTTGTTGACTAGATCCCTTAATCCTTCCAACTTTACTCTGTTGAAATCCAATAGTCCTGGATGGCTGTATTCTTTGAACCCTTTTCTCACAATGCCAAATTCAATAACATAACCTGGCAGAGCCAAGCTGCCTCTGAGCTTGTTTGGGTTTCTTTCATTTCATAGCACATATTGCTTCTGTTTGTTTGATTTCTTGTGGAGAATTTAATACCGGCTGTAATCTGAATTTTGCAAAGAAAATTGACTGAATTCAAATTACTTGTGTGTAACAAATACCATCACCCTGCTAAATTGCTATTTACACCAGTAAATATAAACTCAGTTGCCTTTGGTTAGGCTGAGTGCAATAATTTTAGAACCCTCCCCTAATTCATAAACTAGAGAACTTAAATTGAAAACTGAATCCGTGAGGTGGGTGAGACAAACTTTAATAGGCAACTGTTCAGACTCCCTCTATTTTCTAAGTAAGAAAATGGTCAATAATATATTACTTGTGTTTTCTACAAAACATTTCATGACTTGACTTGGCCCGTTGATCTACACAATAATGGGCTTCTTTGAAGAGAAACTGGCCCCCAACCCAATCGATCCTAGTCTCTATTTCACCAGTGGGTGGAGAGAATCTGATACCAGTTTAGCAAAACAAACAAACAAAAAACAGCAAAAGCAGCCACAGCGCAGGAGTTCCCATTGTGGTGCAACGGAAATGAATCCGACTAGTATCCATGAGGATGTGGGTTCAATCCCTGGCGTTGCTCAGTGGGTTAGGGATCCGGTGTTGCCATGAGCTGTGGGGTAGGTTGCAGACTCAGCTTGGATCCTGCATTGCTCTGGCTGTGGTGTAGGCCAGCAGCTGTAGCTCTGATTCAGCCCTTAGCCTAGGAACTTCCATATGCCATGGGTGGGGCCCTAAAAAGCAAAGCAAAACCAACCAAACAAACAAAAAACAGCCACAGCCCAAATGCTATCTTCTCAGAATAAAAGCATTACTTGGAAAATGCCATATGAAGAAGTCCCAGTTAACCTCTGTTTCTTGTTGTAAGTGATCTTAAGATGTAAAACCTATTTAAAGGCAGTGCCTCAACCATTTGTTAATATTATAAGAGCAGATAAAGGAGAATCATTCCTCTACTCACAACACTTCTGACACCAAAATATCTTTTGAAGACATCAACTGGATGTCATATAATTTAATTCAATTCTGACACTAACTACCTGGAGTTAGTGTTAGAACCCACAGGTTAAGGGCTCAGCACAGGAAGACTGACCCACACTTCAGACACCAACCATAAGTAGTGGGTCTCCAGGTTACCTACCGTTTTGTCTGACTTGGTTGCAAACTGGAGTTTTCCACAACTCTGTCCTCAGGTTCAGTAGTTTTCTATAATGGCTCACAGAACTCAGGGAAAACTATGTTTATTAGTTTCTTATAACAGATGTGACAAGGGATACAGATGAGCAGCCAGATGAAGGGCTACACAGGGTAGGTCTACATAGGAACTTCTTGTCCTGTGGAGTTGGAATGTACCACCCTCCCAGTATGTGGATGTGTTCACCTACCTGGAAGCACTCTGAAGCCCATGGTTCAGAATTTTTCATGGAGGTTTCATCATGGAGGGATGATTAATTATTAGATTGATTATTTACTCAATCTTCAGCCCCTCTCCCCTCCCTAGAGGATAGGTTTGGGTGGGACTTTAAGTTCCAAGCTTCTAATCACAACTTAGTTTTTCTGGTGACCAGCCCCCATCTTGAAGCTGTCCAGGAGCCTACCACGAGTCACCACATTAGGAAAAAAGAAAAAATGCTCCTATTGCCCAGGAATTTCCAAGCTATCTAGGAGCTCTGTATCAGGGACAAGGGGCAGAGATCAAATATATATCTTATTATGTCACAGAAAGACATTCTGAATTCTTGCTTGGTCTAACTACCTAAGAAAGTCTTCATTACTTTTAGTCAAAGAGTCCTTCTTTTGGTATGTCCTTATTCTGACACTGTGGTTTTCAAACTTATTTTCATCTAATTCCCAGTGTCCCATCCATTTAAAAAAAAATGAAGTCTCCCCTGTTCAAGTGAAGTATGTTCTGGCTGGAGTGGGATTGAAGGTCTGGTAGCCCCACTTATACCATCTCCTTACCTTTCTATTTTTTTCAGTGACTCCTAAAAGGCTCTCATGTCTTGGGAAGCACAGTTTAAAGATGACACCATATGTAATAAATGATTCAAGTATCTGTTGGCTAGGAGAAGAGCTTTTCCTATAGTATGGATAGATTATTTGGTGTTTTTGTTTTTGTTTTTGTTTTTGCTCCCACCTCTGGCTAGAATGTTGAAAATGTGTTTGGAGCACTCTAGACAAAATTTCTGGTGGCATTGAAATATTACCTGGATCCAAGTTTATATCTTGTTCTTCATGGGCTGGTCAAGTTCTCCTGAGAAAGTGTTTTAGGTGTTTATCAAAAAGAGCCAAAGGCTGAGTAGCAACTAAAACCTGGCATATTGAAAACCAAAGGAAACTCAGGTAGGAAATGTCAAGGTATTGATTGAGTCTTAAAATATGTGTGTATGTTTTATGTCTAAATTTTGAAAATAAAGTGAAGGAAATGAAAACAAAAATCTCCAAAAAACTAAAAATCTGCTTCCTTCCCCTATCCCGTTAGGGTAATTTTCACCTAAGTGTTAAAGAATTAGAAATACTAGCAAATTTCTGAGTGTGCAAGATAGGAACTGGATTCTTATTTTGTAAAACAACCTGATTCATCTTCATTATAAAAAACTGTGAATCAACGTCATACACCACATTAACAAAAGAAAAGTCAAAAACCACATGATCATCTCAATAGATGCAGAAAAAACATTTGACAAAGTCCAATGTCCATTCATGATCAAAACTCTTACCAAAGTGGGTATAGAGGGAACATACCTTAACATAATCAAAGCCATTTGTGACAAACCCACAGCAAATATAATATTCAATGGAGAAAATCTGAAAGCCTTTCTACTAAAATCTGGAACAAGACAAGGATGTCCACTCTCACCACTGTTATTCAACATAGTACTGGAAGTCCTAGCCACAGCAATCAGAAAAACCAAAGAAATCAAAGCCATCCAAATAGGAGGACAAGAGGTAAAACTGTCACTGTATGCAGATGACATGGACTTAACCCCAAAACTACTTGAACTAATCAACAAATTCAGCAAGGTAGCAGGCTATAAGATTAACATTCAGAAATCGGTTGCATTTCTGTATACTAACAATGAAACTTTGTGGCTCTGGTGTAGGCTGGTGTCTACAGCTCCGATTAGACCCCTAGCCTGGGAACCTCCATATGCCATGGGAAGTGGCCCTTGAAAAGGCAAAAAGACAAAAAAAAAAAAAGGAATACAAAAGCACAATACCTTTTAAAATTGCACCCCCAAAAAATCAAATACCTGGGAATACACCTGACCAAGGAGGCAGAGGACTATAAAACATATGCCGAGAACTATAAAACATTCATCAAGGAAATTAAAGAAAGAAGATGTAAAGAAATGGAAAGACATTCCATGCTCCTGGGTTGAAAAAATTAATATTGTAAAAATGGCCATACTACCAATCCCTATCCAATTACCCATGACATTTTTCACAGAACTAGAACAAACAATCCAAAAATGTATACGGAACCACAAAAGACCCAGAATTGCCAAAGTAGGAGGCATCACTCTCCCAGACGTCAGGCAATATTACAAATCCACAGTCATCAAGACGGTGTAGCACTGGTATCAAAACAGACAGACCAATGGAACAGCATAGAGAACCCAGAAATAAACCCAGACACCTATGGTCAATTACTCTTTGACAAAGGAGGCAAGAACATAAAATGGGAAAAAGACAGTCTTTCAGCAAGCATTGCTGGGAAACCTGGACAGCTGCATGCAAATAAGTGACGCTAGAATACACCTTCACACCATGCACCAAAATAAACTCACAATGGCTGAAAGACTTAAATATAAGATAAGACGCCATCAAACTCCTGGAAGACAACATAGGCAAAACATGCTCTGACATCCACCTTATGAATATTTTCTCAGGTCAGTCTCCCAAAGCAGCAGAAATAAGAGCAAGAATAAACCATTGGGACCTCATCAAACTGACAAGCTTTTGCCCAGCCAAGGAAACCAAAAAGAAAACAAAAAGACAGTCTACAGAATGGGAGAAAATAGTTTCAAATGATGTAAGAGACAGGGGCTTAATCTCTAGGATATACAAGCAACTTATACAACTCAACAGCAAAAAAGCCAACAATCCAATGGAAAAATGGGACAAATACCTGAATTGACATTTTTCCAAGGAGGATGTGCAGATGGCCAACAAACATGTGAAAAAATGATCAACATCCCTGATTAGTAGAGAAATACAAATCAAAGCTACTATGAGGTACCACCTCAACACCAGTCAGAATGGCCATCATTAATAAGTCCACAAACAACAAGTGCTGGAGGGGGTGTGGAGAAAAGGAAACCCTCCTGCACTGGTGGTGGGAATATAAGCTGGTACAACCACTATGGAGATCAGTATGGAGATACCTTAGAAATCTATACATGGAATTACCACATGACCCAGCAATCCCATTCTTGGGCATATATCCAGATGAAACTTTCCTTGAAAAAGTTACATGCACCCGCATGTTCATTGCAGCACTATTCACAATAGCCAAGACATGGAAACAACCCAAATGTCCATCGACAGATGACTGGATTAGAAAGATGTGGTATAGATACACAATGGAATACTACCCAGCTATAAAAAAGAACAAAATAATGCCATTTGCAGCAACATGGATGAAACTAGAGACTCTAATGCTGAGTGAAGTAAGTCAGAAAGAGAAAAACAACTACCATATGATATCACTTATGTCTGGAATCTAATATATGGCACAAATGAACCTTTCCCCATAAAAGAAAATCATGGACTTGGAGAATAGACTTGAGGTTGCCAAGGGGGAGGGGGAGGGAGTGGGGTGGTTGGGAAGCTTGGGGTCAATAGATACAAACTATTAGCTTTGGAATGGATTAGCAATGAGATCCTTCTCTGTAGCACTGGGAACTATGTCTAATCACTTATGATGGAGCATGGTAATGTATGAAAATAGAATGTGTACATGTATGTGTAACTGGGTCACCATGCTGTACAGTAGAAAAAAAATGTATTGGGGAAATAACTATTAAAATTTTTTTAAAAGAATTAAAAAAAACTGTGAATGAAAACTCTACATTGTATACCATTGGTATAAATCCTGTCCCATACTGGGAGGGGAATACTGTGTTAAAAGTGTGGAAAAGTAATGCAGGGCCATAGGTTTTATTTCACTCTTGGTTTTTTGTTACTTCCCTCAAAACATAGGCAGAGCAGTTTAGTGGATGATAATAGGTGAGTAGGCTTTTCTTTTGAAACCTAAGATACCCCTAGGTATTTATTATCCTCCTGTACCAGAACCTTGACATTGTGGTAACAAAGGTCATTCAATTTTATAACTTCATTAACTTAATACCTAATGAAGTGGGTTAATATGTTTGGAAGCTGTTGTGTTTTGTTAAGTACTAAATGCAGAAGCATCACGATCCTACTTAGCTTTATAAATAATGGCATAGCTGTTTCTTTTCCCAGGCTGCAAACCAGTGATTATCTTCTAGACATTCCATCTCAGGAAATATTCCTGTATGGAAACTTCTTATTTTTACATTTTCTTTTTTCATGCTGGAGAAATTTTCAGCAGTCTCAGAAGGCTAATCAACTTTCTGTGCATGAATGAACTTAATCTTCTTACATTTTAAGCTTATTCCATTCCAGGAAAAACTATGTTTCCTATCTACCTCCCATTTGGATCTGTTTGAAAGATGCACCCTTGCTGCCATGAAAAGTTTTTCTCAAGGTGAATGTATTTAGTACATTACATGACTTCATTTGAGGCACTAAAAACAAATTCGTATTTTGGTTAATTCACTTTTTTCATTCTTCAAGAGTTTTTATTAAACACCTATTTATTTATTTGTCCTTTTTTTTTATGGCCATACCTGTGGCACATGGAGGTTCCCAGGCTAGGGGTCAAATCAGAGCTATAGCTACTGGCCTATGCCACAGCCACAGCAGTGCAAGATCAAAGACGCCTCTTCCACCTACACCACAACTCATGGTAACTCCAGACCCTTAACCCACTGAGTGAGGCCAAGGATCAAACTTCCTTCTTCATGGATACTAGTTGGGTGCATTACGGCTGAGCCATGACAGGAACTCCTGAACACCTATCAGTTGACCTCCTGATTGTGGGCTAAGTACAAGACAGCATTAAAACATGAGTATTTTATACCAACATATAGTTTTCCCCAAAATTTTCTTCCTAATTATGCACATTTCCTTATGATTAGTATAGAAGAGTGTTTAAATGGAAAACTAGATTAAATGGTTTAAGTATTATGATTAATTTCTAATTATTTCATATTACCTTATTGTTTTGAATATGTGCCCACTGACTTAGTAAGAACCAGTTCATATACATGTCTTCTAGTGGTGGAGGATGAAAATAACCTGCGTCCTCATGGATGGTAGTCAGATTCGTTTCTGCTAAGCCATGACAGGAACTCTAATTGTGTCTTTTGATTGGTGCATTCTCCTGCCATAATGAGTGTTACGTATTTTGAATATTGGATGATATTCCAATGCATTCTGGTATGTATCATTTCTTCCTTGTATCAGGAAAACTATAGAATTTATTTGAAAGGTTCTTGGGCCACTGTTAATATAAGGCAGTCATGTTTTATTTCAGGAAATTTCCTTTTAATGGAATTTTAGGAGAATTTCGTGCAGCCATAATTTTCGAATATTCAGAAGAAATATAAAATCTCACATTGAAAAAAACTAAATTAGAAAATTTCCCAGAGTACTTCTTTCTTAGACCATGTTGGTTTATTTTGCATTAGTAAAACTTTATTTTCAATCTCTCTTCTGCTCCTTTTTCACCAGCTTTCTTAACCCCTTTCTCCTGATAAGGACCCTGAACTTGAAAAGTTTCCCTTTCTGCACCTTAGTTTCTTTCTCTATAGAATGAGTATGAGTGGTCAAAATAGGAATTTTATGAACTATAGATTCAGGATTGCATAGACTATCCTTTTTTTTTTCTATTAAAAAATTTCTTTCCCTTTTAAGGTCCAGGACCACTTGGTTGAGAAAATTTAATCCTGACACTTGAGTACTTTGGTATTGTGTCTCTCATTTTATGCTTATAAACAGTGAACTTAGGGCATCAGGTTTCCTCCTCCTCTTCCCAGAATGGGTGGTAGGGTGGGTGTAGCTTATGTGCACTTAGGCCTTATGAGGAGTGCCGGGAGGATGCAGCTGCTGGCTTTGGGTGAGGTGTTAGCTCTTCCTGTGTGTCCTTGGTTGAGGGCACACAGCAACTTTCACTCAGATTTCCACAGCTTTGACCTGCCTCCACTCTAATTCTTAGTCCACTCTGGCATCTGTGCTCACTTCCTTCTCATCTTGACCATGAGGTCCCTTTGGATCCACACACTCTCTTGGCACCTTCCGTGGACACAGAAAGGATTTGCCAAACTACTCTTCATGGTTAGAGTTGGCTTTTCTCCAATATTTGATTATGGACATTTATAACAAGCAGACTAATGAAAAGGATTTCACACTGAACACTGATTTACTTACCACTCAGATTCTGTAACTGACATTTTACTCTACTTGCTTTGTCAAATATCTATCTATTTCTCTACTCCTCTGTGATAGGAGGAATATTGTTTTGCCCAAAGATGTCACGGTCCAGTCCCTGAAACCTGTGAATATGTTATCTAACATAGCAAAAGAGACTTTATAGATGTGATTTTTTTTTTCGCCTTTTTAGGGCCATACCCACAGCATGTGGAAGTTCCCAGGCTAGGGGTCTAATCAGAGCTGCAGCTGCTGACCTATAGTGCCGCTCACAGGAATGTGGGATCTTAACCCACTGAATGGGGCCAGGAATCGAACCCGAGTCCTCACTAGTCGTACTAACAATACTAGTTGGGTTTGTTACTGCTGAGCCATGATGGGAACTCCTATAGATGTGATTTTGTTAAAAAAAACTTGAGATGGGGAGATTATCCTGTGTTATCCAGTTGGGTTCACTGTAATCATAAGGACACTTAACGAAGTCAGAGAAGACAAAGTGACAGTGAAAGCAGTGTCAGATATTTGAAGATGCTGTGCTGCTGGCTATGAAGATGAAGGAGCCCATGAGCCAAGGAATGTGGACAGCCCTTAGAAGCTGGAGAAGGCAAGAGAATGGCTTCTTTCCCAGGGCCTCCAGAATGAACACAGTCCTGCTCATACCTTGATTATACCCCAGTGAAATTCATACCAGACTTCTCATCCCAGTAAGATAATAGATTTGTGTTGTTTTAAACCACTAAGTGTCTTACAGCAGTAATAAGAAACCAATACACCATCCATCCATTCTTTCATCCATCAGTTCATCTTTTTAAACCTTTTATACCTTTGAAATGTACACCAGTACCTTTATGTCCTAACACTTTAGCATGCGTATCACCAATAAGAGTTCATATTTGTGGATGGTTCTTTTTTATTTTGAGGTAAGATTAACATACAGTGAAATGAATAAATGTTATTTTTGAGACTTCCAAGAAATGCTTAAATGTGTGCCATCCATACCCATCACTCCAGGAAGTTTTATCTATTTCTTCTCAGTAAACCCTCCCTCCTCATCCAGGTTACCATGATTCTTACTTTTTGCCTCTTCTGGAACTTCCTGTAAATGAAACTATGTATTATGCACCCCATTATGTAAGGCTTCCTTCTCTCAGCATGTTTTTGAGGTTCATCATGTTCTTGCTTCTGTCAATAGTTTGTTAGTAATATTCCATTACATGAATATATGACATTTATTTGTTCATTTCCCAGTAAGTGGATATCTAGGCTGTTTCCACATTTTGGTATAGCTGATGTGAACATTTTTGTACAGGTCTTTTTGTGAACATATATTCTCATTTTCTTAGACAAAAGAGCAGGAGGGAAATTGATGGGCAAAGTTAGTTTAGTTTTATAAGAAACTTCCAGAGATTTTTCCATAGTAGTTGTACAATTTTACACCCAATGTGCTCTATCTTCTTCAACTTTTTTTTTCCATGTAAGGGCTTTAATCACCTGACAATTCAAAACCATTGCCTAGAACATTTTAATGACTTTTATTAAAAAACATTTTATTGGCTGTTTCCATGGACATATGTCCTTTGGAATGACACAAAATACAATACTCGACTTAATATAGACACTTTCAACAAAGCATGAAAAAATTTTTCAGGCTTTCAGTCTTTTGCTTCATTACCTTATCCATCACCCGTTTAGCTTTTTAAAAAATCATTTATGCATTCTCTACATGCAGCACACAGGAAATTTTAGTGTGGTCATATTTTTTAAATTTTAGAGATGTAATATTAAAGTAGATTTATTTTTATAAAGGTTGCTAAGGTCTTATTTAGCATATATTTGGTATACTAACAATGGAAACTGTACTTTAAATTTGATGGAAAATGCTAATTCATTGCTAACAGATAAAGTGACATAGAAGGAATGATTTATTTAAACATAAAAACTTGGCTATTTCTCTTTTTCAACTTTTGATGTTGGTAGTCTTAAATTTTAGCAGTTGCATACGGTATGTAGTCATATCTCATTGTGATTTTAATTTGCATCTCTTTGATGACTTATGATGTATGCCAGACTCTGCCTATTGAAGCTAAAGAGCTCAGTTTTTTGTAAACTAAAAACGTTGTCTATTTAGAAACTCAGGTGGCCTTTATATTCTCAGTACACAAAAAGAGTTTTCTGGTACTACAATGATGAAAGTGAGGTCATAGGGTAGAATCAATCCTAGGTTAATAACTCAGGGTTCTTTCTTGCTACAAATATCCATTCCCCCTGGCTTATAGGCTCAGTGTGAGGAGCAAATGAGATGATGTTGAAATGTGAACTGTTATTTTTTCAGTCTTTGTAAACTAAAAACTAAAAAACTACGTTTGATTTTTTTTTTTTCAAACACTCTCTTAAGCATATGTTATCACGTCTTAATCTTGATATAGGGACCATTTTGGTTACCCTAAATGGAGAGAGGAAGGGAAATAATCAAAGCACACGAGCACTGGATAGTTAAAACTGCCAGTACTTTTAAGGCATATTTGGAGAAGTATGTCAGAGCACCTTAACTGGAGGACAGAATATTTAACTAGCATGTTCTACACAATGAATGCATTGTTTAGATGCAGGGCGCCTGTTTATTTATCAGGTTTTCTAAGACCTTCAGTGTGGAAGGGATGTGCTAGTTTTAGATTTCAGCCATTTAGCTGAGACCCCATTCAAATGGGAAAGCATTTTTGTTATATCATCACTGCCAAACACATAGTTCTTCTTTTTCTTTTTCGTTCTTTTTGTATCTACATTTGTCATGACCCTTCTGTACTACAGAAACTCAGCTCCAGGCAAAGTTTTACAGCACAAAGTGTTCACAAACCAATTCTGTCTCCTGCCAAAGTGAAGAAAAATCTGATTTTTAGAGGAAAAAAGTATCTATATCCATCTCCCTGGAGGAAGAATAATGCATTAGAAAGAATAGAAAGATGTTATTTCCCCTCTTCTCTTCTGACCCTCCCTCCTGTTTTTTGTTTTGTTTGTTTGTTTGTTTTTTCATTTTTGACTTTGCTTCTCTATGAACTCCACAGGGAATTTTTTCCTTAAACAATAAAACACTCCTTTATCCTTAAGGCCAGCCTCCCCCTTCTCTTTTTTTAAAAAATATATTTTACATGTTGAGGCAATAGGGAAGCTGGTATTGTAGTCTTTCCAAAAATACCTAAAGGAAAATGAGCTGTGTAGACCAGGAGAATTTTCGCCATGATTTCAAATCATCGGATCCCACTGTTCCTACATTCTCGCTTCTTGGGTGGCAATTTAAAACTTTTCAGTTAACTTTATGATTCTACTCTGAGAACTCCCTGTAATGTGGGACCTGTGCTACAGCTTAGCTTGTGAAGTAAATTTCCTATTTTTAGTCTTCTGTCACATTCTGAAAATCTCTTCTCAGCTAAAAAAATTTGACTTTTGATCAATAGTACATTTCTTAACCTTTCAGTCTTGGCTTATTTTTGTGTTGTGCATACTAAATTGGTGTGTATGTGTGTGTTTGGGGGCATTGAGGGTAGGAAGAGGTAGCAGCTGGGAAGATATGTGCATTTCTCTCTTAATTATTCTCAGGTTATTGAAGATGACTGAGTGAACCATTTAAAAATTTCAAGAGGGGGAGGCCTATTAAAAAATAAGTGACCTTGTGCTTAAACCAAATGTGATTAAAATTTCAAAATTGGGACTGAATATAAATGCTAAATATTCTCCCTATATTTTGAAAACATTTTGCCAAAGAATGCATTGCACAGGAATCTGTTCTTTTTTTCTGGAATGGAATGTTTAATTGAAGCTGAATTAGAAATATAAAACTTCTAAATGTAAAACTTCTGGAAACTCAGTATTTTGGTTGTTAATTTAGCATCACAAACAAAAGTTGTATAGATACATGTTTGTAAATTGAAATGCAAAAACCATGAGCAAATTTCTGAATTTAAAAATGTGTACATTCAAGTAATATTTGTTTTATCATGTTTTATATTTGTATGGAATATGAAAAATAATGTATTATCTGACTTTGTTCCAATTTCAACTATTCTGTTTGGATGTCCCAATAGTTAAACCAGTATTTATTATATTATGAAACAGGCAACATATTGTGGTTGATGGGAAATTAAGAAAAAAATAGGGGAAATAAATTTGTTTTCTGAGCTTTCAACTGCAAATGAAAACTAATGGATCAGAGCAAAGTCACAATGGCTTCTGGACAGAAGGACACTAGATTATTATTTGATTGACAGTATTTAGTGTGTAGCAAGAAACTGTTCATAAACTCATGTTCGCACCTAATACAAAGCATTGTTTTCCTGTAAGTCTGTTTGCATTCTGACTTGAGCTCCTATTTTTCCCAAATGGTAGAAATTTAATTTCAATTTGTTCACATATCTACCTCCCTCTCTTTATCCAGAGAGACAGGAACAGGCCTAGGGCACCTTTGTTTGGGGACAGACCAGCATCTAATATCTTGCACATTAATACTCTGGCTCCTCTTTTTTTAAAATTGAAATATAGTTAATTTCCATGTAGTGTTAATTTCTCCAGTACAGCAAAGTGATTCAGGTATACATCTATATTCTTTTTCATGTTCTTTCCATTATGAGTTATTACAGGATATTGAATATATTTCCCTGTGCTATATAGTAGGTCCTAGTTGTTTATCCACTCTCTATATATAATAGTTTGCATCTTTTAATCTCAAACTTCCAATCAATCCGTCCCCTCCCCACCCTCCCCCTTGGCAACCACATGTCTGTGAATCTATTTCTGTTTTGTAGATTAAGTTCATTTGTGTCATAGCTTAGATTCCACGTATAAATGATATCACATGGTATTTGTCTTTCTCTTTCTGACCGACCTCACTTCCTATGATAGTGTCTAGGTCTATCCATGTTGCTGCAAATGGCATTATTTCATTGTTTTTTATGGCTGAGTTGTATTGCATTGCATATTTGTACCACATCTTCTTAGTCCATTCATCTATCAATGGACATTTAGGTTGTTTCCATGTCTTGGCTATTGTGAATAGTACTACAATGACTATTCACAATAGTGCATGTATTTTTTGAATTATCTTTTTCTCTGTATATATTCACAGGAGTGAGATGGCTGGATCATATGACAGTTTTATTTTTTGTTTTTTTCAGGATCCTCCATACTGGTTTCCATAGTGGTGCAACAGCTTACATTTCCAACTCTGGCTCTTCTCTTACCTGGAGACCAGGCAACTTATCTAGTGTCTAGGACAGGAAGTCCTGTTCTTACAGCATTATGTTCTTATCAATCTCTTGTCTTGGCAGGATTCTTCCTTCTCCCCACAGAGCCTAAACTATTGCAGCTCAAACCCCAAGAAAATGCCTTTTCTTTGGCTTTCTGCTCTGTCATCCCATCTCTTAGAGGCACTAAGTATGGAATACCTAAGTTCCCAAAGGGAGGAAGGTTTAATGGATACCAGAGGATGTTGGAGGAAAATTCATTCATTAACATTTCAAAATATTGGTGTTCCCATCGTGGCACAGTGAAAATGAATCCAATTAGGAACCATGAGGTTGCGGGTTCAATCCCTGGCTTCGCTCAATGGGTTAGGGATCCAGTGTTGCCCGTGAGCTGTTGCATAGGTCGCAGATCTGGCAGCAGCTGTAGCTCTGATTATCCCCCTAGCCTGGGAAGCTACATATGATGAGGGTGCCGCCCTCAAAAGACCAAAAAAAAAAAAAATTCAAAATATTATCTTGCTGCTCACATAAAGAATGTGTCAGTGGGTTGGTAGGAGGGTGGTGTGGAGATGGCAAGGAGGGCGTCTGAGTCACTGTGGAGGGATTGCACACAGGAAAGACAGAGATCTGAAAGACTCCCATGGGACCAGTCTCCTGGTCCCTGAGCACTTATAGCTTTATTACAGAGACAGATGAAGCATTCTCTCTGAACCTGCTGCCATTCACTACTTAAACCACAGAACTAACCCCTCCTATTTGCTCTTATCAGTGCAAGTGATAACGATAACTTCAGTCCACCTCACTTTCCACATGCCTTGCTTTCAGTGAGACATTGGAGGGCTCAGAAGTGTGTAAATATTTGCCTCACCAATGGCTATGATTCTAATTTAAAGTGAATATGTTGGCTTTCTGCTTTATATATAGATCAAGCTCCCTGGGTACTCCTGACTGCACATTCTTGATTTTCTGCCAGTCCTTGACCTTCTGGGGTAAGATGTGAATTGGGAGAAAGCCAGGAACCTCTACATGGATTTCTATGAAGTAACTGGTGGAGAATACACTGGAGTGGCTACTGAATCGATTTCCTGTGCAAGTAAAGGTCAGTTCAGGGATTTTAAAATAGTGTGTGTGTGTGTGTGTGTGTGTGTATAAATTTTTTTTTTTTTTTTTGGTGTGTGTATCACCTGAATCTTTTAGACCAGTTTCTGCTGGCTTTTGCTTTCACTTGCTCTCTCAGGACTTACTTCCTCTCTTCTCACTCCTCTAAGGCTTCAGTTTCTAGCTATCTCGAATGAATTTATAAGTCATCCAGTTTCAACATGGCCAATACCAAGCTGCTTCTCTTGCCAGGTACATTCACTAAATATACTGGCTCTTAATTTATACAAAACATACTACTGCTCTGAGTACTAGCTAATGGTTGTGTAGTGGTTATTATATGCCAGGCAATATGTTAATCACTTATGCACATTTACCGAGTCACTTTTCACAAGAACCCTGTGTTGTGGATTGAATTGTGTCCTCCCCAAAAAGCATTTTTGACGTTCTAACCCTAGTACCTCAGAATGTGACCTCATTTGGAAATAGTTTTTTTTTCCTTTTTTTCTTTTTTTTTTTCTTGTCAATGCTGGACCTGTGGCATATGGAGGTTCTCAGGCTAGGGGTTGAATCAAGCTGCAGCTGTCACCTACACCACAGCCACAGCAATGCCAGATCTGAGACACATCTGCAACCTGTGCCATGGCTTGCAGCAATGCAGGATCCTTAACTCACTAAACGAAGCCAGGGGTCAAACCCACATCCTCATAGATACCAGTTGGATTCTTAACCTACTGAGCCACAATAGGAACTCCCTCCTGGAAATAGGGTTTTTACAGAAGTAAACAAATTAAAGTGAGGTCATTAGGATGGGCTCTAATCTTGATGTGACCAGTGTCCTTATGAAAAGGTGAAATTTGCCCACAGGAACAGACATGCACAGAGGAAGAGGTTGTGAGACATACAGGGAGAACACCCATGTGAAGACAGAGACAGAGATTGGAGTGGCACATCCACAAGCCACTGATAGCTAGCAAACCACCAGAAGCTAGGAGGGAGGCATAGGCCACATTCTCCCTCACAGCTCCCAGAAGGAACCAACACTGCCAACACCTTGGCTTTGGACTTCTAGCCTCCAGAACTGTAAGACAATACATTTCTATTGTTTATGCCATCCAGTTTTTGGTACATTGTTATGGCAGCCCTAGAAAATTAATGCATTCTATGGGGGAGGTACTATTAATTGTTACCTTTTTGTAGAAGGGGAAACTGAGGCAAGGAGTAGTAAAGCGATTTACCAGCTGGTAGATGATTCAAACCCACACACTCAGATTCTAGTATCTGTGCTTTAACTCATTTTACCAAATTGTCTCTTGTCCCTCTACTAGTTAAGGAGCTTTCCTTTCATAGAGTTTTTCACATTCTTTTGATGGATTTCATCAGGCAGCGCCGTGCACATCCCTTCCTCCAGAGTCTCCCATGGACACTGTGGCCTTGACTTGCCCAGAGCTGCATGGTGGTCTGAGGTGCAAAGCCTTCCTTCTGTTGGAGGCTTTCTAAAGTAGCACTGCCTGAGTCCTGGGTTTGGTAGGATTTTAAGGGAAGTATTTCTTTAGGATTTTAATTCCATCTCTTGCTCCTAAGAATCTGGACATGAGTTAGTGGGGAGAGGGTATAGGGCAAATACAAATATGAGAACTGGCTCACATTAAACTCTTAATTTCTCCTCACCATGTTTACTGAACTGTAATTGGGTCATGAATGTGTATGCCACATGTGCAAATGTGTACATGGAGAAAAATACACGTTAGTTGTTGGATGAGAGATATGCATGAGAGAGAGAAAACAAAGGCCAGCTGTCCATGATAAGGACATTTTGTTGGGGTATCAGCATGTTTACTTAAAATTATGGGTGTGTACCCATGGAGGTATTATAAAAATAGTCACTAAAATGTTAATAGTGGTCATTGCAGGGTCATAGAATTTCAGGTGACTTTTTTCCTTCTACATTTCTGTGGGATAAAGGGTAGTTATTGTTTTTCTCAGAAAGAATGGTGGCTCCAGTGAAGAACACAGAAATGATAAAGATAGTATTGTTTCTTTTATCCTGGATACATAAATTGGCTTGACCACAAGGTTTCTGCATTGCTTCACTTTCTTACTTTAAAGTATGTTTTCCTTTTCTTTAAAATCATCTTAGATATTAAAAGTGTGATGCACAGGATAAGTGCTTGGAAGAGATTTTAAGAGGTGATATTAAATTATCAAATGAAGAAAATGGGAATGCTCAAACAGTCATATGATTAGGCTCACCTGTCTGTCTCTTTTATTTGGCCAGGCTGAGTGACTCTGTGACATAGAGTAAGGTCCCTTCCTTCCTCACCCATTCATTTGTGCTCAGCCATTTGGATCATAATGACTGAGGCAGTCTGTTTGGGAGCCTTTGCCCAAGTTACTGGGCAACACACACCAATCTTGAAGCAAATGAGTACTGGCAGGTTGTCATCAAAATAATAAGCCCATGGTCGAAAGGAAATAAGGTTGGTGTTCTTAATAAACAGTTATGGTACTGTTTTGCAGACTGAAACCTCCAATACCTAATAACCATCATGCTGTAAATATTCCTCTATTTGGTATGTAGTGTTAGAGCACCTCTCACACTTATCCGGTTTTCAAGGTCAGTGAATTTTGTAGAGTTCTTTGCCAAGTAGCTGCTGTGATATGAATAAATTTATGTGAAAATGAACTCAGCTAGCTAGTTATTGAACAAGATTTTTTTTAATAGAATGTACTGACAGGAGAGAAGAAAAGGCAAACATAAAGGGTGAATAATAACCTAATGAAAAGAACTATTTTTTTTCTCTTCAGGGGAAACAGTAATCTATTTTTTAAAGGCAAACTTTCAAAAATCAAAAAGGGAGGAAGATGGAGCTTCAGCTTCATTGAGACAGAGGAAATAAATAAAGCATTTCCAAGGAAAAAGAATTATCTACATGGATATAACAAAACAGAAATAAATACTTGTTTTTTTTTTTTCAAATACAGGAGAGCATGAACAAGATGCAAACAAAAAAAAAATGTGTTTCTTAAGTTCTATTAAGAACTCTTCCAAAATACCCAGCTTCAACAAAAATAAGTTTCTTAAAGATGCCAAGTTTTTAAGGAAAGAAAGTAACAGTGCTTCAGGTGGTCCCATAGGAGAAGAATAAATGCCACCTAGTTTGAAAACAGTTCCTTGCTCCATCCAGTTTCCTCCCAATACAAAACGGAGTGTAGTCCTTTGAGATGATAAAAGCTCAATATGTCAAACTAGAAATTGCATTTGATCTGTTTGATTAAATGAAATTTTTTTTTTTTGACAGAGCTGTCTCAGAATCTCTCTGATCCTTGTTTCAAAGTTCAAAGTGTTCTCCAGTTTTGTGAACTTCCTAGCTGCTTATATCCTCGTGTCTTCTCTACTTCTGGGCTTTTTTTCTCCATTGTCTGCATCTCTCTGCCTTGTATATTCCCATACACCAAACTTAGCTTGAGCGCTGTCTCTCACTCAGTCACACCTGTTCATGGGGGAGCATGCTTTAGCAAAAGTGTGGTAGTACTCATGAAGGGGGTGTTTGTGAGGCATAAGAGAGTAACTTCAAAGTACACCTCAGGCACTCAGATTTTAAAATGCATTTGATGATCCCCAACAATAAATTTTTCCTGGTTTCTCACTCTCCTTGGTTGAGGTCTTGTTGTCTACATGCCTCATCTGCCTCAGCCCTGCTAGCTCCCATTCTTGAATTACTCCCAGGATCTCCAAGATCTTTTCAGTTCTCCTCAACTCCTCCTCCTCACCTCTGCTCCTGGGCACTTTCACCTAAACACAATCCAACTAGCTACAGAGGAAAAGGACCTTCAATTTAATGTTTCCCAATTTAGAAAGTGGGAGTGGTTGTAAATACAAAGATAAAATGTCTTCACTATACTTTATTTGCCATGTTTCAAGTTAGTAGCAACAGGATATTCATTCCTTACTCCTATGTTTTTTAAAATAGGGAAACAGAACTTTGGATATTCCCAATTACATAGTGTCAAGGAGATGGAAACAGACATCTGCCCTTTTCCATTTCTTTGGTAACACTGCTTACAGTAGACACATTGGGTTGTTGGAATAGTTGAGGACTTTTGGCCAGAGTCGAGGGATGGGATAAGTAGGAAGTGATGATGTGGACAGAAGTGGAAATACTGGCCCATTCTTTATTATTTTCTGATTTAAATCAATGTTTATGCCATATTTCAATTGCTGATTTTTTTTATTGCTGCCCTTAAAACCAAAAACTAATTACTAGGGAAAATTGTATTAAATTACTTTTACCTTAATAATAAAATAGATTTGTTCTTGGAGCTACCTAAAACTAGCATCAAAGACATCATGGTTCCCTAACAATAAAAAAAAAAAAAATTGGAAAAGCTAAAGAAAAGAAGACAAAACTAAACATACGCTTACCGTATTATCCAGCAATCATACTCCTTGGTATTTACTCAGAGGAGTTGAAAACTTAGGTCCATATAAAAATCTGTTTCTGAATGCTTATATAATTGCCAGCTTTATAATTGCCAAGAACTTGGAAGCAAACAAGATGTTCTTCAGTTGGTAAATGGATAAATAAACTGTTGTACATCCACACAATGGAATACTATTCAGTACTAAAAAGAAGTGGGCTAATAAGCCATGAAAAACACAGAGGAAACCTAAATGCATATTATGCAGTGAAAGAAACCAGTATAGGAAGGCTACATATTGTATGATTCCAACTAGATGACATTCTGGAAAAAGCTGTAACTTTTTATCTAAACACTGCAGTGGAATATTTGTCATGGCTCACGTACCCAGCTTCCCACAGTGTCGGGTACTTGCAGATGAAGCACCTGAATCTGACTGATGGAGGGAGGGGGTGATTTACACCTGTCACCAAAGGCCTTTACTTTGCACACTCAAACAGTGATACTAATAGCAGTAATTTATTGAGCCCTTACTACCTGCCAGGTACTCTACTGGATACTTTACTTCTATTTACTCATAATTGATTCACATGATAATCCAATGAGGTTTGTGATTCCTTTTTTTTGTTTTGGCTGTGCCTGTGGCATGTGGAAGTTCCCTGGCCAAGGACTGAATTCGCAGCGCAGCAACAACCTGAGCCACAGCAGTGACAGTGCTAGATCCTTAACCTCTAGGCCACCAGGGAGCTCCTATGATCCCTCATTTTATAGAGAGGATACTGAGATGTAGAAAAATATGTATCACGCTCAGAATCACACAACTAGCCCATTGCAGGGGCTGCATAAGAATGCAGGTTTTTCTTCTAAAATCCTACTCTTTCAGCTGCTACTCTGTGGTGCCTCTACTTTAGTCCAGAAAGAGGGGTCATCTCCTTTCCCTGCTTCATTCTTCGAGCGTTACCTCAGCTTCATTGGTCTGGAAAATGAGAATCCTGAGGTCTTCTCTAACCATCAAATTCAGGATGCTAAACCTTTGCAGGGAAGCTCTTTGTCCTTTTTATTAGACATTAGGCTTTTTTTTTTGGTGTTAGCTCTGCTTCAGCTTCCTTCTTAAAACTTGGTTAATGAAATTTTATTGAGTTTTTTGAGTCAACTCATAGATGTAGAAAGGAAGAAAGTAGAATTTTATACAGTCTCCATCCGTATAATTTGAACAATTCAAAATTTTAAAAAATCTTTCATATAAACACAATTAAGCATTTACAACTACTTGAATAAATTTAGGGCACCATGGGAAATATTATTCCATATTTAGAAAAGAAATTGTTACTTTTAAAATGAAATATAGTTGATTTACAATGTTGTGTTAATTTCTGCCATACAGCAAAGTGATATATATATGCGTGTGTGTGTATGTATACTCTTTTTTATATTCTTTTCCATTATGATTTATCACAGAATATTGAATATAATTCCCTGTGCTATACAGTAGGATTTTGTTTTTTATTCTATATATAATAGTTTACATCTGCTAAGTCCAAACTCCCTGTCCATCCTGCTCCCCTTGGCAACCACAAGTCTGTTTTCTATGTCTGTGAATCTGTTTCTGTTTCATAGATAAGTTTGTTTGTGTTATATTTTAGATTCCACATATAAGTGATATCATATAGTATTTGTCTTTCTCTTTCTGACTTACTTCACTTAGTATGGTAATTTCTAAGTCCATCCATGTCACTGCAAATGGTATTATTTCATTCTTTTTTATGGATGAGCAGTATCCCACTTTATATATGTACTACCTCTTTATCCATTCGTCTGTCAATGGACATTTAGGCTGCTTCCATGTTTTGGCTCTTGTGAATAGTGTTGCTATGTATCTTGAAGTGCATGTATCTTTTCTTTTTTAAAATTATTTTTTGTTAAGTATAGTTTATTTGCAATGTTGTGTCAGTTTCTAATGTATAGAAAAGTGACTCAGTCATATAAATACATTCTTTTTTTGAGAGTTTTGTCCAAATATATACCCAGGAGTGGGATTGCTGGATCATATTGAAATTCTATATTAAGTGTTTTAAGGAACCTACATACTTTCCTCTGTAGTGGTTGCACCAATTTACATTTCTACCAACAGTGTAGGAGGGTTCCTTTTCTCTAAATCCTCTCCAGAATTTGTTATCTGTAGACTTTATAATGCAGGCTATTTTGACAGTTGTGAGGTGGTTATCTCATTGTAGTTTTGATTTGCATTTCTCTAATAATGTTGAGAATCTTTCCGTGTGTGTTGGCCATCTGTATGCCTTCTTTGGAGAAATGTTTATTTAGGTCTTCTGCCCATTTTTTGATTATGTTATTTAGTTGTATGATCTATTTGTATATTTTGGAGATTAAGCCTTTGTTACTCACATCATTTGCAAATGTTTTCTCCCATTCGATAGGCTGTCTTTTCATTTTGTTTATAGTTTCCTTTGCTGCGCAAAAGAAATTGTTGATTTTTGAATATTACATAAAAGCAGTTTAAAAGCTTGGTAGGTTGAATACTTCATAATATCTATCATAGAAGAACAAAGACAAAAATCAAATGCAAACCATTCGTTTTTGGACAAAAACATCTAAGGGCTAAGTGTATCTGAATGACATTAAAAGTAGGAATTAACCAGTCTTAAAGTAGGAAAAAATGAAAAAGAAAATGCAGCAATATGTAAGCACCAGCATTGACATTTTTCATGATTTGATTAAAATACCACCACTCAGAAAAAAAGAAGTAGGAATTAAGCCTGTTTTCCAGAAGAAATTTGAATCTTAAACCCTTTTATTTTGTAAGTCAAGTCTACAACCAGTTGAAATGGAAAGCATAGTTATTCATTGCATGGTATAGAGTCATACCTGTTCTTCTTAAACCTTAATGTCCACATATACCATCTAGGGAGGTTTTCCAAATGCAGATCCTGATTCAATAGGTTTGAGGTGAGACCTGAGCTTATATTTCCAGCGAAGTCCCAGAAGTCCTAATATCTCTGTCACAGGACCACAGTTTTAGTAGCAAGGGCTGACTATCAGTTTTGGTAATTGTCTGAACTGAGAAGCCAAACACCACTCAATAATCAGAGCACTTTGTCTTTTATTGCTGGTAGTCATTAATATTATACCTTTGGAAGCCATTATGGTATTATACCTTTGGAAGCCAAAGTTAGAGATGGCTTTTAAATTAATCAGAGGTCATTCCATCTAAATGTCTGGGAGTGAGGGAAGGGAAGGAAATTGGTATCTGTTGTCCATCAGAGGTACTATCTGAACTACTTGACACGAAATGCCTCATTTCATTCCTGTAACAATTCCGTGTGAGACTTACACAAGAGCTCCCTTTGACAGAGGAGGAAGCAAAGTTTTAGAGAGTAACTTGGTGAGGCTGTAAGTGGTGGAGTAGGTGTCTGAATCTCTGTCTATCCATTTTCCAGTTTACATGTGCTAGTCACATCTGGATGGTCTTGTTAGGGGACCACTGACTGGAACTGCCCACCTTGGCCATGCATGATAATAGCGGCTTGCATGAGTTGTCTCACAGCAGAATGTCCTGACAAGGAACATGGTGCTGTCCTAAAACTCACTGGAAGACTTTGGGAAGGGCCAGTAGGAGGGAGGAGACAACCAACCTACCAGAATCCTTGGTGCCAGAATCCATCTTGGCTGAGGTGCACACGCCACCAAGAAGGACCCTGAGCCAGACCAAGTATGGGCCAAGCAAGACGATTGGCCAGAGACAACCTGGAAACTAACCCCATTCCCATAAAACCTGGAGAATTAGATTCATGTGGCAGAGCAGTTCTCCTGGGTTCCCTTACCCTGCTGCTCCTCACCTGGGTGCCCCTTCCCAATAAAATATTTTGCTTTGTCAGCACATGCGTCTCCTCAGACAATTCATTTCTGAGTGTTAGGCAAGAGCTCATTCTCAGGCCCTGGAAGGGGTCTGCCTTCCTGCAACAACCCTACTGCTATTACTTTTTCTTTTAACATCATTAGCTATCCTTTATTTTTAAAGTTTTCTGTAAAAAAGGAGAACCTAAGCCAATTAAAAAAAAATCTACACAGAATTGTTCATTACACTTCTCTGTTACATCTTGTCTTCCTATTTCATTTTGTATGTCCAAATTGTTCTCTACCCTGCAGAGGCCTTGATGCTTTGTGCTGAGCTGACTGACAAAGCATTATGATTTAAAAACTGATTCAAAAACCATCCTGCTCCCTTCTCCACAAAGCCCCAACCTCTGATCTTCTCTCCAGAGCAATTTCCTATCAGTACTTTTTTCAAAGCTGGTAAATGTTTGGTATGCAGTCCTACCCAGGCCCCCTTGCTCTTCCCAAAAGGAGAGGTGGAAACCTTCAACTCCCCATTGTCATTACTGTTTTGTTGGAAGTCTTAGTGTAGAATTTGGTTTTCTATACTGAAGGCAAAATCAAATACAACAAGCCTCACACGCTAGCTGTGTTTACACACTTCGAACTAAGTGAAGTTTTGGCAATTACCTAGTTCATTTGATCTATGCAGATGACAATGGATTATTTCAGCACTTTTTACTATTAATATTGTTGTCTGGCCCTCTTTACCCAGAAACATAGCATGATCCAAATTAATTGGATAATTGCAGAATCACCATTTTGCCTTGTGATACAAACTAGTAAGAATTCTGACAGTCTATAATAGGGAAGATAATGAACAAAGTAGTTATTTAGAATTTGGGGAACTTTTCTTTTTTTTTTTTTATTTTTTTGAGTATTGAACATTTCCTTAAAGGCAAGCCGAATGTAAAATCAATAAGATTAGGGCCTCCTGGGTTGAATGTGAGATGGAAACTTTGAAGCCTCATCTCATCCCTCTTACTCTGTGCATATTCTCCTGAGATAAAATAGTCCATTGAAATATGGTACATGGAAAAAACATGGACTGTCAAGTTAGACCAAGGTTCAAATCCTGACTTCTAAAAAATTCTTACAACTCTGATGACTGCTAGTTTAGGCCAGAGCCCACTCCATATTTTTATCTCAACTAATTATTTTAACTAAAATATATGACTTTTGAAAATAAGTAGTATCCATGAGCAATTAATCACAGTGTTTGAATATATCTGTGAAAATTGAATTTCCTTAGTTAGCATTTTACTCAGAGTACCAGATTTAGCCAATTCTGCTTCCTTAAATCAGGTTATAGGGTCCTAAGTTAATAGAAATTTTATAATTGAAGCATAGAATGATAAATGAGCTTTGAATTTGCTTGTTCTTCCTTGGTGAAGCCCCTATTCAGACTAGATCTCTAGCTGTGGCACACACAATCTAGGAAATGTGCCAGATGACTGACCATGTGGTGCTTTTTTTTTTTCTTTATTTCTTTTTCTTTTTTTTTTTCTTTTTTTTTTTTTTTTTTACTCTTTAGGGCTGCACCCATGGCATATGGAGGTTTCTAGGCTAGGGGTCTAGTCGGAGTAATCAGAGATACAGCTGCCAGCCTATGCCACAGCCACAGCAATGCCAGATCTGAGCCATGTCTGCAACCTACACCACAGCTCATGGCAGCACCAGATCTTTAACCCCCAGAGTGAGGTTAGGGATCAAACCCACAACCTCATGGTTTCCACCGCACCACAATGGGAACTCCCATGTGGCTCTTAAGTCACCTGCAGAGCTACTACAGGGTATGGCCTGAATGGCTGTCATTTTAGAAGAATTTAGAGTTAATTCCATTGCACAGCTGTGACTGAGAATTGCTGAAGAAAGCCATTGAAAATTGATCTTCTCATTCTGGCCATTTTTGTAAATGGATTTAGGTCTTCATCAGATTGTAAACCTGGATTATTTTTGTATCAGTAAGTTCAAGTCAGAATGGGCAGTGATAACAACACATGGTCCAGCTTTCCTGTTCTGAATACAAATGGCCTGGGACTTATCCAACCTTTTTTAAATTCAGTAACATTAACAACAATAGCTATAAATTTGTTGAGTAATGACTATGTGTAGGTATCTTCATCATCCTCATTTTCATCATCATCATCAGTGGTAACATTTACTTAGTACTTGCTAAGACTTTCACATATATAAAAACTTCTAGTTCTCACAAAACTCTTTGCTGTGAGCATATAACTTTTTTACAGATGAGAAAATTAAGTTATAGAGGGGTCCAGGTTACTCATCCAAGGCTACTTGGGTAGTAAGTATAGAGTTCTGGCTCCAAGTCTATATACGTCATCTCTAACTTTTACAGCACCCCAACTAGAGAGGTATTACATGTGTACCCTTGTTTTACAAATGAATGTAAGTATCTAAGGCTTTAAATAGTTAAGTAACCAATATCAGATACTGGAAAGCAATGTTAAGTCAAGTGCAAGTAATATGTATTTATTGTGCAAAAAAAAAAAAAAAAAAAGAGTGTCTTTTTCTTATCCTGGGAGAGCTTGAAGAGCCACACTGAAATAGAATTCTTCCCAAACAAAGGTCACTTTGAAAAGAAAAAGCTAGCATACACTGTGAGTTTAAAAGATTATTTATACCAAAGTAATTGAAACACCTGGATTTGGGCCTTGAGAATTATAGAGAAGATGAGCATGGAAATCAACTTATATCCCTTGCTTTAGATTTCTCAACCAACTTTATTTTAAATGTATAAGTATGTTAAGCCATATAATTCCCTGGATTATTTACATTCTAGTCAGGGTAACTATTGAAGGATAGTGTAATTACAAGGTACACTTTCCAAGCTGAATGAAATTTCTTGTGTAATAGGTCTGTCAGGTACTGACTGACCTCTGAAAATACTTGTAAGTCATGGCTAGAGATAAATGATATGCAACCCCTCAAGGTAATACATGAAGTGAGAGATGTTCTTTGATTTGCGTAGAACATTTTCCTCTGCTGTGTATCAGACACAGATGAAGGGTTAGGATCAGAAGTACATTTCCTTTTTGACTTTGTTTTCTATTTCCCAGCATAGTGTCAGAAATTGGCTACTTTTCCATCACCTTTATGAGTTACTTGAAGAACACCTCTTTGGGCAACAGGATGAACCATAGCCATCTGCTAATGTCCAGTGTGTGGGATTTTACTGTCTGATCTGAGCAAAGAGCAGTATCTGCAGGTTCTGCCTCAGTTTACTCTGCTGTACCATCCTCCTCCTCTCTGCTCCATTAGAATATCCACCTACCATTTCTCTTATTTTTTATTTTTTATTTTTTTTAAAGAAGTACTTTTTTATTTATTTTTTTATTTTATTTTATTTATTTATTTTTGTCTTTTTGCTATTTCTTGGGCCACTCCCGCGGCATATGGAGGTTCCCAGGCTAGGGGTCGAATTGGAGCTGTAGCCACTAGCCTACACCAGAGCCACAGCAACTCGGGATCCGAGCCATGTCTGCAACCTACACCACCGCTCACGGCAACGCCGGATCCTTTAACCCACTGAGCAAGGGCAGGGACTGAACCCGCAACCTCATGGTTCCTAGTCGGATTCGTTAACCACTGCGCCACGACGGGAACTCCTCTCTTATTTTTTAAATTGAAGTATAGTTGATTTACAATATTGTGCTATTTTCTGATATATATTAAAATGACTCAAATATATGTATGCATTTCCAGATCATTTTCTGTTATACGTTATTATTAGATATTTGATACAGTTTTTGTATTGCTTATTATTATTATTATCCCTTATTCTTTATCTATTTTATATACAGTAGTTTATACCTATTAATCCCATATTCCTAATTTATCCATTCCCTTCCCTTTTCCCTTTGGTAACCATAACTTTGTTTTCTTTGTCTGATTCTGTTTTGTTTGTATATTGAGTCATTTGTATTATTCTTTAGGTTCCACATTAATGTCGTATATTTGTGTTTCTCTGACTTACTACACTCAATATAGGATTCTCTAGGTCCACTTATGTTGCTGCAAATGGCAATATTTAATTCTTTTTTATGGCTAAGTAAAATTCCATTGTATATATATATATACCACATCTTCTTAAGCCAGCCTTCTGTTGATGGGCCCTTGGATTGTTTCCATGTCTTGGCTATTATAAATAGTGCTACCGTGAACAATGGGGTTCATGTACCTTTTTTAATTTGAGTTTTTGTCTTTTCTGGATATATATCTAGGAGTGGGATTACTGGATCATATGGTAGCTCTATTTTAAGTTTTTTTAATTTTTCATAGTGGCTGCACCAATTTACATTCCCACCAACAGTGCACCTACCATTTCTTAGTTGAGCTTCACGAGCAAATTCAGTGAATGGTGGGCAAGAGGCTGGGGGGTGTATAACAGTGTGAGGTATTACACATAAAATATCAGCATAGGATATGCAATTATAGGAAAAAGCTAGTAGTGGCAAAGATGTTCCCATGTCCTTGCTGATTTATATTTCCTCCCAGTCTGAAATAAATTATTGTGTACAATTGGTGCTTATTATCTGGCCCTTCTTCATAGGATCATCACTTTTATAATGTAAGTATATAATTTTGTGCTGAAGTGAGATCTTTACTTTTCTAAATTTATTTTCATTTTGATATCAATCTGTAATTACATTTCTCTTTGCTCCCTCATGATCTCATTCCAGTCACCTCTATGGGAAGGACAGAGGAAGATTCACAGTCTAAATTCTTAAATCATTTGTTCTGATTATCTGGCTTCACAACAAACTACACCTATGATACTTATCAAATCCTATTATTTCATGGATTGGTAATTTTGCAAGGGCTCATCTAGATGGAGTTTTTTTGCTCTGTATGATATTGACTGGAACAACTGGTTTGATCTGGAGGGTCCATGATGGCTTTACTTACATGCCTGACATGGCATGGCTGGTGGCATGGCTGGAAAACAGTGCTCAGCTGGGCTGGTCTCCCTTTCCTTGCAGTGTCAGGGTCTCTCCATGTGGTCTTTCTAGTGGGGTAGCTGAACTTCTTACATGACTGATTAGAGCTCCAAGAGACCAAGGTAGAAACTGCCAGTTCTCTTGAAGACTGGCCTGGAATCTTTCATAGCACCACTTCTGTTGTACTTTAGTGGTCAAAGTCATTAGAGATCAGCCCAGATTCAAGTGGAGGGGCAATAGACTCTATCTATCCATAGGAGGACTATGAGAGAGTTTTTAGCCCACATCATCCATTAAAAATACAACACAAACCATGTGTCCTCTAAAATTAGGAACATGATAGGGCAGGAAGGGAATGAGCTAAGGTGAATGCATCAAGATTTCTCTAGGCATAAAGAAATTGTGTTTTGAAAGGATACCAGAGATCATCTACTTCTACTTTCCAATTGCACAGATGGGAAAATGGGGTGATAAAATTTGAGTTCCCTTGTGGCACAGAGGGTTAAGGATCCAGCATCACTTCAATAGCTTGGGTCACTGCTATGGCTTAGGTTCGATCCCTGGCCTGAAAACTTCCACATGCTGAAAGCAAGGCCCAAAAAGAAAAAAAAGAAAAAAAATTAAGAGACGCATTGAACAAATGGAGTGAATTATGTAGGGCTTGAACTCAGGGCTTCTGATTCTCAGTCTGGTATTCCTTTATAGACTCTCACCTTAATGTTCATGCTCTGTTAGTTTGTCACCAGAGTTAAGCTGCCCATTTCCATTGGTTTACTTTACGGAACACATTCTTGGTTCTAACAGAGGCTGGGAAATAGGGTGAGTACCCTATTTTTGCCTGTTACCTTGGAAACCATAGTCTTAGATGTAGTACATGTTAAGAGATAGGAAAAAGAATCCTTGGCCTCTAAACCCCAAATCTAATTCTTAACCATGAAGGGAGTTCTCAAATTGTTTTTTTTTAAAGTTGTGGAAAAATACATCTAACATTAAATCGACTGTTTTATACCATTTTAATGTACAGTTTAATGGTGTTTAGTACATTTGCACAGTTGTATATACAACCAATTTCCAGAACACTTTTCACTTTTGAAACTGAAACATTCTACTCATTAAACAATTCCCCATTCTCCACTACTCCCAATCCCTTCTACTTTTTGTTTCTATAAATTTGACTAGATAGCTTATACAAGTGAAATCATATAATATTTCTCTTATGACTGGCTTATTTTACTGTCATTCAGTGGACAGAATCAACAGAGTGAAAAATGACACCAATGAAGTACTACTTTCCTTTCCATTGCCTAGAGATGCCATATGAAACTCAATTTTCAGATGCCTGCTATTGGACTGGAAGAGGTTCTGTCATCTTCAAAGTATTAAATAAAATATATATTGGAAAATATGTTGAAAACAATGTTATAGGATAATTGCCCCTGCCTTTATAGACAAGCACAAGTCCCTAAATCATATTACGATGGTCAGCTTCAACCAGTACACAAAATGTCTTTTATATTAAGTAAATGTGAGATACTTTTCATTTTAAATTTCATCTGGTAAATTATTACAAAATATGAACCCCAGAATTATGGTATTTTTCTGATTTTCCTAATTTGCTCTCTTTTAATGTGGGACTCATATTTCTAAGGAATAGCAGAACTTGGAATTCTAGTCCTTCTATAAACAATGGGAAAGAATGGGGTTGAAAGAGAGGCCAAAGGAAGGATACAGAATGGGCTAATGAAATAAGAGGCTTGTACTGGATGGAACACTATTAAAGAACATGCTCACCGCTGACAGAAAAATAACCATTTTGCTTCTCAATCTGAAGATCTGTTTCACTATCAAAATGAATACTTGGGAGTTCCCGTCGTGGCTCAGTGGAAACGAATCTGACTAGTATCTATGAGGATGCAGGTTTGATCCCTGGCCTCGCTCACTGGGTTAAGGATCCAGCGTTGCCATGAGTTGTGGTGTAGGCACAGACAGGGCGCAAAGATGGTGTTGCTGTGGCTATGGTGTAGGCCAGTGGTTATAGTTCTGATTCGACTCCTAGCCTGGAAACCTACATATTCAGTGGGTGCAGTCCTAAAAAGACCAAAAAAAAAAAAAAAAAAAAAGAAAAGAAAAAGAAACAACACACACAAACAGAATACTCTCAGCTCTGCCTTTAGTCTCACAACTTATGGTATATACATTCTTGGAGTAGAGGAAATGGCTCACGTTCATGAAGGGTCTAGTACAGAGAGGTAAATTTTATCAGAAGTTCTAGTCTCAATGACTTGATAGCAACAGTGTGACACATCGTGTTAAGAAATGTTGAAGTAATATCCAGACTCATCCTCCACAAGTCCTGTGACTGATAAACCATATCTGTACAAGTGAGGGAAGGAGGAGAGGGGTATTATGCATGAAAGTATTTATTATCCTTGGTAAAGGGTACAATGTTAGCAGTTTTAGTACCAGGGAGAAAACACCATGAAAGAGCAAAAGTCCCTTGAGAACATACCTTTGATTCTGTTATTTTCTGTAGTATTTAAATATATCTCCCTTTGGTATGCTAGCAACTTAGGGAGGTTGAAATAAAATTTCCTTATTTAATTTCCAAACCCTGAGATAAATTTTTAAAATGCATTTATTTATCCCTAAAAACCACTTGATTTTCATTTTCTTTCCTGAAGATAGTAAAAAGTAGCCTGGAGGGGGTGAAGTATTTGGTACAGACACCCTGTTTTATAGATATTCGCAAACATACTAATGACAAAGTATGGATGTACGATGAATGATTTTACTTAGTTTCATTTTTCTCTTTCAAAGGACGGATCTTTATTTCCTCATAATTAAGTCTAATGACTTTTAATCACAATCCTCCTAAATATCAAAGAATTGCCTGCACCTTGAAGGTTCTTGAACTTTTTCGAAATTGCCTTTTTAAAAAGGATCAAGGGGAGGCTGCTGGAAGGTTTTCTTCTCGATTTACAACTCAGGCATAGATTTAAAGAGATTGTAATTACCAGATACAATCCCTAAACAGAACTGAATTGCTTCCTGGGTGCCAAGCTTGTCGTAGACTGACCTTCAAAGGGAACAAATAACACTGAAGCTCCATGTCCTTGTTAGATTTCAGCAGGATCTGAAACTTTTTTTTTCTTCTAGTCACAAAAGGGATAAAGCAAGCTGCCATTGCTTGTTTTTTTTGGGCCACTCCCGTGGCATATGGAGGTTCCCAGGCTAGGGGTCCAATCGGAGATGCAGCCATTGGCCTACGCCAGAGCCACAGCAACATGGGATCCGAGCCGCGTCTGTGACCTACACCACAACTCACGGCAACGCCAGACAGTTAACCCACTGAGCAAGGGCAGGGACCGAACCCGCAACCTCATGGTTCCTGGTCGGATTCGTTAACCACTGCGCCACAACGGGAACTCCCATTGCTTTTTTTGATAACTTTCATCCACTTGGTCAAAGGGCCAGAAATCCCAGTTATCACTGCTTTTCCTTAAAAACAAAACACAACTTATTAAAAGAGCAATTCTGTAAAGATCCACAATAAATCACTTGTTCTTAAAATTGAACCAGTCCAACAGCCTCTAAATCAACCACCTATGTTCTTTCCTGAAGAAAACAAAAATAATTTATTGTCCATGAGGTCAGAGTGGGAGACTGATTATGGGAAACCTTAGAGGGTCTTTCCTCTCCTGGGTTTATTCGCATTCCAGAAATAATCAAATCTAATTCGACCACTTGACTCTGCCAAGTAAGATTTCTTCCCTGACTTTTTCCCTTTGCCCAGTCATTACATATACAGTAATTACTATGTATCCATGGGGGATATGTTTCCCTGGGGATGCCTAAAACTGGGGATAGTGCTGATCCTATCTATGTCATGTCTTTCCCTATGCATATGTACTTATGATGAAATTTAATTTATCAATTAAGCAAGGTGAGAGATTAACAACAATAACTAATAATAAAATAGAACAATTATCATAATATACTGTAATAAAAGATGTATGAATGTGGTCTCTCTCTCTCAGAATATCTCATTGTACAGATTTAATGCCTTTTCCATCTTAATGAAACACTTAGCATGCACTGTGGCCATAACTTTCGCAGTTTGAGGTGGGACAGCAAAACTATCACACATTTCTTTTTCCTTCTTCAGAGATACCTTTGATCTTAGCAACCTCAGCATATGATTTTTTCCTTTCCTATTAAATTGGAAGCTTTTACCCTTTTACTTAAAGAAAGCATTTTACCCCTTCTCTTTGGCCCATCCAAATTGTCAGCATCACTACTCTTGCACTTTGGGGCTGTAATTAAATAAGTGTTACCTGAACACAAGCACTGTGATACCATGACAGGCGACCTGAGAACCTAGATGGCTACTAAGTGGCTAACAGTTGGCAAATGCTAGACAAAGGGATGATTCACATCCAGCCTGGAATGGAGTGGGAGGGAGTGGGATTTCATTATGCTATTCAGAATGGCAAAACATTTTAAACTTATGAATTACCTATTTCTGGAATTTTCCATTTAATTTTTTCTGACCATTTTCTGACCATTGTAGACCTCAAATAACTGAAATCTCAAGGAAACTGAAACCTCAAATAAGAGAAGACTACTGTAATAAGTGTTAGGTTTCTATACCCTTTCCGCTTCTCTGGAAGTGGAGCATTTTCTTATATTCATCATTCTCATTAGTCTTTAGCTGGTGGAGTAAAGCAGAAAAGTACTACGAAAATCAATTGACCAGTGGAATTTTCAGCCCAGCACTTTTAACTGTGTACACACATGTGCGCACACACACACAAGCATGCTTGCATGCATATTTGTATGTACATGCACATATACAATCCTCTTGATTTCTTTATAACACACAAAAGAGCCAAATAAAATACAATGCCTGCTAATATTCAGGCTTCTATTGCTTTTCTGAAGTAGAAAATGAGGGCAGAAAAGGCATTTGTAGCAATCAGAATAGAGAATGCTAATTTACTTGTCCTTCCTTAATTGCAGTCATTCTTGCATACCTTCTTCACCTGCTAGCTACTCTAGCACCACTGCACCACACATATTAGTGAAAGTAATCCACCACCTTGTTCTTTTTGAGTAATTATTTTCACTTTGTTATACAAACATACAAAAACACATACTCTTAAGAGTGTTATTTTTATTTATTTATTTTTTTTTATTTTTATTTTTTGTCTTTTTGCCATTTCTTGGGCCGCTCCTGCAGCATATGGAGGTTCCCAGGCTAGGGGTCTAGTTGGAGCCGTAGCCACCAGCCTACGCCAGAGCCACAGCAACATGGGGTCCGAGCCGCGTCTGCAACCTACACCACAGCTCACGGCAATGCCAGATCCTTAACCCACTGAGCAAGGCCAGAGACCGAATCTGCAACCTCATGGTTCCTAGTCAGATTCGTTAACCACTGCGCCATGACGGGAACTCCAAGAGTGTTGTTTTTAAACTTGCGTTGTGCATGGCAAAATGTAAGGCATCTGACTGGCAGCCAGCCACCTGTGACAATTATTTTTAAACAGATGGTGAAGTAGTAAATCAGTTCAAACATTGGCATCACAATAAAATCCTGGTAAACATTCATAGATGTGGATTACGACAATCCTCATGACTCAGACCCATTAGTCAGTTGATTCTGGTCAGAGTGACATGATTTGCCTTGTGACAATTAAAAAAAATTAGCAACTTTGTATTTTGGGAGTGAAAGACAACTCTCGAGATGAGAAAAGAGTCATTCTTACAAACTCTCATCCTTTCTGGCACTTGCATTGTTTTCTCTTGGCAACCAGCTATTCTTCCTTGCCTTTTGTAACAGGTTAATGAAGGCTCTTCAGGGCCTGGCCTCTGTCCACCTTTCCCAGTCCCACCTTTTTCCATTTGGTCCTAAGTAGGTCAGACTTCACTGGTATTGATTCACTCTCCAAATAGGCTGTGCTGGTTCTTGTCTTCTTCCAGGCCTTTGCAGATGCAGTTCCCACTGTAGGATGTCCTCCCCGCTTTCTCAATTGGAATATTCCTAGCTATCCATCTAAATGTGCTTTCTTGTATTACCTCTGCTGTGAAAATTCCCAGATACGCTTATCAGCAAGGCAGGGTATGAAAGTTCAGTCTCCCCACAATCTCTGTTCCATGGTATTGAAATTATCCTTATTCTTGCCTCCTTCCCTACACTATAAGCTCTGAAGGGAAGCAGCTGCTTCTTATCATCTTATTTCCAGCACCTACAACAGTGTCTGACATGATTGATTAGATTGTTTGTAAACATTTGTGGGAAGAAGAGATGATTTCATATCTGTGTGGGATTTTATGTTTCTAGTGGGTCAAGACTGTGTTTTGCTTAATTCTCCTATATATGAACCAGTAGAATGATTTTACTTAAGTACCTAATTAATGCTGCCTTTTATTGTGGCAAAAACATAGAACCAGGAGCCAAAATAATAGGGTTCTAGTCTCTTCTCTGCCAACAATTCAATACGCATGTCAGGAAAAGTAGTATAACTTCTCTGAACATCAGTGTCCTTTTATGGAAAACAGAGAATGACCATGTATTTCTTACTCACCATATAGGCCTTGAATGTGGATGAAAAACATTTTCTAGGTTGGAAAGTACTTTGTGAAACAAGAGGAAATGTAGTACAGTGAGAATGAGATCACACTCCAGAGTCAAATGATTCCGTTACTCTTGGCTGTGTGACCTTGGGCACATTAGTTAACATCTCTGAGTCTTAGTTCCCCCATCTATAGAACAGAGAAAATGATGGTCTCTTCCCCATGACGTTGCTGTGGAATTTAAATAATTTGTGTAAAGCACTTTGTACAGTAACTATAAGTGGTAAGTCCAAACAAATGCTAGTTTTTAAAATTATAGTTTAAAATGTTACATGAATGCAAGGTTTTATTAATACTCATTGATGAATTATTGTTCTTCCCTTTAAGACCAGTAGAAGAGCCTCCAGATATGGAAAAGAGGATGCCATACTCTCACTTTCCCTTTCACAGCCTCTCCTCCAGCCAGCTTTAGAATTTGTTGCCACAAGCAAGATAATCTAGAGGAGATGACAATAGATTTCCTTTTCAGAGTGGGGCAAGCAACCCATTTAGAAAGCTGGAAGGCCAGCTCTGCCTTGTTTTCTCTCTGAATCTTCCAAAGTATGCCACTTAGAAGATGAGAGCCCTATGACATACAGGAAAAGTATATCTAGACAACCCCCAGGAATGATCTATTCCCTTTCAACATGCTGTTGCTTGTCAGTTCTGGTCCCAGAAAACTTTACTTGGCAGTTCTCATTTGTCATTGTCTAGGATTCTTTCTACATTTCCTAAGCTTGGAAATAGGTTTTTTTTAAAAAATTAACCTAAAGCAAAATTACATTTCTTAATCATAAGACTTGAAGATAACATAAGGCAGTTGCAATAAGAAAACATGAAATTCACTTCCCTCTAAGGTCTATTTCCCATGACCCTTCACAAGAGTCCTCTCTTAGCCATCTTTCACCTAAACCCTGGCTTAGAAGAAAGGTCTGACTTTCTCTTTCTCATACAGGAGACCCTTTGATCCTGTCCCACTGCTCCTTGAGGTTTGTACTTCCATTTCCTTGGAATGTATTAGGACACAAAAAGCTTGCATATCATCAGGAAGTCTGCTCATCTCCACCTGTAGGTAGGATGTCCTATGTTTTGCGTTGCATTCTCCAGTACCTGAATCACTCAGTCTTAAAGACTGCAGTGTGTGGGACATTAGTCTGAATTTATATGTTGAAAAAAAAAAAAAGGCTCAGAAAATTGCAGTTCTACCAAGGACACCCATACTTTCTATCTCTGGGCAAAATACATGTCTACATGCCTAAAATGTCTCATTCAAAGATTTCTGATGTTAAGTAAAGGATAGGACTTAACCTAAGAACATAAGCTAGCTTACTTTTAAGTAGGCACTGCCTATGACCACTATATTCTCTCTTCTGTCAAGTAAAGATTCAGAGTCCACCTCCAGGAACAGGAAAAAGGAACTGGAAGTTTAAATGGACAGTTTGTCCCTCCTTCCTTCCTCTAGGAGAACACCTTTTTGCTATCAAGAACCAGGCTCACTGTTAAACAACTAACCTATCGTCTAATTATGGGTAGAAGGACGATCTCAGTAACACTTATTTCCTCATTTATTTGTTTTCATTTAGAAATGATTTTAGATGATCCTAAGACAAAAACAGAAGGAATGCCAAAGAATGTTTTCAAACACTTTTCCCATTTTAATATAACCAAGATGACAGAAGGTCTTGAGATATGATCTTTTCTCTGATATTCTGGAGAATTTTTTCAACAAGACCCACTGGGAAAATTGAAAATAAGGAGATCTGCCAGTAAAAACTGTTGCTTCCCAGAGAAATTTTTACCTATAGGAGATAGGCTTGATGCTAACTTCATCATCAGTGAAAGGCAGAAAAGTATTAGTCTAAGTTGGTAATTGCCAATTTAGGGGTGAGGGTAGTGGGAGGGACTTGGTTCTATATCCCGGCCCTGCCATTTCCAAGCTCTGTGAATTTGAGGAAGTTCTTGAATCTCCCCTTGGCTAAATTACCTCCTCTATAAAATGAGGAGAATGAAAGTAACTGGGTTGTGATGAGACTTCAGTCTAAAGGTATATGTAAAGGTGATTGATATGCTGGCAGGAGGCCCAGCATAAACCTCGGTGCTCAGTACGCCTTAGCTATTGTTGACATCATTAGTGCTGCTGCTGTTGTTATCAGGTAAGAAAAAAAATCTGGCTCCAAAGGAAAAAAAACCTGTTACTATGACTTACAAGACACTCTTCCTTCCCCCGGTCCTTCCAAATCCAGTTCTACTCCAATATCACATGGCTGGTCCTGGAATGGGGTAACAGTGGTTCCTGCTTTGGAGGGACTTACCTTCTTCCCAGAATGCTAAGCAAACAACACAAAATACAGTGAAACAAAAACAGTAAGCCTCTTTTAAATCTTTTGGAATTCATTCATTCCACCTTGTGGTTATCTTCTTTAAAATTCTACTTTGTAATTTTTTATGCCCTTTGAAGTTCAGATAAAATCAATACGTAGAAATCAGCTTTATGAGTATTGCTTTCTACAAAATATTTGTTTGGAATTCTAGTCTCACAAGGCGCTGATCCATGATTTTTATTACTATTAGAATAAATGGATGTGGTGTTTTATTATACTTGTTGAATAGTGGCTAAAAGACCATGAAAAATCCAAATAATCCAGGAATGGCTGACTTAAAAGTCCCCTGGGAAGAAAAGGGACGGCTTGCTAAGAGCCTTTAAAGACCAACAGGTGCTCAGATATTTGTTTTGACCCATTAAATTTATATTGGCTTCACAGCTCTTAAGAGTCTCCTGCGTCTGCCATTGCTGCTGTCTAACACGCACAGGCTGGGAATGTTTAAGTTTTCGTGCATATGTTAAGTAGGCAGATGATTAAATGAGAACAACAAGTTACTAGACGGTTCCTTCTGCCCTGGGTTTTGCATTGCTGCTTGTTCAGTGCTGTTTATGATCAGAACTTTTTGTTGTTGTTGATAAGAGAGAAATAGGAGTGGAATTTACCATCCTTGTACAAGAATCTTGGGCACTTGGAAGCAGCCGCTACTCCAGCCTTCCCTAGCTAACTCTAAGCAAGTATCTCCATCCTTAGCTTTAGCATACCACTCTAGCACAACAATGACATCTGGATGAGGAAGGCTGTTGTAGGCATGAGGCTGCAGATGCCAAGTGGTAAATAAAGGCCACGATTCCTGGTGTGGGCAATAAATCACATAAATCACAGCAGGGCTATGCTAGAGAAGAGGTAGCGTGAACACAATAGACATTAAGTCTCATATGGGTGTAAATGTTTGAATTTTTTAATGGACTGTATAACTGGACCACATGTTTCCACTATGGTAGCCAATTGTGTGCTGCATAAACCTCGGTCTTTATTGCTCTGCAATAGTGCAAGATGCAGCTGTTGGGGCCCTGGTGGCAGATGGCAGATGGTGGTCAAAAGCTTTTCAGGAAGCAGTACCAGGTCTGGAAAAATCAAAAAAGAGATTTCAACAACCATTAAGATGCTTTAAATTTACTCTTCCTCCCAACACAAACTCTTACAAAATTAAAAGGAATAAGAAAAACTAGATTAGTGCATTTAGTGTAGTTTATTGACAGGGGCCTAATCTGTGTCCCACAGGTGGTCACAGAAGCACATAATCAGGGATATGATGTTAAATCTTGAAAAACAAAAATTTAAATAATTTTTGTTTTCAGTAAAACAATTTGTGTGTATGTGTGTGCCCAAACTCTGAGGACCCTTGGTGAATTTCTTGATTTGGAAAGTTTATTAATACCTAATCTGTCTTAGCCCTTTTGAGTTGCTATAACAAAATATCACAGACTGGGTAGCTTATGAACAACAGAAATGTATTTCTCACAGTTCTGGAGGTTGGGGAGTTCAGTATCAAGGCACCAGCATGATCATTTTCTAGTCAGTAACTTCTTCTTGGTTCATAGCCTATGCCTTCACCCTGTGTTCTCACATGGCAGAAGGGGCTAGGGAGTCTCTTTAATAAGAGCATTAATCCCATTCAAGAGGACTTCACCCTAATAAACTAGTTACCTCCCCTAAGTTGTCACCTCTTAACACCATCACCTTAAAACCAGCATAGTAATTTGAGGGGGCCTATATACCATCTTTTCAGCTTAGAATTCTGCCTTTCTTGAAAGCTTATGCAATGTAAAGTTCAGGAAGAGGATGAGAATTAACCAAATAGGGTGTTAATTTTAGAGAAAAAAAAACATTCAAAGGACAGAGTGAAGGAGAGATAAATCTATGTATAATTTTACATTGGCCATAGGCAATATTTATTTAATCTAGTACTGTGCTCAGATATTGTAGTTTGGCCATAAATTGGTTAGTGCTACCCCAGTGTTAGCCTTTTAGTTTGGCTAGAATTGCCTATATAGCCAATTCTAGGGGTGGGGGCTGGCCATCATAAGCCACTGCATGTGCCCCTTCTCTTAGCCACAGTGACAGGTGAAGAGACTCAAGTAAAGTCAAACAGTTGTAAGGAAATGTTTGCTGGGAATTCTGGGAAAGGAGCTTACTTTCCTCATCCATCTCCTACAAGAGATGCCTGCTCTTTTCTGTGTAGGCTGTGATCTGATCCTGTCAGACTGGTCCCTGGATGGGAGCCAACTGATAGGATAAAGCCAATTCACACAAGGTCTGAGAGCTGAGAGCAAACTTTTTTTTCTTTCTTTCTTTCTTTTTTTTTTTTTTTTTTCCCTTAAACCCTTAGCTGCATACCCTGGTAATGTGATCTGCAATAAGACTAAACTTGCTCGTTGTTATTTTGGGTGCTATTACTGTCACCCTCCCTAGCTAGCTTTTGAATAAATTCACCATTCATGTTTAAGGAAACAGTGCAGTTTTAAAAGCTTAACAAATTCTGCTCTACTTTATATACCACTTGATTCTATAAAGCATTGCTGTATTCTCTAATTAATTCTCACAAGTTATTCATTAAGGCATCAGACCTACCCTTTTCATATGACATGTGAGGAAACTGAATACTCAAGTCTTTGCCCTTAAAGAATATGGGAAATCAGTGGCCGAGAGGAGAAGCAGATTTTCCCTTAAGTGCTATCTCTGTATATTTTAGGACAAATCAAACCTTTTCAAAAGATCAAGTAATTGGAAAGCAAACTATATATGGTTAGATGAACCGCACAGTAAAGGGAATTGTATCTTTTGTTGTTTACTATTCTTGGGCTCTATACTTAAGAAAACCAAGTAAAGAAATCATTCAGTCCTGTCTGATTCCATGTTACACCTTCATTAGGTCTATCTAGTTCCTTGAACAATTTCTAGTATATCCTACTACTGATGAAATGACCAGGAGACACTCTGGAAATTAGTAGTTTGCTAACAATTAGTCAAACCAGTGTCGAAACATCTCTATTCAGTTCTCTCATAGGTTTTATGTCTTTGGCAGTTATAAATTGAAATAAACAGCAATTTTCACAACATATTTACAAGTTTTGGTATGTGAAGTCTGAGTTTATATGCAAATTTTATATTTTAATTATGTTTTCATTAGATTTTCTAGAACTTGTTATTTGGAGAATAATTATAGATTTCCTTGTTACTTTGCCAAATTACTTTGACAAGAGTCATATATTAAAAAAATAAGTTCACTTACATTCTTAAATATCTCATTTAATTTCAAGGCACCTCATAAATCAACACTTTTTAGTATTCTCCTTTCCTAGAATTTTAAGGATTTTCAATTGACATAATTTATATCAACCGTGTCTACTTATACATCTATTTTATATTTGATTTAAACACTAAAAGCAAATGTTTAATTAACCTTTTTCAGATTAGAATAGTGTACGAAATTTGGAAATATTAGTTAAAATTTTTTAACCTATTACATCACTAAGATCATTTTCATTTTCAGGAAATATACCAAAACATATTTATATTGCTAAATAAGACTAGAAAGCCATAAAAGAGTTACAATTTTTTATTTTATTTTCCCATTGTACAGCAAGGGGATCAAGTTATCCTTACATGTATACATTACATTTTTTTTCCCCACCCTCTGTTCTGTTGCAACATGAATATCTAGACATAGTTCTCAATGCTACTCAGCAGGATCTCCTTGTAAACCTTTTAAAGATAACTTTATTTTTATAAAGACCAACAGAAATGTTTATAAACTTTTTATGAGGATTCATATCAATATTGACAGTGTTTTTAAAAAATTCTGTTAAATCTTTTGAATCAAGGCAGGATGTGAATTAATATACATGTGTGATAAAGTGGAGAAAATACAATTTTAATGGTTGGGGGATAAATATTTTGATCAATTACTAAGGGTGTGGAGGGAGACCCCCAAAAGGATTCCAGGTCCCTTTCTGGGATACATTCTAATAGGTGATTATTTGAACTGAGGATTTCTCTAGCCAAGTGAGTGACATTAGCTTGAGCCAGAGTTGACCAGTTGGGGGCAATAGAGACCCTGTGTTTAGAAGATGCATAAGGAAAGATAAAGACCACAGAGACCTCTTATGGGGAGAGTGTGTTTTCACTGTGTGGCATACAAGGTGACTTCTGTAAGCAAATCAAAGACACTAATGAAAAAATAAAATACAAGAGCATTTACTCAGAAAAGAATATTGATAACTTCAGTGCTGGTGAGGAAGTGGGGAGAAGGCTTGTTATTAGTAGGAATGAGAATTGCTATAATCTTTAAAAAACTTTTAAATGCACGTATCCTTTGACCTAGGAATGCAACTTTAAAAATTTCATTTTACAGGTACAGTAGTAGGGAAGGATGAGAGTATTTGATGCAAGAAATATATAAGATCTGAATGTCTAGCTTAAGAAGAATGGTTGAATAAATTATAGGTTAGCATTACTAGAATCTACTATCTAGAAATTGAAAAGAATGCATTAAATCTATACATCTTGACCTTGAAAGGAAATTATGATATATTAAGTGCAAAAGCAAGCTGTAAGTTAATATGTATGGCACAATCTTTTTATTGATAAAAATGAGAAAAAATCCTATGCAACTGTATCTGCTTGTCTATGTTTATTTATGAGTGTTGAAAAGATATGGAGGGATTATGTCGGTTACCTCATGGGTATGGGATTGAAGATGGGAGAATGAGATTAATAATTAGTAAACTTTTTTTGATCTGTTTTTTAAAATTTAAAAAATTTATTTTTTATTTTTTATTTTAGGGCTGCACCCGTGGCATAAGAGGCTCCCAGGCTTGGGGTAGAATCAGAGCTACAGCTGCTGGCCTACACCACAGCCACAGCAACACCAGATCTGAGCCACATCTTCGACCTACACCACAGCTCATGGCAATGCTGGATCCTTAACCCACTGAGTGAGGCCAGGGATCAAACCCACAACCTCATGGTTCCAGTCTGATTCATTTCTGGTATGCCACAATGGGAATTCTGAATATGTATTACTTTTGAAATTGAAGTAAACAGGTAAGCAGCAGAGGTAAAAGGTCCCAGTCATCACTTTACTTCATACACGTATTAGTCTCCTCTATGAACTCATGTTACTTTGAGTTCTTTTAAGTATTGCAGAGTAAAACAGGTTAGGTCTGTATAGTGGCCAAAAATGGAATTGATGCGTATGACTCTAGGTGTTTCCAGATGTCTGGAAACTAACTCCATATAGCTGAGGTAATCAGATAGTCAAGCCATCCTTTGACATCATGTAGCATAAAAAGGGAAAGCTTATCTGTTGTCTAGTAAGTTTGAACTTTCAACTGGGCAATATTGATGTGAACATACTAGTTAGAATAATTAACAGTATTAATGATGAACAAACTTGTCATAGATTGAATTGTGTTACCTCCACAAAAAGATATATTGAAGTTTGTGATACTTGTGAAGGTTACCTTATTTGGAAATAGGTTCTTTGCAGATGTAGTCAAGTTAAAATGAGGTCATTAGAGTGGGTCCTAAATTGATGACTGGTGTTCTCATAAGAGGGGAGTTTGGACACAGAGAAAGACATGGAAGGAGAGCTCCATGTGATGAGGGAGGCAAAGATTAGAGCTGTGTAGCTGCAAGCCAAGGAGTGCAGAGATTACAGGTGACAGCAGCAGCCAAAAAGGCATGGAATAAATTCCCCGCTAGAACCTTTTGAGAAAATGGCCCAGCCAACACTTTGATTTTAGACTCTGGCCTTCAGAACTGTAAGAAAATAAATTTCTGTTGTTTAAAGCTACCTAGTTGGTGAGTTTTTTTTTTTTAAATATATGATGATTTTTTTTTTCCATTATTGCTGATTTACAGTATTCTGTCACTTTTCTACTGTATAGCATGGTGGCCCAGTTACACATATACATTCTTTCTTTTCTTTTTTGTCCTTTTTTTTTTTTTTAGTGCCACACCTGCGACATATGGAGGTTCCCAGGCTAGGGGTCAGATTGGAGCTACAGCTTCTGGCCTATGCCAGAGCCACAGCAACGACAGATCCAAGGTGCGTTCAAGACGTACACCACAGCTCACAGCAACACTGGATCCTTAACCCGCTGAGTGAGACCAGGGATCAAACTGAAACCTCATGGTTCCTAGTCGGATTTATTTCTGCTACACCACGACAGGAACTCCACATGTATTCATTCTTTTTTCTCACATTATCATGCTCCATCATAAGTGACTAGACATAGTTCCCAATGCTACACAGCAGGATCTCATTGCTAATCCATTCCAAAGACAATAGTCTGCATGTATTAACCCCAAGCTCCCAATCCATCCCAATCCCTCCCCCTCCCCCTTGGGAACTACAAGTCTATTCTCCAAGTCAATGATTTTCTGTGGAAAGGTTCATTTGTGCCGTCTACTAAATTCCAGATATAAGTGATATATGGTATTTGTCTTTCTCTTTCTGACTTACTTCATTCAATATGAGAGTCTCTAGTTCCATCCATGTTGCTCCAAATGGCATTATCTTGTTCTTTTTTATGACTGAGTGGTATTCCATTGTGTGTATGTGTGTCTGTGTGTGTGTGTGTGTGTGTGTGTATGGACATTTGGGTTGTTTCCATGTCTTGGCTATTGTGAATAGTGCTGCAATGAACATGTGGGTGCATGTGTCTTTCAAGAATAGTGTTACTCTCACTCCCCTGGGAGCACACTCACCCTGCTGCTGCCACTGCCAAATGCTATGGGCAATGCCCAGATACTTAATCATTGTCCCTTCCCAGGAACCTGCAACTATGCAGGTGCTTTTTGCATGGTCTACAGGAGGTGGGGCCAAACCACCGCAGTTATCTCTGGCTCCAGGGGTGGGAGTGGCTCACCACCACTAGGGGTCCGTGAACAGACACCACTTGCAGCCCCATTCACCTCAAGGGCACCACAGAGGAGGGCATTGTGACCAAACACCACCTGTTGGTGCTCTGGCACCCCTGGGAACACAGCCGCCCTGCTGCTTCCACTGCCAAATGCTCTGGGCCGTACCCACATGCCTGATCTCTGTCACTTCCCAGGATCCTGCAACTAGGAACAGCCTGTGCAGCACCTCCTATGTGGGCTAGGTGAGATGGGTTTCTTCATACAAGGTCTACAGGTGCCAGGGGCAAACCACCACAGTTATCACTGACTCCAGAGGCAGTCGTGGCTCGCTCCCACTAGGGGTCCCTGAACATGCACCACCTGTGGTTCCAGCCACCTCAGAGGAGGGCATTATAATCAAACACTAGCTGTTGTTGCTCTTACTCCCCTGGGAACTCATGCACCCTGATGCTGCTGCTACTGCCAAAGTCTCTGGTTACCTTTTAGATCTGCCTAGAGCTCATTACCACTTCCCAGGGCCCTGCAATTAGGAGTAGCCTGTGCCACCTTCCTATCGGTCCTTGTTGTTGTTGAGAGCCCAATGACCAGGCACTGACTGTTGGCCCTACCCTTTGCCTCCTTCTCCCTGAAAACACACCGAGCATCCTAGGGATAACAGCCTACTCACACCAAAGAAAGGGACAGCAAATATTCAAACTCCCACACCAAAAATAAATAGTAACCACCCCCCCTACCAAATACAAACTAGTGCTCTTGCATAGAAGTAGTGATAGTTTGTTATGGCAGTCTTAGGAAACTAAAACAAAACCCAGATAATGCCAGAAGAAAAGGAGAAGGAAAATTAGCATGATTAATAAGAACCCATGTGTTGCCAAAACTACCTAACCAGTTTTTCAAATATTAACATTTGAATGACATTAATAACATTTAATAACATTTCCAGACTAATGCTTGGGAGAGAAAGAAAAAGAGAAAGCTACTTTGAAGAAGTGGCCTCAACATTTAAGCAAGCATTATACTGGATAATGTTTTAAGAAGAATATTGAAAACTTCACTAAGAGGTAGGTTTGCAAAAAATTTCAGCAAGAACCAAATTGACAGTTTACAATGTTTTGATGTTTGATAACCAGATTACTTACATCCAAATATTTTGATATTACTTTTCAGAGCCAAAAATCTGATCACATTTTCTGCAATGGGAAGGAAATTTTCTAAGGAGCCAATGCAGTGGTGAGGCACAGAGTGGTGAGGAGGAGAATCATGGGCATGGTGACTCACATGTGGGATATAGGTCATTCAGTATAGTTTCAGAGGTAGTTTTAGAAGAATAGAGGATTTTTCTAAAAGTGAGCACTTAATTCTTAAAAACATTAGTTTTGTGTTTAGTTACCAAAGTGGAAATGTATATGTTCTGTAATGTTATTATAATCTTCATCTACTAAAGGTATTAATATTTATTTGCTTGCTTGTTTGAATGCTCTAAAGCTGGAGCAATACATGCCTTTTTCTGACAGTACTTCTGCATCTTAGGTGTACTAACATGTAATTTAATAATGAAATGATCAGGATTATATAAATATGGGGGTGAGGGTAGGAGTGGTTTTTATTAAGCCATTAATTAGGTTACTTGTTGAAGTGCTTATAGAAAGTCAAAGGCTGTCCATTGAGTGCAGAAACCTCATACTTTATTCTCAGTGCTGAATGTAGAAAAGCCAACCCCATGAATTCAGCAGAAGTGCCATATGGCAATGAGAGTAAATTGCACTGAATGGAGGGGACATGTGGTACTTTGATATTATCTGATGGGCCAACTCAGTCCTGATGGCTCTGTCCTATTCAGTGAGAGACTAAAATAGGTCACCCACAAGGCATACATTGCAGTCTTTAATTTGATAAATATATACTTATTTGCACAGACTGCTGGATTTCTTTTAAGTCATGTTCCTCCCCAAGGTCATAGGTCACATGAGTATAGCTTCATCCCACAAATGAACTCCCAAAAATAGTATTTTAGTGGTATTACTGCCCAGGTGAATATAAACATACTACTGCTAAATTTTTTGGTGCTGTACATGTTGAACTTAGAACACCAAAGGGAAAGCAAACAAACCTGGAAAACAGACTGTTATTCCTTTAGTCTTTAGCTGTTCTCTGTTTTTATTTGTTTTTTTTTTTTGTTTTTTTTTTTTACTATCTTCTGTCTTAAAGTAGTAGTTGATACTCACTCTATCTTTTTCCTCATCATCACCTCATTACTTAAATCCGGCTTTTATTCCTTATTCCTTTAATTAAATGTCAACCTTGATAGACCAAATGATTGCCTAGTGGCTCAGTCTTGTGATCTTTTCCAGTCTTCGTGTTCCTGTCTTTTATAATACCATTTGGTACTATTCATTACCATCTTCTCAAGTTTTCTGTTCTCCTAGTGCCCACAAATTGGAAAAATCTGTCTCCTATGGTCTTTCTGCATCATTTTCCTTTCTCCTTCTCCTGTCCTCAAATGTAGAGAGTCTCCCTAAGGTGGTCCTCAACTCTGGGACCTACTAGAGATGTGAGGTAGTTGAAGCAAATAGGCCTCCAGCAGAGGCATTCAAATAATTCAGCTCTGACACTTATAATCGCAAAGAAAGGGAGAGTACAAGAGCTACAGAGGGGAGGAAGAGAGACGGAGAGGAATTTAAATAGAGTCCCTCTTCCATTCACTATTTCTCCCTGTGAGCATATGTCTACAAGTGTGGGAGCAATAAATTTATCTCTTTAGTTGAATGTGTGCCCAGTTATGTCTCACACTATGAGCATCCATCGCTCAGTGCTGTGTGGTTCTCATTGTTTAAATGGTCAGGAAGAATTTTTTTTTTTAATTACACTTTAGTCCCTATACTTCTCTATCTGAAGTTTTATTGAAGGAAGAGCTAACGGCTCCAGGGCTGGAGGAAAAAGTGGTTGGGTTGGACCCACTTGATGGATGAGTTAAGGGCCCCTAAGGGTGTTTTTGAATCTACAAGATATTCATTGACTTTAACGTTTAACCCCCTGGATGAGATGAAATGTCACTGATTTTAAGTAATTTACTCAATGTCTCTGAAGCTTAGCATGAAAATGCCCTTCCTGAGGTTATAATCAGGTTCTAAGCCTCCCTAAAACACACAATGGATGTGTCTACACGCATAACTGAATCACTTTATTGTACACCAGAGATTATCACAACATTGTAAATCAACTATACTTAAAAATGAGAAGAAGAAAAATACTACTGCAGAACATTCCATTGACCTGAAGCTTTTTGTTGGGGGGCGGGGAGGTTAACCATCTAAATGATTTTAAACTTTAATATTTTGGTGTAATTTTAAATTTACAAAAATTTTCAAGTGTAATATAAGGATTTCTCCTTTTTCCTTTTATCTAGATTCTCTATTAATATTTTTCCATATTTGCTTTATCTCTTATTTAATACATAAATAGATTACATGTATATAAATAAGATATATGTCTTCTCAATTCTGAATTCAGTGAATTCACATTGGTGGCCTAAAATTGGCCATGGTGGGAGCATTTATACCACAGAAGTCAGCAAACATGACAGCCAGGGTTTTGATTTTTTTTTTTTCCCCAGAAAGCTCATTTACCTGTATTACCACTGCCTTTACCTCTAAATATTTCACACATCTAAGAATAAGGACATTCTCTTACCCTGTTATGGTAAAAAGACCAACATAAGAAAATTTAACACTGATATAATGCCCTTATGTCATCCAAGTCTATGTTAAATTTCATCAGAGTCCAATAAAGTCCTCTTCCATTCTTTGTCTTTATGACCTTGACATTTTTGAAGAATACAGGCCAATTTTAGTTTATCAAACATGTCTCCAGAAATTGTGAAATGTCCCCTTGGAGGGTAAAATCCCCCCATTTGAGAACCACAGTCCTGGGACATTGCTAGCTAGGCTTGTTGGGTCACCCAGCACTGTTGTCAGTTCAGAGGCTCTGCCCTTGGTGGTTGTGTGATCCTGAGCAAGTCACAGTCACTCTGCCTACTTTCCTTTGCAGTTAAATAAACTCTATTTCTGATTCTATAAACATACCTCATGTGGACCAAAGCGAGAGGGTAGTTCAAAAGTGTTTAGCTCTTCTTATCTAGCTATTTAAAAAGCAAACTCTTCACAGAAAATTCCGCAAATGTCTGGTAATTTTGCTATTGTGAGGATGTATGGGATGAAGTAGGTCAGAGGTGCTGAGGAGGACTAAATGAGCCTCCCAGGGAAGAAGGTATTATCTGATATGTACAGGCATTTGTGGAATTTTCTGTGAATAGACTAAACCTGGGCTATGTAACATAGTGACCTTTTTTTCTAGATGACTTTATTATATATGAATAAAAAATATGTTTTCCCACACACACAAAAAAAAGCAAACTCTTATTGCCCATTTGAAATAAGCAATGTTTGTTTGGCCTAAAGTCCAACCTTGAGGCTCTACTCTAATCCTCACTCTACCTTGGTGCCCTTCAGGCCTCAGCTGTCACAGCCTTAAGGGTGCTGTCTCATATCAGAAGTCACAAATTCAGATGCTGATGGTCAAGGCAAAAATGTGGCATATGGAATAAGCTTGTATAAGACAATGAGTACTGAGGCCCATAGAGAAACAAAGTCAGAGGCCCTGACTAGAGGCTTTTGAATCACATTTTTAGAAGACAAAAGGTATATCTGAACTACCTTTCTTGCGAAGAGTAGGTTAGGGACTCGTGGACTAAAATGATCTCTGCCATCTCTTTCAGCTATAGAGTCACTTTTTATTTCTACTAGCTCAAATACTCTTTAGTCCTTCCCCCATCGAGACCTTCTAAAGTTGTAAATATCTATCAAAAGTTACAGAAAGCCAACACATTTTTTTGTACTCCAATACTCTTAACAGTCCAAGCAAGAATATTCAAAGTTGAAGCTAAATGTGTTGTTTTATTAACCAACCAAATAGCTCTTGTTGTAGCCCCATGCATGGTGAATGTTTTGTACCATCCCTTAAAAGATGTTAATGGAAATACTTTCATGTGTTTTTTCATTCATCTATCCCATCAATAGATGTTTATATAACACCTCTTCTTTGTCACTTTAACTGTGCTGTGGTTTTGGGAGCACATGGAAAGAAAAGGATATATAAAATGTACAACTAAATAGCTTGTTTCAATTTTGTACAGGCAGTTTCATTTTTCCAATAAGCTCTGCAGAATCATCAAGAACCAAGTATGAATATTTATATTTGGCGAAAGGGCAAAGAAAAGAGATCTGTAGCACCCCTCCTCCCCACCCCCTGCCCCCACGGGCCTTCATAGAGAATGATTCCTGACTGTGCCAAAGTGAGAACTCAGGAGTTAATTTAAGAAGGCACTTAAAATCTGATATGAGAAATTTTTCTCTGTAAAAAGAACAATATCCTGAGGCAAGCAATTATCTGCTGAAATGAAAACAGAAAGACAAGCCATAGGATAATAGCTGAAACCACAAAACCCAGAAATATTTATCAGTGGTAATTTTTAAAAATGCAAAATTAATCTAAGTCCTCTAGAATTTTCTGTCAATTTATTTCTGTTTTTTTTTTTTGGCAAAAATTCTGCAGCCTAAGTAGCAGGCAATTTTATAAGTGATGTAGAAAAAAAGACCCATCCTTTTCCCACTGTTATAAGGGGAAATTCAGAGAGATTCTGTATTGAAAGCCCAGATATATTTATTTGGATGTACACTGACTTTCTGAAATGACTGCCCTTTCTGAATGCTAAGATATAAACGTAAAAGGATAAGGAAGCTATGACTAATCGTAGGTAATTGCCATAAATTGGAGCTGCACACTAGGGTAGGAGGAATAATTACTTCTGGAGAGTTTATCGCTAGCAATTTTAAATCCAAGGGGACACCATTGAGGCCAGTTTTCCATGCACAAGCACAATGACTGGTAGTGAAATTAATGACCATTTGATGGCTACTGGATAAAGCCTGGGAAAGGGAGAACATTGTTTCAATTCAGAAACTGGTTGCACTGCACCTCTGGAAGAATCCCTAGAGATCATATAATCCAGTCTCATCTTAGTATAGAAAAGGAAACCAAGGCTCCTAGTGGTAAAACCACCTGGACAAGTCATAAAGAGTGGTCTTCTGACTCCTTCTTAGTGTTCTTTCTTCTTCAGCTTGCCTCTCAAGATGGTCAATTAATTACCTCTTCTGTTAACATAGATTCACAGTTGGAATTCAGAACCTAATTGGTTACTGAGCTTAATCTGGCATTCCTGACGCTAAGACTGACTTTCAACCTGAATCCTTTCTAGGTCAGTTATCTGACTGCTAGTTCATGTGGCTGCACCCCAACTGAAACATTCAGGGAGTGGATTAGATTTTAAAATTTACTATAGCTGACAGAAAGCTGAAGTTTATTTAAGTGTGATTTTTCTGTCTTGAAAATATTTAGATCATAGCCTTTGGAACTTTTGAAGATATTTATTCTACATTTTTCTATTTACTGAGTGCCCTGACATCTTCCAGACTGATTATGGAATTCAGCAGGGGCTGATGACATTTACTTTTTCCATCTAATCTCTCAGAATCAAAGGTGCTCCCTTGGGTGGTACTGAAAGCATTACAGCCTACTTGGACTGCTGGATTTTTTTTTTTTTTTCATAATAATGTTTATCAATAGTATCCACAAAATAACATCTAGGATTTAAAACATGCTTATAAAAACTGGAAGTTTGCAAGATAATGTTAGACAAGTTTTAGTCTGTTAATATTAAAATAAAATTGTAGAATTTGAGGAACAATTTCTAAATTGGTGATTTATGTTGAATCATTGGGAAGTGTGATATGTTGAACACAATGGATAAACACACATTGAAATTTAGATGTCACACAGATTTATTTTAACCTCCCCAAATCTGAATTAAGGATTTTCATGTTTTTATTATATAATTATTTGGTAGGTCACACAGAGAAAGACAAATATCATATGATATCACTTATACGTGGAGTGTAGTAAAATGATACAAAAGAACTTGTATAAAAAAGTCACAGATTTCAAAACCAATCTTACAGTTATTAAAGGTAAAACCATTGGAGTGAGGGAAGATTGGGAGGGTGGGAATAACATCTGCACACTACTATGTAAAATAGATAATTAACAGGACCCTGCTGGATAGCCCAGGAAAATCTACTCAATAGTTTGTAATAACCCATATGGGAAAAAAGAATGGATATATTTATATGTATGACTGATACACTTTGTTGTACACTTGAAACTAATTCAACATTGTAAATCAACGATACTCCAATAAAATTAAATTTAAAAAAAGTAATTTAACACACACACACAAAAATTGATACATACATACTAGGGAAATTTTGAAAATTCAGAAACATAAAGGAGGAAGTAATAGAAAATTACCTATAATACCACCACTTACAGTAAATCAATGTTATAAAAGATATTTAAAAATTAATTCAGGAGTTCCCGTCGTGGCGCAGTGGAAACGAATCTGACTAGCAACCATGAGGTTGTGGGTTCGATTCCTGGCCTCTGTCACAAGAATCCTGCTTGTGTAAGAGAGGAAACCATGTATACAAACTACAGATATACTATATTAAGAAACTACTTGAAGTTAACCTATTTATAGTCTTATTGTCTTATATAGGATTTGGGATGTTAGGTGATTACATAAAAAAATAAGGAGATAGCAAGTGGAGTGAGTGATTAGGAGAAAAATAAGGGTAGGGTCATCAAGTGGACAAGGCAGAGAACATCTGACACAGTGACCTAAGTGCTGGCCACATTTTTGGATCTGAGTTCTAGCCATTGAGTTGAAAATAGAAATGTGGGTGGTGGCATGATTCACAAAATCCGTAATAAACAAAATCCATAAAATATATATAACTTCCGTAAGAGTGTCTTGGACAACATTCCTATATGTGATGATAAGCATTTCTTTAAAATGATCCCTTGAAAGAGATCAGTGGTCCCTTACCAGGAAGTCATTGCCGTGAGCTACTGTGTAGGTTGCAGATGCGGCTTAGATCTGCCGTTGCTGTGGCTGTGGCATGGGCCAGCAGCTGTAGCTCCAATTCGACCCCTAGCCTCGGAACTTCCATATGTCACAGACATGGCTCTAAAAAGCAAAGAACTCCCCCCCCCCCCCCACCAAATACACTGTGGAGCAGCCACAGAACCCAATAGTAATTCCTAGCTGGGATGTCCACTGCGAAGTACTATTTACATAGGTGGGGCAAAAGAAGGATAATATATGTAATAAAAAGATAAAGAATATCTGAGAATTAATGAATCCTGCTAGTATCAGAGCTGGAAAGAATTAGACTGAGAAGGCATCTTGAAGATTGTAAGTCCCTATATGTACTATTATATTTAAAATGCAATATTCTGGATTTCCCTGGTGTCTCAGAAGGTTAAGGATTCAGTGTTGTCACTGCTGTGGTGCAGGTTCAGTTGCTGGCCCACGAACTTCCACAACATACCACATTTGGAGCAAAACAAAAACAAAAACAAACGAACAAAAAACCAAAACACTAAAGTGCAATATTACATGCTAAATGACTAAATGGAGATCAAGTGTATAGAAATTCTATTCCCCTCTGAATTCTCAAATGTGGACACACATGGCACTAGTACCAAACTAAAGGAAAATGTCTGGATTAGTGCTTTATAGATAGAGGTTTGTAACTATCCTCCAATCATGCATAAAAAACACATGTTACTAAAACCTGTTCTGAGAGAGGACTAAAAATATTAACTCATTTTCTAGAATTAAATGGTTTTTCAATTGTGTTTTTAAAAACATTTCTTGTGTTGAAGTTAAGATGTTGGAATTAACATCAGTATTCATCTAATGATGCAGGACCTTAAAGAGTTATTTAGGAATAGCTTTTTCAGAGAAGCCACCTGGAACATGTCCCCAGTGATATAAAATCCTTTCTAAGCAGAGAACTTTATATTGTTTGAACTCATTTTGTCATGATTCCAAGACAAAAAGAGACACTATTTGCCAGACTATATCAAGATACAATGAAGGCAAGTTAAAGGAAAACAGTTTTCATTGTCACTGAGATTAGTCATGTAAATATGATGCCACTTGTATTATGCATTGCCTTCACTGATTGGGATTCCTGCTGTCTGCTTAATAAGTTAAACTAAGATAGCAAAAGGGCACATATCTTTGGTCTTTTGTCAGAATGTTTAAAAAAAAAGCCAGCACAACTGAGTGGTTAATTTGTTGTTATTTTGTCAAATCAATTAAGAAAAAAGAGTCCATCATCAAGGAATGACCCATTTGTCAATTTGAAGATCTCTATAAACGGCAGAGCAAGAACAGCTTGGATGGCACAGCCCTGTGGGTCATTTTATATTTAGCACCGTGATTGGCTTTACTTCTTTCCCTTTATAAGTGGTATGGAATTTAGGACGACTCAGGCTGCCAACTCCTTTGCACTCTGGTTTTAGGAACCAGAAATTCCCACTTCGGAGTTAAAATATCTGTTTGCAGCTCATTATAGTTGTTTACAGGGTCTGTCTTACCTAATGGGTAGGTTGGAAGCCACCGATACTTCTGTGTTGAACAAAACATCATCCAGGCAGGGGGAAAGGACAGGGTCTTTGTGTGATTATTAGCTGTTAAAAAAATTCTCTGATTCCCAGTTTCCTTGTCTTTAAAATGGGGATAAAGATCCCTAATTTTAGGGTAATTTGTGGATAAAATATAGTAAATAGAACAAGTGCTTTATATGTAGTAGCTGCTCAATAAAGACGATTAATTATATCCAAATACTTATGATCCCATTAACCTGTAGCCAGTCCTAGAAAAGACTATGACTGAAATGTCTTTGGGAAGTCATTAAGCCTGACTGAGCAGTCCTTTACTTCTATATGTCAGTATGTCATCTACTTAGGTGATTCTTTCAACTCAGCAGCAGAGAGAACCCAAGGATGAAGTTAGTGGCCTTGGGCACAGTTTAGTGTTTGACTACTCTGATAATACTTGTTGACAGTAAAGAATACAGAATCATGGGAGAGACAGAGACAGGATAAAGGGGTTGACAGGAGTTGCCTTTGATTCTGGAAGCAGCAGGATTGTTGTTGAGGAGCCGGAAACCACTGCTGTCAGTGGGTACCAGCTACTTCTTAGGCAATGGCTTATGAGGCAGCTAATGCAGTTGGTCTTTAAAAGACTTTACCCTTGAAGTGCAGAAGAACAACTGAAACTGTAAGGCCAGCTACCTCCAGTCAGGATTTACTACAGAGAGAAAGTGGAAGGCACTGCTGCCTGTGAAAAGTGGTGACTTAGCCACCTGCTTAAGGCAGAAGGCAGGTGCCTTGCAAAGAGTATTTTCTCCCATCTCACAAATGGTGTAACACCAGCTTTGTGCATAAACTTGCTGTTATTCACGTCTCAGGAATTCCATCTGGGTTAAAATATTGTTTCCATCATATTCTACAAACCAGAAAATGTTTGAACAATTCAGGTCAAAACAGCCATAGTTTTGTTCTTTGTTTACTCAAATTGAATGTACTTCTCCGTGTCATTTACAGATTTAGAAATTAAGTTTTTCAGCTTCAATAATTGTTGGCTTTTAGACAATGATTTAATTAGCAAAGAATGTGATTTGAGGGAGTTCCTGTTGTGGCTCAGCAGAAATGAATCTGACTAGCATCCATGAGGACCTTGGATCTCTGACCTTGCTCAGTGGGTTAAGGATCTGGTGTTGCCATGAGCTGTGATGTAGGTCTCAGACGCAGCTCGGATTTGATGTTGCTGTGGCTGTGAAGTAGGCCAGTGGCTGCAGCTCTGATTTGACCCCAGCCTGGGACCCTCCATATGCTGCAAATGTGGCCCTAAAAAGACCAAAAAAAAAAAGAATGCAGGGACCTTGATAACATGTAATTAGAGGTGCTTATAGTTAACACTCTTCTTTGCATCCAACTTACAGAAGGCTTGTCCAAGTGGTTAGTCCAGTTTTAAATCCACATTTATCAATGATTAAAGGCATAAATAAAAGGTTAGAAGCCAATGGGAACAGTTTAGTAATTTCAGATGATAAAATGCCAGGTATTGTTATAGCCTAAAATATGTGACATGTATGTATGCATATTTGTATGTATGTATACCAGGTTACATATATATATATATATATATATATATATATATATATATATATATATATATATATGTTTGTGTGTATGTGTGTGTATAACATCCTCTTTTTTTATTTATTTATTTTTTAATTTTCCCACTGTACAGCAAGGGGGTCAGGTTATCCTTACATGTATACATTACAATTATATTTTTCCCCCACCCTTTCTTCTGTTGCAACATGAGTATCTAGACAAAGTTCTCAATGCTATTCAGCAGGATCTCCTTGTAAATCTATTCTAAGTTGTGTCTGATAAGCCCAAGCTCCCGATCCCTCCCACTCCCTCCCCCTCCCATCAGGCAGCCACAAGTCTCTTCTCCAAGTCCATGATTTTCTTTTCTAAGGAGATAACATCCTCTTTTTATTGAAAGTGCCTTGTAGTCAGGACCTGCATTGTCTTTTAACCTTGAGTGTAGTGTTGGCACATAACCAATTAGCAAATGTTTGTAGAATTAATTAATTTTGTCCTATTTTATAAGTAGTACAAGTGAACACTCAGCCATAAAATGTGTGCCATATACTATACATGTATTAAACTGTTTTGGACTCACAAAAATGCTGCAAAGTAGGTGCTATTACTATTATCCCATATTTCAGTAGAAGAAGTTGAAGCACAGAGAGGTCAAGTAACTTGCTCAAGTTTGTACAGACAATTAAAGGCAGAAGTGGTGTTTCAGCCTAGGTTTCTGGCTTTAGTGTCTGTACTTTTAACTGTTCTGTCATGATATAGAGACACAGAATTTTATGCTACAGTGATGCTAAATTGGTCTGTAGGAGTCCCCTGCAGTAGCCAATGACAGTTTATGAGAATTGAAATGAGTAAAAATAAGTTTCTGGCTGTATATTACTTCCTTTTGTGAAAACACATAGATGTCAAGTACGGCCCAATTTAAAATACAACCTGTAATATAGGTCATACACAAATTTCACTCTAGGAGTCCTGGGTGGCACTTTAAAAATTGGTAGTCAACCTTCAGAATAGCTAAAACTGAGGTACAAGAAGGGTTTGTGGGGAGGCTGATACAAACCCACATGGCATGCATAAAAGGACTCTGAGAGTGTATGTGCTAGGCACAGAGCTACTACCTGTAGCTGTCCAGTTTTCCCAACACCACTATTGAAGAGACTGTTTCTCCTTCATTCTACATTTTTGCTTACCTTGTCATATATTAGTTGACCGTATATGCTTGGGTTAATTTCTGGACTTTTCTGTTCTACTGGTCTATATTTCTGTTTTTGTGGCAGTACCATACTCTTTTGATCACCATAGCTTTGTAATAAACTCAGGGAGCTTGATTCCTCCAGTTCTCTTTTTCTTTTTTAAGACTGCTCTGTCTATTCAGGGTCTTTTGTGTTTCCACACAAATTTTAAAATATTTTGATCTTGGTGCTGAAAATATGACTCAGTTTTTGGACTTAAACTCATATATTTTAGAGTTTATAGTGCATTAATGTACATTGTCTCATTGAACAGATTCTGAGAGCTTGAAATGTATGTTTGATCCTTTTTTAAAAGTAAGAAAAGAGTCACCTTTTGTATTCTTCAGGTTGTTCCAAGCCTTGTCATCCCTCTTTAGTTTCCACATTCATAATGGCAATAACACACCTTCTACCTACTTTATTGGATTTTTGCACAATTTAAAATCAAGTGACTGATTAAAACTAATAAAAATAAAATTAATATACAAATCCAGTTTACTAATTAGAAAAATATATATATTTGTCTTTTTAGGGCCGTACCCATTGCACATGGAAGTTCCCAGACTAGGGGTCTAATTGGAGCTATAGCTGCTGGCCTACTCCACAGCCACAGCAATGTGGGATTTGAGCTTCATCTGTGACCAACACCATAGCTCACAGCAATGCTGGATACTTAACCCACTGAGCAAGGCCAGAGATAGAACCACATCCTCATGATACTAGTTGGGTTCATTACAACTGAGCCACGATGGGAACTCCTAGACATAAATATTTACAACCACAATTTTAAAGCAATTTCTTATTGCCTTTCATTTTCTTTGTTTATTTCCTTTCACTCCAATAGAGAAGACTGTACCAAAGTAATAGAGTTTCCCAAGTCCCACAGCTGTAAGTAGTAAAAAGTTATAACCAAACCACAGTGTTTATATAGAGGTATCATCTCAGCGTCATGTTTCTTTTCATCTAAATATTTAATTGGCCAACATAATTTAAAAGGAACTGTAAAATGTGGGACCACAGTATTGCACTAATCTCTAGTGTGGAATATTATGATAGCTGTGTCTACATAAAAGCAATGGCTAACATGTTTGAATAGGCAATTTTGTTCCCCAACAATATACTAGACACATAAACATTTAATATGCTTATGAGGCACGTGTGTTTACTCTAGAAACACTGCACTTAGTAGATCTAACACTCAAACCTCTGAAAAGTTAGTGAAGTCTCTAAATGAAGCTTAGGGTTTTAAATCTTACACCTTCTAGCTACCACCATATTTTAAATTTCCTCTTTACTGTCAACTATAAAAAAAGTTTTTTTATTGTTATTTCCCCAAAACAATTAATTTTTTACTGTATAGCAAAGTGACCCAGCTACACATACACATATACATTCTTTTTCTCCCATTATCATGCTCCATCATAAGTGACTAGACATAGTTCTCAGTGTGAAAGAGAAATAGAAACTATATATTTTCACTGCTTCATTTTCCATTCATTCCTCAGTGAATTACAGTGTGGCTTTCAACCCATTCACTGTCTTTTCAAGTTTATGTATTAATTCTTAGGTGGTAAGGCCAATGGACACTGTTGAATTCCTGTATTTCTGATGTCCCACACTATTTGACACTATTTTTTTGAAACTGTCTCTTACCTTTGAATATATGTTTCCCTTTTCTCTTGATGTCTCTTCTCTAGATGCCCTAATTTAATCTCATTATTGAGCTCAACTTACTTGGCTTCCCTACCCTTTAGAAGTTGATGATGGAAAAGATTCTGTTTTTGATCTTTAACTTTCTCATCCTGGTCATATTTTTATCTATTTCCATACCTTCATAATTACCTCTACATTCAGCAATTCCAAAACTTCTGCATATCTGTATGTCTTTATCCTAGACTTCTCCCTTACATTGCACACCTCTATAGCTCTTTACTGAAACTGTGTAATTCATTACTGAAAATTTAAATATCAGTATTCCATTCATTCATCTATGTATCTATCCATTTATTCACTTAACATAGCTTTTTATGTGCTCCATAAGCATGATAAAAATAACATGTGAAAACCACTCTTAACATAGCATCTTTTCTCCTTTATTTTCTATGTGGTGACTGGAAATGTCATCTACCTGGTTGTACAAGTTAAAAAAAACCTGGTGATGTATTTAATATATTAAGCTGCAATCTCTAGAGTGGGAACCTTGCCTTGGTATTTTTAAATTCTCCTCAGGTGTTTCTAATGTGTATCCAGGGTTGAGATCTGCTATAGACCAGTGCTTCACCAAATCTAGTGTGCAAAAAAATCACCTAAGGATCTTGTTAAACTGCAAATTCTGATTGAATAGGTTTGAGTCATGGCCTGAGGTTCTGCATTTCTATCAAGCTCCCACATGACAGCAGATGCTGTTTGTCTGCAGGCAAACTTTTAATATTAAGATTCTAGATGACTTTGTGATAATATCACCAGTTTACCTGCCCTTTCTTAGAATTCTTTGGTGGAATGTGTGAAACATTCCAAAGAAAAAAATGTAGGTTCTTTTACCCATGTGTCTAACAGTGAACCTTTTGTGCCTCAATTTATTTATCAAACTCTGAAACTAGATGTATCTAGATATTTTTCCCACCATGAACTGGTTAAATTAGGCAGAAAAATTAGAGTAAATTAGGATTAAATGGGAATAGAGTGATACAGTGGGGGTGTATTCCAATTATTAATTTATTCCTTGCTGGCTCACAGATCATCAATTCAAATCCCCCCCCCTTTTTTTTTCACATTCTCCTATATTTTGAGGTTCCCTGGTAGACCAAGTCTAGAACAAAAATGTCATAGGAGTATTCTAAGAAAAGCGGCTTAGGAGTTCCCGTTGTGGCTCAGTGGTTAACGAACCCGACCAGTAACCATGAGGCTATGGGTTCAATCCCTGGCATTGCTCAGTGGGTTAAGGATCCGGCGTTGTGATGAGCTGTGGTGTAGGTTGCAGACGCGGCTCGGATCCCACATTGTTGTGGCTCTGGCGTAGGCCGACGGCTCCAGCTCCGATTAGACCCCTAGCCTGGGGACCTCCATATGCTGCGGGTGCAGCCCTAGCAAAAAGGCAAAAAAACAAACAAACAAACAAAAATCAAAAAAGAAAGAAAAGCGGTTTAAAGAAAACAGAGGCTTTTATTTGAGTGGTTTTTGTTTTTTTTGTTTTTTGTTTTTCATTTTTTTTTTAACCAATAGGGAACAGTCAGTATCTCCCTAGGAAATGAGAATTTGGTTCACTCATGATGGTCAATGGTGCCTCAACTCCTATGTTTATCTCAGTGATGTTCTTAGTCATGACATCTTGCACTTGACACCCAACCTGATGTTTTTGAACTTGGCCTGAGTGCCTCATCACATTTCAAACACTGCAGGTCACCATTAGTCTGAATAATTAAGAGCTGGGTAAGTCTTTCCCTTCCAAGATGCTGTCACGAATTTGAAGTTTTCGGAAAGAATTTAAGTAATTTGGATAACTTTGAAAACTCTTTATTGAGATTGATCAGATTAGACTTTTAAACAAAGATGCTTTTAAAACAAAAGATTCATGGGCAAGCAAGTTTTCAAGATAGTTTCTTTTAGAAAAATCTTATCGTTAACTCAACCTAATCTTAATTTGTCTTTTCAAGAAATCTACAAATTAAAAAAAAAATAGATTTTAAACTTCTATTCCCTTCCTTCACCATAAGCTGTTGATAATATATTTGCAGTCATTTAGTATTATCAAATCAGTACCTTCAAACAAACGTGACTGTCTGTTAATTAAAAGCCTAAGCAAGGCAAACATCCACTGAGAGCGATACTTCATTTTTTGGGGGAAGGGGATAAAATTTAATTGCCGTAAATAAAACTTAAATGAATCTGATCTTTTGTACATTTAAAAAATTGAACCATTTAAATGGTGACTTAGACATGGCTTTATGGTTTATCAAGTTCAGAAGATAACACTAATTTCAAAGCTTTAAAATTCCATTGAAATGCAACCAGCCAGTTTTTTAAATATTTAAGAAAGCAAATGATGCTCCATCACTTCATAGACTCTACAAGCTGTTGTAGCCTGGGCTAAAAATGCTATTTTCTATTGAGCCCATTCTTAATAAGAAAATAGCTGTAAATATCCTCTTTCCTGTTATGAGGATAGAGTCCTTAGACATTTTTGTTCAAAGTCTTATTGAAGTTCAAGGTCAATGCCTGGCTTCTGTCAGATAATAAATGTTGGATGAATTTAAGTTATGAGAGTGCTTCCTAGTTCCCATTCTAGGGTACTGTGGAAGTGCCAGTTGTCAGTGAACTCTTTGAGTTCAGCCTCTTGCATGGAAACAGTTTATTGATTTACAGATGTGAAGCAGAAAGAGTTCCAATCTCTCTAAGTTATCTTTGTCCTGGGTATGCCTCCATCATAACATCATACCCTGAACTTTTTTTTTTTTTTTTTGTCTTTTCAGGGCTGCACCCGTGGCATATGGAAGTTCCTGGGCTAGGGGTCGAATTGGAGCTGTAGCTGCTGGCCTATGCCACAGCCACAGCAACATGGATCCAAGCTGTGTCTGCCATAGCTCATAGCAATGCCAGATCCTTAACCCACTGAAGAGGCCAGGGATTGAACCCATATCCTCATGGTTACTAGAAGGGTTTGTTACCACTGAGCCATGATGGGAACTCCCCCATTTTATTTTATTTATTGATTTTGGCCACACTTGCAGCATGTGGAAATTCCTTAGCCAGGGATTGAACACATACCACAGCAGTGACCTGAGCCACTGGAGTGATAACACCAATGCTTAACTGCTGAGCCACCAGGGAACTCTCTGGATTTTCCATTTTAAAATTAAATGTGTGATTACATCTGTAATGAATGTAATTTCCTTTAGATTGTAAACTCCATGACAAAGAGGGGAATGAACAAAGGGCACTTGTCTTTTCCCATCAAACAATACACATTTCAGGACTATACAGAGATTATTTTCTACATGAGGTCTTAATCAGTGGAAAGAGCCAATTAGGCACCAACAAACTTCCCAGGGTGAGGTTATAGAAATGCCAGTTATTTCCTCTGTTAATAACTTCTTTGCTTTTGCCACACTTCCTTCTGAAAGTTTTGCTCCCACAGATCCTGCTGAATGAGCATTCATTTGATCCCATCCTCCTGGTTATGACTGGCAAGACTGGGGATGGACAAGTATCATAGGGTGAGACAATCATATTCTTTATTTCAGATGTAATAGTTAGGTTCTGTTTTTCTTCCTTGGGGCCAAACTATCCCCTCAGTGGGACTGAGCCACTGGGCAGTAGGCCTACTAGGAATCTTGGCTGGCTGGCAGAACATGGTGCCCAGGGAATATGTGGATGTCACTTAAGCCCAGAATAGGCTAGTAGTTAGGACTGGATGTAGTGGGGGTGAGCAGAAAACATGAAGAGACACATATACACCATGGTTAATAGTAGGAAGCTCTGGCCTAAGGTACCATGTCCCGATTGTAAAGTGAAGGGTTCATGGGAAGACCCACATCCTCATTATGATTGGTAATATTCATTTCTAGGGCTGCTGTAACAAATTACTACAAACATGGTGGCTAACAATAGGTGTGTAATTTTTCAGGGGTCTGGAGGCCAGAAGTCTGATGTGAAGGTGTCAGTAGCATTGATTCCTTTTGGAGGCTCTGAGGAAAAATCTGCTTCTTGACTCTCTCCTGGTTTCTGGTGGTGTTGGCAGTCCTTGACCTTCCTTGGTTTGTAGGTGCCTCATTCCAATCTCTGCCTCTGTCTTCACAGTGTCTTTCTCTTTGTCTTTTTCCTGTGTTTCCAATCTCTAGCTCCTTTCTTTCTAGGACACCAGTCATTGGATTTAGGGCCCACCCTAAATCTAGGATCATCTTATCTTGAGATCCTTTATTATATCCACAAAGACATTAATCCTAAATGAAAGTTCACATTCATGGGCTGGAGGTGGTTAGGACTTATCTTTTTTAGTTCATTAGCGAAGCCACTGTATTGGCAAAAGCAGGACTGAACCTTAGGTCAGAAAAACAAGGGTACATACAGATAAGGCACCAAGTCATAACTTGGGCACAGAAAAAAGGAAACAATCTAACTTCAGGAACTCAAATTCAAGGTTAAAATAGGATCAGTAGTAAATAGAATGAAAGCTTGGTTACTGGTCTAGGAAGGTTCTTTTCATGTTCTAACAGATTAGAAACAAACTTTGTCAAATAGCCTGGGACATAGAATATCCACCAGCTGCAACAGGGCAGTCTCATTATTAATTCCTAAAGGCAATGATCTGGGAGCTATAGATTCAGTAAAATAAAACAGACACAGACACAGAATTTTTAAAAAACTTAACAACTTGGTTATGGTTTAGCTAGTAGTCATCACAGAATTTCTAACAGGCTTTTTGACATTTTTTCTTTGTTTATTCCACAAATAATTTCCCTAAAGTTAACACAAATTCTGACTTTCCCCTTTGCTCCAACCCCCCAAATAGGAAAATGGATCATGAATTTTGTAAAAAAACAAACAAAAAAAACCAGCTAGAAATAGCTTGATTAAACTTTAAAATCTTTACTGATTTCCTTTTAAAGCTTCCTTAGCATTTGAATAACTTAAAAAAAAACTTTTTAGTACATAATCTTTAAAAGTGTGTATCACAGATACCATCAATTTCTCATTTTCTCAGCAGACAGACATCTCCTGAACACTGAACTTCTTATTCCATCTTTAGGAAATTTCTTGAGCAATGATGTCCCGCTTTTAAAGATATTAAAATATGCTCTAACACTCTCAGAAACATATGTCTTGTCATTCTAAATTGGGTCTTTTTTTCCCTACTGTCTCCCAAAAAATGGAAGAAAAAAATTGATGAAATTGAACAGTTTCATTTTTCTGTAAATGAGTAGTGCAGTTTGGAATAGACATGAACAGTGGCAATCACCTGACCTCAAGGACTAGTGGGTCAGAGAAGCCTAATCAAAATTTACAAAAATCACTATTTCAGGATACGATGACATTTCTTCCATATCCAAATAGTGTGTAGCTTGATGTACCACGTTTGTTCAAATGACAGGCAGCTCTCTCTGTCTTTAAGAGCAAATATATTTCCTCAGCTCCAAAGAGTGGATGTCACTGATTTGGTGCTTGAGGAACCAAGGTTTTTGGAGTCAGGGTGCAGTGTGCAGTCATGGCTGAGATTTTGGCCAGGTTCCCCACTGCCTCAGAAAATGACCAACTGCCCTCTAGGTAGCTTAAAGCAACAGTTCTCTGCTGAGTTACCGGAGGTTAACAACCCTCATCAAGTGCTACATCCGGTCAGGTTCTGATGGTGTCATCACTGTCCACGAGAAGACATAGGCTTTGTACCCTGGCTACCGACAGGAAATCAAAGGGTCACTTTCCCCTCTTTGGTCAGTTCACAAGAAAAGAACTCCCAAATGGCCATTTCATAGAAGCCCTTGCATAGTGCTTGCATCTTTTTGATTTTCTCTCTCAGTAGATATTTTAGAAAGCTTTTGGAAAATGCAGTTAATCTATTCCAAAGGTCACAGCAACAAAGGTTTCTGCTCCATTGCTATAGCCATGCTTGGCCAGGCTTTAAAATTTCAATCTTTGTGGGTTTTTTTTTTTATTTTTTATATATCAACTGTACAGCAGTGAATGAAAATGACTGGTGTTCAAGGCTACAGATGAAATAGGACAGTTGCTCTGTGTGTATTAGGTTGTATAGAAATCGAGTTCCCGTATTTCCTAAACTGAACATCAGTTCTGTTGTCTGACAAATATGAATGACCTCATGAAGACAATGGGATAGATTATTTGAAATCAAGAATGTTATGGGCAATCTGAGAGGTTCTCTACATTCAAGAGGCTTGACTTCATTCAAATTTGGTGAAAGCTAAATGACTCATATGTGTTTAGGTTCATAGCCTGGGTAGACTGTTACTGCATGTTATTGCCTGCTTTCTTTCTTATCAGTCTGGTCTAAAAGGCATCTTTAGAGGTGCCACATTTCCTCAGCCAACCATTAGTAATGGAGAAATGTGATGCCTATTTGCCAATCAAATATAATGAGCAGATTAGTGAAAAACATTCCAAGTTCCCCTAAGTAATGATCTTACCACTATTTCTCAAGTCACCAGGATGGTTTGACATGAAGGTGACTTAGGGTATTCATTGATATGAATTTAGTTAATTTGCTCAGTTTCCAGCCTGAGGAAACCATGCAAACAGCACTTTTCACTTTCTGGTCAGGTTTTTTAAAACCCCAATGTTATTATATGCACCAGAAACACAAATTGAGAAATAAAGAGTTGGTGAATATCTTTAGCCCATCAATTGATGAGAAGGCTAAAACACACTGGTGTTATGTAGTTGATCCATGCCAATTATTGCAAACTATCAGATCTGCCCTGCTTTTGGTCAGTTAACAGTAACATTGACAATAATAATAATGTGTGCCAAGTGCTTTTCATTAATTCTTGCAATCAATTTTTACAGTAACCCTGTGAGTTAGATTGTGATGTTTTCCTTTGAGTTAGATTATAATGTTTCAAGGAAATGAAGCTGAGGATCCGAAAGATTAATTAACTTCATGGTCACATGATGTGGAATAAGTGGTGGAACCAGGACCTGACACTGAAGCAGCTTGCACATGTTCTCTGAGCCTCTCTGGTCCTTAGGCAACCATTTCTTAACAATGGGAGGACTGCAAATAATTGTAACTTCTTCCTGAAAGATTTTCATCTTGTTCCTAGTATACTCTATGGCAAGCACTATATTTGGTTTCTATTATACAAAGTGCTTTGCACACATTCAGTACATGTTGGCAGAATGAATTTAATTTTTAAAATCTTGTTTTAAGACTTTATCTTCCAATTGTGTGCCCAGAGAGATGCAGACATGTGGATTAGATGAAGTCAGACCCACTAATTTTGTTCTGGACCCTGGGATGATGATGAAGAAAACCTCTGCCAAGTGCTAGTCCCAGAAAATGGGCAGGTCAGGAAACACTGTCTAAATTGGGTCAGCAGAGCAGCTTAAGGGCACTGTATTGTCAGAGGAAGGTCAAAGGCCTTTAGTTACTACTAACCTTCCACACCAGTAGGTGAGGTCAAGAGGATTCAAGGAACATTGTTCTTAGCTGTAAGGAATCTGAAACAATCCTCTGAGAAAGTTCCTGGAATCCCCCAAATCTAATTGTGCTAGTTAAATTTGCCTTCAGTCAGAATTAGAGGTAAAAGAAGGTTAATTAGTTTATTTATTGCTATCTTCTCCAGAGGCAGCACATACATTTTTATCTTCACAACAAACTCATTCCCCAAACCCACATAAGACCTTGAGATTCATTGGCAGCTGTGATGTTTGTCAAGATCTAAGAGCCTCAAATTATGTCCATTAATCTCTCTCTTTCTGGATCTGAGGGCTTGTTACTCTGTGGCCTATTATGGGTAAGATGTGCCCTATATCAGATGATTAACTAATCACCGAACTTGAGTTATAGTGCATCATTAGCATAATGAAAATAACTTAGAGATACAAAGTTAACCCTTTCTTTCATTCTTTCACCAGAACTTTGGTAAATTTTCTGTTCCAAGGGGATTTTTTTAAAGAGTTGGTGCTAGTAGCCCAGAGGAGTGAAGTTGAGGACATTACATACTCAGGGTGAAAAAAATGACATTCTCTGGGCATTTCAGTGGACAAACTTGCTTTCCTCTGGCAAGGGAGGTCCAGCAGGCTTGTCAATGGGTTTTGTCTTAGAGACTTCTAGTGTGTTTTTTTGCTGCCGAACCCAATTACATTGTGAATGTAAGAAGGTCTCTATTTCCCAGTGGACGATATGTAGAAATGCAGTGCCCATATTTTTTGAGCAGGAAATTGTGACAGCTGGCTTGGGATTTAAGAGAGGAATGGGACATAATTTTTTGTTTCAAGATTTTAGTAAGATCCACAATTTTTAGAAACAGATATTTATGTACTTTATACTATCACAAGGAATAACAGTAAGTATAATAGCTAATCCTACTGAAAGTTTACTATGTACTAAATATAAACTTATGTGATTCTTTTTTTTCTCTCTCTCTCTTTTTTAGGGCTGCACCTGCGGCATATGGAGGTTCCCAGGCTAGGGGTACAATCGGATCTGTAGCCACCAGCCTACGTCAGGGCCACAGCAACCCGGAATCCGAGCCGCATCTTCGACCTACACCACAGCTCATGGCAACGCTAGATCCTTAACCCACTGAGCAAGGCCAGGGATCGAACCTGTGTCCTCATGGATGCCAGTCAGGTTTGTTAACCGCTGAGCCTTGATGGGAACTCCATTATGTGGTTCTTATAATAGCACTAGAAATGAATGCTATTATGATTATCCACATTTGGGTGATAGGGAAATTGAAATACAGGGTGATTAAGAATCTTCACTCAACCAGTAAGTGACCAAGTTAAGATCTGAACCTAAGAAATTTAGATGGGAGGGAATATATTCTTAATTACTATGCTGTATTGCTTGTATTAACTAGAGAATTACGCAAGTAAGAGACCCCAATAAAAACAGTAACTACAATTTATATTTACTTACTACTATAACATGCAAGGTACTTTAAAATCTTGCTGTGCTCATTTTTTTTTTGTATTTAATCCCCTCAACAATTCTATAAGATAGGTATTATTATCCTCAATTTATAGATATAAAAACAGAGGCCCATGAAATATAAACAACTTTACTCAGGTCAGTCAGTATGCAAGTGGTGTGACTGGGATTCAGACCCAAGTAAAGTTTGGCATTCTGACCCAAGTCTCTTAATTTATGTTTGTTGTTGCTGAAGCAAATATTTTGAAAAATGAATCCTAATTACTGGATTCTTAAGTAAAGAAGAATTTTCCTTACCTCGGTCATTTATCATACAAAACAACTCCAAAAAGCTTTCTTTTATAAATTAGGTATCCTCTAACATCAGCTAAAGTAGCTAAACACAAAACTATTGTATAAATAATCATATTAATTGTCCACTTTCTCTAGTAAAGATATGAGAGCATAACTTCAAAAAAAGTAAGAAATGTAGTGACGTGTTCTACAACCAATGAGCATGTTTTCAAACAGGTGACAATGTAGGTAAACTTACAACTTTGTGCATAATAGAATTCCTTTATTTTTAAGTTGTTTACTGACCTACAATATTATAGGTTTCAAGCGTACAACATAGTGACTTGGCATTTTAGCATATTGCAAAATGATCATTATGATAAGTCTCATTGCCATCTGTCACATAAAAAATATTGTAATATTATTAACTATATCCCCTATGCTATATATTACATTCCCATGACTTATTTTATCACTAGAAATTTTTACCTCTTAATCTCCCTAACCTGTTTCACTCATCCTCCCATTCACCTCCTCTCTGGAAACCACCCATCTGTTTTCTCTATGAGTCTGTTTTGCTTTTTTTTGGTTTATTTTTTAGATTCCATACATAAGTGAAAACATTTCTCTGTCTGACTTATTTCACTAAGCAGAATATCTTCAAGATGCATTCATGTTTTTGCAAATGGAAAATTTTAACTTTTTTATTGCTGATTAATATTTCTTTATACATACACACAGGCATATATACCACAGTTTTTTATCCATTCATCTGTGGATAGACACTTAGGATGCTTCTATATCTTGGCTATAATAAATATACATATATTGTTTTGAAGTAATGTTCTAATTTCTTTGGATATATACATAGGAGTGAAATTGCTGGATCATATGCTAGTTCTATTTTTAATTTTATAAGGAACATCCCTTCTATTCCATAGTGGCTATACCAAAGTACATTCCCACCAACAGTATCCTAGGGTTCCCTTTTTTCCACATCCTCACCAACACTTATTTGTTGGTTACATGAGGACAGCTTTTCTGACAGGTGTGAAGCGATATCATTGTGGTTTTGATTTGCATTTCTCTGACTATTAGTGATATCGAGTGTCTTTTCATCGGTCTGTTGACCATTTGTATGCCTTCTTTGGAAAAATATCTCTTTAGGGGCCCTGCCCATTTTAAAATCAAGTTTGTTTTATTTTTGATGTTCAGTTGTATGAATTCCTTGTATACTTTAGATATTAATCCCTATGGGGTATATTGTTTGCAACTATCTTCTCCCATTCATTAGGTGGCCTTTTTGTTTGTTGATAGTTTCTTTTGCTTTGCAAAGTTTTTAGTTTGATGTAGTCCTATTTGCTTGTTTTTGCTTTTGTTTCCTTTGCCCGAGGGGACATATCCAAAAAACTATTGCTAAGACTAATGCCAAAGAGCATATTGCCCATGTTTCCTTCTAGGAGTTTTGATCATATGATTTTTATTTTTCATTCTGTTATTATAGTGTATGACATTTGTTGATTTGCATATGTTTAGCCATCCTTGTATCCCAGGGATAAATTCTTTAAGTGTTTGGTAAAATTCAACTGTGAAGCCATCCAGTCCTGGACTTTTGTTTGTTCAGAGGTTTTGTTTTGTTTGTTTGTTTTCAGTTACTGGTTCATTTTAGTGACTGGTAATCAGTCTGTTTATTTTCTGTTTCTTCTTGGTTCAGTCTTGGGAGACTGTGTGTTTCTAGGAATTTATCCATTTCTTCTAGGTTGTCCATTTTATTATTTCATAATTGTTCAGAATAATTTCTTATAATCATTTGTATTTCTGTAGTGTCAATTGTAACATCTCTTTCATTTATGATTTTATTTAATTGGGCCCTATTTTATTTTCCTTGATGAGTCTAAATTAAGGGTTTATCCATTTTGTTTATATTTTCAAAGAACCAACTTGTTGTTTTCAGCCTCTATTTCTTTTATTTCTTCTCTAATCTTTATGGTTTCTTCTACTAACTTTGAGTTTTGTTTGTTCTTTTTTTCTTAGTTCCTTTTGGTATAAGGTTAGATTGTTTGCTTGAGATTTTTCTTGTTTCCTGAGGTGAATCTGTATCACTACAAGCTTCCATCTTAGAACTGCTTTTGCTGTATCCTCTGGATTTTGTATCATTGTGTTTCCATTTTCATTTGTCCCAGGAATTTTTTTTTTCCTCTTTGATTTATTTAGTAACCCTTTGGTTGTTTAGTAGCATATTGTTTAGCCTCCATATGTTTGAGCTTTTTACAGTTTTTCTTGTAGCTGATTTCTAATCTCATACCATTGTTGTCAAAAAAGATGCTTGATATTATTTGAGTCTTCTTAAATGTTCTGTGGCCTAGCATGTGGTCTATTCTGGAAAATGTTTCATATGCACTTAAAGAGATGTATATTCTGCTGTTTTTGGATGGAATATTCTTATAGATCTATTAAGCTTATCTGATGCAATGTGTCATTTAAGGCTAGTATTTCCTTACTGATTGTCTGGATGATCTGTCCATTGATGTAAGATGTTAAAGTCCCCTACTATTGTTGTGTTACTGTCAGTTTCTTACTTCATGTCTGTTATTATTTGCTTTATATATTGAGTGGTCCTATGTTGGGTGCATATATACTTACATTTACTATATCTTTTTGATGGACTGATCCTTTATCATTATGAAATGCCCTTCTTTGTTTCTTATTATAGTCTGTGTTTTAAAGTTTATTTGTCTAATATAACTATTGCTACCTCAGCTTTCTTTTTGCTTCCATTTGCTTGGAGTAACTTTCCATACTCTTAGTTTCAGTCTGCATGTGTCTTTAGATCTGATGTGAGTCTCTTGCAGGTAGCATATATATGGGGTCTTATTTTTGAATGTATTCAAACACTCTGTGTCTTTTGATTGGAGCATTAATCCATTTACATTTAAAGTAGTTATCAAGGGAGTTACCACTGTGGCTCATTGGGTTATGAACCTCACTAGTATCCATAAGGACATAGATTCAATCCCTGGTCTTGCTCAGTGGGTTAAAGATCCAGTGTTGCCATGAGTGTGGTGTAGGTTGCTGACATGGCTCAGATCCTGCATTGCTGTGGCTGTGGCAAAGGCCAATAGTTTCAGCTCCAATTTGACTCCTAGCCTGGGAACTTCCTTATGTCACAAGTGCATCCCTAACAAGAGGAAAAAAAAAAGTAGTTACTGATAGGTATATACTTACTGCCTTTTTTTTTTTTTTGTCTTTTGCCTTTTCTAGGGCCGCTTCCATGGCACATGGAGGTTCCCAGGCTAGGGGTCAAATCAGAGCTGTAGCTGCCAGCCTACGACAGAGCCACAGCAATGCAGGATCTGAGCTGCGTTGGCAAAGTACACCACAGGTCACGGAAACCCCAGATCCTTAACCCACTGAGCAAGGCCAGGGAACGAACACGCAATCTCATGGTTCCTAGTCGGATTTGTTAGCCACTGAGCCTTGATGGGAACTCCATTTTCCTGTTTTTTTTTTTTTTTTTAATGGTTCTTTTTGTTCCTTGCTTCTTCTTTTACTCTCTTCTCTTGTGATTTGATAGCTTTCTTTCTTTCTTTTTTTTTTTTTGTCTTTTGTCTTTTTAAGGCCACATCTGTCGCATATGGAGGTTCCCAGGCTAGGGGTCCAATCAGAGCTGTTGTCGATGGCCTATGTGACCTACACCACAGCTCATGGCAACACTGGATCCTTAACCACTGAGCAAGGCCAGGGATTGAGCCTGAAACCTCATGGTTCCCAGCCAGATTTGTTTCTGCTGCACCACCATGGGAACTCCTGATACTTTCTTTAGTGCTATGTATGGATTCCTTTGTCTGTCTAAGTATCTATTACAGAGGCAAAAATCTATTGATTTTTGGTTTGTAGTTACCATGAGGTTTATACATAGTCGTCTATACATATGTACATGATTATTTTTAGGTTGATGACCTCTTAAGGTTGAATGCATTCTAACAATTCTGTGTTTTTACTTCTAACCACATGTTTACTGTTTTTGACATCATATTTCATGTCTTTTTAACTGTATTCCTTGGCTACTTATTTTGGATATAGATGATTATACTACTTTTGTCTTTTAACCTTCCTACTAGCCTTATAACTGTTTGATCTATTACCTTTACTGTATGTTTGCCTTTACTAATGTGATTTTTCCTTTTGAAATTTTCACATTTCTAGTTATGACCTTTTCCACTTAGAGAAGTGTTTTTTTAACATTTCTTGTAGAGTTGCTTTATTGGTATTGAATTCTTAGTTTTTGCTTGTTTGTAAAACTCTTTATCTCCCTTTAAAATCTGAATGATAGCCTTGTTGTGTAGAGTATTCTCGGATGTAGGTTTTTTTCCTTTTATTATTATGAATATATTATGCCATTCCCTTCTGGCTTGCAAAGTTTATGCTGAAAATTCAGCTGATAGGCTTATGGGAGTTTCTTTGTATATATCTATTTGCTTTTCCCTTGTTGGTCTTAAGGTTTTATCTTTATCTTTAATTTTTGTCATTTTTATTACAGTGTGTCTTGGTGTGGACCTGTTTGGGTTCATCTTGTTTGGGACTCTCGGTGCTTCTTGGATCTGGATGTCTGTTTCCTTTCCCAGTTTAGGTAAGTTTGCTGCTGTTGTTTTTTCAAGTATGTTTTCTGCTTTTTTTTCCCTTCTCTCTATTCTCCTTCTGGGAGCCCTAAAATGTAAATGTTGGTATCCTTGATGTTGTCCCAGGGGTAAATTCTTTTTTTCTGTTTAGCTTGGGTGATTTCCACTACTCTGTCTTTCAGTTCACTGATCTATTCCTCTGTGTTATCTAATCTACTATTTATTCCTTCTAGTTTTTTTTTTTTAATTTCAATTATATTTTCAGCTCTATTTCTTTCTTTTTTATATTCTCTGGCTCTTTGTTGGAATTCTCACTGTATTCATCCATGCTTTTCTCGTTTGTTGAGCATCTTTATAATCATTACCTTGAACTCTTTCTCAGGTAGATTGCTTATCTCGACTTAATGTTTCTTTGGAATTTTGTCTTGTTCCTTCACATATTCATGTCTTCATTTCGCCTAATTCTCTGTGTTTATTTCCATGTATTAGGTAAATTTGTTATGATTTCTGATCTTGGAGAAGTGGGCTTATGTTAGGAACATCCTATGGTGCCCAGTAGCATAGCTCCCTCTGTCATCAGCACTATATGCTTTAGGGGTTCCCCCTCCCCCATGTGGGCTATAAGGGCCTTTCTGCTGTGGTAGGTGGACTACCATGAGTACACTGGTAGGCAGGCTGGCTCCTGTCCTGGTTAGCTTCTAGGTCCTGCCATGTGCAGGGGCTCTGGCCTGTTGGAGGGCAGGGCTGGGTTCTGGCATGGCAGAGATTGGGGCTGGTGCTGGCATACTGGTTAGGGGGATGTTGGATCCTTGCAAAGCTCCTGCAGGGGTCAAGTTCCTGGATCTGGTGCCAGCCCTCTGGTGGGTAGATAAGCCTCTTGGACTAATAGGCTAGAGGGAGGATTCTAAAATGGTGCTTGCCAGCATCTATATCCTGAGGTGGAGTTCCACTTGCCTCCTGCCTGTCTGTGAGGCTCTTTAAGACCAGTAAGTAGATCTGAGCTATGTGCCTTTCAAATTACTGCCTTTATCTTGAACTCCAAGCAAGTGAGATATTGTGAGCACCCTTTTGGAGCTCTCCTATATACAAACCTCAGTGGCCTTCAAAACCAGATGGTCTAGTGGGCTCATCTTCCAGGTGCAAGACCTCCAGTCTAGGGAGCTTGAGGTAGGTCTTGGATCCCTCACTTTTGGGGGAGAGCCAATTTTAATTATCCTCCCTTTGGATAGCCTACCTGTAGTTGTAGGTGTTAACTATATTGCATCATTCTACCCTTTCTATTTGTCTCCTTGTTGTTCCTTCTTTATATCTTTAGTTGTAGAAAAATCTTTTTGTCTGGGCTTCAGCTTGTTCTCATAGATAATTGCTCTATAAATGGTTCTGATTTTAATGTGCCCTTGAGAGGAGGTGAGCTCAGTGTTTTCCAACATCTTAGCCACATCCTCTAACAGAATTTCTTTCATTTTATTTAATGTTAATTGTTTACATATAGTCTTTGTTACTTTCCTAGTTGAGTAAAGCTAAATATCAGATTTATTGTCATTTATTTTATGACATATTTCTTTTGAGGAGAACCTATTAAAATGATTGTTGATGATGTCCCTGATAGACACAAAACCATCAAATTATAGCTATGTGAGTGTATTAATTTTAAAATACATAATAAATATTTTTGCTTAAATACCGCTATTAAAAGAATGAAATTCATGAACATAGATGCTGTCAAGCATACTTGGTAATCATCAAACAAAACATACCAATCATTTTCTCCTTAATCATATATGAATATTCCAGAGTTATATCAAGTGCTAAATTGGGATTTAATTATTGCTTTACAAGTAGAATTGTACTGTATCTTATTTTAGATATTAAGCTTCTTAGTAGGTCAAAAAGTAGACACTTTGTAGCACATGATCATACCCACAACTTTTTTAGCATAAATAAGTAGACCAATAATATGATGCTTTCCTTTGTATTCTCTTTACAAATATAATCTGAAGACATTAAACAAGTATTGTATGCAATACTCATGTTTAATTGTTAAAATTCACTGGCTGACACTGTTAGAGACTAAGCTAAGCATTAAGAAAATTGATATAGATTAGGAAACCTAGCATGTGGATCATTACAGTAAAATTAAAGGATGCCAGACCTGGAAAAGGCCCTTTTTTCTTATTTTTATTTATTTATTTATTTATTTATTTATTTTTTTTATTTCCCACTGTATTATTTTTAAATAACGTCATTGATATAAAATTCACATACCATACAATTCACTCATTTAAAGTATACAATTCAACACATTTAGTATGTTCACAGAAATAGCATTTAACCATCACCATAGTCTAATTTTAGAACTCTTTGTTCTCCGCTAAAGAAATCCCATACTCATTAGCAGTCACTCCCCATTGTCTCCCTCTCTGTAGGTCCTGCCCAACACTTACCTACTTTCTGTCTCTGTAGATTTTCCTTTTCTAGACATTTTAATATAGATGAAATCATGCAATATGTTTTGTGTGACTGACCTCTTTCATTGCACATAATGTTTTCAAGCATAGTGTAAAATTGTACATTGGTTGTAACATAAATCAATACTTTTTATTTTCCTTTTTATTACTTAGTGAGAAGGGCCCTTTTACCTAATGCAACTTTCATTTATGATTGATGAGCAAATTGAAGTCCAGAGAAATTCATTAACCATCCCTAGATCACTCAGAGAGTAAACAGTACTAGAGAGTACTAGAGAGTTTCAGGACTAGAATCAGATCTCTGGACCCAATTTAAGAAATCTGGCACAGTTTTAAGGATAGAAGGCTTTTAATATGAAGGTACCAACTTTCCCTCAGGATCATGTGTCTAATCAGTTCCTTTATCTTGACTATGAATAAAACATGATGTGGGTTAAAAGTACAGAACTTGAGCCATGAGAAAGACATGGTATACCTGTATAGTCTGCCATTATCAGTATGACTTTAAGAAAGCTTTTTAATATCTCTGGCCATCATATTCTTGCATTTCAGAAATTAAATTAAAATTAAATTTTATATGCAGTCACACTACTTTAACCAGTTAAAACACATTTCTTTGCCTTTAGTTGAAATTATAACAATATTCAGGGAGGTAACTGGTTACCTTATGTTACTAAAAGGTTCTGAATGGAAGCTGAGTATAAAAATGGGAAAATTAGTTACAGGGAAAGAACTATTCTAAGTGCTCATCTCATTTTTCCATTTAAGGGCATAATACGTTATTTGGATATGAGAAAATTTAAGCTCAGAAAAGTAAGAAAGTTGTTTGAAGTCCTGTTGCTAAGGCACAGAACAAGGATTCAAAATGTGTTTCTTAGGACTCCAAAGAAGTAAAGAAAATCACAGTATACAGTGACTTAAGAATAAAAACCTCGGAGTTCCCATCGTGGCACAGTGGTTAACTAATCCAACTAGGAACCATGAGGTTTCGGGTTCGATCCCTGGCCTTGCTCAGTGGGTTAAGGATCTGGTGTTGCTGTGGACTGTGGTGTAGGTTGCAGACGCGGCTCGGATCCTGCGTTGCTGTGGCTCTGGTGTAGGCTGGTGGCTATAGCTCCAATTAGACCCCTAGCCTGGGAACCTCCATATGCTGCTGGAGTGGCCCTAGAAATGGCAAAAAGACAAAAAAAAAAAAAAAAAAAAAACGAATAAAAACCTCAGGGTCATCCAATGTTACTTAGAGTAGGGTCAAGCTGAATAGCCTTTGGAATATCTCTATATCGTAACAGGGAAAGATGATTGTTTTTCAAAATGATGACCTTGAATCATCAGTGAATAGTAAATTCTGGTCTATACATTCTATTTAAGAAAGATCATAAATTTCAAAATAAAATGTGTTAAATATAAGCTTATTAGGAAAGCACAATTGTTTAGGAAGATTAATTTCCAGGAGGTTCCAGGTGGCAGAATACTTCTAATAGAAATTATTCCTAGGAAAATATCCTTGCTGTTATTTTCAAGAGGAATTTTGTGGACTGTTTTTTTTTTTTTTTTTTTTTTCGGGTGACAAGGTTAAATTTGAGGCTTAATCAAGGGTCCAGTCATCTAAAATTCTATACCCTGCTTTTTCCTACTGTGTCTATTCATAGAGTTTATGAGCTGTGTTAGACCTTTAGAGTGGATGGCTCATTTGAGCAGTTTGTCAGAAAGAAGTGTGGGGTTGTGTTGTTTTTTTCTTTAAGTTTAGTGGAATAATGGTCATTATTTAAACTTTAAGATCAAGTTCCATCCAAATTGCCTAAATTATTTTTATTTTGTCATGCCCTTAAGGAATTTATTAGTATATCTAAATGGGTTTGCTATAGATTTTCATTAGTACGTTAAAAGAAAATGTGAAAACATCTTTCTACAATGCTGATAAATTAGAGCCCTGCAGTTAGTTCTCTTACAACCCTGGCTAAAATAATAGAAGGTAAATTACAGGGCTCCTAGAATTTCATCCTAGTTGAAGGATGAAATTTTGCCCATTTTGCCTCATGTCTATAAACCTGGTGGTATATTTTCAAATATTTCTAGCTAATTAGGCAATCTTTGTGTTTAAATCCGTCATACGCCTTTCATTACATTTGATAGTTTTTGAGAAAACAGCTGGAATTTTTATCAATGAAAATAGATTTTGTTTTATTATTATTAAATTTTTAAATCCCTGCATGTCAGCAGGATGGGCTGCAAATCATTTAAAAGACTTATACAAGCTGGACATACTGACATTAAAATAAAAGCAGAACATTTTGCTTGCAGGTATTAAAGTAAAATATTAAATATTAAAGTTGATTTACTGATAAGTTTAGCATAAAAGACAACTAAAATAAGCTATGAAAGTGAAAGTAAATTAGATTATGTTTGTGGTTTGAGCTGACTGGGGATAGAATTAATTATACTTTATGATAAAGACAAAAATGAACATTGACATTAATTGTCCTAAATAGTCAATGAAGCAATGATGTGACTTCCTAAAAAAATTCGCAACTTCTCTATGGGTCTGTTCTTATGTAAAATTAGGCAAAATACTAACCTTCATGTATCTGTCCCATGTGGTTTTGGAAGATAGTCATTTAATCAGTGCAAGAGATAAATAGGTCCTTAGACAAAGTTTGAACTGCTATAGAAATTCCCTGCTATGTCACTAAAGAGGATTGTTTGGAGATTCAGAGTACACCAAAGAAAGGGGAGAGAAAGAACTAATAAAAATCAAGCACCTAATATATACCAGGAACTGTTCAGGGTATTTAATACACAGCATCATGGAGTTCTCTCAATTCACCTTGATAAAATTGTTATCACACCTATTCTAAACACTATTGTGGTCAGCTTTGTTTTCATTTATCTGATTCAGTATCATCTTATTCCATTATTCACTCATCCACTACACTCCAGGCATATCAGCCTTCTCTCTTCTCTGGAACACTATAAAATCTTCCCTTTCCTGGGGGCTTTGAACATACCGTTTCCTCTGCCTTGAACACCCTTGCTCCCTCAACCACTGCCTAAAAACCCCACTCTTCAAATGGCTAATTCCTATTGTCTTTAAGTTCTGGCACTGTTTTATTTTGGGGACGGAACAAAGTGAGTCTCAAATACTATGGCTTAATAATATGCAAGTTTGTTTATTTTTCATGTGAGAGGTTTGGTAAGCAACTCAGCAATTTTCACACATGACTTACATTTCTGAGTCTAACTCCTAGAGTGTGCCATCTTCCAAATAATTGGCAGGGGAAATGGATGAAGGGAGTGCATGTTCATTTGGATTTTATTGCACACTTAAAATTTTAAGAGAGTAGATCTCAGGTTGTGTTCTTACAGCAACAACAATAGTAATAGTATAATAATAGAACAGTACCTAGAAATGGTACACATTGCTTCTGCTCACAGCCTAGTGACTAGAATTTAGTCACTTGGTTATATTTAGCTACCAAGAAAGCTGATAAATAGAATATTTAGCTGGGGAAACATGGCCCTAGTTAAGACCACATTAAAATGGAAAAGAAGGAGACCAATTATTGAGAGGCAACTAATAGTCTAGTGTGGGATCTTGTTGAGATACTATCTTTACAGAAAATCCTTCTTTGATCACTCTAAAGTCTAATTATTTTTCTTTATCATTGAATATTACAGGTTACCTTTATAGCAATTGTAATTTTTGACAATATTCATGATGTTATTTTTAAAATTTCTATTTTTTAACCTTAAACTCCTTGAAAGTAACACCGAGTTTATTTTGTTTTCCATTATACCCTCCATTCCTATATGCCTGGAATATATGATATGGAAGTCATATTTGACCCAATAAAGATTATTGAACAAATAAATAGAAATCCACACAAATCTCTAGACAGATAACACCTCAAATCAGATGGATTTATTGACTGAAGTTGAACAATTCATAGAGGAGGCAACAAAGTTAACTTCGAAAGGACTAGGCAATACCCTTCATGTAGTGGTATCTAAAGTGTTGATCAACTATCCACTAATAGGTTACAAAATTCTTTTACTGAGTCAGAGCCAGCATAAAACTTTATTTTTAGTTATATATATATGTGAATGTGCATCCATTCTGAGTCTCAAGGTAGAATGTGATTATTATTATGAATAATGTGAACAAAAATGTTTAAAATGCACTATCTAACACACTTAGATCAGGCTAAAAGGCAAGGCAGATATGGGAAGAAAAAAATTGATCCCTACAGAGCTAAATGTGATCTGCTTCACAAGCTAACAAAATGACATCAAATGGTGACTCATCTCTTCACCAATTCCATGATTTTCAATTGCATCTTTCCAGCAATGCACTACCAAAGTATGTTTCAAAGACGAGAAGAATATGCGTTTCAAAGCATTGTTTCATCTTATCAATCATAGTGGGATATTATCTCGAGTATGGAAACTTCAAAAATAACTTTGAATTATAGTTCAACTTGAGAATGTCTTTTTATTTTTGAAATTCAGATATACCTAGGGAACTCATGTACTTGCTGTGGTGTTTGGTCCTAGTTAATTGATCAGTGGTCTTTTCTAATGTGCTTGCCTGTGAGGATTCCATGTTTTATTTAGAACAAAGTTTAGTTGTCTCCTTTGAGCTCTTTGTGTGAATGTGATTTTGCTCTTTTTTGACTTCCTATATTGGTAGTATATTTTCCCCCCTTCTCACTTTTTTTCCTTACTAAAGGAACCTGAAATTAAAGTAATATTTATGCAGTTCACATTGTGGCTCAGCAGTTAGTGAACCTGACTAGCATCCATGAGGATGCAGGCTCAATCCCTGGCCTTGTTCAGTGGGTTAAGGATCCAGCATTGCCACAAGCTGTAGTGTAGGTTGCAGACACGGCTTGGATCCCCCATTGCTGTGGCTGTGGTGTAGGCTGGCAGCTGCAGCTCTGATTCAGTCCCTAGCCTGGGAACCTCCATATGCCATGGGTGCAGCCAAAAAAAAAAAAAAAAAAAAGACAAAACAAAATAAAAGTAATATTTATCTATTGACCTTATTAAAAATTTAGTCTTGTATTTTACACTTTTTAAAAAATCAACACAGTATCTTTCTTCTGGCTTCATCCATTTTCACATGAGACTTTATAAGATGTGCTCACTGGATGCTATCAGAGCCAAAAGTTAAGAGTAACAGTTCCCTAAGAATATGGGTTATTCAGAACCTAATCTGCTACTCTATGCATACAAACATCTTTAAATCAGCTTTGATCATTTCTCCCATAGGCAGGAAGTACAAAAAGAATGAAAATGACAAAAACTTTCTTCCTTCAAAACCGTTTTAATTTGCTTTTCTACCAAACAAGGACAAGTCTGTGGTAAGTGACCTATTGGAATCCTGAAATATCTCATAAGCTCCTATAAGTGGACCTGACTCCCAGTCACTCACCTGTACCATTTCCCCACTATAGGCAGGCTGTTATTAGAATTTGAGCAAATCTCTGCCAAGTTATATAGTCTCCCTTGCTTTCAGATTTACTGGATCCTCAGCCCTATTTCCTTCTCAGTTTTGCTGAGAAACTCATCCAGTATTAGCGCCTAGTATTATTTAGTATTTATTTAGCGCTGATTATGTTTCAGGCATTATACTAAGCCCTTTGCTTGCATAATCTAATTTAATCCTTCCAATAACCCAGTGAGCTAATTACTTGAATTAATTATCTATTGCTGCATGACAAATAATCATAAGAGTTAGGGCTTGAAATAACAAAAATCATTTATTATCTCTTATGGCTTTAGGAATGTAGAAATTTCTTAGCTAAGAAATTCCAGTTTAGGTTCTCCTATGAAGTTGGGGTCAGTCAGTGCCTGAGGCTGGGGTCTTTTTGAAAACTTCTTCACATTCACATGTCTGGTGCCTGGACTTATCCTCTGAACCTTCTTAGACTTATCTCCCTATCTTTACATGATTTCTTCACAAGGTCTCTGCAACCTCGCTACACTTCAAGGTAGATGTCTCAAGAGAGAGCAAGCCAGACAGAAGCTTTTTTTTACCTCTTCTGACTTAGTCTTGGAAGTCACATAATGTCAGTTTAGCTTCATTCAATATTTTCTAGAAGCAAGTCACTAGAATCAGTCTATATTTTTTAAAAAAGGGATTAAACTCCACCACTTTGTGAAAGGAATATCCAAGAATTTATAGACATCTTATCTTGTTGGAGTCACTCCATTTGGACAAAATCCACACCTGTGCATCTCATTGACATAAGCCTTATTCACCTATAAGGCAGCTATATGAAGATACATTTAAAACATTAAGAAACACTATTGTTTAATGAATAGGATCTACAAGGAATGTTTTTGAGACTGTTATAAGGGCTTTCTGAGGCACCCAATGTTTCCTGAGATTCTAAAGTCACACACTTGGCTACATCTTTATGTGACATCTGGAATTGATCTTTTCCAAAAAGCCATTTGTTAATTTTAGCATCACTTGCCATCTGAGAGACTGAGACTAAGGAACAATTTTATTTTCAAATCCAGAAAGTCCTAGCTCCCTTATATATATTTAATAGTTATTTCATTACTTTATCTCTGTCCTCTTACACTTTACTATAGGCTGCACACACAGAGAGGTGGCACCTTCAAATACTTTGCCTGGGAATCTCCTTACTTGTTCATTCACCTCATTAGGTACACTTTGTATTTCCCATCTTACTATAGGCAACAATGCTACTAAATTTTCTATCACTGCTAAACAACTACACATTTTCCTCTAACTTTCAGTAACATTTTATTTAACTTTTTAAAAAAACCCTTATAAACAGCTTCTTGTTTCACCAAGCTTTGACTAACAGTCTTAGTTATTCCAGTTTCTTCCTTTATCTAGTTCCAAAGCCACTTATTTTAGATTTTACTATAGCAACCCTCCATCTTTGAAACCAAAAGTCAGTGCCTTAAAATAAAAATTTAAAAAAATAATCAACTTATTTTTGCTCACACATCTGCAATTTGGGCAAAGCTAAGTGGAGTAACACACTTTTCCTGTACTCACTGTCACCGTGGAGAGTTTGAAAGCTGTGGCTGGAGTCAGCTGAATGCTCACTCACTCACTTGTATGGCGTGCACCAGGGCTGGGAGGACTCAGAAATCTGGGGCTGGAACAGCTGGGAGTTTTGAGACATCTCCCTGTCCCCATGTGGTCCCTTTATCTGGTTTCTCCAGCATTGCAGTTTCAGTGTATATATACTTTTTATATGATTGAGCTGTCCTTCATGGGCATAAGTCAAAAGCGAGAGAGTCAAGGAGAAATTATATCACTGCATCATCATTTATAACCTAGCCTTCATAATCATGTAAGGTCATTTCTGCCACATTCTGCTCGAGAGAAACAAGCCTGGCTCATATTAAGGTGGGAGGGATTAGGTTTAACTGTTTGCTGGAGGAATGTAAAGTAATTTGAAGATGTGTTTTAAAGCTACCACAGCATTATTCACGATTTTCCCCATTTTCATAGATGTGGAAACTGAGGAGTAGAGATATTAAGAAACTAGCCTGCAAGGGTCAGAGCCAAGTTTAACCCAGTGCCTCAGCCAGAGTTAATTCTCCAGAATTATATTTTTCATTGCTCAGCTGTGTTCCCACAATTCTTAGGGCCAGTTTGACTGTGGATCCAATAGGGATCCTATTCCTGGCTTTGGTCATGACATTGCCTCCAATATAAGACTACAAATGATTTTCTTGGTCCATACCAGCAGCAATGAGTAACCCACAACTTGTAACCTTCCCATGTTCCTGTGTGACCATCATCATTTATTGTACTTGGCCCTGCCCATCACGGAAGGGCTATCATTTCACCTAATGCATTTGTTAAGCATCAACTCTGTATTAAGAGTTTTGCAATCATGAGGCACTTGATAATGCATATAAGACAGTATCTGACTTCAAGGAACTCACAGTCTACTGAAGGAGGCTTATTACTAAAATAGAGTGATTAAATATAACAATAGACATATATGCAAAATACAAAGGAAACTGAGCAGATTAATTCTACACTGAGTCTCTAGAAGGCTTACCAGAAAGGGGATATCTAAACAGGGATTTAATATTTACCAGATGGTCCTGAGGGGGAAAGGGCATTTCAGGCAGAAGAAAGAGTATGGACAAAAGAACAGAGATGTAGTTAACAGCATGGTATGTTTGTTGCAATGTTCTCTCACTAAGAACTTAGACAGGGCCTACTGCCAAATGTGTTGTTAGTGAAATATTGTTAACTGAATGAATGCTGAGGGTGCAGGTGTCCAGTATTAAGGCTGGAAATATAGATGGAGGCTAGAATAACTATGTGACCTCTAAAATTTAATTATTCCTTCTATCTGGCTTATCTCTAGGGCTTAATTATAACAACAAAAATAATGATAACAACATCATCAGAGATAACCATAAGATTCTCAATGCCTTTTGTGCCAGTCATTCTAAGAGGGACTTTACATATATAATTTCACTTAATCTTCATAGTAGTCCTGAATAAGAAAGTTGGCCAAATATTTTCTTTTCGTTTTCTTTCTTTTCCCTTCCTTCCTTCCTCCTTCCCTTCCTCCCTCTCTCCCTTTCTTTCTTTTTCCTTCCTTCTGCCTCACCTGTGGCATATGGAGATTCCCAGGCTAGGAGTTGAATTGCAGCTGTAGCTGCAGATCTATGTGCCAGTTGCAGCAACACTGGCTCCAAGCCACATCTGTGGCCTATGCCACAGCTCAATGGACATTATGTTGGGTTCTTGACCTGCTGAGCCACAGAGGGAACTCCTGGCCAACTATTTTCAAGTTCAGTTTGTGATTATCTAACATTGAGAGTAAGCACATCAAGTGTGTATGTATACTCATGCAAATGAAAGAAGAATTGTAAGGAAATATCCATATATAAATATTTTCAGCACTGTAGACCCTTTGTACTTCTTAGTTCCTGGTAATTACCCACACTGTTCTCTATGGTAGTAACTGACACTATTACTTTTAGGATGTTATTTCCTTTCTTTTCAATATTATTTTGATATGTAATTATATAACCCTTAAACTATTTATTTTAGCGTTGTCTGTTTTAAAACTATATAAAATGAATCAAGGTTTGTGTCTTGCTTCCATCACTCAACATTTTGTTTGCATGATTCATCCAAGTATATCACATGTAGCTGTAACAAGTTTATTGGTATATAGTATTCTATTGAAAGAATATGCCATAATTTATTTACAAATTTTTACATATATCTCGTGGTGCATTATTACAAATTTTTCTCTAGGTATTATATCTAGGAGTGTAACTGCTTAAATATGGTTGTGTGTCTTGGCAGGAATGACAAACTGCTTTGCAAAGTTGTGGTACTAATTTGCGCTCCTACCAGCAGTGTAAGAGCTTCTATTGCTCTAGATCTTTGCCAACATTTGGCACTGTCACATTCTTAAAAATAAGTCCAAGTTCTTTGATGTGTAACATTTCCTCATTGTGTTTTTATTTTGCGTTTCTTTGATTACTAATGAAGTTTATTACTTTTTCATGTATTTGATGGTTATTTATACTTTGTATACTTCCTGTTTCAGTCTTCTGTCTATTCTTTTGGACTTGGATTTTTTGGAATGATATGTTAGAGATTTTTATATTTTCTGAATACCAGCTTTTAAAGTTTTAGGTATTGAAAATATCCCCCCACTAAATACATTGTGGCTTCTTTTTCTTTCTTTCTTTTTTTTTTTGGTATACTTATTTTATTACTTATTTTGGTATTTTTGCAAGCCAGCAAATATTATTTTTAAAAGTCCAGTATATTTTTCTTGTTTAAAGCGGCATATCTTATCAATTTATTTAATTGCTTAATCATGTGCCTATGCTTAGCTACTTTTTTTCTTCTCTTTTTTTTAATTTATTTTTTTTCCCTCTGTACAGCAAGGGGATCAAGTTATCCTTACAGGTATACATTTTTTTCCCCCACCCTTTGTTCTGTTGCAATGTGAGTATCTAGAGATAGTTCTCAATGCTACCCAGCAGGATCTCCTTGTAAATCTATTATAGTTGTGTCTGATAACCCCAAGCTCCTGATCCCTCCCACTTCCTCCCTCTCCCATCAGGCAGTGTGGCTTATTTTTCATTCTCTTCAGGTTGTATTGACAAAGAGAGACATCCTTAGTGTTAATTGTTGTCAAATCTATTTGCCTGTCTCTTTCTTCTAGCTTTATTGAGATATATACCTTTGTGAAAATGCAGTATATAATGTGATAATTTGATACACACACACCCACAGCAAAGTGATTACCATAATAAGATTAATTAATATGTGCATCATCTCATTTTATTACTTTTTTTGGTAAGAATATTTAAGATTGACACTCCTAGCAACTTTCAAGTATACAATACAATACTGTTAACTATCTAGTTGCTGTGCTCCACATTAAATCTTCAGAATTTATTCATGTTATAATTGGAAGTTTATACCCTTTAACCAATATCTCCCCATTTGCCCCACCCCCTTGCTTCTGGAAGCCACCATTATACTCTCTGTTTCTATGAGCTTTGCTTTTTTAGGCTTTACATATAAGAAGAATCTTACAGTATTTATCTTTCTCTGTTTGACTTATTTCACTTAGCCTAATACCTTCCAGGATTATTTATATTGTCACAAATGCAGATTTATTTTCTTTTTTAGGACTGAATAATATTCTACTGTGTGTGTATGTTTATCCATTCATTAATGGACATTTAGGTTGTTTCCGTATCTTAGCTATTGTGAATAATGCCTTAGTGAACATTAACTCTTTGAAATAGTGATTTCATTTTCTTTGGATATACCCATAAATGAGATTGCTAGATCATATAGTAGTTCAGTTTTTGGTGAGTGACCATCCATCATCCTATATAGATTCAAAGTAAAGGAAAAAAATTTTGTGATGAGAACTCTTAGGGTTCACTCTCTTAAAAATTTTCATATACAGCATACCGTATTATTAATTATATTATGTTGTACATTATATCCCTGGTGCTTATTTATCTTATAACTAGAAGTTTGTACATTTGATCACCTTTATCTTATTTCTCCTTCCCCACCCCTGACTCTGGTAACCACAAATCTGATCTCTTTCTCTAAGAGTTTGTTTGTTTGTTTGAAGCACATATATATTTTTTTGCCATATCCATGGCCTTTGGCAGTTCTAGGGCCAGGGATCAAATACAAGGCACAGCTGCAACCTACACCGCTGCAGAGACAACACTGGATCTACTGCAGCACGGCTGGAACTCCTGAAGTATAATTGACGTACGGTGTTAGTTCCTGGTTCATAACACAGTGGTTTAATAGTTTTATACTTTATGAAATGATAACCATAAGTCTAGTTACCATCTGTAAGCATATACATATATTACATTATTATTAACTGTATTCCCTATACTGTACATTTTATCCTCATGACTATTTTGCAACTGAAAGCTTGTAACTCTTAATTTTCCTCACCTATTTGACTCATCCCACCACTTCTCCACTCTTGGCAGCCACCTGTTTGTTCTCTATGACTCTGTTTGCTTTTTGTTATGTTTGTTCATTTGTTTTTCTTTTTTTGTTTCAGATTCCACATATAAATGAAATCATAGGGTATTTGTCTTTCTCTGTCTGACTTATTTCACTTAGTGTAATTACCCCTAGTCTATCCATGTTGTCAAAAATAGCAAAAATTCATTCTCTTTTATGATTGAGTAGTATTTCATGGTGTGTGTGTGTGTAGATAAAACATCACCTTTATCCAGTCATCTACTGATGGACACTTAGGTTTCTTCCATAACTTGACTATTGCGAATAATGCTGCAATGAACATAGGGATATGTCATCTTTTCAAATTAGTGTTTTTCTTTTTCTAGAAAAATATCCAAAAATGAAATTGCTGGGTTATATAGTACTTCTATTTTTAATTTTTGAGGAAGCTCCATACTGTTTTCCATAGTTGCATGCAACAGGTTATATTTGTACAAACAGTGCATGAGGGATCCCTTTTCTCCATATTTTTGCCAAAACTTGTTATTTGTTGTCTTTTTGATGATAGCCATTCTGACAGGTGTGAGGTGTTATCTCATTGTGGCTTTCATTTGCATTTCCCTGGTGATTAGCAGTGTTGAACATCTTTTCATGTGCCTGCTGGCCATCTGTATTTCTTCTTTGGAAAAATGTTTTTTCAGGACTTATGCACATTTTTAAATCAAATTGTTTATTTATACAATTTTATTTTATTTTTATTAGAGTATAGTCGATTTAAAATGTTATGTCGATTTCTGCTGTACAACATAATTAGAAAAAGAATGTATATATATGTATTTATTTTTGATACTGAGTTACGTGAGTTCTTTGTATATTTTTGGTATTAACACCTTATAAGAAATACCATTTGCAAATATCTTCTTCCAGTGAGTAGGCAGCCTTTTAGATTTGTGGATAGTTTCCTTTGATGTGAAAAGCTTTTCAGTTTAATGTAGTTTGCTTTTGCTTTTATTTCCCTTACCTGAGGAAAGATATCCAAAAAATATTGCTAAGACCAGTGTCAAAGAGTGTGCTGCCTATTGTTTCTTCTAGGAGTTTTGATCATATGATTTAAAATTTTCAGTCTGTTAATATGGTGTATAACAAGCATATGTAGAACTATTCTTGCATCCCAAGGGTTAAATCCCACTTGGTTACAGTATAGAATACTTTTAATGTGCTGTTGAATATATTTGCTAACAATTTTCTGGAGAATTTTTACATCCATATTCATAATGGATATTGGCCTGTAGTTTTCTTTTCTTGCAGTGAATTTGTTTGGCTCTAGTTATCAAGATATTGCTGGATTTTTTGGTGTCATATTTACCTGATTCTTTGTTATCCTGTATTCTCGCATTAGTATATGAGCAGTTGAGGAAACAATTTCCTTCCTTAGCCTTTTATTGCTGTTGGGTGAGACTGCTGGTTTGCTTTCTTGTCCTGGAACGATATAGCATATACTGTGTGGCTTTAGTGTCTCAGAACAGGCAAGGCTACAGGCTATGCCCAGCAGTTATGCAGGGTTACGTCTTACTGCCAGTTCTGTGAATAAGTAAAGTCACTCTTTGGGATCTCGGCTTGGGTGCTGAGATCAGCAGGAATATAGGCTACCAAGATCTGAGTGACAGTTGCTATGAGCATCACTTCCACTTCTCTGTCTCCAGCTGATCTCTCCAGTGATCCCTGTGGTGCACTAAGTGGGCCTCCCAGAAAGCAATACTAGAGAAGCTGGGTGTCCACCCTGGGCTCTCCTTTACCCACTGGAGAATTGTAGGCCCAGAGCTGGGGCTGCTAGCCTTGGGGAGGAGCAATGTGGTCAAAGTGAAAGCACTCTTTTTAATGAGATTTTTCTTGTTTTTTTGTGGTCTTAGAGGGTGCTTCAGCCTCACCCTTGGTTTCTGGATTTTTCACAGATTTGTCTTGTCTATGAATATTTGCTAACTGATCTTTCTATGAAGAAGACTGAAACTGGAAACCACCTATTTCTCCACTTGCTGATGCCATGCTCCTATTTGCTGGCTTCAAGATAAGTGGATTGCGCGTGCCTGTGCGTGTGTGTTTTGCTTAGAAAAGCTTTGTTATCTTGAAAGCATAAATTATTCTCTGATAATATTTTTATAAGAACTATATGTTCCACTTTTTCATATATGTAATTAATTATGAAATTGATTTTTTTGTTGTTGGAAAGTATTAGAAAAAATTTAAAATTATTTTAAAAATGATATCCCAGTTCACTGCAGTGATAACTGGCATAAACCAACTAGCTAATGAAGATATGTCTGAGAGACTTTCATTCTATTTCTCTGTACTGCTATCTTAATTACTGTAATGTTATATGATGCCATATCTAATGCTTATGGCAAATCAACCTACTTTATTCTTCTTTAGATGTGTCTTGGTTATTCTGTTTATTTTACTTACATATACATTTTAGAATCTATATTTTAGTTCTAAAATTTAACCTGCTGAGATTCTGACTGCACCTCTATTGAATCTGTAATTTGGAACATTTGACATTTTACATTATCGAAACTTCCAATTCAGGAATATGATACCTTATTTACTGGCCTTTTAAAATCTCTCTCAATAAGGTTTCATGATACTTTCTAAGTTCTTATACATATTTTGTTAGATTACTCCTAGATAGATCATATTTTTTATATTAATGTAATCTTCATGTTTGTCAGTGTTTGTTATAGGTATAAATGAAATTGATTTATATCAATTTTGTTTGATGTAGTGTTATATTTCTTTGCTGAGATATAATGTCATTCATTACAAGCATATTTTTCTTAATCTCACTGTGCATTGTTATAATTTCTGCTTTAAAGTCCCTATCTGATAATTCCAACATGTGGTTGATTTTAGGACTAGCATCTGTTGATTGGTTTTTCTCCTTGATATTTAGTCTTATTTTCTTGGATCTCCACATGTCAAGTAATTTTTGTACATATAGTAGACATTTAAATTTTATTTTGTGGAGATTCTGGATTTTGTTACATTGTTCTAAGATTACCAGTGTTTCAGCAAGTGGGCTGAATTGTGTTCCCCTAAAATTCATATGTCAAAGTCATAAAATTCTCATTAACTCAGAATGTAATGTATTTGATGATAGAATCTGCAAAGTGGGAGACTAGTCCTAGGACCTATGGATACCAAAATCTGTGGATGTTCATGTCCTTTATATAAAACGATGTAGTATTTACATATAACCTATGCATATCCTCCTGTATACTTTAAATCATCTCTAGATTACTCATAATACCTAATACAATGTAGATGCTATGTAAATAGTTGTAAATACAATGTAAATTATATGTAAGTAGTTGCCAATGCATGGCAAATTCAACCTTTGCTCTTTGGAAATTTCTGGATTTTTTTCTCTCAAAATATTTTTGATCTGTACTTGGTTGAATCTCCAATATGAAACCTCTGGCCATGAAGGATCAATTAATTTTTACTTATGTTAGAATAACGTCATCAGCACGAGCTTGAATTGAATATGCCTCCTTATAAGCATAGACATACCTAAGAGGAAAGACCATATGAAGACAGGGAGAAGATGACCATCTATGAGCCAAGAAGAGAGGTCTCAGAAGAAACCAGCCATACAGGTTCCTCAGTTTTTGACTTCTAGCCTTTAGATTTGTGAGAAAATAAATATCCATTGTTTAAGCCACCCAGTCTATAGCACTTTGTTATGGAAGCCCTAGCAAGCTAATCTAACAGGTGATTAACTAGATTCAAACTGAAAATTGTCATGACTATGAAGAATAGTAGCTCAGATTCATTTCTTTAAGCCTTAGTTATGCTTTCTGTTTTCTCCATGAATGTGTGGTTCTTAGGTCAGTCAGTGATGTGGGCAGAGTTTAAACATAAAATTTGGGGCTGCCTTTGTATGGATTTCTTTTCTCTATATCCTCCCTCTCACTTGCAGTGGCCCTGGGGCCCTAGGCTTCCTTTTCTGGTTCCTTTTGTTAGAAAGATGACAAGCTATCCACTGAAATTTTAGCTACTCTAAAGGAAAAGCCATAAAAAGGGAACTCACTCTATGCTAATCACTTCCTCTGATTTTTGCTCCTTCAAAAATGCCTGACTTTATTCAGTCTTGAGAGACTTCAGATCTTTGGTTTTATATTTTTCCCTGAATTTATAGCTATTATTTGCCAGAGGATCAGTTTGTTAGGCAAGATCTTAACCTGTATTGGATATGGAACTTGAATTGGTTTAACTGATTTTTGAATCTAACTCCTTCCTAACTTCTCTTAGTAAACCCAAATAACTTATCTTTAATTTTAGGTAGGTTTTTATTTTTGAAAAATAAAACTAGATAGTTTTATTTGATAGTCTGTGATCAAATGGTAAGAATGTTTTAACTTACTGCGTATCAAAAATAAAGTGGTATTGGCTTAATGATTTTGCTAAATGAACAGTCTGACCTTTGCAACTTGTTTTCTTGATTGTAATAACATTGTTTACGCAGTGATATTCAGGATGATCATAAGAATCTACATGAAACTAAGAAATAAATCAATGAAAGATAGTCCTTTTTTACTTTGTATTTAGCAACCTTGGGAGAAAAGACCAGTGAGATTAGGGGTGCACACGTGTGTGTGTATGTGTGTGTGTGTGTGTGTGTGTGTGTGTGTGTGAGTGGGCAGTAGTAAGTACTGGTCCCAGAGGCTGATGTTCTGGTACTATTTCCATTCCATTTGGAGGATTCTTTGAGACCTAACACTATTTCTTAACTTTCCTTAGATCTTTCTCCTAGATTAGGAGAAACATTTATTAACACACACTTTTTAAACATATCTATCTTGAGGAGAAACAGTGACTGATCCATAGACATTTATTTGCCAGGGGTGCAGAAAGCATTAGGGCTTATGTTATTTCCCCTTTTGCCCTTTTGGCTAGCTGAGATTACCACATATCAGTGTTAGGCAAGTTTGGATCCTTAATGACAAATGTTATCTGGCCAGTGTAGGAAAGAGTGGTGAAGAAGGATTATTCTATACCTCAGGCCAGATAATCATCAATATCTTCATCATGTACCTAAGATTGAAGTCAAGCAGGGAAAGCCAAGCTGGTTGGTTACACTACCAAAAGCAACCCTAAGATCATCTGTTGCTTTGGTAGTGACTGCCTAATGAAGATTTTGTCATGGGCTCCACAAGGTGGATTTTTCTGGCACTAGGGTAGAACTCTTCTTATGTTACCTGGGTCCTTTCCTAGGAAGACTTAAAAGGGAAATGTTTCTTTGTTTTTGTTTTTTTCTTTCATTCAGAAGCTTTTGACTTCTGTGCTTTGGGGAAATTGTCATCTCATGTTTTAAGGCAATACATACCCCAAATTATTCATCGAGATTCGAGAGCAAAAAGTCTTAGTTCAAGAGTTCCTGTAATGGCACAGCAGAAACGAATCCTACTGGGAACCATGAGGTTGCAGGTTCAATCCCTGGCCTCACTCAGTGGGTTAAGGATCCAGCGTTGCCGTGAGGTGTGGTGTAGGTTGCAGATGAGGCTTGGATTTGGCGTTGCTGTGGCTGTGGCTAGCAGCTGTAGCTCCAATTAGAACCCCTATCCTAGGAACCTCCATATGCTGGGGGTGTGGCCCTAAAAAGATAAAAAAGATTAAAAAAAAACTTAGTTCAGAGGAGAAAATCCTTTGACATTTAGACTTTCGTCTTCAGTTAGAATGTAAACTCTATGTAGGGCAGAATATTTTCTATTTGTTTACTGTTGTATTTCCAGTGTCTAGAGAAAATATTTGCTGTATAAATTTGGGTAAATCTTCCACATCATTTATAGTGGGCAAGTGTTTGAGTCAGAACTAGACATTAGCTCATATACGGAATCATGTAGTTCCCTGGACTAGATTTCAAAGTAGTTACAAGGACATTGAGTAGATGTCACCCAAGAGGAAATCTTAAATGAGTCAGGCAGGATAATGGGTCAGAAACAAGTGAAAGAGGCCTGAAAAAAGATCTGATAATAGAAGGAAAAGGGATTAAATTAATTTTTTATTGTTCTCAGTTTCTGGTCTAGTTAAATTAATAACTTTATTGGGTAAACACTTGACCTCTGACTTTAACACCTATTATGAGAATTTTTAAAAAAATATTCATCATTTTTCAATTTGATTTTCAAGAAAAGCAGTCCAAGTCATTACACTAGAGTTCATAAAATAGACATTGCCATGATGAGGAAAAAGTGTTAGGATTTACAATCAGAGAAAAAGTCTACGAGGAAATAAGAGAATGAATATTTTGATTTTCAAATTTTCTTAATATTTTAAAATGCCTTATAGTATGAGAATAATTAACACTTAACAATTCAAATTATAAAGACTGATACAGAATAGATTGTAGAGGAGTTTTACACTTCTAGGCCACTACTATTTTTGCTGTGTTTGAGGATGATGCTGAGAGGGTCTGTTTTTAGTGTATATACTGAGCCACAGCAGGAAGTGGGAGATTTTTGCTTCTATCTCTTGTCTTCCAAAGCACAATCACCAGCTCAGCCAACTAGAGTTATTTGATCTTAAATGAAACATGTCAGGGAATTACCTCAGTTCATTAGTGAAGGAAAAAAACACAAAAGATGAGCTATAAAGAAGGGGCTTACTGAAGACAATGCTATGACAAGCCATTTTAGAACCAGTGCTAGTGTCACACTTTCAGTAAACTTTCCTTTTGGGTCCACAGAGGAACATATCATCCATCTGATGCCTAGATATGGGTTTTAACCAATTACACTTGCTAGGGTCAGTTGCTTTTATTGCACTACTGTGATATAAATGCAGCATGTTTTAAATTGTTTACTCCTTAAACAAATATGCTATATTTTGATATGTGGAGCAAAGTCCAATTGCCCAGACCTGGTAACAGCTCAGCCTCTGATTTTATCAGAGAAACGTGGTGCATTAAAGTAGTTTTCCCAGAGTTAGAAATCTGAAATTCTTTGCTTGATTTTCAGTGCCTTTTACAATCTGACATTTTTCTCATCCTCACATCTACTATTCCTCTAGTCTGATGGCTGTTTTCTGAGTGTCTCAGGAATATGCTGTGCTCAGTCCTGTTCTGTCTCTTCCATGTGAAATATCATCTCTTTTCTCCCCATGTAATTCACTGAATATTTTTCCTCCTGTATCTATAGTATGACATATCATGTTGAAAAATTTAAAGATGAGGTATAGCCGTGTGTCCTGCTAAGGCAACGTGATCAAGGTATATTATGAATAAAAATAGAATTATAGTAAAAGTAAATTCTTATATGTGTATGTATCGTAAGGAGAAAAGATGAGAGTATAAATCTTATCATTAACAGTAGTTTTATCTTGTGAAGCCTGATCTTAGAGAGAAATTTACCTTTTCTTATATTTATGCATTGTTTGAATTCTTTAAAATGTATGTATAACATTTGAGATCATAATAAATGTTAGTTTAAAAAGAAATTTAAAAATTATACCTCCTTCACAAATCCTTCCTAGAGCATTGCAATCCTTACTAACATGTTTCTCCTGAATTCCAATCCAGCTTTACTATTTACCACTAAGAGTTTATGTAAAGTCCTAATTTTTTTGTGTGTGTAGTTTGCTTCTTTCTTCAAGTTGCTCATAGGCTTGATTGGGACAGATGAATAATACTAATTCTGAATCTTTTCATATTCCTAGAGAGGGTCTAAACATGTTGTAGTTTCTCAGAAAACACGGAAGGGTTGAGTTAGGCACAGAGAGAGCAGCAATGGGCTTGCAAAAAGAAACCTCTATATGGTCTGACTTCTTAGCTGGACTGGCAGGATGCTCTGTAAGTATAAGGACCATGAGACGTCACAGCCAAATGAGGGTGGGGAGAAGTTTGGAAGAAATGGCAAACTGAGGTCTTGCTTGATAGGAATGGGTTTTCTACTGAGGGGAGAGGGTCACTGAGACATGGCTTTTTTTTTTTTTTTTTTTTTAATGACCGCAATACCAACTAGGTGAATGCAGCAGGGAAGATGTTTTGGGTTTGTAGTAGGTGTTTTCCTACCCTTCACTGAGACCGGGGAAGAAAGAGAAAGGGCATTCCTCTGGGGGAAAGTCCTTTCCTTCCTCCAGATTCTGAGGCACTGCCCACCCACAAGTTTTCTGTCCTTTTAAATATATAGACCTTCCTGCTTCACCTGAAATAAATATACCTACAACAAACTCCTGTCCCTTTTTCTCAGCCTGCCATCCTACCTGGCTAATGTGGGAGCCAGTCTAGGTAGGGTCTGTAACTTCTGACTTTAAATTCCATGAATTCCTTCCATCCAAGATTTACTCACAATAATTCTCTTTTTGGAAGCCAGTCACCTCTGAGCCTGAGTGAAAATTAATATCAGCATATACCAGGGACAAGCAGACGTTTTGTATTAAGTAATTTTGCACATTGACTTAGAGGAGAATTGATGCTCAATAAGGATATGTGGGAATGTGATGTCAGGGTTGAAAAGTCCATTTGAGAACAGGCCAGGTTAAAAGCTTTGATCTCCCTCTAAAGGTTTCATGCATGGAAAGAGAGGATGTGGCTCTTTTAATGTCCAGTTCAGACAGACCTCTTTCTGACATGATTGCTGTTGTTGAGCCATTTGTATTTTGAAATTAGGAACTGTCTTTATCCAGTCTTATATTCTCAGAAGTCTTATTCCCCCAGGAACTTGGACAAGAGATTTTTTCCAAGACACTAAGTAGAAAACTCCACTTTGATCGGATCTTAGAGACTACATAGATATATGTGGATCTTTCTCAAAAATCTAAGATCTCTCTCTCTGCTCCTTTCCCACCCCACCCCCACCTCCCTTCCTTCCCCTCCTCTTTCTCCCTCTACCCTGCTCTTGGTGTGGTGAAATGCGGTCTTGCTAACTCCTTCAAATTTTTAGTCTTCCCATCTGGGTCTCTGCCATTTGGACCTATCCAGCATCATTAAATTGAGTGAAGATCCTCTGCTCAGCAAAATTTGTTGGGCAAGAATCCGACTGATCCAAATATAAGACATACTTGTTTTTTTTTTTTTTTCTATCATCTTTTTGAGAGACTATCAGAACACTGCCTTCCCAGACTAATGATTTTATTCAGCATATAGACATTTAAATACTTTTAATGTTACAGGGTGCTATGAGAGGGAGGTATGAGGTGATAACTTGAGAATGGTCCTGGGTATGCAAGAAGAAAGAAAACAAATATTTGAGACTAGGAGAGAATTTGTGAGGTTCTTGCTCGTGTTCATACTTTGACAGCTGGAGTTATCAGTATGGCTGGGCAGGCTGGAAGATTTCAAGGTATAGGAATAAACATTGACAGACTACCCAAGAATGCTTCTGAGTTCTCTTTGCATCTTCTTTGAGTTGTTTTTATGTTTTAAGCCAAGACTGATTAACGTTTTGTGTGGATTTGGTCAATACGTTGGGTAAAATAAGCATTGGTCTCCTATCAGTTGCAGTCTCTTGTCAAAGGGTTATAAAATAAAAACTATTTGATGAATTATTTTGGTTATCTTCAGTTAGCCACAAAAGATGTCTTAAGTGTTTGTTGGTCTCTTGAGCTGGTATCTTGGGATATTTTGTGTAGTTGATCATATTTTTCTTAGACAAAAAAATAAATTGAACTTTCTCTATTGGAGCTTCTTCTCAAGTGACAACTGACAATGTTGTCAGCTTTCTTACTTCCCACTAAGGATTTTATTTTTTCATACCTTGCCTCTTTTTAAAATATTTTATTTTTTTTGACATAAACTAGTTTTGCTGGCAAATTTTATCCTATTAAAAAAAATCCCTTCCTCACTTATTTCTTGTTACCTCCTGTGCTTAACATTGTGTTTCTGCCTTTTCCTTCTGCATCCTGAATAAATGAATTCCATTATCTCTAAAATTTTCATTTTTTTCCTCAGTTTGAGAAAAGTAATGATTTAGGTGAGGTAAGGCCATAATTTTGAATCAAATATAAAACATTCGTTTTGGAAAAAATCAGCTCATGGGGAAAGCTAAATTTTAAATTTTTAAATTGGATTTTTTGGTTATAGAGGTAAGGTTATTTTCATTGCACAGTTTTGGACAAATCACAGAGTACTTAACACTGAAATTTTCATCTGCAGAAACCACAATTTCTACAGTAGAGTTATCACGAAACTCTGACATAACTGAATGAAAATCTCAATTAGATTTTTTTGAAGTTCCTTCAAGATTGTCATTTCTCTATTCAAATTTATTAACTTCCGTCTTCAGTTGCATGAACACCCAACTTTATGTATTTTATCTTAGTGAATGGCAGTAGTATTTCCTTGTGGCACACATGGAATGTTCCTTGGTGAGCTGGAGAAGGTGCTGATCTTGGAGGGAAGGAATGGAATAGACTTGCCCCTATAATTTATTAGTAGACCACAGAACTCTTAGCATTCTTGGTTGTAAGCAATAGAAACCCACTATGTTTAATCTTTTTTTTTTTTTCCTTGCCACAACTGCAGCATGGGCATACTGAAGCTCTCAGGCCAGGGACTGAACTTACTCCACAGCAGCGACCCGAGCCACAGCAGTGACGATGCCACATCCTTAACCTGCTGCACCACCAGGGAACTCCCACTCTGGCTAATTAGTCTAAAAGAATACTGAGTAATCTACAAATTAAAGGTTGAACAGTTAAGTCATGGAAAATGAGTTTAGATGCTGGAAAGATTTAGGAATTTTGATAATAGAAATGAATAGACCATTTTTGTTTTAGGGCACTGCCAGTATGTTCTCAGATTCAACTACTTTAAATTTCTGTATTACTCAATTCAAGATTCTGATTCCTAGTAGATAGAATATGACTGACTTCTTACCAAATACAGCAAGGGGAAGTGGTGAGAGACCTTGTTATACAGTACCAAAATGACAAAGAGAAAGGGGTTACTGACATTAAAATACATAAGAAAAGATCCCAAGCAGGCCAGAATAATAGACTTTGACTTTAGCCATGTACTAGACATGTAAACATGAACAGATGAACTCCTCTGAAGCTAGCTTTTTTGTTTTTTTCATTTGTCAAATGGAGAAAAAACTTCTATTCTGCCTTCTTCCTGGTGATATTAATGAAACATCTTTAAATGAGCATCTCATTAAATGAGATAATAAGATAACCTTAAATGATACATAAATGTGAAAGAACATAGAATATTATACAGAGTTCAGATATAGTAATATTTTAATTTCATGATGTTTTTTGCAGGATATTATAAAATTTTCATTAATAAAATCTAGCATTCCTAGCAATACTGCATTATCTGGCTCAAAATGTGACTATACTGTGTGTATACAGGTCTCTGCACACTTAAATGCCTAATGTGTTTTAAAAACCCTGTATTTTGAGTTAAAATTGTATATATTACATGTACATTCATTTTGTCATTATTTAGTTTCTGTTAACAGGAAAAGGGTAGTAGATAAATAAGATTTTTTGAGTGAAAGTAAATTTTATTTATTTAAAATATTAGAAGTACCTAAATCATAAGTGTAGAGTTCACTGAATTTTTCTCAAATGAACATACCCATATTAAGAACAAAAATTTATTTATTGGTCACTACTCTATCAAAGATAAAAATAATCTTAATTTGTATCACGATAAAATTTGCCTATTCTTGAAGTAAATATAAATGGAAATATATTGTATGTACTTTTTTGTAACTACCTTTCATGTCTCAACTTTATGTTTGTAAGATTCATCCATAATATTGCATGGATCAAATTTTCACTGCTATCTGGTATTACTTTATGAAACCATATTTGTTGGTGGGTATTGAAGTTCAATTTCTAGTTTAATGCACCATAATACTTCAAAAACTATTTTTTAGCCATTTCCATCTTTATTTTAATTAACTTTTGGTTAATATAATACAATATAATATTAGTTTCATGTGTACAACATGGTGATTAGATATTTTATAGATTATACTCCATTTAAGCTTATTATATAGTATTGGTTATATTCCTTGTTTGTAGTACATTATATCCTTGAACCTCATTATTTTATATCTGGGTTGTTTCTGATTTTTAATCCCTTTCTGCTATCTTGCCATTCCCCTCCTCCCTCTCCCTCCATGTATCTGAGTCTGTTTCTATTTTGTTATATTAATTCCTTTTGTTTTATTTTTATATTCCATGTATAATTAAACATATAGCATTTGTCTTTCTCTGTTTGATTTATATCACTTATAATACCCTCCATGTTCAGCCTTATTGTTGCAAATGGCAAAGTTTCATTCTTTTTTATTTTTAATTTATTTTTATTTTAGCATGTGGAAGTTCCAGGGATCAAATCCAAGCCACTGCAGTGACAATATCAAATACTTAACCCACTGAGTCATCAGGGAGTTCCAAAATTTCCTGCTTTTTTATGGCTGAATAATATTCCATAATAGAGATTACACCATATCTTTATCATCTGTTAATGGAATTTAAGTTATTTACATATCTTGGATATTGTTAACTAATTATTTGAACACTGAGGTGCATTTATCTTTTCAAATTAGGCTTCTCATTTTATTTGGATATATATGCGGGAATGGAATTGCCAACTCATATAGCAGTTACATATTTAATTTTTTGAGGGAGCTCCAAACTGTTTTCAGTAGTGGCGTACCAACTAACATTCCTACCAGCAGTGCACTAGGGTTACCTTTTCTCTATATCCTCACCAACATTTATTATTTTTTGTTCTTTTGATGATAGCCATTTAGACAGGTGTGTAGTGATATTTCATTGTGGTTTTGATTCACATTTCCCTGATGATTGGTGAGTGATGCTAAAGCTTTTTTCATGTCCCCCTTGGCCAACAGTATGTTTTCTTTGGAAAACTATTAGAGTCTTCCTCCATTTTTTAACTACATTGTTGGTTTTAGTTTTTTATATTTAGTTGTATGAATTTTTATATATTTTAATATTAACCCCTCATCAGAAATATCATTTGCAAGTATCTTTTCCCATTCAGCAAGTTGTCTTTTCATTTTGTTGATGGTTTCCTTCACTGTGCAAAAGCTTTGGAATATAATTAGGAGCCATTTATTTATTTTTGCTTTTGTTCCTCTTGCCTGAGGTGACATATCCAAAAAATACTGCTAAGACTTATGTTACAGAATGTACTGCTTATGTTTTCATCTAGGAGTTCTATAGTTTCTTACATTTTGGCTGCCTCAGCCCTGGACAGGGGCGGACCTGGGGTCTGAGGTTGCTCTGTTTTCTCTGAGTGTGCACAGTCTCAATGGCAGTGGCCTCCTCCACCTTGGTGGGGAGTAGTGCTGGAACAAAAAGTACTGGAGTAGGAGTTTGGTGTGGGAGGGTGTGCTGGGGTGGTCCTGGCAAGCCAGCCAGAGTGCGAGGCAGCTTTTAGTTAGTTGCCTCCACACTGTGCTGTTGCTTTTCTAGAGCAGAGCCTTGTTTTCTTACAGCCTCTGGTAAACGCCACTCATTTTCACATCAGCTAAGGGGTCTAATCTGTCACTGTCACACCCTAGTCCTAGTATGTCCAATATGTGGCTTGAAGCCCTCTCTCCCCAGGGAGGTTCCCTGAGCCTGTGATGTCCCCCTCTTTTTCTGTATCCCCCACTCTTCTTCTGTCCCTCACTAGAGTGTGGGTCCCAACCAGGTCCCTTCTCTTCCCTTTTTATCAGACTATGTGGATCCTTTTTTATAGCCTTAGTTGTAGAAAAGGTGTTCTGCTAGTTCTCAGGCCAATTTCAGCAGGAGTTGCTCTATATGCTGTTGTAGTTTTGATGTATTCATGAGGGGAAGTAAGTTCTTTCTCCACCTTCTTGAGGCTGTCCTTCTTTTTCAGCATTTTCATACTGGCTTTCCAGCCTCTTGCCCTGCGTAGTAGTATTTAGCACATATACTGAGGGAAAATACATTGTTTGTTGGTCTTACTTCCTTGCATCTTCCTTCTTTGGAGAAACTTGATCCCTCCAGTCCTGCCTAAATCAGCAGCCCAATCTGAAATTTTTAATCTCCTCAGCTCTGAAAGGCTTCTGAATTCTCTGATGACTTCATAGCAGCCATCTTATTCTTGGTTTTTCAAGCTCTCCCCATAACCAAGAAAAAAAAATATGTATATGCCACCAGGAGAGAAGCTGGACACAAAATATTTAACTCATCTTGCTGTGTTTTATTCTCTCCTGGATTTTGACCTCTGAAGTTTCATTTTCTCAGTAGCAATCCAATTTCTTTAAACAATTTTCAAGTATTGTAGTTGAATTTTTAGTTATTCTTAAGAAGGTTGTAGGACTTCCATATCCAGTATCATCAGAGGTAGAAATCACTGCCCATTTTTTTCTTTACTATTTATCTATTACTTTAATTGATTTGTACTTTAAATGCAATAAAATACTATCTCAAGTATATAGATCTGCAGATTGACATATCAACTTTTTACTGTGTAACAGAGCACCATTATTTTGTTTTATTTTATTGGTGGAATGCCTTAGTTCAGCTCCTGGAAGCTCAACTTTTTATGGAAGTGTAGTTTTTGATTCTTCAAGTTTAAGTGTAAAATATTTTTCCTTGTAAGCATATGAACTTGTTGGTCCTTGTCTTAAGAGGTTTACAACCTAGATGGATAATTGAAGTTCATACACAAATGTGAAATTTTGGGAACTCACTTTATCTTATGCATTACATTACCCAGGTGCTCACTTTCTCTCTTGGACAGATGGGATAAAAAAGCAGAAAAAAACAAGGGTTCAGAGAGTTATAAGAATTGAATTTTGTCTTATGCCTAGAATTTAAGAATGTTTAAAGGCAAGCTACTTAAAGCCCGGTGGCCCTTGGGTTTTTCCATTTTAATTGATATCTCTATTGTAGGATCATTGTGAGGGTGCACTAATGTACAGAACCATCTGTCAGTCTCTGCCATGTGCTATTAAGGTATTAACATTAGTCACAACTCATTTTTTTCTCTCCTCAGCATTTTTCTCATCAGCTGATATATTCCCTTGCTTCTCCCCCTCCCCTTCTTCTTTCCTTTACATGACTACATTTTTGCGGGTGGTTTGTATTCCCTTCCTATCTCACCCATGTTTACAGTCATGGAAGACACTAGAGTATTATTGATTACTAATATTAGCCATGAGTCTCCTCCTCTCCATACTAGGAGTTGTTTGGACAAAAGTTGTGTTACTCATATATAAAAGTGGACTGTGGAGGAGTGTTCTGAGGACAGATGGATGCCCTTTGATTGAAAAAAATTGATTCCAGTAATCAAGAACAGCATCCTTTTTCCAGAGTGTTAATCCTCCCATTTTCCTCCATTCTGAGCCTCAGAGGTTTTAAACTAGGGCATCTGGCATCACTGCATTTTTCTTTCTAGTTGAAGCTCTGACCAAACTTTCTCTGTCTGAGTTCACTCCTGGAGGGCTTGGGGTAGTTGTAAGGCATGCGTTTTTAATTTGGTAAAATTAAGTCTCTTCAGTTAAATCTACTGTGAAATTAAAACCTTGACTCAAACCTGACATTCAATAGAATTCCTTTGAAAGTGTCCTGATTTTATGTGAACTCAAAGGACACAGTAGGCCTTGGGTCCCTTTCATATTTTTCGGGCACAGCTGACTGAAGGGAGATGTGAGGTTGTTGCAGATGGACAGAAACACATTTCCACGTGTGGAAAGATAGAGGTAGATATCCTGTGTAATATGAGGCTAGTCTCTCCCTGTATTTTAGGGCCCCCTGTTAGGTAGCTTGGGTGTTATTTAGTAACTGGTTACTGAACTATGTGCACAATGATTCTGTTACCACTGGACCATTTTCTGCTTAGTGGTATTATTTTTAAAAAAATAAAATTAACAGTAGTGGCACTGAGTTCCTTTTTTTTTTTTTTTTCCCCCTGCTTTGGTTACAATATCATCCATCTGCAGTGTGTAAAATGCTAGTTAATTACTTTTGGTCTGATGTTCTGGGCTTTCTCTAGCTACAGAATTTTAGTATGCTTAAGGAGACACTTAGTTGGTATTACCTGATGAAGATTGCATTTTCCAGGTAATTTGTTTAAACAAACAGAAGGTTGTTTGATTTCTTGCTTTTGTAACATTAAACAAGATTAAAATTTAAAGTTTGAGAACTTTAAGAAAATGTGTATGTATTTTTTAAAGGCACAGCTCTTTTATATCTTAATTGGTAGGTAATTTACATGTAAAGTAAAAAAATGTGCCTCACTGGGTAAAGACTTGTACCAATATTTTGTCCCTGAGTGTCCTTATTCCTACTGAGGGTAAAGTTGAGAGATGGATCTATGCCTCGACAATTTTCCTTGGAATGAGATTACCCTATCTGTTTCTAAACTACTGAATTTTTTTTTTTTTAATAAACATTGTATTTTAGAATGCTTTGGAGTTTAAAGAAAAATTGTGAGGATAGTATGGAGAGTTCCCATATACTCTGCATCCAGTTTCCCCCAGTATTAACATCTTAGATTAATATGGTACATTTGTCACAATTAATAAATAATATTGATACACTATAAAGTCCATACTTTATTCAGAATTCTGTAGTTTTTTCCTAATTTCCTTTTTCTGTTCTGGATCCTATCTGGGATACCATATTACATCTAGTTGTCATTGTCCTTAGATTCCACTTGGCTGTGACAATTTTAGACTTTAGACTTTTAGAGTTTTGGTTGTTTTCTCCCACTTACAAGATGCGAACCTACAGTGTTTGTAGCTCTTTCTTTTTTTCGCCCTTGGATTTCTGCTTCCAGTTTACATGCACACACTCTCTCTCCTTTCTTTCTCTTTCTCTGTACCGGCTTGTTCTTTTCTACTCACTTGACATCTTCCCCTTGTGGTTTTCAGATTTTTTTTTTTTTTTTGCTTTCTCTTGAGCTTTGACTTGCTTAGGTTTTCCCTGCATTGAACTTTTTCTAAGCTAAAGCCAAAGCTAAGGAACCTCCACTCATATGTGCATTTCTTGAGTAGACAGCTCCTTGATGCATTTTCCTGATTTATACAATAATTTAAGATCTAGAACAGACAGGAAATTGCTGTCTGACTGAATAATTAATATCTCGGAATAGACATTTTCTCATAACTACTTAGAATCCTTGTGAGGAGTTAAATGATGACATAGTGCTTACTATGCTGTTCTTTCCCTCCTCCATCCCTCCCTTCTACTCTGTACGACTGACTAATTGAACTAAAATGTAATAACATGCTTGCTTCCAATCATGATGATGTCAAGTTTTGTTAGAATAGAAAAAGCAAAACTTTCCTATACATGTGGTATAAAGGTAGTGAGCTAATTTAATCCTTTTAAGGAAAGTGGAAGAAATTAATATACCAACAGCATGATTTTATTAGTGTAAATACCAAATAAGTGCTGCCTATTGTTTACCTGGAGACCCTCCTAAAAGTATTGCCTTGAAATGACTTAGTGGGTTAGCCTGGATCAAAGGCATATGCTCAGAGGAAATCAGACTACAAGAAACTGGTGTCTAATTTAAAACAGAGGAAAAGATTATATAGTATTGCAATGATAGACCAGATATAGAAATATTTGACTTGTTCTGATGAATTTTGATCCATACATTTAGTGGCATGAGGTCTATTTTTTTAAATTTTTTATTATGATTGATTTATAGTGTTCTGTCAATTTCTGCTGTACAGCAAAATGATCCAGTCATACATATATATAATTCTTTTTCTCACATTATCCTCCATCATGTTCCATTACAAGTGATTAGATATATAGTCCCCTGTGCTATACAGCAGGATATCATTGCCCTCCACTCCAAATCCAAGAGTTTTCATCTACTAACCCCAGATTCCCAATCCATCCCACTCCCTCCCCCTTGGCAAACATGAGTCTGTCCTGCATGTCCATGATCTTTTCTGTTTTGTAGATAGATCATTTGTGCCATATTTTAGACTCTACATATAAGTGGTATCATATGGTGTCTCTCTCTCTGACTTAACTTCACTTAGTATGAGTCTCTAGTTCCATCCATGTTGCTGCAAATCGCATTATTTTTTCTTGTTATGGCTGAGTAGTAGTCCATTGTATATATATACCACATCTTCCTAATCCCATCTATCGATGGGTATTTAGGTTGTTTCCATGTCTTGGCTATTGTGACTAGTGGCTACGATGAACATACAGGTGCATGTATCTTTTTCAATGAAATTTTTATCTGGATATATGCCCAGGAGTGGGATTGCTGGATCATATGGTAGTTCTATATTTAGTCTTCTGAGGTATTTCCATACCGTTTTCCATAGTGGTTGTACAAATTTACATTCCCACCAACAGTGCAGGAAGATTCCCTTTTCTCCACATCCTCTCCAGCATTTATTTGTTGACTTGTTAATGATGGCCACTCTAACTCTGAGTTGGTTCCTCATAGTAGTTTTGATTTGCATTTCTCTAATAATCAGTGATATTGACCATTTTTTCACATCCCTGCTGGCCATCTGTATGTCTTCTTTGGTGAAATGTCTATTTCAGTCTTCTGCCCATTTTTCAATTGGGTTGTTTGTTTTTTCAAGTTGTATGAGATTAAACTTCGGAGATTAAACTTTGTCGTTTGAGTTACTTGCCAAAATTTTCTCCCATTCTATGGGTTCTCTTATATATTTTTTAATGGTTTCCTTTGCTGTGCAGAAGCTTTTGAGTTTAATTAACTCCCATTGGTTTGTTTGTGTCTTTATTGTCTTTATTCTAGGAGGTGGATCAAACAAGATGTTGCTGTGATTTATGTCAAAGAGCATCCTGCCTATGCTTTGCTCTAGGACTTTTATAATGTCTTGCCTTACATTTAGGTCTTAAATCCATTATGAGTTTATTTTTGTGTATGGTGTTAGAAGATGTTCTAATTTCATTCTCTTACATGCAGTTCTCCAGTTTTCCCAGATCCATTTATTGAAGAGGCTATCTTTCCTCCACTGTATGTTCTTGCCTCCTTTGTTGTAGATTAATTGGCTATAGGTGTTTGGGTTTATTTCTGGGCTTTCTATCCTGTTCCATTGATCTGTATTTCTGTGTTTGTGCCAGTACCATACCACTTTGATGACTGTAGCTTTGTAGTAGAGTCTGAAATCAGGGAGCCTGATTCCTCCAGGTTCATTTTTTTCTTTTCAATATTTCTTTGGCTATTAGAGGTCTTTTGTGTTTTCATACAAATTTTAAAATATTTTGTTCTAGTTTTGTAAAGAATGTCATTGGTAATTTGATAGGGATTGCATTGAATCTGTAGATTGCCTTAGGTAGTATTGAGTTTAATTTACTTTTAGTTTTGTCTCAAAGAGGCTGACTCCACTAATGGTTACAATAATAATTATCATCCACAAATTGGGAATTTACTATGGGCAGTACATGCAACATCTAATTTAATCCTTATAAAAATCCTATGGAGCAGATACTATGATGATCTTGACATGAATGAGAAAACTAAGGAACAAGTAGTTTAACTATGTTGCTCAGGGCTCTACAGCAGTAACCTTGAGAATATTAACTTGAATCTTTGTATATCATAGCTCTTTATCTTAAAGATTTCAGTCTCTGTCATGATTGGGCTACAGAGTTCATGGAAGCCACTGCCCAGAGACAGACCTTCATTAATTCAATCCAGTGAAGGGAGATTGAATTCAGATGCCTTTATCAGTGCCTCCTTATCTCAAGGAGGAAGTGAGAGAGAACTAAGAGGCCAGTATTTAGGAGAACAGCAGACATTGGTAACTTTGGAAAAAAGGAGAATTAGGCCAGATGAACTTAAAGGAACTGGTTGAGGCTCTGAGCAAGGGAGGGCTAATGTGGCATTTAACATTTCTACTACATGATAGGTGACCTGAGTTCAGAAGATGGTGCATTCAGCCAAGAAAATGTTTAGAAGCTGAACTTTATCACAGTTTTAAGTGATTTTGCTATTTGTACTCAATGGATATATTTTGTTACTCATTAATTTATATTGCATGGTTTATATATTTTAAAAATGAACTTCTGTTATCTTGGGGCCTTTCTTTATTCTTATGAAGTAACAGTAAGTAGAACACTCCTTGTTTGGTTTGTTTTGTTCTTGTGGTCTTTAGACTCCACAGAGATACTAACTTCTGTAATAGTATAAATTCTATGGACAGGTTTGGATGTCATCTTTCAATTCTCTCCCCTTAGTGAAAATATGGTTCCTATAGCACTTCTGCCAAAGAACCACTGGTTTCTGTGTTAGACCTTTATGGGTGGGATGTTATAGGCAGTCTAGATGCAAATAGATTTGGGTCTTCAGCTCAGTTCCCTTATATGTAAAATCAATAACCTTTGGAAAGTTAAATCCCCATTTATGACATGTGCATTATAATAATATCTACTGCACAGGGGTGTGTTTGTGTGTGTGTGTGTGTGTGATGGGTAATGTATGCAAGGCAACTTTATCAATTCGTGTCAATTGAATTCTTAGTTGTTACCTTTTTTTTTCTTTTTTTTTTACAGCCATACCTGTGGCACATGGAAGTTCCCAGGCCAGGGGTTGAATCGGAGCTGTAGCCACTGGCTTACATGGCTTACACCGCAGCCGCAGCAATGCAAGATCCAAGCCACGTCTGCGGCCTACACCACAGCTCATGAGTGAGGCCAGGGATCAAACCCACATCCTCATGGATACAAGTCTGGTTCATTACCACTGAGTCACTGGTAAGCCTTCTATCTGAGTTCATTTTAAAATAAGTCACCTGCACATTTTTAAAAAAAGTGCTTTTCTTACTATGTTGTGCTTCTTTTTGGATTTGCTCTGTCCATGGTTCTGGCTTATAAACATTGTGATGCTGTCATACTCTTTGTAAATTGATTTCATCTACCATGGATGTTCAAGCAGTAGATTTCATATGTAAACATGATATGTCTATTTTGTTCAACTGTTTTGTCAGTTATAGAATTTTGCAGCAATCTGCTTGCAGTTTCCTCTAAGAGGACACAGAGTTCTACACTTTTATTTCCTAGCCTTGAACTCCCAGTTCTCTGATAGATCAACTAGATTCCATTAAGCAGAAAGTAGAGAATCTCCTATGCAATAATTTTGTGCTAATGCTAAGGAAGTTTTAAGACTAAGAAAGATACATGACCTATCCGTTTTGTGCTACAATGTGGTAGAGATATAAAATAAGAAAATTCAATTCAACAAAAAGTGTGCTATCAAAAGTTCCACAAAAGGACAAAACACGTGCTACAAAGGTTTCAGAGGAAAGGAAGGCTATTTAGGATGAAAAAACGAAGAAAGAATTCATAAAGGATATGGTATTTTATACTGGGTCTTAGAGAATGGGCATGTACTGGTAAACTTCAGAGATAATTTTCAAGTAATAATTTGACAGAAATGAAAAAAAACATGTTATTAGAAGAGGTGCAGAGAAATAAATACTTCTATTCTTATACTCTTGGTATAAGAGTACATTATTACTTTTGGAAAGTAATCTAGCTGTCTCTTTAGAATTTAAATTGTGCATGCCATTTGACCCAGGAATTCATTTCTGAGAATGGGATTTGAAAAAACTGTAGTTACAAAGGTTTACATACAAAGATATTTATTTCAGCCTTGTGTGTAATAATTAACAAGGGAATAAACTGAATGCTCCTCTGTGTGAATGGTTGAATAAATTGAGGACCATTTATATTATAGAAAATGAGGTTATTATTAATATGAATGGAGCAAATCTCTATATGTTGAGATGACAAGAGTCTGTGAATTATATGAGAGAAGCTAGTTTCATAATATTATATATATTTATGCTATATATATAAAACAGTATTTTATAAATCAAATTATCAAATGTGTATCTTGTGCATATTTTTTACATATAAAAGGATGTTTCATCATGAAAATAATTATAAAATTCATCAAAACAGCCAATATTTATTAATAAATAGCTGAGTATGTTACAGAAATGTGGAATGTTTTGGTGAAATATTGTGCTATAATTTAAAAAATAGTATCTTCTAATAAAATAAGTCATGGGAATGTAATATACAGCATTACAACTATAGTTAATAATACTATACTGCACATTTTAAAGTTGCTAAGGGAGTAAATCTTAAAGTTCTCATCACAAGAAAAAACAATCCTGTAGTTGTATGTGATGACAGATGTTGACTAAGCTTATTACGGTAATCATTCTGCAGTGTATATAAATTCTGAGTCATTAGGTCATACATGAAAAGTAATGCTATATGTCAGTTTATCTAAATAAAAAAATAATGTCTTCTTTCTATAGAATTTATCAGGTATTTTAAGTGATTAAATCTCCATTTTGTTAAAAAATTCATAGAGGAATAAAAATGTAGGGCCCTGTATATTTTTCATGATTTTAGAAATTTAAGGAAAATGCAAATAGCTATTTGCCAAACCAGTAACACTGTTTTAAAGATAGACCTAGAAAAAGAAGAAAGGTAGCTTTTTATTTTCATACATTCTCATTTTCAGTTTCAGTTGTTAAAAAACTAATAAAGACAAAATAGAATATTTGACTTTCAATTTAAAATAAAAAATTAAATAAATAATCTGACTTCAGAAATATTTAAAAATGCTAGTGGTTAAAAGGAAAGGAAATAGAATATGTCCATGAAATGTGTTTCACCAATGGAAATCTAAATAGAAAGCTATGATCATATTTAGGTTATATAGATTGTGATAATCTCAAAATAATAAAAGTGGGCAAGATGAGAACCATTCAGTTTACATGTAAGCAAGGGCTTTCTGTTCAAGTAGGTTCACTAAGTTCACATTTCTTCCTCTCCATCTTTAGGCCCATAATTACATATTCTTCATTTTGAAAAACACTCTTAAGTGCCCAGAAAAAAGGCGTGATCATGGAGTGAGAAGTCACATCATCTCACTGGAGATTCAGGAAAGCCAGTGGTGTAATCCCAGTTCTTTTCCCAAAGGCCTGTGAACCAGGGGAACTGATGGTGTATATCATGGTCCAAGGGCAGGAGAAGACCAATGTCCTGCCGTCCCAGCTCAAACAGACAAGAAGCAAGAAAAAACGTGTGTCTATTTTTATATAGGATGAAGAACAATTATGGAAGAAAGCACAATTAATTATTCCCATAGGGTGGAAGAATTAGAGAAGGGAAGGGGAATTTGTTACAAAAAGAAAATAACACCTTCGTGATTCAAATAACTGGCAATAAAAATATATATGTCACTTAGGAGGAAAACCAATGAATAGGTTGCTGGTAATCAAGGATAGTTTGGACATCAGGAAGGAAGGGCTGACTGTATACATGATTCTTGGGAGGAGGCTCAGGGACCAGCTGTCCAGTGGTGCAGGCCTGCATAATGCACAGGTGGAAAAATGTCTACTGAGGTAGATGAGACAGATTCAGTGTGGCGTGAACAGCTTGGTTTCTCTTGGTAGCTAACGGGCAGCAAGTGAAGCTCTTTCAACAGAAGAATTACATGATTCTAGATGGGATTTTTTGGGAATATTTTCCACCCCTACTTTCAGGGTGGACTGTTCAGGGTGGAGCCTGGAAGCTGGTAAAGCCATTAAAAAGCTATTTTCAATAGTTTTGGCAAAAGATAATGACCTGTGCTGGAGGGGTGGCAGCAATTTGGAAAGAGAAAAATGAGAATGACATGTTGGAGGGACATTGCACAGAATTGTCAACTTATTGATGTAGACTGTGAGGGAGGGTGGGGAGGAGGAGTAGTCAATGGTGATTGAGAGAATCATGGTATCCTTGGCAGAACAGGAGAGGTCCTAAGGCAGTTTGAAAATGAAAGGCGACAAGTGTGATTTATGGCTGAGTAAGGGACCAGTTGGCAACTGAAAATTGCCACTCAGATTAAGGCTATAGTCCTAATTTTATGAGAGTTTTGCATAGATAGAAGTTTTCAAGAGATTTTTGCATAAATAGAAATTACCAGAAGGGATGGGGAAAGAAACGGAAGATAAGACTTTGATGTTTACATTTTGAATCAGAAGAATTAAAGCAGCCATTGAGAAGATGTACCCAAAACAGCTAGAAGAAAATTAGCTTGGGTGATGGAGTCCAACTCGTTTTGCTAAAATCTCTGTGTGCTTTTATTCTCTTTTATCTAAGTCAGTTTTGGAGGAATCAAGGTGACCACCATCAGTGAATGCTAGAACTATTAAAAAGGTGAGAAGAAGAACTTAATAATGGGAGGATCATTCTGACCCCACTTAGGCTCCCAATCCCAGCATCACTAATGGAGCACTGACTGATAATGCTATTATCTCAGGATGTGATATAATAGCAGGTATACACCCATGAAGTATCCTAGTCAAAAGGAAAAAGTAATGTGAACCAGAATCAGTGGAGCTTTCAGAGCTATCATTTTATTACCTTCGGTGGAGAAAGATAATCAATAGCACAAGGCAGTAATCAGTCACATGTGAATATGAGATACTCCATAGGCCAAAAGACCCAGCTTTACCAACATGTAAGTGGCAGAAAAAAAGAAGGGGGGACTGTTGTAGCAGAAAATAGATTAAAAGTCATAAGAATCCCCTACCTACCCTCCGTCTCCAAAGGAAAAGATATAAGTGAGTTTAAGTTGGTTCAGATAGCATCAGTGATCAACCTTTCCCTCACCCCCCTCATCAGAGCCATCACTAAGCCACTAAGATGTGATTTTGTTTAAGCGTCTCAGTCTCTTGCTACTGCTCCAGTGATAACTGCAACATCATGGTCCAAGCTGCCACCCTCTCCAATGGCATGAACTATTACAACCAAGTTACAGCTGGTTTTCTTTCCTCTGCCTTGTTTCCATCTGTATTCTCCATATTGTAACCTGAGTGAGTTTTAAAAATTCAAGTCAGGTCATGTGAATTTACTGCTTAAATCACCTCAGGAGAGAAAGATCCATCACATGACCTAGTAGGCTTTCCATGATCTAGCCCCTGCCTGTCTCCCACTGACTCGCCATCTTCCTGCTTTAGCTGGCACTTCTCTTTCTTTTCCTCCTGAGAATCTTTACACATGTTCTCAGTCCGGGGTTGGGGGGGTCCTTTTCCAACACACACATAGATATACACACATATGCACAAGTGAACTGTGCTTCAAGAAAATCCTCCCCTGAGAGCTTATTCTAGGTCATGGCTTCCTTGTGCTAGGCTTCCTGTGCTTTTTTTCTTCATAGTATGTATCACGATTTATAATTATGTTTATATGTAAGCCTCTTAATTACAGAAAGTTATAAGCTCCCTAAGAGCAGGAGCTTTCAGTCTTGTCAAACATTGTGTTTTCAGTGCCCAGTGCCTGCCACCTTAAAAGGTACAATACGTGTTTAACGAATGAATGACTGGTGTTAGAGAATCTTCTGAATAATGTGGCATTGTTAGTACAGACTCACATGACTGTCTTCTGTTTACCTTGGTTTTGTGTTTCTTCTCTCATTACCCTCATCCCTTTTTGTTAGTTTAATTTGCGCACAGAGAACTCTCCAAATTTTAGTTCTTGGGGTATCTTTTCTGTCATTGAGATTGTTTAAGGCATGTTGCCAGATTTTAGCTCCAGTCTTTGTCATGAATTATTCAGTTGTCTTTGTGAGTTTTCCAGGGAAGATGTCCTAATACTTTTGCTTTTGAATACTTTGAAATCTGTGTTCCTGAAGTCTCCAGCTTATGTTCAGCTCTGCCTAGTGTTTTCTTTCTTTTTTAAAAACAGATTTCAGAATAATATGGTCCATTTGGTTCAAGGGTCCTGTAGTATCAAATTGTAGGTCCCAATTTGTTTCTTCTCTTCCTTTTCTGTCTCTCTCCCTCTCTCCTATTTAACCTCTTTTTAGGACCAAAACTTAACATAATGCATTTCTTTAACCATAACAAAATGCATTTTTATCTCTTAAGTACTTAAAAAAGTTTCCTTGCATATGAAAATATTTTCCTTTGTTAATTTTGGTAGTTTGTTATATAGATTTATCACAATTCCTAATCCTTGGAAATCTTAATTTCTACTGAAAACTAAGAAGCAATTGTGAACTATTATATCAGTGTTTTTTGATTTGGCAAACTTATGAATACATCACATAATTTCTAGAAATATATATTCTCATAGAATAATTTGTTTTCAATGTGTTACAAAACATGTTTCTAATAGAACAAAACACCTTTAGTTTTTCTGTAATAACACAAAAGTAGGTAAACTTAGACTTATTTAGTGATTAATGTTTCAGCATTTTATCTTATTTGGAAGTGATCTTAACAGTCAGTAAATTCCCATCATTTAACTTAGCAAAACTCTAAGTTTTATGTTACCAACAGATCCTAGAAGCTATTTTTAAGTATTACCCCACTTACATCTATCTAAATCACTTGTTCCCAAAACTATGTCTAGAATAACCATGGGATATTAGACAAAATCAGCATCGTTCCAAACTATTTTTCCTGCTGACTTTTTTTTTAACAAGATAACACAAGCTTATTTGACTTTTGCTTTTACTTACCAAAAGTTAATCCTAGATCATGTGAAACTGAAAAACTTTTGGGCTAGTTTCTATTACATTTTTGAGAATTTTTATGTAAGTCCTTAATTTGTTTTAGGTAACTAAATCCAGCTTTTTTACAAATTAATTTGACAATACTTTCCAAAGGTAGAAAAATATCCCATCTATAACATTCACACATAGACATACAAAACCAGAGATCCTCCAGCTTTCACTTTAAAACTTTAGTCATGAATTGGGTATAAAAATGTAAAACTCACTAGTTTTTAAGTAACAGTAGGAAACCAGTTTTTCAGTAGGTACCAATAAATCTGTTGTTTATGATGACAGCTTTCTAAAAATTTACAAATTTAGAAGTTTTTCCAATTCAGAGGCTCCATCATCTGGCTATCAATTAGTAGGATCAGAATAGTGACTCAAACCAATAAATCTTTTTATGGCTTAACCATGGATAAAAGTAGCATCCTATAAGAGTTAAAAAAGATGTAACCCTCACAAAGTCCAGAAAGTTCACACCCACCAATAGTCTAAGAAAGTAAAGGTCTTCCTTGCACAGGGAGACTAGCAAAGCAACAGAGGGTGAGACGGCAGAGGCCTGTCTGGATTGGGCATCCTTATAACAAACTCGCCTGAGAACTTGCACAGTCTGACAAAGAGATGATAGCCACAAGCCTAGGTTGTTACTTGTGCTTCTGACCTATTTGATACAGCTGCTCACAATCCCAGTGTCTTTGACTGGTTGCCAAATACCCATGTAATATATGTACCTTCCAGATGGGAGAGACAGTTTTCTTACTGGTCAACAAGCCAAATTCTCAAGACACAGGAGACGACAAAAGGAAAACCTAGTTAGACCAATGGTTTTTCTCCTTATGTCAAAAGAGCAGACAAATGACATAAAAAGCAGAGACAAAGAAAAACAATAAACAACTCAGGGAGGAAAAGAATCAACAAACTAAGAATACTCTACCAAATTTCCCAAGAATTGCTGAGTCCAGTGAACTAGTGTAATCGAGCAGGGCCCTGTAGGGATCCTGGGCATAAAAAAACCTTTCTGTGTCCCCCATTTCTTGTTTTTAGTAAATGGGCCTCATTCAGCTTCCATGGCTTTCCCTGAGGGGCAGGTTCAGACAGTTGCTGATCAGGGAAAGGAGGGGATGCAAAGACAAGGGAGGAATAGTTAGAAACAGACAGGATCCTGGTTCCCTCTCAAGCGATACACATAATGATGTAGGTATCCTTTACATTTATGAGAAAAGTTATATTCCTTATGCTTCTTTTAGAAATGAATACTTTGAAACTGAACAGCTTAGAGTCCTTCCTTAAGCTTCTCCCTGGCTTAATTGCACCATAAACACAATCACCTGAAAGCTAAAGATTAGGCACCCTGAGCACAATTGCTCAGGGTGATTATTAGCACTTGACATGTTTTTCAGGAACTTTCCTGGTTTGTTCTAATCTCTGATCAATATGCCCTTTTCGAAAGTGCTGTTATTTTAGGCAATAACCCAGAAGACTTCCACTATGATCATGCCGAGATCTTCTGACGCCAGCTTTGATAACTAAGATTCCCCCAAAGAAAGAATGCATGTTTGCCCCAATCCTGTTTCTTATCTGAAAACCTGTTTTTCTCCTTTTTACTCCCTGCAATTCTTCCCAGTAGAGGGCACAGTCTTTAAGGCATTAGCCTGCTGTAGCCTCCTATGCCTGACAAAGCAATAAAAGCTATGTTTTTCTCCTTCACCCAAAACTCTGTCTCTACATTTCTATTCAGCAGCAATGGACAGAGGCCAAGTTTTGGCAACCCCTGGCTCCACAAGTATTTTCTCCTCTTAATCTAATTTTAGAAAATAGAAAAAGGGACTCTAACCACTTTGTTTCCAAATGATCTTATAGGCAAAGATCTGGGAGACTGACGTATATGGTAAGAATCTTGAGTTTCTGCCAGCTTCCATCAATTGTCCCAGGATATCTTAACTCCAGCATCCTTGGGATGGATAGTGTCCAGACAGTCAAGTTGAATCCTGCCGACTATGCCAACTGTCAAGGATAAAGAAATTTTCCTTCTATGCTTCTAGGTTTTTCTGTCTGGCCTAAGAATTAAATTCGCATGGCACAGATTAATAGAAGAAAATTAAAAGTTCAATAACATCTATATACAAGGGAGAGACTGGGGAAAACTGATAACTCACCCAAATGACCTTAAGTATCCTCTTCAGCTAAAAACAAAAGAGGATGTTAGGGTAGTGTCTTGGGACTTCAGGGGGAGAAAGGTAATTCATGTGGACATGGAAAAGCGAATGTTTGGTAAACAAATGTTTGCTGGGCCCTGCAGAGGCAATGGGATAGAGTACATTCTGATCTCTAGGGCTTGCAGAGTTTCCCCTGGCACATCAAGCCCAGATACAAGAGATGAGAAAAGTAATAGCTCTGTTCTGGGAACAAGCTCTCTAATCTAAATGTTTTTTGATTAGCAGGAAGGTCACAGATTCTTCCAGAGTCTTTTGGGCCTTGACTGTTTGCAGCTCAATATAATCCACATGCCAAAGAGACACATTTTCTGTTGACAAATTTTGTTTCCCCAATAGTGTCCTGGACTCTGTACATCTTCTGGCATTCCATAGAAGGAAAAATAAATACTTTACAACCCCGTGTAAGAACAAACCTTGATGTATTTTCAAGTCCGAGATATTTGCTTCATACTTTTCCTTTCATTTAATGTAATTCCTTTTTCTAAGGAAAAAAAATCAAATATGTGATTTTTTTGAATTTTTCTTAAAGAGAAGCTGAATTGTAGTTTATATATATATTTAAATATAGAGGCCTTAAGGACTTAAGACATTAAGTAAAACCCTTATATAACAAGTGAGCATATGTGCTGCACATATGTGTTACTTGCATTTGTTACTTTTTGACCTTCAAAAATTATTTTAGCTTAGTCAAATCTCTTACATTTTGGTCTCTTATTCAGAATTTAGAAAGACATTCTTTTCAAATTTTCATTTCTCTTCGTACGATAATTTTATTTTTATTTTTTTTGTCTTTTTGCCTTTTCTAGGACCGCTCCCACGGCATATGGAGGTTCTCAGGCTAGGGGTCCAATTGGAGCTGTAGCCTCCAGCCCACACCAGAGCCACAGCAACGCGGGATCCGAGCCATATCTGCAACCTACACCACAGCTCACGGCAATGCCGGATCCTTAACCCACTGAGCAAGGCCAGGGATCGAACCCACAACCTTGTGGTTCCTAGTTGGGTTCGTTAACCACTGGGCCATGACAGGAACTCCAATAATTTTTAATAGTTTTATACACACAGGTATGTACTAACAATTTAAAATGTATTTTATGAAATGTATTTTTTCTCAACACTGCCAATAAAGTATCCCAAAGCCATTTAAAGAATAATTCTTCTGTTCTCTGTTACCTTCTGTAGGCTATAACAAGTTCTTGCATATGCTAGATCTATTCATAGGTTTCTTTGTTCAGTTGGGAACAGATTTTGTATTTTACCACCAGTGTTCATTTGACCACACTGTAACTGCTCTCGGAATAACCTTATTGGTTCTCTTCCTAAAAAAGTTCTAGTCTATAGAACTCCTTTGGTTGGCTATAGCTCAGTTAAAGTAGTCAGATCTATTTTGAAATCAATTTGGTATATTCAAAGGAATTTTAAAAGTTCAGGGATCTGGCTCAGGGTGGGCTGCAGTGGTTCACATAGACAAAGTTTGTCTCAAAATGTGCCAAAAACTTTCATATAAATAAAAAGGAACTGCATACATATCCAAACTTTGCAGTGGATCCAAGCAAATTTAACAGCTTTTGTTAAGCAAAAGTGTCATCTGCCATAACAACTCCCACAATTGTAACACACAAACTGTAGACAAAACTTCTTTCATGCTCCAATGTTTATGTTTATGCCTCAGGATCTGCTAACACTTCTCGAGTGGAAAACATTTACTGCTGAAACAAATAGTTCCTTTATAAATCTCCAACTGGGCTGTGAAGACACTGACAATTATGTTGATTTTAGGAATGATCATCATTCATGATTCATTCAAGTAAAATATGTGATTTTTCCATAAAGAGAGTTATATTATCAAAGTATTAAATTTAAGAGAAAACTTATTCCTTTATGTAATTATTGTAATCATACATTAACTTATTTTATTTCAATTCACAGTGTTTGTCTACTCTGTGCAAAGGTACTTGGGATACAAAAATGAATAAAGAAAGGAGATAAAGGTTTTGGCATGACTTTACCTGCAAATAAGCAGACTGAATATAAATAATACATATATTTAGAAAGCATGATATATACTTATATATAGATATGATAAATGCCAGCATAAAATGACATCAGCTGCATGCTAGATGGCTGATATAAACAATTCTACTAGGAATTCTTAAGAAAAGCAACAAAGATATTTAGACAAATACTGAAATGTCTAATGGCTTTTGAATGAAGAGTTGGACTGAATAGTATATTTCAGGCAGAAAGTTGCAAAGAAAAAGAGACATAGTTAGAAATGTGTATGAAATGTTAAAGGGAAAATCAGTAGAAGAGTTTGGTTAAAGTGAATTGTTCACATAAGAGAAGCAAACCTGGATATATCAGTAGAAGCTACAGTGAAGAGTGTTTTTAGCATTGGGACACTGTGTCACTAAGAATATTTGAGATGGAGAATGCCAACAAAAAGGCAGAAGTGGGTAATTGGCACCAGTGTGTTTAGTATGGACTGGATGAGAAAGAGAAAAGTGAGGTTGGCATAGCAACTAAGACACCATAGAAGTGGTCTAATTATAACACTGTTTTTCTAAGAAAGCTTTCTTTTTTGAGAGTCTTTTTTTATTAGTTAATTTTTTAAGACGAAAAAATTGTAGAAGCAGTGGAATAGATACAGATATTATTGTGAAACAAGTACCAATCTGCTGTTTGTGGAGGATGCCTAAATGTGGTGAAGTCCTTTGAATAGCAATGTTTCAGATTAAAAAGTTACATGTGCTCCTTAACACTGTTACTTTTACTTAAGGACATATTTAGGACTCCAGAAATTGACTTATTTTTAAGACCATATATTCTAAAACTTAATTTCTTGATCCCCACTTTCGAAGTTACTTGGTGGTACATGAAAATGCAAACCCCCAAAGACCACTTCATGCTTACTAAATCAGAATACTTATCAGCTGTACCAAAGAATTTACTTTTCTGTAATAGGTAGGATAGGTGCTTTTTAAAGAAAAGAGTGTGTATTCAAACTCATCCTTGGGGAAACATTTTTTTTTCTTTTTCTGTGGAGTTCAAGACAGTCCTAGTGCTATGTTGTTGCCATTTCTTAAGGAGTTGTAGGAAACTTGTTATTGTATGTTTGTGCTGTCATTTAAACAGTTTTTTAATTTTTTAATTTTTAATTTTTTTATTTTTTTTTTGTCTTTGTGCCTTTTCTGGGGCCGATCCCACAGCATTTGGGGGTTCCCAGGTTAGGGGTCTAATCGGAGCTGTAGCTGCCGGCCTATGCCAGAGCCACAGCAACACGGGATCTGAGCTGTGTCTGCCACCTACACCACAGGTCACGGCAACACCAGATCTTTTTTTTTTCTTTTTTTTTGTCTTTTTGCCATTTCTTGGGCCGCTCCCACGGCATATGGAGGTTCCCAGGCTAGGGGTTGAATCGGAGCTGTAGCTGCCAGCCTACGCCAGAGCCACAGCAACGCAGGATCCGAGCTGCGTCTGCAACCTACACCACAGCTCATGGCAACGCCGGATCGTTAACCCACTGAGCAAGGGCAGGGATCGAACCCGCAACCTCATGGTTCCTAGTCGGATTTGTTAACCACTGCGCCACGACGGGAACTCCTTTTTTTTTTTTTTTAACACCAGATCTTTAACCCACTGAACAAGGGCAGGGATTGAACCCACAACCTCATGGTTTCTAGTCAGCTTCATCAACCATTGGGCCATGACGGGAACTCCATTAAAACAGTTTTTTAAAAGCTTTTACACACAAGAGTTTAAAATAGAAACCCTTACAATTTCAGAAGAGTAATATAAAACTGATAATTTCTGTTCATAGTGGAAGAGAAACCATTAAAAAAAAGCAAAAGTACCTTTTAGTGGTGTTAGTGTTTTCTTATTTGAACCACACCGTTGATGTTCTACACATGCTCATAAGACTAACCTGAATGTTGGAGAAGCCCAGAAACTAGCCTGTTTTTAAGCCTTGGTGGGTTCATAGAGTCAAACCACATAGTATGTCTTTTTTTTAATCCCCCCTGCTGTACAGCATGGGGACCAAGTTACACATACATGTATACATACTTTTTCCTCCCATTGTTGTGTTTTGATGTAAGTATCTAGACATAGTTCTCAATGCTACATAGCAGGATCTCATTGTAAATCCATTCTAAGAGCAATAGTTTGCATCCATTAACCCCGAGCTCCTGATCCCTCCCACTCCCTCCCTCTTCCCCCCACCCCAGGGCAGCCACAAGTCTATGATTTTCTTTTCCGTGGAAACATTCATTTGTCCTGGTATATTAGATTCCAGTTATAAGTGATACAATATGGTATTTGTCTTTCTCTTTCTGACTTAACTTCACTCAGGATGAGAGTCTCTAGTTCCATCCATGTTGCTGCCAATGGCATTATTTCATTCATTTTTTATGGCTGAGTAGTATTCCATTGTGTATATATACCATATCTTCCTAATCCAATCATCTGTTGATGGACATTTGGGTTGTTTCCATGTCTTGGCTATTGTGAATAGTGCTGCAGTGAATATGCGGGTACATGTGTCTTTTTTAAGGAAAGTTTTTTCCGGATATGTGCCCAAGAGTGGGACTGCTGGAGTTCACATAGTACATCTTAAATGAAGAGTTTCGTTTGTTTGTTTGGTTGTTTTAAACCAGTTAATCATTCTGGGAAGCAGATAATGAAGGTAGAAAATGAGGACTGGGGGGTAACATTATATCCCCTTTCTTAAAGATGGCTTCTGAAAATTCTTTAATTTTTATCCTATTTGTACAGTGATATAGGATGAGATTTCAGAATTTTTTCACAAGTGAAGGAAGACCAAATGGGGAAGAAATATAAAATACACATGTTATACAGTTTCTGTTAATTCAATTTATGATATCTCCTCACCTTGGGGAATTTGCTCAGGGTAAACAAAGCACATCATCTCCTGTACCACCAAGAGTCACATTTATCACCAAAATAAGCTCAGAATTCATTTGTGGGAAGAAAATGTGATAAATTGAATATGAAGTGAAAAAACAGTTAATTTTGCAAATGTAATAGTGAAGAGTAATATTTAGTAGAACTGAATGAACATAATTATGAACAAAACAGAGCTTAAATCATTAATAAAATAGAGGAAATCTGAGCCAGAAGAATGGAGAGAATAGTCAAGTTATTTCAAAGAGATTGTTTACTATAACATTAAAAATTAAAATAATGTCTGATATTTTCTAAATTTTATAAGTGCTCTTTCAGTGTCTTATAAACATTTAAAAAACTCTCAGGTTTGGTAAGATTTTTATAGCCAGGCAGTTATAGCACCAACCTTAAATATAGACTCAATCAGCAAATAACCTTAATGCTGAGCACTGATCAAACTAATTTGTACTGCAAAGACAAGGAGATTACATTTGTGTTATTTAATTGAAGGTGTTTTAAGACTTTGAGAGGACATAGTAGAATTGAAATATGGAGACCAATTATAAATCAAGATAATATTATGTACTTGGTGAATATTGCTCTTTGAATCTATATTTTATGATCTGCATGTCCAGAATATTCTGCCTGTGAATGCTTTAATAAAAGATGGTTTTTGAGGGAAAGACATGAATAAGGCCATGTTCAAACACTCTTTCTGATGTAAATAAGACTTAACAAGATGAGTCTTAGAAAGTGTCCATGTAAGTAGAAAATTAAAATCTCTAGGAATATATGGAAAGCATAAATAAAGAAACCACGGAAAGGTACCTAAATCTAGGTATTCAAATTCAAATGTCTTAGATACTTTTGACTATCAAATTGGCAAATGATTTTGTGCTAGAATTTAATGCTAGAAAAATGTAGTGAAGTTCTCACTAATATGGGAGAGTAACAACAGCATAACATATGAAGAATGAGAACTGTGAAAAATTTGAATTAGGGAGTTCCCATAGTGGCTCAGCAGTAACGAACCCGACTAGTATTCATGAGAATGCAAGTTCCATCCCTGGGCTTGCTCAGTGGGTTAAGGATCTGGTGTTGCCTTGAGCTGTGCAGTAGGTTACAGACATGTTTGGATCCCATGTTGCTATGGCTGCGTAGGCCAGCAGCTCCAGCTCCAATTCAACCCCTAGCCTGGAAACTTCGATATGCCATGGGTGCAGCCCTAAAAAGACAAAAAAGAAAAAAAGTTTGAACTAGTCATTCAACTTGCAGGAATCTATTTTTTAAGGGAAAAAGCTCACTTTTATAAACATGCATGCAAAGTTCATTCTGATGATAATACATTTATAAAAGTTTCATTTTTTACCAATTTGGTAATGATTATTAAATTATGATAAACTGACTATCATACCATTTTTAATGATGGCTTTTTAAAGAAACAGGCTTTCTTAAGACTAAGTACTTAGTGACAGTACAAAATACAAAGCATATGTGTACTGTAATATCTATTCCACATGCATGTGGACAAGCATTTCCAGAAGGAAACATATCAAAATGTTAATATTTTAAGATGACTTTTTGCTCATCTTTTTGGTAGTATTTCCCATCTTTTGTCTGATGTTAGACTCTTCATGACCTACAGGAACCCCATTCCCCCATTTCCTGTGGTTCATAAGAACTTGATCTCTGTTTTCTTTCTGACCTTAGTCATAGAGTATTTCTTTCAAGAACTAGCACTTAATGAAAAATGGATACGTGATTTAAAAAAAAAAAAAGTGGAGTTCCCTTCGTGGCGCAGTGGTTAACGAATCCGACTAGGAACCATGAGGTTGCGGGTTCGGTCCCTGCCCTTGCTCAGTGGGTTAACGATCCGGCGTTGCCGTGAGCTGTGGTGTAGGTTGCAGACGCGGCTCGGATCCCGCGTTGCTGTGGCTCTGGCGTAGGCCGGTGGCTACAGCTCCGATTCAACCCCTAGCCTGAGATCCTCCATGTGCCGCGGGAGCGGCCCAAGAAATAGCAGCAACAACAACAACAACAACAAGACAAAAAAAAAAGTATTCTCTGAGATATGATAGGTGAATCTTAGAAAAGAGAGGTTTTTTTCCCTCTCAAATAATGACTTATAGGTATGTAAGCTGAGAATTTCAATATATTATGACTCTTGACGTGAAAAAAAAATGATGTAAGAAAGAAGCATACACTGAGGGAATCAGAGGTTGGAAATGGAGAAAAACAGAGAGGGCCCTAAAGACTTTATCTGAAACCCTAGATCAAATGATGTCTAAAGTTATCACTAGTCTATTATGGAAAACAAATAATGATAATGAAACAAAATAAATATACATATATATTTTAAATGTAACTTTTTGGGAATAGGTTTCTGTCATCTGAAACTAGAAAATTTCTCAATACTATATATCTGTTTAGGTGATAAGATTATGAAGATTTGAAATATACATGCATATCTCCATATTTACTAATTGTTCAGCAGTACATTTGTTTTTATAGTCATTAATATCACACATGCTGTTTTTTTAAAAAGCTGGCAAATATTCTAAGAAGTCATTAAATCAGAAACTTTAATAAAATTGAGTTGTTACTGAGCAAAATGAGTAACAAGTGTCTACAAAATATCTGCTATCACTTTCCTCCCACAAGTCAGAGAGCCATAGTAGTACCATCAGCATTCTTTTGTTCCATTAATGTCTCAGAGAACTGTTTTTTTCAAATCAACACAAACTACTCTCCCTTCTTTGAAATTTAACAAGGCACTTCTCATCTTCAGTCCCCTCCTTCTCTTCATGAGCATCACTTATCTGTTTAAGTTTTCTGTACTCCTTCGCTGGGAACTTTGGCATAAAGTTCATCTCACACTTAAAACAGGAAATGCATTCTTTTGTAGATTGGGGCCAGATAAGATTGCTGAAATTTAATATAGTTCTGCACTGTCTGTATATCTCTATAGTTGACAATGGCCAATACAGTAAGAAAAATAAAAAGGAAAAGAAGATAAATCTGCCATTATTTGCACATGATTTGCACATAGATTGAATCATCTATCTGGAAAAGTCAGCGAAACAACATATAAACTTTCATGAAATAAGAGATTAAAATAATTTTGCAAGATGGACATAAAATCTCTATTTGATTTCTTTATAGCAAGAACAATCCATCTAGAACATATATTTTAATTTCTATCATTCATATTAGCAACATCTATAAAATAATCTAACCAAGATTCATAAGTTGGTTTTGCTAAAGAAAATCTTTTAACACTCAAGGATGAAAGATGGAGAGCATGCCTGAATAGAGAATTTTTCATAATATAATATTCAATAATACAATTGTTTCTCCTCAAATTAGTATATAAAATAAATGAGAACAAAAAACAATAGGCTAGTTTGACTTTTTTTTGAGGAACTCAAACATATTCTACATTTATGTGCAGAAAATTTCATGAATAGATAAATCAATCTTAGAAAAGAAGAATAAAGAGGAATGCCTGCTCTTTGAACACTAAGACATGATACAACAAAACCAAAGTCATAAAAGTAATTTGGAATTGCCACAAAAAGATTAAAAAATTAAGCTAACAAAATTGAGAGATCAGAGAATCAAGTATGCACAGGATTTAATATATGAAAAAATCTGTATCAAATATCAATAGAAATGATAGATTATATGTAAAGTATTGGTACAATTGCTTCATTTAATAAATAAAAGTAGATCTATCTTAACATCAAAAAAGGTTAAAATCTAGTTAAAGATTAAAATATGAAAGCTGAACCTAATAGTTAATTTTTTAAAAATTAGGAAAACTTTTTTTTTTAACCTAGTAAGAACATAAATTCCAAGTAATGCTGATGAATTTAATGACATACAAATCATGTTTTTTTCAATGAAAGGTGCTTTTAACAAAGTTAAAAGATAAATGACTGAATGGGAAAGTATATGAACTTTTACCAACATGCAGCTATGTATCACAGTATCTCCCTACATATAGTGAAATGTAATAGTGAGAAATTGTGATTTGTATATGAATATATATAATGCATTCATAATAGCAATATTTTGCAATAGCATATGCAAATAATCTAAGACAGTGTAGGATTTACAATAGTCGTTTATAGCCAGTATCAGGGAAAGAGAGCAGAATATGGGAATAATACATAATTAACAAAGAAAAATCAAACAAACCAAACCAAAAGTACTACTGAAATGGGACACTGATGATAATTTGCCTTGGAGTAAAAAGTACAATTAACTCAAATATCTTGCTGCTGTGCTCCCAAAATAAAATGAAATATTCTGAGTTATCAAATTACTAACATCTTCATAACCCCTGAGGTGAGCCAAAACAAGTAATACCAGTACAAAAATATTCACTGTGGAGTATAAGTAATTAATCATTTTAACACCACAGAGCTAGTGTCAGCATTCATGTGTATGGCAAGAAGGTGATATAGCAGATTGGTCTATAGAAAAGGCTAGAGTGTAAAATAAAGACCATAAAAACCAAAGTGAGGAGACTTAGAAAGATAGAAGATAGAACTGGAGACAAAATGACCTCTGCATTTTTTCTCTTTAAAAAATTACTACTTGTTAAATTTGACTGAATTTCCTATGAAAAATATTGAATAAGCAAATTAATGTTTATTGGTTCCAAATGAGATGGGACAAGGACACTGGTACCACAGCTGCTGTGAATGAGGTCAGTGTGTGCCACCTGATGTACTCAAAGTTGGGTTTTGTACACAGCAAATTATCATCAGTGTCCCATTTCAGTAGTACTTTTGGTTTGGTTTGATTTTTCTTTGTACTCAAAGTTGGGTTTTGTACACAGAAAAGAATTTTAACACATATTTTAAAATTCCATTCAGTTTTTAAGTTAAAACTTTAATCTCTTTTTTTGGGTAAAACTTTAAAGTTCGATTTAAAAATTGAATTGCTTTACTTATAAACCAAGGGAATTTTAATATCCACTTTGAAGGAGACTTTGATTAATGTTTGCTCTCATTGTGAAACTTAACCCAATAAACATAAAATTATTTATAAATTTAATATATTTGATTTCCTTTTAGTTATTTAAAGTGACTACCAAACTAAATCCTCCCAAGCATTAAAGTAAATCTTGTAAATCATTTACACTTAACTTAAAAATAAGCTGATTAGGTTTTCTTAGATATTTCAATGTTGTTTATAAAGTTAGAAGAATTTAAATATAAAACAAGTCTAAATCACTCAGTTATTGATTTTAAGTTAAAATCAGAAATGTGTTTTTTTAGACTCTTTGGTATAATACATTTCCTAACATTCAAAGTATTTAAAATAGTAGCTGTGCAGATTATTCCTTACCACAATAAATAATGTTATAATTTGGATTTATCATTCTAACAATAATTTTATATTCCTCATACTTAATACATGATTACCAACTAGGGGCTGGTAAAATCTTGTCTCTAGATTTTAAAATCTTGTCTCTAAATTTTAATGAAGTGGATGTGTCCATCCACTGCATTGATTTCCTAACAATTAGAAATACCCTCAGCTAGGGCAGTGTTGTAAATATTGCCCTTAACAAGGAGGAGCACACTCAGTCCTCTTATTAAGATCATAAAAAAGAAATCCTACCTCTTTAAAGAGGGTAAGCTTTGAATACATATCCTTGGGTTCAAGATGCATACATTATCAAATGGTAGTAAAATTATCCCTAATACTACTCTCTACAACAGTTGTGTTTGCATATTCTTGACTCTCTTCCTAGCTCTAAGGAATTTTTACATTGACATAATTTTGCATAACTCCATCTGATTTTGTGGCTACAATATATAAAGTTATTCTACTGGGAATGAATAATAATTGTCTTTTTGTCTTGGAACTCTTGAAGTGAAGGCTCTAGCTCGGATATGCCAAAACTATGTCCTGTGATCAAGAAATATCTGTTAGGGCCATAAGACTAAAGAGAACCTGTCCTCTTCAGCTTCACAATAGAAGGAGGGATAGTCCCCCAAAATAGAACAGACATTTAGATGTTGGACAGTCAGAAATAACAGATATTTACCATAGCCTTTCTATACCCCATTATCTTTCTTGGCTTTTGTTCCAGTTCTCTCTGCGTGTTGTGTCCCCAAACTTGTGAGATTTCCTATTTTTTCCAGACAAAACTCTTACCTGTTAGTCTTATGTCTCACTACTCATTTTGTGCCCAGATAGTCTGCTGAAATGGGATGATTTACCTCTTTCCTAACATAGTCCTAAACCATTAAGTTAGTGCTTTTTTCTTAGTATTATGGATTGAAAATAGATAATCCAGCTTGTTTGTTTTCTGAATCTGTGACTTAATGGATAACGTGGAACAAAGATCTAAGGCAATCAGCAAGGAAAGCAGTGAAAAGGAAATAGACTAGTTTAGGAAAGAAATTATAGTTACTTGCTCAGGCTATATAGAGCTCATGATGAAATTCATTAACCTGATTTTTTTAATCTGAAAAACAAGTAGAATATAGTTAAATTTCAATAGTTAAACTTCAGCAGTTTAGACACATCTGCCATATTTTTAGATTTTTTTGTTTGTGTGGTAGAGGTGTCCTTTTTTCAAAAAATTGTGATAGAAGACAGATTTTTTTAAATTATGTTTTTAACACCTTTGCTTAGCAAAAATCAATTAATAAGCATTCTATGTCAATTATCTCTTTCCAAAAAAATTGGCTCTTCTAAGAAATCTAAAAATCTGTGATAATAATAGTTGAAGTCTATTTCATAAGTTATGGGCTGCCTCCCTCTGAAAACAGTAAAAAGAAAATATTTCAAAACTAACAATAAATCTTTTGATGGAGGATAAAGGACCATAAAATATACTTTCAATTAATACTTATTTCATTTTTTTGATTTTATACTTGTGACTAGGGGTGATTTTGTTTTACTTTCTTCAATCTTGTTATTAAGGAACCCAGGCTTTTTTTTTTTATGAAAATAAATAAACCTATACAGGGGATAGTTGCCCAAGGTTCTGTTTATAAGGGTATACATATTTAATCTAAATATTTTTATGCTTCTTGTAAACCATATTATGACTTCCAGTTAAAAACTGAAAATTAAATGAATTAAAGAATTGAATTTACTTGTGAAAAGCCTACATTCTAGCTATGGTTTTCCTGCTCAAGAACTGGGAGATTCTAGATTTAAGTCTTAATTTCCTTATTTCTTAATAAATAATTATAATTATTATTGAAAATGCTCTTCTGATTCTTATTTGGAGATTTTGCAAAATTACTTACATTCTAGGGCTCAAAATAGAAGGGTGGGTTCAAGCGGGTAGAGTAGCAAAATCTTGAGCTCACCTTTTCCAACAAACACATCAAAACCACAAGTACATATAGAACAGTTTTTTTTTTTTTTGGTCTTTTTGTCTTTTTTTTAAAGCTGCACCACGGCATATGGAGGTTCCCAGGCTAGGGGTTGAACCAGAGCTGTGCCTGCTGGCCTATGCCACAGCCACAGCAACACCAGATCTGAGCTGTGTCTGCAACCTACACCATAGCTCACGACAGTGCCAGATCCTTAACCCACTGAGAGAGGCCATGGATTGAACATGCAACCTCGTGGTTCCTGGTTGGATTCATTTCCACTTCGCCACAAGGGAACCCCTAGAACAGCTCTTTTTGACAACAATCTGGAGACTAGCCAAACAGGTCTTCTACCACTAAGGATATAAAGGAAAAAAACAAAACAACAACAAAAAAACATGAACACACACATCAAGAATGGGTAGAAGGGGTAGAGACGAGACCTAATTAGGACCCATACCTCTGGCACAGGGACCCACAATCAAGAGAGTACATGATAAACATAGAGGTCCTACCTAAAAAGTGATGATTTCATGACCCACATTGGGCACCCCAGCCCTAGGGACAAGCACCAGGAAGACAAGCCCCCTTTACATCTGGCTTTGAATCCAAGGGGTTACCTCTAGGGGCCGTAAGAATTGGTGGCCAGAGGGGTGAAGATAGGGGATATGGGTGAAATAGGGAAAGGAGCTTAAGAGATACAAACTTTCAGATAAAAATATTAAGTCATGGTATTTCATACACAGCATAAGGAATACAGTTAATAATATTGTAATAATTTGTTGATGATTGGTAACTAGACTTGTCATGTTATCAAGTGTCATGTTGATCACTTTGTGATTTATTAAAATATTGAATCACTATATTGTATATCTGAAACTCATTTTTTTAATATTTTAAGTCATTTTACTTCCATTTAAAAAAATGAAAATAATCTTTCAATGGAAAAATGCAATCTGGATCCATTAATTTCCTATATATGGATTTCCTTTTTATGGAAAATAAAATCAAAATGATATATCAAATGGTTTAAGTATTCATTGACAACTTGCTTGCAAATATCCAACATCAAGACCATCATTCACTTAATTTATAATTGTTGTTAAATTATGGAGTGTGTTATAACAATTATAGATACTAATCTGTATTAATTTTTGTATTTTTTTGTCCTCTTGATTTTTCTGTCATTGAAAGGTTAAATTTCTTCATTTCATGGGAGTAATAAATAATTAAAAATACCAAGTATATCAGACTTATCAGTCTGATAAGCAGTCTGGCCGTCCAATTCACTTCCTAACAAAGCTGTGGTAAAACTAGTTTGTCTTTAAGAAATCATTTAGAGTTCATTCCAGATTTCAAGCACTCTTAATGAAACATTCTTCTCAGTTAACCATCATCTTTCTACATGTAATACTAGTTGTTTATGATCATCTTCCATACTACCACATAATGAAAATGATTTGATAAAATATATCACTTTTGCATAATTCACATCTAAACCAACTGTATAGTTGACAGCTGATTTTTTCTTTGGGATGGGGGAACACTTTCCTTGTGAAGAAGAATTGCAACAATTTACATTCTGGCACAAGCTTCTTATTTGATCACTACTCCACAGAACATACTCCTATGTAAAACTTAAATTCCAAACCACATTTGTTCACAATGTTATCTCTCATAGTTTTACAAAATTCAGGGCTTGTGATGTTTATGAGCCATTAATCTGAAAAAGGTTCTTCAGTTGTATCACTGTAATGTTAAAATTGCATAAATTCTAAAAGAATTACCGTGCTATGCTCTGAATTCATCAAGTTGTAATAAAAAATGCTTTGGTAGCTTTTTTTCCCTATAGATTGTTCTTCTTTATCAGCCAGTTTTTGAATATGTCAAGTTATAGTTTTATTGTAAAGTGGTACTTGAGTCACCTGCTATGTCTTAGAAACATTTCCAGACTCTTTGATACAATTGTTCACTCATTTCTCCCTCATTGTATATAATGTTTTTATTCTTAGGAAACTTAAGTGCTACATTATACAAAGACTACAAAGCAGTAATGTTTTTATGTGAAATTCTGAACATCTGCTGTTAGCTTTTTATCTCATACTCTTTCTTTCAAAGAATTCTTTCTGCTTTGGATGTGATTTCTTTATTCTTTGTATATAAATGCCACTTAAGTTTTGATGGTTTAATTGTTTCATTAGCTAATTCATCTGGGCAAATAACACTCTTTTCTATAATCTCTTCATCACCAATTATACCTATAAAATAAACTTAATATATGAGGGATTATAGTTCTGAGTAAACTAGTTTAACCTCTTTTGGTTTCCATTTTTTTTTTTTGAAGCAACTTAACATCATCATTGTTAATATACCACTGAAAGAAAATAGATGTCATTTCTTAGGGAAAAAAATCCAATGAATCTTCTTTTACCATGTGTAAATTAGGGTTAAATTTTCTTATTAATTCCTTGAAATAACTTCTGTTATTGCCATTTGATATATTGCTATGGAAATAAATATCATTTCTTAACAAAATTATTCCTGTAAATCTTTTTCACCGTTTGCAAATTAAGGTTAAAATTTGATTCCTTAATTTATCCAATATGTTAAACTATAAATTTAAAATATGTTTGCTAACAATTTAAGTGCCCTTTAAAATAAATAGCATGCATTTTCCTCTTATTTTTATTGATTTTTTTTTTTTACAAACTGACCTTAAAATATCACATTTTGTCTCCTGGTCCTACTGGGCACAGGGAAAAATTGTGGCTTGTGTCATGAAAATCTTAACAGGTAAGGGAACAACAGTCAGACTAGTCTATACTCCATTCAGTGAGACAAATCCACTGATCACAAATGTGATCTCACAAATAGTTTTTAAGTGTTTTAATAGTTTTTATAATAGTTTTAGTTTTAATAGTTTTTAAGTGTTTACCCTTCAATTTTTTTTTTCTCATTACAAATTTATGGCAGCCAAGTCACAAATAAGCATCCTTTTATCACATTTGAGTAGCATTAATAGAGTTCCAGATTCTCAGCTTGTAATTTCCAGAGATCGGTTTCACTCTCAAATCTGTCATACTTCAAAGCCCATGAACTTAACTTTGGCACCATAATACCTCTCTAAGCTGTGGAGATATACCACTCTGCATCAAATCAATTCTGAGCACTATCGTTCTATTCCTTCTCCTTCCCAGAAAACAGGGTCTCCCCAGTGACACCACAGTTAAGCTGCTTCCTATTAATAATACTACTTCTTGTACTTCCCACAAGTTATTGAAGGACAACTAGCTGTTCCTAATAGAATTTTCAACATTGGGGATATAAGGCTAAGGAAGAGATTCCAAAAAAGAGGCAGTCTCTAGGCTATTTTTGCCTTACACTAAATTACGAAATAGTGATAACTCTGTCAAAGCTAAAGAAACTATTTTAGTATTTGACTTTTAAAGTGTACTTTCATCTCAATTTCTTTTATTGTCTAGCTACCAAAGGATAAGTGAGATGATAGTGTCTTCAACTGGACATGAATTTCTTAGAAAAGAACAAACATCATTGAACAAAACAAATCCATTTTGAGTCAATATTTGTGTATGGTGTGTGGTAAGGGTTTGATTGTATTTTTTCACACATGGATTTCCCTTTTTTGAGACCATTTTTTGGGAAGTATTCTTGTATTCTTGGTACCCTTGTCAAATCAGTTGGTTGTATATGTGTGAGTTTATTTCTGGATTCCCTATTAGGTTCCATTGGTCTCATGTCTATTTATGCCAGTACCATACAATTTCAATTACTACAGCTTTGTAATATAGTTTGAAATCAGGGGGCATGATGCCTCCAGCTGTATTCTTCTTTCTTAAGATAACTTTGGCTATTCTGGGTTGCTTGTAGTTTCATAAAAACTTTGGGATTGATTTTTCTATTTCTTTAAAAACTGCCATTAACATTTTGATGGAGCTAGTATAGAATATGTAGATTTCATGGAGTAGCATTGATATCTCAACAATATTAAGTCTTTAAACTTGTAAACACAGCCTGTCTTTCCATTTACTTATATATTTTTTAAAAATTTTGTTCATCATTGTTTTGTAGTTTTCAGTTCATGTCTTTTACTTCCCTGATTAAGTTTATTCCTAAGTATTTTATTCTTTTTTTTTCTTTTTCTTTTTAGGGCCACAGCTTTGGCATATGTAAGGTCCCAGGCTAGGGGTCAAATCAGAGTTGCAGCTGCTGACCTATGCCACAGCCACAGCAACACCAAATCTGAGCCACATCTGTGACCTATGACACAGCTTACAGCAATGCCAGCTCCTTAACCCACTGAGTAAGACCAGGGATTGAACTTCTGTCCTCACAGAGACTATGTTGAGTTCTTAACCCACTGAGTCACATTGAGAAGTACTATTTTATTATTTTTGGTGCTATTGTAATTGGGATTGTTAATTTTCCTTTCAGGTGGTTTGCTAGTGTATAGAAACACAGTTCATTTTTGTTTGTTTTTGTATCCAGCAATTTTACTTAATTTTAGTTCTATTAGGGCTTGTTTTTTGGGTTTTTGCATGTGGGCATAAGGAAAAGCTTCTTGACATTGGTCTTGACAGTGTTTTATTTGACATTATACCAAAAGCAAAGGAAATAAAAGCAAAATAGACAAGTTGGACTACTAAACAACTTCTGTATAACAAAGAAAATAATCAACAGAATGAAAAGGCAGTGGATGGAATGGGAGGAAATATTTGCAAACCATATATCTGACAATAGGTTAGTTTCCAAAATATATAAGGAACTCTTACAGCTCAAAAAAAAAAGAGAAGTATTGGATATGTCTACTACTTCCATTGTGATGATGGTATCATAGGTGTTAACATATGTACAAATTCATCAAAGTTTATACTTTAAATATGTCAAGTTCCATATTTATCAATTATTTCTCAACAAATCTGTTTAAAGTAAGAAAACAAAATAGGAGAAAAGGCAAAATGGCAGAGGAGTAGGGGGACACGCTCGCCCTCTCCCACAAACACAGCAAGAAAAACACATCTAGAGGTTAAACGACTCACACAGAACAGCAATTAATCGCTGGCGGAAGAACCTAAACTCCAATAATGGCAAGAATATCATGACATAACTGGGTAAAACAAGAGAAATGAGGAGAGTGAGAGAAGGGGAATTGGGGCTAGATGGGCACTCCTGAAAGGGAACTGTGGAGGAGAAAGGGATCCCACACCCTGGAAAGTCACCTACTTCATGGAAAGATCAACTGAATCGGAGGGATCTCCAGATGCAGAGAAGAGCGCAGCAATAAGTCTGAGTTCCAAAGAGCAGAGTGAGAACTGAACAGATCATCTGAACTACTGGCACAGTCACCAAAAACCAAGATGCTTGGGTGGGGGCTGGGCACCGAGACCTCAGCTCTGAAAGTTAGTCCCTGGGAATGGGCTGGGGTGGGCAGTGCTGAGACTGCTTGGTGGACCAGGAACCAGTCTGTCCAGTTCCCGGGGCAGAGACTGCCTGGGAGACTAGGAAGCTGTGCGTTGCGGGTGCAGGGAGCAATACGCTAAGGGCTGGGGGGTGGAAAGCCACATCAGAGGGCGCAGGGAGCCAAAAAGATACAAGGAGCTGAGGAAGGGAGCTTGCCTGAATGGTGCAATTCCGAGGGCAGGCTCCTAATCGAAAAAGGGGCCTATCTAAATGGTGCGATTCCAAGGGTAGGTTCCTAAACAAGGGGATGTCTGCCTGCATGGTGCAATTCTGAGGACAGGTCCCAGAAGACAATAAGGCTCACCTGCTGACCTTGGTGGGGAGCTGAATTTTCCAGGAAACAATTTCCGTTTTGCATTGCTGAGTGGGGATTGTTCCATGGATGACTTAATTTTTTTCTGTTACTCACTTGCTGTTCAATTCTTCCTCAGTCTTTCCTGATTATTTGTTTATTATCCTTATTTCCCATTCTTATTTTCCTGTGGTGATTTGTGATTTAACAAAATTACAACAATAATATAATAAGAATTTCATCCTGAAGGACTTTCCCCTATTCAAATCCAACTTAATTAAAAACGTAGTGTTTATCTACTAACTAGTTATACAGTAAACTTTAGAGTTAGGATTTTAATGAGATTTATAAAAGTTAGACATATATTATTCATAATCAAAAGAAACCTAGCTGTGAGTTTTGTCCTTGATTTTAGAAGCTTCTAAGTGGTAGCTAGTTAAGTTGATTTATATTTTCTCACACTGTCTCCCTGCCATGGACACTTTGAAGATAGGCACTAGTCTGAAGGCAAGATTTGTTGTGTCTGTGGCCTCTTCAGCTTGTAAAAATTGGCTGGCCATGAGATGCTTTGTGCTGGGTCTCCTCTTTCCCACATGATGTGTTTGTGCCTGTTTGCCCTTGAATTGTACTCACTAAATTTAGTTAGGTTGAAGATTTAAAAAAAAAAAATAAACATGATGTAAGGCTGCAGTACCATGTAATTAAAAAACAAAATCTAAAAGTTAACCAATATACTTTTAATGCTATGATGTAATCTGTAGTTAGAAACTGTCTATATAGTCAACCACCTATGCCAATAAAGTTTGAGCAGTCCAGTGCCCTGAAAGAAGGGACAAAGAGGCTGTCTCTGTGTGCAATCGCCGACACCATCCCTCCCTAACGGGGTGGGCACTCCCTGGCCACCGGAGCTGGACCCGCCCGACGAGGGAACCCAGGAGAAGAGCTGGATCTGCAGGAGAGACAAGGTGCCAGTGTTGGGGAGGGGAGATGAGGAGAGGTGGGCCACCATAGAATACTCCCCACACCACAGTGAGCTCACCTGCGTGCCAGCTATCAGTAAGCTGTGCTTGCCAGTGCATCTTTCCTCCCCCTACCCTGTGCACACACGCCTGGACCTGAGGCTGCTTGCCATCCCGAAGGGTGGACCTCACCATTTGCAGGAAGCTGACCATGGCAGTGGCTTTCTCTGTCCTGGCCTGCCTGCCTTCTGGAGGGGCTACACACATACAGAGCAGCACCTAGCACCGGCAGCCCCCGGGAAAAGGCCCACAGCCCAGAAAAGCTAGCACAAGCTTGGCCTGGCCGTGCAAATCTGCCTCTGTTGCATGTGATCCTGCCAATCCCTGATGCCCTGGGGAAGGGATGATGTTCTCAGCAGCCCAGCTGGCTGCTCCCACCCTTGGGTGGTGCTGCACTCCTGTGGAACAGCTGACCAGTACTGCCAGCCCTCCTAGAAGAGCCCCACAGCCCAGTTACACCAGAGCAAGCTCTTCCCAGCCACATGAAATCTGCTTCCGTAGCAATGCAGACCTCCCAGACCTGTCTGCCCTCAGGAAGTCCTTCTTTGCTTCAGAGAGTCCCTGTCAGCCCCAAACACCCCAAAGAAAACCCATGCTGCCTCAAAGAAGATGAACAACAAAGCCAGCCCCCAGGAAACATTCCACAGCAGTGCCAAGGCAAACCCTGCCCAGCCACGGGGAGTACAACTCCACCAAGAAAAAGAAAACAACAAGCAAGATGAAGAAGCTGAGAAACCACCCCAGCTAAACCAACAGGAGATCTCACCTAAAGCAGTCAACAATGAAACAGACTTCTGCAGTCTGACAGACTTGGAGTTCAAAAGGGAAATAGTGAAAAAACTGAAGTAATTAAGAGAAGATATGAACAGTAATGCAGATGCCCTCAGAAAGGAACTAGAAAATATAAGGAGGAGCCAAGAAAAACTAGAAAATTCATTTGCAGAGATACAAACTGAGCTAAGGGCAGTAAAAATCAGAATGAATAATGCAGAAGAACGAATCAGTGATGTGGAAGATAGAATAATGGAAATCACCCAATCAGATCAGCAGACAGAAAACCAAATGAAAAAACAGGAAAGCAATATAAGAGACCTATGGGATAATATAAAGCAGGACAATCTATGCATAATAGGAATTCCAGAAGGAGTAGAAAAAGATAAGGGGATGGAAAATATATTTGAAGAAATTATCACTGGAAAGTTCCCAAATCTAAAGGATACTGAGTTCAAGATACAGGAAGCACAGAAGGCCCCAAACAAGTTGAACCCAAATAGACCTACACCAAGACACATCATAATAAAAATGGCAAAAGTTAATGATAAAGAGAGGATCCTAAAGGCAGCAAGAGAAAAGCAAAATGTTACCTATAAGGGAACCCCCATAAGAATATCAGCTGATTTCTCTACAGAAACTCTACAGGCCAGGAGGGAATGGCAAGAGATATTTAAAGTGCTAAAAGGAAAAAATATGCAACCTATAATAGTCTATCCAGCAAGAATATCATTTAAAATAGAAGGGGAAATAAATTTTTTTCAACAAACAAAAGCTAAAACAATACAGCAATATAAAACCCAGGCTAAAGAAATATTGAAAGGGCTTCTCTAAACCAAAAAGAAAGGATTGAGGAAGCCACAATCAGGGAGCAGGCACTCAGATAAGCCAGCAAACAGATTTAATCATGAACATGTTTAAAACAAAATAAAATTAAAAAGAAAAAAGAGTCATCAAAATCATAAAATGTGGGCAAGGGATGTGAGGAAATAAGTTCTCTTTTTAAAAATTTATTTCTTTTATTTTTTTTGTCTGTTTCTCTTCTTAATTTTAGTATAGTAATGAAGTGTTTGAACCTACAGGACCATCAGGCTAAAACACATAATCATAGGAAAGGGTTAGCATACTTTAAAAACAGGGCAACCACAAATCAAAACCAAACATTGCATTTGGAAAAAATGAAAAGAAAAACACTCAATCAGAAAATAATTGGAGAACATCCAACCAAAAAAAGAAAGGAAGAATGGAGAATCACAGAATCAACTGGAATGCGAGGTTTAAAATGGCAATAAATAATCACCTATCAATTATCACCTTAAATGTCAATGGACTGAATGCTCCAATCAAAAGACACAGAGTGGCTGAGTGGATAAAAAAGCAAAACCTTCAATCTGCTGCCTACAAGAAACCCACCTTAGGACAAAGGACACATACAGATTGAAAGTGAAGGGGTGGGAAAAAATATTTCATCCCAATAGACATGAGAGGAAAGCAGGAGTTGCAATACTCATATCAGACAAAATAGACTTTAAAACAAAAGATATAAAGAAAGACAAGGAAGGACACTAATGATTAAGGGATCCATCCAAGAAGAGGATATTACTATCGTCAACATATATGCCCCAAATACAGGAGCACCCAGATACATACAACAATTATTAACAGACATAAAGGGAGACATTGATGGGAATACAGTCACAGTAGGAGACTTTAATACCCCCTCGCATCAATGGACAGATCCTCTAGACAGAAAACCAAAAAAGCAACAGAGAGCCTAAAGGAAACATTAGAAAAGTTAGACTTAATTGATATCTTCAGGACACTACATCCAAAAAAATCAGAATATGCATTCTTCTCAAGTGCACATGGAACATTCTCAAGAATTGACCACATATTGGGACATAAAGCTAACCTCAACAAATTTAGGAACACAGAAGTTATTTCAAGTATCTTCTCTGACCACAATGGCATGAAACTAGAAATCAACAGGAAAAGAAATGAGGAAAAACCTACTACTACATGGAGACTAAACAACAACCTACTGAAAAAACAAATGGGTCAATGAGGAAATCAAGAAGGAAATTTAAAAATACATGGAAACAAATGATAATGAAGACACAACCTCTCAAAATCTATGGGACATTGCAAAAGCAGTGCTCAGAGGGAAATTCATAGCGATATAGGCCTTCCTTAAAAAAGAAGAAAGATCTCAAATTGACAACTTAACTCTCCACCTAAGTGAATTAGAAAAAGAACAACAGAAAAGACCTAAAGACAGCAGAAGGAAGAAAATTATAAAAATCAAAGAAAAAAATCAATAAAATAGAGACTCAAAAAACAATAGAGAAAATTAATAAAACCAAGAGCTGGTTCTTTGAAAAGGTAAACAAAATTGACAAACCCCTGGCTAAACTCACTAAGAAGAGGAGAGAAAGAACCCAAATAACCAAAATTATAAATGAAAAAGGAGAAATCACAACGGATTCTGCAGAAATACAAAATACCATAAGAGAATACTATGAACAACTATATGCCAACAAATTTGACAATCTGGAAGAAATGGACAGTTTTCTAGAATCTTACAGCCTGGCAAAACTGAATCAAGAAGAAACAGACCAACTGAACAGACCAGTCACTAGAAATGAAATTGAAGAGGTCATAAAAACACTCCCTACAAATAAAAGTCCAGGACCAAATGGCTTCACAGGCGAATTCTACCAAACATATAAAGAGGAACTGGTGCCCATCCTCCTTAAACTCCTTCAAAAGGTTGAAGAAGAAGGAATACTCCCAAAGACATTCTATGATGCCACCATCACCTTAATTCCAAAACCAGACAAAGATAACACCAAAAAAGAAAACTATCGGCCAATATCTTTGATGAATATAGATGCAAAAATTCTCAACAAAATCTTAGCCAACCAAATCCAAAAACATACCGAAAAAATCATACACCATGACCAGGTAGGGTTCATACCAGGTTCACAAGGATGGTTCAACATACACAAATCAAGCAACGTCACACACCACATTAACAAAAGAAAAGTCAAAAATCATATGATCATCTCAATAGATGCAGAAAAAGCATTTCACAAAGTCCAGCATCCATTCATGATCAAGACCCTCACCAAAGTGGGTATAGAGGGAACATTCCTGAACATAATCAAAGCCATTTATGATAAACCCATAGCAAATATAATACTCAATGGGGAAAAACTGAAAGCCTTCTCACTCAAATCTGGAACAAGACAGGGATGCCCACTCTCACCACTGCTATTCAACATAGTTCTCATAGTTCTGGAAGTCCTAGCTACAGCAATCAGACAAACAAAAGAAATAAAAGGCATCCAAATAGGAAGAGAAGAGATAAAACTGTCACTGTACAGATGACATGATACTATACATAGAAAACCCTGAGGACTCAACCTAAAAACTACTCGAACTGATTAATAAATTCAGTAAAGTAGCAGGATATAAGATAAACATTCAGAAATCAGTCACATTTCTGTATGCTAACAATGAAATATTAGAAAAAGAATACAAAAATACACTACCATTTACAATTGCACCCCAAAAATCAAATACCTGGGAATACACCTGACCAAGGAGGTAAAGGACTTATATGCTGAGAACTATAAAACATTCATCAAGGAAATTAAAGAAGATGTAAAGAAATGGAAAGATATTCCATGTTCATGGATTGGAAAAATCAATATTGTAAAAATGGCCATACTACCCAAAGCAATCTACAGATTCAATGCAATCCCTATCAAATTACCCATGACATTTTTCACAGAACTGGAACAAACAATCCAAAAATGTATATGGAACCACAAAAGACCCAGAATTGCCAAAGCAATCCTGAGGAACAAAAGCCAAGCAGGGGGGCATAACTCTCCCAGACTTCAAACAATATTACAAAGCCACAGTCATGAAAACAGTGTGGTACTGGTATCAAAACAGACAGACAGACCAATGGAACAGAATAGAGAACCTAGAAATAAACACAGACACCTATGATCAAATAATCTTTGACAAAGGAGGCAAGAGCATAATATGGGAAAGTCTATTCAGCAAGCATTGCTGGGAAACCTGGACAGCTACATGCAAATCAATGAAATTAGAACACACCCTCACACCATGCACAAAAATAAATCAAAATGGCTGAAAGACTTAAATATAAGACAGGATGCCATCAAACTCCTAGAAGAGAACACAGGCAAAACACTCTCTGACATCAACATCATGAATATTTTCTCAGGTCAGTCTCCCAAAGCAACAGAAATAAGAGCAAGAATAAACCCATGGGACCTAATAAAACTGAAAAGCTTTTTCTCAGCCAAGAAAACCAAAAAGAAAACCAAAAGACAACTTACAGAATGGGAAAAAATAGTTTCAAGTGATGCAATGGACAAGGGCTTAATCTCTAGGATATACAAGCAACTTATACAACTCAACAGCAAAAAAGCGAACAATCCAATGGAAAAATGGGCAAAAGACCTGAATAGACCATTCTCCAAGGAAGATATACAGATGGCCAACAAACACATGAAAAAATGCTCAACATCGCTGATTATAAAAGAAATGTAAATCAAAACTACCACCTCACACCAGTCAGAATGGCCATCATTAATAAATCCACAAATAACAAGTGCTGGAGGGGGTATGGAGAAAAGGGAACCCTCCTGCACTGCTGGTGGGAATGTAAACTGGTACAGTCACTATGGAGAACAGTTTGGAGATCCCTCAGAAATCTATACATAGAACTTCCATGTGACCCTGCAATCTCACTCTTGGCCATATATCCAAACAAAACTCTACTTAGAAGGGACACATGCACCTGCATATTCATTGCAGCACTATTCACAATAGCCAGGACATGGAAACAACCTAAATGTCTATTGACGGATGATTGGATTTGGAAGATGTGGTATATATATGCAATGGAATACTACTCAGCCATAAAAAAGAACGACATAATACCATTTATAGCAACATGGGTGGGACTAGAGACACTCATCGTGAGTGAAATAAGTCAGAAAGAGAAAGATAAATACCATATGATATCACTTATAACTGGAATCTAATATATGGCACAAATGAACATTTCCACAGAAAAGAAAATCATGGACCTGGAGAATAGACTTGTGGCTGCCCGGGGGGAGAGGAAGGGAGTGGGAAGGACCGGGAGCTTGGGGTTATCAGATACAACTTGGAATGGATTTACAATGAGATCCTGCTGAGTGGCATTGAGAACTATGTCTAGATACTTATATTGTAAAGAACAAAGGTGGGAAAAAAAATGTATACATGTAAGTTTATCTGGGACCCCATGCTGTACAGCAGAAAAATAAATAAATTTAAAAAAAAAGAAAACAAATACTTTACGAAAAAAGACAAATAGAATAACTACTGGTTGCTTATCAAATAAATACTATGTCACAATTTGAACTAAATAATTGCTGAGAATATATATATTAGGAGCTAAATTTAAATACAGAATTATTATTTTCTTAGAGCATCATGCCAAAAAAGGAACAAGTGCAATAACAGAGCAATACAAAGCTAATACTTAAAGCAATGGATGAACTTTGAGGACATCATGCTAAATGAAAAAAGCCAGTCAAAAAATACAAATATTGGAGTTCCCGTCATGACTCAGTGGTTAATGAATCCGACTAGGAACCATGAGGTTGTGGGTTCCATCCCTGGCCTCGCTCAGTGGGTTAAGGTTCCAGCATTGCAGGGAGCTGTGGTGTAGGTCACAGATGCGGCTTGGATCCCATGTTGCTGTGGCTGTGACATAGGCCAGCGGCTATAGCTCTGGTTAGACCCCTAGGAACCTCCATATGCCATGGGTGTGGCCCTAGGAAAAGACAAAAATAAAATAATATACAAATACTGTATGATTTCACTTATTTTAAATATCTGGAATTGCTAAACTATTAGAAACAGAAAGTAGAATGGTAGTTTCCAGGGCCTTAGAGGGAGGGAGAAATGCATAGTTATTTTTTAATTGGTAGAGTTTCAGTTCTACAAGATAAAAAATTCTGGAGATACTGCATAACAAAATAGATATATGTAACATTACTGAACTATACTATTAAAAATAGCAAAAATGGCAAATTTTGTATTATATGTATTTTACCACAATTTAAACAAAAATTGTTATGTTGTTTCCTCTCATACTCCATTTCATGTGGATTTTCAATAACTTTGATCTCTTAAATCACAGTGACCAGTGACATTTTTATCAGTTCATGTAACCTGGCTTCCAGAAACAAAATCTTAATTCAGCTATAATAAAAGATGAAAAGTAATGGTGAGTTCCTATATCAACATATATGCTCCAAAATCCCTGATAAAATAATGTGATTATATTCATTGGAGGAAAAAAATTGGGGATCAATATAATATATCTAATTAATATTTGTGAAAAATGTTCTAACTACTAATCCCTTTCTCAAAGAGTGTAATTTGCTAAGAGTAAAAAGGGGGTATAAATTTTTATATGAAAAAAGCAAACATAGTGTGTGACAGAGAGTGCTTGTTACCTAATCCATTATCCATTCTGTTGTTAGTAAAAGAACCCCAGTTTTGTTCATCACAGCATGTAATAAGCAAAAGGAATCTGTTTCTCAAGCTCCCTTGCAGCTAGGTGAGACGAGGTGAAGAGGTTTTTGAGCAATGCAAGTTTAGTAAAATGTATTCTGTTACTTCAAGGAAATACCCAGAATCATAAGCCTGCACAAGTCCTCTGCTACTTTCTTCAACAACTCAACTTTCTGATGGCTGAGTACTAAAGTGATGATCATAACTCCTACAGCTCTGGGCCATGAGGTTCCAATCTAAGGATGGCTTAGCAATCAGGCAGAAAAAAGGCTGAGTCACTAATACTGTGGAGACATTTGACTCTGGCTTTAGTTTATATAAAAGAACAATAAGTCTACATCTTACTTGACAGTTCCTTTGGATTGTCTTCTCACATATTGATGAAACTATTCCTAACTCTATAAATTCAAAGCAGAGTATAAAATCATGATCACTAAGTGGAAATAAGATAGATAGAGAAGAACATTAACAACAACAAAAAGGTAAATAAAAAAATTAGCAAGGAGAAGAAAGATGTGACATTTGAAAACAAAAGTAAATATATGGGTTTTAAATTTTATTATAGGCTTAAGTACTATTTAATTTAGTTTATACTTACCATCACATACCTATAAATAGAGTCTAATTATTCTACAAAGCTTCTTACAATAGGAAAAAAAGGAAAGAGAGGGAAAGCATTTCACAGTCCCTTCTCCATTTTCTGCTCCATAGAAGATAGAATTTTTGAGCATTTTCAGTAGATTCTTTTATTTTTAAATCATATATATCTAAATATGATTCCCCTTTCTGTCTCTGTTTCTGTCTTTATTTCTTTCTTTAGCTCTCTCTTCTTTAGTCAGGTCTGATTTTTTGCCTTCTCATTTTAGAAAATTAGAATCTAGTTTTTCTTCATATCCCTGCTATACAAAAACATTTCATCCACCTAATATACTTGTATCTTAAGTTTGGTTAGATCAGTATTCAATGTTACAGTAATATGGGGATATCAGTTCTAGTCACATCCAAACCAGGGAGTAATGCACTGTATTATGATTGCTCTCCTTTCCTCCACATGTTGTTTTTTTCAAGAGGTAATACTTTTGTTTTATACTTTTATTTTGTTTTTCATGTACTTAGTAACAATTCTGCACTAATGTTCCTTCAGTATTATAAAACTCTTCTCAATATCGTAAAACTCATTCTCTTCAATCGAGTATTTTTTGTTGAACTCTCCAATAGATCTTTCTGACTTAATCCAATCTGAATAGGTTTCTCTGGGGAAGACTGATCACATTTCACCTTGGGTTATGTACAAGTCACCTCACCTCTTTCTTGTATTGGATTCTAATTCCCTAATTGCTTGAGTCTCTCTCTCTCTCTCTCTCTGGGTCATTCCAACTTTTGAAGTGGAATGTTTCTCATTTGCCTCCTGAGAAATGTGTATTAGAAGTTGAGATTAAATTAAAAAGTTTGTTGAATCTTGCATGTCTAAAAATGATCCTATTCTATCTCATGTTTAACTTTTTAAAAAGTGAGTGGGCAAAGAATTTTAATTAGAAATGGGTCTCTTGGAGTTCCTGTCATGGCTCAATGGTTAACTAATCCAACTAGGAACCATGAGGTTGCAGGTTCAATCCCTGGCCTTGCTCAGTGGGTTAAGGATCTGGCATTGCCGTGAGCTGTGGTGTAGGTCGCAGATGTGTCTCAGATCCCCCATTGCTGGCGTAGGCTGGCGGCTACAGCTCTGATTGGACCCCTAGCCTGGGAACCTCCATATGCTGTGGGTGCGGCCCTAGAAAAGACCAAAACCAAAACCAAAACAAACAAACAAAAAGTTTCTTTAAAAAAGGTACTAAGGGACTGTGGAATTTAAAAAATAATTGAGCTTCTGTTAAAAATTTGAAAATATTTTTATTCACTTTTGGCCTCCAGTTCTGCTGTTGAGATATATGATTTTTTTTTTGAGCTTTTTCATTTGCCCTTTTCAGAAACTTAGGCAGTTCTTCTTACAGTGTTTTAAAATTTCATGAATAGATCCCTTGTTGTAGATATATATTATTTTACATGACATTGAAATGAGCCCTATCAATTTGGAAATTATTCTTTCTTGAGAAATTTATTTCAATTAAAAATTGAATTATATTTCTGTTACACCACTCTTTCTAGAATTCTTATTCGGAAATCAAGTCTTCTAATTTTCTTATCTTTTCTGTTTTCTATTGGTAATTACTTTTTGATCTTAAGATATACATTTACCTTTCTCTTTAAACCTATATTAAGTTTCATTTTCTGCCCTCAAATATTTAATTTCCAAGAGCTTCTTCTTTTTTCTTTCCAGGATGATCCGTTTTCCCCTAGCATTTTGTTAGAATGTCATGGATTCAATATCATCCTTTCTGATTTTATCACTAATATATTTTAAATTTTTCTTCCTCCTCCTGAGTCTCAAATTTTAGTTGATTTTTTTCTCTTTGTTTGTGACTATGATTTTTATTATAACTACTTTTCTCAATTTAGCAATCACAGTGTACTCACTTATATTTATATTAAAGTTTGAATAGGCTCTTTTTATACCTACGATCTTCATTATAACACCATCTGACCGATCTGTCTCATTAAGAACCCCCAACAGTACTCTCTTGAATTCTTTTCTGGAGGATTGGTTATGTTTCCAAAAGGAGATTTCTCCATCTTTCTACTTGAGGAGAAAGAGAAGAGAGGTAGCATTTGGGAATCCTAGTAGGAGAATAAGATACTGGGCTTACAATAAGCACATGCTTATATCATACCAAGCCCAAGAAGGACTGGGGCTTGCCTTAAGAGAGCATTGTAAGGGACTGAAGCTAGACAGGAGCCATTCCTACCTATCATGACTGCAGATTTTACAAGTTTACAGATAGTCAAATGATAGTGCTTTGGAAAAGCTGATGTCCAGATCCTTGGCAGAGCACATTTATCAGTAATTCTGAAGTCAGAGGTATTAGTTCAAAGTAATATTCCAAAGTCTTTAGTTTAGACAACATGAAAAAGAACCAATTCATAAGAAAAACAAGAATAAAGCCAGGAGGAATTCCTTGGTGGCCTTATGGGTTAAGGATCCAGCATTGTCACTGCTGTAGTGTGGTTTCGATCCCTGGCCTGGGAACTTCCACATGCCATGGGGGCAACCAAAACAACAACAACAAAAGAATAAAGCCAGGATTTAACAGAGATGGAATGGAGAAGGGGGATCTGGTTTTGGACAAATGGTGGAAAAAATGTGTTAGCCTGACTCCCATCAGGTTCAGCCACCATCAGAATAGAAAGTGAAATTCTCAAAGATTTTCTGACTCCTCTACAAGCCTTCCATATTAATTACTGATCTTTAACCCAGAACTAAAAGTGGTTATATGAATGAATGAAAGGACATTTCAGGTTAATAATCCAAATATATGAAGTACATTTTTAGCTGCTATCTATATACATTTCCTTGATTCTAAAACACCCTCAATTTTAAAATATGCTATTGATATAATAATAGTTTTAGACAAAAACAACTTCCACCACATCAAATGTATATACTGATTGAAAGACGTTGTCTCCATTTCAGAAACTAAGAAAACTTCAACACCCTATCCTTGAGAAACAGAAAACGAAGCTTCTACTTCTCTGTACTTGCAATTCAAGCATATCTTCAAATAGAAATTAACAAGTATGATATCACCTCCATAAATAGTACTGTAAACACTGCCTCTAAGAAAAGAAAAGGTCCTGTCAAGTCTTCCTCATAGAGTTAGTCTATTCAAGTAAAAAACACAGAATGTTTTGTTTGTCTAAGAACTAAAAAACAACTATAGAAGTAAATTAAAAACTTTGTTCTGAGAAATACAAATGTTATTTTTCTCTAAATTGTGAAATATATAAATATACTTTTCTAGTGATGATCTTAAATATTAGTGAATTTTTCTCCAACCATCAAATGCATCGATGAATGTAGAACATGACAAAGACTTCTCCCAATTAGAAGAGTCTCATGCAAGGTCAACCTTGGGTACTTATCAAAAATGTTAGCGTGGGGTGGCAGATAACATTTTCAGAGCATTGAAATATTACACACAGCTAAATATGCATAGGAAGTGTTCTATAAGTACTTGCCTTGGATTGAGTATTTATCCTCAAGAAGCACTCTGGATGAAGAAGTGGAAGAAAATCCTGTATCTGACTGTTTCCATCACCATTCTTGAGTTTATCTCCTTATACAGTAATTAGCATGGTAGCCACAACCCCATTTGTAATGATTTTACTTGAGAAACGTGAAGGCGTTAGCCATTTGCCAAATCATAGTTTATTATGAAATAAAATGTGATTTTTTTTCCTTGAAAACATCAATAATATTGCTTTAATTAAGTTAAGAAATCAACATGGGGTGTTTTGTTTTATCTTGATTTTGCTTAAAAGGGGGAGACCATGTAAAGCTAGGATACACATGAAACATTTTCTGTTTTTATGCTCTGTGCTTTAGGAGCTTTCTCCACTAATTACACAGCAGAGTGATCAAGAGAAAATGGAATAACTGTACCTGATCACTATGACTTGCTCAGGTGTGCCGTTCATTCGGTGGCTTTCATTGTTCAGGTCCAGAATCAATCATTTGTTAGCAGTTCATACATATCTTCAATGGCAATGCTGAAAGAGAAAGAAGTAATATCACTCTCTGTATCTCACTGCAATTACATTTCTTATATTCGGCCCATCCACAGGTTGGAGTAATTACAAGATAACATGTCATTGCATAACCAACTGTATCTATTTTTGTATAAATATACTCTATCTTTTTTCATTATGAATAAAACAGTTCATTTCTTGCAGGAACCAGTGCAACTATTTTATTATCCACTCAGTGCTAAACTACAAGTTATTGCAAGAGCAGACAGATGCTGACATAAAGAATGCAAGGTCCAGGAGTTCCTGTCATGGCTCAGTGGTTAACAAATCTGACTAGGAACCATGAGGTTGCAGGTTCAATCCCTGCCCTTGCTCAGTGGGTTAACCATCTAGCGTTGCCGTGAGCTGTGGTGTAGGTTGCAGACGCGGCTCAGATCCCGCGTTGCTGTGGCTCTGGCATAGGCTGGCAGCTACAGCTCTGATGAGACCCCTAGCCTGGGAACCTCCATATGCCGAGGGAGTGGCCCAAGAAATGGCAAAAAGACACACCAAAAAAAAAGAATGCAAGGTCTATAGCATCAGCCCCTATAACAACTGATAATTTCAAGAGTGTTTTTTATGCCCTAATATGGTTTTCTCACTGTTTATTTTTTAAATCATTTTACTATTAGTTCCATCCTCATCTTTTTTTTTTGATAGTTTTACTTCCCTTTAGAGATGCATTAATTCACATTTAGATTCATTTGTTTATTTACTCAACTGCTATTTCTTTTATACTCACTCTGTACAAGACCTTGCTTTTGACACTGAAGATACCACAGATAAGATTCCTGCCATCAGGAATTTTGCATTGTGGTGGACAAAGACAGAAAAATCTTAAAAATAAGCTACAATTATGATCACAATTAGGGAAGGAGAAATGTAGTTCTAAGGAAGCATGTAACAAAAAGACCCCACCTAGTCAGAGAGAATGGATTCAGGGAATTTTTAACTAAAAGGTGAAAACAGTACTGGTCTCCTTCTCCAGTGCATATGAAGGGATTTATTTATATGAAAGACCTGTGTCTTTTCATAGAATTACTAGTTTAGAAACAAGACAAGTATAGGAGAGAATATCCTTCAGTATATATTCTTGGATTCACTTAAGAATTATTGGGTTAGTGTTTTCACATCATTCGACAATAGGCTGCTTCACTCATCATAGCATAGGCTAACTGAGGACTCTCAGGTTATGCATAAAGGTTTGTTCCAAATATTTGGTGGAATATTGGGAGTTCCTGTCATGGCACAGTGGAAACGAATCTGACTAGTATCCATAAGGATGTGAGCTCGATCCCTGCCCTTGCTCAGTGGGTTAAGGATCTGGTGTTGCTGTGATCTGTGGTGTAGTTTGCAGGTGCAGCTTGGATTCCTGCATTGCTGTGGCTGTGGTGTAGGCCAACAGCTGCAGCTCCAATTCAACCCCTGGCCTGGGAACTTCCATATGCCTCAGGTGAGTCCCTAAAGAGAAAAAATTAGAAAAGAATTGGTGGAATACTAATCAGAGATCTAAACTGAAAACAATTGCAAGATACTCAGAAATTTAAGCTATATATATGTAAAGTAAATTTACTAGGAGAGACAGATAAACAGGCTTAGAGTCTGCCGGGGCAAAAACATTTCCTCAATCCTCACTGCAGAACTAGTCCTGTGAAGACATGGAGACCAGAAACTTCAGGCTGCACCTCCCATTCTACTACATTGACGCAGGATCCAGTGATGGTCATCAACATTACTGCTGATCCAACAAATGTAGCTGGATTAGACTGGATGTAGCTGAATCTACTGCCATCACATTCTGCTCTAAGTGAATTCTACAAGGAAATTGTTTTATGCCTTCACCACCTCTCAAAATAGAGTCCGAGTGAGTGCTTTTGATTGTCAGAACTTGATTAACTGCCTATGTCTTAATTGCAGGCTGGGCTGGGAAAGTAGATGTCAGGTATGTCAGCCTATATGATGGAAAGCAGACTATATGTGGAAAGGTGAGACCAGCCCCAAATAGTGAGAGTTAGAAAAAAAAAAAGCAAAAGCAAAAAGAATAATGAATTTCTACTGGAGTATACTGTCGACTCCACAGTATTCCATTCTTTCTAACTTTGAAATTAAAAAAAATCCCTCCTAGCATGATTCAGCTATCTCACATAATGCAAGGGAAAAAAAGCTTTTACCCCTTACCAGAAGGATCAATTAAACATCCAATCTATGATTGCATCTAGCTCCAAATTCAGGAACTCTCAGTAATATCCTGAATGCACCCCAACAATCTAATAACCTCTCAAAAATAGGCTGTGATAGTGAGCCAAAATATAAGGTTTATAACCAACAACATACCTCACATGAGAGGAAATCAGTTAAAATACATATGTATAATTTGAAATAGAAGAAAGTTAAAATGAGTGTTTGATTCCTCCTTTCCTTAACTGGCAATAAAATGATAGATCCATAATTTGGATCAAATCTCTTTTCCAAAAAATGACACCAGTTCAAGTTCTGATCACAAGAAGGATTCCCTTTCCCACCATTCTCCAGGGCCACCAGTGTGTGGGGCTTGACTATCTCTCTCCTCTGTGTCAGAGCTGGGACCAAAATGCTGTGTAGAGCTGTGTGTAAACCAGGTTTCAACACATTTTTCCTAAGAAAAATATTCAGAGGGAACTTCTAAGGCTTCAGTGTGGGTCAGATATAAATATGTTCAGAGTATGAGCCATCTGTTCTTGCAACGTGCTTGTGCCTTCAGGACATACAGGGGCTTTGTTTCCTGAAGACCACTGGTGCCAGGTAATGGAGCTGTCCAGAAGTGCTCAACTTTAGGGATTAGAGGGGCAAGTCCATGTTGCCTATTGAACTGTGTCCTCTAATTAAGTTTTCAGTCTCTAATAGGGGCAATAGCAGCAACAATAGACAAATTTTAAAAACAGACAAAACAGGAGTTCCTGTCGTGGCTCAGTGGTTAATGAATCTGACTAGAAACCATGAGGTTGCGGGCTCGATTCCTGGCCTTGCTCAGTGGGTTAAGGATCCGGCGTTGCTGTGAGCTGTGGTGTAGGTTGCAGACGCGGCTCGGATCCCGCATTGCTGTGGCTCTGGCGTAGGCCAACAGCTACAGCTCCGATTGGACCCCTAGCCTGGGGACTTCCATATGCTGCGGGAGCGGCCCAAGAAAAGGCAAAAAGACAAACAAAACAAAACAAAAAACAAAAAACAAAAACAAACAAAAACAAAACAAACAAAAAACACACCACAGTTGAGCAAAAAAGAGCATGACATTAGTCCACATTTCTAGAGGCCATTGTTGTGATTTTGCCACAAGAAGTTATAGAACAACAAAATCTACCACAAATACTGTGACTACCACTGAATGGGTTGTATTCTAAAAGGTGAGCAGCAGAGAAGCTTGATAACCTGTAGAGCCTTCTTTTGCCATATCCCACTCAGGCATACAGGTCAACTGATAATGAGCTAAAGTTATGGATGTGGTATGTGGTGCCTCTGAAATCCAAGGAGCAGACTAAGAAAGATGACTGTATACGATTAACAGATACATCATATTACAACCTAAACTTTGCTTCAGATAAGATATCCTAACTTTCCCATGAACTCTAGAATTCACTAAGCCCACAGTCTTCAGAATCTCTGGAAATTTAATTCTGATTTCATGGAATGCATGTATATTAACAGGTACCTAAATCTGCCCCTTGTGAGAAACTTTAACTGGAACCACTGGCTAATTAATATAATTAATATGATCAATTAAGGATGGGCCTTTGATATTATATTGGGATTGTTTTTTTAATTTCAAATTTATTTTTCTTGGGTACCTTTGTGTCTGTATTTTGGAAAAACCAAATGAAAATTATGAAAACCGCTTGAAGATACCTGTGCTAACATATTAAAACCAAACTTTCTGATAAATGCACTCTTTTTAATTTTGTTACTTCCTTGGTCTAGTGTATAAAAATTCATTCATACAAATAGTCTCCAAGTTTTTCCACATATTAAATTAGCAAAATCTTATATTTGGGAGTGGTGGAGACCTGGGAAATCTATTCTTTTTAGATTTGCTTATGTAAGTGGGTTCTTGAGATATACCTGGACCTGGGATTTGTTTCTAGTTATAGGTCAGGAGACAGCAATAGGGGTTTGGGTAGAACTAGGAAAAATTAGTTTTTCCATGGGGCTGTTTTCCATAGGCATGTTGGCTGGCTCCTCCTGGTGTTTTAGACCAAAGTCTGGGGTTGATGAATCTCATTGGTGGTGCCTGAGCCAAATGGATCATACTCTACATAGGAGGTTGAGAAAACAAGTACCTGTTATTTTTATCTTCAAAAGGAGAAATCAAGCTCTGCTTCATAAGTTGAAGAAACAATACATGAGAAGGGGTACAAATTTGGGGCAGCAAAAGGAAAGTAAGATGTTCACTAGAGAATTTCTCATTAAAGGTAAACCTGAAGCAGTATACTTGGTCTAGATTGAACACGGGAAGTTTTATGGGTCTTCTAAGGTTGCTGATTATTTACAGCCTGGGATATAATTCAAAAGATTATATAACCAAATATTTGTCCCTATGCATTTTTTGTTCTTAATATATTTTTAGAGCACTTTCAGATTCACAGCAGTATTGAGCTGAAGATAGAGATTTCCTATATACCTCCTGCCTCTGCACATAAATAACCTCCTCCATTATCAACATCCCTTCATGATCTCTCATATTTTTATTCTGTCTATAGTTTTGCCTATTGCACAATGTTATATAGTTGGAATCATACATTATATAGCCTTTTAAAATCAGCTTCTTTTACTGAGTAATATTCACTTAAGTTTCCTCCTTGTCTTTTCATGACTTTGTAGCACCTTCCTTTTTATCACTGAATAATATTTCATTGTCTGGATGGGCCAACAGTGTATTTATTCATTCACCTACTGAAGGATATCTTGGTTGTTTCCAAGTTTGGGCATCTACGAATAAAGCTGCAGTGTTTGTGTAGACTTAAGATTTCAAATTCTTTGGGAAAGTATTAAGGAACACAATTGCTGGATCATATTGTAAGTGTACATTTAGTTTTGTAAGAAACTGCCATGCTGTCTTCCAAAGCTGTTGTACCATTTTGCATTCTCACCACAGTAAATTAGAGTTCCTATTGTTGCATATCCTAGCCAGCTTTTGGTATTGTCAGTGTTCTGAACTGTAGCCATTCTAAGAGGTGTGCAGTTTAAGGCTATACCTCACTGAACGTGCCTGATCTCATCTAATATGTGTGCAGTAGTATTTCATTGTTATTTTAATTTGTATTTCTGTGATGACATTTGATGGGAAGCATCTTTTCATATGGTTAATTTTCTTCTGTATATCTTTTTGGGTGGGGTGTCAGTATAAGTCTTTAGCTCATTTTTAAATCAGGTTATTTTCTTATTAAATTTTCCTCTCATATGATTTTAATTAATTTTCCTTCTGTAGCATTATGGTGTGAGCTTAGGGAATGCCAGGTCAGCCTATAAATTATGTATTTTCCCATCAGTCAAGTGGGGAATTGAGATATATAAATAATTCTCTTCCCTAATAGGTAACCTGGGCTTAAGTGAAAGAAGTTACCCTAGACATAGATCTCATGGAAAGAATAATTCCATAATTTTAGGATCACATTATACAGTCAGAGTTAAAGGCAGCTCTTAAAGTCATTTACTGAAACTTCTCGTGAAACAAGTGCTTCCTCTTCACCAACTCCAGTTCCTGGTCACCTCGTCTCTGCTTAACTATCTCCAAAAATGGACAACTCATAACTTTTAGAGGCATTCCTTACAATTACAGTTAGCCCTCTACATCTGCAGGTTCTGCATCCTTTAAATCAAAACTGTGGATCAAAAACATTTGGGGAAAAAAGTTTCAAAAGGCAAAACTTCAATTTGCCATGAGCCAGGAGCTATTTACGAAGCATTTATATTGTATTAGGTATTATACGTAATCGAAAGGTAATGTAAAGTATATAGGAAGATGTACATAGATTATATACACATATCTCACCATTTTATACAAGGGACTTGAGCATCCATGGATTTTGATATCCTTGAGGATGCATGGGGAGGGGTGGTCCTGGAATCAACCCCCCTCAGATACAAAGGGAAGACTGTATTTTAGACAATTCTGTGAGCAATCTCTTCCTAATGTTGAACCCAAATCTGTGTCTTAAGATGGATTTTCAGAAACAGACTCTGAGATAAAGATTTGTATACAGACTTATGGCAAGATGCTAAATCAATTCTTCTGGGGAAATAAAGGCAGTTGGGGGTAGTTTGATCATGGCTGCATGAGGTGACCCCTCGTGGAGGTCTGGAACTGGCCCTTTAAACTGCCCTGTTCTGATTAAAGGAAGATGGTAGAATTGTACTCTCCTTCATCAACCTGCTACTGGATCTGGACTTTCCTCAGGGAGTACATGCCCTTGGAGGAGAAGACTCTCTTCAGCAGAAGGCAATTATCCAGTAGCCACTATCACTCCCAGAGCTGAAGTGTTGCTTCAATCCTGAAGAGAATATCTAAGCATAATATTCATTACTACCTGTAATTTCCCCCCATCATTGTACCTTGTCTGACCTCAAGAGCCAATAAAGCTTGAATCCTCCTCCATAGAGGCCAGGAATATTAGAACAGACATTTTTACCCTTTTCAAGTCTCTTAAGTTTTTCTCAGTTATGATGGTTGTAATTACACACATTATACATTGACATGCTTTTTTAAATATATAAAACATAGAATTGAATGGATATCATGTATGCTCAGCCCAGAGTGTACAGTGATAGGACCATTATCCATATACTCTAGATATTTTAACTTACTCTAAAATCACATTATTTTTCTGAAGCTTTTCTCTCACCATTGACTAATAGTAGTGATAGTCATTGAATACCCATAAAATTTTCCCACAAACTGTCATTTTGCTTTATTCCCACATGCTGTTCTTGAACAGACAGTTTTATTATATCTAAGGGCAGAATTCATATACTTCTAAGAAATTCTAACTGGCCTCATTTGTATGTGTAAATATTCTAAAGTTCTTATTTTATTCATTACCCATATTACTTAGCTTCAAACATAGTAGGTGTTCACTCAGGTTTTTTTGAATGGATATGGGGAGTTTAATCTCTAACTGACATGTAAATTTCTTTAGTTAAATACAGACTCAAATAAAAACCCTGAGTGTTCTTACACATATGAAATGTGGCCTTTCTATTATTACTCATATGCTTTGTATCAGAGACTTGATGAAATATAATGAAGACTGAAGAGCATATAGTCTCAGGATTCTGGCCTTATTTGTTTCAATTCCCGTGAACCTTCTAGTGTGTAAGAAAGCAGCTTTGTTAACAGACTCCTTTTGTGAGTTCGAGGAGTGATGAGAAAACTCCAAAGCAACTCTTCACTTTTAATTTAATTATATTGATGGAGCCTTACACTGAGAGTAACACTAGTTATCAATCAACTTTACCTACTTCTGTGCTCTGGAAAAACTCATCTCAGCTCTTTTTTTCACCTATTTTATCACTGTCTTCTTTTTTTGTGATGAAGCTAAGACCAACTAGCTTTCCAAAGAAAAGTCAGTATTCAGTTCAAATTCATTTTTGGTGGCCGAAGCAACTGGATGCATTTTCCCCATGATGAAGCTCACCATTCACTAAGTTTTCATTCATATTGTTTTCTTCACAGTTGAAGCATATTTGTGATCAATACCTTCTTTATGAAGGATGATTCGTTCTTAGCCAAGGGGCACTGCATTAGAAAATTTCAAGGGAAAAGGATAAGAAATAGTTTGCACCAGGCCAAGTTAATGGACCAGCCAATTTTTCACATCCTAATTCAGCCTAATATGTGTTTTAATTAGAGCTCAAAATTTATTTATTGATGAAAAGCATCATTTATAATTACAATCCCATATAATTCAGAGTTATTACAGTGTGATTCTAGGAGATGGTAGGAAAGTGGCAATGGCCTTTCAGGTAGCAGCCTTGTGTTTTATAAATTACATATGGTCAGAGTAATTACTTGAAGTTCCTGAAAACTAAAGCTACTTTTTTTTTTGTAAAAAAAGATACAAAGTTTATTGTTAGAAACACAGCACAACATCTGGGAGAGCACATAGGGAATTAGTCTATTTATCTAAAATAGAAGCAAAGCAGTAATACACAGGCAAAAGAGGAGTGAGGGTATGGGTGTCCCCTTGAGAAGAGAACCTACATTTTTTTAATAGCACAAAAAAGAGGACAAGAACTTGATATATTTCTGTGATGTATTTCTATGTGAATGTTAAATTTCATAAAATGCAAACTTTTTTCAACATGAGAAACCTAGAAGTGCTTTATTTGTAAGAGCTCATTTAAACCTAGGAATTATTATCTTCTTTTTGTAAATGAGGGAACTGAGACACAGTGAAGTCCCAGTCCAGCTGGACACAGTAGTCCAGCTGGACACAGTAAACTGTCCAAGTTTACAAAGCTATCAAAGGTGTTGTCTAGATTTCAGCCCAGTCAGCCTGATGCCAAGTTCGTGATCTAAACAACATACCCTACTGCTTCTCTGAAAAAGAAATTATCTGCATATTATATATGAATGCAAACTTCCCCTTTGTTAAATATTATTTTTAAAGCAAAAATTTTTTAATATATGTTTCATCATTGATTGTTACTTTCTTATATAATATCACAATCCTTGATATTAAATCTGTGAGTGTTTAACTTAACAGGGTTATCTGTTAGGAGTCCACTAAGGAATGATAAATATAAATAAAATGGCATGTTATTTTGGAGACTCTGGTAGGTGAGCATGTTCAAAACCCCTAGATATATTCAGTAGTTTAATATTTGTCACTAATTTTGTAAATTAAATATATCACTTGATAAGTCCAGATATCAGAATTTTAGGCTTTAGAAAAAGCCAGGTAAACCAAGTACAAAACTTTCACTTATGAGTAATTGAAGCTTGTCACTGTGCTTTTATCACAATCTTTGTCATAATCAGCATCCATTTCATTTATTGAGCACATCCTGCACGATGTGCAAACATTATCCCTTTTAATCCTCATAGACTATGAGTACGTGTTATTTTCAGTTGAGGAGACTGAAGCTTAGAAAGATTAAAATAACTCTGCATCTCATAAATCACAAATCCTCAATCAGCCACAAGGTGATGGTGGAGCCTGGTTAACTTGACTTTGAAATTCACATACTCTTCACAACAGGATAGCTCATTATATGATTAAGATAAATAGATAAATTCTCTTGACAGCTGGGTCAGTGTTTCAATCAGTCAGAGGGCCACTAAGAAGGTAGGAATCACATGAATCATATAAACAGGGAGAGCTTAAGATGGAGAATTATTAACCCCACATAAAGTTACTGCTTTCTGAAAGGGTAAAAAGAGGAATGTAAGATATCACGGAGATAGCCATTGCAGGAAGCAGTAACCACTCCTATGGTCAAGAGAACAAAGCAAAAGGATTGGGATTATTAAATTATGGAAAGCCTCCCCTCCCACCCCATGCAGCTGAAACTCAGAATTCTGATGAGAAAGCGTTGCATGGGTAGTGCAGGTTTCTGTGGAGTGGGGATCAATGAGGCTGATGTGAAGAATGTTGGAAAAGCTGCACACTGGATTCAGCTACTCTTAAGAGGAGGTTCCCTGTTGCTGCCCTGAGGAAGCACTGCTGATGTGTGACATTCCTGGGAACCACAGGCAGACAGTAATCCCCAGGAATATATAGGAAGAAGAAAGTCCCTCTTCTGCCTCCTGTAGTCCCCTTACAAGCCTATAAGTAGAGTATTACCTTCAGCTGACGGGTAATGTAGACTGTGGGTTGAAAAGCCCTAGCACCAACCTATGAAAGTAATGAATAAAAGGGGAGTTCAGAGCTGAAATAGACTAATTTAGTAACTGTCACCATGTTAAAATCCATTAAGGATATCATCTGCACTCCCAGGTGTGTTGTACTTTGGGGTCAACCTTCACATATCCAGATGTTTATGGGAAAAAAATTTGTGCTTCAATTTGAATTATCCGGGATTTTTTTTAGACTAAAAGTTGCTTTTTTTTAAACTGCCTTTATCTCTGCTTTTTATCCCTCTAATACCTTAACTACATCTCTTCTCATGCTAATTTTTTACCACCTGGAATATCAAATTACGATTTATAAGAAGAAGTGGGGAGGTAGAGGGATGGACAGGGAGTTTGGGGTTAGTAGATGCAAACTATTACATTTAAAATGGATAGGCAGTGAAGTTCTGCTGTACAGCCTGGGGAACTGTGCCCAATCACTCCTGATAAAACATGATGAGAATAACATGATAAAAAGAATGTATGTATAATTGGGTCACATGCTGTACAACAAAAATTGATGAACATTGTAAATCAACCATAATGAAAATTTTTTAAAAAGGAGTGGACAGTAAAACAGAGATTCAAAAGGAAAAAAGGGGAGGAGAAATATGAAAAATAATTCTTCTACCTAGTAATTTATAATGTCACAAAACAACTTGTATATTTGAGATAATATATCAGGTGACTTTCATTTTAACATTCTTAATGGAACACAGAGAGAAAAATGTTCCAAATGTACCTAGAAATCTATTTTCTTTCTTTCCATCCAATATATGAAGCAGACAGCAAAATAAATGATTTGTATTGTCACAGTTCATTTCATAAATATTTTATCATTAAATTCCATTTTTTCATATAATATCCCTGTCCCTAAAATTATTTTTGCCTTTAACAATAGTACTTGGCAGGTATATCATGTAGGATAAATAATCACTGTGAAATTTTATGTTTCCTTTATGAGAATTCTGCCAGTGCCAAAGCATATATATCAAATTTGTGTCATTCACTGTAACTGATACTGGGATATAGTTCTGAAAGCAAATATAATCAATACATATTTATTAAGTTCCTACCATGTGCCAGGGTCGAAACGCAGGGATTTCAAAATAGAATAAATTATATAGCATCTAGATGTGGAAGAGAATAAAGGAATTATGGAAAACACTATGAAAAATCTATGATAGTAGATTTTACTATCAAGATAGAAGGGAAATATTTAGGAAAACATTACTTATAAATAATTCAAGAGGAGTATAAAAATCTAAACCATTATTACTCATGAAAGCATCCAATTTCTCAAAAAATTTGAGAAACTCCAAAGAGACAGCAGGCCCAAATGGTTTAACAATGTTCTAGCTCATTTCTAAGGTCATATAAATAAGTTATATTAAGAGAGATAATTTCATTTGATAGAATATAGGATAAAAATACTTAAAGTCATCTCAAATTAATGTATAAATATAGCATATATCTATTTTTTATTCCAACTATTAGGAGAGAAACCATAGTCTCTACTTCTCTGTCCTTCAATGGAATACTCATTAGCTTAATGTGTTATTCATTTGCCACCTCACTTATCCATGGAAGGAGGATAATTCAATTTGCTGTCTTGCTAAATCCAGTAGTCTGTTCTTTTTCTTTTACTGGGCATTTCAACTGCATTTGAAAAAAATAACAAATCATTCACTGTTGAAATCTTTTCTTCTTTTGGCTCTGGTACATCAAACATCCTTCATTTTAATTCCACTTCACTTGGAACTTCTTCTCAGCATCCTTTAATGTCTGCTTTTCTTCCTCTCCTGAGTTCTGAAACATTGGATTGCCATGTGCCTAATCCACAATTCTTTTTTTTTAATCTATCAGTACTCCTTCCTCAAGTGATATCATCTAGCCCTACAATTAGTACCATATATATGCTGATAATTCTAAGGTTTATCTACAGCCCTAACATTGCTTGAGAATAATGTACTTCCTCCTTAACACCTTTATGTGACTGTATGTAGTCAGTTAAAATTAAGCATGCCCAGTGTCCAAAAATCAATTCCCAGTTCTCAATATTTTCCATACTCACACCTTCCCCTGGGAAAAAAAATGAAAGGAGTAAGGTAAAAATAAAAAGCCCCTCAGATTCATACAATGCTCAGGACAAAAACTTACTTGTTGGGAGTTCAGTGGGTTAAGAACCTGACATAGGGTCCATGAGGATGTGGGTTTGATCCCTGGCTTCACTCGGTGGGTTAAGGATCCAGCATTGCCACAAGCTGTGGCACAGGTCATAGATGCAGCCTGGATCTGGCACTGCTATAGCTATGGTGCATGCCTGTAGCTATAGGTCCAATTAGACTCTTTGCCTGGGAACTTCCATATGCTACAGGTATAGTTCATAAAAAAACAAAAACAAAACAAAACAAAAAAAAACTGCTTGTCATTCCTGAATACAATCTGTCTTCCATACTCTTACCAATAAGGAAAGGTGAAAGACTAAAATAAGATGAGCCAGAACAAGTCGTTCTGCCAAAAGAAATGTATGGTTTAAAAAAAAAGATGGGGTTTGCTGAAGGAACATAGGATTCAACCTGAAGAAGTTCATAATGGGCCAAAGTTTGAACAATTTGATCAACAAAATAAATACCCATGATATCGGTATTTAACTCATAGATCTATGTATATATGCTAAAACTGGTTGGAAGGTTAAAGAGAAACATGGTTTGAATAGCTTCAAAGTACTTTCCCTAAGGTATATTTCTTTATTTCAAAGGTTAATTTAGTAATTTATAGTCAAGAAATTTAGCAGACACCACCATCCAATTGATCAAGTTTAATATCCCAAGTAATAAGATCATCATATTGACCTCATGCACTTGGATAAATACACTGAAAAAAAAAAACACAAGTAGTTTTCTGTTGTATTCATGTTGAAAGAGCATAAATCCATCTCATTTCAATTGTGAGAAATCATCAAATTCAAATTGAACATTCTACAAAATAATTCTCCAAAAGTGTTAAGATCGTAAAAAAGGGAAATATTGAAGGACTATTGAAAATTAGAGAACACTAAGAAAAAATAAAAACTAAATGCAACCCTATATACTTGGTAGGATGGCCAAAATTTGTAACACTGACAACACCAAGCACTAGCAAAGATGTGGAGCAATAAGAACTCTCATTCACTGGTAGTGAGAATGCAAAACAGTACAGACAGTTTGGAAGACAGTGTGGCAATTCTTAAAATACTGAACATTCTCTTGCCTTATGATGCAGCAATCATACTTATTGTATTTATCCAAATGAACTGAAAACTTATGTGCACATAAAAACCTGCATGTGGATGTTTATAGCCACTGTGGTATCTATGATTGCCAAAAAATGGAGAAACCAAGATATTCAACATCTCCTTTGCCTATATCTTTGCCTATCTTCAGTAGGCAAATGAATTAATAATTATAGTATATCCAGACACAAAATGGTATTCATCACTAAAAAGAAATGATATATCAAAGTATGATGGCATGGAAGAAATGTAAATACATATTACTGAAGGAAAGAAACTAATCTGAAAATATTACATAACTTAAGATTCTAACAATAGGACATTATGGAAAAGGCAAAACTATGAAGATCACAAAAAGATGAGTGGTTGCTGGAGTTAAGGGGGAGGAAAGAGATGAAAGGACTGGAGCTCACTTTCATGAAAACAACAAAATTACAACAAACTGCTAAACAATATTCAACAAAGTAGACTGGAAACTACTAAAAAAGATATTCTATGCCAAAAGACAGAGGAAGCCATATTGAGATGATAGGAGGGGCAATTACATGATATAAACAACCCCATACCCACTGGGTGGCAGCCCACTTACTGGAAAGTAACTATATTGCAGAAGCTCACCCATGGGAGTGAGAGTTCCAAGCCCAACATCACGTTCCCATATCTGGGGGTCTGGCATTGGGGGAGGGAGCCCCTGGAGAATTTGGTGTTGAGGTCCAGCAGGGCTTATGTGCAGGAGCTCCACAGGACAGGGGGAAATGGAGACTCCACTCTGAAAATGTGCACATAGGCTTTTATTGTACTGGGTCCCAGGGCAAAACAGAGACTCCATAGGAATCTGGGTCAGACATCCTGTGGTTCTTGGACAATTTCTGGGAACAGAGGGTGACTGGGGCTTGTTGAGGGGGAAGGACATTGAAGGGAATAATCATCAGTGTGAACTCCTCTAGAAGTGGCCATTTTGGAAAAATCTAGCCCCACCCATCAGGGCTGAGAAGTCCCCAGCCAAATAACAAACCAAGTGGGAACACAGTTCCAACCATCAGCAAACAGACTGCCTAAAGACCCACCAGGCATGAAGCTGCCTCTACCACTTAGAAACAAATCCCACCAGAAGGATAAGAATCAGCTCCACCTACCAGTGGGCAGTGTCTCCCATTGGGAAGCCTGCAGCAAGGCTCTGTACTAAGTTCAGCCAAAAAGGGGGCAGACTTCAGAAGCAAGAGGCTACAACCCTATTGTCTGCAAAAAAGAGATCACACTAAAAATATATACAAAAGGAAAAGGCAGAGAATTATGACTCAGATAAAGAAAAAAGAAAAAAAAACGGAAAAATAGCTAGGTGATCTGGAGATTACCAACTTCCATGAAAAAGACTTTAGACTAATGATAGTAAAGATGATTCAAGATCTTGGAAATAAACTGGAGGCAAAGATTGATAAATTACAAGAAATATTGAACAAAGAAATAGAAAATATAAAGATAAAGCAAGGAGAGATACAATAACTGAAATAAAAAATTCACTAGAATGAAACAACGGCAGAACACAGGAAGCAGAAGAATGAATAAGTGAGGTGCAAGACAGACTGGTGAAAATCACTGAGGCACAATAGAAAAGAGAAAAAGATTGAAAAGAAATGAAGACAGTCTAAGAGAAATCTGGGAAAACTTTAAACACACCAATATCTGTTTTATAGGAATGCCAGAAGGAGAAGAAAGAAAGGATCAGAAAAAATATTTGGGGAGATAATAGCTGAAAACTTCCTTAACATGGGCAAGAAATCACTCACTTGAATCCAGGAAACACAATGAGTACCATATAAAATAAACCCAAGGAGGAATACCCCGAGATACATATTAACCAAACTGACCAAAAATTAAAGACTAAGTGAAAATGTTGAAAGCAGCTAGGGAAAAGCAACAAATAATATACAAGGGAACCCTGATAAGGTTATTGGCTGATTCTTCAGCAGAAATTATACAGGCCAGAAGAGAGAGGCAAAATATACTTTAAGTGACAAAAGGTAAAAAACCTCCAACCAGGAGTACTCTGCCCAGCAAGGCTCTCATTCAGATTTAAGGAGAAATCAAAAGCTTTACAGACAAGAAAAGCTAAGAGTATTCAGGACCACTAAACCAGCTTTAGAACAAATACTATAGGAACTTCTCTAGGTGGAAAAGAAAAGGCCACAACTAGAAACAAAAATATTACAAATTATAGGGCTCATCATTAAAGGCACACATATAGTAAAAGTAGGAAATCATCCACACACAAATATGATACTAAAACCAGAAATCATGAAAAGAGGAGAGTACAAATGTAGCAATTAAGAGACCAAGAAATTAAAACAATCATATATATCAAAACTTCGTGATAACTGCAAACCAAAAATGTACAATAGATACACACACAAATAAGAAAAAGTAATCCAAACACAACACTAAAGATAGTCATTAAACCACAAGAAAAGAGAACAAGAGAAGAAGGGAAGAAAAAAGAGCAACAAAAATAAATCCAAAACAATTAGTAAAATGATAGTAGCACATACATAGTAATAATTACCCCTTAAATGTAAATGAATTAAATGCCTCAACCAAAAGAGATAGACTGGGTGAATGGATATAAAAACAAGACCCATATATATGCTGTCTTCAAGAGGCCCACTTCACTTCTAGGGACACATACAAATTAAAAGTGAGAGAATGAAAGAAAATATTCCATTCAAATGGAAATCAAAAGAAAGCTGGAGTAGCAATACTCATATCAGACAAAATAAACATTAAAATAAAGAGTATTATAAGAGACAAAGAAAGGAATTACATATGATCAAAGGATTATTTCAAGAAGATGACATAACAATTATAAATATATGTACATCCAACATAGGATCACCTCAATATATAAGGCAACTGCTGACAACCTTAAAAGGAGAAATTGATAATAACATAATAATAGTGGGGGACTTTAACACCCCATCTGCAGCAAAGGACAGATTATCCAGACAGAAAATCAGCAAGGAAACACAGGCTTTAAATGATGCATTAGACCAGATGAACTAATAGATATTTATAGAATATTCCATCCAAAAGCAGAATACATATTCTTCTCAAGTGCACACAGAATATTCTCTAGGATAGATCACATTCTGGGCCATAGATCAAGCCTCAGGAAATTTAAGAAAATTGAAATCATATCAAACATCTTTTATGACCATAACACTTTTAAGACCAGAAATCAACAACAAGGAAAAAAAAAACTACAAAAAACACAAACATGTGGAGATTAAACAACATGCTACTAAACAACCAATGGATCACTGAAGAAATCAATGAGGAAATTAAAAAATACCTAGAGGCAAGTGACAGCAAAGACTCCAAAAGCTATGGGATGCAGCAAAAGCAGTTCTAAGAGAAGTTTACAGCAATAAAACCCTACCTCAGGAAACAAGAAAAGTCTCAAATAAACAACCTAACTTTACACCTAAAGCAACTAGAAAGAGAAGAAAGACAAAAACCAAAGTCAGCAGAAGTAAAGAGATCATAAAGATCAGAGCAGAAATCAGTGAAATAGAAATGAAGAAAACCATAGAAAATATCAATGAATTTAAAGGCTGGTTCTTTGAAAAGATCAACAAAATTGATAAACTGTTCGCCAGACTCATCAAGAAAAAAAGAGAGAGGACTCAAATCAATAAAATTAGAAATGAAAAGAAGTACAAAAGATCATAAGACACTACTGCAAGCAACTATATGCCAATAAAATGGACAATTTAGAAGATATGGACAAATTCTTAGAAAAGTACAATCTTCTAAGACTAAACCAAGACAAAATAGAAAAGATGAATGGACAAATCACAAGTACTGAAATTGAAACTATGATTTAAAAACTTCCAACAAACAAAAGCCTGGGACCAGATGGCTTCACAGGCAAATTCTATCAAAAATTTAGAGAAGACTTAACATCATTCCTATTGAAACTATTCCAAAAAATTACAGAGAAATAAATACTCCCAAACGCTTTCTATGAGGCCACCATCACCCTGATACCAAAACCAGAAAAAGATACCACACATACAAAAAAATTACAGGTCAATATCACTGATGAACATAGATGCCAAGATCCTCAACAAAATACTAGCAAACCAAATTTGGCAATACAGTAAAAGGACGATACACATGATCAAGTGGGATTTATCCTAGGGATTCAAGGATTTCTCAATATCTGTAAATCAATCACTGTGATACACCACATTAACAAACTGAAGAATGAATGATATGATCTATATGATCCTCTCAATAGATGGAGAAAAATCTTTTGACAAAATCCAACACCCATTTCTGATGAAAAACCCTCCAGAAAGTGGGCATGGAGGGAACCTACCTCAACATAATTAAGGCCACATATGACAAACCCACAGCTAACATCATTCTCAATGATGAAAAGCTGAAAGAATTCCCACTAAGATCAGGAATAAGACTAGGATGTCTGTTCTTACCACTACTATTCAACATAGTTTTGAATGTCCTAGCCACTGACATTAGGGAAGAAAAAGAAATAAAAGGAATCCAAATTAGAAAGGAAGAAGTAAAACTATTACTGTTTGTAGATGACATGATACTATACCTAGAAAATCCTAGAGATGCTGCCAGAAAACTGTTAAACTCATCAATGAATTTTGAAAAGTTTCAGGATATAAAGTTAGTACAGAGAAATCAACTCCATTTCTATATATTAACAATGAAAATCAGAAAGAGAAATTAGAGAAACAATCCCATTTACCATCACATTAAAAAGATTAAAATACCTAGGAATATACCTACCCAAAGAGACAAAATTTTCGTGTACTCTGAAAACTATAAGATGCTGATGAAAGAAATCAAAGACAGATGGCACAAACATTTGGGAAGATATACCATGGTCTTGGATTGGAAGAATTGATATTATCAAAATGACCATACTATCCAAGGGTATCTATAGATTCAATGCAATCCCTATCAAATTACCAAAGGCATTTTTCATAGAACTAGAACAAAATTAATTTTGAAGTTTGTTTGGAAGCACAGAAGACCCCAGATGGAGGAAAGACAGAATCTGTAATAAGTGGTTCTAGGAAAACAGCTACAGCTAAACATATAAAAGAATAAAATTAAAACACTCCCTAACACCATACACAAAAATAGACTCAAAATGGTTTAAAGACCTAAATAAGACTGGATACTATAAAACTCTTAGAGGAAAACAGACTGAACCCTCTCTGACATAAACCACAGGAATATCTTCTCCATATCTACACCCTAAAGTAACAACAATAAAAACAAAAATAAACAAATGGGACCTAATTAAACCTAATTAATGTGTGTGCACAGCAAAGGAAACCCTAAATAAAATGAAAAGACAACCCACAGAATGGGAGAAAATATTTGCAAATGAAGTGACTGATAAGTGATTAGTCTCCAAAATATATGAACACCTCCTGCAGCTCAATACCAAAACAAACAAACAAACAAACAAACAAACCCATCAAAAATGATTAGGACTTCCCATTGTGGTGCAGCCTAAACGAATCTGACTAGTATCCACGAGGATGTGGGTTTGATCCCTGGCCTTGCTCAGTGGGTCAGGGTTGCTGTGAGCTGTGGTGTAGGTTACAGACATGGCTGAGATCCCAAGTTGCTATGGCTGTGGTGTAGGCCAGCAGTTGTAGCTCCAATACGCCCCCTAGCCTGGGAACTTCTGTATGCTATAGGTACCCTAAGAAAGCACAACAAAAACAACAACAACAACAAAATCAACAAAATGAGCAGATCTAAACAGAGAATTCTCCAAAGAAGACATACAAATGGCCAAGAAATACATGAAAAGATGTTCAACATCACTAATTATTAGAGAAATGCAAATTAGAATTACAATGAGTTGTCACTCCACAGCAGGCAAAATGGCCATCATCAAAAAGTCTATGAACAATAATGCTGACAAGGGTGTAGAGAAAATGAAAACTTCTTACACTGTTGGTAGGAATGTAAATTGGTACAACCACTATGGAAAACAGAATGGAGATTCCTCAAAAAACTAAAAATAGAATTATCATATGATTCAGCAATCCCACTTCTTGGCATCTATCCAGAGAAAACTGTGACTCAAAAATATACGTGTACCCTAGTGTTCATTGCAGCACTGTATACAATAACCAAGACATGGAAGCAACATAAATGTCTCTCAACAGAGGAGTGGATAAAGATGTGGTACATACACACAATGAAATATTACACAGCCATAAAAAGGAATGAAATAATGACTTTTGTAGCAATATGGATGGACCTAGAAATTATCATGCTAAGTGAAGTTAGACAGTGAGACACAAACATCATATGCAATAATTTATATGTGGAATCTAAAAAAAAAGATACAATGAACTTATTTGCAGAACAGAAACTGATTCACAGATTTTGAAAAACTTACTGTTACCAAAAGGAAAAAGTGGAGGGAGTGGGTTCGGATGGACTAGGGAGGAGACAGGTTGAGAGTGGAGGGATGAACTGGGGTTTGGGATAGAAATGTTCTAAAATTTGGTTGTGATGATGGTTGTACAACTATAAATATAATAAAATTCATTGAATTTAAAAATAAGATTAAATAAAATTTTAAGAATTAAAAAAAATAAAAAATAAAATTAGTTTAAAATAAAAGTTTTCTTCCCCAAAAGGACAAGCTGGTATGGAAGATCTGTGTGGTCTGAGAAGAACTGGAATCTAATTCAGTTAAAAATCACTTTTTAAATGATAAATTTCCCTGAGATGTGTTTTAAGGATATAATTATCTGATGAAATAATTAAAATTTTTTATATGATATCTATGTTTTCTCACCCCTTTTAGGGCTCATATTTTTCATCTCATGGTGGAGGATAAGATAGAAACCTGGACAGTGTCTTAATTCCTTCTAGGTGGGAAATGGATCAGAGTTCAAATAAGGACCAGTCATATATCTTCCTGAAATTCCAGCCCACTGAGAATTTTCTGCTGAATTCCCTGTGACCAAAGGTCCCTGCACAAGCTGTATCTTATTTGTGTCTAGACTCCCCAGAGACATCACAGCCAGAAACATGCTCATCTCAGCCTAAATGGCCTTCTGATAAATTATAAAATGGTAGAGCCTTTTCTGTAGCAGGTGTGAAGCACACTCTGGTGTCTGAGGCTCTAATAAGAAGTACATGAAACCCCCTTTTTTTCCATTTTCATTCTGAAAAAGAGATAATAAGAGAGTGGATTTTTTGCTTATGCTTGAAATAAAAAGAGGAATTGGAGTACCTAAATCCCACTGTCCTTTAATACAAACTGCCAGTAATCAGCCCCTCTTCCAAGAAAAGACCTTACATATGGAGTAGAAAGAATTTTAAGGAAAAGCCAAAAGACTGTTAAAAATAATATTTGGTATACATTCAGTAGTGAAAATGAATTGAATAATTATTCCCTTAGGGAACATCCACTGGCAACACTTTTATCCATTTTTTTTTTCTAAAAGTAAATTTTAGAAAGATCGACAATTTATTTTCTATGTATTTTATACCAATATGTGAAATGCTTGAAATATTAAGTATAAAGGGTTCTAGCTTCCAAAGAGAGTTCAAAAGAAACTTTCTTTCTCTCTAGATGTGTATATATATAAATAAAAAATATATATACTTTAATCCCAAACTAATCAGTCCAATTGCCCTTCTTATGGCAGAGTTTATTAATGATGCCATGGGAGAATATAAAATTATCTACAAAGAGTATATAGAATAATAAAGGAGATTGACTTAGAATAAGCTTTTTGCAGAAACAGACTCACAGACATAGAAAACAGACTTGTGGTTGCCAAGGGGGAGGGGGAGGAAGTGGGATGGACTTGGAGTTTGGGGTTAGTAAATGCAAATTACTATATTTAGAATGGATAAACAGTAAAGTCCTACTGTATAGCACAGGGAACTATATCCAATCTCTTGGGATAGAACATGATGGAAGGTAAATAAGAAAGGGAATGTAGATAGGTAGATAGGTATACATATATGTATGTATGTATGACAGAGTCACTTTACTGTTTACTGTACAACAGAAATTAGCAAGACATTGTAAATCAACTATACTCGAATAAAAAATGAAAAAAATTAAAAAGAATAAGTTTTCTACTGAAACAATGCTAACCTGAGATGTCATTATTCATTAACTCAAGGTGAACAATGAACAGACTCCCCATGATTCAAAGATATAAATACCCTCATTTCAGGGTTGCCCTGTTTTTGTTTTTCCAAATTCTTCTCTCAGGGGTTTCTTCTGAGCTATAAAAAAGAAAATCTTTCTTCTTCTACCAAATCCTCAGCCATTCCGTATGACAAGGGTAGAAAACAGCTATCAGAGTCAGAGGCAGTTTTCACTATTTGCCTGCTAGCTGGTGAAGAAATTCCCTTAGAGGTCTATGTAATTGCATTTGCCACTAAATTAGGTGTCGCAGAGTTTTTCATGTATAAACAGTGTAAGTTGAAACAGTGTTCAAGGGTAAAATTTAAACCTATCAATTTGAAGATTCTTTCTTGAAGAAGTGGTCCAATCTATACTTTTGCATTTAGTAAAACACTACTTGAAGTGGAAATCAATTCCTAAGTTAATTTAAACTTAAAGCTGTTTGAGCACCCTGAAGTCTCAGAGCTCCTTAAAGCATTTTCTTACAAGATTCCATTAGCGACAAAAATATACTTATGACACACAAAGGCTACACATTGAATTTATATGTATCACATAAAAAAGCATACTCTGCACATAATATAGTGATGTGAATAAAATTTAACCATGCTTTCCTAATAATTTCAAATCAGTCAGCTATTTGATTAAAGAAATGGAATATTAATAAATTACTGCAAGCAGCCAGAATGGTTGGCAGCCCCACTATCTCTAGTTTTATCCTCTCCTCTCAGATTTTCTTCCAACTCTTCCAATTATATTTTCCAAATTCAAACCCGATTTTTAAGACATATAAATAAATATATAAATGGCAACCCAAGATCATTTTGGTAGTTCCTTCATCCCTAACCCCCTATAAAAGAAAGTTTATTATAAGCTTTAGGGGAATTTTTTCAAATCCAAGGAGAGAAAGTACAGTTCATCAAGAAGAACTGATCCTTGAAACTAGAAAGTGTCCAATTTCTCAGTCTCTCCCTCCCTCTCTCTCTCTCTCTCTCTGCTTCAGAGTCATTTGTCTCTACTTGATCATCTGCATTTCTGAGTGGTGAATTCCTCAGTGGTACAAATACAGATTCCTTACATTTCCAGCACTCACTGAGGGGCCTGACAATCTTATTTATTCTCTGAGGCCCAATTTCATATTCTTAGGGAGAAGATCCTATTTTCCTCCATTGGCTTAATTCCTTAACAATGAAAAGAGGATTCTGAAGGGTACACTGGATTACAAAGGGCTCACTCCTAAAAGAATACAGAGAGGGGAAACATTACCTAACATTATCTAACTTGAAGTCATTACAAAAAAACCAAAACGAAAATTGCAGAGCAATGTCTTTAACATAAATACCAAAACAAACCTCTGACAAATTAAATCCAATAATGTATTAAAGAAGATAATACATCATGTTCAACATGAGGTAGGCCAGGAAGCTAGAGACTGAGGAAGCTAGAGATTTTGCAGGAATGCAAAGTTGTTTTAACATTTAAAATCAATCAGTGCAATTCACTATATTACCAGAATAAAGAAAATGTTTTAATCATCTCAATAGATAGAAAAAAAAAGCATTGGCAAAATTTAATACCCACTGATTTTTTTTAAAAAGTCTCAGCAAATTAGGACTACATTTGCAATAGGTATCTATGAAAAACATATTACTAATATAATACATCATTGCAAAATATTGATTGTTTTCCCTCTACAATGGAGAATGGAACATGGATATCTGATTTCATATCTTTTATTCAATATTATATTGATGGTTGATAATTATAAGTAACAAAAAGTAAAATAAAATAAAAATTAAGGTGGCTGGAAAAAAAAACTGCTTGTGATGGATAATTTTATATATCAATTTTGCTGGGCCATGGTGCCACATAAATATTCAAATATTATTCCAGATATTTCTGTGAAGATGTTTTTTTTAGGTGAGAGTAATATTTAAACTGAAGTACTTTGAGTAATGCAAACTGTCCTTTATTATGTGAGTGGGCCTCATTCAATCAGTTGAAGACCTTAATAGAATGAGGACTGAACTCTCCTAAGCAGGGAGGAATTCTGCCAGCGGACTGATTCTGAACTTGAACTGCAACTCTTCCCTGAGTCTCTGGCTTCCTGGCCTACCTCATCAGATTTTGAACTTGCTGAGCCTCCATAGTCATTTAAGCCAATTCCTTAAAACAAACCTCTCTTGCTCTCTAAATACATATCTTCTCAGTTCTGTTTCTTCAGAGAACTATGACCACTAATACAGCTCTTTACACAAAAGAAATGAAAACCAATGTCTAAAAACAGACTATATAAATGTGTTTTTTAGCAGCTTAATTAATTTTCTTTTTACAGTCACACCTGCAGCATATGGAAGATCCTAGGCCAGGGGTCGAATTACAGCTGTGGCTGAGGTCTACTCTACAGCCAGAGCAACACTGGGTCCAAGCCACATCTACAACCTGGGCTGCAGCTCATGGCAATGCCGGATCCTTAACCCACTGAGTGAGGCCAGGGATTGAACCTACATCTTCACAGAGACAACATTGGGTCCTTAAACTGCTGACCCACAACAGGAACTCCCAGCTTTATTAAAAATAGTCCCAAACTGGAAACAATGTACAACTCCATTAAACTGGAAATAACCCATAACGCAGTCAACTGTAGAACAGATAATTAAACTGTGGTATAATTATACGATGCAATGCTTGTCAGCAGTGAGTAGGAACTAACTACAGATATATGAGACCACATGGGTGAATTTCAAAAAATACTGTGTTGAACAAAAAAAAAAATCCGGACACAAAAGAGTGCATTCTTTTGATCTTACTTTATGAAGTTTAAGAACAGAGAAAATTAATTGTGGTGGTTGAGATGAGAACGGTGGTTGTCTGTGGGTCAGGGAGGAGGTGTAAGTGATTGGTAGGACGAACAAGGATATTTCCCAGTGATGGTAACAGTCTAAATCTTTGCTGGGGACTATGTAAGATTTGTACATTTCAGAGTATGAATCGTTACTTCTTTTAAATAAAGACGTGTGTAAATAAACCTGTAAATATATAAACAAATAAGTAAGTTATTTGTGAGTGAGGAGGAATTTTAAATAATTTGGTTTGATCTGGGAAGACCTCATTAAGAAGGTGATTTTTGACAAGGACTTAATAGGAGAAAATCAGTGAGCCATGAGGCTCTCTGGGGAAAGCGTTCTGGTAGAGGGAGAAAGAAAAAACATCCCGAGGCAGGACCATAACTGGCCTGTGGGAAGAATAAGAGAGGGCTGACTTGGAACAGCTAGTTCGCAGGTCACAGAGGTCCTCATAGGGTATTTTTAGAACCTTGCCTTTTATTCTGCATTTCATGGGGGACCCCTGCAGTGTTTTCACTGAGGACTCACATTACTGCACTTAACATTATAAAGCAGCATTGATTTATAAAGTCCCTTTTCATTTAGAAAAATTCCTTTTACTGTGGCATGTATAAAATTAAATAAAAAACTGTACACCTGGTTATAATTTAAATGCTGAGCTCTATCAAGTCCAACATCCACTATAATAGCATTCATGTACTCAGTAAGTATTCAAATGGAAACCATTAAAAACATAACTGTAGGGAGTTCCCATTGTGGCACAGCAGGTTACCAAATCTATTAGTTATTTTTGAGGATGTAGGTTCGATCCCTGACCTCGCTCACTGGGTTAAGGATCTGGCATTACTGTGAGTTGTGGTGTAGGTTTCAAATGGATCCTGTGTTGCTGGGGTGTTGGCTGGCAACCGCAGCTCTGATTCAACCCCTAGCCTGGGAACTTCCATATGCCACAAGTGTGGCCTTAAAAAGCAAATATATATATATAAAGAGAGAGCTGTAATTCTGCAATTCCATCACCCTTTTTATCAATATTTCCAAACAATGCCATGTAAAAAGAAAGTAATCTTAAAATCCTCACAAGCCCAGATGATAAAGGCTATAGAAGCTTATTTTCAAAATTGCAAAATCCTAGGTAACACAAAACACTTGCATCTGTGTATTTGTCTTTGAGTGTTCAGCCAATATACAAAGATTGAACTTGTAATATTAGACTTATTTATACGATGAGTTTTTCCAGACATACTCAGAAAACACATAACTAAAATTTTATTCTTTTAATATAATTAGGCTTTAAATAGTTGCCAGATTTATTTTTTGTAGTCTCAAGGACTTTTGGATCCACTCTGCTAAGCTGAATAATGGCCCCAGCTAGACTGCCACATCCTACTCTCTGAACCTGTGAAAATCATCTTATACGGAAAAGGAACAAGGTCTTACTGAGTTAATGATCTTGAGATTGGGGAGATTATGCTGGATTTTTCAGGTGGATCCAGGAAGGAGATCAGAGAAGAGAGGTGATGAAATAAGGGAAGTGAATGAGATCTGCAGACACTATGCTGCTGTGTTTAAAGATGGAGGTGGGGCCAGAGCCAAGAAATGTAGGGAAAGCAGTGCTAGAAGCTGGAAAATGGAATGAAGATGGGACTCTTCACAAATCCTCTAGAAGAAACCATCCCTGCTGACACCTTGACATTAGTCCAGTGAAAGTGACTTCAAACTTCTAAACTTCAAAATTATAAGAGTGTTGTTTAAAGCCAATAGGCTTGTGGTAATTTAGGTATAGCAACAGTAGTTGCTATACATCCACACTAAGAAACTGAAGTCTAAAATTTTCTTTCTTGAAGATATAGTACATATATACAAAGGAATAGTACTCAGCAATAAAAAAGAACAAACTAATGCCATTTGCAGCAACATGGATAAGCCTAGAGATTATTATACTAAGTAAAGAAAGTCAGAAAAAGATAAATACCATATGATATCACTAATATGTAGCATCTAAAATATGATACAAATGAACATTTATGAAACAGAAACAGACTCACAGACATAGAGATCAGACTTATGACTGCCAGGGGTAGGGGTTGGGGGGTGGGGTGAGGGAGGGATAGAGTGGGAGTTTGGGACTAGCAGATACAAACTATTGTATATAGACTGTTAAACAAGGGAACTATATTCAATACTCTGTGATAAACCATAATGAAAAGAATATTTTAAAAAAGGATATATAGTGAATTACTTTTCTGTACAGGAGAAATTAGGACAACATTGTACATCAACTATATTTCATTAAAAAAGATAAAATTTATTCTCATAATGTATGAAAATTGCAATCAAAGTAAAGTTGCATGAGATGAGTTAAACAGGTAAAGATGGCAATTTAAGACTATTGCAATAGGGGAGAGAAATAAAAGTCAACTCCACTGAAACAAAAGGTGGAAAGTTTGCAAGCACTGGGCTGAGCTAGTGGAATCATATTAGGTGAGGTTGGCCAATGTGATTGGACCATCTGTGTTTGCTAATCAGCTTTTACTGAAGTTAGTTTTCTACCCTCCCACAAATACTGGGAATTAGCAGCTCTATCTTTCTTGATGATTACACTCCAAAAAAAAAAAAAAGTCCCCCAGACTTCTAAGATATTCATTCCAGGATTACAATCCTGGTGAGAGGCTAGAGGAAGATTTAAATCACAAAGAGACAAAGAAAGGATTTATAATTGTAAGGTTTTTTAAAGTAAAGCTCTCAGCAAAGGGAGGTCGGTGACCTACGATCAAGAAGAAGCCTGTCTAGGGTTCCCTTGTGGTGTACTGAGTTAAGCATCTAGCACTATCACTGCTGTGGCTCAGGTCAATGCTGTGGTATGGGTTCAATCTCTGGCTCAGGAACTTCCGCATGCTATGGGAAAAGAAAAAGAAAAAGCTTGCCTAAAGTTTAGTCAAACTGAAGAGACCATCAAGTCCACCTTGGTTAATACCTCCTAAAAACCTTTGCCAAAACCAAACCAGATATTTATCTCAGTAGAATTTGTCACATACATTAATCATATTTGTTTATCCCTTACACAAAGGATCCAGAAGTTTTAAAATCAGAGTAATAAATGAATACTTGCCCATCCACACACAAAAATATTTTGAAATAATAAATTGAATGCACCACTTCAAAGTCCTGAAACATAAATAGGAATTATTTCTGATGTGATGTGGCTTTTTGTTTGAACAGTTAGAAGACAGAAATATTTTATAATTTTGGATTCATTTCATGAGTATGTGCCTCCTTATAGGATACTCAGAAGTGAAAAATATGTGAAATTGCTGTGGTGTACAATTAAGGGGATGAAAAGAAATCTTTCATCAAAATACTAGTATAAGAATATTGGTGCTTTTTGAGAATAATCCTCAAGTGTGCATGTTAATTAATTACCACAATATTTGTTGAATAAAGGTTATGTCCTAGACCATAGGGAAAAAGAATTATTGAGAAAAAAGTACACATCCTTAAAATATACACAAATATATGAAAATAAACCAGTTGCAGCACAGCCTGGTAAGTGACATTTTAGAGATAAGAGTGAAACAACGGTGGAGTAATAAAAGATAGATTATCTAACCCTGCCTCAAGGAATGAGGATCCATCACCAAGAAAGTAATATTGGAAGTGATTCTGGAAGATGAATAGAATGTACAAGGTGGAAAAGAGTTGGAAAATATTTTCAGAGGAAATAGCATATGAAACATTTTGAGATAAAATTAAAGAGCATACTTTGTCAAGATTATGGAGCACTCCACTTTTATGGAAGGAAGACCTTATTAACAAACAACAAAGTCAGCTGAAGTAGTAGCAACAGCAGTGGTGATGCGACACATAACGATACAAATAAAATAATATTAGAATAGAAATAAAAATACCTACTTTTACATAAGACATTCTAATTGATTTCAATGCTTTGTCACATTGAATTATCAAATGCATGAAGATTTTATGTCTGCTTAATGATGAGCAACCCAAGATTTAGAGAAGACAGAGGATAGTTTAAAAGACTGTAAAAGACCTTGTCTGTGGTAAGAGACTTGGAAACTAATCTTCAGAACATGAAACAAATCATAGATCATTATTATCTTTGTTGTTTTACTGTTATTAATAGAGGAGTGATGGACCAGTTTTGTCTTTTGCTAAAAGAGTTTTGATAAAAGTCTTTTGATAAAAGACGATACAGAAGATAAGGCGAAGTTTGGCAAGAAAAGGAAACTGAGAGACTCCTGGTGAAGTTGCCAGTACCACGACCTAATTAATATTTGCCTTAAAGGTTGTAACATTCTTGAGCATGAATTTTGTGTATAATTTATCTTTGGAATCTCAGAACTCAGCCCAGTACCAGACAATGGCATACAATATATGTTTTGCTGATTTTAGCAGAACTGAATAATGGACTGGAACAGTAAAGTTCAGTGAGGAATGAAAATATACCATAATGAATTTTTGCTGAATGCCTACTTGGTAGCTAATGCTTATGTTTTTTAATTTTTTTAATCATCAGAGAAATCCTTTAAGAATATGATTACAATAACTTTTGATATGATAAAATTAAGCTTCAGAAATATCCATTGAAAGGAAGAATCATCCACCAAATCCATAGTCTAGAGGTTTATCCTGGATGGCCCTGGCCACCTAGGACTTTCACATGTTAGTGGCATGGTTTTAAGAGAAAGAAGAAAGAAATGCAAAGGTGTCTAAGGGTATTCCAGAGCTAGCACACCATTACTTCCTCTGGAGTTTATTGGCCAAAGAAGTCAACAAATCAGTCCAATTCACAGGGTGAAATGATAGATTCTACCTCTTGATGAAAAGAAAACCTGTAGTCACATTGGAAAGTGTTTGGACAGAGGAAGAAGTGAAAACTTGGGACATTTTTAAATCAATCTACCAAAATGACTCTTAAAGTTTCCCTTCCTGCCCTTTATAGTCTAAAATAAGCAGAGGTTGAGGACAGAGGCTGACTTTGCATTTGAGGTAAAGTTGGTCTAAAAATAATATTTGAGTTACAGCTGACTTGAAATATAGCCTCCTAGAGATCAGATTCCTAGTACTTCTGTGAGTGGCAACTTGTAATAAGATAAGCTCTCTTAGGGGACTCTATATAAAACCTAGAAATTTTTGCAATGATAGAGAAATAAATCCACCCAATTTCTCTGCTCATTATCAGTAAATTATATACCAAAATGTAATAAGTAAAAATAACTCCTGGCATCTAGTTTCCTCCAGTTTTGAATATCTGCTAAAACTTTCTGCCTTGGTGTGGTCATGACACAAACCCAAATCTTATGAAACTATATCCTGTTTATTTTTCATTCATTCATTTATCTATCTATTCAACAAAACCTGGCTAGTAGCAATGGGAAATTATCCTAGCTTTATGTCATCTAAATGAGAAGAATGACATTTAGGGTTCAGGCTGAGTCACTATTAAGATTGTACACTCACCCCATAACCTGATACTCAACTTCATATTAATTATGAAGTCTGTTTACTGGAGACATACGAAGGCAATAACTCTGACAGTACAGTGAGGAGGACAGTCACTAGGAAGAAGTGTTTTTTAGGGATGGTTTGGGGAGAATAATCATATGCAGAAGATAAAAATATATGAGAGATATTGTAGCAAAGGTCAAAATTTATTGAAAGGGGATATTGGATATGGCAAGGACCCAGGAAATACTAGAGGGGGCACTGCCAAGAAGAAAAGGCGGTACTCTGCATAAGAAGGCAGGACACGTTTTTAAGAGATGAGAAAAGTAAGAAAGGATCTGTGGGATCCATAGATAGTTTTATAAAACAAAAGGGGATACTTGAAAGATGCCTCTAAGCTCAGTAGTGCAGGTAGTGAGCTTATTTTCTGATAGGTGAGATTTGGAAAGAGAGTAAAAAGAGTCTTAGTCCAGTCCATATGAAACTTTTAAAATGGACATGTTTAGAGATAAAAAACAAACAAAACATGCTTAGAGACAAAAAAACAAACAAAAAAGCAAAACTGTAGGCACGGGGTGGGGGGCAGCTGAATCTGTTCAGTCTGATGCATAGTGGATCTAGCGTGCTCATTACACAGATGGCTCACCAATCACTAAGCAGTATCTCAAAACAAGGGGTCAAAATGAAACAGTTTTAGATAACTGTTTTCAAAATTTTCTTAGTAAAATTACCCAAAACACTCTGAGCATGTTTATCACTTAATGTTGCCTACAAGGATCCTGATACTTTATAAGTGTTTTATGAACACTTTCATTGGTTATCTCTTCTCATCTTGTCTGAAGGTTCCGGCGTGCAAATAACTCTTGGTTAGTTCTTTGAAAGTGAAGTCTTTGAGATTTTAGTGCTCTAGGGTGGCATTCAGTTTCTTAGAGAAGTAATGTACTAAAATAGTAGGGTGGGGTGCTATCTCCTTTATCTAGGAAAGTGAACTGGAGCAAAGAATTAAGGGACTTGTCCATATTCAGAAAGCTTATTATAGAAATGTGGTAGCAGAGCTCGTGAACATTGGGGAAGAGTACTACATAAAAAAGAAAAGTGAGTTTCCCTTTGATAATACATTATTTCCAATTGGCTAATAAAAAGGAAAATGGCATATAAAAAGCATGCAATTTGCTAATTAGATCAGCATGATCTCTGCAGTCTTCTCCAAAAGTATTCAATACTTTGGGCCATTTAAATCCATTTAGGCCTTTTTTTGAAAGGAACTAAATGGAGAGCATACTTTCAATGGTGGATATAGCCTTCTTTTTATCTAGGACAAAGGATTTCTCTCAAACTTACCAAACATCTTATCTTCAAGTAACAGGGATTTATTTTGCATCAGTTCAAGCTGTCCTGTCTGCCAAAATGATCCATGTTCAATGACTTTCCAAATGACTTGAACAACTCAATTCAATTGTGCTCCCCCACCCAAGCTTTTATAAAAGCAGAGAAATTGTTTTAATAGTCTGAAAGGCATCCATTAAGTTGACTCCATTTAAAACACTAAGTGGCTTAATGGCATTTTCAGTGCTACACAAAATATTCTAACCATAAAAAATTTCAGCTAAATACTAATATGTAGAAGCTCACTAATTTCAAAGATATGCTTCACATACAGAAGTCTAGTGTAGCAGCTAGGAAATTTCTGAGAAGTGTGTATGTATATATGTGTGTGTGGGTATATATATATTTCATTTAATTTAAATGAAATGGATAGAACATATTTAGTACTTTAAACAGCAAAATTAAAAATAATTTTATCAGCATAAAGATATTATATAAATCAGATTTGAATTGTAAAAACTTGTAAGATGGATATAATGTAAAACCTTTGCCCAAACTTAATGTATCCAGGAAAACATTTCAGTTGAATTGATATGAGGTGTTAAACATACACTAGTCAGACATAGGTAGGAGGGTGTTGTTGGCTAAGAGGTAATTTCCATGAGGCACATTATAACTAGGTGTGACTTTGGATATAGAGGTTCTACAGATCTGTTATTTATCTCCAAAAGAGACTAAAACACATAGAAAAACAAGGGAATTGAAACGGGACTGTAGTTTGAATTCAGAGGAAGTGACATCTAAAACACAGCTCTTTCTGATTTGAAGCTTTCCAGAAAAAGAGTATTTCTCAAGATATTTATTTGCTTTGAAGGACAAATAATGTTAGCTATTAGCCTTGACTTGTTTCTTCCAAATATACTATTTTCTTTACATCAAACAATGCTAATAACCAATTCTACTCAAAAGTAGCATTAAAAAAGGAAACCCTTGATCTAGCTTTTGAGTAGAATGATAGTACATTCATAGTACATTCATGTACTTTTGGTACTACATCAGACTACCAAAATGCATATGTTTATTTTCAGCTCACCAAAATCATACATATTTAATTTATGTTTTCAGTACATTTGAAAGCAGATGCTCAGAAATCCATATGGAAAAAAAATTATATAGATTTTCATTTATCATTCAGTACAGAAAAAAAGGCCGATTATCACAGCTTTTGGCAGGAGAGTATTGCTAGTGTTGACTGTCCTGTGCTAGTTTCAAATAAATCAAAGAAAAACTCATTTCAATAAATAATCTTCAGAAACTGATAACACAGGGAAACTTTAGCTTGTAGACTGCGTTTTAACTAACCCTTCACTTTTATCTTACATCAAGCCAAGAGGAGTACAGTTTTAAGTGAAGATAATTTCTGCTTTCCTAAATCTGTCAGACCAAATGTGCCAACTATGATGCAAGAGTCACTCAAAGAAGCAGCAAAGGATTAGGGTACAATATTGCAAACAAAGTCTCTAGAGAAGGAGGAAACAGTCTTTAGTGTTAAAATCTGAGTATAGTTTGAGTAAAAACGCTAAATGGAATTTTCTCCTTTTCCACTAAATATCAGTTTATTGCTCCTCTTGGAATATAGGCAACAGGGAACAGTAATGCTATGGCATCAGAAAGCTTAGATTCAATCAGATATATAATCAAGATCTCAAAACACTTTTCCTGAAAAAAAAAAAAAAAGAATTGAGATGGTAGGAACAAATATCTAAAATTGGAATTGGTTCCCAATGTCAATTTACAAATTTAAACCACGTCTGAATATAGTTTTGAAAATTTTAGTCCTTCTTCAGGACCTCCTGTCATGACTTTGTGGTAATGAACTCAACTAGTATCCATGAGGATGTGGGTTCGATCCCTGGCCTTGTTCAGTGGGTTAAGGATCCAGAATTGCTGTGAGCTCTGCTATAGGTCGCAAGCACAGTTTGGATCCCATGTTGCCATGGCTATGGTGTAGGCCAGCAGCTATAGCTCTGATTGGACCCCTAACTTAGGAACTTCCATATGCCACAGGTACAGCTCTAAAAAAGACAAAAAGAAAGAAAAAAAAAGAAAGAAAAATTTAGCTCTTTTAAATTATAGTTCAATTCACATATGAACCATTTAATCCTAATAGTCAATGATATTATAGTAAAACTGTGAGTCAGCCATGATTACAGAAATTCATTTTAGCCATTAAAACATACAAATATTAAATGCAAGTATTTCTCATCTGCTACAAAAAATGTTGGCAAGGAGATTTGTGAAGGGAGTGGCTATTTTCACAGGAAGTGCCATGGTATCCATATGGAGATATTTACTTTTATCTAGGATAGTGATCAAAAAGTATGTTTTTCCTATTTTGGTTAAATCCCAAATCTTTCTGAATTTGGGTACTCATAGTTGACACTTTGAGTTGAATATGTAACAATAGTTATGCAAATGTATAAGTGATAAACTGATACTATTTACTGAAAATTTGAAGACTACGTGACTGTAATGCTCCATGATATAAAGTGAACAAGAATATTTTGACTTTGTTTACACGTAAAAAAAACTATGTTTTTATAAAAAGAAAATAAGATCAGAAGATTATTATGTTTGTGATATTATATCATAGTTTTGCAAAATGGACCATTGGAGAAAATTAGATAACAAGTTCAATGGTCTTTCTGTGTTATTCTTCACAGTTTTATATAAATCCACAATTAATAAAAAATTCAATTGAAAATGTGGGTTTTCCCTGCAAATAGGTTCATATGCTCTACTTTTTGCTACAGTGTATCAGAGAAAACACCAACAAGACAGATAGTGCAGAGATAAGTCAAAAAATGTCTGAGGGTAACTTATATATATATATATACTTATATATATATATATAAGTTACCCTCAGACATTTTATATATATATATATATATATATATATACATACATACACACACAAATGCCTCATGGTAAACACAAACCAAAAATGTATAATAAGCACACACACAAAAAAAGAATAAGGAATCCAAGCATAACACTAAAGACAGTCATCAAACCACAAGAGAACAGAACAAAAGACGAAAAGAGGAAAAAGATCTACAAAGAAAAATCTAAAACACACAGGGAACTATATCCAGTCACTTGTGACAGAACATGATGGAGGATAATGTGAGAAAAAGAATGAGTGTGTGTATATATATATACATATACATATATACACACACACATATACATACATATATGGATATATATGTATATATGTGTATATATATATATATGACTAGGTCAGTTTGTTGTATAGTAGAAACTGTCAGAACACTGTAAATTGACTATAATGGAAAAAATAAAAATCATAAAAAAATAAAAAATAAAAAAATCCCAAACAACAAAAAGGCAATAAGGAAATACATATGGATAATTACCTTAATTTAACTTTAATAAACAGATTAAATGCTCCAACCAAAAGACATAGACTGGCTAAATGGATTAAAAAAAAAAAGACCTGTATATTTGATATTTACAAGAGACCCACTTTAGATCTAAAGACATACAGACTGAAAGTGAGGGGTAAAAATATTCTATGAAAATGGAAACTGAAAGAAAACTGGAGTAGCAATACTTACATAAGACAAAATAGACTTTAAAATAAAGACTGTTCAAAAGAAAAAAAGACACTACATAATGATCAATGGGCCAATCCAATTGATTTAATAATTGTAAATATATGTGCATCCAACATAAGAACACCTCAATATATAAGGCAGATGTTATCAGACATCAAAAGAGAAACTGACAGCAACACAGTAATAGTGTGGGACTTTAATGCCCCACTTACATCAATGGACAGATAATCCAGATAGAAAATCAATAGAGAAAAAGGCCTTAAGTGACATATTAAATCAGATGGACTTTATTGATATTTATAAAGCATTCCATCTGAAACAGCAGAATACTCATTCTTCTCTAGTACAAATGGAACATTCTTTAGGATAGATCATGTGCTGGGCCACAAAGCAAGTCTTGGTAAATTTAAGAAAACAAATCATATCAAGCATCTTTTCTGACCACAACACTCTAAAATTAGAAACAAACTATAAGAAAAAAACACTTAAAAACAAAAACAAAAACACATGGAGGTTAACAATATGCTACTAAGCAACTAATGGATCACAAAGGAAATCAAAGAGGAAATTAAAAAATACCTAGAGACAAATTAAAAAAAAAGAAAAAAAGATGATCCAAAACCTATGGGACAGAGCAAAAACAATTCTAAGAGGTAAATTTATAATGATACAAGCTTACCTCAGGAATTAAGAAAAATCTCAAATAAATCATCTAACCTTACAACTAAAGCAACTAGAGAAAGAATAACAATCAAAATCCAGAGGTAGTAGAAGGAAAGAAATCATTAAGATCAGAGTAGAAATAAATGAAATAGAGATTTAAAAAAAAAAGAAAGAAAGAAAAGATCAATGAAAATAAAAGCTGGTCCTTTGAAAATATAAAGAAATTTGATAATTAATGACACTCATCAAAAAAAAGGGGGGAGGAAAGCCCCAATTCAAATCAGAAATGAAAAAGAAGTTACAACTAACAACACAGAAATACAAAGGATCATAAGAGACTACTACAAGCAAATATATACAAATTAAATGGACAACCTCGAAGAATGGGAAACTTTCTTAGGAAGGTACAATCTCCTGAGACTGAACCAGGAAGAAACAGAAAATATGAATAGACCAATTAACAGGACTGAAATTGAATCTGTAATTTTAAAACTCTCAACAAACAAAACTCCAGGACCATATATCTTCACAGGTAAATTCTATTAACCATTTAGAGAAGAGTTAACACTTATCCTTCTGAAATTATTACAAAAATTGCACAAGAAAGAACCCTTCAGAATTTATCCTATGAGGCCACCATTACTCTGACACCAAAACCATACAAAGATATCTCACAAGAAAAAAATTACAGGCCAATATCACTGATGAATGTAGATGGAAAGTTTTCAATAAAATACTAGCAACAATACACTGAAAAGAATGACACACCATAATCAAGTGGGAATTATCCCAGGGATGCAAGGATTTTTTATTATCTGCAAATCAAATCAGTGTGATAAACCACATTAACAAACTGAAGAATAAAAAACATATGGTCCTCTCAGTGGATGTGGAAAAAGCTTTTGATAAAATTTAGCATCCATTCATAATAAAAACTCTTCAGCAAGTGTGCATAGAGGGAACCTACATTAACATAATAAAGGCCATATTTAGCCTTTATTATGTTAGCCCACACCTAATGTCATTCTCAATGGTAAAAAGCTGCAATCATTTCCTCTAAGATCAGGAACAAGACAAGGATGCCCACTCTCATTACTATTATTCAACATAAGTTGGGAAGTCCTAGCCACAGAAATCTGAAAAGAAAAAGAAATAAAGGGAATCCAAATTGGAAAAGAGTGAGTTCCCACTGTGGCCAAGAATGCAACATAGTGTCCATGAGGATGCAAATTCAATCCCTGGCCTTGCTCAGTGGATTAAAGATCTGGCATTGCCACAGGCTGCAGCATAGGTCACAGATATGGCTCAGATCTGATGTTGCTGTGGCTGTGGCATAGGCCTGCAGCTGTAGCTCCAATTTGACTGCCAGCCTGAGGACTTCCATATGCTATAGGTGCAGCAATAAAAAGAAAAAAAATTGGAAAAGAAGTAGTAAAACTCACTGTTTGCAGATGACATGATACTATATGTAGAAAATCCTAAACATGTTACCAGAAAACTATTAGAGCTCATCACTGAATTCAGTAAAGCTGTACAATGCAAAATTAATACATAGAAATCTGGTGCACTTTTACACACTAACAATGAAATATCAGAAAGAGAAATTAAGGAAACAATCCCATTTACCATCACATCGAAAGGAATAAACCTACCTAAAGAGGTGGAAGACCTGTACTATTGAAAACTATGACACTGATGAAGGAAATTAAAGATGACACAATCAGACAGAAAGATATGCTGTGTTTTTGAATTGGAAGAATCAATATTGATAAAACAGCCATACTATCCAAGATAATATACAGATCCAATGCAATCCCTATCAAATTACCAATGGCATTTTTCACAGAATTAGAAAAAAAATTTTTTTAAGTGTGTATGGAAACAACACAAAATACCCCAAACTGCTAAAGCAATCTTGAAAAAGGAAAATGGAGCTGGAGGAATCAGGCTCTCTGACTTCAGACTATACCACAAAGCTACAGTCATCAAAATAGTATGGTACGGGTATAAAAACAGACATATAGATCAATGGGACAGGATAGAAAGCCCAGAAATAAACCAATGCATCTGTGGTCAACTAATCTATGACAAAGGAGGCAATAATATACAGTGGAGAAAAGATAGTCTCTTCAGTAAGTGGTGCTGGGAAAACTGGACAGCTACATGTAAAAAAATTTAGAATACCTTCTAATACCACATACAAAAATAAATTCAAAATGGATTAAAGACCTAAATGTAAGACCAAGTATTATAAAACTCCTGGAGGAAAACATAGGCAGAACAATCTCTGACATAAATTGCAGCAATATATATTATTTTGATCCATTTCCTAGAATCATGGAAATAAATACAAAACTCAACAAATGGGACCTAATAAAACTTGAAAGTTTTACACAGTAAAAGAAACCATAAATGAAACAAAAATACAATCCACAGAATGGGAGAAAATATTTGCAAATGATGTGACAGACAAGCAATTAATTTCCAAGATATACAGAAACATAGCTCAATATAAAAATAAATTAAAAAAATCAAAATTTAAGCAGATGATATAAATAGATGTTTCTCTAAATAAGAGATACACATGGCCAACGGGTACATGGAACAATTCTCAACATCAATGATTATTAGAGAAATGCAAATCAAAACTAAACTGAGGTACCACCTCACACTAGTCAGAATGACCATTACCAAAAATCTAAAAATAATAAGTGGTAGACCATGGGAGAAAAGGGAACCTACCTATACTCTTGGTGGGAATATAAATTGTTGTAACAACTATGGAGAACAGTATGGAAGTTGCTTAAAAAACTAGAGTTACCATACGATCTGGCAATCCCACTCCTTGGCATATATCTGGGAAAACTGATTTGAAAAGATACACGCACCTTAATGTTCATTGCAGCACTATTACAATAGCCAAGACATGGAAGCAACCTAAATGTCCATATGAAGAAGATATGGTACATATACACAATGCAATACTGCTCAGCCATAAAAAATTAATGAAAAAAATGCCATGTGCATCAACATGGACAGACCTAGAGATTATCACATTAAGTGAAGTAAGTCAAAGAAAGACATTATCATATCATATTGCTTATATGTGGAATCTAAAAAAAAAAAATCACAAATGAACTTATTTGCAGAAGAGAAACAGACTCACAGACCTTGAAAATAAACTTATAGTTACCAAAGGAAAAACAGTGGACAGGGAGATAAATTAGGAGTTTGGGATTAACATGTATACACTACTAAATATTAAATTGATAACCAAAAAGGAAATACTATATAGCACAGGGAAATATACTCAATGTCTTATAATAATCTATAAGGGAAAATAGTCTTGAAAAGAATTTATATCTGTATATATGTGTGTGTATATATATATACACACAAATAAGTATATATGACGGCATCACTTTACTGAACACCTGAAACTAACACAGCATTGTATACCAAGTATACTTCAATAAAAAAAAGTGAAAAGGAGTTCTCTTGTGGCTCAGAGGATTAAGGATCTTGTGTTTTGTCTGCAGTGACTTGGGTTACTGCTGTGGTGCAGGTTTGATCCCTGGCCCGGAAACTTCCACATGCCATGAGTACAACCAAAAAAAAAAGTCTGAGAGTCTAGAAGGAAAAACTAATAAATTTAGCAGAGTAATAGAAAATTTGACAGAAAATAGAAAATAAAGAAAACAGATTGGGAAACACTTCTGCTGAAAACATAGTTTGTTACTCACAGTAACCAAGAAGAGGGAGCACCCTGTACCAGGGTGGGTGGTGGGTGGGAAATGGACAGAAGCACTGAAGTCCATCAGGAAGACCATGTGGGAGAGAACTTGGGCAAGGACTTTTACTGTGGGCTCTGGGACAGAGCACTGCCTCTGATCTTCGAACTGCCCTGAGGTAATTAGTAGGACAGTTGAAAAGTAGCCCAGAGAGAGCCTAGTAAAGGAAGTGGTTGCCCAGAGGGCTCTGGATTGATTGGTTTGCATGTGAAAAGCACTCCTCCAGGAGGGGGATTCTTTCTAAGGGAGCAGGGGGCCTACACTAGGAGCAGTCAAGAAACCAAGGCAAAGTGATTCAGTTTTTTTTACAGGGATGGCAGAACAAGGAATATCCAGCATATGCACGTAAGGCAGATGTTAAAACATCAAATTTACAGAATTTTGAAACATGGTTAATGCAGTGTCTAAGGATGGTGGCATAAGATTTCCCAGAAGCATATGCAATGCAGGCAGCCAGCAAGTACCAAATACATTAGAGAGAAGCAGCATCCTTTAAAATGAATTGGTTATTTCTGTATTTCAGTAGGGATTTGGGGCATTTGCAGAAGTAAAAATTCAGTCATTTTTACTAATAGTTCCATAACACTTGGCTGAATGCATGTATTTACATGAATTTGTTCAGGGAATTGGTTTTGTGCAGTAATCATACATGGGACATTTCTACATATCACTTACAAATTAGTATTCTTTTAGACATTTGATTTGCAGGAAAATTATATAAAATCATATTTAGAAATTTTAATGAACCTAAAATAATTAACACAAATATTAAATATTGTGGGTACAGAATGAAGAATGAGGTAGAAACCTAAGCTGCCTAACCCATTAGCATCACCCAACACACACGTTTCATTTCTTGGGGAGTGTGCTCATCAGTCTTTTGGATGCACTCATTTTTCCAAATACTCCCTGAGCTTTCTTAAAATTCCACTGCACATGCTGATTGCCATCTGCCCCTACACCCACAAAAAATTTTGTTAGTGTCATAGCTTGTTCTTTTCTCTTAGCTGATCCCAGGAAAAACTCATACTTGGTCTTTGGGTGATAGAGAGAAAAGTCCCCTTAGCCTCATTCAGTCATACGCAGTCCCTCTTTCTTGTTTTTCTTTTTACAGCTGCACCTGTGGCATATGGAAGTTCCCAGGCTAGGGGTTGAATCAGAGCTGTAGCTCCAGTCTATTCCACAGCCGCATGGACACCAGGTCCATGCCCCATCTGTGACCTATGCTGCAACTTGTGGAATGCTGGATCCTTAACCTACTGGGCAAGGCTAGGGGGATTGAACCTGCATCCTCATGGAGACAGCATTGGGTCCTTAACCCGCTGAGCCACAATGGGAACTCCCACTCCTTTTTTCTAAAGCCCCATGGGCCATCCTATGTTTCCAAACTTTTGATTTTATAACCCACCCTCTAGCAGAGGCAAAGAAATTTTTCATTCCCATGAAATGCTTGTGGGAAAAAGGATTTTAATTCTTTGACAGTAGCTATTTTTTCATGTTTACCCTAGAGTACTCCCCTGATCTCTTGATTTTCATTTGTTTGGGCTGAATCATAGGGCTTTAAAATCAAATCGTGACTCTTGCCTTCACTACCTTTGCTTACCTCTGACAAGGTCCCAAGCTGCTCATCCATCTGTGTGGTAGGAATAGAGACATCGATAACTGTAAATTATAAAGTTTTTGTGAAGACTAAAGAATGTAAAATAGGCAAGTCACTAAACATAGTACCTGACAAATATTAAGCACTCAAAATTTAGTTAGCATGCTGTGATTATCTAAACAATCTATATTCTTTACACATTGTGCTTGGTTGCTTTGCTTCAATTTTGCCCTGATAGTAATGATACAAAGAAGGAAGTCAATAATCTAAAAGGCCATCATGGAAAAAAGAAAACATGATATATGTAAGATTTCCCCTTTCTAGATCTTCATAAGAAAAAGAAATAAAACCCAGAGAACCTGAAACTAATTACTATTTCCTCAGGCACTTTGGTTGAATATTCTCACAAACTCTTTAGAGGAAATGAACAAAACATTTCTGCTAGAATCCACTGCACACCCTTTAGCACAACTGCACATATTATGCACACCTTTCTCTTTCCACAGAGTTAGAATAGTTATTTTAACAAAACATGCAGTTTCTTTACAAAATCCTGATGTTGTTTGAGAAGGCAGATTATAGCCAGGTCCCAATAGCACTCTTCTCCTAAGCCTAGTAGCTGACATGATTAAGAAGTAAATATCAAGAATTAAAAGCAAAAGGGAATCGGTCAATAGGTAAATGAATAAAACAGTTTTTTGAGATTTTGTGTGGCTTGACAAGGCTCAATCGCACAAAGTTCTTCATAGCACTCTACACATTCTTCACAAAAACACTAAAAATGAAGATAAACAAACCCTGAAAATTGACCAGTAATTTCTTTCTTAAGGAATCATACAAAGAGCAGCCATAGGAGAACACAATGAAATTTCAATAGAAGAAGTTTTGCTGTCAAAACAAACAAACAAAAAATTCTAGCATTAGACATATTGGGAATTCCTGGCTTAGAGTACAGTAAGAGATGAAAAACAGTAAGACCATTATCTCATTATCTCCAGTGTTAAATAGGTGTATAACCACATAGAAGACAGATAAGAAAGTAACTGAGGTAGGAGGGGACACAGAGGTATGCTGAGAGTCCCTGATAAAGATTCCTTCCCTAACTGTTAGCTCTTAACATGGGCACCAAAATGACCATTCATACACAAGTCCTCATTCTTTCAGAAAGCAGAAGCTCCCACCAGGAAAGAGGAAAAAGGATGAGAATTCAAAGTAAGTGAATTCTCCTTGAGGGGCATCTCTTTATTTGAGGAATGATTTGAAGCCCAGGTGTATTCCGGATAACAATGAAGCAAGGATTATCCAGTGCTAAGGAAAAGACAAATTATCCAATAAATATTTTATTCAAATGTAAAGGTGGCATAGATGCTTAGGAGTATAACAACTATGAGCATTTCTACATATTAAAAAACAAACAGAACCAAAACAAAGCTGAAAACACTATTCAAGGAAGAATTTCCATCAGCCGAATGAAAAGGAAAATGTCAGCAGGGAGTCAACGAGTAAGCAGCAAATCCATGTATAAGAAAATCTGGGAGTTCCCATCCTGGCTCAGTGGTTAACGAATCTGACTAGGAACCATGAGGTTGCAGGTGGGTTAAGGATCCAGTGTTGCCTGTGAGCTGTGTTGTAGTCACAGATGTGGCTCGGATCCAGCGTTGCTGTGGCTGTGGCGTAGGCTGGTGGCTACAGCTCAGATTAGACCCCTACCCCTAACCTGGGAACCTCCATGTGCCGTGGGTGCGGCCCTGCAAAAGACAAAAAAAAAAAAAAAAAAAAGAAAATCTGTAGTTAAGCAACTGTGAGACCTGAGAAGTATAATGATAAATTTCAAGTTTACAATCTTTTTTTTTTAAGGGCTGCACCTGCAGCATATGAGAGTTCCAAGCTAGGGGTCAAATAAGAGATGTAGCTTTCAGCCTACCTCACAGCCACAGCAATGCAGGATCTGAGCTGCATGTGCAACCTATATCACAGCTCATGGCAACACCAAACCACTGCGCAAGGCCAGGGATCGAAACCATGTCCTCATGGATACTAGTCAGGTTCGTTAACTGCTGAGCCACAACAGGAACTACAGAAGTTTACAATGTTAATAATGTAAAAATTCAAATGTAATTAAATTGAGAGGGAAAGGTGAAGAAGAATGTGAATAAATTCGATTTTGTTTTATTATGTTTATACTGATTCATAGCCTCACGTAAATTCATTTATATAGTGAGACGTTAATTGTCTCACATGCCTAGAATTCCAGAGTTAGGAAATCCTCCAAACACCTCAATAATGTCATCAAAGACACAGGATCTTTTCATCTCTTTATTTTACAATATTCAGCTTTGGATTAATTCTAAGTCTACTTCTTTAAATTGTAAGTAAACTTCTAGGAGCAATCCAAGTCATGTACCCTTCCCATTTTCCCTCCTCACATTTGACAAGAGAGAGTTTGCATAAATCTTTCCCGGGATTATGAAATATTAATTCTTTCTTTCAATGAGGTTGGGGTGACAGAACAGCCTACTGTTATGCCAATAATTGCCATCAAAGGAAATACATTTGCTGATTTGCATACACAGACTAAGAATGTTCAATATCTGAGTGCAGACAAAGCAGACTCTGTGCCATATTGCTGTGTGGGGCAAGGGTATACACTTGTCCAAAACAGAGATCTGCTAGGGAGGCAGAAGGAAGGAGAAAATGGAGAAGGCAGAATGGATAGTGGGCAGGAAACCAATAGTATCAAGAGATAAGGATGATTAAAGAGGATAAACCAAGAAAAACATTTAAGTATATGACTTCATGTCATAATTATAATAACCAGCCAACTTTCAATAAGGAAGAAAATAACCAAGAAAAATGGAAGGCTGAGGAAGTAATGGAAATGATAGGAAACATTAGTGTTTTAACTTTTTTTTGAGAGTTGCAAATAAATATCAGTGAACGATGCTCATCAAGTAGGATAATTATAAAGTTAGTTTTTATAAAGTTAAAAAGATAGCATTTAAGATAATTAAAATGGACAGATTCATACTACCAGAAGGTAAATATGTAAATGAACAAGAAATAAAAATCATAATCAAAGTGAAAAAACAAACAAAAAAAGAAATTTTAAAATGATAAAATATGTGGTGACAGAATTAACACCCAATGTGTTGGTTAATTTTATTTCTCCACTTAATTGGGCTGAAATGCTCAGTGAGCTGGTAAAATATTATTTCTGGGTATGTCTGTGACAATGTTTGCAGAAGAAATTAGCCTTCGGATCAGCAGATTAAGAAGATACTCTCACCATATCATCCAGTTCACCAATTCATTTTGCCCTGCACAGAACAAAAGGCAGAGGAAAGGCAAATCTGCTCTTTGTTTGAATTGAAACATCCATCTTCTCTTGCCCTCAGACAGGAGCACTCCTTTTTCTCTGGACTTTGAACTCTGACAGGAAATAACACATTTTTTCCCCTGGTACTCAGGCTTTCAGATTGAGACTGAATTGTACTTCCAGCTTGCCTGGGTTCTCTAGCTTGTGGAAAGCACACTATGAAACTTCTTGGCCTCCATAATTACCAGTGTCAATTCTTATAATAAATCTTCATACATGTAATATCTATATCTATATTTATATCTATATCCTATTTATTCTGTTTTGCTGGAGACCATTGCTTTACTGTTGCAGTAATAAAGTTACCAAATATTCTCACCTAGTTGAAGAAAGAGAGATACAGATAATCACAAAAATAAAAAGAAGGGGAAAAAATGAATCTGCTAAAAGAGATAAGCATAAGGTAGGTATCTGGGAAAAAAGAAGCAGGAAAATACCAAAAAGAGACTTGCCAGAAATATACTAACAGATTTTGAACAGTTACGATATTAGCATCAACTTTAATTTGTGTAAAATGTTAAAAGACATAAAAAGGTTCACTTTACAGTAATAAAGGATTCATTCCAAACACCAATATCTTAAATGCATGAACATCACAATACATAATCAATAAAATTTATAAAGCTTACATTGTAGAAATGCAAGAATAACTGAATATAGCAGAAAAAAAAAGTAATGGGAAAATGTACATTAAAACTGTCAGCTCAGGAGAAATTGGTAATTAAAAATAAATAATGGTTATTCCATTCGTGGCTCAGCAGCTAATGAAACTGACTAGGATCCATGAGGATGCAGGTTTGACCCCTGGCCTCACTCAGTGGGTGAAGGATCAGGTGTTGCTGTGAACTGTGCTGTAGGTTACAGATGCCTCTCGGATCTATTGTTGCTGTGGCTGTGGCTGTGGTGTAGGCTGGCAGTTGTAGCTCCAATTCTACCCATAGCCTGAGAACTTCTATATGCCAGGAGTGCAACCCTAAAAATAGCAAATAAATAAATAAATGTCACAATATATAAAAACTAACTCAAAATAGATCCAAGATCTAAATGTAAGGTTCCATCCCTGGCCTCACTCAGTGGGTTAAGGATCTGGCATTGAAGTGAGCTGTGTTATAGGTCACAGTTATGGGTCACAGATGTGGCTTAGATCCTGCGTTCCTGTGGCTGTGATGTAGGCCCACGACTACAGCTCCCATTCGACCCCTAGCTTGGGAACTTCCATATGCTGTGGATGCAGCCCTAAAAAAACAAAACAAACAAACAAACAAACAAAAATCAAATAAAAAATAGGAAAAGGACAGAACAAGGGCTACTGTATAGAAAAATAAGTATAAATGGTCAAACAATTGAATATTCTTTTCACCTAAGAGACTAAATGATACTTACTTCCATCAATGAATTGTAAATTTGCACTCATATACATTTAGTGGAGTCAAAATTTAGTGCATTCCTATTGTGGCTCAGTGAGTTAAGGACCCAACATTGCCTCTGTGAGGATGCAGATTTGATCCCTGGCCTCAATCAGTGGGTTACAGATTCCATGTTGCCTCAAGCTGTGGTGTAGTAGGTAGATGTGGCTTGGACCTTGTGTTGCTGTGGCTGTGGTGTAGGTTGCAGCTGTAGCTCCCATTCAACCCCTGGCCCAGTAACTTCCATGTGCCACAGAAGTGGCCATTTAAAAAAAAAAAAAAAAAGTGCACATTTTCAAAAATTAGTGACAATGCATGCTAAAAAATGTCTTTGAGCAAGCACCATACTGCCAAGAATTCACCCTAAAAATACAATTACAAAAACTTACTAAAGAAATAATGCAAAGCATACTTGGATTCACATGCAGCATACAGGAAAGCTCTTGCTCAGTAATATAATCACAGTAAATACACTGAGCTATATATATATATGTAATATGAAAAATATTTTTAATTAATCAGTTTCATGTATGCTGATAACAAAATACTTAGCTGTATAACATTAAAGGAAAATTGTGAGATGCAACTATGTAGAGAACCTGTTTTCTGTCTTTTTTTTTTTTTGCTATTTCTTGGACTGCTCCCACAGCATATGGAGGTTCCCAGGCTAGGGGTCAAATCGGAGCTGTAGCCTCTGGCCTACGCCACAGCCACAGCAACGCGGGATCGGAGCCGCATCTGCAACCCACACCACAGCTCACGGCAACGCCAGATCGTCAACCCACTGAGCAAGACCAGGGAATGAACCCGCACCCTCATGGTTCCTAGTTGGATTCGTTAACCACTGCGCTACAACGGGAACTCCCAGAACCTGTTTTCTTTTGAGGAAATAATTAAATACTGTTGAAATTAATGTACATGGGAAAATATCCACAAAGAAACAGTGAAAATGACACAATGGGTTTCCTTTGAAAAGGAAACGTGGTGTGCAGAGAATTAAGGCTCCCAACATGCAGGTGTGTGTACATGTGTGTCTGTGGGTTTGTGGAAAATGAGGAAACAACAACACACAGACCATATGCTGATATAAGACAATCCACAACCCAAACTAACTCAAAAGGAATCCAGAGTACAGAGTCAAGGATTATAATATAAAATTCAGCCTCTTAGGAATGTGCAGAAATCTTGCTGTGGACTCTGGGCTTTGCCATGGCAATAAAAGAGAGGGAAAGTGTTTGAAAGCAATTTTATCTAGACCTCAGGAGAAAAGGAAAACCAAATGATATTTATCCATACTACATCGGCTTAATTGTTATGTGTTCCATCATTATATGAATTCTTGGGCCTATATAGTGTCTTCCTGCCCATAACCTTTGCCTATAGCTATCTTTATAGACTCAGTAAAAACATTATGCTCATTGTCCTTTCCTCACAGGCTTCCATGTCTCTGAAACATTCTTTTTTTTTTTTTTTACCCAATGTTATTAAATCCCGTCTTTCTCTGAGACTCAGCTTAAGCCTTAATAACTGTCTAACCTTGAATATAAGTGAACAATTCTCTTCAGCTCTCTAAGCCTCAGAATATTTTCTCTTTAAAATAAAGGGATTGAATTTGACACCTCTTAGCTCTGAAACTCCATGAGCATGTATTATATAACACCAAACTTCAGTCTCATGAATTTCTCTCTTACCCATACCCAGTATCTAAAACTATACTGCACCTTTTCTAGCAAATAGAATAATTTTGAGATTAAGTCCTACATAAATTTATCTAATTGACAAAGAACATGAAAAAACCTTTATTACATTTTGCTATATCAAAATGTGATTTTATTATTGTTTAATAAATACTTGAAATATTCCTTATTTAATAACAGCAGCCAATACACACAAACACACAGCTTTATAGTAATAGGAGACACAACGAAATGATTTTAAATTTCTAAAATGAAGAAAAATAAAAAATAACAGTCCTTCAAACCCCAACAGTACAGAAGACACTTATACTAATATCCAACAGTAAATTGAATGTGCATGTGGGCACATGTATCATATCCAGTATTTTTAGATATTATGATTTTTTTTCTGCTATAAATTCCTTCCACTGGCATTTCTTTTTATTTTTGAGTCTAGGTAAGAAATATCTTTTAGTTAAGTACCAGAAAACTCAGCCTCAACTATGTTAGAAAATTAGAAGTCAGTATTGATTTTCTTGATAGTAGTAATTCAGTAGAAGGAATAACAATGGTTTCTTTTTTAAATTCACTTCAAAGTAGTATTTTATTATTGGGAAACATTTCCTGAAGTGAATATTAGAACTTATCAATTTTTTTTTGGCTGATTCCAAATGTTGACAATAGAATGCTTTTATTGCTTCAGAAAAAACTGCCATACTTAAGATCAGTGAAGATAACTAAACCTGGTAATATGAGAGAAAACAGTGAATTTTGGTGGTTACTACTTAACTTAGAGATAGCAATGTCATGTCATTCACATGTTATATAAATTTATACTCAAATTTTTAAAATTTAGAGTATTTTATTGATAAAGAACAACTTACTACTAGAAAAAAACTTACGCACATAAAATAATGACCTCAATGCAAAATGTGTAAATGAACAAAATAACTTCAGGTAGTATTTTTCTGAATATTGAAAACTCTATAAAATATGGCTAATGGTTGTCAGAAGGCACTAGATGGAGAAAACAGGGAGAAGCTGGTAAAAAGTACAAACTTTCAGCTCTAAGATGAATAAGGTCGGGGAATCTAATGTAAAACATGGTATTTATAGTTGATAAAACTTGTATAAATAAATTTTGCTAAGAGTACAATTTTAAAAAGTAAGTACATGAGGTGATACCTGTGTTAATTAACTAGATGGGATGAATGACTTCATAATGTATAGGTAAATTATTTACATTCTAAATATCTTATAATTTATATGGCAATTATACCACCATAAAAGCTCAAATTAAAAAAAAAAGGTAAGAGAAAAGTAAGAATATTAGGCACTACAACTTTTTATTGAGAAATAACTGCTACTCTTACATAGTACATTGAATATTCTTTATATATTAAAATCTATTTTGAATGATATTATAACACAAAAATCACTAGGTAATATGTCAGAGGAAAAAAAAATATCACCTTTTAAGAAGAAGGTGCCTTCTCATTTAATTTTCTTTTCTTTTTCTTTTTTTTTTTTTTTTTTTGCTGCACCTATAATTTATGGAAATCCCTGGGCCAGGGATCAAATCTGAGCCACAGCTGTAACCTATGCCACAGCTGCACAATGTCAGAACCTTACCCCCCTGTGCACACCAGGGATCAAACTAGGGCTTCCACAGACAAAATGCCAGATCCTTAACCCCTTGTGCCACAGTGGGAATTCCCAGAAGGTGTCTTAGAATCATCTAAGAGATTTACATATACCTTAATTCTGGCAAACTCAGCAGGATTAACAAAGCTCCTTCTGAATTACCAATTTTGGACATCAAAGCATACTTCAATCAATGTGAAAGACACTTTAATCAGTGTGAATTTGGGATAATTAAAAAAGATCATCAGACAGAAATGTTTTTTACAAAGGAAAACAAAGAGACAAAACACAGATTTATTCATTATTTCAGTGATACCTTACAATTGCAAGTGTAATGTATTGTAGATAAATCTCTTACTTTAAAAAGCAATAACATAAAAAGGATTCTGTGAAGGTGGTAGAATAGGAAGCACTAAGAAACAGTTTTCACACCTGGTCAACAATTACACTCACGACATCTCTTTGATAAAATTATTTTGGAACTCTAGAGTCTACTGAAGGCTTGTAGCTTCTGGGGGAAAGAAAACTTGAATGGTAAGTTGAAATTAATTATAGTTAATTTCAGCTTTTAGCACAGTAGTATTTACCCATCCTTCATCCCCAGGCAGTGATACAAAAATTCTAGTAACAGGATGTTTGTAGCTTGTGTCAGCCACAGTGGGCAAATAGGATCCTGAGCTCCACGTCAGAGATCGTATTGTAATCAATGATTTCTGTTTGTGATCTTAGAAGTACACACAAAAAAGATGGGCAGTCATGCTGTTGACCTCCCTATATCATTCAGAGCCACTCCACTTTGGCTGAAGTGAGTTCCAGGAGTTTTAAAGGGCTAGTGCCCATTTTCTCCCTTCATTTCTCTCTTTTTCTCTTTTTTGATGGCAGACATTAAAGATTATGGCATTAAAATGCAACCACATTTATTAAGGACATTAGAAAGTCATTATCCATCCCCAGGAAAAAGTGCACCTCTCAGGCTAAAATAGCCCACAACAATAAAACAAATAAATAAAACAATAAAACAAACAAAAAAAATGGAAAACCTGGTGAAAGAGGAGAATCTGATTTCCAGAATTATCACATTATTATATAGAAATATCCAGTTTCAACAAAAAATTAAAGGCATACAAAGAAACAGGAAAGTATTATCCACATAAAGGGAAAGAAATCAACAGAAACCATCCTTAGAAAAAACCTGATAGCAATCTACTATACAAAGACTTTTTTTTCTTCTGACCAGGGAAGTAGAATGTGGAAGTTCCCAGGCCAGCTTCTGAACCCCATGGCACAGCAGTGACTCAAGCTGCTACAGTGACAGTGCCAGATCCTTAACCCACTGTACTACAAGGGAACTCCTAGACAAAGACTTTAAAATAGCTGTAATAAAAATCTCAAAGAACTGAAGAAAGGTATGCATTAAAAATGGTGAATCATTGGAGTTCCCGTCGTGGCACAGTGGTTAACGAATCTGACTAGGAACCATGAGGTTGTGGGTTCGATCCCTGGCTTTGCTCAGTGGGTTAAGGATCAAGTGTTGCTGTGAGCTGTGGTGTAGGTTGCAGACATGGCTTGGCTCCTGCTGTTGCTGTAGCACTGACATAGGCCGGCAGCAACAGCTTCGATTTGACCCCTAGCCTGGGAACCTCCATATGCCACAGGTGCAGCCCTAAAAAAAAAGGACAAAAGACAACAAAAAAAAAAGAAAGAAAGAAATCACAAGCAAATTTAGAAAATACTTAGAAATGAATGAAAATAAAAACACAACATACCAAAACATGAGATGCAGCAAAAGTAGTCCTAAGAGGGAAAATTAACTCCTATACATATTTATATTAAAAAAATCAAATCAACAACATAACAATATAACTTATGGAACAGGAAAAAGAAAAACAAATTAAAACTGAAGCTAGGAGAAAGAAGTAAATAATAAAGATTAAAGTAACAAAATAGAGAGTAGTAAAATAGAGAAAGTAAGTAAAAACATAAGTTGTTTTTTTTGAAAAGGTCAACAAAATTTACAATTATTTACCTGAATGGTTCTAGAAAAAAAAGGAGACTCGAATTACCAAAATCAAAAACTAAAGTGATTGGGACATGATTACTAATTCTCAGAAATAAAAATGATTATAATAGAGTACTATGAAAAACTGTATGTCAACAAATTTGATAACCAAGATAAAATGTGAACATTTCTTGAAACACAAAAACTATCAAGACTATGTCATGAAGAACTAGACATAAATCTGAATAAAAATCTGAATAGATCTACAACCAGTCAAAATATTGAATCAGTAAGCAAAAAGTCTCTCTACAAAGAAAACTCTAGACACAATGTCTTCACTAGTAAATACTATTAAACATTTAGTGAACATCAATATTTCTCAAACCTATCCAAAAATTTGAAGAGGAAGGAATACTTCCTAATTCATTCTTTGAAACTGGTATTAACCTAATATCAAAGACAAAGATGCTTAAAAAAAAGAAAACTCCAAAGAAATAATCCTCATGAACATGGATACAAAAATCCCTAACCGAATAATGACAAATCCAATTCAGCAGTGTATTAAAGAATTATACACCATGGTCAAGTGGGTTTTATTACTGGAATGCAAGTATACTTCAACATACAAAAATTACAAAAATTAATCAATGTAATAACCTTCATTAAAAAAAGAAGGAAAAACAAACCATAAACACAATCATAGCTGATACAGAAAATGCATTTGACAAAATTTTACATCTTTTCATGATAAAACACTCAACAAAGTAGGGACGGAAGGAAACTACCTCAACAGAATAAAAGGTATCTATGAAAAATCTACAGCAAACATCATTTCCAATGCTGAAAGACTGAATGGTTTTTCTTCAAGATTGAGAGCAAGACATGGATGCCTATTTTTGTCACTTTAACTTTTAACCAAAACAATTAAGAAAAGAAAGAAAAGTAAAATTATCTCTGTTCACAGATGGTATACTTTCATTTGTATAAAACCCAAAGATTCCACACATTAAGAATAATTGTTAGAACTAATTATTGAGGAAGTTCTCATTGTGGCTCAGTGGTAATGAGCCCAACTAGTATCCATGAGGATGTGGGTTTGATCCCTGACTTTGCTCAGTGGGGTAAGAATCCAGTGTTGCTGTAAGCTGTGGTGTAGCTAGTTCTCAGACATGGCTCAGATCCTGCATTTCTGTGGGTGTGGTGTAGGCCAGCAGCTGTAGCTCTGATGCGACCCCTAGTCTGGGAACTTCCATATGCCGTGGGTGTGGCCCTGATTAGCAAAGTAGCAGCATATGAAGTCAACACACAAAAATTAATTGTACTTTCATATACTAACAATGAATAATAAAAAAGGAAATTAAAGAAATAATTCCACTTATGATAGCAGTAAAAAGAATGAAATACTTAAGTTATGAAGAAGGTGAAAGAAAACTAAAACTACTGAAAGAAATTAAAAGGCATAAATAAATGGAAACAAATCCCATGTGCATGGATTAGAAGTCTTATAATAAGACTGTCCAAATCTCTCTGTAGTTTAAACACCATCCTTATGAAAATCCTAATGAGATTTTTTGCAGAAATAGAAAAAAAATACTTAAATTAATAAGGAAGAACAAAGATGGAGGACTCACACTTACTGATTTTAGAATGTATTACAAAGGTAGAGTAATCAAAACAATGTGATGCTGACACAAAAACTTGCATGCAGATGAATGAGTTAAAATAGAGAACCCCAAAATTAATGCAGATACAGTCAAATATATGCAGAAATAGTCAAATGGTTTTCAACAGGAATGTCAAGATCATTCAGTGGAAGAAAGGACAGTCTTATCACCAAATGGTGCTGGAAAACTGGATATCCATATGAAGTTGGATCCTTATATAATATCTTGTATATGAAGATCTTTGTATCTTTATATACAAAAATGAACTCAAAATGATTCAAGGACCTACATGTAAGACCAAAACTATAAAACTCTTGAAAGGAAACATCAGACAAAAGCTTCACAACATTGGATTTAGCAGTGATATTTTTGATACAGCACAAACATAAGCAATAGAAGAAAAAAAATAGACAAAGTAGACTTCATGAAAATTAAAAATTTTTTCATTTCAAAAGTAAATCTTCTTACTATCAACAGAATGAAAATGCATGCCACAGAAAGGGAGAAAATATGTGCAAATCATACATCTGAAAAGATATTAATATCTAGCATAAACAGAGAACTACTGAAGTTCAATAAAAGCAAAATATCGAAGAATCCAGTTAACATATGAGCAAAGGACTTGAATAGATATTTCCCCAAAGAAGATATACCAATGGCCAAAAAGTACATGAAAGATGTTCAGTATGACTACAAATTAGAGAAATGCAAATCACAACTACAATCAGATTCCACCTAATACCTATTAGGATGGCTAGTGTGAAACAAAGAGAAACTAAACAAGACGAGAAATAACAAGTGTTGCTAAAGATGCAGAGAAACAGCAACTCTTGTGCACTGTTAGTGGTAATGTAAATGGTATGGCCACTGTGGAAAATACCATGGCACTTTCTTAAAAAATTAAAAATACAATTTTCATAGGATCCAACAGTTCCACTTCTGGGTATATATCCCCCAGAAGTGAAAGCAGAGTCTTGAAGAGAAATTTGTGCCCCCATACTCATCACAGCAATATTCACAACCCAAGAGTCTTTTGATGTAAGGATAGATAAGCCAAATGTGGTGTGTACATTCAAAGGAGTATTTTTCACCCTTCATAAGGAAGGAAATTCTGATATTTGCTACCCATGTATGAGTCTTGAGGACGTTATTCTAAGAGAAATATTCTAGTCACACAAAGATGAATACTGTATGATTCCATTTATATAATGTACTTGATGGAAGAGATGAGGAAAAAATAGATAATATTTATAACTCAATAAGAATATATAATGCATTCTCTCAGAAAAAATCACCTTATCTTTTTTTTAGTAAAGGATAAAGCAAGGTTGAAGACAGCTGTTGGAGACCACTGAACTGCTGAACTCTGCCAACACAGAGTTCTAAAATACAGGGTCTCCTTCAAAGACAAGATAAGGGAGTTAGGCATAAGCCATGTAATTCTATAAGCAGCTGCTCTGTGCCCTAAAGGTATGCACCAGTGTTAATAGTTTCCTTTGTTATTCGCTAAGAGGTAGGTTTGTCATTGCCTATGCCTGTTCCTGCTCACTAATCAACATATAGCACCTTCCTTAATAAAGGTCATGTGGGCTAAAGCCCAGTGCCTTTGTTCTGTGGAACAGAGCGCCTCCTGGTCTTCCACTTTCTAAATTTAAGAGTCTTGCGTGTTTTCTTATACAGCGTGATCCCTCTTCCAGGATTCCCCATCACCCTGCAGCGCTGGACATGGCAGACAGCTTCTTCCTGGCTATCCTGCTGAAATTATATATTTGGCAAAGTCATATGTGAACAATGCCTCTTCCTCATTTTCCCATTTTTTATTCTGTGTATATAAGTGTGTATATATAAAATAATATGTATCTGTATGTATAACATATACATAATAGTGTGTATAACAAATAGTATATATGCTGTATGCATATTTATGTGTTATTGTGTGTACTATATAGATACCTTATACTATAAAGTGTGTAGTATATCCTATACAGCATTCTCTCTATATAGTATAGATATCATATACTATTTATATAGCACCTATTTGTCAACATACATAGTATCTATACAGTGTGTATTTATGTATGTGTGTGTATATTCACCACAGCTTGATAGCCAAATCAGAATGTTTAATAGTTTGAAATATGTGTGTTTTTGTCTTAAAGAAGATTTTGTTTTGTTTTGTTTTGTTTTGCTTTTTATGGCTGTACCTGTGCCAAATGGAAGTTCCCACGCTAGAAGTCAAATTGGAGCTACAGCTACTGGGCCTACACCACAGCCACAGCAACTCAGGATATGAACCTCATCTGCAACCTATACCATAGCTCATGCCAATACTGGATCCTTAACCCACTGAGTGAGGCCAGGGATCAAATCCGCCTGCTCATGGATACTGAAAGGGTTTGTAACCTACTGAGCCCCAACAGGAACTCAAAGAAGCATTTTTTTTTTTTAAATCTTGAGAAAAGATCATATAAAAATAAGTTTAACCACATAAAATTGTTATTTTGGTGAGCACGATTTTACCTTAAATCAGCATGGATTTTAGAACTAAATCTGCCACTTAATAGCTCTAAGACAATGAGAAAGTTTATCTGTTTGTATTTATCTGGAAAAAATGTAAAAATAAATCATGTATTGAAGGATGTTATAAAGATTAAGTGATATATGAGCATTTATTTTCTTAGTATAGTATGGACATATGACATGGGCTTAATAATATTAGCTTTAGTAACTAGATAACTATAATTTGACAGATGTTCTAGAGAACAAAACTGGTGCCCAAGTTGGACGGCAAGGCAGATTTCACTAGATTATAAGGAAAGACCCTTTTAACAGTCAAAGCTCTTTGAAAAATGGATTAAAATTTCTAGAAACAAGAGTTTTTCTATCACTGGATATTTTCAAACACAAATTTCTTCTTAATGCACTCAGAAAATCAAATTATTTGCATACAATGCTGATATACAGATAAAGTTATTTATGTCCTACATATAATGCAATTGAGTAGCACTGGCATAAATACCACTGGTTAGGGAGTCATTGCTTTGGACTGAATATCTGTGACAAACATTTTTATGTTGGAGTATGGTGAGGCCTTTGGGTGGCGATTAGGTCATGAAGGGAAACCTCCATGAATGGGATCACTACCTTTATAAAAGGGACCCGAGAGAGATCTCGCATCCCTTCTGCCAATACACACAATATACCACACAGTATAACAGTGAGAAAATAACCATCTGTGGACTCAGGACACAGGTCCTCAGCAGACACCTAATCTGCTGGTGCCTTGATCTTGGACTTCCCAACCCAAACTGTGAGAAATAAATGTTTGTTGTTTAAGCCACACAGTCTGTGGTATTTTTTTTACCAGCAGTCCAAATGAACTAAGACGAATCATTTCACTATACTTAGAGGAAAAAGGCTGGATCTGGGGGTGGAGCATTATGTCTACTCGACCAATCAGCAGTAGGACAAACACACTAGAGCAGAAATCCTGCATCTGCAGCTCGCTTCCTTCCAGGAATACAATTAAATTGTGACAAGTGGTTCACATAACATCTCAGACTTTGACCAGTCATACCGGTGTCACATCCCCTACCTAGAGAAGGAATTAGTAAGTGTGGAATGGAGAATGGGGCAAACAGAGGAAGAAGCTCCCTTCTCCTTATGGGCAGAAATAGAAACATAAAAGAATATTCTCCCCTATATCCTCACACATTCTAACAGCATTTTTATGCACATTTTGAAATCCAGTCTGCTAGCTCTGATTTTACCTGCTTGTCTTTCATGCAAGAGCCAGGTCATTGTTTTGAACTATTTCATGATTATAATTCAGTACTGCATTATTAGTAACAAAACATTTGTTAACATATGTCTTTTAAGTCCATCATAGGATGATATATTAGGAAAGAATAAGTAACACAAAATCAGACAAGCTGGGTACAAATTCTCACTCCATTATTTTTTGGTTTTCATTATTCTGGCAAGCTAGTTAACTCTCTAAGACTGATTTTCATAATCACAAAAAAGAATAAGTATCAAAGTATCTCCTTAACAAAAACGCTGATTTTTTTACTGCCTCATAGTGTTACCCTAAACTTCTCAATTTGCCCAGATTATAAAATAAACTAATTAAATATATTCATGTTTCCCAAACTTCCTGGTAAGAAATATCTAGGAATCTCATTAAACATAATAACTTCATAGCCCCCTGCCCTAGAGATTTTGATGTAATGAATCTTGGAAATCTGTATGGCTAATGAGAATCCCAACTATTTAATCACCATAGAAATTTAGGAAACACTGACCCAAGTTGTTTTAAAATACAATGTTCTGGGCACAATCCCAAACGTGATAACTCAAATTCCAGAGGAGATGCATTGTAGCCATAAGTTTAATCAATGACCCAGGTAATTTTTATGATTAGGTATGATGGAGAAATACTACATTAGATGATTGCTAAGGACTCATCCAGTTCTAACATTCTCTGAATACTATACAGACTAGTTTTGTTGTTGCTGTTGTTGTTGTTGTTTTGCTTTTTATGGTCACACTTATGGCATTTGGAAGTTCCCAGGCAAGGGGCTGAATCAGAGCTACGCCTACTGGCCTACTCCACAGCCACAGCAACATGGGATCTGAGTCGTGTCTGTGACCTACACTTCAGCTCAGCACAACGCTGGATCCTTAACTCACTGAAGAAGGTCAGGGATCAAACCCACATCCTCATATATACTAGTTGGTTCATAACCCACTGAGCAACAGCAGGAACTCCCGAGACTAGATTTTATATCAATTATTATAACAAGTATCCTATCCCAGATATAAACAACTATTTTACTTCCAAGTAGCTCAGATTACTCTTGACATGTAGGAGGTAAAATGCCCAATAAATGTATGGAGAAGGTCTTGATTTCCCTGCCATTTTCTGTTTGGGAAGAGCTTAAAGATAATACTTGGATATGTGTGGAGGCTTTTTTGCTTTTGTTTTTGTGTTATGCGGCAGGCATATTTAGCTTCTATGTATAACTTTCACTGGTCTTTCTTCCTACAAATACTAATCAATTCTGAGAGGAAGTGATTATACTGAAAAGTGATCTACTTCTGGTTAACTATCTTATAAGCAAAATAGGCAGTAATTTTGAAGTTGATGTTAAAATGTAAAATGTTTTACACTCATTGAGTTATGTGGGAGTCTACTAACTCTCATAAGAATATATGGGCTAAAGGTATAATATGAAACTGCCTTTTGCTTTACCTTAATACATATGTGAGTATATAGGTATATTTGGTATATAGGCTTGTAGGTGGAGATTATATTTTCCTCCATTCACATTCATAAGATATTTTTGTACTACCTCTGTTCTTCTTTTGACCCCTTCAAAATTCAATTCAAGATTCAGCCCAGTTTGATTTGGATTCTCATATAAACATGCAACCCCATTCTTTCCTCTACCACATATGACATTAAGTAAAATAGAATTAGTAATTTACTTGTCCCTAATATTACATATTTCTTAAGAGTGAAGACTATGTAATTGTTAAATTAAAATTCCCAAAACAAAGTGTGGTGCTTGCAAAATAAAACAGTAATTGTTTAATAAATACATGTGAATATATAAATGTTTTCCCAGAATGATGGTTGGTTCCACTAATAAAGTGAAATATATAGTCTTATACCTATTAAATTATAAATGTAACCCCCCCATCTCAAATGAGTATTTGAAATAAATCCAGAAACCTACTCTGCTTTTTAAACATACATGTGAAATCAGCAAATATGTTAGTCAATATATGCTAGATAAAATTGATCATTTCTGGTATTATAAATATGAGTACCATACATATCCTATCCTTAGAGGTCTAATAGGATAGAAAGAGGAATAAAAGGAATTTAAAATGGTATGTAAGTAATATGATAGCAGTCTGCATGGTGTAGATGTTTGTAAAAGGAAACAGTGTTATCGGTACAGTTTGGGAAGTGATTACATTAGAATAAGTCAGGGAAAAAAAAAGTAGGCTTTATTATAGGTTATATATTGGATTCAAGCAGTCACAGGGAGAAGGTGAAGATGAAGAGTACAGCAAAATCAAGATGAATCATGTTTGTAAAGCCATAAATGTGAATTTTCTTTAATAGACAATTCTAAGCCATTAAAGAGATGTAAGCATTCTCTGTTTGAGAAAGACTACTCTAAAATAAAGTTAAAAATTAAAAAAATTACAAACTAGAGACTGAGATATCAATTGAGACCACATCAGAAGTCCAGATAGAAGATTACGAAGACTTTGTTTTAAAGACTATAACAGGGTTGTATAGCAGAAATCATCACAGCATTGTAAATCAATTATACGTCAATAAAACCTTAAAAATGGAGAAAAAAGATGATAACAGGATCTTTGGGAAGAGAAAGTTCAAATCTTTAAGATACAGAATTAACAGAACATGAATACCAAGTGGATGTATGAGGTTAAGGGAAAAATAGTATAAGATTATTTCTATAAAGTTTACTTTGATGGTTAAATGAGTAGTGGGTTCATTCATTCAAAGAGGAAATAAGAGAAAAGATAGTTTATTTTACTACAGGGATAAGAGTGAGGTAAATTAAATTTTTAGTTTTGGTGGTATAAGTCTTTAGATGCCCAGTAGATTAAGAATAATTCATTATAAACTCTGGGATAAACTTAACTGGTACTGGAGAGATGTTCAAGATAAAGATACATACTTTATTTATTTATTTATTTTTTGTCTTTTCTAGGACCACTCCCGCGGCATATGGAGATTCCCAGGCTAGGGGTCCAATCAGAGCCGTAGCCACTGGCCTATGCCAGAGCCACAGTAACGTGGGATCTGAGCCGCGTCTGCAACCTCCACCACAGCTCGCAGCAACGCTGGATCCTTAACCCACTGAGCAAGGCCAGGGATCGAACCCTCAACCTCATGGTTCCTAGTCGGATTTGTTAACCACTGCGCCATGACAGGAACTCCAAGATACATATTTTAGATTTAGCTATATAGTAAACAGTTTATGTTAAAATTTTGGAGGTTAACTGTTGTGACCATATAGTTTGAACTGTGTAATTCTGATATAAATTTTAATACTTCATTCTTTCACATTCAAGTGTCTCAGATTGAATGATAAATTTTACAGTCTTTCTAACTTTAAAATATGCCTCACTAGAAAGTTAGAAGAGGGGCAAAATCTTAAGTGGTTATAGAAGCTTTAACAAGCTCTTCTAGGACATTTTAAGATCTAATTGATATTTGTAAATGGTATAAATTTTCAAAAAAGCCATAATTCAATTTTAATAATATGATTAATTTAAAGCTATGCATAGATGTGACTTCTGCTTCTAATCATAACTAAATAACTAGCACTGCATCTCTTCTGCCTTTAAAAAACTATAAAACTGAAAAAAATATTTGAGTCAATTCTTTCTATATGAAAAAGCAGGCATAAGGAGTTCTTGTTGTGGCTCAGTGGGTTGAGAACTTGACCAGTATCCATGAGGATGCACGATCAGTTCAGTGGATTATGGATCCGGCATTGCCCTGAGCTTTGGTGTAGGTTGCAGGCATGGCTTGGATCTGGGGTTGCTATGGCTGTGGCGTAGGCCAGCAGAGTCAGCTCCAATTCAACCCCTAGCTTGGGAACTTCCTTATGCCACAGGTGTGGCCCTAAAAAGAATAAATGAATAAATAAAAACAGGCATATGGCTGTGATTTTGAAAAATAGACGGTATAAAAGATGAGCTTCATGATCATCCATGATCACTCCAGTTTCTTTCCTAATAGCACTTCTTTCTAGAGAGCAATGAGTAAAAGCTCAAGTGAAGCACTTGTCTCACTGAGCTGAGGAGGTAGAGATCAGAGCTCCAAGCAACTTAAATAACTGTAATTTGTGGGGGGATTTTAACTGAGAACTGGAAGCTTCTCTGTGGGGAGTAAAGAGGGGGAGGTTTGAACATTTTTTGAATGAAGATTAGCAATGAGTCCTTGGCCCAGGGCCAGACTTCATAAGGCTTAGAAGAGGTTTCCTATTACAGGGCTGAGAGCCAATAGGAGAGAATTCACTGCAGAGAGGCAACTGTACTTCCAGCCCAGCAAGAGCTGGGAGACCTCGTTGAGAACGATGAACTTTCAGCTGAGATCCCAGAAAGGCTAAGCCATAAGAGTAAGAACAATACTTTATGGTGAGGGATACACTATAAGAACAAATTCAAACCCATGAGACACCTACCTTAACAAAGAATAAACCTCTAAGCCTGACAAGAACAAAAGTATCTGTCAATGCTTTAACTACTTGAAAGAATATCCTTCAATACGACTTACAGAATAACACAATCCAGACTCTCTATGATGGACAACACCATTGATAGGGATGGAGTAGCCAGAGGTAGTTTTAGAAGTCCCAATAAAGGACCACAGATAACGAGGGACACTTAGGGGACACAGGGAGATCACTGTAAGTAAATAAATTGCTCAAAAAAGCCATCAGAACTAGGCAGGCTTGTTTGACTAGTGGAAGTGTGAGAATTGGCTCAGGTTGTTGGGTGGGGGATAGGATTAGGCCTGCATTCAGATTCAGGCCAAGGACAAGAGTTTGAGGACCACCCTTCTGCTGATTTGAATACACACCTTACTGCTACTTCCAGAAAGGAAGAGGTGGGCTTTCCCAACCCCCACTCCCCTTGGAGGATAAAACTGTAGCCCACTGGATCCTTGGGGCAGAGCTTCCATGCCTGCACGCTTGCACCTCTCACAAGCATCCTATCTTAATAAATCTATTTTTTTGCCTATTGCTTTGTTTCTTGCTGAATTCCTTCTGTGTGGAGACATGAAGAACCTGAACCTCAGTGAGTCCAGACACAGGGTGAGTGATTATAACTTAAAACCATAGGTTTAAGTACTAGTCTGGGTTTAGGTTGGGTTTGCGCCCCAACACATGGGTTCAAGTCCCAATCTGGGTTCTGGCTAGTTTCAGTCTGTTATTGCTGTCAGTTTCACCATGTCTTGTGTATAATTAAAAAAAAATTCTAAATATGAAAAGAAATACGAAAATGGGACCCATGTTCATGGAAAAAGTGTTCAATGGAACTCTATGCCAGGATGATCCAAATGTTGGAATTGACGGACAAGCCTCCTAAAGATTAGTCTATCTGAAGGGTGCTTTTTACTATGTTAATGGTAATTAAGTGTACTTACTGAGTTTGCTATATGTCAAGTACTATACAAAGAATTATAAATGCTATGCATTATCTCATAGAATCCTTGTAAAAACCCTACATGAGAGGAACAATTTGCTCTTTAAGTAGAAAATCTGAAATTTAAAGAGGTTAAGTAAATCATTTAATTCTGTTATATATGAAGAAATTAGGCATCTAACATGAAAGTATATACAGTTTTGAGATAAAACTATGTATCTGACAAAGAAAATTTAAGACCGGCATATAATGGTGTGCACAATCCATGATTATAAATGTTGATGGTGGAGTTCTCATCGTGGTGCAGCAGAATCTGACTAGGAACCATGACGTGGGTTCGATCCCTGGCCTCGCTCAGGGGGTTAAGGATCCAGTGTTGCTGTGAGCTGTGATATAGTTCGCCGACCCAGCTTGGACCTGGCATTGCTGTGGCTGTGGCATAGGCTGGCAGCTACAACTCCAATTCGACCACTAGCCTGGGAACCGCCATATGCCACAGGTGCGGCCCTAAAAAGACAACAACAACAAAAAATGTTGATGATTAAATAGAAAATTTATTAATATGGCACCAAGTCTGCCTCTGTTTGAAACTAAGTTTCTCAAGTAGAAGAATCACTCATCTTTTGAAGCAGGTTGCTTGCATCATAGGTCATACAACTACTGTAGGGAGAGATTATAGATAAGACCATTACGTTTACTTATAATAATAGAAAATATGGTTGCAAGGGCAATAAAATGTGTGATGGCTATAACTAATATGAGAAATACATTTAAACTACTTTAAATGCCTTAAACCTCACTAGTCAAAAACACTGAACCTTGTTGGAAAATGCCAGAGAACAAATGAAATAAATTCCTGTGGACTAAAATATGAAGAATATGTCATATCTACAAATACTTAACAGTTTCAAATATATTTAATAAAGAGGTTATTAACACACATGATGAAAATATGAATCATTACATATGAATATTTCCAAATTCATTTTCCTTTATAAAGTTCTCTCATAGCCTTTGGTAAATAAGCTAACACAGCAGTCACTGATGTAGGACAAGTTTTTGAATTTATATTTACAGGTAGATAGAAAAGGCCATGTCCTCAAGTTGACAAGTTTAAAAATACATCAGGGGAGTTCCTATTGTGGCTCAGTGGGTTAAGAAGCCAATATAGTCTCCTCGAGGATGCAGTTTTGATCCCTGGATTCATTCAGTGGGTTAATGATCCAGTATTGCTGCAGGCTGTGTGCATATATCACAGATGTGGCTTGGATCTGGTGTTATAGTGGCCCGGGTATTTCTATATGCTGCAGATGCAGCCATGAAAAGAAAAAAAAAAAAGGCACAAGGGATGTGTTCAAACTCCGCATTTCTTGCTTTTGATGTACTGGCTTGAGAAGACTTCAATGATAATGGCTCAAGGAAAGAAAGTGAGCAGAGTGGGAAAGGTGGGAGAAAAAGGGAAGGTATGCATCAAGGCTGCCCCTACCTCCCCAGATTTTACACCCACACTTTCCATGTGACCCTACACTTTTGTTTAAAGTGTTTTCTGATCATCAAAGTCTTTTTTGGTCCAGAAAGATAATTTCCCATCTGTCATGAAGAACATAATTGTCTAATGAAAATAGCTAAAACTAACTATTCTAATAGCTAACTAATCTAATGCTTGCTATTGGTAAAATATTGTGCCTAATGCTTTAATCAATTACACAATGCAATGCTCACAACACTGTGTTATTTAAGGATAATGAACTTTGGAGAGGTATTACAAGTTCCCCTGAGATTCAAGCTAGTGACTGGTGTGACAAAATTAGGTCTCAGCTCTAACACAAAGCCTGTGTTTCTGATAGTTACAAACTTTCAATCATAAATCTTTCTCTTACAGAAGTGAATTTCCAACATTAATATCCATGAGCCCACATTTGTTCCAACATATAACAATATGTAAAATAAATAAAAATCATTAAAATACCTTTTATATAAGTTTGTTAAGGAGGAGGAGACAAAACGGCAGAGTAACCACTGAGCCACGACAGGAACTCCAAAATCAGTGTGATACACTACATTAAAAATGGAAAAATAGGGAGTTTTCACTGTGGTTCAGCCAAAATGAATCTGACTAGTATCCATGAGGATGCAGGTTTGATCCCTGGCCTCGCTCAGTGGGTTGGGGATCAGGCATTGCCATGAACTGTGGTATAGGTCACAGATGCAGCTCGGATCCCAAGTTGCTGTGGCTGTGGTTAGGCCAGCAGCTGTAGCTCCGATTCAACTCCTAGCTTGGGAACTTCCATATGCAGCAGGTGTAGCCCTAAAAGCAAAAAAAAAGGAGAAATAAAAACCATATGATCATCTCAATAGATTCATAAAAAGCTTTTGATAAAATTAAATGCCCATTTATGCTTAAGACTCTCCAGAAAGTGGGCATAGAGGGAACTTTATCAATATAAAAAAGATCATATATAAAAACCCCACAGATAACATAATTCCCTACAGACTACATGAAACTACACACAGAAAAATTCTAAAGATGTTGTCAGAAAACTATTAGACTCATCAATGAATTTAGTAAAGTTGTTGGATACAGAATTAGTACACAGAAATCTGTTGCATTTCTATACACTAGCAACAAAAGATCAGAAAGAGAAGTTAAGGAAACAATTCCATTTGCCATCACATCAAAAAGAATAAAATACCTAGGAATAAACTTACCTAAGAAGGCAAAAAAACTATACTGTGAAAACTATAAGATATTGATGTAAGAAATTGAAGAAGACACAATCAGATGGAAAGATATATTGTATTCTTGGATTGGAAGAATCAATATTGATAAAATTGCCATACTTCCCTGTCAAATTACCGATGTTATTTTTCAGTGAACTAGAAAATTTTTTTTTAAATTTGTATCACAAGAGACCCAGAAGAGCAAAGCAATGCTGTAAAAGGAAAACAGAGCTGGAGGAATCAGCCTCCCTGACTTCAGACTATACCACAAAACTACAGTCTCCAAAACAGTACATTATTGGCACAAAAACAGACACATAAATCAATGAAACAGGATAGAAAGCCCAGAGATAAACCCATGCATCTATAGGCAACTAATCTGTGACAAAAAGGCAAGAATATACAATGGAGAAAAGACAGTCTCTTCAATAAGTGGTGCTGGGAAAACTGGACAGCCAAATGTAAAAGAATAAAATTAGAATACTTTCTAATACCATATACAAAAATAAACTCAAAATGGATTAAAGACTTAAATGTAAGACCTATAAAAACTATACCATAAAACTAAACAATAAAACTCTTAGAGGAAAACATAGGCAGAACACACTTTGACATAAATAGCAGCATCTTTTTGGCTTCACTTCCTAGTGTAATGACAATAAAAACAAAAATAAACACATAAACCAAGTTAAAAACTTGTGCTCAGCTAAAAAACAAAAAGAAACAAAAACCCATAGAATGGAAGAAAATCTTTGTAAATGAAACAACTGACAAGGGATTGATGTCTAGAATATACAGATAACTCATGCAGCTCAATATCAAAAGAAACAAAAATAAAAACATCATCAAAAAATGGGCCGAAGATCTAAATAAACATTTCTCCAAAGATCACATGCAGATGGCTAAAAAAGCACATGAAAAAATGTTCAACATTGTTACTTATCAAAGTAATGTGAACCAAAACTACAAAGAGGTATATTTCACCTTGGTCAGAATGGCCATCATTATAAAGTCTACAAACTGTAAAGTGCCAGAGAGGATGTGGAGAAAAGAGAACCCTCCAACACTGTTGACGGGAGTGTATAGGCAATCACAATGGAGAAGAGTATGGAAGTTCCTCAAAAAACTAAAATTAAAACAATTTTATGACCCAGCAATGCCACTCCTGGGCATATATCTGAAAAAAATTCAAAAGGATGCATTCACCTCAATATTCATTGCAGCCCTATTTATAATAGCCAAAACCCAGAAGCAATCTAGGTGTCCACTGACAGAGGAATAGATAATGAAGATTTGGTACATATATACAATGGAATATTAGCCACAAAAAAGAATGAAATAGTGCCATTTGCAACAACATAGATAGGTCTTGAGGTTATTATATGAAGTGAAGATAGAGAAAGACATATCAGAAGATACTGTTTATATGTGGAATCTAAAAAATGTCACAAAATGAACTTATTTACAAAACAAAAATGGACTCATAGACTTCAAAAACAAACTCATGGATACTGAGGAGAAAGGGGGTGGGGAGAGGGATGGATTGGGAGGGTGGGATTGGTATATGCACATTATTGTATATGGAATGGATGGTCAAGGGGGACCTGCTATAGCACAGGTAATTCCACTCAATATTGTATGATAATCTATATGGCAAAGGAATATGAAAAGAATGGGTATATACATATATATATATATAACTGAAACACTTTGCTGTACAGCAGAAATTAGCACAACCTTGTAAATTAACTATACTTCAATAAAATTTTTAAAAATGGGGGAATAAAAAGAAACTGATACCACTCTAAGGTGAGTAAATATTTTTCCAAAGTAGAAAAAACAATAAAGTTTGGAGTTCCCGCTATGGCACAGTAGGCTACGAATCTAACTGTAGCAGCTTGGGTTGCTGTGGAGGTGTGGGTTCGATCCCCAGCCAGGTGCAGTGGGATAAGGATCTGGTATTGTTCCATCTGCAGCACAGGTCACAGCTGTGGCTTGGATTTAATCCCTGGCCCAGGAACTTCCATATGCCATGGGTGCAGCCAAAAAATTTAAAAAATAATGTTTTATTAAATATCTTATTTGAGTGATATTTGTCTTTGCCAGCTTTGATGTTTGATAAAGAAAAAAAGGGATTCAATTGTCTATTCTTTTACAACCAAATTGGTATTGTTTTACACTCATAGATTCTCCTCAAGCAAACAATATTTCCAGTCAACACTTTCAAATTTTCTTTAAAACATTTTTCAATGCAGCAATATTTGAGGAAAAGTAGGTTAATGAATGAAAATGCCTAGAGGCAAATAAGTAATCTAAAATCCTTATTAAAATAATCTTTATGACTTCTGCAATATGTATATCTGAAATAATACAAAAGCATCAAGATATTTTTCTCCCCAGGATATTATGTTTTTAACTTTCCTTAGGCATATTATTGTGAGCTCTTTAATCATTCTCTAATTTACTATTATCTTTTAAAAATAAGTTCACAAATATAAGGTAAATTAAATAATTGCTCAACTTTGTCTTAAATGATTAAAGAGAAAAATTATTGTACTATTATAATATAATTAAAATACCAAAATAGATAGTAAATTGGGAGCTACTTACTAACATAAAAATAGGAGCAGCATTTTAAATATTTTTTTTCCTAGTCTTGTAGGAGGATTTTGGATTCATTTTAATTCTATTCAACTTACATAAATATAGGAAGTTACTGTTGTGGTTCAATAGTAATGAACCCAACTAGTATCCATGAGGATGCATGTTCAATCCCTGGCTTGGCTCAGTGGGTTTAGGATCCAGCATTGCCATGAGCTGTCATATAGATTGCAGATGTGGCTCGGCTCCCTTGTTGCTGTGGTGGAGGCTGGCAGCTGCAGTTCTGATTTGACCCCTAGCCTGGGAAATTCCATATGCGATGGGGGCATCCCTTAAAAAAAAAAAAGACCCCCCCCAAATTAGTGTCTGTTATTTTCTTTCCAATTCTTGACATAATAAAATTTGATTCTGTATTTACACTATCATCTTTCTAGTAAGTTTTCTGAAATCAGATTTCTGGCTAAAGAGTGAGTTATTTGGGAATAAAATGATGATCTATAGTTTACCATCACCTCAGAATCTAGCAATTGCCTTCCCAATAAATTTTTTTTCTCAGTGTCTTAATATTCTTCTGTAGGACTTTGTCTAAAGATAGAGGGGTCAACTCTTGGGGGACATCGTCACCCTTAGATATTTTAACGTAACAAAAAGAAAAATGAAGTGAAGGTCAAATGAAAAAAACATAATGATGGAGTCAACCAAATGTTAAGCTTCTCTGAAATTATCATTACTCGCTGTCTGGGCAGAGCAATTTTATTATATTCTTGGGAAGGAACTACTGCTAAAAGTTAATACACAATATTTGTATGAAAGGAGTACAATTTGATAGGAGCTGTTCCCAATATCCATTCCATTATGCATCCAGTCGGCTCAGCCTGCCTTAAAATACCATAGTCTGGGTGGCTTAAATAAAAGAAATTTGTTTTTGCACAGCCTTGGAGGATGGGAAGTTCAGAACCAAAGTCTGGCAGACTTTAGTTTCTGGTAAGTTCTCTTTTTGGCTTGAAAATAGTCTCTCTCACCTTTTTTTTTTTTTTCTGTAGGTTCACATGCCTTTACTTAGTTTCTGCACTTGGAGAGAAAGAGTGCAAGCTCTCTAATGTCTCCTCTTATGAGGGAAAAATCCCATCATGAAGGACCCACCCTCCAGACCTCATCTAACCCAAGTTACCTCCCAAAACCCCTAGCTGCAAATACTATCATATTGGGGTAGAGGGTACCAACATGAATTTGAGAGGACACAAACATTCATCCATAGAAGGGACTAGAAGTCTTCCTGAAATTTCAAAGCAGATTCTGTGCTGACAACAGTATTACAAACTATAACTGTTCCTGTGCCATGTTAACAGGAGACAGCAATGCAAATGAGGGGGACAACAGCAAAATCTGACATCTAGCACCTTTGATAACTGCCACATTGACCTTTTCCAGTAGAATGTACCAGCAGAACTACCCAGTCTATACAGTAAATTACACTAATGAGGTGTTGTAGACAGTCCTGCTTCTTTTTGGAAATCCATATGCTTCAAATCACAAACCAGTCTTCATCCATTTACGTTTCATTTTATTTTTAAGAGGGACTTTTCTTTATTGTTTACCATAGCATCATCATAAGGACAGTGAGTTCCTCAGCTAATGCATTCATCTGCACCATTTAAATAATTTCTTCCTGGTTCTTAATATACATTAGTACATTAGTACATCACCATATATTAGATCTGAAATACATTAACATATGTTAAATCCAAAATCTCTCTCTTTGAAATTCTTCTATTAACTTTAGTGTGTTAAGGTAATTTCTACCAAAGTAATGTTAACACTGTTCAGTGTGATTTCCGCCCTTTTTGCTGGGTTACTGGGTAAGAATGTGTCCGCAGCCATGATCAATTCACTCAGACTTGGATCACATTAGTGGGGCTCTGTCTCAAGGAATAAATATCCCCAAAGCTGATGTTTCTGGGAAGAGTTTATGCCCTTCATATGCTTTGGAAGGATCTCTCAGAAAGTAGACCTGGAGCAATTCTGAATGGGAAGGATTTCTGTTCCTGACTATCTGAAGTGATGTAAGAAGCAAGCAATTGCTCCAAGCTTCCACTGATTCATGGTGATGAAGAAGAGGCAGCACCATTGAAAACCGACAAGGACCCTGTGGGGAATCCTAGGCATAAAAGCCTTTCTGTGTCTCCCATTTCTTGGTTGTAGGAAATAGGCTTCATTCAGCCTCCATGACCTTCCCTGAATTCCAAAGGGAGATTCGGTTGTTTATCAGGGAAGGGCGGGGATGCAGAGACAAGGGAGGAAGAGTCAAGAAATAATAGTGAGGCTTGGGGCAGGGTCCTGGTTCAATAAGTTTGAGCTCTTCTGCAAAACTAAAACCCTCAGCAAATGGAAGATGTTAACTACTTAAGGAGGCATCCTGCATTGTAGAGAGATATGATCACAGTACTTGAGAACCACCGAAGCCCATCAGGAGACTGCCTGAGGCAAGATGATCTCTAGATTGAAGGAATGCAGACCCTGCACACACAAGGGTTCAGCAATCCTAACCCTTGAACCCTTGATTGTAAGAATTCTCACAAACCTTCTTGGGTTGGGACATACAGTTTTGAGGGCATTAGCCTGCTGTGGTCCCCTTTGCCTAGCAAAGCAATAGAGCTATTCTTTTCTTCTTCACCCAAAACTCTGTCTCTGAGATTCAATTTGGTGACCATGCATAGAGACCAAGTTTTGGCATCACCATCATGGAAGTAGTGAGCCCCTGGGGCAGTCAGAATCTAGGACAGCAGTGTGAGGTCTTCCAGAGAGCTATGTGAGTAGCAAGTACTAAGATAAAATCAACAAATCGAGTCCCACAATAGGCCCAAAGCAAAGAGTTCAATGTCAGCCACTGACACAGAAGCAGCAGCGTAAGGAAGAAAGAAAGCCTGAAGAGAACAACCAAAGAAACTTGTTCAGTAGCATATGAACAACAAAACCTGTGAAACTCTCAGGAAGAGTTAAGAGACATTTTCAGGAAGATAATTTTTAGCAAATAAATATATGAAAGTTTGATCTTTTATAAGAAATAAAAAGGAGGAAGTTCTCCATATTTTCTATTTCAAAAAGTACAGTTTATTTTGTTCAGGTTTTCCCCAAAGTAGATACCATATCACAAACACCTTTGGGAACCTACCTGGTTTAAAGAATTTCTTATAAATATAGAGAAAAAAGTAGACAGTGAGTTTATTAACACCATCTAAAGTGTTTTAACACCCTGGAGTTATTAAAATAGGGATTCTTATTACTCATATTCATAGTGCTGACTCACAACCACTAGGTACTGGAAGCAGAAATCTTTTATTTTAGCAAGTTCTTTACATTATTCTTATGTGGCAACTCTGATACCTGCTTATGAACTGCCAGCTGAAAACACCAATAAATTATTTGCTTTTATACAGAGTCCCCTGATGGCCTTACAGTTAAGGACTTGGACTTGGTGTTGTCACTACTGTGGCTCAGCTTCAACCCTGGCCTGGGAACTTCTGTGTGCTATGGCTGTGGTCAAAAAAAAAAAAAAAAAAAGTCTATAATAGAAAGAAATAAAATTCATATAGAATCTATAATTTTAGCATTTTTTATTGCCCAAGTAATATTTGTGTTAAATGAAGATCCACTTGGATTGATCACTTTGCCCTAACTTTAATTTTGTATGGTATTATACTAGGAAAGAATATTACATGTGGAAATATTATACATGCATCATAACATAGAAAGTGGCATTGATGTAACAATTAGCATGTAATGATAAAATGAATTATCAGTAAAATCCTATTCAGTTCATATTTGGAAACATTCTATATTTATCAAATACATTATTTTAAGTGTTTTTAAAAATAGACATCATTTTTACAGCAGTTTTAGTTTTGCAGCAAAATCAAAGTTTCCATTAAAAATGTATAGCCCATCATGGCTCAGTGGAAATGAATCCAACTAGGAACCATGAGGTTGCGGGTTTGATCCCTGGTCTCCCTCAGTGGGTTAAGGATCCGGCGATGCCATGAGCTATGGTGTAGGTCGCAGTTGTGGCTCAGATCTGGCGTTGCTGTGACTCTGGCGTAGGCCAGCGGCTACAGCTCCAATTGGACCCCTAGCCTGGGAACCTCCATATGCCGTGGGAGCGGCCCTAAAAAGACCAAAAAAAAAAAAAAAAAGTCTAGTTAAAAATTACAGTTTTTTTTAAAGTAGTAAGGCAATATGAAAGGCTAGGATGCAAAATAGTTGTAAAATTTCTGTGAAAATTCCAATGAAAACATTATTATTCAAATAAAGTTATTTGGCATAAATATAAAATTGTAGACAGTGTTTGTCTGTTTGTTTGTTTAAGTGGCTGCACCCTTACCATATGGAAGTTCCTGGGCCAGGGATTGAATCTGAACCACACCCACAGCTGTAACCTATGCCACAACTGTGGCAACTCTGGATCCTTAACCCACTGCACTGGGCAGAGGATGGAACCCTCACCTCTTCAGTGACCCAAACCATTGCAGTAGGATTCTTAACCCACTGTGCCACAGTTGGAACTCCAACATTTTTGTTTGTTTGTTTTGTTTTAAGAAAATAAGCATGATTTCTGTTTCATCAGAGTGAAATAAACATGTATACTGTCAAAACAGGAAGGTTTCTTATACTATTTTCTTCAAGAGGCTATGGTCATGATCTAAAATATTCATGCTTTGATAATTAACAACTGTTTTGAAATGCATACTAAGTACCAAAAAGTACTTTTAAATCTTTGGCTCTGACTTTCTCTTGTGAATATTTCTGGTAGTTTCAAATCTGACGCTGGGAGAGGATGGTATATTTAAAACGATGCTAAATAAACCAATGGTTAAGCATATGTATCAAGAGTTCATGGATGTTCTGACTGCATTTGTCACTTCACCAATTTATCAGCAAAGTTAGTAGCAAATTTCTCTTTGAGAAAGAAAAAAATTGAGGCAGTTGGCTAGAGTAAAAACGAGTTAGTTAAGACACATTTTTGGTATAAATTAATGTACAGAAATGCAGGGGAGAAAAATAAATTTCTATTTTCTAGAAATAAACTTAATTATTAATCTCCAAGTCAGTGGAAAATTCAGCTAGATACTTTCATAGAGCACACCTACACCCATATCCACTAGGTCCAATCGAGATTCTGAAATCTCATAGAATGCCAAGTCTTTGAGAAGGAGCCTTATCCCCCATAGTCCTCCGTGCATACACGTTACCATGGTACAGCTGAGAAATACAGATCCAAGTTAGTATCGGTGCCTTCAGATCCAGCAGCTCAGAAGTTTTTGCAAAGCTGTGAAAACTGGGATCTTTTACAAAATTGAGAGCCTGGTGCTCAAGGAACCAACTCTCTAAATATATTACAGAAACAATCTTCTTTCAAGCCAGGTATCTTCTCTGTATGTTTTCTGGGAAAGTGGTACAGTTATCACTCTTCAAGATAACACAAAACCCCATATCCTGAAGAAATCCTCTAAAGGAGAAACACTTTTTTTTTCTCAAAACATATTGTTCTCAAGATGCTTAAGTTTGGGGCAAGAAAGTCAATAAATTTTCAAAGTGGCCTTCTGCTTTGATCCCAATCAAATATTCCCTTGAGGTAATAAGGCATAAAATCCAGCCTCTTGAGTGGGGGAAAATGGCAGGGAAAATGTAGAACAAAATTAATACCTAAAATAAAAATTAATGACTTGTTCAAAATATTTTCATTTGCATGATCAATATCATTTAGTCAGGGGAACAAATTAAACCACAATAAGATGTCACTATATACCTATTAGAATGGCTTAAATTAAGGAAAATAATTAACTGATAATACCAAGAGCTGGCAAGGATGTAGAGTGAGTGGAACTATCATGCACTACTGTTAGAAAAAAAAAATACAAATACTTTAGAAAATAGTTTGGGATTTCCTTAAATAGTTAAGTGTACCCTTACCCAATGAGTCAGCACCCTCAATCCTGAATATTAACTCAAGTGAAATGAAAATCTATGTTTACACACAAACCTGTATATCAATATTTATGATGGCCTTATTTATAATCACAAAAGCCTGGAAGCTACTCAGGTACCCATTACCCTGAGAATCAATAAATAAATGAAATCTATAACATGGAACACTACACTGACATGCAGAGGAATGAAGTATTGATGGGGCAACAACAAAGAATGGTCTCAAAAATTATATTTAATGAAAGAAGATAATAGACTCAAATGCTACATATTCCATAATTTTATTTATATGACATTCTAGAAAAGGCAAAATTATAGGAACACAAAATGGATCAGTGACTACAAGGGACTAAGAACAGAGGAAGGTGCCCACTACAAAGGAATGTGGAGGAGTTTAGGAAAGTGATGGAATCTATCCTGATTGTGGTGGTGGTCGCATGGCTTTATACAGTTACTCAGGACTTTATACTAAAAAGGATAAATTTTATTACATGTAAATTATATTTCAATAAAATGGGAAAAACTATAATTATGAAAATATATTGTGAGATAAAACTCATAGAGGGGTTTATGGTTCATTTTTAAAAAGTTCAATATTAATGATAACTTGAGCCTACTGTGTAAAAGTTAGGGCAAACTTATATTAGTAATATCTAGAATCAGGAAGAAGGATAATACTAATCTTTATTTTGGTTAATATATGTTTTTAAATGATAAATATTTTACAGTCTTCCCTTTAAGACATTGGATACTTTTTATCTACAAAATGAATAATTTCTGAAATATTTATCTTATTTTTTTCTTTTAAAATGAGTAATTCTTTATTGAGACCTTAGAAAATTTGGAATAAAAAGTAGGAAATTTAAAATAGTTAATCACTACAGATAAGACAATGAAGGTAAAAATTACTACCTAAAATCTTTCATATTTCTTTTTACCATGTATTTTTTTAGCATTGTGAATTGATTTTTATAATTTCTATGTGTGCTTTTGTTATATTTTATCTTTGTATTGTCTTTTTAGCAACATACATACAAAATTATATATGCACATATTATATATAGTCTATTTGTTTTGTGATATGCTTCTTTTCTCACAGCAAAAAGTTAATATATTTTCAGGTTTTCTATAAAATAATTTTTAATGATTTCACATCCTTTTAGTTGACTACAGCATAGTTTAAGTCAATCCTCTCTTGTTGGATGTATAGTTACCTTTGTTCACTATTATAGCGCTGAAGTCCTTATACTTATTTGTTACATTTAGTGGAATATTATTATAGATATGATATTAAAAGCCTTTTTAGGAAGACAATGGAAGATAATAAAATTTGTTAAAACAGTTGCATTTAGGAGTCCATACTGTGATTCTGTGATTCAAAATTTAAGGGATGATGAAAAGTTTGACTAGAGTCATTTCTATTAACACCAAAGTCCTAAAATGTTTCTGGGTCACTGTCTAAGGTCCAAGTATCAAAGATATTTGTTTTATTTTTTATTAGTAATATTTTAATGATGAAAACCATTATTATATAAACATAAATTAAAACAGTTAAAGTACTTTTGCAAAGATTTAAATAAGAGAAAATTAAAGAGGTGATTCAAAGTCATTAAATTATAGACATGATAATCCCATTATAATTTAATTCAATTAGTTTAAGTGCATCATGAGACAAATTATGTCTCCCTAATTGAGTATAAATAAAATTAAAAATCAAATGTGACATGATTAACTCATAAAATTAATATACACTTTAAATAATCTTAAACAAGGTCTAAAGTTTTTCACTATATTTCTAAATACTTCTTAAATTTTATTCAGTTATCACTTTGCTAGCAGAAAAAAAAAATTTTTTTCCTCAGTTTGTACCTTTTATGGGCTCAGTGACATACTCCTTATTTCAAGTTTTTCTAGCTCTTTAGTCCTGTATAGTATTTCAAAAGCAATTACACATGATTAAGTCAATTCACAGTGGTTTTCCTCCTATGATTAGCCTGCCTTTTAAAGTTGTATATGCTTAAATATTCCAACTATTCTTTAACATATTTCTTACCATAGACAGCTGGCAAGGCTCTTATTATATTTTAATTATACATATTTCTCTTCCTCATGTTCTTGTCCAAAGAAAATATAAAAGTTAAGAATCCTTCATTCTAATATTGTCATTATGTTCATGAATGTCTTCACTCAGAACCCAGGCTGTTTCTCCCTGCTACAGAGTAAAAGTCTGAAAGTTGTTAATTATTATCACCTCTTTAACTTTATTTGTTTTATTTACTCTTTGACAGGGAACATTTATACAAATATAACTTTCATTTTGTCCTCTTTAGACTTCCCACATTCATGTGGCAATATTTACCACCAATTCTTCTCAAAAACCTTCACCAATAATTTCACCATCAATCCACTTGCCCCTTGAGAGACATTCCTCTCCTATCAAAAAATGTCTAAAGCATGGAGTTCCCGTTGTGGCACAGTGGTTAACGAATCCGACTAGGAACCATGAGGTTGCGGGTTCGGTCCCTGCCCTTGCTCAGTGGGTTAACGATCCGGCGTTGCCGTGAGCTGTGGTGTAGGTCACAGACGCGGCTTGGATGCCGCATTGCTGTGGCTCTGGCATAGGCCGGTGGCTACAGCTCCGATTAGACCCCTAGCCTGGGAACCTCCATATGCTGCGGGAGCGGCCCTAGAAAAGGCAAAAAGACAAAAAAAAATGTCTAAAGCAGCAATCACACAAGAAGATTTAATCATTAAAATATTTCTATTCAGTTAAATTTCTAGAAAGGGAAGGACAGCCAAGTTCAGACAGGAAAGGTCGAGATGTTGGCAAAATGATGTGGGCTTCGTAGAGAGACTCAACACTTGGATGCTGTGTTTGCCTTAAATGTCACAATGTAGTGAATCCATATTTCTGCAGTTAGAAGCCTTTCGTGTTCATGCTATACTGCATGTGGCAAAGCCTAACACAGATGCTCAGTCAATAGGAGTAAAGTAATCTAAATGCTTACATGGTAGTGGTAGGGAGAAGAGAAACTTTTCCATAAAAGCAATAGCTGAAGGAAGTGAGATAACATCCCTTTTTTTAAAGTCAATTTGCCATATAATATAACCTAATTATAGGAGTAAAACTGATCACATCCATAGTCCCAGCCAATATGCAGGATGTTTATACCATGGAGCAGGTACTGCCAGACCCTCCTGAGAATTCTGCTCATTGTAAAGTGGAGAAATTAGAATATTTATCACCATGTAATCTTATGGTAGGAATTAATGGGGTGATTTCTGTAGTGCCTGGTAGGAAATACTCAATAAAAGTCACTATTATTATTCATAAACACATCGAGGATGTTAAATTAATCCATCAATATTTAGAAAATTTTCTCTTGTTTTCTCAGACTCAATTTTATATGACCATTATTAACTCCAAAAGCAAGAATTAAGTGTTGATGTGCTTATGACATGTACTTTAGAGTCTGTTGTAAGTAATTCAGTGAAGTCCCTAGCATAAGAGCTCACAGAAATGTATACATACAAGAGCCGTTTATTTACTCGGTGAAGTACAGGCAACTAAACAGTTGAGACTAAGTGCTAAATCTATGTTGACAGTTTCCTTAGCTGCCTTGTCTGTATTCCATTTTACATTCTACCTTGTTAACCTAGTTGAGGCTTTGTTTATAGATCTTAGACCTTTGTTTTCATTTGTTTGTCTTTGCTTCCTGGTCCTATCTTAAGCTAGATACCATAGAAAGTATGGTTCACATTTGTCCAAACGAGATATTTAGGACAGATAATAAGCTACTGGTGAGATACAATGGAAGAAGTATTTCTTTCCTGAGGCAATCAAGACAAAATTTCAAAAGGTCTTCAAACAACAGAAGTTTGCTTATAGACAACTCATTATTGCATCTCAGCCAGCTTAATATCAATTCATTAAGTCAGCTTAATACCCTAATCTTTCCAATCCAAATGTATTTTATGCCAACAGCTACCAAGATATGGAAATTATAACTTTCAACACATTGCAAAATATTTTACTTAAAGATGGCAGTAAGTGTGAAGGACATAGTGGTGGCACATCCTATTAACACTAGCTCCTGAAATGAAAATGGTTGTTACTGATATTATTTAAGGAAGACTTTAAAAAATTATTATTTTGCATGGCTGCACCCAGAACATAAGGAGGTCCTCAGGCCAGGGACTGAATCCAAGCCACAGCTGTGATCTACACTGCAGCTCTGGCAATGCTGGATCCTTTAACCCACTAAAAGACTGAACCTGTGCCTCTGCAGCAACCTGATTCTTAACCCACTCCACCAAAGTAGGAACTCCAGGAATGTTTTTAAAAATCACTAAAGGAGTCTTCACCTTAAATTTAATTACATATTCTTAATGCTTCTCATTATTTTCCATATTAAATCACACATGCATATGATCAAAACTATGTTGTACTTATCTATGTTTATCTGGGTATTCAGCAAAGGCTGGTGTGGGCAATTCCTGGTGTAGTAGCCATGATGCCACTATTGCATCCTTAATGAGAGCACAAGTGTGTCTAGATATTCCATTAGAAAAATATTCTTCTAGAGAAATAATCCATAGGAAAACAATCTCTGGACAGATTTAATTCAAATAAGGAGGATTGGTAAAGAAAATGTTGTCCCCAGAAACAGTTGTCTTAGTACCAAGGTACACAGACAATTAAGGATTCAAAATGTTGTCTCAATAAAGTTAACCACATAAACTTAACATTTTGACCAAAGGAATGAAATAATTAAAACTGACTTGGGCAGCTCACACTTAGCTGATTTCAATAGTGATCAATTACTTTATGGGGCTGCTTTTAGTGGGCTTTCTCTTATGCAGTCTTAGTTAAGGTTTAGGTATTATATTAACCAAGTATCCTTGCTCATAAAGTGAGAGTGCATTACATAGTTTCTCATGTAAAGATGCTTACTTCTTGATAATCGTTTTTTCAAACATAAAAATAGATGTGTAATATTTCATGCACCATCGATGCTCTTTCCTAGTTGTAACTTTGGGCACCGATTTCTTTTAACCAGTTAAAACCATGTAATACTCAGCCTGTCAGAGACCCATTTTTGATTTTACAAGTGTTGTTAGTATTTCCTGGTTACAGGGTACATTACGCCTCAAAGAATGTGGCATGAATTTGGCTGTATCTTTGCCCTAACAGAAATGTATGTGAACAACTGAAAATATTGGTTTTTAACATGTTTCTAGTGTTACGGCTCTGCTCACTAGAAGAGCAGTCTTCCCAAAGCAGTAATACAATAGATGGCTGAAGTCAAGGAGCCAACCTAGTGAGAACTGACTTGGCATTTCCCCTGGACCTCATACAGTCATAACTTCTTGCCTACTGTTGATTGTAACAGTCTTAGAAAACTGTGTGTTCATTTTCTTCCTTAATCTGTTTAAAGGCAAAGCATGAAGAGGTCTGCTAATTTCTAACCAAACCATTCTTTTTTTACCTCCTTTAGTGAAAAGCCCTCAGGTTTTTAAAAATCAGATCAGTAGTGAACAAAATGTTAGTATATGTATGTTAATTAATGTTTAAAAAGAAAGATGAAGTTCAATAAATATACAATGGCTTATTTAAAAGACATAAGAAATTATGTATTATGATTGACTATTTATTATTAACTCATTATTATTAGTAGTACTACTCTATTATTATTAACTCCTTATTAAGTACTATTGCTATAGCCTCCTAAACCAAGGCCTTTCCAATGATGAGGCTGGCAATTCCTGAGGAATTCATTATATTTTGTTACCAGAAAGGCATTCATATGGATTAGTCTTTTTATTTTTGTTTTGTTAACAGCTTTTTTTTTTTTCAGGTTGTTAAATTGGTAGAATGGAAAAAGCATTAAACGTGCAAGTTAGTTTTTGTGCTAGATGACTTTGTAAACCTGTCATTTACATTTCTACTCCAAAACTTAATCTGTAAAATTAGACACTTGCTCCAGACTAGTTCCGAGTTTCCCTAAATGCTTAAACCGCATGTATTCCTAAGAAATGAAGCAGAGACATAGATTTCTCACCTAGGCTTTTTTTTTTCCCTATTTCCATAATTATATTTTCTTCTTCATCGTTTTGCAGAACATTTATTTCTTAGTGTATTAGGGGTACATCAAAACATGAAAAATTCATGCCCTCACATTTCTTATAGAAAGTTGAATAAATCTGAAGTACTGTGACACCATTAAGAAACTTTAAAAACAGACATCTAGCTATTTCATTTCATTTTGGAATGAGGAAGTATGCAAATTACTTCATAGATAAGTAAAGACACAATAAAAACTAAAATGTAGGACAACATTATAGTGTCTATATTTATTAACACATATGTATTTATCATTGTTTTAAAATAGTTTAAAACTCTAGTGACATTATTGATAAATAATCCACTGGAGAATTAATTACTCATCTCTTCATCCATTAGTTGTTAATTATGTTATATAATGTGGTACTAGTAAAATAATGACAAAGGCAGGCATACTTTTCATCTTCATGGAAAATACTACCTAATGAAAGAGCAGACAAAATCAAATGTACAAATAAATCTATAATTAAAAAGTCTGATAAACTCTGATAAGACAGATAGGAGTTCTTGTTGTGGCTCAGTGGGTTGGGAATCCAACTCGTGTCCATGAGATTGCGGGTTTAATCCCTGGCCTCATTCAGTGGGTGAAGGATCCGGCATTGCTGAGAGCTATGGTGTAGGTCACAGACACTGCTCAGATCTGGCATTGCTATAGATGTGGCATAGGCCAGCAGCTACGGCTCCAATTCAACCCCTAGTCTGGGAACTTCTATATGCTGCATGTGCAAACAAACAAACACAAAACAAAGCAAAACTATGAACACATGGAACATAGAGATATGACTAGTATGGAAGAATGGAAGAATTGGTGAAGGTAACTTGTGATGGGGCATTTTACCTGATCTATGAAACATATATGAATAGTGTTAAACTAGGGGTATGTGTGTGTATGCGCATGCACTTGTGTGTTTTGGGGAATGAGAGTAAATAGGAGCCAGAATGAAAACTCTGCCAGATGCCAGGCACTGGGCAGGATGATTGGACAGGAATTAGCTTGAAGCTTCCAACATGCAATGCTGACCTGGTCCAAGGATGGGCCCTGAAGGCCAGTTTGGTATAACATGCAACAACTGCTTTCAGAAGAAATTCATGAAGTTTCTAACAGGAAAATACAGTATTTTTTGTTTTTATCTCAAGAGCAATGATAATCTATTAAAAGGTCAGAAAGGGCGACATGATTTGATTTTTGTTTCAGAAATATACTTGCTGGTATGGAGAACTGATCGAAGGCAGTCAAAAGTGGATGTGCTGGTAAAAGCAGTCTAGATAAAGAATAATAATAATCAAAATTAGGAAGAAGTATTTACATATAAAACTGACAAAACATGAGGGTGGTTTTGTAGAAAGGATTATTTTATTTTATTTTATTTCATTTTATTTTATTTTTGTCTTTTTAGGGCTGCACCTAGGGCATTTGGAAGTTCCCAGGCTAGGGGTCAAACTGGAGCTATAGCCACCAGCCTACGCCATACCCATAGCAACGCCAGATCCTTAATCCACTGAGTGAGGCCAGGGATAGAACCCATCTTCTCACAGATACTAGTTGGGTTTGTTACTGCTGAGCCACAGTGGAACTCCCAGAAAGGATCTTTTTAAAGGACATATTTTGACACAATACTGAAGAATGAAGTAAACAATATATTATCACAAAAATAACCAAGTAAATTTAGAGATTTGCAAAATAATGGTTTATAAAATATCAGTGTTAAATACAATTAGTCCTGATTTCATATGTGTGTGATTTTGAAATGTATCAGTTTGCTGTGCTGTTAATTTCTGTCTCTGTGGAGCTCTTCATAGGGGCCATTAATATTAAAAAAGATTGAAAAAGACATAGACATTTATACTTTAATGATAAAGAAATATAACTAGGGGGACAATTTGTCACCACTACAAATGTCCCTCTGAAAAAATCTGCAGGTGCATTTCACAGTAACAAGCTTTTTCTACAGCCCCTAGATACTGACACCAATATTAGCATTATAAGCACATAGATTGAATCTGCAGCACTAGGCTAGTTTTCATCATGCATCATGACACCTTACATGGTTCAGAAGTACTTCCTTACTAGCCTGGCCACATGAAATCACTTTTTTTTCCTTTGTTATTCCCTCCCTCCTTTTCTTCCTTCCTTCCTCGACTTCCTATATAGAGACTATTAATCTGGAATAAACATCTGGGATACACATTTCACTTAAAAGGAAGAACAGCTGTCTGTTTAGATCAGCTTCTTTGGAGGTGGAATGTAGATCAAAGTACAGTGGTGGCTGACCAGTCAGACAGAGAATTATAAAATATGTTTCCTAATCAGAGAGATGTAATGCAGGATGAGAAAGTTTCTCTTTAAAAATGTACGGCTATCATTTATGAAATTACATTAAGAAGCAGAAATATATTGTATTGAAATTTTGGTTAATTGATATGATAGAACATAACACATCAGTATGCCAGAATATCTTCAATTTTACTCACAATTCTCCCATCTATTCTCCCATTCACCTAAATAAGGAAAGCAGAAAAAAGATGGACTTTACCATTAGGACTCTATCAATGTAATACAGTATTGATTAATTATTGACCTTAAGCTAAGAAAGATTTCTTTCAAGCAACTTTGTGTGAAAATGATTACTGATGCCACATATAATGTCAGTAACATTAACTATTTTTGTCATGTAATCAACATTTATAGTGTGTGTTCCAACTCTGAAGTTAACACTGAGAAAATACTGAATGAATAATAATTTGTACACTTACCAAGGACAATAAATACACACACACACACACACACACAACAGAAACATGTAATTAGCATTTCAAAGATCAGTTCTCCCACAAGTAAGAAGTAAAATAAAACCCAGTAAATTCATTTATTGCTTCTAAAACAAAAAAACTTGACTTGCATTCCATTTCTGCCACGATCCTTATTTTCCAAACACCAAATCTTCATCCGCTCAGTCCTATACAGTCTAACCTGAACTGCACCAAAGAAGCAACTTGAATTTTGCATCTCTTCCTTCACTTTCTCTTCTCACATGTAGGCAAACATCAAATTAGCCATCAAGTCCTATTAATATTTCTTTTATAATTTTGCTGATAGGCATCTTACTCTTTCCATATCCACTGCCACATATTTAGACAATTATCAATTTAACTTTACTATTACACAGAACTGTAATTTTCACCTATTTCATTGGTTTCCTCCTCCAATTGGCTACAAACTCAAAATGAAAACTACAAACTCCAGAATAAGCTCTTACAATACACTTTGATTACATCAATTTTTCATTTAAAAAAGAAAGACAACAAATCAAGAACAGAAGTGTGTACAAACAAAATCCTCTCAAAATTCTCACATTGATAGTTTAGGTTTTTAATCTAAAACAAATTTTAATAGTGTAAGAATTTCCTGGAGGTGTTTAAAAAAACCCTCAGAATCAGACATTCTCATTAAATTGGTCTGGTGAAGATCATGGGAATCTACGCTATGTCAAGTACTTTAAGTGATTCTAACAAAACTGGGTCGGGATTACAATGAACCTTAATTCAAAGTCTTCTCACTTTTAAGTTTTGTGCAAAAATCTGCTCTTGCTAATAAAAAGGTATTTTCATTTTTCAGACTCTGTTACTATGCTAGTCCATTTACCTATATTTTATTTTCCACATTTCTTAATCCCCTGCCAATCTCAAAATCCTCTCATTTTCATATACACCATAAAGTCTTCCCCAATTATTCCCAGCCAAAAGTAACCTCTATTGTACAGTTGTAGTTTTAGTTTCATATGACATTCATTATATACCACTTACATAGTTGTCTTTTACTACATAACAAATGACCACGGGCTTAGCAGCTCAAGACAACATATAAGTCACAGTTCTTACATCAGAGTCCAGTACAGTGGCTGAGTTCTCTACATTGGCTGCAATCAGGGTGTCATATGGAGCTCAGGGTCCACTTCCAAGCTCATTCACTTCATTGGCAGAATTCAGCTCCTGGCATTTTTGATACCAAAATCCTTGTTTCCTTGTTGGCTGTCAGCCACGGACACTCACAGATTCTGGAGGCTGTACTCATGTCCTTACATCACAGCCCCCTTTTTCTTAGTAAAGGAGAATCTCCTTCATGTCAAATCTGTCTCACTCTTCTAATATCTTTGAATTCCTTTCCTTACTAGTTGGAGAAAATATCTACTCTTAGAGGGTTCATGTGATTAGATCAAGCCCACTTGGATAATTACCCTAGCTTAAATTCAACTGTGCCATTTAATATAATCTAATCATGGGAGTGAAATGCTTTTACCTAACAATTCCAGGGATTATGCAAAGCATATTTACCAAAGGGCTGGGAAATCTTAAGGGATAACTTGATATCTTAGGATTCTGCTTGTTATTCCTCTTGAAACGTGTATTTATTTTACTCCTTCTTCCAGATAAGTTCTTGAAACTCAAGGATAATGTATAATAAAAAAATTATACACTTTTTTTGGCTATCAGAAATCATCTATCCTAATCCTTCAGACACAATAAACAATTGTTGAATGAATAGGCTCTTCCTGTGATAACTTCTTTCTGATGCATTATATTTAAATGAATTAATAGCATTGGGCCTAGAAAAATTCACTTTGGAAGAGATTGAAGCAGTTAGGAACCCAAAACACTGAGTTCTTTATTTTTTTCATTTAGTGAAGAATAATAATACCATCAATTGAAGTTCTTTGGTATCAGAAGACATAGGTAAATAAATGAACAATTTATTAGTGTATTGTGGGATAACTTTTACACGTGATATAATGTTTGGGTAACTGCAGTCTTTAAATGAGGAAAAAGGAAGAAAAAAAGAGAAATAATCTTTGTATTAATAATGAACTAAAATTTCCCAAATTTGATGAAGACAATAAACTCAGATATTGAAGGAATTTGATGAACTCCAAGTATAAGAAATATGAAGAAAATCACACAAGGAGCAATATAAAGGCATTTCTTAAAATGTGTGAAAAAAAATTCTTGAAGACAAATATTAAAAGCATCCAGAGTATTAGATACACTGGAAATAAATAGATTTTTTAAGTAAGAAGTTTTAACTATAAAAATTTAAGAAATAACTTTACTGAAAAATTCTACCCAACATTCCTTAAGAAGGAAATAATACTAATTCTATGTGATTGAGTAGACAATCTTGAAGTGAAAGGAACACTTCCCTACTCATTTTATGTGGCCACAACCTAATTTTAAAACCAGAAAAAAAATCTGAGAGAAAACAACAGATCATATATACTTCATGAATATATGCAAAATTTCTCAACAATAAAAGCAAATGGAATCTAAAAGCATCTAAACATATAGAACCTAATGACAAATTGGGATATATGCCAGGCATAAAAGGTTGGATCAACCTTTGAAAATCCATCAAGGTAATAAATTCTAATGCCAATAGATTAAAAAAGAAAAAGCATACGATTATCTCAGTACGTGCATAAACACCCTGTATCAAATTCAGTGTCAATTCCTAATAAAATTTTTTAGCAAACTGAATAAATGGGAACTTCCTCAACATGATACAAAACAATTATAAAAAATTATTGCCAATATCATATTTAATGATGACTGCATGAATTCTTCCCCCTATAGTCAAGCACTAGGCAAAAATGTCCACTCTTAATACTTCTAGTGTATCATGGCACAAAAGTTCCTAACCAAAGCAACAATCAAAGAACAAGTGATAAAAGCCATTGAGCTTGAAAATCAGAAGCTAAAATAAAATTTATTGCCATACGATATTATCACATCTAGAAAACTCTAAAGAATCTAGACAAAGCTAATAATCAGTAAGTTTAGCAATGGAAGAGACTACAAGATCAACATGTGAAATCAATTTTATTACTGTATACTGACAATGAACAAAAATCAAAGTATTTAAGTTATCATTTACAATAGGGTAAAAAATCATTGAATAAATAAAAAAAATCTTAAACGTATAAGATCTGTACATTGAAAGTTTATAGAATGTTCCTAAGAGAAGTTAAAGAAAAAGAAACTGAGTACTGTAATGTCTTCACGGGTCAGAATACTCAATATTGTTTAGATATCAGTTCTCTACATCTATGAAGACTATGAAATCATAATCAACACTCCATTAGGGTTTTTTCCTCTAGAAATTGATATTCTAATTCTAAAATTTATACAGAAATTTAAAATTTATATGGAAAGGCCCCCAAATAGCCAAAGTAGCTTTGTGAATAAAAACACCAAAGGCAAACTGAGTTGAAAGAATTAAACTACTCAATTTCAAGACTTATTACAAAGTATAGTATTCAAACCATTTGTGATATTGGTGTAAAGATGGAAAAGTAAATAAATAGAACAGAGAGCCCAGAAATAAATCCACACATATATGGTCCAATAATCTTTGATAGAGGTACTAAGGTACTTAACGGGAGAATGAATTATCATTTCAACAAATGGTACTGGAAGAATTGGATAATAATATGCAAAAATATAAACTTCATATCTCATACCAGATACACAAATTAATTCAAAATCAATCATAGACCTAAATATAACACCCCAAACTATAACATTGCTGGAAGAAAATATTGGAGAAAATAACAGTGGCCTTTCAGAAGGCTACAATTTCTTATGTATGGCACATGAAGCATAATCCATAAAGAAAAAGTTGAAAATTTGAACTTAATCAAAAGTAAGAACTTCTGCTTGTAAAAACTTTTAAGAGAATGAATAAGACATTAATTTGAAGAAAATATCTTCTATTCTCATATCTGCTAAATTACTTTTTTTTCCAGAATATAGAACAATCTCTAAAGCCCAATAAGAAAATGCAGAGAGTAATAATAAAATGAGTAAAAGATAATTTACAAGGAATTGGCAAGCAAATAATCACATGGAAAGAAGTCCATTAATCTATATCTATATCTGTATCTATATCCATCTCCATCTCTCTCTCTCTCTCTCTTTCTAGCTCTATCTATCCATCTCTATCTATCCATTGGAGAAAATAACAGTATGTCTACACAAAGATATAAAAAATTTGTATACAAATGATCAGAGCAGATTTATTTGTGGTAGTCAAAAGCTAGAGACAACTCAAAATTCTGGCAACAGAAGAATTTATAAACACATTTTGTTGTTTCCATATGATTGAAGAATAATCAACAATTAAAAATAAAAAATATTTATACATGTAATTATACAGATAACTTTTAAGACAATTTTTCTGAATGGAGGATGCTGGATTCCAAGCACTGGAGGAATAGGCTAAGCAAATACTTGAGAGAAATTCCTTGATAAAACCCAGCTATAAAAGAGTGAGTACAGAGTGAGCGAGCCACCAAAACCATTGTTAGACATTTGAGGTTTTTACAGATTACAGGCCACTACTAGCTCAATATAGAGGGAGTGGCAAAAGTGCTAAAGAGACCCCTGAGAAACAGAAAGTAGGGAATATGATGGGAAAGCAAAGAGAATGTCCCAGCAAAAGAAAAACCTGGCATCTGGACTACAACACCTGGAGAGACACTCCACAGTTCCAAAAAAATTGGCCATTTTTATATTAAATACAAGCCAATCTCTGGAATCTCAGCAGGATTTAGAACCTACATATTGTGTATGGGAAAATCATGATTCCACTCTCAAAACATTTGAAACCAATGTGAAATAAATAAAACTAAAACTTTAAAAGAACCTGCTAAACTACAGATCATCTTTTTTTTAGATCTCAGTTTAGCATCCTGATTCATAGAAGGAATATGTTTCTTTCTGTAGGTAAATACAATTTATTTCAGTCTCTATTGTCATTTCTTTTTGTTGTATCAAGAGACCTGTAGTATAAGACTGAAAAATTTAACAACATAATTTTACTTAAAATACTATATGGAGGAGTTCCCATTGTGGCACAGTGGTTAACGAATCTGACTAGGAACCATGAGGTTTTGGGTTTGATCCCTGGCCTTGCTCAGTGGTTTAAGGATCCGGCGTTGCCGTGAGCTGTGGTGTAGGTCGCAGATATGGCTCGGATCCTATGTTGCTGTGGCTCTGGTGTAGGCTGGCAGCAACAGCTCTGATTAGATCCCTAGCCTGGGAACCTCCATATGCCACTGGTGTGGCCCTAGAAAAGGCAAAAAAAAAATACCATATGGAGGAAAGAGAATGCAGCAGAAGAAATATTTGAAGAGATAATGTTATTCAACATTTAAAAACTGATACATTATGGCAACTCTCGAATCCAAAAATTTCCACAAACACAATCAGAGCAAATAAAACAAAAAAATGTATTTAAGTACATCATAATGAAAACACCAAAAAAAAAAAAGACAATATGCAGGACTTAAAATACTCAAGAGAAAACAGCATAATATTTTCAAGGGGAAAATAGTATCAATGGTGACTTATTTATCCAAAATAATGGAGACAAGAAAACAAGACAATAAAAATAAATTTAAAAGTACTAGAAGAAAAAAATGTCATCTAAAATTTTATATCCACTGACTATATCACTCAAAAATTAAGGTGATGATTTCCCATGTGATTCATCAGGTTAAGGATCTGGCATTGTCACTGCAGTGGCTTGGGTCATGAATTCAATCCCTTGGCATGAATTCAATCCCTCGTCAGGGAACTTCCACAAACTGTGGGTGTAACAACAACAACAAAAAATTGTGATGAAATAATGAAAATCTCAGGATGACAAAACTGACAGAATAAATGTTTAGTAGACCTATACAAGGGCAAAGAATTTAAAAATAACCTTCAATTTCAGATAAATAAAACCAGATGGAAACTCAATTATGTAAGAAGGAAAAAACTAGTAAAGGAAATTACCCTACTATAAGGTTCTAAACTGTTTATGCATTAGTATTTTATTATTTAATGGTAGACTACTTTAAGATATAAGCAACATCTTAAAAAAATACACAAGGAGGTATTGTTAAAAAGCAATACAGAAGATAAAACAATGTATTAATAATACTCTCAGAAACATCTAAAAAATGCAGAATAAACAGAACTGAACAAGAAAGATAAGCAGTCTGTTCTGATTATTGTTAAACAAATAGGATAAATATGCAACCAATATCACTTGGGAGACTTGAACTAGATACATCAATTATACCAACTGTAAATGGGTTAAACATTCCAATTAAAATTCTAGGACTAAGAGACTAGATTAGAAAGTGTGTTTTAAAGTAAGAATACTTTGAATTTAGACTTTGGCAGTTGAACAAATGAAGAAAAACATATATAATGCAAGGAGTAAGTGGAAGGAAACTGGCTCAGAAAATTGGCCTAGTTATATTAGTATAAGACAAAATAGATTTTAAGAAAAATACAGCACATTTTATAATAGTAGAAGGATCAATCCATCTAGAATCCATGGAAAGACTAAATGTATATGTACCTAAAAGAACTTCAAAGATACAAAGCAAAAATTGACAGAATTGAAAGAAGAAAGCAGACAGCTCCATATTTATAGTTGGAGATTTTAGAAAATATATTTCATCAAGTGATAAAATGAATATATATTTAAAATCAATAAGAATAAAGATTTGGACAATACTGTCATTAGCTAGAAAACTAGAACTATATATTTTTTATAGATCACTATAAGTAACTAACTACAAAATGCACTCTGCTTTCAATTGCTTATGACCCTTCACCAGTGGGAACTATAAAGCTATAAAAAAGTGTCGACATTTATTAAGATATCAAAGTGTCAGTTGTTAAGATACTAAAATCATACAGTGTATATTCTATTATCACAACTGTGTTAAATTAGGTATCAATAACAATAAGATTTATTGCCAATCCAAGTATTTGTATATTAAACCATAGCCTTCTAAATAACTTATAAATAAAAGAACAAACATAAAACAAAATATTTGAAACTGAATAGTAATAAAATCAATGTAAAATTTCTGAAGTGTAGCTAAAGTTCTTGGGGAAATACATAACTTTTTATTATTGATTTTTTAGACTTAGAAAAGACCAAAGAGGTAAATATTTACCATCAATGGTCCTACTTTGAGAGATGCAAATTGAAACCAAAATAAGTAGGTAAAAGCAAATAGTAGAAATGAATTTTTGTTAATCAACAAAATGGAAAAAAATATGGAGAACAGTCAATGATACCAATAGCAGTGTTTTGTTAAAATTAATAAAATTCATAAACCTCAAGCTAGAATTATTAAATTAAGAACAAAGGAAAGAAACAAATTGCTTATGTCAGGAATAAAGTACTACAACTCACTACATACCCTACTTCATGAGTACTTTACTAATATTTGAGGGTTTATGAGGACAATAAAACACTGATGTAAGCAAAAATTTCTTAGAAATATTCAAAAACACTAATCAGAAAAATATATATAAATCAGAATTCATTAAAACAATATACTTATCAAGAAATCACATTATAAAATAAATAGAAACCACATAGTGGGAGAAATATTTCCCTAACATGTGTGAAAAAGCAGTTGCATCCAGAATATATCAATAATTTTACAAATCAACTGTGAACACACTAGTAATCAAATGAAAATGACCACAATAGCTCCAAATTGGAAACAAATCAATATCCATCAATAGGAGAATGGATACAAAGAAAATGTAGTAGATTAATACCACATGATAACACAGATAAAGCTCTAAAACTTTTATAACAAAGGAAGCCAGATACCAGAGAATAACACACTTATATAAATCCCTAAAATAAAAAAATATGTATATACGGGGAAAGAAACCAAAAAGTGGTTGTAATGGTGTACTGGATGGGTGAGTGGGGGTAGTACTGATCAGAAAAACTATGAGGGCATCTTTTGGGGAGTTAAAAGTATCCTACATCTTGATTTGTGTGTGGATCACATAGGTGTTTATGATTGTCTGTGCTTATTTTATATTGATTGTACCCAGTTTTTTTCTTTTTGTTTGTTTTTAGGCCACATTGCGGCATATGGAAGTTCCCGGGCTAGGGGTATAATCAGAGCTGTAGCTGCTGGCCTACACCATAACCATACCAGATCTGAGCCACAACTACCACCTACACTGCAGCTTGTGGCAATGCTGGATCCTTAACCCAGTGAGCAAGGCCAGGGTTGAACCCATATCCTCAAGGATACTATGTCAGGTTCTTAACCTGCTGACCCACAATGGGAACTCCTGTCCTCAGTATTTTAAAAGGAAGATATGAAATCACTAAAAAGAAACTAAATGTTTATTAATTAGAGAATGGATAAAATGTGATATAATGATACAATTGAAAACCACACAGCAATCAAAATGCTTGAGCTAGAGCTACATGTATGAACATGGATTAATTTCAAATGCTTAATGTTAAGATGAAAAAATAAATAAAAGAAAAACAACATTCAAAGAATACAATGAATATGACATCACTTCTCTAAATTGTAAAGGTCTAAAACTTATCATTCATGAAAGTGTGTTCCTGCAGTAAGCAGGAGAGGAATAGGATTGAGAATGGGTCACAGATAACCACAGGGGACTCTTTTTTTCTTTTTCATCTGTCCCCATGGAAGTTCCTGGGCCAGAGATCAAATTCAACCTGGAGCTTCAACCTACACTGCAGCTGCAGCAATGCCAGATCCTTAACCCACTGCCACCAGACCAGGGATTAAACTGGTATCCTCTACTGAGAAAAGCTGGATCATTAACCCACTGCACCACAGTGGGAACTCCCATAGTGGACTTTTTAAGAGAAAAAATATATTGCCAACATAAGTGTTTTACATATTTTACAAATTGGTATGGTATGTTTTAAAAGTAATGGACTTACATAATGTTGGAAGTTTACTAATATAGGATTTTAATATTATTGATATAATTCATGTTTAATAGCCTAATTCTCTCTTTTACATATCCATGAAAGGTGTTGCAGCATACTTCTTTCCTTCGTACTTGATTAATTCAATAAATGTATCTGTCATACAAAAAAAATCTGAAACAATTTATACCACCAGCAGACCATGAAAAATCGAACTTTGGTCTCATGATGAAGAGTGCTCATTTTTTCCTAAAGAGAACAATGGGATTGGCATGCAGCATGAATATCTTCTATGGATAGAAAGTTAGTGACCACCAATTAATAACAAAATGACAAAAGACCATAGAGTAGAATATGCTATTCATAAAACCTGGAGATCTGCACCTATCCATCTTCAACTGGGACTCCTGAAATGATTCCTCAAATGTCCACAACTGGAGGTCATAATCCAATTATAAACTAGAGTAATAAATACCAGGACACTCCTGGAAATGTATATCCTGGTCAATCTGAATTTAGCAAGGCAAAAGCTGTGTTGAGTGTGCTTGCACTGCTCTAACAGTGTTCAGCATAACAATGATTAACTAGGGCCTCCCCTGAGATGCTTAATAAGGTAAAGCGGAAAGAGCAGGAAATGGATGTTTAATAATGTTACACAGGCACACCATGGGCTTAGATTGATTAAGCAGCAAGGTCCCTGCCCTTCTGCTTTACTCAGAAAGTTTCACCATGCGGCATAATGAAGGTCTGTTTTCAGCTTGAATACCAATAAACAAACAAACAAATAAAACCCTGAATCTTTCCACCAAGGAAGACTAATTATTTATTTGTTTTTGCAATGTAAGTCCATTTCCTGACCCAGGTGATTGGGCTCTTGATTAAGCTGCGCCAATCAGAAGGCCTCTGGGGATTTGGAGTTGAGGTAAGAGATAGAATTACAGTTGCATTATATGTCCAGAATATAGCATGTAAATGTGGGATCTATGAGTAACCCTCTATCATGGGACCTCAGACCCAGAGAGAGACCACCTGCTGAAGAAGAAGGATACAGGAGATGTAGATGTGCAAAAAGACAGGATGAGAACGTGAGAGAGTGCTTTGAATTCTAGCATTCCCTTTGTTCACCTGGCTTTAGGAAAATTTTTATTTTCATCCAACACGTTATACTCTGACAGGAATGCAGTCCAAGAACATATCAGGCAAGACTTTGAGAACCCTGGATTGTAAATACTATTCCTGCCAAGTAAATGAGTGGCACAGGGATATACAAGAGAAACACAGGGATATATGGTAAAATGTAACACAGAAGGAAGGCTCTCATTTCCTCCTGATTTAAGACATGACCTCAAGAATCCTCCACAGGATAGGAAGAACAGCTTTTACTGAGAGGTCAACAACTGGATTTTCTCCATATACAAACAAATAGCATTAATTGCAAAATTACTTTGTGCCGGATGCTCCTCCCAATGTTCTGCATCAGTTCAGTAATTTAATTTTTGCATCCACTCATTTGGTAGAGTACTGATTTTATCTGTTTTACAAATGACTCAGTTGAAGATACAAAGCAATTAAAAACCTGGACTAAAGTGACATAACAATTAAAAGCTGAGCAACTATCAAACCAAGGCAATCTCTCTCCTCCTGCATTTGTTCACACATCCACTGGGCTAGCTGTTTCTCATATATCATATGCATGATATTTTTCTTTTTCAATCTATGCCTCTGTGTATAACTCAAGCCAAAGGAAAAAAATTTCAAATGAAATTTTGAAATACACCAAGTCCCAAGAATGAAGCACTGATTTTTCATTATCACATTGTTACAAATAAAATGCCCACTTGTCTAAAGAAATCCTAAAACTAATGTTATAGACTGAATATTTATAGCCTCCCCCACATTCACATTTTGAAACCCTCATCCCCATTGTGATGGTATAAGAGGTGGGGCCTTTGGAAAATAATTATGTCATGAAGGTGGATCCCTCATGAATAAGATTAGTGCCCTTTTAAAAGAGACCCCAGAGAGCTCTCTAGCCCTCTTCCTTGTGTGAGGACACAATCTATGCAAGACCCAGGAAGCAGATCTTACTAGACCCTAACTCTGTTAGTTCCTTGATCTTGGACTTCCTAAAACTATGAGGAATAAAATTTGTTGCTTGAACCACACAGTTTATGGTAATTTGTTGCAGCAACTTGAACTAAAATAACTAACATCCTAATAACAGTTATCTTGGGGCAGTGCTTAAAGTCCTTCTTATCTTTGTTCTGGTTATACTTGCAAAAAAAGGAAAATGTTAAAAAGCCTTCGTAACTCAATTGCAGTGGAAGTCCATGAAAAAAAAATAATATAAATATACAATACAATACAATAAAACAAAAAGGATATTGTTGTGGTATATCTATCACATATGAAACACAGACTTTGAAACTCAGCAAAGTATTTTTAATCTAGGCATAGCTCTTGGTATCCATCATCCTGTCTGTAATACACAAGAACTTGGATGACTCAATGTTCTATTAATTATGTTAATACAAATTTTAAATAATAATAATAAGCTGTTGAGGAGAAAATAAATGCTATGCATATGGAGAGCCTAATAATTACTCTGGCTTATAGAAAGAGATAGAATGAAACTCATTCATGCTACAAATTGCTAGAGATTGGGCACTGGTATTAGCAGTAGAGAGAAAACAATTTAACAAATAAGGAATTAACCATTGGTACCAGGAGGCAGAGCTCTGTGACCAGATGCCTGGCTTCAAATTGAGGTTTATATCTTGGCAGATTCGTAATTAAGGTGCATTACATTGTCTCTCAAAATATAAGTTTTCTCCTTTGTAAAGCAATATCAACAATAATATATAATTCTGAGAGCTGTTACAGGATCACATGAAAATACATGTAACATTTATTTTAATATATGGAAAAAGATAATTTGCTAATAGATGTTAGCTAATATTAAGAGCAGCATGCTTGGCTCTGCCTCTTTTGAAACAATATCAAGGCAATTCTCTTCTCCAGGAATATAATCATTACATATGAAAAACACTAACATCTTTGATATGAAGGGAAAATTAGTAGTGAAAGATAGATGGCTAAGTAACAGAAGACTAATTTTTTTCTGTCTCACATAGTTTATTCAGCAATAGGTAATAAGTAATCAAATGTAGCAGTCTACAGGTGATCCCAAGTTCATATTTATAAGTAGTCAACTTCAAATGCATGATTTACAACAGTGGCAGTTTTTGCTTTTTATTTTCAAGTTGCACAGAAAGTGGGTATTGGCAGGAGTGGACAGTTAAAGAGGAAGAAAGCAATCAGGGAAGAAACTTCAGGGATGTTTTGCATGTTATAATCATCCCAATGGAATTGTTTCTTATGCTCTTTTAATTTTTTTCCCCTTTGGTAGGTGCACAAAAGCACTACTTGTAAAAAGGAATGAAATGCACACGTGAGATAGAATGCTCCAGGATTTACCCATCTATGAGCACAAATATGTCATATTTCAAGTATGATACACCTCAGGTATCAAAGCAATACACTCTTTTGAGTTTAACAAGCAGGAAGACAAGAGTTTACCCAGAATGTCCTCCTCCTATCTTCTTAGGATATTCTCAAAAATCCCAAGAATGTTCACTCCAAGACTCCACAAGTCTCTGAATTCCAAGTTAGCATGTTTTTTTTCCCCACTAGAATGGAGGAGTAGAAGGATAGAAAGATCCTGGATCCCTAAACACATCAGTGAGCCACTGATTCAGTCTTGCACTCTATAACCTAGATTACTCATTGTGTGGGGCAAAAAAATCCCTTTCTAGTTTGTCAGATTTTTCTATTGTTTGCTGATAAGATTTTTAATAGGCAGAGACTAATGACAGGATGTTACTTCTTGTTTTCTGTTTTGTTTTGTTTTATATCAGAAACTTCTCCTTTTCCCCAAATAGAAGTGAGCTATAGCTTGGTCAAGAACTTATTAAATCATAGGTAACAGGAGTGGTCAAGGTGCAGTTAAGCATAGCTGACCAGTGTATTACCAGGGAAAATGCCACATCATGTTGCTCTGATCCAGGCGTCTAAACTGTTTTCCTTATTTGAGGAAATTTGCTGCTAAATCCCAGTGGTCCCTCTAACAAATGCTCTCTTCTGGAGTCTCTCTTACATTAAAAATAGATCTTTATAAATTACTCACAAATATGAACAAGGTTCAGGAAACCTCATATGAGATTCCTGGGAATTAATAGGGTACCTGTTTTAAGGAATCTTGAACCTTCCACGCTATTTAAGCAGTTTTCAAAGTTTCTAAGGTAGCGTTGTTGGCTTGTCTCCTAGAAAACACAAAGGATTTATAAGGGTGGTTTTTAATAACTTCACAGATTAGACTATCAGAATTTCAGTCTTGATCTAGCCCAGTGCTGCTGCAAATCCAGAAAGTCTTCTAAGATTGTAAGATGCAAGAAAGGAAGATAATTTTTTTTAAATGATTGCATACATTTTTAACATTTATAGATTTTAATTATTTCAAAAGTTTATGATTATGACTATGACTATGTGTTTTGCTTATATTTAATTTCATTTAATTTTTTAGATCAATTCTTATATATCTATATTTTAAGTATTTCATATTATTTATAGATGAGGTATATATTTATCCATGGCATTCACACCTTTACCTTGGAAATGAAAAGGCCCTGATTAAATATAAATTAAATATTAAATATAGGTAATACATCATTAAAAAACCCATCATTTTAGACCTCCAGTTCCTCTCTCTAAAAAGGAAAAAAAATACCTTCCACAGTTCTTTTATTTCTCTTCATTTTCTTATACTATAGATCAGATTTCCTATTCCCCAGATAGCTTGGGTTTTTTTTTTTTTTTGTAACTGGTGAAAATCACAAATAGTCACCATTAATTTTAAACACAATGCCAGACTGCCATGCTTCAAATTAAGGTGAATTATTTTAATGTAATTATTCTAGTGGTTTCATTATGAAACCAGTCAAAATGAATAATAAAAAGCAAAATTGTCAAAATACTTGAGTTTGGACAAAAGAAAGGCAGACATTTCTTGAATTCTTCTGTTGCACATTATGCACTAAAAAACAGCACCTACAATTTAGAAGGCACTCCTACTGACTTCTCCATGAACACTTGAAAAATTCCATTTCAAATAGAGGTAATTAGTCACTGATTAAGAGACAGAGAGTAATTAGTACAAAAGAGAATTGCCTTTGTTTGTATAAGAGCTGCCAACCCAGAAAAGGAAGAGTTAGGAGGAAACTTTTTTGATGAAGTATCTAAAGTTTTAAAGTTAATTGATTCCAAAGTTAAAAGTTCAAAACCATCAGCACGAAAGTATAAAGAAAGGCTAGTGGAAATATAGCCTTCAATACCTGATTCATACTGGGGAATACACTCGCCCACATCCTGAGGTGACTTATTTTCTCATTATTCAGCTTTATTCACAAATGCCTTCTCTTCAGAGGGGTGTTCCCTGATCTCCAAACTAAAGTAGATCCCAACTTTTTACTCTGCCTTCTCTTGCTCATAGCATTTACCAGAACCTGAAATTATACTAAAGATGCATTTTCTTCTTGGTCGATGACAACCAAGACAACGGAGTGTTTGTTTATTGTGGTCTCAGCTGTATCTCCAGTACTTAATGGTGTCTGGAACATATAAGGTGGTCAATGAAACTTTAGTTGACAAATGAATAACAAATATCTGAAAGAGATTCTTTGTACACAAAAATCCCTAAAGGGCTTAAAAGAATTAGATGCTGTAAAAGATTTTATTCTTGGTAACAGTTGTATACGTTTTTTTCAGGATGTCTAGAAATACGTGCATTATTTATCTGAGACTATATTAATGAGTCAAAATGGTACCTCCTTCCACAAGACTTCCTAGAAAACAGAATTAATCAATTCTTCAGCTGTGATTTGAAAACCACTTGTTCATTTGAGTCTCCTGCAATCGTGAGCCATTCAGTGGTTAAGATTATGTGCAATTCCTTTCCTTGTTGATGAGGTCTTTTATTAAATTTTATATTGTATATTTAGGGTGTATAACATGATGATTATACATGATATACATAGTGAAATGATCACTTATAGTCAAGCTAATTGATATATCTTCTCCTTGCATAGTTTACTGTGTGTGTGTGTGTGTGTGTGTGTGTGTGTGTGTGTGTGTGTGTGTGTGTGTGTGATGAGAAGACCTGAAATCTACTCTCCTGGAGAATTTCCACTGCTTAATATAGTACATTGTGGGTGGGAATGTAAACTGGTACAGCCATTATGGAAAACAATTCATCTTTATGATTGCCTCAGTATCTAATATTGCACCAGTACTTTAAAAAACCACATTGAGTGAATAATTCAAAACATCCTAAGATACAAACTGTCTTCTGATAAGAACATTCTCCTTTCAACATTTTTTTCTTTTTTGTCTTTTTAGGACTGCATTCACGGCATATGGAAATTCCCAAGCTAGGGGTAAAATCAGAGCCCTACACCACAGCCTACACCAGGTCTGAGCCACGTCTGCAACCTACACCACAGCTCACGGCAACACTGGATCCTTAACCCACTGAATGAGGCCAGGGATCAAACCTGTGTCCTCATGGATGCTAGTCAGATTCGTTTCCGCTGAACCACGATGGGAACTTCTTTCAAATGTTTAAAGACCTCTGCCCAACACCAATGCTGACAGCTTAGTTCTTCAATATTCTACATTTCTCTTTATGGTCCAGTGCATAGGCGTTTCTACACCTGGGTGATCAATGCAGTTAGCCTATTTTCACAACACAGTTTGTAAACTAATATTGTCAATTACTATATTTGGTGTCCTTTGATAGGTGTTCCCTGCTCCCACTACCCTCAAACCAATCTAATATTTTAGACCATAAATAAAAATGCACTTTTGAGAGAAACTATTTCACATTTAGCATGTGTGCTGGGAACCACAGAACAAAAATTGGAGATGAAGATGTTTACTGATGTATAAAAGGCATTTCTATATTTACTTTCTAAAAGCAACACACACATTCTCTTTTGTGAATAATGTGATTACCTTTTAATAAACCTCTTATTTTCTGAAGACAAAATACATGCTTTCTCATTATTGAAATATTTTAAAATATATTGTTATATATATTAAAGCATAAGAAAAATTTTCCCCTAAAATTATTTTTTAAAGAAAAGTCATCTTATGTTTATAACCATATACTCTCCACACAAATATTCTTACTTTACAGTGGCAGGTTCAGTATGTCACTATATTTTAAATACTATAACACTATCTGAAGAGATATTAATATAACCCCCATTAATACCACATTTAGATCCTCATAGCAATTATACATATAGTGAAAACAATAAAAAGTAAAAATAAATGTAGCATAGAAATTTAAAACAATAATACTAGGGCATTAATATTCAAAATGCTATGGATGGTTATATACAAGCATTTTAAATCAACTTAAAAGCAGTGCAGTAGAATGGGTGCAATGCAGCCCAGGGAATATTTTTAGGTTGGATTTCAAATTCATTCATAAAACAACCATGGGCCATACCTGGTAACAGGGTCACTTGAAAAGATATGAAAACACAGCCTGTCAGCAGGATTGTGTCAAATATTCCACATCAATGACAATAGTCCTTATGGTAATTCATAGGGAAGTCCACACATCTTCCCTCCCCCCACCCCTCACCCCAAGTGACAGTTAAATATGGAAGGAAGACTTATCTTGGTCAAGTACAAAAGGCAGGCAGACCTAACAGCCTTATGGCTAGAGGAAATAGTATGTCTTGTAATAACCTATAGACATAATTTATAGGTACCCTGGAAGCACATGCTCAGTTATGAGAATCATCATATTTATCAAAGCCCCAAAATTTAATGCATTTATCGGTAATTTCTAGGTCATTAACAGTTTCTCTTACTAAAAATGCTGTTTGTCCACCTATGTCAAACAATGTTGCTAATAGTAGAGCGATTTTATCTTTATCAAGTTCCTGTGGGGGGATGCTGATGAATTGAATTATAATTATTCAAACAGAAAAAAACAGACTGAAGGAAACTCTTTAGGTCAAATGCCTTAGGTCCTTTAACAAATACATCATAAGGAAATACAGAATTATAGATTGAAAAAAATTAATAGACAATGATTTTTATAAAATGGTCAAGACTAAAGTAGAATCTAGGGGACACACACTTGGAAGAAATGTTTTAAGTTACTGGTTACTGTAAATGTCAGTACTCTGGTTCATTTTGGGGGCAAAGGGTTAACAATTGGGTCAGAACACATGGAAGGGCTCCTAAGGTGGCTGGAAAATTACTAGTTCCACCTTTTTTTTTTTTTAGTAAATATATATAAAACAAACTTTAACAGTTTAACCATTTTTCTGGGTTAATAAACCAGATTTTATTTAACTTTCCCCCCTACTGTCAGATTTAGATATTGCCTCTTTTTTCATTTTTGTTGCATCCTCAGCATGTGGAAGTTTGATCCCACACCAAAGCAGTGACAAAACGGATCCTTAACCCACTGAGCCACTAGGGAAGTCTGATATTGCCATTTTTTTCAACCATTACAAAGAATGTTATAACTACAAAGAAGCCTGTTTGTTGCTGCTCCTTTTTCATTTTTGCACTTTTAAAATTAAATAACATATATTTTAATAAGGAAAACTTGGAAAGCAAAGATAGTCATAAGGAAGGAAATTAAAAATGCTCATCATCCCCTACTGGAAAAAGAAGCTTCCATTATTGTTATATAGCTGCAATTGAAAGAACACTGATGTAGGTATGGTTAGTTTCCAATCTCTTCATGTGGATTCTTCCCTACTTCAGTGTGTGTGTGTGTGTGTGTGTGTGTGTGTGCGTGCACATTTTTTCCTTACAAACATGAACTATTACTGCATATACAGTTTTGTATCTTGGTTTTTTCCCTTAAGATTTTGTGATACAATATTTCCCTGTCTATACTAGTGATCTGGGCAGTGTTTTTAACAACTGTGTTATCTGCTTAGTGGACAAACTACAATGTATATAATCTCCTCTTACTGTGTTCAGTTTAGACAAAAAGTAAACAGCATAAGTGAATCATGGCCACCTCAAAGGCAGCCAACACTGAAAGCAAGTCAGCCCTTCCTTCTGTCCCCATCACAGTTACTTTCAGAAAGAAGTTAAGATTTGCAAGTGTTTTAACCATTTCTAAGTATACAGTTCAGTAAATTAAGTATATTCACACTGTTGTGAAGGACCAGTATCCATCTCCAGAATTTATCATTCTGAACTGAAACTCTGTACACATTAACAATAACTCCCCCATGCTCCCTTCCCCCAGACCCTGGGAACCACCATTCTATATTCTGTCTCTATAAATTTAACTATTTTAGCCATCTCACATAAGTGGAATCATCCTGTGTCTGGAGTATTTCACTAAGCACAATATCTTCAACGTTCATCCATGTTGTAGCATCTATCATAATTTCATTCTTTTAAAGATGGAATAATAATATTCACATACACATAAATTTTCACTTTTTGTTTATTCATTCATCTGTGATGGACACTTGAGTTGCTTCTACCTCTTAGCTATTGTGAAAAATGCTGCTATGAATACTGGTGTATAAATATCTGTTCAAGTCCCCATTTTCAATGCTTTTGGATATATATATGTATATATCTGGCAGTGCAATTTCTAGATCATATGGTAATTCTGTGTTTCAATTTTTTGAGGACCTGCCATGGTGTTTTTGAAAAGTGCTATTTCTCAACCTGAGTTTTAGTTATAAGAAGTGTAAGACAAAATAATCTTACAGCTAGACTGGAAAAGCTTTATGTTTACCTCCAGGGACACCTGGAAGTGGGGTTCTCACTCAGCCAGGAGCATATGGGCTACTGATTTATGATGACTATTTAAAGTTCAAAACTCCCCAGTTTACACTCAGGGCCAGCTGATTTATGGATGACTTACATCTGGTGTAACTGTTTAAACAGCGTGACTTGGCCTTAGTGTTCCTGCAACCAAGATTTTTCACACACGTCTTGAAGGTTCATAATCTGGAGGCAGAATGCATCTTTTTCACTAAAAAATGATCCTGGGAAACTGCACCTAGATATCTCTTGGGGCCTTGATATGTGCCTATGCTTTTTTTTTCTCTTACCCTGCCTCCCATGAGTAGGCCCTATGGAATCTTATGGGTCCTTTCAATTATTGAAACCTGGATAGCTATTGCAAAGGATACTTGCCATATATTTGCCGTATATAGTTTTATTTGTATGTTTTGCTCAATTACAAAAAGGTTATAAACAATATTTCCAGCAAACAGAATCCTCCATCCCATACTCTTTGCCAATCTCTAACCTCCCTACCAAATGTTAACAACTGTCATTATTTCTGTACCCACTGACTCATTTCACCTGTTTTAAATCTTAGATATGGTATCATACAAAATGTACTCTTGTGCCTTCCTTCATAAATTGCTTCATGAACTCTCCTGCTGTATAGTATTCAATTACCTGAAGATGAAAAAATATATTCACCTACTTTACTACTGATGAACATTTATGTTTCTAGTTTCAAGCTATTATGAATATTGCAGCCATGAACTAACTGTACATGTCATTTGGTAAAATACGTATACATTTCTGTTAAATATAAAGCTAGGAGTGCAATATTCTGCTGTTTATGTCCTGTTTAAGAAATTTTTACCCACACTGAAACTATTTGCCGAAGTATTCTTCTAGAAGCTTTTTGTGATTCCTTTTACATTTAGGTCTCAACCCATTTGAAATTGGTGTGAGATGAGGGTCAAGATCCATTTATTTTTCAATATGTATATTCAACTGATACCAAAGCATTTATCAAAAAGATAATTCCTTCCCACTGCATTTTGGTGATATCTTTGTAAGAATAAAGAAATAGAATAGAAAGATAAGTAGATAGGTGATAGATTAGATGAGATAAATAGAAATCAGTTTAGATATAGATGTAAATGTAAATACCTATAGAGATTTTCTGAATTTTCTATTCTGTCTAAAACATTATATTAATTATTGAGCTTTATTATAATTCTTAATATGTGGTAGTATAAGTTCTCTAGGTTCTTTGTTTTTTTTCAGAATTTCTTTGCTTATTCTTGGCATTTGAATTTCCATATGAATTTTAGAATCAGCCCATCAACATCCTTTTTATTTACTAGATTTACTCTTAATATTTGAGTATATCTCTTTTCTCCTTTTCCAATATGCATTCTACTGATCTATGTTCCAGCTCAATAAATTCATCTATTAAATACTGCATTTCAATTTTTGTATTTTTCTGTTCCAGAATTTTCCTTTTATTCCTTTTGTGGAATCTAGCTTTCTGATAAAATTACCAATCATTCTATTCTCTTGACTATATTAATAATTATTTTAAAATTTGTATATTGGGCATTCCCTGGTGGCCTAATTGTTAAGGATCTGGTATCATCATTGCTGTGGCTTGCGTTACTGCTGTGGCAAAGGTTTGATCCTGTGGACTTCTGCATGCTGTGGATGTGGTAAAAAAATTATATCTAAGAACTTTAAGATCTAGATTTTTTATGGATTTATTTCTGTTTTATTTTCTATTGGTGCCTCTTTTTTTTTTTTGTATTTCTGATTCTAAATATTTTGCTTAAAAAAATTGTAGATTCTGGTTGCTGGAATATTTCCAGCAATGCAATGTTTGGCCATAAAAGGTTTACTTTGCTCTCTGATATAAGCAGAAGAGGGACAAATCTTTCCAATCCAATTAGAGGCTGGACTGATTTGAGGCTGGGTTTGAAGTGTTACTCTCAGTCCAACTCTGATTTGTCCCACATCTTACACATAAGTCTCCAAAGTTTCCCCCTGAGTGTTTCGTGGAGACTTTGCTATTTCTGTCCTTTAATTTGTCTTCTAAACTCTCTGAGAATGCCTAAAAAACTGCATTCTTTTTTCATTCTCTTTCATTCTCTTTCTGTTTGACGTCGCAGTCTCTGGCCCTGGTTTACTAAATCAGCAAATACGTAGAAGGGATAAAGGTGAGTTCTCTCTGCATGGGCTTCCTCTCCAAAATCTTGGCTCCTTAAGTCTAAGATCCTTTAGCAATCCAAAATAAAAATCTTTTACTCTCTAGTCCTATAAAACTATCTAAATCTCCTCTGGATTTTCTGCTCTCTAGCTTCTTGATGCTGTTCATATCCTTAGACTTTTGACTTTTGCCAAAAATCAGCAAACTCTCTGAAAGAATAACCACATTCAGTATGTTAGATTTACCTTATTTGGGATTGCCATATAAAACTCAGATTGCAACATCTGGGGCATACTTCTACTTAAGAATTGTAAATTGTTTTTTGAAAGTCAAATACAATGGGGCTTCCAATATTTCTACATGCCAAATCTGGCAACTGTAATCTCAATGAACATCCCTTCTCTCTAGGATCTGGCCACTTAATATAGCACTTCTCTGATGCCATAAAAACAATGGTGGTTTCCATTTTGCTGGTAAATTTTATATCCCCTTATCTGGTTGTTATTCAGGCTATTTCATCATGGTCAGATATGGTAATTAATATTTTTCTAAGATCAAATAATGTATTTTTTGTATAATACAGAGTTGATTAAACAGGAAAAAAGGAGCCTTTATGCACTACACATTTATGTGTGCAGGGATGAATAATAATTTACTTGAGTTATATTAATTACCTGGGTGTAAAAAACTAACAAAATCTCTCTATATAATTCTGTTGTTATATACTTATTTCCCAAAGCATTAACCCATATGCTTGAGTTAATGTCTTATTTTCTTTTTTGTATTATCTAATTTTTAATATAATGAATATATAATGCTCGTATAAAAAATGTCTCATTATAGAGAAAATTAAAAAAAACTTTACTAATCTTTTTCAGTTTATCAAATATGCAATGTTCTATTCATACCCAGGGCTTTGCAGACATTATTCTCTTTACTGTCCTTCTTTGGTGATTTACTCTTTCAGATGATACATTTCCAGAGAAATTTCGAGATCCCAGTTTCTTTTAGATGAGCATACATTAAGCATATATATTTCCATAATTTCCTAAACTTGCTCAGATATAGTAATGTGTCTGCTCCCCAAACATTTAAGGGTAACTAATTTGTTTATTTATGGCATTATATATATATATATACACACACACATATATACAATATTTAATGAATATTTAGTAATAAAGATTTGTTGAACAGATAGATGGTATGGATTTATTAATTAATGAAAGAAAAAGAGCATCAATAGACAAGCAAGCTCATCACTCAGAAAATCTCTCATAAACATTTCTCTCAAAATGGATTGTGGTACATATTAAACGGTAGAAAGATGGGAGTTACACTTCCTGAGAAGTTCCAACAGAGCAGTTACTTTATTTTTCCATATAAGTTCAGACTTTTATGTTTTAGCAATCTATGTTCCTAAGGGCAGGATTGATAAAGTCTTATAAGTGATAAAGAGCTTTACACACGCTTAACTAGAAGGTCACCGCAGTGAGGCATGACATATTTATGGTTCTTTTTTGGTCTGTCCTTTCATGTATAGCCCTTACTTCTATTTTTTTATTTAACTGATTCATAAGAGTTCTCAATATGTTTTGTACATTTATTTTGTGACATATAAATTGATTATATTTTATCAGTTTGCTATTTGAAATTGAAACATATTAAATTGGTTCATAAAATAGTCTCCAGGTATAAGAGCAAAATATATCTAAAAGGGAAAGAAGAATTGCTTTTCAAATATTGATTTATGTTAACAAGTGTCTACAAATTCTTTTAAGCAAATTCTATGTGTTAGGTGTTGGAGGGAAAAGATGATAAGGAAGAGGGATATGGTGCCTATGTTTATGGAGACTGCCTCCTAAAAAAAAAGAAAACATTCATAGATTCAAAATGTATTTCTTAGAAAATGTTTTGTGCTCTATACTTATGCATGGAGAAATAACCCTACATCTACTTAAGCTATCAATGAGTCTTTAATATTTAGAATATATTTAGCTATATAAAATAAGAAATGAATACTTGAATTCTGTACTTATTACCAATATTGTCCTGAAATATCAATATGAACATGCCTATCATCAATGAAATACAAATTATTTAATAGCTGATTACATGACTTGGACCTACTTAAAATTATTCTGTCCAAAATGGGACCTTTGATCAATCTTACACAATATTTCTGATTCCTCACAAAAACACTTCAAAAGAATCAAAGAATTAATATTCACATTCCATATTCACAGCCTATTAAATATAATTTTTAAAAGGAAAAAAGATACATGTTTAATTAAAAAGAAAGTTACAAGAGTAGGAGGAACTCAAATGTGCTCGGCTTCAATGACATTATTGGAAAGTAATTATTTCAAAAACAGCTTATCTGCTGAAAGCTGGCAAACTACCAGGATCCTGACTGTGATAAGCCATTTTGTAACTGTTTTAAGCAGATAAATTGAACAAAGAGAAATTAATTTCAGTCACACAATAAGACTCATCATCTTTCCAAAATGAAGTATCTTCTGCAATATAGTTCTTTTACATTGTGTGTATAACCGGAATTTGTGAGCAAATACTAAATTCCTGTTTTGAAAAGTTCATCATGAGATTTAGATTGATAATATCTTATCATATTAGAGTTTTATTCTTTTTCATCTTTTAACCTTTTACCAGGATTATGCATGCATTCAAACACATACACACACAAAGAGGTGGCAAAGAAAATATTTCTATATTATTCATTCTTCGGTGGTAATATATGAGTAAAATTTTTCTAAGCCCACATAAATATTAAAAAGGTATATTTGAAATATTTTAATCTTTTTTACTTTACAGAAGTGAAAAGAATGAGATATTGCAAGTGGCTTATTTTATTTCTTTGGTCTAGTCCATGTCTTTAAAATAAGGATGCAAACCTAGAATTCTGAATAGGACAGGATATTAGTAGGCAGAAAGGCTCTAAGTCTCAGTAGAGAATGATATAAACTTTAAGGAATTAAGAGAGTGAGTTCCACCAAAAAAGCATCTGTTTCCTTAGCTCTAGCTTATTTTTTGCCACACAAGAAATGTGAGCTGGGAGTTCCCTTGTGGTGCAGTCGGTTATGGATCCAGTGTTGTCAATGCAGTGGCTTGGGTGACTGCTGTGGTGTGTGTTCGATCCCTGCCCCAGAAGCTCAAAGTTGCCTTTAAAAAAATTTGTATGTATATAAATACATATACACAAATACACAACACACACACACACACACACACACACACACACAATCTCCAAATGTGTGAACACTATGAAGAGCAATTAAAACTTACATGTGGCCCAACTGACTCAAGTTCACTACTTTTGCTTTAAAGGGAATCAAGAAATGAGTATGTCTGTTTCACATGTCATCTCTTGGTCTTATATTTGGCTGAACCTCTAAAAATAAAAGGTTTATAAACTTTGCTTTATTAGTAGAGCTAACCAAAAAGATTTCATATAAACTGTCTCGTCGAAAGTCTTCTATGAAGTCTGACAGATATGTTACAAAAAGTAATAATTTGAGAAAAGTAACACACTAAAATGATAATTAAGTACATTAAGGATAAATAGGATCATGCAAATGACATAAACAACCTCTCAATTAGCAAATGAGGAAATTCTAGCCCAACATCAATGACATATTAACTGTCACTTAAAAATTAGGGAATAATAAAGCAAATACATTAAGGAAAGTGGAAGCTGTGATAATGGACAGAATCTTTCGATGAGAGAAACTACTATAGGTTTTCCTCAGGGCTGCTAGAAAATCCACTCAAAAAGAGCAATTTCAAGTGCGTTTGCATGTTGGTTTGTCAGATCAATTTTGAAGTCTCTGTCTTTGGCTCTGCTATAGCGAAGTTAGGTGACCTAAAAGAATCACACCACTGATTTGTAATTTCCTGGAACCCCTACCAACTTCCAGAGCTAATTTCATAGCAAATGATAGAAATGATTTTTGACTATTTCTGAAATAAAGGGAAATTTGGAGGAAATGCATAGCAAATGAAAAAATACAAGCTAATGACTTAGAAAAATGCTTAGAAAAAATGCTTCAAAACTGAAGAAACACAATTTTCTATGTATCTATGATACAGCTATGTAAGTGCACCTAAAGTACAAGTTTGCCTGTGTTTCCTAGAAAGTCTTCGATAAGGAAGATGTCTATATTGTTCATTGTTTTACAAAATACTAGGTGTGAAGGATAAAATTTTCACCTTATAACATGACCTTTTAACAAATTCTTATTTTTTTTTTCCAAATATCTTCTTATGCTATGGAAGCAAGAAAACTCTCCTACGATCTCTTAATGTTAAGGAAAAAAACAAACAAACAAAAATATAGGGAGCCAAAGATCATGGACTCTTTAAAAATCAAAGTGGAATCAGGTTTCCAAACAGCATCCTCGATTCCCTTTCCATAGAACAGAGCTGCCTCTCCTTAGCAAGTGTTTGTTAATATTCTCAAGCCATACCTAAAACAGGACTTTTCTAGATTGAAACAATTTTCTTCTTCTTGAACTACACATCAGAAACTAGCCAAAGAAAGTTGTTTACACCTAAATTAATTCCTACTTATTCCCAAATATTTTACTTCATTTTTTCAGAAGTAAAGTGAAAACTATGATGAATTAAATGAAGCAAATATTCGATAAGTGTAAGAGAAGAGTAAAATGAAATCCTTGACCACCAGGAGTTCATAATCTTATGAGGAAATTCAGTATATAATAGTCTCAATACCTAACATGAAGATGTAAAAAAGATACAGCAAGGGAATAGAGAAAGCAAAGTAATTAATTTATCCTGGTTGAAGGGAGTCTAAAATATGTCAAGCTAAAGAAGGATGTTGAGAGAGAGAGACATCAGCAAAATGGCAGAGCAGACAGCTCCAAGCTCTTATGTCTCTCCGGAAAAACTGAACAGCACACAGAAACTTAAAACTAGCTTTGTTAGAAGTTGCAAAGAATCAAAGGTTTACAGCAACCAAGGGTACACTGAACAAAGAAAAAGGCCACTTGAAAGTGGAAAAAGCAGAGTTCCCATCGTGGCTCAGGGGTTAGCGAACCCGACTAGCATCTACGAGGATGCAGGTTCTATCTCTGACCTCGCTCAGTGGGTTAAAGATGTGGTGTTGCTGTGAGCTGTGGTGTAGACTGCAGATGATGGCTCAGATCCTGTGTTGCTGTAGCTGTGGTTAGGGCAGTGGCTACAGCTCTGATTCGACCCCTAGCCTGGGAAGCCCCATATGCCTCAGTTGCAGCCCCCAAAAGATCAAAAAAAAAAAAAAAAAAAAGGTAGAAAAGCCTTGGTTTTACTTTCCCTTTCCTCAACCTTTCCGCCAGCACAGAAGCATTCTTAAAACTGATGAAAATATAAAATAGCACAACTGCTATAGAAAACAGCTTGGCCATTTTTCAGAATAGTAAACATTAAAATACCCTATAGCACAGAAATCCTAATCCTAGGTATGTGTTCAAAAGAATTGAAAGTAGGGGCTCAAAGGAATATTTGTACATCACTCTTTAGTGTAGCATTATTCACATTAGTCAAAAAGGTAGAGACAAAGTGTCTGTCAACAGATGAATAGATAAAAACATGTGACATGTACATACCAGGGAATATTAATTACTAAGGCATAAAAACAATGAAGTTCAATACATGTAACAATATGGGTGAGCCTTGAAAATACTGTGCTAAGTGAAATAAGCTGGAAAAAAGAACAAATATTGTATGATTCCATTTTTTTGAAAAATCTAGAATAGACGAATTGATAGACACAAAAAGTAGGGTTGACTAGGGACTGGGGTTAATGGGAATGGGAGTTATTGTTAAACAGGGATCGAGTTTCTGTTTGGGATTATGAAAAGGCTTCGGAAATAGATAGTGGTGATAGTTTATAACATTGTGAATGCAATTAATGCCACCAAATTTTACATTTATAATTGATCGAAATGGCAAAATAAAATACATTAATAAAATTTAAAAGTCTTAAGAAAAGTAATGTGTAAAATGTGGTCCTAAAAGATGACTAGATTTTCAAAAGTTAAAAAGGGACAGGAAAGGTAAAGGAATAATATAAGGGACAGAAAGTTGAAAGGGTTTGGGGATAAAATTGGAGGAGTGCCTGCTGTGGCTCAGTGGTTAAGAATCCAACCACAGCGGCTCAGGTTGCTCTGAAGGTCCGGGTTAGATACCTGGTCCTGCGCAGTGGCTTAAGGATCTGGCAATGCCTGCTGCAGCTGGGATTCAGCCCTTGGCCTGGGTTCTTCCTATGCTGCGGATATGGCCAAAAACAAAACAAAACAAAACAAAACAAAACAAAAAAACAAAACTGGCAAGGGAGGCTTGTACTGGATTATGGGGTTCATTAAAAGCCAAGTGGGTTCAGTTCTGCAGGAAAGGGATAGTTGAAGACAATTGAAAAGGGGAGTGATATGATCCTATCTATACATTTTGATATATTAGGGGATATTTTAGAAGGAGGGATAAATTGAAAGATATAAAACCAGTCAGGAGATTATTACAAAAAGTCCATGAGATGGAAACACTGGAGAAAATGTAAGCGGAGATATGAGAGAAGTATTAGATGTGATTGAGAAGCAAATGTACATAAATTAGAAATATCTAAATTATCTATAAAATGGATTATAAAATGCCAGATACTAGAGGGATAGAGTTCAGGTATTACTTCCATATAAGCATGTACCCTAATACTGTATGATGTGTCAAATTGTCAAATGGGATTTAAGTTCTAATGCCTGTTGTATCTCCTTTCTTGTCAATGTATCAGGCAGGAATATTTATTAACATTACTAAGAACAAAGAAAAGAAAAAACTAGACGAAAGTTAAGAACAAATCTTTTGGGAAGGAAAAAAGAAATGTTGTAACTAATTATAGACATGAGGCGGCAGGGTTAAATAGAAATCTATATTGATTATTTTGCACATCCTAAAGGACTGTGTTTATAATATCCTTTTTCTAACAATATTTCAATGACTAATATAAAATTCTGAACGATATCTCACAACAGGAGGCCAAAGAGAAAGAGTGTTATTCAATACCAACCTTCTAGTTAAATTCCATATTTATAGTGTAATCATGCTCCATGTTGGTAAAGCATACATGATAATTTTGCCCTCTTTGTCCCTCAGCTTTCCACTGATGACAAGGGGACAAAACATTGAAATTCATTGTAGGCTTGAAAGTCCATATGGGTCATCAGTCGATCAAATGCTGTGTGGCTATATGCTGATCACTCACTCCAGCCACAATGGGTCTCAGCTATTAACTTTACAATGCTGCACTCCAGTGTACATCTCCCATCTAAACTTAGATGCAAGCTGATTTGCAATTACAATTTCCTTTAGAAATATTAATCCCACTCTTGTGTAAAAGCAGGCAGACACAATAATTGTGGCAGAGAATTGTGGTCCAAAATGAACAAAGATATGAAATACCAAAACCTAAAAAATTAATTTTGACTTTTATAATTTATGCAGTAAAAATTATTAAACACACACACACACACATTCCTGATCATCATCCATTAATGTGTTTTGATTAAATGTTCTTGAGAAAAGTATAAAGAAATAAGCATTGTCAAGATTGTTGCTCATTTCTTTTCCTTCTACACGAGATTTTCTGAATTACTGGGAACAGAGTTCACTGGTAAACAGAATTTCTGGGGGAAAAAATGGACTGGATCTTTTCTCTGGGCTGCAATATTCTTCGTTCAGGCTTCACTATTCTCAACCATGGTTCTGGCAGCAAAATTTTGAGTCAAGTATACTATCCAATTTCATTTTAATGGCATTGCAAATGAAGAGATACTGATGAAAAAATTTCCTCTCATTCGGATGGAACAGAGCAAAAATACAGGAATGAGAGAAGTGATATTGCTATGCTACTACAGATATTAAATGATAATATGGACATGTTATAAATTAACGTACGTGAATAAATTTGGCAGCTTAGATTAAATGGATGGAGTCCTTGAAATCTGCAAACTATCAAAGCCCATTCAAGAATAAAACGATAATATGAATATGTTAAATAGCTATTAAATAAACCATATTTGCAGTTTAAAAACCTTTCCACAAAGAAAATTCCAAGCTCACATGGCTTTAGTGGAGAATTATACTCAACAGTTTTGGAAGAAGTAACACAAATACTTTCAGAAAATTGAAAAGCAAAGGAATACTTCCCAAACTATTCCGTGAGGTTAGCATTATTACCACGATACCCACAACAGGGAAATATAACACAAGAAAATAAAAATACAGAACAATATTCCTTATAAAACAAGGTGTAAAAATTCTCAAAAAAAGTTCAGCAAATCAAATAGAAAAATATGTAAAGTAGTACAATATATCATGGCCAAATGTGGTATAAATCAGGAATTTAAGTTTGATTTAATGTTTGAAAGCTAACATGCAAATACACCGTGTAAGAAAGTAATATAAGCAAGTAGTGATTGAGATCAAGAATATGTAAAAACTGTTGAAATCAAATGAAAAGGAAATGTATTTCATTAGATAAATGGGTTAAAAATAATAATAGGCTTTTTCAGAAGAGGACTGGACAATATACAAATGAACAGAGATTCAAACAGCAGGATTCAAAAAATAAAACCAAAGTATATTATTTTATTCCTGCCAGATTTTCAAGATAAAAAATAAAAAGACTCTCCTATTATTCAGAAATAAATACCATGAGTTTACATATAAAATCAGCTTGAGTGTATCTCAGAGCAAAAAAGTAATTTTCAGGTAGTAATACCATTCAGGTAAAGTTTAAAAATGTGAAAGTAAATCATATATCTTATTATGTATATTACACATGGTAAAAATATATATTAAGGAAATTATTAGAAAAATGAAGGGAATAAAAACCCAGAAAAATTTCAATATTAATTTTCTCCAGGAAGGAAAAAGGAAGGGTTCACATGGATTTCAGTGACTCTAGTGATGTTCTGTTTCTCAAGGGCAGTGGAGGAAACAGTGTTCATTGTATGGTCATTGTTTGTTCCTTTGATAATTTACTTTGACATTAAATGTAAGTGTCCCAGTGTTTTTTATATATACATATATATATATGTATTAAATAATATAATACATGCATACACATAAGTACACACATGTATGCATGTATACACATACACACGCTAAATGTCAGTACTGTCCTTTACAACATCATAAATTGATGATCTATAGGAATTATTGTCTTTCAGGAAAATTTTATTTTTTCATTTATGCTTGGACATAAAAAAGAACTTAATGCACACAAATTAATCCTTTTGCATTTGATTTAAAAGTAAGAGCTGATATGTGAGGTTTTTAAAAAAGGTAATAATACATCTTAAAGATATGCCTCTTCATTCTAAATCATAAATCCTAATTATTAGAAGTAAGAATTTGATCATCTATAAGCTTAAATTCCAATTCCTAAACCTTATTTCTAGGATACAGAGAGCAATCATTGTGTTTATGTATGTCACATTTCTGGGTGCTTTTTTCCAATTTGGACAGTTACCTTGACAACCAAATAAGTGACTCATGTTTGGCACCCTGATTTATTCCCAATCTCAATGTTGCTCCCCAAATCGTTTTCCCTACAATATTAAATATTATTCTTTAACTAAAATTATAAACCTGCACCCCTTATACATTGTCTTAAGAGCATTCCCTTTATCATAACCAATTTATAATGAAACAGATTTTAAAAAATAATTGCAAATGGTTTAAGGAAGTTATTTACTCTAAAGTGTTTTAAATTAAATGTTACTGGAATCTTATTTTATAGTAATCCAAGTATATTAATTTGCAACCAAATTGCTTTATTTCTATTGACTGAATATAGTTAAGCTGCACAAATTTAAAATGTTAGCTAAAAAATTTAATTCAACATAATTCCCTTTTGTATCTTAAAAAATCCACATTATTTATAATAAATTCAGTCTCTTTTGTCTGAGCCAACTTTACAAATTCCTTTTTTCTTAAACATATACAATGGTTGAAGGAAAAATAAAAATAAGTTGCATTTTTCAAGTGAGTATGGTGAAAATGTCAACACAGATTTTAAAGAAAACACGTTCAAATAATCATGGCCAGAAGGGAATAAAATGATTTTCTGTTTCTCGTATGTAGTTGTAACTTTAAAAAAAATTTTTTTTAAAAGAGTTTTTATTTATAAAGTAAAGGTAGTAGACTCTGAACATTAAACTGAATCTATACAGAGAAATTTTACATAAAGATTACATGTGGATCACAAATGGATTTCATCTGTTTTCCCCAAAATTACTGTTGAGGAATTTATTTGTTACTATCCTCACATGTAAATATAAAGTTCTGCTGCCCCAGTTACAACTTCTATTAACATTAGTATGAATAGAGTGGATTTGCTAAAAAAAAAAAAAAGCATTCTTGTAATTGTGAAAGTTACCTTCTATTTTTCAAAATGCCTTAGAGGAATAGATCTGTAATAAAATCCACGACCGATGATAATATTTTTTAAAAAAAAATCCTGGCATTTGCTAGAATTAAAAAAAAAAATTTATTCATTTTTCAGTCCTCATTTTGATTTATTTAGCACACACTGGAAGGTGTTACCTCTTGAGAGGCTGATCTTCAAATCTGTACCTTTTTCTAAGCCCTAAACCTAACTACCACATAAAAATGAAGAAATGCAGCAGGTTGTTAGAAATAGCCTCTTCCCTGATCCACCTCATTAATTTGAAGGATAAAATCATGCTTTGTTTAAAAGTATAAAATTAATGTTTCACATATTAGAAAATACAGAGTGGTACTGCTCATAGGTCAGAGAAGAATCAATTATATAACTAACTGGATTAATGTTAGGGAAACCAAAAAATATTCTGATACAACATAAGCCTCGTTTATGACTCACTAATGTGTGCAGGGAAAATGTGTTGAATGAAGTAGAATTCGACTAATATGAAGATTGCCATGGAGTGGGTTAGGTTGTCAAGAAGTCATTCACTAAGAAATGAATGAGAACACCGGGAGATTCTATTTTAAAGTGCATAATTCTTCCTGATTCACTAGGACTCTCAAAATAGCTCTGTGGCCAGCACATGTTCTGTTGTGTGTCTATTTCCATCATGCTTGACCCCCACCCAGTGCTATGCACAGAAAACAGCATATATGAACAGAAGAGAGGGAAATATTGTCTTCTATTTTAGTATTACCGAGATCATAAAATTATCTAGAAAAGAGAAATATAAAATGCAAATGGTTTTAAAGGTATATTTTATAAGTGACTTAACATAATCTAGTCTCTACTAGGACAGTAAACATAAAGCAAAATGTACAAAAGATTGAGGGAATCAGAGAAAAGCTATATCTAAAAGTGTTTTACATGTGAATGAAAAATAAACTTCACAGGGAAAGCCTAAAAAGCTAAAAAAAATTATTTATGAAAGAGAATAAACTTAGAAGAAATAACACTATGTGTTAAGTATTGTGTTGGGTTCCTTAATCCGTGTTTTTTTATTTTTTGTTTTTTGTTTTTGTCTTCTTAGTGCTACACCCACGGCACATAGAATTTCCCAGGCTAGGGGTCGAATTGGAGCTGTAGGTGCCAGCCTACACCACAGCCACAGCAATGCCAGATTGAGCCAAATCTGCAACCTACACCACAGCTCACAGCAATGCCAGATCCTTAAACCACTGAGTGAGGCCAGGGATCAAACCCATGTCCTCATGGTTAATAGTTGTGTTCTTCACTGCTGAGCCACAATGGGAACTCCTTAACCTGTGTTTCATTTAATCCTCAAAACAGAAATGAAGAGTTTAATATCCTATATTACAAAGAGTGGAATTGAAGCTTTGAGTCTGATATATACATTAAAAAGCAAAAAAGAAAACCAGGGAACTCATCACCATGCCATTCCTTAGGTCTTAGGCTCCCTATCTGTTCTACATTTTTCTCTCCATCTTTCAGAGTCTCCTTACATTTGCTTTATATATATAACGTCTAGGGATTTTAGTTGTACTTAGTGGGAGGATAGGAAAAAGTACATCTATCCCACCTTCCCAGAAATAGAAGTCACCCTACCTATTTAAAAAACCATGCAATCTCTACAAACGAAAGGCAAACTAATATATACCCTTTGTAAACATTGTCAAATTTTGACTTCTTTACCTTACTTCATTCTGTGAGAAACTGTCTAATCCAAAAGCCCATTATCTAGGTGATCATACTTGATACTGTGTGACTCATGTCACCTCTCTTATGTCATGTCAACCCTTAGTGGGCAATGGTACAAGTGATGGTTGTGACCTAAGGTCAGTGAATCCTCAGGCCTTCAAGAAATGAGTGTAAGCTAGAGATGGAAAAGAAAGGAGAAAAGTGAAGAAAATGAAGGATTTGGGGGAGGGGAAGTCCAGTAGCAGTAGAAAGGAGAAAGAATACCATAAAATGGGGTAAGGGTCTTGACCAGCCAAAATTCATGTCCAAGCTGAACCATGAGAGCAAGACAGAAGTACAGTAGTAGGTGTAATGAAAGCAAACCTTGTGTAGTGCCTAAATGCTTTCAGAAAGTGTCATAGCTGCTTTAAGTATATTAACTCATGTAATCCAAATGGGTTAGGTTCTGTTATTAAGCCCATTTATAGTTGGGGATACCAAGGTACTGGCTGGTCAATATCACATAGGCTGGGATTTTTAGTCTTAGGCATTGTATTTGTTTGAGCTCTATGGTACTGCCAATCATTCAATCCATCTTTTTTTTTTTTTAACATTAAAGACAGAGTTTTAATATGATTTCATCTAATAGCCTCAAAGCATATGCTATCTTCTAAAGGCAGGGAAAGAAAAACAATTCATTAGAGAAGAGAGATTGCAGAAATAGAGGAAACATGAGCGGGAAAGACCATCTAGCTGTGTGTGTTCCATTCCCAGTGAGTCCTCTCTTACTCTAGTTCCCACCTGAAGATCCCTATGAATTCCTTTTAGATTCTTATGACAAAGTATACTTTACTAGTTTAGATGATTTCTTTCTCTTGACACAAAGAGAATCATAAATTAAAAGAAATAAGACATTTTACAAGCAGTAGTGAAACATTCTTTCCAGAATACCTACCTGTTTAGGGTAGGATATATTATATACCAGAGAATAGTAATGAGAAAGAATTGTTTCCTTAATTTCTCTTTCTGATCTTTTGTTGTTAGTGCATGAAGATGCAAGAGATTTCTGTGTATTAATTTTCTTTCTGGTAACTTTACTGAATTCATTGATGAACTCTAAGTTTTCTGGTAGCATCTTTAGGATTTCCTACATATAGTATCATGAGACAGTTTTACTTCTTCTTTTACAATTTGGATTCCTTTTATTTCTTTTTCTTCTCTGATTGCTGTGACTAGGACTTTCAAAACTATGTTGAATAAGAGTGGTGAAAGTGGACATCTTTGTTTTTTTCCTGATCTTAGCAGAAGTGCTTTCAGCCTTTTCACCACTGAGAATGTTAGCTGTGGGTTTGTCATATATGGCCTTTCTTATGTTGAGGGAGGTTCTCATTTACCATCACATCAAAAAGAATAAAATGGAGGCAAAAGACCTGTACTCTGAAAACTATAAGACACTGTTGAAAGAAATCAAAGATGACACAAACAGATAGAAGACATAGCATGCTCTTGGGTCAGAAGAATCAATATTGTCAAAATGAATATAATATCCAAGGCAATCTACAGCTTCAGTGCAATCCCTATCAAATTACCAACGGTTTTCTTCACAAAACTAGCACAAAAAAATTTAAGTTTGTATAGAAACACAAAAGATCCCGAATAATCAGATCCTGAGAAAGAGAAACATAGCTGGAGGAATCAGGCCCCCTGACCTCAGACTTAACTACAAAGCTACGGTAATCAAAACTGTATTGTTGGAGTTCCCGTCGTGGCGCAGTGGTTAACGAATCCGACTAGGAACCATGAGGTTGCGGGTTCGGTCCCTGCCCTTGCTCAGTGGGTTAACAATCCGGCGTTGCCGTTAGCTGTGGTGTAGGTTGCAGAGGCGGCTCGGATCCCACGTTGCTGTGGCTCTGGCGTAGGCCGGTGGCTACAGCTCCGGTTCAACCCCCCTAGCCTGGGAACCTCCATATGCCGCGGGAGCGGCCCAAGAAATAGCAACAACAACAACAAAAAGACAAAAGACAAAAAAGACAAAAAAAAACTGTATTGTATTGGCACAAAAACAGAAATATGGATCAATGGAACAGGGTAGAAAGCCCAGAGATAAACCCACAAACCTATGGTCAACTAATCTATGACAAGGAAGGCAAGAATATATAATGGAAGAAAGATAATATCTTTAATAAGTGGTTTGGGAAAATTGGATAACTACATGTAAAAGAACAAAATCAGAATACTTTCTAACGCTATACACAAAAATGAACTCAAAATGGATTAAAGACCTACATGTAAGGTGTATAATATAAAACTCCTAGAGGGAAACATGGGCAGAACACTTTGACATAAATTGCAGCAATATGTTATTGATCCACCTCCTAGAATAATAAAAATTAAAAAAAAAAAAAAACAAATGGGACCTAATTAAACTTAAAAGCTTTTGTACACTAAAAGAGACCCACAGAATGGGAGAAAATCTTGGCAAACGAAGTAACAAGGGATTGATCTCAATCTCAAAAACATACAAATATCTCAAGCAGCTTTATGTCAAAAAACATACAACCCAGTCAAAAAATGTTTGGAAGATGTAAATAAACATTTCTCCAAAGAAGATAGACAGCTGGCCAAAAAGCACATGTGAAGATACTCAACATCACTAATTATTAGAGAAATGCAAAATCAAAAGTACAATGAGTTGTCACCTCATACCAGTCAGAATGGCCATCATCAAAAAGTCTACAAACAATAAATGCTGGAGAGGGTGTGGATAAAAAGGAACTATCCTTCACTGTTGGGAAGAATGTAAACGGGTGCAACCACTGTGCAGAACAGTATGGAGGTTCCTTTAAAAACTATGTATAGAAGTAGTATGATCATATGATTCAGCAATCCCACTCCTGAGCATCTATCCAGAGACAGCTATAATTTGAAAAAAAGATACATGGGTCTTCATTGCAGCACTATTAACAATAGCCAAGACATGGAAGCCACATAAATGCCCATCAACAGAGGAGTAGATAAATAAGTTGTGGTACATATATACAGTGAGCTACTACTTAAGTGAAAAAAAAAAAAAAGAAAGAGTCAAATAATGTCATTTTCAGCAATATGGATGCAACTAGAGATTCTCATAATAAGTGAAGTCAGAAAGAGAAAGACAAATACCATATGACATCCCTTATAGATGGAATCTAAAATAATGATACAGAATAACTTATTTATTAAACAGAAATAAACACACCAATTTTGAAATAAAACTTATGGTTATCATAGGGAAACTTGGAGGAGAGGGATAAATTTGGAGGATGGGAATAATATATATACACTACTGTATATAAAACAGATAATTAACAAGGCATTTCTGTATAGCACAAAGAAATTTATTCAATAGTCTGTAATAATCTATACAAGAAAAAATACTGGTATATGTATATGTATAATGAATTCACTTTGCTGTACACCTGAAACTAATACAACATTGTAAGTCAACTATATTCCAATAATTTTTTTTAAAAAAAAAGCATGAGAAGGAAAAAAAAGAGAAGGTGATCATGTTACAATTAAAGGATATAAAGTAACTGAATATCTAGACCAAAGAAATCTTATGAAAAGCTTGCTTTAAGCATGGCAAATTCTATTTAGATCCTAAAATTTGATGCCCCTAAAGGGTGTATGTACTTGGCATTCATAAGTGATCAAAGATATAAAACCATTTTATTTTTCTTTATTCTCATACTCTCTTCTTTGTAAGAACCAGAAGTGAATGCTTACTTAGCTCAAAAGACTTTGCTAAATTTGCTAAATAAACTAGATAACGATTTTTCATTTAAAAGAATCTAAAATAATGAGTGAATTTAATCAAGCATTGGTTTTTTTCTTTCCTCAAAATACATAGAAGGTCACTTTTCACATTATTTGGCAAACACTTAACTGCATTTAAGATGTAAATTAACAATATCAGTCTTTTTCCACAGAACACGTCCGGATAATATATAACAACCCAAAGAAATTAGGTAAGTATACAGAATTATTGGTTAGCAAACTCAGATTCTGGCTTGGATAGTTTTTTTTTTCTCTCTGCAGAAACATTTCTAAAAGTAAAACTATATTGCTGAATTTCAACACTTTTGCTCTCAAAATTTTCAAAATAATGAGGCGAAGATGAATGATTATTTCTAACTAAAATGAAACAAAGAATGAAATTTTGTATATTTTCAGTGAGAAATTACTTGCTCAAGTCTAGAATATTACAAGTCTGTGTGATTGGTGACTTCTCCATTTAGACAAATTGGCTTGAGTAGCTAAGTTATATAATCAGTAGCTTTCTTGTTGAGTCCAAAATAAGGACAGTGAGATGAATAAAATATATATTGACATTATGCTAAGATGACATCACCATTTCTTTCACAATGTGAAAGTCCTGTCACTCAAAATGAAACATTCATCTTCATTTGCTAAAATCCTGTGAATCTACTCCAGCACTTAGTTTGACCTTGTTACCAATATAATAACAGTTCAATGACTAGGATTTCCCTGAATGTAAATCTTGTTTATCTTTATGTCCAGTCTTTTTCCAAGTTCCTTGGCCGATAATCCCTGAAGAAACTCTTCTAATTGATGCATAATTAAGTAGCTATTATAATTCATTTAAACAACTTATAGTCAATTTCCAATTACCAAGGAGCTTCAATTGTCTTCTGGGACAATTTGCATACATGTACTTTGAGCCATTATTTTTTAATGCCAAGTTGGAAGAGGGTTGGGAAAGGCCCACTCTATGGGGAGAAAGTTTCTTCTTTCTTTGTTTCTTAATATTGACACAATTTAGAATCATGGGATTTATGGTGATAATAAAGCGTGGTACAAAATTTAGCTAGTTTTTTTGTTTTTTTTTTTTTGCTATTTTGCAGTTCTTCATAGACAATGCACTATATTCTTCTTTTCTCACTCTGGGGTGCCTGCTGCCATCACCCTGACCCATTATGCCACTGACTGATTCTTCCACTATGGTTATTATTTTAATGTCACTTTGGTTTCTTTATGCAAACTCTCCATATATTAGCATGCTATTCATATGTAACTCTATCAGCCAGAACTCTGCCAGGACAAGTGGAGTCACTTTATACATTTGGGCATGAAGAATTTAATACAGAATTAGGGGCTTATGCAACATAGGAAGAATTGAGGAAGTCAGAGAAGTCACCAGAGAGATCAGGAGACCTGGCCTGAAGGTCAGAGAGAGAGCTGTGATGATAGCAGCCAGAAAACCAGAATGTGGGTGGAGCCCAAGCTCTAGGGAAAGTCCACAAAGATTCCTATGAATATCAAGTGAGGGCTGATGGAGTGATCTGTGGACCCTCACAAGGACAGTCTGGTCTAATAAAGCCTCTGTGTCTAGTCTACACAGCCTGCTGAACATATTGGCTCTACTTATTTCTGTTTCAACTTATTTCTGTTTCAACTCATCCAAATTCTTTTTGTTGATAAACTGAGCCCCTCATGGGAAAACGGATTCTGGCAAACATAGTTTGCAGCCTTAAATCAGCAGGGTGGGTGGTAACTGGTTGACAGCAGGCCTAGCACAATTATTTAAATATATTATATTTAAGCTATTGTCATAACTGCTTTCAGTTGTTATTCCCTAATGTATTTGGTAAAACATTTTTAGATAGTGTGACTAAGAAAAAAATTCTTGTAGAGTTTAAATCCAGTTTTACTTGGGTCTCTAGGTTCAAGGACTTGCTGTTGGATTCACAGTTTTTAAGCACTTGTTTAAAATTTAATGTATAATAATAAAAAACTTTCTTTTCCTCTTCACCATTATTTCTTTTTAATTTTTTAATTAATGTATAGATGATTCACAGTGTTATGCCGATTTCTGCTGTACAGCAAAGTGACCTAGTCATACATATATATATGTATACATTTCTTATATTACCTTCCATCATGGTCTATCACAAGAGATTGGATATATTTCCCTGTATTACACAGTAGGACCTTGTTGTTTATCCATTCTAAATGTAGTATTTTGCATCTACTAACCCCAAACTCCCAGTCCATCCCACTCCCTCCCTCCTCCCTTTTGGCAACCACACATCTGTTCACACTTATCTCTCTCTCTCTTTTTTTTTTTGTCTTTTGTTTTTTTAGGGCTTCATTCATGGCATATGGAGGGTCCCAGGCTAGAGGTCTAATCAGAGCTATAGCTGTTGGCCTATGCCAAAGCCACAGCAATGCCAGATCTGGGCCATGTCTGTGACCTACACTACAGCTCACAGCAATGCCAGATCCTTAACCCACTGAGTGAAGCCAGGGATTGGACCCACAACCTCATGGTTCCTAGTCAGATTCGTTAACCACTGAGCCATAACGGGAACCCCTGTATACCCTTATCTCTTAACTCTTATCTCTCTCCCACTTTTACCTGAATCTCATCTATCCTTTAACTACCTTAGACATAAAATATTCACAACTTGGCATGCTTTACTTTATATGGTTTTCTGTATTCAAATAGAGGAATTACAGGTTTAAATATAATACATAATATATAAATGTACATATATATGAATCTTACATATTTTCTATTTGTTTCATTAAAATGTAATTATTTTATATCACAGTTCTCTGCATCTTCCTTTCCTTCCTTAACCCTGAAACCAAGTCAGCTTTCCCCCACCCCCCATGGCTCCACCCACAGCATATGGAAATTTCCAGGCTGGGGATTGAATCCAAGCTTCAACTGCAAACTTTATTGCAGCTATGGCAATGCCAGATCTATTAACCCATTACGCCAGGCTGGGGATCAAACCTGTGCCTCCACAGTGACCTGAGCCACTGAAGTTGGATTCTACTTTTTTTGCCTTTTTAAAAAAATTATTTATTTATTTATGTATTTATGTATTTATTTATTTATTTATTTAAGGGCCATACCTGTGGCATATGGAAGTTCTCAGGCTAGGGGTCGAATTGGAGCTGCAGCTGCTGGCCTACACCACAGCCACAGCAACATGAGATCCGAGCTGCGTCTGCAACCTACACCACAGCTCATGGCAACACCAGATCCCTAACCCACTAAGCAAGGCCAGGGATCAAACCTGCATCCTCATGTATACTAGTTGGGTTTGTGACCTGCTTAGACACAATGGGAACTCCTTCCAGCCTACTTTTAATAATTTTGCTAAATCTTCAAGGCATATTACCATCATTTATTGTATTGTCTCCCTTCTATTTACCGTTTGTGCTGTTTCTAGTCAAGTATATAATTTCAGTGCTCACCACTAGCACTCAGGCCAATGACTCTTCAGGGACTTTGTTACTTAAAAAACATTCTTTGGTAGATTCCCTGGGAATAATGTTCCCTGAATCTTGCATGTTGATAATAGTTAGATTGTGTCTTTAATATTGCAGATTATTTTGTCTGAATACAAAATGCTTGGCTTACATCATCTTTCTCTGAGTTTCTTAAGTATATTATTTTGTCTTAGAGCATAAAACATCACTGTTGAAATGCCTGACATCAATATATATTTTTTTCTCTCTTGAAAGTAACCTGATATTTTTGCTATTATGACCAGAAGACTTAACCTCATTTAATTCTGGGAAAGTAACAAGGAGAAATAGGTTGGTTAAGTATTCCAGACCACACTAGTGAGAGAGGAGGCAGTTGGTTCCTGGTCCAAGAAACTCAGGCACACAATCTCAACACATCAATTTTACTTCTCTACATAGCATTTTCTCCAGGGTCTTAACTTTTGTCTGCCGTTCATTCAGGCAATTCCTAAACTTCACCTCAACTGTGACAAGATCAAGCTGAATCTCACAAGGTCACATTTATTTTCCTACTTATTAGTATTTTTTCCATTTCCATTTCATTTCATTTCAGGATAGTTTACTACAGTGTCAATACCATGATCTCCATTATAATTGTGAAACCTGGGCTCTGGGCCCTTGGATAAGCTCTATCTCTGTCTGTGGCTTTTGTAATTGTCAGAACCTGGGCGATTTGCACCTTTTTTCTCCTTATCTACCTATATTTTAAACAGTCTTACCCTCATACTGATTTAATGCTTCTATTTTTACTACTGTAATATATGTAATATTTTTAAACATATCTGCCCATATAAACAGATAAAATTTCTAACCGGAACATATCATGCTTTTATTTACAAACTAATTCTCTTCTATAATACAAACAAATATACAAATGAATACAGATTTAGAGTGAGAATGACCCAAACTGTCACAGGTATTACTTGATAATAAAAAATGAATAAAAGTTAAAATGCATTGATTTATTATCCGGGGTTGTTGAACTGTTCCTGGCATCAAAATAATGAGTTAACATGGCAGACACATAAGCCTTTAGTATCCTACACAGACAGTTTTATGAACTGTTCCTGGACTCATTGAAGGCTTAAATATTCCTATTCTATTACTAATTTGTTCTCCTTATCTGAGAAAAGTTCTCCCGCATCCTTTCTGTGCCTAAGATTTTATACCCCATTCACCTCTCAAATCCAAGCTCAAGTTTGAGCGGCTTCATGGTAACTTCTCTTTTCCCCAGTTAATCCCAGCCACAGAGATCCTGCTCTCCCCTTAAGTACATAATACTTTTAATTTGCTTTCAACAAATTAAACTTTTGGTATTATACTTATATATCAAACGTATTTGCATCTCTGGGTATGTTAGCGCCTTTCCTCCACCTAGATATCAGCTATTTTAAAGAACAGAAACTAGACAGCATTCTTTGTTATTATACTACAACTAGGTGCCCAAAGAAATGTGTTTGTTAAATAGAAAGAAAAAACTTAAGTTCAGGGCTGAAATTCAAATATTTCTCTGTCACGTAAGCATACAAATTTTTAAAATACATTAAGATCTCCATTCTAGTTGATAAATAGCCACTGCCCCACCTCCCACCCCTAAATCCCAATTTCTCTATCAGTCTCCCCTAAATCCACCTGTTAAAAGTTGAATGTTACACGCAGAAGGGGACTGACAGCTCCCTGTCTCAGCTTTATGGCCACTGACTTTTCTATCACTATTGTCATGTAATTTGATTCTACATATATTTTAATCTCCATTGATGTATCTATAATTTGGAGACTGGCATATGCACACTGTGGTATGTGGAATGGATGGTCAATGGGACCTGCTCTATTGCAAGGGGAACTCTACTCAATATTCTGTGACAAGCTATATGGGAAAAGAATCTGAAAAACAATGGATGTGTGTATATGTTTAACTGATTCAATTTGCTGTATGGTAGAAATTATCACATTATAAATCAACTATACTTCAATAACTTTTAAAAAATGAAAAAATACCCACAATTTAATTGTATTTATTTCTAAATTATCCCTTCCTTTCCTCTTCATTCTTTACTTCGTTCCTGGTTTTCAAGCTGAGATTATTTTCCTCACGACTTAATAACTCACTCTAGTACTTTATCTATTTAAGGCTCCGAACAATGAAAAGTTTCACTTCCTTGTGAGTATTCTATGATTGTTATATGTTTTAAGGAAAACATATTAGAAAGTTAAATCTTAACCAGACTCTTCACAAGAAACCGCATTTTTAACCATTGAAATAAGGAGCAGAATGTAGTCCATGTGATGGACTGATATAAATTAAGGTAGAAATTTAAAAAAGTGCTCTTTGTCCTTTGTCCTAATTAAATGCCCCCCCCAAAAATATGAATATTTGTGTATATATACATATGTGTATACAAATATATACACATGTACACTCACATATGTATTATAAATTTATATGTAATTTTTTTCCATTTCCTGCAAGTTCCCTTTTTTTTCTGACTTTAAACTTTACTGCAGCTATGAACACAGAATGAACATCCAAAATGAACACTGACACACCCTTAATTCATCAAAGCAAAGCTAACAAAAATCTTCATTTTGTTAACTTACTATACTAAAGGTTTAGAGATGAAATTACAAGGCCAAGATGGGAAATATAAAACAGGATCATAGATATGCTCTGAGAATCACTACTAAAGATTCCCTCCTTGTATTAATACCCTGCTCCTCCCATGAATAGATAAGAGTCTATTTCCCCTCCCTTTAAATATTAACTCAACACGTAATGTGCTCTGACAAATAAAACGGATTGGAGATGACACGGTGTCAATTCTGGGCTGAGCTTTTAAGAGATTTTTAGCTTTCACTTTCTTGGAACTCAGCTACCATGTTGTCAGAAAATCCAAACTATCCTGTTGCAAAGTGATTCACTGGAGGGTGAATCACCACAGGGAAAGAGAGGCTATCTGAAGGGAATCAGAGGAGCTGCAGCCTGGGAAGCACCAAAGCCCTGGGTATATTTGAGATCTTTCTGACCTTCAGAGCCGTGCATCTCCCAGATGAGTGCAGCTGCACAGATAATCCCAGGACACCAGAAGCAGAAGACCTCCGCAACCACCTGAAAGAAATTTAAGAAATGATAACTCTCGTGTTAAACTACTACATTTTGGAGACATCTGTTATGCAAAAATAGAGACCCTCAATGATCTTTGATATTATTTCTGATAAAATCAGTTTTCTACATCCCTTCATAGGGAGTCACCTGTTTGATTTCATCTATGCTTCACCTTCCCTCCACCAGGATGGAAAACCCAGTTTAATTTCTATGAAAGGAATGAATCCTCTTGACTCTGAACTTACTCTTAGGAGCCTAGATTCTTAACTCATTATGTTTTTTGTCTTTTTCTTTAATTTGTGAGTTTTAAATTTTTTTTTTCTATTGTGGCTAAACACATATAACACAAAAAGATTTACCATCTTAACCATTTTAAAGTGTGCAATTTAGTAACAGGTAGAACACTCACAGTTGAGTGCAAGAATCACTACTACCCAGTTCCAGAACAGTTTCATTGCCCTAAAAGAAACATTTCCTCCCAGCCCCAGCAATGGTTAATTTTCCTTCTCTTACCCTATTTGCCTATTCTAGATATTTTATGTAAATAGAATCGTATAATAGGTAGCCTTTTGTGTCTGGCTTCTTTCATTTATCATAATATTTTTAAGGTTCATCCATCCAATTCATTTTTTTTACATAAAGAAACAAAGAAAGAACCCTTCCTCTGTAGAAGCCCCAACCTTCCCAAGGAGGATGAAAAATTTAAGTGTTTCAATTTCTCCGAGTTAAGATCAAGACATTACTTTGTCCTAATAACTAAAAGGTCTTTTTTTTTTTTTTTTTAGGTCTGTGCCCGCTGCATATGGAAGTTCCCAGGCTAGGGGTCCAATCAGAGCTGCAGCTGCCAGCCTACATCACAGCCATAGCAACACAGGATCAGAACCTATCTGCAACCCATACCACAGCTCACAGCAAAGCCAGATCCTTAACCCACTGAGCAGGGCCTGGGATCTAACTCGCATCTTCAGGATACTGGTTGGGTTCCTTTTCACTGAGCCACAATGGAAACTCCTAAAAATTCTTTTGGAGTTGTTTTTTTCTTTCCCAAAAAACAAAGCAGATTTCTTGCAAAAAGTAAATTCTATAGTCACTTGTAAAAATATCAGGCAGCATTAGTTTAGGCAGATGGTCTTCAATATTTATGTACACTGCCAGGGATTCCTACAGTGATGGTGATTTTTGTGTCAACTTGACTGGAACACAGGGTGTTAGATGTTGGTCAAACACTATTCTGAGTATGTCTGTGTGGGTGATTCTGTATGAGATTACCATTTGAATCTGTAGACTGAGATGGCCCTCTTGAACATGGGTGGGCCCTATCCAATCAATGGAAGGTCTGAATAGAACAAAAGACTGAGTAAGAATGAACTTTGATTGCCCAACTGATAGGGCTGGGGCATCAGTCTTCTCTTGCCCTTGGACTAGAACTTATACCACCAGCTTTCCTGATTCTCAGGCCTTTGGACTCAGACTGGAACTATACCTCTGACTCTCCTGAATCTCAAGCTTGTCTACTTCAGATCTAGAGACTTTTGTAATCATGTAAGCAAATCCCACATATAAATTCCAGAATATACATATTCTGTTTCTCTGGAGAACCCTAATACACTTGCCTTTTTCACTGTTTGTTTTTTTTTCTGTTTTGTTTTGTTTTTAGCAAATGTACTACATAGGTGGTCAGAATATATCTGCTTTAGCAAGAGACCCTGTTTATTCATATCTCAAGGGAAAACCTTCTACTAAAAGTTTTTACTACCTTCAGCTTACACAATGACTTTGGGACAAAAGGTTAATACAACTAGTATTAAGTAGAGCAAGATGCTATTTTCCTCTCTTTTACCCAATATTCCCACCCAACATAAAATAGTTAAAAAAAAAAAGAAAAAAAGGAAAAATTGCTTTAAAAGCATTGTCTTTAATATTTGTCATTAGTATGGCATTACTTAAAACTTGTGTCTAATTTATCACTAAAATTAGGTTTGTCTTAATGTCTCTAGAAGACTATAGATTGGACGTTTGAGAGTTCAGTTTTCTGAAGTTATCAAGGAGACCACATGAGAAAAGAAAATCAAAATGTAAACGTTGATGCAAAATAAAAATGCCCTGTGTCAAAAGAGAAGAGAGGTGTTGTACTCTCCTGGTAGCTCTCAGTCTATCCCCCTGAAGCAGCCTGTGTGGGCTCATTTCTGAATTTTCAGGCAAAGGTCCTATAATAGAAGAGCAGTCCAAATCAGATCAACTGGGGATTTTAAAAGTCAAAGTGACAGCAGTATTAAATGCCAATGGCTTCAGTAGTGAGACAAAAATCTCTCAACCCTGGTCCGTGTTTTTGCTTTCAGCGGTTAAGGGCACACATAGAACCCTTGTCTGTAAATTAGCAGGCATATACCAGGTATTAGTGACCACAAGCCAGACATCAGTGGTCTCCAAAAGCCAACACTGGCAACTTCCTCAGCCTGGCCTAGGTAGCTACCCAGATCAAGAAAGCAGAAATATTTTGGAGAGCACATTGATTTCCAGAGGAGTAGCTTGTAAACAGTAGTGGAGGTAGGCTTTGAAAGGGCAGTTTGGGGGCAGCCAAGTCAAAAGTGTTAATTTGTGACTGTTTTGGTAATATCCTTTATGTCCCCAGGTAAGGGTGGCCTGATTATATTCACAACAATGTCCTGACCTCGTCTCTGCATCTTCTTCAGTACTGTTTAAAATTCAATGCAATCTGACTTATACAGCAAACTGTTATTTTCAGAAATGAGGCAGAATAACCAGAATCCTTTTAACTGTATATTTCTTGCATGTAAACTTGTTTTCAAATCATATCTGGTGATTTAAATTAAGTCCACTCCTTACTTTGTAAAAATGGACTTTCAATGAAAAATTCAAGCACTGGCCTGTATATAGAAATTTTTGAAATATAAATTAATTTTGAATAATGCAAACTCACACTATACTACTTAAGGTGAAGCTCTTCCATTTAAATTTCATGAGAGATTAAGGCAGCTGAAAAAGAAATGTGGATGGACTAAAAGTAACAGTTTGCATTTAGATACTGGAAAACAGTAAGAGAAATGATTTCATGTTCTCTTCATTTGCATATATATGTGAGGAAAAATTGAGGCATAAAGATCAAGAACCTGAACTCTAAAGTGGCATTTTAACAAAACAATCTAGTGACAAACATTTTTTTCATGGATCAACCGATTTTCTCCTTCCAGTATTTCTAGATAAAATCCAACAAACCTTATTTTCCCACTTCTTGCAATTTGGGGAGGAGAAAGGCTGTTCTGGAAAACACCTTTAAGCCATCAACTACATATTAGCTAGAAAATGAAATCATCATCCCTTTTCCACATCAAGTTCAATTATGCCTCAATTTTACAAGTAATATGTAGTGACATATACATTTCTCTGTAATGTAAGTCCAACTTTGGACATTTAAAGAATTATACAATATGGTGACTTTAAAAGCATAAATTTATAGGTTGAGCGTTAACTTATTTAAGAATGCAAACAAAGTATAGTCAGCTGATACTGCTAATTTATTATCTGAGGTGTCAGTTAATAGTTCTTTTGTTTTAAATATTTCGGAATTGTACACTCTTAGAGCTCTAAGATAATCTCTCAATAATTTCTAATATCTTTTCCTTCACCATTCCTCCACTACCTCAGTTTTGCCACATCTGTCAAAAGGTGAGAACGTCAGAAAAACAGGTTACTTTCGGTTGCACCACTGCAAAAAAAATTTTTTTTTAAATTCTTTTTAACGGTGATTGTGAGATTGCATTAAATATCAATCTAAAAAGTTTCCCATACATGAGATGGTTATTTCCTAATGGATTTATACAATCCTGTCCCTAGCGGTATTATCCCCTCATTTAAAAATATAACACACTGTACAAAAAAATTGGTGTTCTTTTTCTTAAACAACTACTCCATAGACCTTCCATGACAATGTGTTATGTTCTAGACACTGTTAAATATCAATACAGCCTCCTAACAAAAGGAAAGAACATGTATAATCTTAGAAGATGTGTGTGGGGTCATGTACTCTATTCTCAGACAGACATAATTTTAAGTCTTTTAAGGTGTCAAAACACACCAGCTAACATGCCATTTTACCCAATTATCTTCTCTACTTAAAATATGATTTGAACCAAATTGATCAAATTTAGATGATGCAAACCTAAAAAAAATACCCACAATGAAATTAAATGAAACAAAAGAATATTTAGATTATTTCCATTACAGCCTTAAACACTCATTAAAAGTCAATAAATAGATTTAGGGAATAATTATTTTAAAAGAGAAATTACAGTTAGTTTCTTGAATTCAAAAATTTGTGTTTATAATTCTTCATATATTTTAGTGTTCTAGTCTCATTGCATGTAAGTTACATGTCCTATTATCCACACACTCCAATTTAAGTTAATCTCTAGTTTCAAGACTCTTCCTGAAACATCGCCACACTACCTAGCAACATTACCATAGTGGTCTATACCCATCTGAGAGCAAATGGTTATCATCTCTTTTGGACACAGTGGGAAAACAAACAAAACAGGACATATCTATATTATGATAAACTCTGACCCATCCACATGTAGATCAGCCAAGTCACACAGCATAAATCAGCAAATGTGTATTGTTTCCAATTTCTTAATATGTCAGGAATGCCAACATATACAGAGGGTGTATAAAAATTAAGGAGAGAATATTCAAATATGTGTTAATCTTGTAATCAAAAGCCTATACGAACACCATAAGAACTTTTTAATCAGTCCTTTGTAAAAGAATAGTTGATTGATAGGCAGATGTATTGTCAGGTTTCTCCAGAGGAACAGAACCAACCAATGTTGTGTGTTTGTGTATTTGTGTACATAGTGTGTGTGTGTACATATCTGTCTGTCTGTCTGTCTGTCTGTCTGTCTGTCTATCTATCTATCTATCTATCTGAGAGAGGACTGGAAATCCCAAGATCTGCTGTTTGCAAGCTGGAGAACCAGGAAAGCCAGTGGTGTAATTCAGTCTGGGTCTAAAGAACCCAAGAACCAGGACCTGATGTCCAAGAGCAAGAGAAGATGGATGTCCTAGCTTAAATCAAAGTGAATTCACCTTTGTTCTCCTCGTTCTATTTAGGTCCCCAGTGGATTGAGCCCATGAACACTGAAGAAAGCAATCTGCTTTACTCAGACTGCCAATTCAAATGCTACAGACACATCCAAAAATAATGTTTTGTCAACTACCTGGACATCCCTTAGCCCAGTCAAGTTGACATGCAAATTTAAACATTACAGAAGGTTATCATTTACTTACAAATAGGCTACTGAGAACTCTCAGGCTGCTGAATGTTCCTATATGATTATATTCTAAGCGAAACTATAGAATATGACAAGGGTCTATTTTTTCACCACAGATGAAGCTCATCAATTCTTTTGTTAATCACTCCTTCAATTAAGGATGACGCTAGAGTGTTCCTTGAAGCAATCTGGGGAAGAATGAATGAGGTTCTTCCAAGGACCATCTCACCAGTGGGGTGAGCCAATTTTATTCAGTCACCAGAGTCACTTTTACTTTCTAGTGTATAGTCTTAAAGATGGTTGCCATTAATTCCTTTCCTCCTTGACACACATGCTCTTCTCCCCATCAAAAAGCAGACTCTACATTCCCTCCCCTTGAATTCATGCTAGACTTATAATTTGACTTTGTTTGCAGACTGTAGCAGAAATGATGCAGTGCCACTTCCAGATCTGGTTTTTAAAGGGCCTGGGAGGTTCTGTTATCTTTCTAGAAAAGCCAACCATTACACTGCAAAGAAAATTGTGCTGTTTTACTGAATGAGAGAACAGATTAAACAACAGCAACAACAAAAACAACAACAAAAACAACAGCTCTTTCCTCTCCCAAGTGGAGAGGAAAGAGCTGCCAATCTTGTCAGTAAAGCTTTGTTAGGCTTTTTGGTACAGCCATAGGGTAAATGTAGGTGACTACATTCTTCCATTCCATGTCACATGGAATGGAAGAACCTCCCTGAATTTCAGACAATAAAATCTTGAGAAATAATATTTTTTTAAGCCAGTAAGTTTTAGGGTGATGTTTTACATAGCAAGTAATAACTGAAACGATTATCTATGGCAGAGAAGCCAATAGTTATGATAATGGTATTCCAAGATTTATCTCTACCTAAAAGGTAGGCTTTTAGTTAGGAAATGAGTAAGGACAAGGAATTTGAGAACATAAAACACACATACCAAGGCTAGATATGGACACCACAAACAATGGTAAGTGCAAGTTAAAGTAACAGCCTTTTATGCTAATATAATCAAATAGATTTCTCTAAGAGTTGAATTAATTTATCCATCCCCCCTTTCTGTCCATGCCCCTGCAGATTTACCCAACATCTTCAAGCTTTTCAAAAAGTCCCGTCTCAAAGAAACTATTCAAATGTTTCTCTCTAACGCCATAGTTCAAAAACATCTCCTACCCATGACTTTCTGAGGGCTATAGCCATTCACAATCTTGAAAAATTCTCTCCAACTAAAAGATGTGGTTGGGATTCTCTTGGAATTCCATTTTTGGCAAAAGTGCAGAAGGGTGTATATTCACTGAACTAATCTTATCTCCCTGAAGCATATTGTTCTTTAGGTGCTACTATCAAAATATCTTATAGACAACAGAAAATACTTCAAAAGTAGGCAAGATTTGTAAGCATTACTTGAATTCGCAAGAGTCTATCAAAGATCTGACTATTGTTACATACTTCTATTTTTTCTCATGTTCCTATGTATAAAACAAACCTCTTTAACCTGGGTAACATATTTCTTCCACCTACCTTACATCTTGTCTACTGTACCATGGTTTTTCAACAGCCACTCTAAAATAGAAATAATAGCAACAGCAATAAATACCATAAAAGGATCTGGAAGAACTTGGAGCAGGGTCCGGCCATGAAGCCTAGATGCTCGGGCTTTGCTAAGACAGAGGATGGACCAAGAGAAGCAACAATCCTCACTCTGCCACCACAATAAACTTAGTACAGAGTATCAAGCAACATTACTTACTACTGCTTAGAAAGGCACAAAAATGTAAGTAGAAACACTTTTATGGAGAACATGTACTAAAAGCTATGAGATGAAAGAGAATGAGAATCACCCACCATACCAGATACCACACTAAATATAAGACTCAATATCCAGTCACTAGAGGAATTTGAAGTCTAGGTACATAGACTGTACATATCATTTGTGATGGTAGCAAGAACAAAATCTAATCACAACACAACAACTGACTAGATTGACTCAACTTCCTAGACTAACTTTGTTATGCCCACATCTGAGTTTAAATACAATTTTTTTCAGTCTACTTTTCTTCAGTACTTGATGTCTGGCATTCAATATAAAATTGCGAGACATATAAAAGAAGATAAAATTTTTGTTTCATTCTTTTGTCAGTGTGTTTTGAAGAGTACATGTTCTTAATTTCTACGAAATCCATCACTTTTTCATACATTTTTATCATTCCTTTGATTTATAAATAAGAAATATTTGCTACCTATGATGTTTAATTTTTTGTCTACTTTGCTAGGCCACAGTGCCCAGATATTTGGGCAAATATTAACCTGGATATTTCTATGAGGGTAGTTTTTTTTTTTTAATGCAATAAACATTTAAATAGGTAGACTATGAGTAAAGCAGATTATCCTCTCTAAGGTGGGGAGGCTTCACATATAGTTAGTTGAACAGCTTGAAGAGAAAAAATACTGACCTCCCAGAAGCAAGAGGGAATTCGGCTGGCAGACAGAATTGTTGTGTTTTTTTTTTTTTCCCCTGGTTTATAGATTTTATTTATTTATTTTTAGGTTTTTATTTTTTCTATTATAGTTGATTTACATTGTTCTGTCAATTAGCAGATGGCCTTTAGAATTCAACTACACTATTGACTCTTTCCTGAATCACAAGCCTGTTCTTTACTCTGCAGATTTTGGACTTGCCAGCCTCTGTAATCACGTGAGCCAATTCCTTAAAATAAAAAAAAAATCCCTCTTTCTATCACACTGTCTATCACACTATCATCTATCTTCATCATTATCTATCATGCCACCTATTGGTTTTGTTCCTCCAGAAAACCCTGACCACTATATTACCCCAATTTTCTTTGTTTCTTTTTTTCCCTTTATCAGTTCTTTTGAATTGAGTATATTTCATTATTTCCTTTTATCGCCATTATTGAATTATTTCCTTTTAGTGGTTACCTAAGGTTTATGATACTATTTTTTTTAAATCAGAGTATTTCTTTAAGTATTATAAAACATCATGTGTGGTATAAGGACTTTCTAGCCATTCTAACTCACCAGATCCTTAACCTGCTGTGCCACCAGGGAACTCACAAATTTCAGCACTCTTGAGTTCTGTCTGTAGAGCCAAATTTCTGTCTGGTATCATGTTCTTTCTGCTGGAAAAAATTTCCTTTAACATTTTCGGTAGTGGAGGTCTGCTGGCAATTCTCAGTTTTGTTTGTCTGAAAAAGGAGTTCCCATCATGACTCAGTGGTTAATGAATCCGACTAGGAACCATGAGGTTGCAGGTTCAATCCCTGGCCTTGCTCAGTGGGTTAGGGATCCGGCATTGCCATGAGCTGTGGTATAGGTCACAGACATGGCTCGGATCCCGTGTTGCTGTGTGGCTGTGGTATAGGCCGGCGGCTGCAGCTCTGATTGAACCCCTAGCCTGGGAACCTCCATGTGCCGTGGGTGTGGCCCTAGAAAAGACCAAAAAAAAAAAAAGAAAGAAAAAAAGAAAACATATTTCTTCAGATGTTTTGCTGGGCATGGGATTGTGGGTTGATAATTTTTTTTCAGTACTTTAAATAGATTGTTCCATTGTCCTGTTGTCTGCTGTAATCCTTGTCTTTTTTTTTTCTCTTTTGTTACCTTTATCCCTCTGGTTAACTTTAAGATTTTCTTTTTATCTTTGATTTTCGGCACTTTAAATATGATGTCTGTGTGGGTGTTGTTTTGATTTATCCTGTTTGGCATTGCCTGAGCTTCTTAGATTTGTGGTATCTTTTATTAACTTTGGAAAATTATTTACCATTAATTCAAATATTTCCTCTGTCCAGTTTTCCTTCTGAGATTCTAATTACCTGTACATTTGATAATGTTCAATAGTTCTTGGATATTCTCTTCTGGCTTGCTGTTACTTTGTGTTGCAGTTTGGGTGATTTCACGATTCTTTTCTCCTCTGTCTTAAGTTTATTGATTAAGTCCTTTGAAGGTTTTCTTAATCTCTAATAATATAATTTCCATTTTTGTCACTTTCACTTAATTTTGTATTACGGTTTCTATCTGATTTGATTATGCCTATTACTAAAGCACTTAAAATACCCATCACAGTTATTTTGAAATTCTGTGTTAGATAACTCTAGTATTTCTTGGAGTTTCTGTCATGGTGCCGTGGAAACGAATCCAACTAGGAACCATGAAGTTACAGGTTTGAACCCTGGCCTCGGTCAGTGGGTTAAGGATCTGGGGTTGTGTGAGCTGTGGTGTAGGCCACAGATGTGGCTCAAGCTGGCATTGATGTGGCTCTGGCATAGGCTGGCAGCTACAGTTCCAATTGGACCCCTAGCCTTGGAACATCCATATGCTTTGGGTATGGCCCTAAAAGGACAAACGACAAAAAAACAAACAAAATTCTAGTATTTCTTTCATAATTAATTATGGTTCTGTGATTGCTTTGTCTTTTGATTTTTTTTTTGTTGAGTCTTTGTTTCCCATGGAATTTTTTGTCAATAGCTAGGTATCTTACATTCAATCATGGTAATTCAAAAGTATTATGTTTAGAAATGAATAGATCTTTCTTCTGCTAAATCTTCTGTGTGGACAGGTGATTCATTTCTGTCAGAAGTCAAGCCAGGTTTGGGATTTGTTATTTCTGTGGTTACCTACAGGGCACCATGAGCTTCCAATCCCTCGAAGGTCACCTTGTGCATGTGGTAGGACTTGGTTTGCTGGAGTTCATCTAATGTCTGTTCCACCCTCAACTTTAAGTCCTCCTTTTGATCTGAGACTCACAGCACATTACTCTCCATACTCTTGCCTCTTTCCTACCAATAAAGCTTCTGTTACTTGTTAGTCAACATGTGCTGGTTTGTCAAACTCATGGTGAGGAGCTGGAGAGGGCAGCTTCTTTTAAGTCTGATTAAATCTTAGTCTTAGACACTGTGTCTCAGTGGTGGGAACTTCTCAGTAATCCTGTCCAACTACCAACCAAAGGCCTGAATCAGGCATATATTCCTGCTCTCTCAACAATAGGTAGAAGGATTTTCATGTTCATTTTTCCTAGCTGCAAAAGGTTCCACCGGTGGCCTAAGAGTAACAGCATTTGTTCCCTTCTTTCAGCTGTTTAGGACTTTTATTTCTATGAAAGACAAGAAAGACTGGTCCATATAGGGCTTTGAGCCTTTTTACAGAGTGGCTTTTGCCTCCTCTCTCAGGCCTGCTCTATGAGGGTCATTTTCTCAGTTCTTTCATCTTGCCCTCGATCTTTTATTGTGAGCAACCAGTGACATCCTGGGAGTGAGCATGAAATCCCCTTGTGTCTGTGGCCTCCAGAGTTTATATTATCTTGCTACTTCACACTTGACCTTGAGCATTTGTTACGCATTTTCACTGAGTCCTCCTTACTATTTTTCAGTGGATAGGTCAAGGCAGGTAAGAGCTTTCATCCCATCTCTTCTTAAAGGTATCTGTCTATGCCGAGATTATCAGTTAGTTGTTGCCCTGTAACCTTAGCTCTCTGATAGGTTCAACAGTTTGTGAATATTTTGCCCTGAATAGTTCCTGTTATTTTTGTGATGATGAGAACAATGATCTTTCCAGCTTTCTACATCCTAAGTGGAAACATGAAGTCAAAATATTTATATGATAAAAAAGCCTATTTACTCAGTATAGGACAGTAGTCATATACATCAGGGTACAGTCAGAAAAATAGAAACTACACTAAATGTTTAAGTAGATAATACATTATACATTGCAAGTAATATAAATATGTACCATTTAATATCTATTTGTAAAGAAAATCTTAGAGAATTTTGAAACAGATGTTAAGAGGCTTAAATAAAAACAAAAGAAAAAGGAAATCCTGAGGCAAGGCATACAGAGGAACTTCAAGAAGCAGCTCCACCCAACAGGGATAGAGGAAGGAAGAGGGGCCTGGGGTTCCCAGAACAGAGAAGTGTGGAGGTGAGGGCCTGGCTCTAGGGCTCAGCCATCTGGTAAGCTCACTGCCAGGCTGCTGCTGGTACCTCTAAGGGGTATGATACGCTGATTCTGGGATTGGCAGGGAAAAAAGACAAAGATTGGAACTAAGTGCTGTTGTTTATAGGAAGGGCCTTTACTGGAATGACTCCAGCAAGAAAAAAACAAACCAGAAGCAGTAATTTCTTCTCTTACCTCCTGCCTCCTGGCCTCTCTCCTGTGCACCCTACTGGCTTAATTGAACAGTCTCTGGCAAAGGGGAAATACAGTTTTCAGAGTCCCTACCTCAGCATCACAAAGCCTATAAACGGTTTGTTTGGAGCTGAAAGACAATAGCTTAATAACTATCCCAGTAGGATTCTTTTGTTTTAACAGGCTGAGGAATTGTAAGTAGAGCTTTAAAAGTGTTTTCAGTTTCATAAACTATGCTTCATTAAATACCAATATCTAAATTGTAAAAATTATTCATCTAAAGAAAGTTACTTTTGTAGAATTGGTTCATTTTCAAATTTCTATTATCAGAGAAACGATTGCCAGCTCCAAAGTCCCACAGCTAAATATTATTCTTATGGACAGAGCATTACTGACAGTGATGGAGGAGAGCACTTTTAATATTTCTTTGTTTTACCAAGTTTCAACTGAGCGGACAGTTGCATTAACTGAGTTTCCATTTAGCTGTTCAGAACATTTGCTACTCCAGAAAGTATTTCTTTTTGGAGTATATACTTAGTGAACTTATAAATTAAAAAAAAATAAAAAAAAAAGAAACTTGATCCCCCCAAAATGAGGGGCTGTGTTTGTTACATGTTTATTAAAATAGAGATCAGTGTCTATAAAAACAAAAAAGAGATGGTAAAGAAAAAACAAGGTCCCATTGTGGCTCAGTGGCTTGAGAACCTGATGTAGTATCCATGAAGATGCAGATTCAATCCCTGGCCTTGCTTAGTGGGTTAAACATCTGGCCTTGCTGTGGCCGTGGTGTAGGCCTCAGCTACAGCTCTGATTGGACTCCTAGCCCTGAAATTTCCATATGCTGCAGGAGTTCATCCCTTAAAAAAAAAAAGAGAGAGAGAGAGAAAGAAAGAAAGAAGAAAGAGAATGCATTCTTCTTGCTTCTTTTTTATTTATATTATACCAGTGGCTCAGTATAAATTGGATAAGAAATTTTATATTTCAAAGAAGGTGCCTATACCAATATCTGGAATTCTTAAACCATAAGTTTTTATGGTAGTACTTATTTTAGAATTATTTTAATTTCTATATTGTCACATTATAAAAATAAATTCCTAAACAGAAATTTAATACCTGGTGTTAAAATGGTTATATTAATCCAAAAATCTGTAAGATCAAATGAATAAAACTAAATATTCTCTGCTCTGGGAAATATGTGGAAGGACAAATTCGCCAAATAATTTCATTATAAATATTCAAAATACATATTAGTTTGTTCATTATAAACATAAATTAAAAATCATATTGATTAATTTTTCCAATATTAAATATCTAGTTACAACCAACATTCATTGTAGGAAATATCACCTTCTGTCTTTGAAAATCGATGTCAATATTATTGGTATTAAAATAGCAACTTGATAGGTGGATAGATTGATTGAATAAAGTTTCACAATTCTTGAACATTTCTGAATTTCTGAGTTGGCATAGAACAGAAAAAGGAAATATGAGATTTCTTATTAGTATGGGCAGGTTAGGTCTTGAGAAAAAAACAGAAAATGTGATTTTGTTTACTTCAGGTTGATAAAATGGATCATCTTGATTATAAATTCGTAGCAGATTTAAGAACAGAATATATGCTCTTGAAAGGAGGAGGATAAATTGGAATGTGTATATTACATCAATGTTGAAAACTTAATTACGAAGAATTTTTCTTTAGAAAATTTGCTAAGACTCTCTGCAGTAATTGATTCAACTTTTCTTTGTTAATTTTACTCTATTTTAGAAATAGATCATCCTTTCTTTAAAAATTTTTGATTCAGTGGAAGCTAACATAACCAGGAAATTGGGTTCTTCCACTGAAGACACTTATCAAACAGACTGTTTCAGATTGCTTTGGCTTGGAGACAGAAAAAGTCAGTCTCAGTAAAAATGCTGTTGATTTTAAAAGGAAATATTCTTTTTGTAATCCTGATCAGAGTTAATTTTTGAGACTTTAGGAAATGTATCTATAATCCAAAGTTGGCACCACTACTTTATCTTAACACTTTCAAAAACATTATTACAAACATGTATGTTTATAAACACATACACATATACAGTACTCAGAAATATTTTGTCCCACCATTTATCACCGACTATCTTTTAGATTGAACAAGGGACTTTCTTCTGAATAAAGGAATAAATTCTGTATTCCATTCCCACTACAGAATTTATTCTGTTCCCACTAAAGATAAGTCCCAGGTAGAGACTAGTGTAAATGATGTCTCTAAATATATCTCAACAACTCTCCATCTCAAATCAAAGACTTGATAACAAAGTATTTTATTCATGAAACAAGTGGCTCGTATAAATTTGACTGGAGTACAATGTCTTTCACATTTACCCAATGAATCAAACTGTGTACAAGAGAACCTACAGTTTGTCTGACAGAATTTTCTCTATTCTGTTAGTTTTCTGATGTGTTCAAGCAGGTGTTCTTACTTCATTTAAAAATTTTTATCCAAATTTCATAGTTATCCTCACTGAGAGGGTTGGTATAAGTTAACTGTTTGTCATAATAGAAACAGGAGTGCTTGGGGCTATTTCTTTAAATATTTCCTTCTCTCATTTCTCTCTTCTTTCACTAAAACTATTATTAACAGACTAATTTATATTTTGAACTGATTTTCTAATTTTATTACCATTTCTTGAAATTTTTTTAACCGAGAGATTGCCACAATTGTATTTTTTCAGTCTTTAAATTTTTCTTTCTCTCCCACTGCCTCCTAAACTCCCTCCCTCCCTTTCACTCCCTTCTTCCTCTCACTCTCTCTCTATTTACTCAACACACACACTTTTATGCACATGATCTAATTTTTAGAGGTTTTTTTTAAAATTTTCAAATATTTGTTCCTTGTACATAGATTTATTTCTTATTTCACAGATGTAATATCTCTCTCTGAGGACAATAATCTTTTATTTTGTTATTTTAATAATCCTAATGAAGTACAATTTAAAAACTAAAAAATATACACACTCTGAGTTTGCATTTTGAGTTTCATGAATTTTAATAAACACATACTCATGTAATCTCCATCTCAATCTTGATATAGAACATTGCTATCACCCTGGAAAGTTCTCTCATGCCTCCTGTGGTCATTCCTCCATGCCATGTATAATTTAAGCATATACCTGATCTTTTCATTGTAGGGATATAAAATAATTCGTTTATGCATTTACCTATGGATAATATTCAATTTATTTACAGTTTGCAACTATTTTGAATAAAGTGTATATAAACATTCATGCATACATCATTTTATAGATATATATTTTCATTTCTCATGTAAATACTTGGGAGGTGAATTGCTGGGTCATAGATTAGGTTTAAATTTATGAGAAACCCAGTGCATTTTTCCAAGAAATTTTATCATTTTATATACCTGAAATGCATGATCTGCCATTAGCCATATTTTTGTTCTCAAGTGGATATAAAGTGATATCTTATTATAATGTGAATTTTCTTGACGATCAATGAGGTTGTGCATCTTTCCATGTGCCTCTTAGTCAATGACATATTCTCTTCTTGAGGTGAGTATACATGTATTTTCTCATTTGTTAAAAAATATAGTGTGATTTTTTGCTATATTCTGCGCCCAAGTCCTTTTACAGAGGTGGTATTCAGAAAATATTTTTCCCACTTTGTAATTCCTCTTCTATTTTCCTGAATTCCTTAAAAACCAGATTTTCAGTTAATTCAATAAAATTTATCAATTTTTTCTTTTATAGTTAATTTCTTTTTTTTTGTCAAAGAATCTTTATTTAAGGTCGCAAAGACTTTCTCAACATTTCTCTTCTAGCTGTTTTAAGTTTTAGTTTTAACTTACATATTTAGGTCCAGGTTTCTTTTCAATTGACTTCTGTGTGAGGTAGGGAGGGAAGTTTATTTCTCCCCATATTTATATCTAGTTGTTAGAACACCTTTTGTTGAAAATACTTCTCTTTCCCCAATGAATCATCTTAGTACATCTTTCAAATATAAATTGTGAAAATATGTGGTGAATTTCTGGGTTCTCCATTCTGTTCCACTAACTTATATTTTCATCCTGATGCCAGATTCCATACACTGTTATGATTTATGTAGCTTTATAGCTATAGTAAGTCTTGAATTGAGGGGATATAAGCCATTCAGATGTGTTTTTTTTCCTCTAAAATATTTGAGTTCTACTAGAATTTTTATGTGTCAAATATATTTTAGGGTTTACCTGGCAGTTTCTACAACAATAAAACTATGTGTTTTGAATTTTTGCTAGGATTGCATTCATTCTATATGTCAGTTTGGGGACTATGGACATCTTAACAATATTGAGTCTTTTAATACATGATCATACATCTTCCAATATATGGCAATACTGACTCTTCCAATACATAATATATCCTAACACTTCCATTTTTATAATCATTGGGTGGAAAAAATATTTTCTAATTTTCTTGTGCTATGAATTTTACCAGAAGTGGATTATATAATTTCCAAATACTGGGAAATTTTCTAGTTTTTCATTTCTAATTTAATTCCATTCTTCAGAGAAACTGCTGTGCTATATTTGAATCATTCAAAATTTACTAGGACATTTTATGTCCTTGTACACAGTTTTACCTTAATAAACATTCCATGAGCACTTGAAAAAAATGTCTATCCTGTAGTTGTTATATGCAGTGGCCTATAAATATCAAGTAAGTGAGATTGGCTGATAGTTTTGATTAGAATCTTACTGAGCTTTGCTTAATTGTTTTATCAAATACTGAGAGATGTGTCCTAAAATCATGAACCTCTACAGTCACTTTGTCCGTTTCTCTTTAACACACTCTGTCTTTTTTTTTTGATGTGTGCCTGTGTGTCAATTTTTACTTCCTATATATTGTTATACATTTATTGTATTTACATCTAATATCTAGAACATTTAGAAATCTGTTTCCTCTTATTACATTTTTTCTTGACTCTGAGTCACAATTTCCCATTTCTTTAGAAACATAGTATTTGTTATATATATATATGTCTTTTTAGGGCTGCATCTGCAGCATATGGAGGTTCCCAGGCTAAGGGTCTAATCGGAGCTGTAGCTGCCGGCCTATGCCATAGCCACAGCAGCGCAATATCCAAGCTGCGTCTGTGACATACACCACAGCTCATGGCAATGCTGGATCCTTAACCCACTAAGTGAGGTCAGGGATCAAATCTGCAACCTCATGGTTCCTAGTCGGATTCGTTTCTTCTGCACCACAAGAGGAACTCCTGTATTTTTTATTATATATATTTTGGATCTTAGAATTGACATATTACATAGACGTTGCATTCTGTTTTTTTTTTCTCTGCAAAGTGTTGATTATTTTCCTAAAAAATGAGTGGCTAATCTTCTTGAACATATTTATATTTGGTTTGTTGGGGTGGATTTGTGGAAAGTTCAAGATGCTTACCAAGTTCCTCTATAATGTGTTGAGGCCAATTTCCCAGTTCTTACTACAAAGCATATCTTGTTGTGACTATATTTTAGGTTTTAGGGAGATTCTAAAATAGGCTTTATGATGGGCATGGTCCTTATTCCTAAAGCACGGTCTTTCTGGCATCTTTACTTTTTCTTTTCTTTCTTTTTTCTTTTCTTTTTATGACCACACTTACAGCATATAGAAGATCCTAGACCAGGGGTGTAATTGGAGCTGCAGTTGTGGTCTACACCACAGCCACAGTAACACTGGATCCGAGCCACACCTATGGCCTATGCCATGGCTTGCAATGCCAGATTCTTAATCTACTGAGCAAGGCCAGGGATCAAACCCACATCTTCACAGAGAGAACACTGACCCATAATGCAAACTCTTTGACATCTTAATTAAATGCTAGGGTGCACCAATGTTCACTGCAACACTATTTATAATAGCCAAGACATGGAAGCAAACTTAATGTCCATCAGCAGAGGAATGAATAAAGAAAATGTGGTACATATGCACAATGGAATATTACTTAGCCGTAAAAAGAATGAGATAATGTCATTTGCAGAAACATAGATGGACCTAGAGATTATCATACTAAGTGAAGTTAGAGAAAGACAAATATCATATGATATCACTTATATGTGGAATCTAAAAAAATGATACAAATGAACTTATTTGCAGAAAAGAAACAGACTCACAAACTTTGAAAACAAACTCATGATTACCAAATGGGATAGGTAGGGGCTAGGGTGTAGATTGGGGGTTTGGGGTTGGTATATTCATACTGTAGTATATGGAATGACCGGCCAGTAGGGACCTGCTGTATAGCACAGAGAGCTCTACCCAATATTCTGTGATAATCTATAGGGAAAAAGAATCTGAAAAAGAATGTATGTATGTACATGTATAACTGAATCACTTTGTTGTGGAGCATAAAATATCACAACATTGACTACACTTCAATAAAACTTTTAAAAAATGTTCAGGTGTAAAGAGATGTCTCTACTCTGCTTGTGCTAGAATTCAAATGATGGCTACCTTGATTGATTTCTATTTATTTTGCTCTACTTTCATCCCAGGAATAGCTGATAATTTCATATGATTTTTGTCTGGAAAATCACAGCTCCACCTTCAGCCAGGGACTTGTAGGAAGCCACTACACAGACTTCTGCCCTCCCCGCCAGGACCTTGCACTTTATAAACCTCCTTACTCAGTGAATTCTTTGCTAGTGATTGCAGACTGTAGCTGCTTTAGCAGGCAAGATCCTCATCTCTGACTTCTCAACTCAGAATGTTTTGTTCAAATTTTTCTTTTCTGCACCACAGTTAGGAAATTGCTCCTGGACAGGGGGCTGAAATAAATATAGGGCTTACTTGTGAGTTCCCTTCACTCAGAGATTACAGTTTTGAGTGCCTATTATCCTGTGCTAGAAAACTGCTGTCTACAATGCACAGCCATTATAATATCCGTAGCCTGGAAAAAGGTATGTGTAGTATTTAGGTAAAACAATAGTGGTTTTAAAATGTTCAAATGTCTCCATTTTCATATATGTCCATATAAATAAACATTTGTCAATGAAGTAGTGTAACTATTTTTTGAAGAGCTTCTTTCATCATTTGGAAAAAGACAGCACAACCGATAAATGAGAAAAAGATTATAAAATGGCAGTTCATGGAGGAGGAAATAAATGGACAATATTAAAATATTTAAAATAACAATTTTTTTTGTTAGCAATAAGGGAAAGGCAAATTTTGGAAAAAGACTAGACAAAAGAAGTTTCACACAGTACTGGTGGGACAAGAGCTTGGGTGGGAAATTCAGTTGTAGAGTAATTCTACTTTAGAAAAACTCTTGTAGTCTTGTGCAAAGATGTTATGGCATAGGATCTTCATTATGCCAATGTGTGTAATAGTAAAGAAATGAGACTGTTCTGTAGAAAGATGAATAAAGTGAATGGCCTAGTTATAGAGTGGTTTATCAATACCAAATAAATCAAAATAAATGATGTCATATTTTTAGAAGTCTTAAAACAATGTCCCTTATTAGAAATGTGTTAGTTACTTTAATTCAGGTTAGAAATTAATGAATTAGATGTAAATATGCTAAGATATATAGCTAAGAACAATGTGAGTGTAAAATCCAGTTGCAAACATGTATGTTCAGTATGATCCCATTAATGTAAAATGGAAAACACATAAAACAATAGACTGTATTGTAATAAATACTTAGAGATGATTCAGAGTAGGTCTACAGTGGGATGGAGAGTAGAATTTTGCTCTCTACAAAAGGAATTTGTACAGTAGAATTTTGCTCTCTACAAAAGGATATTGTACAGTAGAATTTTGCTTATGTGTATGATTTAACTTTGTTTTTCTTTTATGGAAATAGTCTGAAACAAAGGAACAAACCCTGGTAAAGCATCAGACATGTAGACATTCTCAGTTGTGTTAACAGAGCAGAAATTTTAAGCACCATCACGCCATTATATTCAGTTTACCTGGTCAGCAGAGTTTATCTATGAAACAAACAGTGACAGAGAAATAAAAGTATAGTCGTCTCTGCTCATGCTACTGGGAGGAAAGGCCACAATAATCAGTGAATGGGAAATTTGAAATGGGATTTCAACTCTTTATTCATCAAGTTTACAAAACGTAAGTTTCAAAAATATCGTAGTCTTAGCATACAGTTTTTTTTTAACCCCTTGGGAGTGGGAGATTTTGCTGCACTCTTTTAACGAAAACTGATGTATAGTGTTTCATGTTCACAATGAAGACAATTGAAATTATTTTACCTTAGAAGTATGAGAACTGCATGAACATTACATAGGCTATTTTAAAAAGAAACAAACCCCACATATGTTATTCTGACATAGTCAAGGATGATTTTCATATTCACATGGTGATAGTGTATTAATTACACAGATTTCTCATAAGTCAGGAGAAGTTTCTCCTTCAATGACTGGACTATATTCTTAAGTAGTTCTCTTTTGCCTAAGGCTCAACAAACTTTTCCTCCAAAAAGCCAGATACTAAATATTTTAGGCTTGGAGAGCCAGATGGTCTGTTGCAAAAGCTCAATTCCTCTGTTAGCGTGAAAGCAGCCATTTATAATATATAAATAAATAGGCATGTCTGTGTTTCAACACAACTTTGTTTATAGACACAGGCAACAATCTGGATTTGTCCTGCAAATCAAAATATGCCAACATTTGCTCTAGATTGTTTTTTATTTTTCCAATAGTCTAGCTAAATACTTAATAATTTTGTCAATGATTCTATGTATCCTTTGTGCCTACTGGGATTTTTTTTTTGGGTCCTCTGCTATAGATAACTTGAGGTCTACTTTAGATAACCTGAGGTCTACAAAAATGAGATGCTGATTTAGATTGTGAAAAGAATGAGATGACTGACCAGTACCAGACTTTATATCAATGGTTTTTGTCCTTGGTTTAATAACCTCTTCCTGTCATCCTCATCCTCCTTTAGTCTCTCACACTCCTCTTAAGGATGTAGGCACCCCAGTGTATACCAGTGAGGAGGCTTCGGACGTTAATGTAAATTTGGAGCTTACAAAGTCTTCCTGATTAAGACTTTTCCACAAATAATGTTTGAATTCCTTCTCTCTTTCAACTTTTTATGGCATTCTAAATGCTGTTTATCAATAAAATCCCACAGGGATTCTGCAGAACATAAAAGCAATCATGCTTTCTTATCCCTAAATTTGATAGTTATGAGAGAGACCAGTCCTGGTAGGAAAACCATCAGGGGTGAGGGTTCATGCTAGCTAAACAGGTTTGATGAGGATTTGATTTTATTATTTCTTAGAGGGACAAAGAAGAAAATTATAAGACTGCAGTTCACTATAAGTTATGTCTGCCTACTAAATATACATGAGCACTAAGCAATCCCTGAAAAAAAATTTCATTTAAAAAAGTGACATAAAGTTTATTTTTAAAATTATTACTATCATTTTCACTTGTATGCTGCCAGTATTGAGGGTTTCAAATTTCATAATAAAACAGGGGAAGTAGAGGGTTAAGAACCAGAGTGGTAATACATCTCTGCAGGTGTATTTTTGATCAGGTATCAATTAGATAGTGGATGAGAGATATAAACAGGAAATAATGTCCCCATGAGTGCCTGTTTAACAATCTTATACATTCAAATAAGCTTGCTGGAATTGTAGTTGAATTAAGTGGTGCATAAAGAGTATATATAAAAGATCTTGGAATTCCTGGTGTAAAAAGCTTTCTGAATTCACCTAGTATATCAGTTCAGTGCCAGTGAGAAATAGATAGCCCAACAGGATCAGGAGTCTCAGGTAGTTATTGAGAGACATGTGTGTGAAAGATAAAGGAGATGGGAGAGGGAGCAGAAGAAAGTAGAGAGAGCCTCCAGAACAAGATGCAGGAGTGGAACCTATGAAAGCAGAGATTTACAATGTTCTGTCAATTTCTGCTGTACAGAAAAGTGACCCAGTTATAGAAGATTGTAAATCATATATAATAAAAAAAAGTTTAAAAAGAAAGCAGAGAGAAAAATTAGGTATGACAGCTTCAGAAGGCAATGCAGTTCTGAGAAAGTCTCAGCCAAGCTGAAAGGGAGTTCCCAAGTAGAGACTGCCCTTGGGAGGAACCACAGATTGGGCAGGAGTGGCTTGGCTTTAGACCTCCACCTCAGTCCTTAGCTTGGAGCAGCCTGTGGAAAGCAGGTCTGTGGTGTGAATGCTGGAAAATCCAAAAGTACTTTCATTGAAGACTATTAGTCAACTGTGCTCCTCAGAACAGGCTGTGGTGAAAAATATCTGCTTGGCACTACTCCATGGTCACCAAATAGAGGTTCTACATCTTCAATGTAGAACTTCAGAGTGTGTAGGCAATTTTAGCTAGATGTATTGTCTCTGCAGAGTAATAGCTTTTTTTTTTCCAATAAAATATACTTTAGTTAATATTTACTTTTACACAATTCATACAATGATAGGAATGTGATCTCAGTACCATGGACAGTATTTGAAATATGAGAAGAGTTCAATATGTTTGAAAATAAATGCATGCTGTTTTTCACATTTCTTAATTCAGAAAGCTCTTAATCAATTTTATTTTCTTTCCTAGTTCATCCCTATTGACTTAATTAACTCTTCTTTAGTTATAATCGTCATCTTAAGCTTTTTAAGAATAAATGATCTACACTCTTTAAACCCCATGAAGTCTATGTTATAAAAACACGCAATTATAATGTGATGAAGCTCAACAGCCCTAAACAGGCACCCTGACTTCAATGTTTGGTTTCAACGCTTTGTAGCTGTGAGAACTCTGGAGAGTAATGTAATCGCTCTCTGCCTTAGTTTCCTTGTCTGTAAAATCAAAACTGTATTAATATCTAATCATAGAGTTGTTATGGATATTGAAAGTAGTGTATTAAAATATGGAGAGCAGTGTCTGTATATAGTAAGTGCTCAGAAAAGTAACTATATCATATAGTTAATGAAGCCTTAGGAATGTCTCCACTAGGGAAGAAAGACTTGATTAAGGTCCTGTAACTAGCTCAGCAATTGAAAATGCTTAGTCATATAAGAAATGAATATAATCTGGGCTAAATTGCCCTGTGACTGGCAGAGATGAAAGTGGAGAAGATATTCCAGGTAAACAAAGAGCTAAAACACAGCAAAGAAGAAAGGTATTAATAATAATTTCTGATTCAGGTGAAATACCATGTGCATGAGTGGAAATAGTGGAAAAAGAAGGCTGACTATACTGATACTAGACCACAGAAGACCTTGGATAACATGCTAAAGATATTAGGGAGTTGTACATCTTACCCTGCCATAGAATTAGGGCCAGGGAGGGTGTCTGGGCAAGAGAGTGGTAAATTCAGAGATTTCTCTTAGAAGTCGGCTTTGATAGAATAATGAGAGATGTAATATAAAGGGAATGGTGCAAGAGATGAAAATGAGATAAGAAATCTCATGCAGGTGTTCAAAAGTAATTACTTATGAAGACCTGGGCTACCTTTGTAGCCTGGGAATGAAGATAATGTGACAGATATGAGAACACTTCAAAAGCAAAATCTATAGACATTGGAGGATAATTAGATACACAAGAGACAGAAAGAACACCATTCATTTATTTAATCCTACACTCATTCTTCAGACACTTACTGTCTATTTTGTGCCAGGCAATGATCTGAGGTCTGGTATCAAGAGACAGACACACAATCTCCTGCAGGAAACACACTCTTACATAGAGAATTCAAGTGCAAATGATCATTACTCTATCAGGAACAAGTACAACACATACATTGTCTAGTACGGCCCAACATGCAGATAACCAACACTGGTATTACACCTGCAATGAGGTGTCAGCAGACTAAATATGGAAGGTCAAGTTAAAATGATACGTGGGACTAAGAACATCTTCCCAAATCAAGCACATTTGAAATATTTTAATATAAGTAATAAAAGCTGTATCAAAACCTCATAGGCATCTAACTTCTCTTCATAAATATTACCATTTAAAAACACATGCTTTTCAAAGGTACTTCTGGTGCCCAAATGTTTTCATTGTTAAAAGGTGAAGAAATATTGATTTAATATTTGAAACAAAATAAGCATCCTAGCATTATCCAGCTGTTTTTATTAGCTATGTTTCTGTCCTTCAAAATAAGAGGGAAAAAAAAACATTGAATATCATGCCAGTTAATTTTTGGTGGCTGTCTTCTCAACTGATCATTTAAAGGAAAATTAGAGTACTGGGAGAAGGGAAAGTAGCTACATTAAATTCTTAGCTCCCTTCTGCACTGTGTGGTAATCTTTTCACCCAAGATAACACCAGGCTTAAGTTAAAAATCTCACTCCATTTAGAACCATGACACTCTAGAAAAAACAGAGCTCTCCAGACATTTAGAAACAAAATCCAAAGTTTTGAGAGTTATCTGAAAAACATATACATAGCCATGTAAGAAGTTGTGTACTCCAATATAGAAATAAAAAAATACTATGCACTTGGTAAAAGAAAAAATAATTGATATTTATGCCTCCACCAAAATAACAGGTATCATGAATATATCCTATAAACCAGTAAAATGAAGAGTGCTAGAAATCAGCAGATGAAGAAGGCAGTGAATACATTTTTCTTAAATTAGTTAACCAAGCGAGTCCCTATGCTATAAAGATTTTGAAAATTACTTGTGTATTTTCCTATAGTAGCCACACAATTAAGGAGAAAATCCTTATTTCACTCTGAATTATTATTTACAGATCTACTCCCCTCTTCTCCAGTAAGCATTTAGTTTATCTGATTTTAGACTTTTTAGCCATTCAAATTACGTATGAATGATGAATGAAGGCAAGCAAGCTGGAAACTTCTTTCACGCAAAATCCACAGATCAGAAAAGAAATTTGTCACTCAAAAGGTCTATTTAATGCTCAGAAAGTGGATGAAGGTCTTTAATTGATTTTCTCTGCCTATTGATTTTTTTAAAAAAGAAAGAAATAGCATGCTTTTTGTCCTGCCACGTTTTGTGCCCATGTGCCAGTCCTAGATTTCTGTGACTTTACACATTACTCTCCTCTGCAAAAAAAAAGCACCCCTTTCAATTCTGTATGATTCCATGCCATCACACATTTTGAAATGAGAGTCAAAACCATCTCCCTAAGGTGTTTCTCATGATTTATCTTCTCTTGTATTTATATTCTTTCCCCATTTCAAATTTTTTTTTTTTTTTTTTGCTTTTTAGGGCTGTACTCATAGCATATGGAAGTTCTCAGGCTAGGGGTTTAATTGGAGCTATAGCTGCTGGGCTACACCACAGCCACAGCAATGCAGGATCCCAGCTGTGTCTGCGACCTACACCACAGGTCACGGGAATGGTGAACCCCTGACCCACTGAACGAGGCCAGGGATTGAACCCGCACCCTCCTGGATACTAGTCGGATTTGTTTTCACTGCTCCACAATGGTAACTGCCGTAACATGATTGTTTTTTTTTTTAAGTGCTAAAAACCAACTGGATTACTTTGCTGCTTAATTTGTATCATTTATGCGTATTTCAATTTAATTCTTTCCTAAATAAATTGCCAAACAAATTGAAGATCAATTGCAAGTACAATAGTAGGAATTAAGATTAAACAAAGATTTGCCCTTGAAAAACCTCTAGGGTTTGTGCATTCCACAATTATTAATCTAATAACTGTATTAACACACACTTTGTCAGATGTTTAGAATATTATGTGTAGGTAATTTACCATTAAGAAGCTCATACAGATGGACATAAGTGTAAAATAAAGTATGATTCATGACAGTTAAATGTAACATGGGATCCTGATTTGGATTCTGTCCAGATAAATGAAATTGGAGAAACAATTGAGTAAAATTTGAAAAAGGCCTGTAGATTAGTTAATCATATTGTATGCTATGTTAACTTCCTGGTTGAGCTCATTGTAATGGAGTGGTGTAAGATAATTAACATTAGCAGAAAGGAAGTGAAGGATAACTAATTTCTGTTCATACTATTTTTGCAACCTTTTGTAAGTCTAACGTTCCTTCAAAACTAAAAGGTTTCCAAACTAATGTAAAATACACTGTGAGATGGACATAGAAATGTTCACATCATGATGTATTCTAGCAATATTCCTCTTCAAGAAAGAACTTAATGTTTTTATTTTTTCTGCATGAATATCATTCATTTATGGACATTATGAACATATCATGGAAAAATGCTCCTCAAAAGAGGTAGGTGAATGTTGACTGTCAGTAGGACAAAGCAGTCTTCAAAAGATGGAGATGTGGGAACTGCAGGGATTGTGGGCAGCAGACAATCCCCAGGTGTCAGCTTCTTTAGGACATCACACAGCCAAGAGTTCCACCTCACCTGAGCTCCACCCTTTCAACCATAGCTATATCTGGTGACTGATTAAGCCAGGAAAATAAAGATCTGGCCATTTTGGTTCAACAGAAAACACTGACAAGCAATACTTCTTACAGAATTTCTCCTGAAGCTCTGTTAAACTTGTGTCATGATTTGTCTTTCTCCTTGGCTCATTTCTGCTTCTTCCTCGCTCCTTTCCCAGGTGTTGATAACTAAAAACCTATGTAGCCGAACTACATCTCAGTGTTTTCTTTTGGAGACGCCAACCAAGGTTCCATTAGAGGATTCTGACAACACAGATGACAAAGCAGTTATAAACAGCCAGTTGTACTACACTGAGACATACAATCCTGCAATGCACCATGCAATGCAAAATTTGTGCAATAAAATACACACGCCTGAGGGGGTAATGGGGTCAGGTCATAATACTTGAAAACATAAACTGTCAGTGACACATTAAAAAAAGGTGAACCTTAAAGGGTAGTGTTCTAATATTTCATTGTTAGTATACAGAAATGCGACTGATTTCTGAATGTTAATCTTATATCCTGCTACTTTGCTGAATTTGTTGACCAGAAATAAACCCAGACACCTGTGGTCAATTAATCTTTGACAAGGGAGGCAAGAATATAAAATGGGAAAGACAGTCTTTTCAGCAAGCATTGCTGGGAAACCTGGACAGCTGCATGCAAATCAATGAAACTAGAACACACCCTCACACCATGCACAAAAAGAAACTCAAAATGGCTGAAAGACTTGAATATAAGACAAGACACCATCAAACTCCTGAAGAAAACATAGGCAAAATATTCTCTGACATCACCCTTACAAACATTTTCTCAGGTCAGTCTCCCAAGGCAACAGAAATAAGAGCAAGAATAAATGAATGGGACCTCAGCAAACTGACAAGCTTTTGCCCAGCCAAGGAAACCAAAAAGAAAACAAAAAGACAACTTACATAATGGGAGAAAATTGTTTCAAATGATGTAATGGACAAGGGCTTAATCTCTAAAATACATAAGCAACTTATACAACTCAACAGTTTTTTGCTAACAACCCAATTGAAAAATGGGCAAAAGACCTGAATAGACATTTCTCCATGGAAGATATATAGACGGCCAAAGAGCACATGAAAAATGCTCAACATCCCTGATTATTAGAGAAATGCAAATCCGAACTACCATGAGATACCACCTCACACCACTCTGAATGGCCAGCCTTAATAAGTCCACAAATGCTGGAGGGGGTGTGGAGAAAAGGGAACCCTCCTGCACTGGTAGTGGGAATGTAAGCTGGTACAACCACTATGGAAAACCGTATGGAGGTACCTTAGAAAACTATACATAGAACTATCATATGACCCAGCAATCCCACTCTTGGGTACATATTCAGACAAAACTTTCCTTAAATAAGACACATGCACCTGCATGTTCATTTCAGCACTATTCACAATAACCAAGACATGGAAACAACTCAAATGTCCATCGACAGATGATTGGATTAGGAAGATGTGGTATATATACACAATGGCATACCACTCAGCCACAAAAAAGAATGAAATAATGCCATTTTCAGCAACATGGATGGAACTAGACTCTCATCCTGAGTGAAGTCAGAAAGAGACAGACAAATACCATATGATATCACTTATGTCTGGAATCTAATATATGGCACAAATGAACCTTTCCACAGAAAAGAAAATCATGGTCTTGGAGAACAGACTTGTGGTTGCCAAGGGGGAGGGAGAGGAAGTGGGGTGGACTGGGAGCTTGGGGTTTATAGATGCAAACTATTGCTTTTGGAATGGATTAGCAATGAGATCCTGCTGTGTAGCACTGGGAACTGTGTCTAGTCACTTATGATGGAGCATAATAATGTGAGAAAATGAATGTATACATGTATGTGTAACTGGGTCACCATGCTGTACAGTAGGAAAAAAATTGTATTGGGGAAATAACAATGAAAAAAAAAATTTAAAAAAAAAGGTGAACCTAGTAGGAATGATGTCACCATTTATACATGTTAAGTAGTTAAAAATATGTAAATACTGTAATATATATCGCACTTGATCTGAAAAGACCTTAAGTTTGTGGAAATGGGCATCAAATGGATTGCAGATTGTGAGTTATTATTAAATGACTTCTGGAAGGTTATCTGCAACTACATGCAAAGCTATTATACCAGGTAACAGATACAGTGAACTGAAGTAGCTGGTAGATAAATGTTTCAGTGGTGTGGTTGGTGGGGGGAGAGTATGTTCCTACAGAGCTTAGTTTAACTGGGTGCAGCTGTCTGCATTCATCTAAGAAATCAAGCAAAAAAAAACCCCAAAAAACAAAAAACATAATGTGTGTTATGCTCTAGTTGTCCCCAATTTCATCAATTGTGTTGGAACAAATTAATATTTTCAAAACAAATGTTTTAGGAAAAATGACTGTACAAGACAATAAAAGCACTCTTCAGGCAGTACTTGATATATTGAAAGGAAAACAACATAGATTTTCAGAAGAAGGACTTCATACTGCACAAGTCAAGGCTCTGAAATCATACCATTCATGACAACATGTTGGCTAACAATTTGCAAGCAGGCCACAGGTCATGTTAATTAGTATTAAGTTCTGCAAGTTAACAAATGTCAGTACAGGGAATGCATGAGATGTGAAATTCCTAACAACACTTAATTTACTAGTAATGTTTAAAAACACTTAAATATGTAATTATCTTTCAACAAATATTAAGATGTAGAAATCTAATAAATAAATTATCATTCTTTTTTACTGGTGTCAAGAAATTCTAGTTAATACCTACACAAGTAACAAAGTTTCTTCATTCATTCAATATTTATTGACTGCCTACTATTAGCCAGAGACTGGTTTAGGTGTTGGGAAGAAAGCATATAATCTAGAGAGAAGAAATACGCAAAAAATATTTTGTCAGATAGTGAAAGTGCTATTGAAAAAAAAAAAAATAAGGGAGGGACATAGGGATTAATAGGGTAGTAGAGAGTCCACAGACAGTTTCTTATGAATTTAAAGTATATTGCTACATTCTAAAAGAAAAATTTTCAGCTACAAAGATAAATTATTTGGGGTCATCACTTTCTATGGAGCTAAGGGCAAAGTATACATTTTTAGTGGACAGTTGTAGCGGTAGTTGCCTTGCAACAAACTATGCTCCACTGAACAGCTAAAAAATGCTGAAAGGTTTTTATGCATAATTTTTTTTTTTATAGCTGCAACTGTGGCATATGGAATTTCTTGGGCCAGGGGTTGAATCCGAGCCACAGCTACCAGCCTTTGCCACAGCCACATCAACACGGACTCCATCTGCATTTGTGACCTGTGCCACAGCTTGCAGCAATGCCTAATCCTTAACTCACTGAGCAAGGTCAGGGATTGTACCCATGGCCTCATGGACACTATATTGGGATCTTAATCCACTGAGCTACAACAGGAACTCCCATATACATACTTTTAAGGCATCAGAGATCCATGGAAGTAGTGAATAGTAGGTGAACACCAATGGAACAAACACATCTATATAATTACCATCCAGGACAAGATATAGAACATTCCAGGACCTCAGCAATCATTGTCATGTACCCTTCCAGTGATCCACTCTCAGTCAAGGAAAACCACTTCCAGTACCTTTTAAAGCACTTTAAGTGGTAGACCTTTGTGGGTCAGGAATATTACAGAGAAATCCTGATTTTGAAATAATTTCCTGACTTCAGTGTGAATGAGAAGATCCAAAGGTATTGGAGATCAAGATGATGGACTTAACTGCCAGAGATAAAATGGACACAATCACCATAATAACCGGCAGGGCCAGCATGGAAAATGAAATGATCTGACCTACAAGGATCTTTGACAACAGTGGATTGATCATGTGTCTGGAAGACTGAAAAGGATGGTTAAATTCTTACCTGTCCAGATCTGGGCAGCAGGAGCCACCACAATAGACCTTCGTCAAAGTCTGATCTGAGTCAATAAATAGATGGAGGGTCCCTTAAATGACAGGTAGCTTGAGGAAGAACCTTGAAATATCAATGACATGCTGAAAATGTGGACATGTGCTGAGCCTTTGTTCTGTATTTCCCCAAGAGATCTGGAACTATTTAACAAGATTCCTTTATTATGCAAGAATGGGAAAGACCAGACCCAGGTATTTCAGGGAATGCTGAACATGGCTCAATGCTAATCCATTGACTCCACCTGATATTTATGAGGGTCGGTTGAAAAATGGAAATGTGATTTGTTAATCTCTCTAGTAACTCTCAGTTTTCCTAGTTTGAATTTCCTTTCAGTTCTCAAGTACACAATTGGACAGCACTTTACTTGCAGGCAATTTTGGCTATGTGACTGAGTTCTCGCCAAGAGAATATGAGTATTCTATTTCAAGTCCTGAGCCATAAGAACTTCTGAAACAATCCTCCTTTCCCCAAATGTCAGCTAAATAAAAAAAGGGTCTATAGGAGAGTAAAGTTGGAAAAAGACCAGGTCCTAGGGTCTTTTAGAGGGAAGCCATTGAACTACTAGCACCCACAATAGCGGGAATGAGGATAAACGCTTAGTGTGCAAAGCTATATGATTTGGCATTTATTCTTTATAATGGATACCATTACCTCATTTGACTATTGCAACACTAATAGCTAAGTGGAAGTCCTTGTCTTTTTGTTTTTTTAGGACCACATCCTTGGCATGCGGAGGTTCCCAGGCTAGAGGTCAAATCTGACTTTAAAAGGGAGAGAAGAGATTTAGCTGGGTTAAGGATGGGAGAAATCATACTCTCTCACACTAAAAGCTTTCTGTAAGAGTCTAATAAGATGTTATGATAATGATAATTTGTACCACATTAAAAAATTTAGCAAGTGCTTCAATTTATATCATCTACTGTGAAGTCAGCATAAAATTAGGTACTAAGGAAAAAAATAGATACAGAGAATTTTCAGGAGTGAACAGAGGATGAAATATAGACCTAAATGACTATTTTGACTTCTAAAGATGTGCTCTAAATAAATTGTTTTATGCCGAATTTCTAGGTACATAATAGTTATTATATTATACTACATTTTATGTTATATACCTTTAATTGATTAAAGATGATATTTGGGGCTTTTTTTCCTTTCTTGGCTGTCCCGAGGCATATGGAGTTCCTGGGCCAAGGATCAGATCTGAGCTGCAGTTGTGCCCTACACCACAGCTGCAGCAATATTGGATCCTTTTAACACAGTGTGGGTACTAGGGATAGAACCTGATTCCTAGCTCTGCAGAGATGCTGTCAATGTGGATCAGATCCCCTATGAATACTTCGTAGGATCTTTTTGAAACCTGATACTGACTGAAGGCAAGGATATTTCCCAAATATAGGGCATGGTTGTGCAATATAGCCAATTACCAAAACACACTTAGATATAGCTTATTTAATAAATTTAGGTTAAAGAAATAAGTAGTAAGCTTCATGTAAAGAGAATATCAGGACAATATAGTGACTAAATAGATACTTTCTGTTTACACATGCTCCTGAAATTCCAAGTTATCTCATATTATATCTTAATTTTTAAAAATGCCACTTGTAACATGGTTATGTTGTATCACATCTTCTATTTATGTATTTATTTACCTATTTATTTTAAGGCCGCATCTGCGGCATATGGAAATTCCCAGACTAGGTGTCAAATTGGAGCTGCAGCCGCTGGCCTACTACACCACAGCAATGCCAGATCTGAGCTGCAGCATCTTCTAAATCCTAAACTGGTTCATATGAATACTGTAACCTCCAAATCCCTAATATCTCCCTTCACCTGTGGGTACTCAGTAAATATTTGTAGCTACTCAATAAATAATTTCAGTATCAAACAGTTAATATAGTTCAAGGCCCACATACTCTTTAAGTTTCTCTGATCAGTCTAATCTGTAGAGTCCTCCACCCCTCATTTTCTGTTGATATTTTTATAGTTCCTTGTATGATCATCCTGGTTTTATAGATTTCTAAACATAAACTGATCCAGTTTTTTTTTTTTTAAAGAACCCTACTTTTATATATTGACAGACATGAAAAAGAAGGATGAATCAATCTTGGAAACAGATAAAACAAAGTTGAACAACATTTTGACTGCTGCACTTTGCAGGTATTTGAAATTACTAACGTAAGTTACAAATCTCCAAGATGGGGCTAGAGTGTGTACCGCTGGCCCTTGACCAATGCAAGGGTTAGGGGTTCCCACCCTGCTCACAGTGGAAAATCTGCATAAAAATTACAGTCAGCCCTCAGTATAAGCAGCTCCTTCGTATCTGAGATTCTGCACCCTAGGATACACACAACCCAGCATCATATAGTACTGTAGTAGTTATTAAGTGAAAAAAAAAAAAAAAAATTCGTGCATAAGTAGATCTGAGCAGTTCAAACCAGTGTTGTTTAAGGGTCATCTCTATTGTTTTCCTAAACTATTTGAACTTCGACTAGTATTCCAGAGAATACATTAAGATTGAATACATTTCAGCTTATAAGGTGTCTACAGACACATATCTCACTTCATTTTATCTCTCTCTATACATGTCATTGTATACATTATCGTTATATACATGTCATTCACATATATGTGTGTGTGTGTGTGTGTGTGTGTGTGTGTGTGTGTGTGTGTGTGTATGTTTCTGCGTATCAGGAAAGAGTGTTACTATGTTCCTTACATTTTGGTAAGAAATCTTGGCTAAGATCACAAGACTAATTAACAATGACTCCAATGGAGTTCCCGTCGTGGCGCAGTGGTTAACGAATCCGACTAGGAACCATGAGGTTGCGGGTTAGGTCCCTGCCCTTGCTCAGTGGGTTAATGATCCGGCGTTGCTGTGAGCTGTGGTGTAGGTTGCAGACGTGGCTCGGATCCCGCGTTGCTGTGGCTCTGGCGTAGGCCGGTGGCTACAGCTCCGATTCAACCCCTAGCCTGGGAACCTCCATATGCCGCGGGAGCGGCCCAAGAAATAGCAAAAAGACAAAAAAAAAGTGCAAGCTACTGATTCTAGAAGGAATTACTGTCATTGAAGAAATTACTTTATGACTCTGGGGAAAATATATTCCTTTCCAACTAAAACTAAACAAGCAACAAGAAACTGAGTCTCAGCAGTCTGTTTTAATATTCAGAATCGAACTGATAGAATGGCTGTGATTTGAGATTAAAATTCTTTTCTGCTTGGTACTGCCGTTGCTATTGTTTATAGTCATGAACAATAATCTTACTTCCCAGAAGTTACATGGCTATACTTCTCTATGGTTTTTTAACTAAAATATAAGCAACCTAATTAATAACTCTTATGAAAGCAATCGCATGGATATAACCGTTTCTGATTTAGAAATTGTTTCTTTTTCTTTAGTCTTAGCTGTTTAATGCCATGTGCTGACTTGCTTCTTTATATCTTTTAAAAGTGGTTTCCATAATTACACTTCCTTAAAGAAAAAAAAGTCTCTCAAGTGTTGCGAGACATGTTTTTATATTTTCTTAGCCTCTTTGCTGAAAACTCCATCTTGTCCTTCCTTACTTTGTCTTGTCTTCCTGCTTGAGAAACAGTCTCGGAGATGGTAAATGATTTAAGCTTAAGAACAAAGACCTAAGGGCATGGATTATTCGTGGGGTCAGCTGAATGTGGATATAATACAATGGTCTAGGCACACGGACCTGTGCAGAAAGGCACGCCATTTGCACAAGCATGATATGTCCTCTAAAGAATAAGAGAAAGAGGAACCTCATGACCAAGTGGTTATGAGTGGTTGTTAACAGAATATGCATTAGAAAAGAGAACCAATGTGCAAATCTAGACACCCAGGGTTGCCACAAGTAAGCATGCCTTTTGCAGAAGAACAGTGAGGATTCTCTGAAATGCTATGCATAGATAGCTATCTCAAATGCTAATGATTCTTAAATGCCTAAAGTTTAGAGTAAAAAGTTTAACCATTTACCAGCTAAGTGACTTTTAAAATAATAAAAAAAAACCCTATACCCTGCACCTACAACCCCCTTTTCGCTTGATGTAATCCTCGAGAGTGCAATAAAAGCAGTGTGGTTTCTTGAGGTGGGGCTCTTGGTCCCTGAGACCTTGAGTCCCCAGGTTCCCACCTTTACTTAAGATAAATGTCTCTGTGTCTTGTTTTATGTTAACTTTTTTCCCTTAAGTTCCATAGCACCCCTTCTTCAGCCCCATCCTGCTGAGCTGGTCTCGGCACTCAAGTAGTGGATTATGTATTTATCTTCAAGCACACAACTGTCAACATATTGCCGCCTCAGAGTTCTATATTATCTTTGCAAAATACCTTATAATTGTGCTTATGCCTTGGAAGCAGAAAGGCAAGCAGAATTTCTTTAATTTACCTCCTGCTTTAATCTGGAGGCAGAGCTAATACATGTGGTTCCAACAATTGATCCATCTTCTAAAGCCTTTGCTTCACATTTGAATCATCTAAAAAGCTTTACCAAATACTGTTAAATAGGTCTCATCTCAGGCAAATTAAATCGGACTCTCAGCATGGAGCCTCAACATCATTTTTTTTTTAAATTCCCCAAGTGGTTATAATGGGCAATCAAGGCTGAGAACCACTGCTCCTGAGGTAAATAATCAGTGTCTGAGACTAAAAGGCAGTTTTGAGCAATGTTCACCAAAGCCCAACTATTCATGAAAGAATGCCCTCTAGGGCTTTATAAAGGTAAAGAGTCCAATGGTAGGGGCCCAGGTGAGTCTTACCCATGTTGGAGTTTGAGGACCACTGCTTTAGAGGTTTGCTATACTAACTTTCTAAGACATGAGAGGACTTAACTGGGCTTTTCTCTCTCTCTCTCTCTCTCTCTCTCAACTTCCTTCCTTAGGCTGCTCCTGCAGCATATGGAATTTCCCCAACTAGGGGCTGAATTGGGGCTGTAGCTGCTGGCCTACGCCACAGCCACAGTAATGCTAGATCTTTGATCTATGCCACAACTTGTGGCAATGCCAGATCCTTAACCCACTGAGTGAGGCCAGGAATTGAACCTACCTCCTCACAGATACCATCTGGGTTCTTAACCCAGTGAGCCACAATGGTAACTCCTAACTGGGCATTGTAACCTAAGTAGTTTAACCCCTTTTTTCACTACCCCCATTAAAATTCTGTCACAGCCTTCCTCTACAGGATACAGTGTTTCTTTAATCTTATATCTTATATCCTGCTACTTTGCAGTGTTTCTTTTAAAAACAAGTGTGTCATAAGGAAATGTCTCAGCTGCCAGCAGTCAGAACACCAAAGTTTGGGGGCCCTGCTACACTTTTTTTGAGTTGTATTACCTTGGGCAAATCATTTCTCTTTCCTCATTAGTATCTAAACTTGTTGCAAGATTGTAAAGAAGGAAATGAGGTAATTCCCAAAACTGAGTTTATGATAAAACTCTTCTAGAGAATGTGGGGGAAAAAAATGTGGATTCATTGGTCCAGTTTGGGAAATTTTGATCCTCTATATCTGGAGTGTGGTTTGACATGAGTCATTTCTCTTGGAAGGATTTCCAAGTAGGTTTGATATTTGGCCAGTTGTTATGAGTTAACTGAGTAGATGTCAAGACTAAGGGCTGCCGTCAGCATCAGGGATGCTGAGATGTCATCCACAGCCAACACCTGACCTCACCTCAGCTCTCCACTAGCACAGGTCACTCACAGTACAGCATGTGCTATTTCTGGAAGAGCAGTCCTTGAATAATTTGATGTAGGAAGTGAGAAGATTTATAGTCACTCCCTCATGTGTGTCTAGAACTAAAGAGTTGCGCGAGGTCTTTGTTCATTTGTGAGTTTGTTGTTTGCATTTTCCTCACACCTAAAAGGAAACAATACAGAGCAAAGGAAAAAGCAAAGGATGTGAAATCGATCTCAATTCTAGCAGTAAGTCAGCTCTGGTTCTTATGTGACCCTGACTTCACTACTTTACTTTCTATGGGTCTCAGCTTCTTACACTGTTAAATGCAGATAATAATCCCTGCCTTATCCACCTCTCTGGGGTTGATAACATATATTAGCCTTTTTTCATATAAACTTTTTACATGAGATTTCCCTAATGGAGTACGAGCTCCTAGAAGTTATTCTTGACTCGCATTCATTCATGCATTTAATCATCCAGTCATTTGTTCATTCAACAAATATTTACTGAGTATTTTATTGTGTCAAAATTTATGCTCGGATGTAAGGATATGGGAACACACAGAAATAGATTAGGGAAAAAAAATGACGACACCACCCAGATATGATTGATGTTCTTATGATCCTTAGGGTCATGTTCTGGGCTTTAACTGAAGACTTAACACACATAATTATTAAATTACAGACAAAATAAGTTCTATAAAGCAGTTTAAGCTAAATAAGAAGGTATAAAGATGAGGCTTTTCCAATATCTCCCCACCATAAGCAGTGACATGTAAATTGACATCAAGTTGAAGTGTGAGTCAGTTAGGCAAGGGGGTGAAGCTAATGTGAAGATGGTCTTGGGAGAGGTAACAGCCTGTGCAAAGGTCTTGAGGAAGGAAAGCAGTTAGTGGCAAATCAGGAACTGAATGAGTAATGAAAAACTGCATTGAGCTGGTGATGCAGGACAGTGAAGATACGGCTATCAGCTACCAAAGGGCCTGAGATATTGGGTGATGTCTAGGCTCACTATTTTGTTCATCCTTACTTTAATAACAATAGGAACTTTTGATTAAAAGGATTGATAGAGGAGTGAAAGGAGCAGATTAGCTCTTTAAATCATTATAGCTGCTAATCTTAATCCTGCCTTGGAATGCTGAATATATGAAGACTGCCTTAGAACCCAGTGTTTGGATGCTAGGAAGTAAGTGGGGGGAGATTGGAGAACATTGTACTTTATGCTGAGATGGAGTAGGATAAAGAAACAGGATGCCTTCAAGAAATGTGGTCAGGCAGGAACTGCATAATTCTGTTTTTGTGATCTCATGATCTAGCAGAGTACCTGGCACATAGTTAATACCACTATGCCCTTTTCAGGTTTTTGTTTGTTCATGGATTTTTTTTTTTTTCAGTAAGAACACTTAACTTGAAATCTACCCTCAACAAATTTTGAAGTATACAATACTGAATTTTTAACTCTAGGTACTGTTTTATGTAGCAAGTATTGAGCATTTTTTTTTTCTTTTTTAGGGCTGTACCTGCAGCATATGGAAGTTCCCAGGCTAGCGGATGAATGGGACCTGCAGTTGCAGGCCTATGCCACAGCCACAGCAAGTCTGGATTGGAGCTGCATCTACAACCTACACAGCACTTGTGGCAACACCAGATCCTTAACCCAGTGAGTGAGGGCAGGGATTGAATCTACATCTTCATGGAGACTATGTCAGGTTCTTAACTGGCTGAACTACAACCGGAACTGCCACGAATACACACACACATGTATAGATATTTTGAGTATCTGCCTTGAGCCAAGGCCAGTTCCAGAAAGAGATGGAAAGAAATGAAAGGGGGGAAAAAAAAAGGGACTAATAAACCACTACTGTGATGAGCAGAAGATCATACTGAGAATAAAAATAAAGTTATAGGCAGCAAGCATGAGTCTATGTTAGTTTAGATGATTGGAAAAGGTCTTTAGGGGAGGATGACATTCAAGCTGGTATTTAAATTCCAGGATGCCAGGATGGAAGCAGAAATTCCATGCCAAGATTGTGGGAATAGACTTCCAGGATGAGGTGCTCACTAGTGCAAAGTTCCTGGGATAGGAGCAAACTGTATTTGAGGAACAGAATAATGGTCAAGAGGTAGAGTGAATTAAGATGAAAACACAAAACATAGCAAGGACAAGTTACAGAAGGTTAAGTAGGCCAGAGCCATAAATTTAGGATTTCCTCCTACATCTGATAGGCCTGAAAGCTTTTAAGCAAGGGAGAGCTGTGTTTTGATTTCTACCCTTCTGGATCTTGTGTCAGCAAGTCAACAAAAAGGAGGTGATTCAAAGAATCTAGAAGAGAGATGGGAGAAATGTATAGATTAGGTTTAGGTTGTAGAGGTAAAAGCGATAATACTTGCTGTTATGCTGGATGGAATCCAGGATACAAACTACAGACAAAAAGAAAGGAGTGATTTCCTAGCATTTGGCATGAGCAATTCAGGGTTGGGAGTGTGGTGGGGCAAATGGCCAGGCCATGGGGAAAAGTTGGGAATGAGGGAGAATTAATGGTTTTACTTCTGTCCAAATTAGATTTAAGAAGCCTAATAGACACAGAGATATTAAAGAGGCAGTTTGCATGTAGAAGACATTAAAAAGATTTTGCCAGCCATTTTGGGTGATGGGTACAGAGAGAAGAGATATATTTGGGGCTGGATTCTCTAGAAAGAGGGGTAGGTTATACAAGATTTAGAAGGGAACAGAGCCCTGCAAGACTGGCAAACAGTGAGGAACTGGGACGTAGACCCACTTTTTTGTAGCACACTGGCCAGGTATTGGGAGCGTGAAGTTGGGGATACTTTTCATATCTAGGAAGGCTAGAAAATATCCCTATGTTCATTAAGAATAAAGAAAGCCACAGAATTTCCAAACCTCAGGCAACTGTGTGGACCAAGAAAAGGGGACTCTCAGAGATAATTTTTGTTAATCAAAGGAAGAACACAGGGACGTTCACAATTGCTCTGAAAAACATAATGACGTTTGGACAAAAGGACCTTTCACCTAGTCAGTGCCAAATGGGGTCACAGACCACCCTTGGAAGAGTCGGCTGAGTCAGTGAATCCGATGTGAAAACCAGTAAGCCCTGGTGTGTCAATGATAACAGAATAAAGAGGAAATAGGAAAGGCCAGGGCACAACATGCCTCATGACCATGACTCAGACCCTCAATCAGGAGGCCTCAAGAGACTCATCCCTATGCCCAACTCATAAAATAAGCTATAAAGGACCAAGAAATTCCAGGACACACAGTAGTAATAACTTAGAAACTATTAACACTTTTCAGTCACACCAAAGTTCAAAGCAAATATAACTAAAATATAATTTCCCTCTAACCAGTAAATGGGAGTCTAGGGAACTACAATTTCTCTACACACTGGAGGTGTAGCATGAATGAATTTTATGACCCTGCAACATGAATAAAGGATATACTGAGGAAAACTGTGAAATGAACCAAGACAGGCATACATTTAAGAAGGAGATGGAGGAAAAATAAAACAACAAATAGAGAGCTAATAGTGAATTCATTTTTTTATCTTCCAAAAAATAAAAATTAATGTGAGAAAGAAAAAAGATCACTCTTATGCCCTCTATAATACAGAGACTAAAACTTCATGAAGAAAATTTCTGATTATCTGCATTGTGCAGTGACCTAATTGGTCAGTGCTTCCTTCCTTGAAATGTATAAACTGGTCATTTAAGGAAGAGTACTATTAAATTGAGTGGAAAACAAATTAAGCCTAAAGAGGAAAAAAAAATAATAGCCTCAACTAAGAACCATGTGGACCCATACTCTGAAAATTGTAAGACGCTGATGAAAGAAATCAAAGATGACACAACCACACCTCAGTGGATAACTCCACAATTTTATTCTTGGAAGGGATGACTGATTTATTAAATTCTAGACCCCACTTCTCTCTCATTCTCATTTCTAGGTACTTTGGCCAAAAAAAAAAAAAAGTCATCAAATTTGAGTAATCCATCCTTGGAGCTTACTTTACCCACATAAGTTTAGCACACGAAGGGGGTGGGTAGATGTGCAACAGTCTACATGTGGCAACAATAGAGGTTTGATAAAAACATTAATTAGGTCTAAATTTGTCTTTAAAAAAAATCCCTAAGCAATCATTTCTGTACATGAGAATATAAAGTTATTGACAACTTAAAGAATCTTTTTTTCATAAATTGTGTACTTTATATGCATTACTACATATGTGGTTAATTTTATGGAATGTAGACCTAGCACTTTACTACAGATTTATAGGAAAAAAAATTCAAACACTTTGCTACTAATCCCACAGATCTAGACTTTATATGGAAACAGAAGTAACAGCATTCCCTTTAAAAACTTTCTTGTATTTAGTACTTTTTCCCCCTCTTTTTATAACTGCATGCAGTATATGGTAGTTCCTGGGCTAGGGGTCAAATCGGAGCAGCAGCTGCTGGACTACACCACAGTCATGGCAACACTGTATCTTTAACCCACTGAACAAGGCTAGGGATCAAACCCACATCCTCACAGAGACAATTTCAGTCCACAACAGGACTATACTGAGCCACAATAGGAATTCTTTATTTAGTACTTTTTGTTTGGTTTCTGCTAGTGTATAGCCAGGCAGAGAACTGGCTCAAAAAATAACTAAAGTCTCCTTGGTATTCAGATAAAAATATGACTGTGTCTTCTTCCTGGAAGTATTCATTCCAGAGTAGCTATTGACAAGTCAGAGTAGCTCTTCAACCAGGAAAACATTTGCTCAGTGTCTTGAATCTCTGCCACCTGTGACATTCAATGCTCTTAGCACAAGAAAGCCACTTGTGATCAGATGCCTGCTAGGCATTTCTTCCCCCTTCTATCCATCTGTCCTTGTTAACTTTGCAAATATATACTCAGATTTTCCCTCCTGTCCCTACCCTACAATTTATCTGACCAAATTCACAATATTTTCTTTTAGGATTTTTGTTAATATTCAAGGAAACTGTAAAAAAAAAAAAAAGATAGAGCTCAGAAAAAAATAACGGATAAACCATTCACAGACAAAGAAATGCACATTCCTTTACCACTTCAAAAAATACTCATTCTCACTTCTATTGAGATAAACACACAATGGCAAGTATCAAAAAGCTCATGGACAGATTATGTTTAAGAGAGTGTGGGAAACAGATTTTGCTGGTAAAAATGTAAATAGGCACAGCCTTAGTGGAAGATAATTTGGCAATTCCCATCAAAACACAAAATGCACATGTCAGGGGGATGGTCCAAGATGGGAGTGTCAGAATATCCTGAACTCCACCTCTTGCCACAGACACACTGAATTGATAGCTATACATGGAATATTCCCTCTGAAAAAGACAAGAAAATAAAATTAAGAGCTCCTTCACAGCAAACAATAAAAGGGCCACATAGAAACAGGTAGAAGAGGCAGAGATGATCTCGCCAAAAGCCCCACCCTCCGTTCAGGTGTCCATAATCAGGAGAAATCTCACAAATCCAGAGTGTTGTTTTGTTTTCCTGAGCAGGGAGGAAACTATGCCCTACCTGAGGCATCCCAAATCTGAGAACATGGACTAAAGAGAGGGACCTCCAAATGTGTGTCTTTGAAAATCAGCACAGCTTACATTTAGGAGATCCAGAAGGATGTAGGCAACTAAGATACTGCTTCTAAAGAACTGCAGGCAGACTCACATACCCTAGGACCAAGCACAAGAGCAGCAGTTTGAAAAAACCTACACTATATGTAAAGGAGGTTCATTTGTTAAAGTGTTAATGGAAGGGAAGTGGCTTGTTGGGACTCCCTCTGGGGCTGGAGGCACAGGCAGGCACCATTTTTGCCCTCTGTCTCTACCTTGCTAACTCTGGCATGTGTGCTACAGCCCTGTTCCCTCCCAGTGCCTTGCTAAAGCTGGCAGGCACATGCAATGCACACAGAGGATACTCTGTGATCACCTTGCACTGGTTTGCATTCCTGGGTCTCATGGGACTGTACCAATTTGGAGCCATAGCTCTTAACAGGCTACCACCAAAGGGCACTGCACAGACAGAAGATTGAAACACACCTGTAGTCTTCTTGCAAAATGTTCTATTTACTTGTCTAGGAGATTCAGCCTGAAGGAAGGACTTAGATTTGCAATGTATCTAGAGGCTATGGGAAAACAGGGAAAGTAGGCCAGGAGAGGATATTTTGCTCTCTCAGTCTTTCTATAGCATGCTAATGCCTCCCAGATAGGGGTTTATACACTCATCTGGAGTCCTGATTTTTCCAAATGTTGCCCAGGAGACAACTCCAGATTATCCAGTCAGGAGGCCAGAAGGATTTACAATTGCAGTCCCATAGGACTGGATATGTTTACATACTTTAAAAGCTGCTGCGTGAAGGTCTGGCTTCCAGTCAGCCTGAACCAAGATGTCAACTGACATCCCTCACTTTGGAACACTTACAAGTCTTCAAACACCCTCAACACCTGGGACCTATCAAGAATAAATATAGCTGCTTAGACTATCACAAAGTTTTGAGAGATAAGCAAGAGCTAGGTAAAGGTTGAACAATAAAGTTCACTTTCTTTAAGACTGGGAGAGGTGGCTATTTCACCTAATACATAGAAAAGCATAGAAAGTCAGGCAAAATAAGAAATATAAGAATATGTCCCAAATTGAACAAGACAAAACCTCAGAAAAAAAAATTAAGGAAATGGAGATAAGTAATTTACCTGATAAAGAGTTCAAAGTAATGGTCGGAAAGATGCCCACCAAATGTGGGAGAAGAATGGATGAAGATAGTGAAAACTTCAACAAAGAGAAAAAATACGAAAGCACAAAACAGAAGTCATGGAGCTGAAGACACAATAAATGAACTGAAAATACACTTGAGGAGTTCAAGAGCAGACTACATAAAGCATCACAACTAATCAGTAAACTCAAAGACAGGGTAGGAGGAATTCACCAAATCAGAGCAGCAGAAAGAAAAAAAAGCATTCTAAAAATGGAAGATAAGCTTAAGGGACACATGGAAGCATCAAATGAGATAACATTCATACAACAGGGGTCCCAGGAGGAGAAGAGAGCTAGAAACTTACTTAAAGAAATAATGGCTGAAAACTTTCCTAACCTAGGAAAGAAAACAAGTATCCAGATCCAGGAAGGCCAGAAAATTCCAGTTATGTTGGACTTAAAGAGATCCACATCAAGACACATCATAATTACAATGTCAAATGTTATTAAAGAGAGAAATTTAAAAGCAGCCAGAGGAAAACATGTTATATATAAGGGAATCACAAAAGCTATCAGCAGGTTCTTTCAGCAAAATTTTATAGGCCAGGAAGGAAAGACACAATACATTCGTGTGCTTAAAGGAAAAAAAGATTCAACTAAGAATACTCTTCCCAGCAAAATTATCACTGACATTTGAAGGAAAGATTAAGTTTTCCAGACAAGCAAATGCTAAAGGAGGTCATCACCACTAAACCTGCCTTACAAGAAATATTAAAGAGAATTCTTTTAAATGGAGAGAGAGGGCACTAATTAGTAACAAGAAAACATATTACAGGCCAATATCCCTGATAAACGTAGATGCAAATATCCTCAAAAAAAAATTAGCAAACAAAATTCAACAATACTTTTAAAGGAATCATACTATGATGAAGTGAAGTTTATTTCAGGAATTCAAGGATAGTTCAACATCTGAAAATCAAAAAGTGATACATTAAAAACATCAAAATAAAAACAACAAAATTTTAAAAAATAAAGGACAAAAATCTTATGATCATTTCAATAGATGCCAAAAAAGCATTTGACAAAATTCAACATTTATTCAGAATTAAAAAAGAAACACATCAATAAGTGGGTGTAAAAGGAATATATTGCAACATAACAAAGGCCATATATGAGAAGCTCACAGCTAATATCATACTTAATGGTGAAAAACCCAAAAGTTTTCCTCTAAGATCAAGAATAAGACAAAGATGTCTACTCTCACAACTTTTATTCAACATAGTATTGGAAATTCAGGCCAGAGCAATTAGCCAAGAGAAAGAAATAGAAAGCATCTGAATCAGAGACAAAAATGAAAAATTGTCACTATTTTCACATAACTTGACATTATATACAAAAACCCCTTAAAAAAACTACCAAAAACTGTCAGAAATGGATGAATTCAATAAAGTTTCAGGGTACGTAATCAATATACAGATTTTGCGTGTGTGTGTTTTAATGCACTAATAACAAACTATCAGAAGAAGAAATTAAGAAAACAATCCCATGTATAATATCATCAAATGGAGTAAAATACCTAGGTACAAATTCAAGTAAGCAGGAAAAAAAAACAAAAAAAACAAAAAACTGTACACCAAAAACTATAAGACATTGATGAAGTAAATTAAGAGGACTAAATCAATGAAAAGCTATTCTATGTTAGTTCTGAAAGAATTAATATTGTTAAATTTTCCATACAATCCAAAGTGATCTGCAGATTCAATGCAATCACTATCAAAATTCCAATGGTGGAGTTCCCTTGTGGCTCAGCGGATTAAGGATTCAGTGTTATCACTGCTGTGGTTCTGGTTATAGTTGTGGTGCAAATTTGATCCTTTGTCCTGGAACTTCAGTATGCTATGGGCACTGCCAAAAAAAAAATCAAATGACATTTTTCACAAATATAAAACAATCCTAAAATTTGTGTGGAATGACAAATGGCCAAAGTAATCTTGAAAAGGATGAGCAAAGCTGGAGGCATCATGCTTCCTGACTTCAAATTATGTTACAGAGCTACAGTAATCAAAATTGAATGTCACTGGCATAAAAACAGACACAAAGAGATCAATGGAGCAGAATAGGGAACCCACGCTTATAAGTGCAATTAAACTATGTTAAAGGAGGCAAAAATATACAACAGGAAAAGGACAGACTCTTCAATCAATAGAGTTGAGAAATCTGGACATGCAAAGGAATGAAACTAAACTATAATTTTATAGCATATACAAAAATTAACTTAAAAATTAATTAATTTATTTTGTCATTTTGTCTTTTTAGGGCTGCACACCCAGCATATGCTGTCTCCCAGGCTAGGCTACCCCACGGCCACAGCAATGCAGGATCTGAGCTGCATCTGTGAACTACACCACAGCTCATGGCAATGCTGGATCCTTAACCCACTGACCAAGGCCAGGGATCAAACCTGCATTCTCATGGATACTAGTTGGGTTTGTTAACCACTGAGCCATGATGGGAATTCTGAACTTAAAATATATTAAAGACCTGAATGTAAAACTTGAAACCATAAAGGTCTTAGAAAAAAATGTAGGTGCTAAGTTTTTGACATCAGTCTTTTTGATGATTTTTGTATCTGTCTCCAAAATCAAAGGCACAGAAGCAAAAATAAGTGAGATTGTATCAAACTTAAAAGCTTCCCACACAGCAAAAGAAACCATTAACAAAATGAAAAAGATAACCTACTGAATGTGGGAAAATATTTGCATATCACATACCTGTTAAGGAGGGAATATTCCAAATATTTAAAGAATTCATACAACTCAATAGCAAAAACAAACAACACTTATTCAGATTAAAAAAAAGTGCAAGGAATCTGAATAGACATTTTTACACAGAAGACATATAGATGGCCAACAGGCACATGAAAAGATGCTCAGCATCAGTAAACATCAGTGAACTGCAAATCAAAAGCACCACGAGATATCACTTCATACCTGTTGGAATGACAATTATAAAAAAGACAAGAAATAATAAGTTTTGGTGAGGATGTGGAGAAAAGGAAACCTTGTGCACTGTTGGTGGGAGTGTAAATTGGGGCAGCCACGATGGAAAACGGTATAGAGGGTCCTCAAAAAATTAAAAATACAACTACCATATGATCCAGCAATTTCACTTCTGGGTATCTATTCAGAGAAAATAAAAACACTAATTCCAAAAGATATACACATCCCTATGTTTGTTGCAGCATTATTTACAGTAGCTAAGATATGGAAATAACCATAAGTGAATGAATAGAAAAGACATGATGTGATATCTAATAGGTATCACTCATCTGTAGAAAGAATGAAATCTTGCCATTTGCAACAACATATACAGACCTTGCAGGGACTATGCTAGGTGAAATAAGTCAGACAGAGAAAGACATACTTTGGATTTCACTTATATGTGGAATCTAAAAAAAAAGAACAACAACAAAAAAACCCAAATGAACAAACAACACTAAACAAAATAGATACAGAGACCAAATTGAACTGGTGGTTGCCAGAGAGGAAGGCTGTTGGGGGCTGGGAATAACGAGTAAAAGGGCTTAAGAGGTACAAACTTCCAGTTACGTTAAAAAAAAAAAAAAGTCATGGGATGTAATGCATAATATAGCAACTCTACACTACTATTGTAGTGATTTTTTTTTTTTTTAAGATTCTGCAGCTCAGATGTTTTCTTGCTCAAAGTTTCATTTTATTTGTTTTTTTTTTTTTTTTTTTTGACTGTGCCCACAGCATGCAGAAGTTCCTGCCTTAGGGATCAAACCTGAGCCACAGCAGTGACAATGCTGGATCCTTAACCCACTGAGCCACCAGGAAACCCTTGTAGTGCATATCTGAAAGTTGCCAAGAGTATGAATCTTAGAAATTCTCATCACACACACACAAAATTGTAACCTTGTGTGGTAATTGATGGTCAAAACTTATTGTGATGATCATTTCACATTTTATACAAGTATTCACTAATTATGTTGTATACCTGAAACTAATATAATGTGATATGTCAATTACACCTCAATAAAAAAGAAACCAAAAAATTTAATGGGCATATATATTTGGCAAGTGCACAAAATGACATGTACAAGGTTATGTGTTGCAACAATGTTTCAATGGGAGAAGTCTGGAAACAACTTGAATCAGGTTTTCACTAAATGAACTATTTTCATGCATATAATGGGAATGCTATACCACTACATTTTAAAACATGATTCAGCTCTCTATGTATATATTGAGATGAATGCATTTCCCAGATAGATTAAGTGAAGGTAACATGAATCAAAATAGTGTTATTATGTTCCATTAATTTTGCTAAAAAAGAAAAAGAAAATACACAATGATATATGGTAATATGGTAAAGGATACAGAGAGCCATGATTCCCTGTGGAGGCGGAATAAGAATATGGGGGTTAAGAAATTGGTAGAAGGGAAGGTTTCTTTCCCCCCTAAAGTATATTCTTCTGTACTTTTTGAGTGATTTATTATGTGTAAGTTATAGCTATTAAAATTACTGGAATTCTCTTGTTACACAGAGGGTTAAGGATCTGGCATTGTCACTACGGCAGCATAGGTCGCTGCTGTGGCTCATGTTTGATCCTTGGCCCAGGAATTTCCACATCTTGACAGGCATGGCAAAAAAAAAAAAATTACTAAATGATTTGATGAGTTATAAAGTACACTAGTAGTATACTAAGAAATTTCATTTTACCTGAATGTGGTAAGGAGATAGTAAATGGTACAGGGAAAGGGGATAACATGATCAGGTTACAGAAAGAAATCCTGAAAACATTACAAGTGTCAAGTCTCGAGATTCTGGGTGCACAGGGGCTGCTTAGAATAGTGATTCTCCACCTTCACATGAAAATGCCTTAACTCCAACCCACAGATTCTCTTGTAATGGACTGAGGTGTTGTCAGGGCATCAGGGATTTTAAAACCTCCCTAAGCAATTATGGTGGATAACCAGGATTGAGAAGCAGTGACATAAAAGGATGTTTAAGTAATTAGGTAACCTCTAATGAAGAAGACTTAGTTAAAAATAATGCCACAGGGGATGGAAAAGAAAAGCCAAATTCCAGAGCTCTTAAGATGAATCTTTAGAACTCAATGATCAATTGGATGCAGGGTATAAAAAAAAGTAAGGCAAAAAAGACTCAGGCAAGTTAGGTCATGCTACTAAATGAAACAGGAAAGAACAGCTCTGCGTGAGGAAAAAAGAATGAATTTTGTTTTGGACAAAATGCTCAGTTAGATGCTTGGGAGATACGAAAATGTAGTGTCATAGGAGAAAATGGCTATGGGTCTGGGGTTTGGAGAATGAGCAAATTGGAAATTCGAACACTGTAATTAGCATCAAAGGCTGTTATCTGAAATTAAAAGAGAGAATGTAGTATAGGAAATGTTACCAAAATAGAACTATAAACAAGGATGGATTGAAAAAAAAAAAAAAAAGCCAGGAGTTCCCATCAAGGCGCAGTGGTTAACGAATCTGACTAGGAACCATGAGGTTGCAGGTTCAGTCCCTGGCCTCGATCAGTGGGTTAAGGATCCGGCGTTGCCCTGAGCTGTAGTGTAGGTTGCAGAAGCAGCTCGGATCCCATGTTGCTGTGGCTCTGGCGTAGGCCAGTGGCTACAGCTCTGATTTGATCCCTAGCCTGGGAACCTCCATATGCCGTGGGAGTGGCCCAAAGAAATAGCAAAAAGATGAAAAAAAAAAAAAAAGCCAGAGAGTCAGGAGTAAAAAATAGAAGACAAAAGGAAGGTCTCTTATGGCTCAGTGGGTTAAGGATTGCTGTCACTTCTGTGACTCTGGTTATAGCTGTGGTGCAGATTCCATCCCTGGGCTGGGAACTTCCACATGCTCTGGGTATAGCCAAAAAGGGGGAAAAACAACAACAACAAAAGGTTTTCAATATGTCAACAAAATAGTAGGCTTAAGGAAATAATTGTTAACAGGGTTAACTGTAAGGAAATAATGGAAAGTCCCTTATGGATTTAGCAACTAGAAGCTGACCTTGGTGAGAACAGTGTCCATGGACTATATGGATAGCCAATTGTGTAGATTACAGTGGAGTCTAAAGAGTGTGCAGATAGATACCAAATTGCAACTGAAAGTGGGTGTGGCAGGAGGAGACAAAGAGAAATGAGTAGGTGTTTCCAGAGATGGCATCTTTCTAGAAGACTGTTACAAAGAATAACACATGGATACAATCTGACTACTCTTTAAGACTGAAGGAATAATTTTAATATCTTTACACTTTATTCTGTGGAAAGAGTTATTACATAATGAAGCTGATAACCCAGGGGAACAATGAAAAAACTATTAGAGAAATTTCCTTAAGGAGGCTGGGGAGGATGGGAACCAGATCTCAGATAGTAGATTCTGTCATGAGCAGGGGTACGGACATCCCTTCTTCTATGATTGAAAGAAAGAAGATTTAAAAAGAATAAGGATAGAGGTATCTTTGCTGAGTTAAAAGGGAAGGTTTCCTCTTCTTTCGTAGGCTCTCTTTTGCTGTGAAGCAAAAGAGGTTGGCTGCAGAGAGTGGGGGAAATGTGTTAAAGAAAAATGAAAATTTTAAGTTTAAAATAGTAGGGGTAGGAGGAGTTCCCTGATGATCTGGTGATTAGGACTTGGTGCTTTCACTGCTGTGGCCTGGTTTTCAATCTCTGGTCTGGGCACTGAGATCTCACATGAAGCCACTACTTGCATCAGCCATAAATAAGTAAATAAAATAGCTGGGTTAAGGAAGAGGATAACAAGATGACCAAGATCCTGCAGAGAAAATTTCAGGAAGGAATGAAAACCCTGCTGGTGTTGGAGTCCATCAGACACGCTGTTACCTCATTGAAAACCAAGTACTGATCTAGTTGCTGATGCCATTCATGGTGGAAACTGCAGACAGGAACTCAAGAAACCTAAACTGCAGTTAATAGAGCACCAGACCTGAGGGATCTTCAGGCACATGAACATAAAGTATAGTAAACCACAAAGAAAAATAACATTGAAGAGCAGGAAACATGCAGTCAGGGAAAGGCTTTTTTTAAAAAAAGGAGGAAGAGTTTTATGAAGAGCATGATCAACTTGGATGAACTGGTAGCACAGAGGGAAGAAATGAAAAAGGGATCCCAGAAACAAACAAAAAAAATGATATTGAAGGACCACCCCAGAGCCTCAACAATGGCTTTTTGAATTACAAACAACGGCAAAAACTGAAGAGTAAGCATAATCAATGAATGATGGAGCACCTAAGAAGCTGGTTTCCTACCCACACTGTGATAGTGAAATCAGTGGGAGGTGGCTCTGCAGCTTACTGAAAGGGCTCAGCAAAAGGAGGCTGCTGTAAGTGAGTTGGAGCTATGAATCAATGATTAATAAATGACTTCCTCTTTGGCTTAGAAAATAACTGGTTAAGAAGAGCAGTTCTTCAATTTTCTCCAAGGAATACAGAAACTTCCCTTTTCCCCTGACTAGGCAGCTTCTGGTACCCAACTGACATTTCTAAAAAGGTGTATATGGAAATGTGAGCTACAGCTTGGTCAATTAGTCCTATTTCTTCATCTAAATGGCAGCCTTGTTAAATCACTAGGACCCTTCCTCTCTGCCCAGCTCTTCTCACAGAGGGACTCCTGTGAGATCCCTGAAAAGCTGTGTTAATTCTGGGGAAAAGAAGTACCTGAAGATATTTTATTTCCTCTGTTTATAATTCACCCTCTCTACCCTACCTGCTCACACACTTCCTATAGCCCCCCACCCCACCCCTTTTTGGATGTTCTTGTTATATGTCTTTGATTGAAATTGTTATTTTTTAAAAAGGAAGGATATTTGACTTCTTGCTCAACTCCCAGAACTGGATTCTTTAGAAATGGATACAAATAACATTGGGGAAAAATGTAAAAAAAAAAAAAAAACCCTCTTACCTGCCAGAATGAAAGCTGAGGTTTATTTTCTAGCTTGAAAATCCTTTCAACTGACATATATTTGGTATGGCTGAAATAAACACTGTTCTACTGACAGAGCATGCACTATACTCAGCATCCTATAATTAAGCATTTCTAAAATTTCCATGAATTTTAAATACCACAAAGAGATGCAGACTTGATCACATAAAATATAAAACATCTCATTAACATTTGCGTGAAAAACAACACCTCCATTTTTTAAAAGAAACTGTTTTTTTAAATCATCTTTCCTTCTAAGCACTTTGATTAATATTTTCCTGGCTAAAGTGTTTGAGGAAAATGTGTTAAAATTACCTTCAAGTAATTTAGCCATGTCTAGCTTCTGTGTGTGACAGTAAATAGAATCTTGTTCCATATTGCAATCTGTCCTCAGAACCTGACTATGCTATAAACTTGGATATTGACTGGAAAAGTATGTATGCAGCCATTTCAAAAGCATCTTGCAAAAACAAATTTCCTCCTCTCCTCTGCTTTCTGTAGCTCTGTTTTCCTTGCCCTGAGTATGTCTGCAAATACGTGCCAAGACCATGTCCCAATAAACCTGCTTGAAAATAAATGTAGAAATGGAGAAATTAAACAAAATTGTAATTGAAGAAAATATTCTTATCGTTGAGTAATTTAAATGTGTTAATTTTATTACTGTGGTCATTCAATGTAGGAAAAGTTTTGATTTTGATTGTGGTTTCAGTTATTAGCAATTTTAATTTTTTTTGTATTTCTTTCACGTAATGCATTTCTTTTTGTCTTCTATTTAGAATGAATCAGTAGATGAGAAGGATTTATTTTTCTTTCTTCTGTAAACAGTTGGAAACTAAAATATGAACAAATGGCATTAGTACCAATGTTTTGTAAAATATTCTAGAGAGAAGTGTTTTCCTTTGCTACACTTTACACTTCTACACTGTAGTGCAGTGGAGGATCTAGCTTCTGAAGGGCAGCTGGTTGCCAAGAAAGGATAGAACTCAGATTGCATTTATTGATCAAAAGAAGGAAAATTCCAGGGGGTAAGGGAAAGTTGAGAAACAGATGTAGAATGATGATGAATATAAGATTTGCCCCAAGGAGAATACATGTAAATATTAGGGGCATTGCCAAATGTTGAGCTGAATAAAAGACCCAACATTAAGGATGCAAATTATAATTTTGTAATAAATCCATGTTGGTGCCAACAGGAATACCTTGGCTCTAGTGTAACTTTTTCTCTAATAATTAAGGCCAATCTGCTTATGGAGCTGCTCTTCCCTGGATCTTTCAAGTAAGCACATCAAGTGAGCTAGCCAGAGCATACTAATGATGCATTATTACTCAACAGCCATAATCGCTCAGGGACTGAAAAAGGTCTAGAAGCAGTTTCAACGTAATTAAAGGGCTAAAAGGAGCCAGAGTAATGAACAGACTGTTCTGGACTCTATTCTGCCACCAGGTAGAAAGACTGATAATGAATACATTCTTCTGGCATTATTAATTTAACTCTTCATAACAGTAAAATGTATCAGCATTTCATGTGATGCAGAATTATGAGATAGATGCATCTACAGTATTTTTTAAATATCTAAGTTTTACCCATTGCTTTATATTTTCTACTAATGTAAAGCAGAGATGATAAACTGATATCTGGACTTAATTATGATTCCATTGTAGCAGAACTTAGTCATCAATCACTATAGTCTTCCTCTAAAATATGGTGTAGAACTAAAATCCTTTCAAGCAACTCTCTAGGAAGACACTACTGATTCACCTGAATTGGTCCATCAGACACAAAACAGTTTAGGGTAATCCTCATGCAGTAAAATCCTTCCTCTACACCATAGGCCAGGTCCTCATAGTCAAGATGAACTAGTGTAGGAATGCTAAGATCAAGAATCTTAGTAATCCTGAGTTATTCATTTATTCATTTACAAGTGTTTATTAAACTCTTTTCCACATTCCTGTCATTAGACTCTGACTGCATCAATAAATCAAACTCAGTTTCTGCCAATAAGGAATTCAAAGTTTAATAGCTTTATTTCCAGATTTCCACACTGAAGAAAAAATGAGGGGGAATGGCTAGAAAATTTCCAAATAGTAAATCTGTCCTGCAACGTCATGGTGGCTCTGTAGCTATAGCAAAGCTTCAGGTTATTAGACCCATTTTTTTCCATGATGCAGCATATGTGTTCCCTTGTTCACTAGTTAAGCACTGAAAAGCATAAGCATAACTGTATCAATACATAAAACCAATGTACAGCACCAGCATATCAGGTGTACTGCAGTGCAATGGAAAGCCACAGGATTGAAGCCAAAAAGACCTTGGTTTGACTCCCACTTCTCTACTTATTAACTGGGTTACAGTGGTCAAGTGACTTAGATCTCTGAGCTTTAACTATCTCGATTCAAAAATATGTATTTCTAGAAACATACCAAAAGTGAATCAAAAAGAAACAGATAATATGAATGATCACTAGAAGTGAAATAGAATATGTAATTAAAAAAAATTGCCTACAAACAAAAGTCCAGTCCAGGACCATATGGTTTCTTTGCAAATTCTACCAAATATACAAAGAAGAATTTACATCAATCCTTCTTAAAGTCTTCGAAAAGATTGAAGAGGAGGGAACACTCCAAAAGACATTCTATAATGCCATAATAACCCTCATACCAAAACCAAAGATCCAACCAAAAAGAGAAAATTATATGCAAATATCTTTGATGAATGTTGATGCAAAAATTCTCAACAAAATTTTAGCAAACTGAATCCAATAACACATAAATAAGATCATACACCATGACCAAGTGGGATTCATCCCAAGTTCACAAGGATGGTTCAACATATGAAAATCAATCAATGTAATAAAACACATTATCAAAAGAAAAGTCAAAAACCGCAAGACCATCTCAGTAGAAAAACATTCGATGAATTTCAACATCCATTCATGAAAAAAATTCTTAACAAAGTGGGTATAAAGGGAACACATTTCAACATAATAAAAACTATTTACAACAAACCCACAGGCAATATAATACTCAATAGAGAAAAGCTGAAAATTTTTCTCATTAAAATTGGAAAAAGACAAGGATGCCCACTCTATTTTCATTTGATATAGTACTGGAAGTCTTAGCCTCAGTAATAAGACAAGAAAAAGAAATAAAAAGTATCCATATTGAAATAGGAGAGGTAAAATTGTCATTAGATGCAGATGACATGATACTATATATAGAAAACCCTAAGGACTTGACACAAAAATTCGACTAAATTTGATAAAAAAATTGGGCAACGTAGCAGGACATAAGATTAATATTCAGAAATCAGTTGCATTTCTGTGTACTAACATAGAAATATCATAATGGGAATGTAAAAAAAATACCTTTTAAAATTGCACTAAATAAAATTAAATATCTGGGAATAAACCTGACCAAGGAAGTGAAAGACTTATATTCTGAGGACTAGGAAATATTAATAAAGGAAATCAAAGATGATTCAAAGGAATGGAAAGATATCCCATGATCTTGGATTAGAAGAATATTGTTAAAATGGTCATACTATCCCAAGCGATCACAGATGTAATATGATCTCTGTCAAATTACCCATGATATCATTCAAAGAACTAGAACACATAATCTAAAAATTTATATGGAATCATAAAAGACACACAGAATTGCCAAAGCAATCCTGGGAGTGGGGGAGTTGTGGAATAAAGCAGGAGACTTAATTCTCCCGGACTTCAGATAATACTGCAAAGCTGCAGTAAACAAAACAGTGTCATATTGGCACAAAAACCTACATACAGATCAATGCAACAGAAAAGAGAGCCCATAAATAAATCTAGACACCTACAGTCAATTAATCTTTGACAGAGGAAGCAATAATATGTAATGCAAAAAGATAGTCTCTTCAGGAAGTGGTGCTGGGAAAATTGGGCAGCTACATGCACATCAATGAAACTAGAACACACTTTTATACCATGCACAAAAATAAATTCAAAATGGCTTAATGGCTTAAACATAGAAAAGACATCATAAAACTCCTGGAAGAGAACATAGGCACATTCTCTGACATAAATCATACAAACATTTTATTAGATCAGTGTCCCAAGGTAAAAAAAAATAACAACAAAAATAAACAAATATGACCTAATTGAGCTTGCAAGCTTCTGCATAACAAAGGAAATAATTAAAAAAAAAACATGAAAAGACAACCTACAGACTGGGAGAAAATAGTTGCAAATGATGCAATTGACAAGGGCTTAATCTCTGAAATATACAAATAACTCATACAACACAACAACAAAAAAACAAACAATCCAATCAAAAGAAGGGCAGGATACCTAAAAAGATATTTCTCCTAAGAAGACATACAAATGGCCAAAGAGCACATGAAAAGATACTTAATATCACTAACTCTTAGAGAAATGCAAATCAAAACTATAATGAGGTAATACCTCAGACCAGTCAGAATGGCCATCGTTAATAAGTCTAAAAATAGGAAATCCTGTAGAAGGTGTGGAGAAAAGGGAACCCTCCTACATTATGAATGGGGATGTAAATTGGTAAAACCATTATGGAAAGCAGTATTGTGGTTCCTCAGAAAACTAAAAATAGAATTATCATATGATCCAGCAATCTCACTCCTGGGCATCTATCCAGACAAAACTATAATTCAAAAAGGTACTTGCACCTCTATAGTCATAGCAGCACTATTCGCAATAGCCAAGACATGGAAACAACTTAAATGTCCATTGATGGACAGATCAAGAAGATGTGATACATATACATAATGGAATACTACTCAGTCATAAGAGAGAATAAAATAATAGCATTTGCAGCAACATAGATATAGCTAGAAATTCTCATACTAAGTGAATAATTCAGAAAGAGAAAAAGTACCTTATGATAACATTTATATGTAGAATCTAAACTATGTCACCAATCAATTTCCTATTATAGCTCAGAGAGTTAAAAACCCAGAATAGTGTCCATGAGGATGTGGGTTTGATCCCTGGCCTTGCTCAGTGGGTTAAGGATCTGGTTTGCCACAAGCTGTGACACAGGTCACAGATGCGGCTTAGATCTGTTATCGATTTGGCTATGGCATAGGCCTGCAGTGGCAATTCTGATTTAACCCCTGGTTTGGGAACTTCCCTATGCTGTAGGTGATGCCCTAAAAAGAAAAAAACTAAGGCACAAATGAACCTATCTACAAAAGAGAAATAGATTCACAGACATAAAGAAGAGACCTGTGGTTGCCAAGTGGGAGGGGGATGGATTGGGAGGTACTGGGAGTGTGGGGTTTGTAGAAGGAAGCTATTACATTTACAATGGATAAGCAATGAAGTCCTACTATATAGCATGGGGAACTATATCCAATATCATGGGATAGACCATAATGGGAAAGAATATTTAAAAAGGAATATATATAACTAAGTCACTTTGCTGTACAGCAGAAATTAGCACAACAATGTAAATCAAATATAGTTGAACAAAAAAGTGATAATATGTATGATGATGGCAAGGATTAAATGACACAAAATAAGCTTCCAGCATACAACAGGAAGTCAACAACTGTGCGTAAAATTGTGATGTCATATAGTGTCCAACATGGATCACATCCACTAAGAACATTTTCACAGAAGAAACAAAAATGAAAAGAGGTAGCATTGACTCTGGATGATATTCTCTAAAAGATACTAAGACGCAGTGCAAGAAGTATTTAGAATGGACTAATTATTTATTAGCAGAAGCCATACTCAATCATTGGAGCAGCTGCTCCAATGTTAATGGATGCGATCCTCTAGCAGTGCAAAGGAAATAAGAGATGATTCTTCAGAAATCTTTTGCTATGATGACAGAAGGGAAAAAAACAAAACAAATCAAAACAAGAAACAAAAACCAAAAACCTATCACTGCTTCTCTGGGAATCAGTTTCTCCAGCTTCCTTGTGTGCTACTTGATCTTTAATTTATGGAGTCAACACAAAGTCCTGTCTTGAGGAGCACAGATGCTGGACAAATAGCTAGAGCATTGATTTTGGCATTTGGGCAAACCAATGGCATCATTATATTGACTGAATATCACCACCTCTAATAAAAATGCTTTATGTATAATATCATGGAAGGAAGAAGACTGGCTGGTCATAGGAAAAGAAACATAGTTAAGAAGTGGTATTTTCTCTTTGGCCACTTGCCTTCTGTGTTTAAGCATTATGTTGTGACATTTTTGTGTTCATTTTCTGCTGTTGTCTTTACTTTAAAAAATTTTGCATATTATACCATCAAACTTTAGCCAAGAGACAGTAAATAGTTTTTCACATCAGTACATATTTACAATAAATCAGTTAAATATTGATTAAAATATATGTGTAATATGTAGACAAGCTTTTAATTAATTCTGTTACCAAAACTAACAGCGTTAGCCAAGACTATAACATACATAGTCAGAAAAAAAAAAAAAAAGTAAAAGTTGCTTGTCTTTTTTTTTTTTGTCTTTTTGCCATTTCTTGGGCCGCTTCTGTGGCACATGGAAGTTCCCAGGCTAGGGGTCTAATCAGAGCTGCAGCTGCCAGCCTATGCCAGAGCCACAGCAATGCAGGATCCGAGCCACATCTGCAACCTACACCACAGCTCACAGCAACGCCGGATCGTTAACCCACTTAGCAAGGGCAGGGACCGAACCTGCAACCTCATGGTTCCTAGTCGGATTCGTTAACCACTGCGCCACGACGGGAACTCCCATTGTCTTTTGACCTCCACTGAATCAGGGTTTCTGCCTAAAAGCAAATGTAGGCATATGTTCACAAGATGAAACAATAAATAATAATTTTTAGGGCATTAAAAGTATCAGCACAACCAAATACAGATTAGTGATGGAAATAAAAAAATAAGGGCACGAGAAACTCAAATTCACTTATAGATCACAAATAAATGTTATTAAAGTCTACAGTACGAAAGAATGCCTTTCTAAAAAATGAAAGGTAGTAATAAATATAATAAATTTGCTTTTTGAGATTCTTTGCTACAATGATTGATTTTCTATCATTTGTGTATGTGTATATATCTGTGTGTGTGTGTATAATGTATAAAAGACCTACATGCCACAATTTTTCATAGAATATACTGAGCTAGATTACTTAGCACAGGGGCCACACCTCCACTGCAGAATATGCACACATAGAAGCCATAAGCATATCTTATTCAACAATACTAATCCTCTTTCTTTTCTTGACTAATTGCTGAGCTACAGATCAAATGAACAGTTCGTTGACTTGATTAATTGCTTGGAGAGTAAAAGCATAATGACAAAAATACCAATTCACTAGTTTTACTGCCAAATGTCATCCACCTTTAATTCATCCTGCATATTGCCAGCACAGACTCCTTTTTAAAATATCAATTTTATCCTCTTAATAAACCTGTAGCATAATAATTATGACCTAGGGCCTTGTTGTCAAAAAGGCCATGTATGTCTACATCTCAATGCTGCCACTTTGTTGCTATGTGACTTCCAGCTATTTAACTTTCTGAGTTTCAGTAGCCCCATCTATAAAATGGGAATAATAAATCCTCTTACTGTCATGAGAATTAAATAAGATAACACATAGAATGTACTTCACACCATGACTGGAACATAGTCATTAGTCTTTCATGGCATCTCCTATGATAGCACCATATTTATGGGGCAAAGTTAAGAACCTTTAGCATGAAAATTTTTATTTTCCAGATTCTGAATCCTGCCTACACATTAGAACCACCGGAAGAGGTTTAATAAAATTCTAAAGCTTAGATCCAAATTGAACAAGAGCATCATTATTCTGATCATGGAGTATCATTGTATATTATGAGCCACAAGGAGGCTCTGCCCTAAATGTTCCAGGACACTAATCTTTCCCTTCTTTTCAGCACCTCTGGGCTTTTATATGCCTCATCATGGCACAATCCACGGTCCCAGCAACAACAAAAACATATCACATTCCAAATGGTGGGCTTTAGGGCCAGTCTCCCTAAGATGGGCCAGTCTGGCTTGCAGATTATTTTGAGCTGAAAATAAGCTTCGCCCTAAAGACTCAGGAAGGAACTGTGTTTTGCTTTTGTTTTTGTTTTTGTTTTTTTCCCACTGAGTGAGGCCAGGGAACGAACCCGCAACCTCATGGTTCCTAGTTGGATTCGTTTCTGCTGCACCATGATGGGAACTCCGAGCAAGAAACTTTGGACTTTCTTCTGTCTATAATAGTTTCATAGAGAAGTCATGTTCCAGGAAGAAGCTATCACTATATGTAACTATAGTAAAGCATGAGCTAGGTATAGGAGACAGGGAGGAAAGTAGCAAGGTCTCTTTGAGCAAAGTCATTTTTGTGTTGAATAGTCTTAAAATGTCTCAGCAAACATTTGTTTACCAAACATCAACTCTTTTCTTCTTCGTGTGAACCACCTTACTTCTCTAAGAAGTCCTAGACCCCTACCACCTTCTCCATAGTCCAGAATGACATAAATACCTTGTCTTGCCCTACTGTCTTCAGAATTTTTCATGTTTATGTGAACTCCCTGTACGAAGATATTTGATTTCTTCCTAATGATTTGCCTTATGTCATTTTAATTTTTTGACCAGCCAGCAGTACTAAGAAGGATAGAAGGAATATATCCCTTGCCACCACAGAAACATACTTTGCTCCAGCAAATTTTATAACTAGATTAGAAATTATATTGCAAGCATAAAGATATATGATGAAGGAAACAAACTCATCTGAAGGAAAAGGCAATGTGTTGGCTGATGCAATGGAATGATTGGATTCAGATGTACAAACAGAGTCATCAAAGCTCTTTCTCTTCTTGGTCAGGTTCCCATGTGGGTGGTAATGTGAACTAGGTTGAATGGTGTCCTTGAATAATTTCTATCCACCTGGAACCTGAGAATGTGACTTATTTGGAAATGGGGACTTCGTCCATGTAATTAGTTAAGATGAAGTCGTATTAGACTAGAGTAGGCTTAAGTACAATGACTGGTGTCCTTATAAGAAGAGGAAAGGGAATTCAGAGACATCTCAGGATGAAGGCCATGTGAAGACAACCATTGAGATTAGAATGACATAGGAACCAGACAAAGGATGCCATGGATTTCTGGAAGCCACCAAAACCTAGGAAGAGGTAAGGAAGGATCCTTTCCTGGAGTCTTTAGAGGGAACATGGGCCTGATAAGAAGTTGATCTGGACTTCTCAGCCTCCAGAATTGTGAGAATATATTTCTGTAGTTTCAAGTCACTGAGTGTGTGGTAATTCATTATTGCAGCCCCAGGAAATCAATACTCACCCTAATGATAAGATTAACTTTTGACAGTGGTAGGAAAATTGCTCCAGGTGGCCTCATAACGGTGCACAGTGATACAAACCCATTTTTAACCAGTCACTGTAGCCAAATGCAGGGGTAATGTTGGCCAGGACTGGTTCTGTCTTCTCTTGGTACAGGGTCATGTATAGTCCCCTGAATAATTTGTCCTAATAATAAAGTGGATTTTTCCTCCCAAGCTAGTCTGGGCCCAGTAGAGAGGATTCCCAAGAATGCAACTATCCCCGAATTGTGGCCTAGAGCTATCATATCATGAGATGCCTACACCTGGCACAGCTAATACTGAAGTTTTCTTCTCAGATTTCACCTCCATTGATTCAGCAGTTCATAGTTCGTGGTACCTGGAAAGATCTGTATGGAGATGTCTGGCCAACAAAAGCCTTCAGTAGAGGAAAGCAGTCACAAGCAAATCCTACTCTAAGAGGTAATAACCTGACTTTACTCTCCACCCAGTCTACACTCTCATGCCTGTCCTTCTCAACGTCAAACCCATGTTGGAGCAAGAGAGCACTATAAGACAGCCCAGATAAGTTAGGATCCTACAGGGTATAGAGCAGAGTAGAGAAAGTTGGATTGTAGATGTGGAGGGGCAAAGAGAAGATAGCCAGCACAGTGGCCTTGTAAGAATCATGTGAGAAATTGACGATAGATCTGGTGTGAGTTATAAATAGGAAGGGCAAATGGAATGTTTTATTCAGCAACTGTGTCCATAATTTTAAATTAAGATGATGAATTATAGATTCAGACCTTTAGGCTAGTCTGCCAAAATATACTGACACCAACATAGTATATTGTAATTGACTAGCCCCAAAAGAAGTGAGATGTTACCCCACCCCCATCCTTCCTCTTCTGACATCCTCACAAATTTGATTTCCAAGTATTGCTTCCTTTCTCTGTCTATGGTCTTCCAAATCTGCCTTGAAGAAGCTACAAGATTCTGTATTGTCTGAAATTAAATGCAAAGGATGAGTGAGTGGTTCAGAGAACAAAAATGAGCAACCCGCCAGGCTGGCATGATTGATTGTGCTTACATATACATCAGGAAGATCAATTCAGTCTCCTTGAAAAAAAAAAAGAGAGAATTTTTTAAAAGTTCAATTGACTTTGCCACTAATCAAATAAATTACAGTACCTCAGTGAATCCAGCTGAGATTCACAGTAGAGTTTGGTGCACCTGCTTTTGTGAAGAAAATGTCACCTTTCATATAGGTGTTGTTAGCCATCAAAGAGACACACAGCTAAACAAGCAGCTAACATTACATAGCAAAAGGTGGACTAAAGTGGATATGACCTGAGCAGAGCAGTCAAGTGTGGAGAACAGGCTTCCTTGTATGCCTGGAGGACTGCTTACTGCTTTTTACAGGGAAAAAAGGGCAGATTTTTAAGAATAGCAGCACCTCCGTGATTTCAGCCAAACTGGAATCAGAGGAAAATTAGTTAACTTAGACTTGGTTAGACACAGAAACTGCACCTTAGACAATGGGAGATGCTTTTAAGATTGAAAATTTCAAATCAGACTCAAATTACTCTTTTATCAAATAAACATGTATTGAGAAAATGTTTTATTGTTATATCTGAAGTAAGATTATTTTACCTGGAATTATCTAGGTAATAAACTACTTGAAATTACAGCAAAGAGAGATATTTTTAAAAAATAAACTATCCCTAAGTATTACTTAGGATTTCCTAGAGCCCTAAATATCTGAATAATTGCCTCAATATTTTTAAGTCCTTTTAAATCCAAGGATATTCTCCTTGGTATCCTGGCTTTAAGAGTCAGTGTAGAATATACATGACTTTCAATTTTAGTCAACAATTTGTAACTAAAGAGTTAACTCTAACAAATCAGATTTTTAAAAAGAGCAGGAAAATCAAGGTAAGAAAAAAGGGGAAGTAAACAGATCTTGGAGGATTGTCTCACTTCTCTCACTCAAATTTTGGTCTTTAATCTTTGAAAAATTGTTTATTTTCCTTTTCAAAGGTAGATATTCAATTGTCACCCAAGTTATGAAATTGCACCTATTCTTATACAAAGAAAATACTTCTCTAAAAGGTTTAATTTTACTGCATAAATTCCCTTATCTCATAAAAATGTCCTCACAGCTAAATCTTCAGCTGTGTTTAGGTATTTAAAACTTTAAGAATCAGAAGCTAGGAATTCTGGCTGTGGCTCAGTGGATTAAGGATAAGACATTGCCTCTGTGAGAATGCAGGTTCAATCCCTGGCCTCGCTCAAGATCTGACATTGTGGCAAGCTGCACTGTACGTTGCAAATACAGCTCGGATCTGGCATTGCTGTGGCCATGGCATAAGCCTCAGCTGCATCTCTGAATCAAACCCTAGCCTAGGAACTTCCATATGCCACAGGTGCGGCCATAAAAAGAAAACAAACAAGAAAAAAAAAAGAATCATAAGCTAGATTTCTTGTCAATTGTATGCAATATAAATTTGCCTAATTTGTCTACTACTCTTTTAAACCCATTGCTACGAAGAAGTCACAACAAATTTGAATGCATTTCAATTCCAGTTTGGGGAACAACAGTTTCACAGTAAAGTCACTTAGGTTTAATCAAATATTTTAATAAAGTGACCTAGTCAAGAATTTATAGTCATTCATTAAGTTATTTGTTTTGTAAATATTTACTGAGGAATAAAATAGGAATCAAGACAGAAGTGATGCCTAATTCCAGGAAATAGGCAGTCTAGTCTGATATTGAGATGAACTAAGAGACCACTTATGTTAAAATGATATCAGAGGACAGAATTAAATTCAGAATTTGTTTGATTTACTAGTATTAATTGATGCCAAAATTCTCACGTCCAACTTTAAGTGTGGCTAGAAATGGGAAATGTATGTACATAGTTTAATCAGAAAGGTCCAAAGACTTGGTATAAAAACTAGTAACACTGCAGCCCAGAGACCATTAAGAAGATGAGTCTGTCTTTCCTTGCCAGCAATATAAAAGGAGATCAGGTTTCTGCTCCTCTGCTCTAGAAGTCACAAGGTTTTAAATCTCAGAACTTCAAAAGCAGGTTAGGTCCAGTCTACTTGTCTTAACAGTCTTACAGAGGCAGTGTGGACAGACCTGGGTTTAACCTCCAGAATCACTAATTTTCTTGAGCAAGTTATTTAATCTCTCTGCACCTCTATTTCCTCCTCAGTGAAACGCAAGAAATTGTGCCTATCTCGTGGGGTTGACATGGAGATTGAAACTAATGCAGTAAAAACCCTCAGAAGAGTGCATATGGCCACATTTAAAAAAATGGAAGGAAATCTAAAATATGGCACAAATGAACTGTCTACAAAAGAGAAACAGACTCATTGACACAGAGAACATACTTGTGGTTGCCACGGGAGAGGGGAGTGGGAGTGAGATGGACTGGGAGTTTGGGGTGAGTAGATGCAAACTATTACATTTAGAATGGATAAGCAGGAAGGTCCTACTGTACAGCACAAGGAACTCTATCCAATCTTCTCAATAGACCACGATGGAAAATAATATATTAAAAAAATAATGTATATGTATGTATGACTGAGTTACTTAGCTGTACTATAGAAATTGGCACAACATTTTAAATTAACTATACTTTAAAAAAATCAGAAAGAAATGGGAGGGGAATCATGTCATTAGCTGAAATGGTAAGAATAGCAGCAGGTATATAATAGTAATAGTTCTGTGGTAGTTCTGTAGCCATAATACTAACAGTTATAGTTCTGAACTAGCAGAAGTAGCTTTACAAGTACAGAAATAGGGCCTAGCACTTCAGTGCCTTGACCAAAGTTGAACAGTGGCCAACCAAGACGAAAACATGACACTCTTGAATCTTATTCCCCAGTCCTCTTCCCACAGTATTATGCTACCTTCTTTGTCTAAACATATTGTATTTATATAAATAATTATCATCCAAATAAATGGAAAAGAATTCAGTGATGTTAACTCTCTTAATAAACCTTTTCAATCAAGACATGCTTGAGTTCCTGCTGTGGCATAGTGTATTAAGGATCCAGTTTTGCCACAGCTGCTGCACAGGTTACAGCTGCAGCTCAGATTTGATCCCTGGCCCAGGAACCTCCAATGTCAAAGGTGCAGACAAAAAAAAAAAAAAAAAAAGCTTGAAATACTCAAGCAGTTGTTGGGAAAACAGACCCAAGGAAACATCAACTGCAAACAATCGATCTGTTATTTAAATATAAACAACACTACAGATAATTTAAAAGAAAAAAAAACCAAGTCTATCAAGACAACTTTTGTTAAAACAAAAAGTCCTTTAGCAGATCCTTCTAAACTGTTGGATTTGTAACTCCATACTGGCTTATTTTATATAACAAGACTGCAGCATTATAAAAGGAAAAAACAGTTTTATTTTAGCAGTGTCATTATATTACACTTACTAGTTTTAGCAGCACTCAGAAAGAAAATGGTTGCTAATACCCATGCTAAGTGTCCCTAAAATGTATGTAATTTGTATTAAGCAAAGAGCACAATAGCTGATGCTTATAAATACCTCTCTCCAACATCTTTTCCTTTTCTGAAATCATCGTCTGGTTTCCAGCCCTCATTATCTTGGATTTCACTGTTGAAATAACCTGCTGTTTTGTCTCTTCCCCATCACTCCCTTTCCTTTCCAATTCATTCCCACATGCTTCTTGTAAGAGAATTTTCCTGAAGCTCTGCTCTGATTGTGTCTCCTTGCTCTCCTCAGACCTGCCATGTCCCTTCCTTTCCCAAAACTCTGAATACTTGAACCTAACATTTACCTTTTATTTGGATCTGCCCCAACTGAGGTGCAATAATTCCTACAATAGCTTACGTATTCTTAATTGTTGCCCAAACTTATCAATTCTTTAATATTCCCTGAACATTCTCATTTCCACACCTTTCTTCATGTAGCTACCTTCCTTCATGTAGCTACCTTCCTTGTTTCTACTCCCAGGTCCATTTCTAAAATCTGAAGTCATGCATAGCACATTAGTATTTATATCCAGTACTTTAAATTGTTGAGAGATAATTAAATCATGGGACCATCAGTATGATAGAATACTACTCAGTTGTAAAAAATGATATAATTCTAGGGCTATTTGACATGTGTAACACTAGCGAAACATTTTGTATATGTGTGTGTGTGTCTTTTTAGGCCGCACCTGTGGCATATAGAGGTTCTCAGGCAAGGGGTCGACTTGGAGCTGTAGCCACCAGTCTATACCACAGCCACAGCAATGCCAGATCCAAGATGAGTCTGCATCCTACACCAGAGCTTACGGCAATGCCAGATCCTTAACCCAATGAGCAAGGCCAGGGATTGAATCTGCTTTCTCATGGACACTAGTCAGATTCGTTTCCACTGAGACACAATGGGAACTCCCATGATACATTATTTTAAAATAATGTGTAAAATTATATATAATATCATTATACAAAATAAATTTGTATAATGTATATAAATCAAAGCTTATGTGAAATGGATGTTTAAATCTTAAGAGTGAGTTTTCCTGGGTAATGGAAGTATAGGTAATGTTTTATCCCATCCATCAGATAGATTTTTTCCATTATTTTTACACCAAGCACACATTATTTAGCATTTTTATAATTTAAAAATTAGTATTTTATTTTTGCTTTTGCTTTTGTTTTGGCCATGCCCATGGCATGTGTAAGTTCCTGGGCCAGGAAGTGAACCTGTGCCACAGTAGCAACCTGAATCACTGCAGTGACAATGCTGGATCCTTAACCCCCTTCACTGCAAGGGAACTCCTCCAAATTAGTATTTTTTAAAGTTGGCTTACCTATTAATTCCAGTACAAATATTTATTCCTTTGTAAAATCTTTGGCTATGGTCCAACTAGATTATATGTTTCCTTCTTTTGAGGGTCAACATATTGAGAACTTCTCTCACCATAGTCCCTGACATACTTTGGATATGCATTAGGGGTCTATGTCATATAATTGTAGTTACAAGCCCAGACTTTTTCTTAATTACCTGGTATTCAAGCCACCTAACCCTCTATACCAATATTAGCCTTAAAAGTAAAGATTAAACAAATAGGACCCAATTAAACTTAAAAGATTTTGCACAGCAAAAACAAACAAAAAACACTGATGAAATGAAAAGACAACCTAGTAGTTGGGAGAAAATATTTGTACATTATATGACCAATAAGGGGTTAATATCCAAAATAAACAGTTCATACAACTCAATATAAAAAAAAAACCTCCCCAAACCTGAAAAATAGGCAGAAGCCCTAAAGAGACATTCTTCCAAAGATGATATAGAGGTGGCCAACACACACATAAAAAAAAAAAATACTCAACATCACTCATCATCAGAGAAGCTGCAAATCAAAACCACAATGAAATATCACCTCATGACTGTCAAAACGGCGATCATCAGAGCTATAGCTCTGATTCGACCCCTAGCCTGGGAACCTCCACATGCTATGGGTGTGGTACCAAAAAGACCAAAAAAAAAAAAAAAGAAGAAGGAATATTAGCCATAAAAAATGAAATCCTACCATTTGCAACAATGTAGAAGGATCAGAGGGTATTATAGTTAGCAAAATATGTCAGAGAAAGATACTCTGTTATCACTTATATGTGGAATCTAAAAAATAAAGCAAATGAATACAATAAAAGAGAAATAGACTCAGAAATATAAAGAACACATTAGTGGTTACCAGTGGGGAGAAGGGAGGGGAAGGGGCAAGAAAGGGGCTGGGGATTAAGGGATACAAATAAAAAAATAACATTTCTTATGTTTCTGTCATGTATTGTGCTAATCACCTCTCAGTCAGTGATCCCTTTGACATTTATTATTCTCAAGAAATTGTGATCTAGCATTATATAGTAATGATGCCTTTAGTTTATAGTCATGGAATAGACCTTGAAAAAAGGACCCAGTGAAATATGTGTTAATTCGTTCAATTCTAGAATTTGTTTCCTAAGCATAAATACTTATGACCACAAGTTGGTCTCTGTTTTAAATTCATTCTTTGTTCAGTCTAGGCAGGTCAGCAGGCTAAAATTGCTTCTTCAGGGTTTTCATGTCCTAATACTTTAAGTCACTGTTTACTCGGGAAAAACTATGAGACTTATTAGGAAATAGTGTCTCCAGTAGGTTTTGCTGCCTCTTATTAATGCCGATACTTTCTTCTAAATCTGAGGATTTCAAGAAACACCAGTTTCGTATTGGAAGTGTTGGGGCCCAGGGTAGGCTACCCCAAAATATCCCTCAATGACATATTGATTATTGTGAATTGCAGTTATTTAAGAAATAGCCAATGAAAGAGGGACACTCTGACCTTCCTTTCTGTATTCCTGAAAGCAGGCAACAAATTTCAAGTGTAGAAGGCACATTGCCTCATCAGGAAATGAAAGGACACCCTTAACACTAGAGAGAGGGGAGTAGGGCTGAGAGCTTGCACATAAACCTTGTTACTTCTTTACTGCCTCAAGCCCAAACTCTGTTTAAATTCTTCAGTAATTGAGCCCAAACTCTGTTTAAATTCTTCACTGTTTGAAATTTGGGTATAATCTCAGATACTCTGGAATTTTCTTTGGTCAAGGAGGGGAAATTTCCCCTTCTACGTCTTTTGGGTTCTTATGCTTGGGCTAATAATAAAATCGACACAAGATAAATTAATAGAATAAAAAGAAATTTTAATTTTATTTATTTATTTATGTAATTTTGATTTTTAGGGCCGCACCTATGGCATATGGAAGTTCCCAGGCTAGGGTTCGAATCAGAGGTACAGCTGCCAGCCTACACTATAGCCACAGCAATGCTGGATCCGAGCCATGTCTGTGACCCACACCATAGCTCATGGCAACTCTGGATCTTTAACCCAATGAGTGAGGCCAGGGATCGAGCCCGCTTTCTCATGGATCCTATTTGGGTTCATTAAGTGCTGAGCCATGAAGGGAACTCCAGAAAAAGAAATTTTAACTTATGCACATGGAGATGTCTTAGAAATAGGACCTAAGGACCTGGTGAGAGCGGGCAGCTTTTATATTTTTTAGATGAAGAAAAAATAAATTGGTAAGGAATTGAAAGGATCAAGAAACTAAGACAAATTTCACTTGTCTTTATACAAAGTGGCAAAGGAGGGGGAAGAGAGTGACCAGAAGGGCATTAATATTAAACTTATACCATATATCAGGTGTTTTATCTAATTTAGTTCATCTTATTGTCAATTAATTCTCATAAACATTACCACACATAATGCATTATTATTCCTATTTTGTATCTAAAGAAACTGAGAACGTGAGAGATTAGTTAAAACGTCAGATAACACAGCTAGAGCATAGCGTATTCAGGATTTAATCTAAAAAAAACAATTCTTTTGCAAGCATGTTGTGATGATGGTTTGATTTGTCAAAAATTGATGTGTGTGTGTGTGTGTGTGTGTGTGTGTGTGTGTGTGAGAGAGAGAGAGACAGCGAGCAATCTGACATCATGTCTTGAATGTCTATTGGGCACTTCAAATTAACATATCTCAGACAGAGCTCTTAATGCCATTCTTTTCCCCAATTTAGCCTTCTCTGCTCTTCGTTAGCATTAGCACCCATCTCCTAATTGGGCAAGACGATAACCAAGGAACTGACATTGATTCTTCCCTTTCCTCATATACTTCCCATCGAATCTATCAACAAAATTTGTCAACTCCACTTTGAGATCTTCATGATGTCTTTGGACACAGTTCTTAAATTTTTGTTACATGTTTAATAAAAAAATATGTTAATACTTGACAAGGGAGACAAGAATAAATGGAGCTGGGAAACTGGATAAACATATGCAGAAAAATTAAAGTGCACCCTTATCTTAAACCACTCACAAAATTTAACTAAAATTGGCTTAAGAACTAGAATATAAGATGTGGTATAGCCACAATGAAAAACAGTATGGAGATTCCTTAAAAAGGTTTAAACAGAACAACAACATGACCCAGCAGACCCAAGTCTAGATAAATATCCAAAGGAAGAGAAAACATAATATCAAAGAGATTCTGCTGTACTCCTTGTTCGCTGCAACATTATTTACAATAGCCAAGATATGGAAATCTAAGTTGCATATACAGATGAATGGATAAAGGAGATATGGTGTGTGTGTGTGTGTATATATATATAATAAATATTATTTGATTACAGGAAAAAAGGGAATCAGCTGCAGGAAAGAAAGGGGTCTTGCCATTTTCAACAACATGGATAAATCTTGAAAGCATTATGTTAAGTGAGTTAAGTCAGACAAAAAAAAAGACAAACACTATATGATATCAAGTATACATAGAACCTAAAAATGCTGAACTCTTAGAAACAGAAGGTAGAATAGAAGTTACCTGGGGCTAGGGGGTGGGAGAATATAGGAGATATTAATCAAAGGGTATAAACTTATAGTTAAAATATGAATAAGTTCTAAGGATCTAATGTACCGCATAGTGATCATAGTCAACAATACTGGATTATACACTTAGCTGCAAAGAGATTAGATCTTAAATGTTCTCACTACATTTTAAAATGATATGTGTGATAATTATGCAGATTTTAACTATCATGATGGAGGTAATCATACTGTAATATATAAGCATATCAAATCAATATGCTGCAGACCTTGAACTTATACAATGTTCTAGGTCAGCTATATCTCAATAAAAGAAAATGCTAAGGTCATTTCAAGGCAAACTGATTTTTCAACTAGTACCTTAATGTCACGTAATTCAGACATCTCTATATATGGACTATATATTACTCCAGGATTTATGAACTAAGCCTAAGATGATGACCAGAGACAGCTTAGGTGACAACAAAGTATAACTAGACTGGTGGGTTAAAATCCTTTTGCATCATGTATAAAGTGCAAAAGGAGAACCTTTGTTTCTACTTCTTTCACAAGGATGAAAGGCTGCTTCATCCAAATATAAGAACTGAAGGGCAGCACAGAGAAGATGCTAAAAGGGCAACGAGGCACAAAAGGCAGAGGGATGAGTCTTTAGGATATATGTGCTCTTGAGCCAAAAAGGGGAGCTACAATGAGAAAGCAGTGACACTCCCAGTGTGTCTATATAAATGTAATATTGCACATATAGGATGGTGAGAGAGTCTTTAATGAGGAATAAGTGATGACTGAAAAGAGTGAGTTTTAGATGGAGACTAGTGCTCTGGACAGTATTATTTGTCATTTAGCTTTCTTATATCCTGAAATAACGCTGTGTGTAAATCCTGACATACAAAGAGAAGAAAATCCTCTAATCTGCAACATGTGTGTCTGTGTGTACACACACACACACAGATATGTGTGTGCAAATGCACACAGCTAAAACATACTGGTTTGGATATATATATTTGTGTATATCAAAATGTTTAGATACAGCATTAACAAATCTGACTAGGATCCATGAGGATGCGGGTTTGATCCCTGGCCTCACTCAGTAGGTTAAGCATCCAGAGTTGCTGTGAACTATGGTGTAGGTCGCAGACACAGCTCAGATCTTGCATTGCTGTGGCTGTGGCATAGGCCAGCAGCTGTAGCTCTGATTTGACCCCTAGCCTGAGAACTTCCATATGCCACAGGTAAGGCCCTAAAAAGCCAAAAACAAAAGAATACAAACAAACAAACAAAAAACCCTTAGATATTTTGAATATGCAGTATTAGATATGTGTCATTACAGACTATAAAAGGATAAATCTTCATCCTCCCTTTCATCTTCTAAACCGCAACTCACAATTTAACTCAATGGTAATCTCTGCTTCCTCTGAGTTTGTATATCAGTTGTTCCTACATCCCTTACAGTAATTGTTACACCACAATGTAATTATTTGTTTTAGGTCTTACCCTCTCACTAAAATGCTAGTGTTTAAGAGAAAGGAACTTGATCTCCAGGTCCTCACAATGAGAATGAATAAATGATGAAAGGGTGAGTGAATGATTGCATATTGTTTTCAGAAATATTCCACTTAGAGTTTCCATCATAGCTCAGTGGTAAAGAACCCAACTAGTATTGAGAAGGATGTGGGTTCACTTCCTGGCTTCACTCAGGGGGTTGAGGATCTGGGATTGCCTTGAGCTGTGGTAAAGATCGCAGCACAGCTTGGATCTGGTGTTGCTGGGGCTGCAGCTTAGGCTAGCAACTACAGCTCTGATTCAACCCCTAGCCTGGGAACTTCCATATGCTGCAGATGAGGTTCTAAAAAGACAATAAATAAATAAATAAATACACAATTTACATAGAAATTTTATTTGGAAAGCCTGACATGCATAGGAGAAAAAAACTGTATCCATCAAAACAAAGTTTGATGAATTGCCAACAGCATAGCCTTAGAATTTGAGGAGGCGTAGGTTCCACACAAACCATCCCTGTGAAGAAGATGATTTAAATCCAACATTAATGAAATGTGCAGATAATTCTAAACAAGAAAAATGTAAACAGGAGAGATGACTGAATTGCTGAATGACAAACTTGGGGAGATTGGCAGATATAATGAGAAGAGATTTAACATGAATGCTGCAGGATAATTTACCTAGGGAAAAATCAGCAGCAGCTTGGATGTAAAATGGAAACCCATTCTCCCTTTGGAAATAAATAATGTTTAAAAAGACCCTGGTTAGAGTGGATAGTAACTTGTATATAAGCTCGCTTTGTAATGCTATTGCTAAACAGCCAATTGCTTTCCCAGGAGGATGAAAATAATGGATCATTTCAACTAGATACACACAGAAAGGAAAGAAAGTGCCTTCAGAAGCTTTAGGAATCACCTTGATTCTACTGTCATTGGAGCCCTTTGAGCAGAGAAAGGGCACCTTAAAGTTTAAGGAAAGAGCAATAAACATCATGAAATGAATCAGAGCCCATTTAATTTGGAAAACCTTGAAAAGGCTCAGAGTGAAGGTCATTCTGCCCAATCCAATGCAATCAGCCTTCAGCTGCCAGGCAACAATAAGACGAATTATTGCTAGCATATATTGAGTTCTTACTCTGGGACAGGCCCTGCCAAGTCCTTTAAAAGCACAATCATACTTAATTCCCACAGCAAAGCCATGTCATCACTATGTGACATTGTATCCATTGTATGGATAAGAAAACTGAGGCTTACAGACAGCAGGGAGTTGAATACAGTCTGTGGCAATACAGTGCCATAGCAATGAAATGGCAGCATCATGGTTAATGTCCTCGCCTCCCAGAACCCAAGACAGTGCTCTTTTTTCTACTCTGTTGTGTTTTCAGTATGCCAGTCTATTTACAAAACTATAAGGAGAAGCTCCTCTGCCTCATTTCTAAAGTCTTCCATTATCTGATGAGGTCATTTCCTTTCTCTTTACCCTAATCTCTTTCAGCTCCTCAACCATTTCTCTTCCTTGAATTCAGAACTTTCTGACAAATTATGTTCAACCCTATATGTATACCTTTGCTACGGTATCTAGAAAAATCTTTCTCCACTCAGCCAACTCTTCTAATCCTCTCCATCAGGACCCAACCTTTTCAGGAAACTTTGAATAGATGATTTTGGAAGTTATCTTTAGTTGTTCTGCATACATGTTTACATTGATTTTACTACAGCTGACATCAGCCTTCACTGATTTTATGAGATTCAAAGCCCAGGACCCTTTTAGGCACAGAGGTGGCATTCATAAATTCTATTTGGTTGTTTAAAGAAAGAGAGACAGAGAGATAAGAAGGATTTATAAATACCCCCAAGGTTTGGCATCCAAAGAGAATAGCACTATTCACAGGAAAGGAACTGTGAATTTTAAGTCTGCTGTTCAAACTGAGTGGAATGAAAACCAAACAAACTGTTCATGAAAAGAGAAGGATTAGATCTATTAAGGCCAGCTTTAAGAAAATGTATGGACATTCGATGCTCAGAAATTACCCACTTAAGCTCTCAGCAAGAGCAGTGAGAGAGCACTGTCGTGCCAGACAAGAGTCCTGGGTTATCAAAGTTGCCCATCTGTTTCTGGTTCTGTGTGTTGAAACTCTGGGTTTATGCTTGGAAATTTATTCTGACTTCTACATCTGGAATGTGAGATATCAGATTGTGAAAAAGGCATGAGGATTGAATAAATGAAGATGTAATGACCCTCAGCTCTGAAAGTATATCTACCTAGAGGACAGCCTACTTCTGGGAGTAATCCAAGAGCTTAAAATCAGTTGAATGTTAGTGCATTTTACCATTGTAGCCACAAAAGAAAAACGATGATGAAGCCATCAGCTCTTCTGCACCACACACGTTTCATTGCCATTGAAAAATGTCCCACATCTGTGTCTTAATGTTGGCATCTGCTTCAAATTACCCTCAGATGAGCTCTACAGTTCTTGCCTAATTGGACACTATCAAAATGATATGGCTGTTACTGCTTAGCTTCTAGCTGCCCTTTATACAACAGTCTGGGCTGCTCATGAATCTTCATCTTCATAGGTAAGAGCTCACATTTATCAGAAATTCTAAAAGCAATGTATTTTGGCAACTTGTTCAAAATAGCTCATGTATCAAATTATTAGATCTCAACTATTTTGTTATTGTCTTTTAACTGAGAAAATTTAAAACTAACTAGTCAAAAGCAGTTGGAAACAAAGCAAATAGGAATGAAATCCATTCAGACCTTCAAAGAATCAGTTTGAGACTGAATAGAGGACTTTAAAAAATATATACGGTGAGATTGAAGATCAAGCAAGTAAAATGTTTTCCTCAAGGTCAAATGTTAAACTAGTGGCAGAATTAAGACTAGGAATCTGGTTTCCTTTCAGTACAGGAAATATTCGAGACTCTGCATTGCCTCTTCTCAGTTTTTACTACCACAAGTTAAGATTCGTCTTACAGAGTCAGCACAGCAACATCAAAGGGAAGTTGAGTCCATGCAATACCTGTTTTTTCTTCTGAGTAAAACGATGCAATATCAAGACGGAAGATACCAGGGAACTTTGTTATCAAGAAAGACAAATGTGAAATGTCATGGCCTTGAGAAAGTGATAGAAAATTGAAGCCAAAAACCAAAAAGCAAGGTCTGTCTTGAATTTAATATATGAAAAGTCCAAGGGGAGTTGGCACACTGCAGTATTTTTACAAGATGGGCCTTACCAATAAGATAATGGCAGAGTATGAACCTTTAGGAGAGTGTGGTAGTATTTATGGTGACTCCTCTTGAGATAAGTCAAGAAGGTACTATGAAAGTATAATTTATCAAAATTGCTTGCACTATGAAAATACGGAAATCTATATTTATAGCAAATTCATTTCAGCAGTGTTCTTAAATTTTGCAGGACATAAAAATTTTAGAGTGAAAAATTTATCTTTACAGATATTTCTTAAAACATATAGTATACAAGTTATGAGTAAGATGAATATATATTTCATGATAAAAATTATTTAATTCCATGCAATCGATGTAGTGCAGGATTTCCTATCTTGACAAATAAAATCAGCATCAACCCAATTCCTAGGAGAGAATCTTAAATCTTAAATTATCTTCACCTTCTCCCTTGCCCTTAATTCTCACTCTTTTTTCAAATGTTATTGATTCTGCATTTGATATACATATGCCCCACTTGTCTGCTCACTGCCTTTGTTTCAATTCAACCTCATTTCATCAAAAGACTGAACAATTAACCAAAAAAAAAAAAATAGTGGTCTCATGGGTCTCACTGCCTATATCCTATTTTCCCCAAACTTCTAGTTTATTATCCTCTTGGCATCAGTAATATATTTTTCAAATACAAAGCTATCTATTTAATATCCTTGCTTCAGAAGCTTCAATAACTTCCTTCTACTCACAGACTAAGATTCAAAATCCTTTAAATAGCCTGCCTATATGGCCATCAAATCATGTCCATGACTAAAACTTCTAACCTCATATCCAGACTCTCTTCTTCACATAGTCTATCCCTTAAATTGCACTGAACTCCCTACAGTCCTCCAATATGCTCATATCTTTGCTATTTTCCTACTAATTGAATTCACTAGCTTTTCTAATTCACATGATCAATGTTTACTCATCCTTAATGAGTTGACTTAAATAACAACTCTTCTGTGAAATCCTTCTGACCCTTCAAAGCATAAAAATCTTTGATTTTCCAATTATTCCATATGAATACTATCATTTTCAATACATTGGATTGTTTCCTTTAATGTGTTCTTCTCATTTGTCTTTCAGAATTCCTGGCAGGGAGGAACTAGATCTACTTGTCTTTTTATTTCCAATAGCTAACACAATATAGGTGCTTACATTTTAAAGAATTAATGGATTTGTTTGCTTAATATTTTTTCATTTTTGATAGTCACAGCGATGGGTCATGATCATTTCTACAAAATGTTATTCATAATATCAGTTCCGTGATGGATTTTTCATAGCCATATCACATATAGTATAAATTTCCAGGACATGAAGAACAAAGAAATGTCCTTGTATTTGGCAATCATGGTGGTCACTGATGACATTTCAGGGACGAATTCCAGTAGAACTGAAGAGAAAATTAGCGGCTTGAGGAATCAAATCAATATAACAAAAAATAATTTTTTTTTTTTTAGTATTTTGCAAGACTCTTCTCAGTGCTTTACATACATTATTATCTAAACCCTATAAAAAGGAGAGCCCCTGTCAGGTGGAAATGGCTTTAGGAATGTAGATATATGTCAAAATTATGAAATCCTAGGAGCTCCCATTATAGCTCAGTGGGTTAAGAACTTGACATAGTGTCTCTGAGGATGTGGGTTTGATCCCTGGCCTTGATCAGTGGATTATGGATCTGGCATTGCCACCAACTACAGCATAGGTCTCAGATGTGGCTCAGATTTGGTATTGCTGTGGCTGTGTCAGCTACAGTTCCAATTCGACACCTAGCCTGGGAACTTCCATAAGCTGCAGGTGCAGTTGCAAAAAGAAAAAAAAAATATATCAAATCCTACTTTTAAATAGGTGCAGTTAATTATATGGTTCAATAAGTCTGCTAAAAAAAAAAATCCAAACCCTCTGAGGAATTTGCCATCATAGTACCTACTTAACAGATAAGAATGTTTAGGCACAGAGAGACAAGGAAGGTACCCAAATTCACACAGTCAGTCAAGCTACAGCTGAGCATTGAACCCAATTGCTCTGACTTTAGAACCTGTGCAGAGCTGCTCTCTATTTTGCCTTAACAGGACACACTCACTTACTCTACCAGTCCTGCTGTGAAAGAAAGTTGGCTTCACAGGAAGTGAGCTGGAGAAACTCAATAGGTTCAAGCAAAGATTTGCTTTCTTTCAAGTACATTTTATATCTATTTGTGAATAGAGATAGAGAAAAAATACCTAGGATAAAATTTACAGAACAAAACTTCACATTAAGTGCTTTACTTGAAATATTTTTACACTTAATCACCTAATTACAACGTTAAAGCATACTATTATCAACCCTAAGCAATAAAGAGCCTATTACCACTTATGCTTTTGGCAACATGTCACTTGGGTCAATAGCAGATAAGAGCGAAGAGAAGCCCCAAAGCAAGAAAGGGCAGGATGATGGAATAGGGTGCCTCTATCCACTTGCTAAGGTCAAGAGCTAAAGAAGCACCTGCTGATAGCAGAATCTGCCTTCCAGGTAGAAGGACACATTTGAGAATGAACTGTGACAAACTTTTTTTTTTTCTTCTTTTTCTGCCTCACCCATGGCATATGGAAGTTTCCAGGTCAGGGACCAAATCCAAGACACATCTGTGACCTATGCCACAACTGCAGCATTGTGAGATCCTTAATCCACAGCACCAGGCTGGGGATGGAACCCACACCTCCACAGGGACCTGAGCCACTGCAGTTGTATTCGTAACCCACTGTGCTATAGTGGGAACTCTGATAAATTCTTTTTTTAAACTGACCCTACAGGGTAAAGAGTGTGGGTGAAGATGGACAGTCCTTTGATCTTCATTTTCTGAGGAAAAAAAAATGATGACATTGTTTCTATGAAGTACAGTGGAATTCATCTTATATAAAGGCTGGACCCTAAACTCAGAACACAAAGGGTGAGGCCACCCTTTAAAAAACAAAATGAAACAACAAAAAACAAAACAAACAAAAACACTTAAACTTCATAGACACAAGTGACTTTATGAATCCAATCTTGTAAGTAATCACTTTATGAATAAACTTTCGAGAGCCACATATTGAAGGAACTAAAGGAAAAGTCTAACTGCAGAGTCCTGGGCATTTAAACTGCTCTGCCTTTCAGACAATTGCCAAAGCCCTAGCAATAAATTAGGAAGAGGTAGAAAATTCGAAACACTTCTGCTTGCCTGAAGGATTTACTCCTCTCACTTCTAATTTTGTTTCTATTACCTTAATACCTACATTTTGTGGGTTAAGTAAGATGGTTGAGTCATTCCAAAGTTAGTTTATAAGGAGAATCAACCATGTCATGTTTAGCTTAAGGAGTATGTAAAGTAAGCAGTACATAAATATATTGAGAGCAATGCAGACTGTAGGAAGAAATAATGTAATCACTTCAAATATCTAAATGTGAGACTAAAAATATCTATCACAGGATACATGAAGCAGTGAAAGTCTTACTTGTTCATAAAGCCTCAGGACATCACCTCAATATTTATGAGCTCAAGATTAGTGGTTATTACAATGTGCCATTCTCTCCCATGGGGAATAATTGCTGACATAAATCATTTTTACAAAATTGATGTAATTATATTTCCATTTTTCTACATGATATTTATATGTATATGTATGTCTCAAACATAATTACATACTCACCATATATTCCATTTTGACAATAGTAGAAAATTTTCTCCTTGTAAAATAATAGAAAGGTAGAATAAAGTATATCCACTTATTAGTAAAACTTCATATTCTTCTCTTTGTACCTATATAAATATTATTAAATTTCATGAGGTTGTTGTATGATTTCATGAAAAAGGAACTGATATTTTATTTCTTCAACATTTTGATATTTTTCTTTCTTTTAATATATAATTATAACCTATAGTGACTATAGTAATAAATGTATTTAAGCAAGTTTAAATATTTTTATCATGAATACTATTTAGTAAATTATTTTGCCTGAGAACAATTCTAAGTGACCTCATATTACTATGGAGTAATAGTCCACATTTTAACTCAGAATGGGTAGTGGTTAGGTTAACCACAGTGATTTTTCAGTACTGGGGATTTAGAGAATATTTATGCTGAGAAACGCAGTGAATAGAATTGATATTTCTTATAAAGTACATTTCAAAGGGGAAGCCTAAAATCATTCTTAATTGGAAAAGTGATGTGACTTTTACATACTCTTCTATTTTCAAAGTTTCTTTTAGAAACTGCATTTTATTTAGCCCTGACCCTAATTTTTATGATTCATACGCATAAACACTGAATTAGTAACTAAAAGTCTACTACACTTCTTATTCTTACTGTTTTCAAAGGGGAAAAACAGGCCAGGAAGAGCTCAGTATGTCCTTTCAATGTATCATCTCCTGCCTCACCTGCTCCTCCTCCAGTAGCCCCTTCTGTGTTAGCGGTAACCTTGCACCAGAAATCATCTTCACCCTCTCTCCCACCATTACTCCTTCCTCACTCTCACATGGACAGTCACAAATATTGCAACAGCCCTCTTGAATCGAACCCTATCACTACTTTCTGTATCTTCTGCACTCTGTTCTGCCTGCAGTAATGTTCTAACAGGGTTTTCTGCCCAATCTTTCTCCTATGCCAGTTTAACCACTGTTGAATCAAGTTCTAAAAGCACAGTTCCAACCAGGCCATGGAAAACATTGACTCCTCTCCCTCTTGTTCTTCCCATTTCAGAAATACAAAGAGTAGAAATACCATGACCACATTCTCTTATCAAGGGTATAAAGTAGAATTTAGAAGAATAATACAGAAGGCCATTAAGTTCCCACTGGGGCATAGTTAATCTGACTACAGTGGCTGGGGTCACTGTGGAGGGATGAAAAAATATTTTTAAAAGTCTGTTTGAAGTGTTTGTCTTCTGGTGAAAGGAATAACCCAAGACTTTCATTGTCTATTGTGTGTGTGTTTATACATATGTGTATGTATGTATATATGTGTGTGTGTGTGTGTATAGACACATATCTCCACACATACATACACATATGTAAGATGTTGGAATTCAATAATAGATAAAAACATTAGTTTCACATTTAAAATAAAAAACTGTTTATAGATAGAAATTCCTATTAAACAATTCTTTGTTTAAACATAATTAAAATTGCAATGATATAATATTCAGAAAACAACAGTGTTAGCTCATTACACATAAGGAAAATTGGATGTTAAAAAAACACTGGTGCAAACAAAATTCATATAGTTGTTATATGAATATATATATGATAATATATATCTTCAATATTAACACTCTCTCCCAAAGAAAAGAGTGGAAACTGTGAAACCTATATGAAGATTGCTCCAGTAGACCAGTAGTTCACTGAGGACTGGTTTCAAACTGTTGGTATTGGTGATAAGAAAGAAGTGGATAGGTCTGAAATCTGCATCTCAGAAGTAGATCTGATAGGGCATGGGGATGAACTGAAGTGGGTGGTAAGAGAGAGAAGTGTCAAAGTTTACACCTGGATTTATAATACAAACTCAGGGTGGGTAGAATTGATATTTACTGAGATGGGAAATATTGGGGAAGTAACAATAAGAGAGAAGTTAAGAGTTGAAGAGATATCTTTGAGTCCTCCAAATGAAAATGTCAAGAACAGAGTTTAATCTATGTGTCTGGGGATGAGAAGAGAGCTCAGAAATAGAAATGTGAGAATGGTCACATCTAGATGGCATGAAAACTCTGCAAATGTGATAAATTAGAACACATGTCCAGATTAAGGAAAGAGAAGGCAAATATTAAGATCTGGTAGAGGAAACAGCCAGTAAAGAAAATGGAAATTGAAAAGTCAGGTAAGTGGGAAGAAATTAGGATAGCATTCCCAGAAATGGAGAGAGAAGAGGGCATTTTTTTTTTCTTCCTTCTTTTTCTTTTCTTTTCAGGAGATCAACTGGATCCATTGTTGCTGAGTAGAGTAGGAGAAAGATTAAAAGGTACTCATTAAGAGTTCTGTTTCTGAGAGTGTGGAAAATCCTGACACCAAAGATCACCTAGAAATGTTGCATCAAATACAACATTGAGCTCAGAAGAAAGTAGGGGAAATATTAAGAACCAAAAATACAAGGATGAAGATGCAATCCAGAGTAGAAGATGGGTCCTTAAAGGCATTATGCCAAGGGACAGAGATAGACAGATACTTTATATCTCTTGTATTTGGAATCGCAAAAAGCCAAATTCATAGAGATAGAAAGTAGGATGCAGGTTCCATTGCCCTCGGGTAAAGGAAATTGGGAGATATAAAACTGCCAGTCCGGCGAACACATTCTGGGGATCTAATGTTTAGTATGATGGCTGTAGTTAACAATACTGTATTATATACTTGAAACTTGCTAAGAGAGTTTATCCTAAATGTTCTATGACAAAAAAGAAATAGTAATTACATAAGGTAATGGGGGTGTTAACTAATTCTCCTGTAGTAATCATTTTACAATATATAAATATATAAATCATCACATTGTACACGGTAAACTTACACAATGTTATATGCTAATTATATCTCAATAAACTTGGGAAAAAATCATAGTAATTCTGTAAAAAAAGGAAAAACATATTAGCTGGTCTCATTATGATTAATTTCCTGGTTTTCTTCATTCTCTTCTTCCATTTCCCATGTTCAAATTAGTTGTTTTCCCTGTTCCTTCTCTGTTAAAAGATGTTACTGGGAAAATAAATAAAAAGAGAGGAAACGATAAATTTTATGATGTGCACCTGAACATACAGTAAATATAGACTTTACCACTGTCCACCCAGGAGAGATGTTCTTTCCAAATTTTATGGAGTTCCTTATCTCTGCTTTGCAGTTTCTAGACCCAAAGCTGCCTTCTTTAAAACAGACAAACTACCACATAATTTGCCTTACTTTTGAAAATTAGCCTTGCCTTATTGTATTTATATTTAGATGAGCTTGCATATTCATAGACAACTCAGTAGTTTTCAATTTACCTATCATTTGTTTTTTAATTTCTAAAAGGAAAAGCCAAAATATCTGTTTAAGCATTTCAATCTGTAGAGGTGTTCATGGCCTCACTTTTATTGACTCTTCTCCCTATTGTCAATGTTTAGAAATAAATTCTAGCTCTTTTAAAATGTATTAGGTCTTTTCTTTTTGTTCAGATGTCTAAAATGATGAAGTCGAGTAGTAAGCTATAATATTTTGGCTAGACAGTTAATATTATATGAAAGAACAACAGACACTAAATCAGTTTTAATAGTTGTTAATATGGACCTGGGCACATGATGAAAGCTTTACCGCCCCCCACCCCCCACAGGATCTTTTAGGACATGGGAAAACAGTGCATTTTGATATTTAAATTCCTGTCAAAGAAATAAAGGTAAATACACACAAGCAGGTGTATATGCCCCCCCCCCCCCAAATTACATATACCATAGCTAAAATAATCAACTTCCTTTAGAATCTAAACCATCAACAATTTTTAATAATCATGTTTGATATCACCTTTCCAGAACTGTGCACTCCTGGAATGCTTTCTGAATCACTCCTAATAAACTCTTCAGATTGACTTACAAGACCTTCATCTGCTTGTACAATTCTGACTTAGTGCCCTGCATCATCAGGAAAATTGTCCAAGATGTGAAAATTGGCAAAAAAAAAGATGATGCAGCAAGGTCTAACACTCGCTGGATCTGATGAGGCAAAGAAGTTGGGGATCTTCGATGAGACATTATTGACTAGGCTACTTTACAGCTCTTCACAGTTAAGTGGCAGAAAACTGATATGAAATGCAGATGATTCCTGTTCACAGCAGTACAAAAAATTTCTTCTGATAGAGAATATAAATCTCTATAAGCCAAATTCTCAACAGGTTTTAATTTGATGGCTGCTTCATGAAGGAATGGGTTTGCAATATTTGACACATTTATTTTATAGTTGCATGAAAGTCATGTTTTGAACTTTATTGAAAAATTATTCACTCTCAGTCCAGCCTCCATCTCTGGCAGGAGCTAATGAGAACTCACCTATGGAACCCTAGTGAGAAACTTAGCATCAAGTCCCCCTGTGTAGTTGGTCTAGTCCCAGGATGTCCTAACCCTCACCTTGTGACTCACATCACATAGTCATTCTCCTACCTTGCCAGTTCCTGGTCTTAGCATAATCTTGGAAATTTGGCTAATATTTCAAATGTAGCCATAGGATTTTCTAGACTCTAAGTATCAAAAACAGATTAAGTTTATCTCAGTGACTGGGCTTTATTGTGAGGTGCTTTACTTTAAGTGAAGGGAAGAAAAAAAGGCAAAACATTATTTCTTACATTGTACATCCAGGACTTATGAAAACTTGACAGTTATTAAAAACTAGAAGATCGGATGACAAAACATATATTGTATCTTTTCTTACCCAACTGAGATTTCATTGGAGTGATTCATTAATCAATTACCAACACATAACATTAATTGAGCATTTAACTATCTTTCTGGCCCTTTAATAAGCACTTTATATGTATAAACACTCAAGAACACTTTGAAGTAGATACTGTATCAGAATCATTTTAAAGTTAAGGAGATTAAAGCTTATAATGCTTAAGATCCATCACACAATCTTTGTAAGTAGGAGAGCTGGATATCAAAGGCCAGCTGTTTAAAGCCTTAGCCCCTGAATTTCCATTTGTATTGCTTCAGTTGCTTCTGCCTCTTTCTTTTTTCCCCCACTTTACTCTTTTTTTTTTTTTTTTCTATTTTATGACAGTGGCAATGTTGGACTTTACTTGGGCACTGACCTCCCAAAAAACAGCAACAGTTTAAAAACCCTTCTCCCCGTTTTGCATTTGAAGAAATGGTTTTCTGTAAAAGAACTACACTTCGTCATACAATTTGGATAATTCACTGTCCTCTTATAAGGCTCAGGAATTTTGTTCACCTGTGTGACAAGATCAAACAGACCTTTCTCCTTTTGCTTTAACCCGCTGACAAGGCCAGATACAGACCTTCCAATCCTCTACTTTGACTGATTAGCTGACACAAGAAAGAACGGTTTATCCTCCTGCAAGTAGCTGTGATCTGCAAAATAATGATCCCCTAAAGATATCCATAGCCTAATCCCTTGAACCCATGACTCTGTTAGGTTATCTGCTGAGGGGGAATTAAGGTTGCAGATGCAATTTAGGTTGCCAATAAGATCATCTTAAAATAGTGCGATCAGCCTGGATTATCAGGGTGGGTGCAATGTATAACTGCAAATATGCTTTAATGTGCAAGAGAGGTAGAAAAGCAGAACTAAAGAAATAGCAGCATGGGAAAGATTTGCCTGATGTTGGTGGCTTTGAAGATAGAGGGAGAAGGCCATGATCCAAGGAATACAGATAGATGCTAAAAGCTGAAAAATTAAAGTACATGAATTGTTTCCTAGAGTTTCACTGATGATAAATTTGTGTTGTTTTAAGCCAATAACTTTTTGGTAATTGGTTACAATAGCAATAAACTAATACACTAGCTAACCACGGACAAAAGCACTGCTATTCTGATAATCTACTGAGATTTCCTCTACTTGCAAAACAACCCTACCACTACATATGACCCCTTCTGCAGTTTGTCTGTCCCTCCCTATAAAGGTCTAAGGCAAAACCATCTGTTGAAGCACTCTCAGTTTTGGATTGGGGTATTCTCCCTACTGCAATAACCTGAAGAAAAACATCATCTTCATTGTGCATTGCCTTTTGTCTTTGACACTTTGGTGCATGACTCAGGATTAGACTTCCACTTTGGATCACCTACTCCCAAGTAGTGTGATCCAGTCCTGGCCTTTGATCTAGGGATCCATTGTGAGTTGAATTCTGGTCCTGTGTTTTTTACCTCTCTATAGCACACTAAGGATTTTGGTCCCTTTTGAATATTGACATGATTTCTGGTAGTGACTTTTTTGGTTTAGGTCTGACCATTTGCTGATACATAATCTGTAAATGGATTTATAGTACATGGAAATCATGTCTCTACCAGGTGAAAGGAAACAGAGAATCTAGTTTGCTAAACTTTTCTCTTTGTCATTCTCTTGTTATTGGTGTCAAGCTCACACCAATTTAGAATCCATGCCTACCGGAAAGAGAATAATCCTTTGACATGAACAGTGAATTTTGTAATGCTGTGTCTATTATTGACCACAAACTAAAATTTTATAATTAAAGCATAAACTCTCTACTTGTATCTGTATATATGTTTATGTGTCTATGAGCGTGAAATAAGTGACGCTTATTGAATCAGATATAACTGACAATTTTAAGGCCTTAAGGTTAACTTTGTGGAACCAATGATTACTTGATCTCTTAAAGGAGCTCTATTCTGATGGGTTTAAGATAAGCAGGTAATTATAAAAACCGAGTATTCCTAAAATTTGCAAAAATTAAGGAAATTGAACTTCTAAAAATGTAATTAAAAAATTATATAGAAACAAATCCAAATGCTTTAAGAATTTAAGCCTATGTAATTTAGGTAAAACTTTGGCAAGTGGATTTGTTTAGTAGTGTTGGTATAATAATAACAGCTATGTCTTCAGCATAAGGTATAGTACATACTTAATGTAAAACTATATCCATGTGGTGTGTTAATGAATGTGTTCAACTACCTTCCCAAAACCGAATCCTGAATTACATCTTTTGCACCTAAATTTTCCCTTGAGATCTCTCAGAGTGTCCTTGGAAAACTTCAAAGGATTTGTTTTTTTACCTTCTAAAAAGAAAGATGCCAGATAATTATACTTGATGTGTTACTGCTGGCGAGTTGCATAGGAAGACCCCCCAAATCAGAAAATTCAGTCTTCTCTAGGTTAAATTTATATTTATTTTATATAATATATAATACAGTATATTAATGTATACAGTGTATAGTACAGTATATACAGTGTATTACTGTATACATATTTCAGAAATGTTACATGTATTTCAGAAACAAGGTACTGTACAGAAAATCCCTAGAGATCTGTCAATGCCCTAGCCATCAAGGATATGTTTCTACTTGATAGAGGCCTGGTGTTGCTCTGCCTGATAGTAGACAATGACAGTAGAATGTTATCAGCCATAATAGCAGATATTTTAAAATGTTAACTTGGATACAATTTTATCTATTGAATTTGTATCTGGCATATTCTAGCCTAGAGGTTTTCAAGTTAAGGATTCACATCAGACATTTCTCCTTTGAGAATTACAAGTAAACCACAGCCATTTAAGTCTTTCATCATCTACAGTTTTTTTGTTTCATGATGATACTTCTCTGAAATCCTTTTATTCAGCTACAAACCAGATAGTGCTGACTTTAACAAAGGACAGGTGAAAGAACTGTGCAAGTACCTTTGGACATGGACATCTGATATCATTGCTTAAACAACTTTGCCACCATAACAATGAACTGAGTTAGAATTTCCAGAACTCTAGTCCAAAATCAGAGGGTTTCATGAGCAAGTAGAACAAGAATTAATTATATAGGATTAAATGAACTGATGAGAGAGAATTTGGGGTTTTGTTTGGAATATTGTTGATGTTTGAATTTTCTATTTTCTGCACATAAGAAGATCCATTATCTTTACTATCTTCTCTCTCTAGTTCTATTTTTACCTATAACTCATAACAATTTGTTAGACTGTTTTTGTAAATAGAAATGAAACATGTACTTTTATCTCATCTGATCACTCCAGAATTAAATTCTTATGTGTATTATTATTTTCACAGCAATACCATTATTTGAATAGATTCAATAGGAGTTTGTCTTGCTGATTTACAGCACATACTGGAAACTATATTTATGCAACGAGTACTTTGCCTGGAATGCCATATTTGAGAGGGATACTTATTGAATAAGATATAACTAGACAGTATTAAGGACTTAAGGTTAGCTATATGGAGTCAATGATTACTAAGGTCTCTTTTGAAAAGTGATCAGATGACTGGCCTACAGAGTTCCTAGCTTAGACACCAGTAAAGAGGGTCACTCCTAGGAAGGCACAAGAACTTCCTGATATTTTGGGAACTTTGGGAAGAAATGAATTTATCCAAAATTATAGGCATTCTGGTGAAATCTGATAGTGAATTTTTGGCTTGGCTTCCTAAGCCAAGGAGGCTTTTGAAAGTCCAATCTGAGATTCCTTGTGAAATTTTAGCACAGCAAATTTACGAACACTCCTAGTCTCCAGCACAAAGCTTGGTACTATAGCCTTGCCCAAGAGTTATTTCTTGAATAAATGAATACATGAACAAATGAATGAATTTGAAATATTCTGGCCACAGTGCATCCACCCTTCCACTGCAGAGTATCAGCTCCACAGCTATTTTAGCTCTTTTGCTCTGACAAGAAACCAAGTGACACTTGGAGAGGAGAATTATTATAATGGCAGGCCTGGGGAAGATGGCTCTCCAAAACCCAGCCCCTAACAGGGGTTGCTACATTTTTATAGGCCAGTTCTTCGAGGTCTGCTCTTGGAGGGGTGAACCAGAGTGGGAACTGGTGGTGGGTAATGTAAAAATTTTAGGTTTTGATTTGTTAGTAGTCACATGATCACGGGGTGAGGGGACAGGGGGAGATTTGTGCAAGCAGGGCTTACAGAAGCAGAACTTGCAGTTAGCATTAGTAATATCAGGTTTTCCCTTACAATAATAATTATGTTTCTTTCAGTACAGTATAAAATTCTAGAAAGTTGGTAGTTATGAAACTTTCTAACAAGCAAAAAAAAAAAAAAGAAAAAGGATTTGCATGTTTTTTTTTCCAAATAATGATTTGAATTAATATGTTTGTTAATATCCTTGTTCTTTTTTAGGCAAATATTTCCACATTTTTCTACATCCTGGAGATGTGTATGATAATCAGAATATAATTAAGTGAAAGTATCATAGTGAAATAACCAGTTAAAATAAAACTAGACACCATTATGCTAAATAACTTGGTTTTGATATCGTTCGAACATTATTATTTCTGTCAGTCTCTAAACAACTATATTATCAACATATTAGCTCACTTTTTGGATTTCCCAGGACATTTGAATTTTCCTTGACTGTACAGTGGAAATATTTATGTTCATGGAAATTATGGACTTTAGATGGTGGATGATTGGAATATTATGATTTATTATCATCTTTGATATTTGTGGTTAACTAACATTTCCATTAACGTTTTGCCTTTCTCCTTTACAGAGTCATTTCTATAAATTCTCCAAAATAAGCAACTAAGAAAGAGGAAAATGGTACTATGAAAAATGCATATGCTCTTTTAAAATGTTTGAAACCAAAGCATGAACAAAAATTATCTAACAATTTAAGAAACAGATGACTCATCTGGATACAGACTTATGAGTACATTTTATTAAAAAAGCATTTTAAAAAAGTGGAACTTATCAGAGTACTTGCAATGTCACACATTGCTAAAGGTAAGATCATCTTCAAAAACTTGAATACAATCTAAAGACTTTCTAAAATGCAGTTTCTACCATTTTCCTCAGTGATTCATTTTTCAAATCTAAAACTTATTTTTCAAGTTAAATCCCTCTTGTTGCAAATGATTATTTTGAAGTCTGATTTAGAAAATATGAAGCAGTGGCTACTTTCTTTCAAAAGTCTGAAATTTATTTCTGAATTGAACCTGCAGAGGTGGGTTGTGTTTCTTTTTTTTTTTTTTAATTTGTGAGTCTGAATGCTTTTTGTCAAGCAGCAGAGTTTTTTAAAACATTTATTCAATAAGTGATACATTAATAAATGAAAATGATGGAAAACATTTCTATATTTCTTGTGATGCCTCCCTGACCTACGATTTAAACACATTACTACCTTGCTGATACTTGACCGCTTGGAATTTGGTAGGACTCCAAGGCAAGTCTAGGATTCCAAACACTAAAAATGTCACAGTCTGAGACCTTCATTCAGAAGAAATTTTATCTCAATTTCTGCCAGGATAAGAGAGATGGAAATTGGTAATCCCTGGGCAGCGGGGGAGGAGGGGATATCAGCTGTTTAGCAAGCTGGGAATTCTCATCCATCTTTCTATTTCTAGCACTGCAAACACTTCAGACCAATCTCCCCACCCCTTATCTAATGCTAATACCCAGCACTGAGTCCAAAAATGTTATACAATCTAATAGATGGAGTAGGAACATACCTAAAAGCCAACTCCAAAAAAGCCCACAGTCCACAGCTCTCCTTCAAATAATGCATCTTGCGAAATGGGCTTACTATAAACCCAGTTCACACTTGAAAATTGTACAACACTCACCAGGAGAAGAAGCAATTCACAGGAATGGTTTAATAAACCCTACATAAATCATCACTGAATCCAAATACCTCATATTTCAGTTGTCATCTCACTAGCAAAAAATTCTGAGATCTGATTTGTTTAACGAGGAGAGAGAGATCGAGAGAGAGAGAAAGAACTACCAAAATTAGTTTGTGAAAATGTGACCTGAGGTTTCTTTGTTTCACAGACCTCCACCCAGAGCATGATGAATATACAACTGTAAATGAGGCAAATTTTAAATGTGGAACTCTAGAATATTTTGTTAACTATAACTTAAACTGTATTTAAAATAGTAAAGAGCTTCAAAATAATTCTTTTGATTATAGTATGCAATTCCATTCTTCAGAGATTTTCTTTTCAAATTATGTTTCTTGGGGGGAGTGCTATCCTGGGCCATGTCCTTTTACATTCATAAATTGGGTTTATCATGGGAGATTTGGCACAGTTGAAGCTGGAGCTGTAACTGGCAGCAGTAGTGGAGTAGCTGCTGAGCTTTGAAATCCAAGGGAAAACACCTGTATTCTTCTAACTTTTAATAACTTTATTGGAAAACATATTCCTAAACCACCTTCATGGTGAGAAACTCACAGGCTAAACTGAGACTTCATAGTTCTAAGATTCTCAAATCAAAAAGCTGAATTCAATTTACTCCTTGTACAAACTCAAGAATTGACCTTCCACATGGGAGGTGTGCAGGGAGTCTGGTTTGAGCACCAAAATGCGGTCATAAATATATGTTTGTATATATGTATATGTATAAATATAAATATATGTGTATATATATATATATATATATAGAGAGAGAGAGAGAGAGAGAGAGAGAGGGGCCCTCAAACATCCTTAGTCAACCCAATAAATGCGTATCCCAAAGTTACTTATATGATTTTTCTCTAAAGCTTATCATAGGAGAAATTAAACCAAGCCCTGTGGGGATCCTGGCACAGATGCCTTTCTGTGCCCTCCATTTCTTGCCTATAGGGATTAAGCTTCACTAAGACTCTGACCTTCCCTGAGTTCCAAAGGGCAGGTTCAAACAGGTGTTAATCAGAGAAGGGAGGGGGTGCAGAGACAAAGGAGGAACAGTCAGGAAACAATGGCAGCCTTGGGACAGGGTCCTCTTTCCTCAAGGAAGATGTAACAATTATCTTTGAGCTCTTCTGCAGAACTAAAGCCCCAACAAATGGGAGGTGTTAACTTCTTGATGAAGCTTTCTTCCAGAAAGGAGGACTACCAAACCAGCTCAGGCACCACTAAACACCAGCTTTGAAGAAGAATATAAGCTTGCATCTATCCTGATCCTTATCTGTGGCCCTATTTTCTACTCACAAACTATAAGCCCTTTTCTTTTCTCTCCCAAATGAGGGCACAGTCTTTAGGGCATTAGCCTCCTCTGGCCTCCTTTGCCTGGCAAAGCAATAAAAACTATTCATTTCTCCTTCACACAAAACTCTGTTTGGGGGTTTTATTTGGAACCAGAGGACAGAGACCAAGTTTCTGTAACGAAATGCTGGAAGTAAAAAATATGAGTGGCCGAGATAAAATGCTTCAACCACTAGGACTTAAACCTGTAGACCTGTACTAAAAATTAAGTGTTAGAACTTATATCTTATTTCTGGCTGGTAAGTAAGTACAAGAGGACATAATTGTGTGTTCTCTGAAAATTACAATAAGTTTATTTTCTAAGAACTAAATTATAGTAGCCAAGTGAAGTGGTAGATGTGTTAAATAACTTGACTATAGTAGAAATTTCATGATACATACATATATTAAATTATCATGATATATGTCTTTCAAAAAGAATTAAACTATAATTATACATTGAAGGAATGAATTTGAGTCAGCCCATCAGAACTCAAACAAAACAGCTTCCCAGCTCTAAAGACTTGTTCTAAAGACTTGACTTTTATAACTTTTGAATATGTTAAGGCATCTGAAAAAGACTGTCTATGTCAGAAGGGCGGTGGGTGTCTTTCACAAAAATATAGGAAATAAGAGAGACAAAGGCATATATTAGGTCTTATCCTATCATGTACATGCAAGAAGGTACCTGGGCAAGTTGACTAGATTCTGATGATAGCAGAGATACCATGCATTACTGTTCACAAAGTGGTGGCCCAAAGGTGAGATATATTTCTTCTTTTATTCCGAATTCACTGTGTTGGTTCTCACAATGTCAAAAAATCAAAGCAAAGCCAAAACAAAACAAAACAAAAAATACTGGCTGATCTCCATATATAGATTATTTCATCCTTGGTGCAATAGGTCTCCACTGCTGCCCATTTTATTCCTCACACTAAAGCCATTTTGACAGCAGTGACTATCATTGCCTTTCCACTATTTTCATACTGAATTTAAAAAATAAGAATGTCTTTTACCCATAATTCTGTCAAAAGTAGAAAAATGAAGGTAGTCTTACAAGAATGAAAAGCACTGCCCATGTCTGTTAAACTTTATTCCAAGTAAAACATTTTGAAATAGTCAGCCAATAAATGAGCATAGTCTTGGCAATGTTTTTCATGTTTATTGGACTCTGAATACAACCTGTTTTGAGCCACTCACTAGAAATAATGACCAAACATATATGTTTGTAGAGTGATGCATTCACTCAGTTAATGTCACCTTATGGAGACTGACCTGAGAATGTTCTTAATTCAGAAAGTAATAAGTTATTTCCCATTGGTGTGTTGTATTGCAAAAATCCCAAAGACACATAAAAATTATAACCATTGTTAACCACACAGAACAGCTGATTAGTCCACCTAAACTCTGAGTTTCAAGTTGGATATATGTATGCAAGAGAACTGTATAAGTTACTGAATTCAAGAGGTTGAGAATATTTGTTAATGATGCATTACAGTGAACATTTGGTGCAATGCATCAACTAATGAGTCTGCTTCCTCACAATATAATTTTTAGGGCCAATATAAAATAATTTGATGTTTGTAAGAGCTAGTGTATTAAAGTAGCTAAGAGACTGGCTAAAGGAAGTATACTATCTTCTGTCTGTCCTACTATCTCTCTATCCTGCTAGTCTTGACTGTATTTAAAATAACACTGCACACAAGGTAATCCCTTTCTCTATTCTTTTCTCTGTCACTATTAGGAAAAAAATTCACATGAATTATAAACTAAATCATGCATGAGGAAATTCTATTAATTATATTTTATGGCAAGCATAATTCCAGGTTTTATGTTATTTTTAATTTAACTTTTATTCCTACACATGTCCAGTGTAGGAATATAAAAAATATAGATAAAAAAATTAAAAGAGATAATGAAAACTACCAATATTTTCATCAACTAGAAAGTATAATGCTTGATATTTTGGCATAGATTCTTTCAGATATGTTTTTTACTTCTCTAGTTTCATTGTAGGTGAAATAATCTTTGAGTTGTCAGTTTTCTTCTAAATTTTAAAAAGATAAGTAATGTCCATGCCTATCAGTTAGTTGCATTGCTTATGCCAAAGATATTTCATGACTCTTAGAATCTACTATCTAGCTCTAATATAAAGAAGAAAACTCAAAGGCTTTTCTCAAGAACCAGATATTGATAGAATTCCAAGGAGTGAAACCAGGAAGGAACTAGGCATGATATATGAAAAAGAGAAGGAATATCCTATATTCTCTAACCAGTTTCTTTAAGTACAGTCTTGGATTGTTGGACAAAATACATCTAAATCACAATAGGCCCATGAAAAAATGCTCAACATCGCTAATTATTAGAGAAATGCAAATCAAAACTACAATGAAGTACTACCTCACACCATTCAGAATGGCCATCACTAACAAGTCAACAAGTAACACATGCTAGAGAGGCTGTGGAGAAAAGCATACTCTCCTACGCTGTTGGTGGGAATGTAAATTGGTACAACCACTATGGAAACAGTATGGAGGTACCTCAGAAAACTAAATATAGAACTACCATATGATCCAGCAATCCCACTCTTGGGCATATGACTGAAAAGAATTTTCAGTGAAAAAGATTCTTGTACCCCTTTGTTCACTGCAGAACTATCCACAATAGCCAAGACATGGAAACAACCTAAATGTCCATCAACAGATGAACAGATTTATAAGATATGGTATATATACACAATGGAATATTACTCAGCCACAAAAAAGAACAAAATAATGCCATTTGCAGCAACTTGGATGGAACTAGAGACTCTCATACTAAGTGAAGTAAGTCAGAAAGAGAAAGACAAATACAATATGATATCACTTATATCTGAAATCTAATATACCACACAAATAAACCTTTCTACAGAAAAGAAACTCATGGACTTGGAGAACAGGCTTGTTGTTGTCAAAGAGGAGGGGGAGGGAGTGGGATGGATTGGGATTTGGGGGTTAGTAGATGTAAGCTATTGCGTTAGGAGTGGATAAGCAATGAGATCCTGCGGTATAGCTTAGGGAACTATGTCTAGTCACTTGTGATGGAACATGATGGAGGATAATGTGAGAAGAGTGTGTGTGTGTGTGTATAGATATATATACATATATATGTATGTATATATGTATGACTGGGTCACTTTGCTGTAGAGTAGAAATTGACATAACATTATCAATCAACTCTTATGGAAAAAATTGAAAATCTTAAAAAAATTCACATATTCCTTGATAAATTCTCCCCAAATTAAATCATATTGGGTTGGCAAGTCTATTGGAAATCCAACTAAATAGCCTTATCAACACATTATAGACATTTTTCCTTGTTATTTTCTGTTTGGAAAGCTAGGAAGTAAATATTTTTCTAAGCTTAACTACCTCATCTTCAATAAGCATGCTAATATTGCCTCTTTAATTTGAACATTCTAAACTTGACATCAGAATTTTATGGTGCCATGGTTCCACATAAACTGTAATCATTTCTTCCTAAGCAACATGCAAATGTTTAACGGTTCTTTGACACCCATAAAGATATTTGCTAACTATGTTTTACAGGTCATGTGGTTTTGAAAATAAGCAACAAAATTAACCCATGTTTTAAAATTTATATAACCCCTTGCTTAATAAAATCTCTACCATTATTTTCCCGAACACTAAATAGAATAAATGAATAATCTTCATTACATAAAAATGATATTTTTACTTAAGCTGGCAGAATTTTGGAAAAACCCTTCTTTGATTCTGCCAAATTCATCTGGAAAAAAATCAACACACAGTTGTAGAATTCAAAAAGTCTAAATAAGTGTGAGTTCAAAATATTCTCTGTTTGTTTTTCAGGAATTTGTCTTGAGAACAATTGATCCCACCCCCGTGCCTCTCTGCATCTCCCCTCCCTCCTTCATTTATCTCTTGCCATGGGAAAGGAAAGCAGCCAATAAAAGGCTCTGTTTGAAGCCAAATCTAATTTATTTGGCAAAATGTGAAGTCTAGCCTCTGAATATTTAATTACATATGATACTATACAAGAGGTAATAAAGCAAGGCTTATATCAGAAGAAAACACTTTGAAACAATTTTCAATTTTCAAATGAGACAATTTCTATTATCTAGTTCAAACCAGGCACAAATTTGCTCTTTAAAAAAGTACTTGTTTTTTCTCACCTCTTACAAAACCAAAAAAAAATTTGTCTCTAGAAAATTACTAACGAAACACAAATTCTACTTAAGCTTCATGATACAGAATACCAATCACCTCCCCCAAATCCATTTTTCCTTTGCAATCAGCTCCAGCTGTTGGACTCATGGAATTCCTGAAATGAGTCCAGTGTCTGACTGGAAAGGTGAACACTAGTTGCAAGCCATTAGCATAATCCATCACAGAGACTGTGTGGTCAAGTCAAGGTTAGGCATTTAAGCTAGGTAAGCATAATCAGATCAATTCAGGAAATTTGCTCAGAATTCCAGAAGAAATGCCCTTTTTGAGATGATGTTAGGCAATAAGCATTATGGTAGATGTGGCTGAGATATGTTAAAGGGATGGGATCAGTTTTTGGTTGACTGGTACATTTTCGTGGGAGAATTCTAGAGGAGTCAAATTGACATCAAAGATGGGCTCTATAGTACTTAATCACCTATTAGCTCAGTTTCCTTGAAGTCTCCATGCCCGGTGAGCTGGCCTGTTATTGCTTCGATTACTTTATGTCTTAGAAATGTTATTTCAGTAACACAAGAATTTGAAACATTTTCTTCCTGTGTTGTACTAATATCAATATAGTTCTCATCTACCATGTACACAAAATATATTTAGGAGCTGAGCCTTCGTCAGTATGACTTTTGCTTCTCTTTTTAGAGGGGAACCATGATGACAGTCTATAAACAGGAAGTCCCATGCAAAGTACCATATGATTTTCATCCAACACTGAAAATATGGTCATGACAACAGAACGTCAACTAAGGGGTTCCTGTCATGGCTTGGTGGTTAGTGAACCTGACTAGCATACATGAGGATGGAGGTTCGATCCCTGGACTCCCTCAGTGGCTTAAGGATAGGTGTTGCTGTGAGCTATGGTGTAGGTCACAGATGTGGCTCAGATCCCACATTGCTGTGGCTCTGGCATCGGCCAGTGGCTACAGCTCTGGTTGGATTCCTAGCCTGGGGACCTCCATATGCCACAGGTGTGGCCCTAAAAAGACAAGAACAAACAAACAAACAAACAAAACAGAACTTCAACTATATCATGCTTTTTTTTAGCACTCTCTCAAATGAAGGCCACACATTCACCCAGGCTTCAGCATGTCAGGGCTTAAGAGAAGAAATACTCGTTTTATCCTCTTGAGACTGTCCTTCAGTGTCTATGAAGACTGAAACTCTGCATACCATTTCTACACTGTAATCATCTGCTTCCATGTCTTTATGCTTACCAGATATTAAATTCATGGAAAACGAGGATTGCCTCTTTTTTATCTTCCTCCTGAAGTTTCTGGAACATGGTAAGTATTCAATCAGTGATTGTTAAAGAGTACTTTGGATGCTTCTCCCTCTTCAACCTTCTTGCCAGTTTCCAATCTACACGAATCACACTCTTTCTCCATTCCCTTTTCATAGCTCTTGTGCTATGAAAGCTCTTATGCTATAATTTCAGTGACTTGCTCCATGGAAAATGTTATGCAACTAACATTATAAACTCAATGACATTCATAAATCCATGAAGTTATTATGAGATACTCTATTCTCTGAAAAGAATTGGAAATTTTCTATTTTCGAAAACTTGATTGATCCCATATTACTTTCTTTTTATTTAATGATCACACTTCCTATTTCATAGGGAAATTTGACACAGTCCAACTTGAGCACCTATTATCTTCTCTTTAATTTCAAGAAGTAGCTACATTTTTAGCTATTCTGTTTTCTTCTTTATAAAGTTACACTCTATTTTGTGGTGAGCTTTTCATCTCCAAGTTCTTTCCCCATCTTTGTTCCCATCTTTATCTATATTTAATTTATCCCTTCCAATTTCTACTCCTAGATTTCAGGTTCCTTGAAACCTGGATTTATTTTTATCATCTTTGTATTTCTTCCTTCCTCCTATTCATAGACTATGGACCTGGAAAGAGTAAATACATATATATTTGTTGAAATAATGGTAAGGTATATGATACTCTCTTAAATTAATGATGACTATTTTGTATGTCACACAAAACTTATCCAATACTATTGGATAGATTACTTTTGGGTTGTGTGGGTAGGGGAACTGCCAAAGAATAGCCAGCAATTTATCTATATGCAAAGCTACTCCTAATGAGAGTTTTAATATACAAGTGGGAAAAAACATTTAATATAACTTTTCAAATTCTTTGTGCCCCCACACATAAGTCTTCTCTTTGAATACTGACTCAAAAAAAAGACCATTGGTATTTAACTCAATTTCTTCTTGTTATGATACTTTATTTCACTGCTTTATGTGTTCCTAATTAACGGTGTTTGGAGACGCTAAATATCAATATGCCACTGAAATTTTTCATGTCAATCAATTGGCTTTCTCTCTTAAATTCTTATTAAGAAATTAATATAAATATTGCACATTAAAAACACCTCAGACTTGGAGATCCCATCGTGGCTCAGTTGTAGCAAATCCGACTAGTATCCATGAGGACACAGGTTCGATATCTGGCCTCGCTCAGTGGGTTAAGGATCTAGCGTAGCTGTGACCTGTGATGTAGGTCACAGATGTGGCTCAGATCTGGTGTTGCTGCGCTGTGCTGTAGGTCAGCAGCTGCAGCTCCAATTTGACCCCTAGCCTGAGAACTTCCATGTGCTGCAGATGCGGCTCAAAGAAGACAAGAAAAACAACCCAAACACTTAAGGCTTAAAGCTAAAACATGGAGAAATGCTGTCAAAAAACTTTACTAAATGTTTATAAACAGTATACCTAAGATCTTGCATTATCATATGAAATTATGGTAATGAGTAACTTGTTATATTTTAATAATCTGTTCTGCTCACAATACAAAGTTTTCAAACAAATGAACTTTTTGGTCAATGAAATTAAAGTTTTCCTTTTTGAAGATGTATTTTCCTAGGATATCTTCTACTTCAGAAAAATTTAATATGAGAAACCTGGTGACAAGTCATCTACATGAAAAGAAGCATCTCTGTTTGGAAGAACCTTACACTTCCTATGTTGCCATGGCAATGTGGCTGTCCATCATTTGCAGGAATTGGTCACACACTGAGAAGAAAGACTTTCTGCCAAATCAAAGCAATTAATACATATTAACATATGATATCTGAAAAGAATGATCTGGTTCAGAATTTGCCAATATGTGTTCTCTAAAACATTCTTTAAAAGTAATTTCACTAGAAAAAGTATTCTTCCTCTCAGAGATTCAAAGTGTACATATGCTTAGTAAGGCTCAAAGTTCTGTGGTAAACAAGTCTGTATAAATATAGCACTTTTCAGATAACTTTTTTTATAAAACCTAGTTTTTACAAATCTCAACTAACTTTTTACTGAACTAGAATTCTTAGGAACACCTCCTTTCTCTTTTCTATGGTTCTACACAGGCTTTTGGTCACAACAGAATTTTGACATGTATGACATATTTATCAAAACAACATTCCCAGAATATGCCAAATGCTATGACGAAGTCTGAATTAAAAAAAAAATTGAAAAGTCAGAATTTTTAAATGGCATAAACACTTTAGTGTGCTGTCAAAATTAGGAAAGCATGACTAATATATTAAATCACTGTTGAATATACAAAATTCCACATATTTAAACTACAGATATATTTCCAAAGGTACAAGAGCCTAATATGTAAAGCTTACTTCTAAAACTTACTCACTTATATTGTTTGAGAAACACACACAATGGTATCTATTGTAATGACAACAGCTTAAAAGGCCACCATGGTTTCAATAGCAATCTAAATCCAAAAGTAGAATAGTATGCTAAGAAATAAATAGTACTCAGCTCTCCCTCCAACAAAATTATACTCACTATATAATTAAAAAATATCATAATTAAAATCAATGAAATCAAGCGGGGTGAAAATCAAGACCCCTAGGACAAATATGCCTATCAAATAAAAAACCAAGGAGCAGACATCTAGTTTCTGTTCCAACACTGTAAAGAGTTAAAAAGTCATCACTCTTATCCACACAGCAAAGAAAAAGCTGAACTGAAAGGCAATGACTTTTTTAAAATTCATTAAAGAATGAAGGTTACAGAACAAAGTTTTACATGAGATCTGGAAAGACAAGAAAATTCAGAGAATCACCTTAGCTGAAGCAGAAGCTGATGGAGAAAGTAACTGGTAGGAACACTTACATAATAATTCTGATGAATTTTTCAATGCTGTAGGTGAATAAGCTTGAGCGTTAAAAACTCTTGAAAGTTCAGTCATAGGAGTAAACCTACGCTTTTACAGTTTTTTTCTTTTTTTACAAAGAACCTCATCACATTTACAGGGAATATTAGAGAAAAAAATATTCCTTCTTGTTTCAGGTAGAGAGAGGGAAAAACTGACAATTTTGAAATAGGACCAGATCTTTCTCCATAACAATGGCCTGCATTCTAAGGAAAACCACATTATGAAAGACTTATCTGACTTTTTTAATCACTGCAGACTTAGAGTACCTGCTGAGGTACAGCAGGATCAGTGGTGTCTGCAGAGTCTGGACTGAGGTTTGATCCTCTCCTGGCACTGTGGTTTAAAGGATCTGGTGTTGCTGCAACTGCAGCTGTGGTATAGGTTGCAGCTGTGCTTGGATCTGATCCCTGGCCCAGGAACTCCATAAGCCCCATGGGGTGGCCAAAAATGAAAAAAAAAAGGAAGAAAGAGAAAAACAAACTCCAAGTTTTGTTTCATGTCAGGAGAGGGGGAAATGCTAAGGAAAACTTCTGAAATGATAGCCCAAGGACTTAAACCAACTGAAAAAGCTGAGATTTAGTCATAAGATTATAGAACACTTCTCCTACTTAACACCTCACCACCACATCAACAGGGCTCCAGGATAATAACAGTGGATAATACCACAAAGAGCTGTGAGACATGAAAGAAGTTCATAGGAAAACACAGAGACATACAGGGGAAGAAAAAAAAAAGAAAATTAGAGGAAACTAAAAGCTCTGGCAACTGCTTCAACGAACACTAAATAAAGCATAATCCTTAGCCAGATGTCTTAGTTTGGGATGGTGTAACAAAATGCCATAGATGGAGGACATTAAACAATAGACATTTACATCGCATTGTTATGGAGGATGTAAAGTCTAATATCAAGGTTCTGGTAGGTCCAGAGTTTGGAGAAGGACTTCTTCCTGGTTTGTAGATGGCTACCCTCTTGTTATATCCTCCCATGGCCTTTCTTTGATGCATGCATATGGAGGGGGAGATTATCTTGTGTCTCCTCTTTTTATAAATTCACTAATTCCATCAGGAGGGCCTCACCCTCATGACCTAATCTAATCCTAATTATCTCCTAAAGTCCCACCTCCAAATATTTTCATATTGCCGATTAGGACTTCAACATTTGAATGTGTGGGTGGGGACACAAACGTTCAGTTCATTCAAACATTGGGTTCGTTCTGAGATTATAAGAAAACTTCACACTAAAGCCTAATTACTGCAGTTCCTATGACACAATGTATAGTGTTTGGCTTTCAACAAAAAGAATACAAGGCATTATAAAAATAATTTTTAAAAAATAGGCTGAAAAGACAAAGCGAACATCAGAACCAGATTTGGAATTATTGTACATGGAATTTAAAATAACTATAATTCATATATTAAGGGCTAAAGTTGAAAAATTAGATAACATGCAGGAACAGATAAGTGATATCAGCAGAAAGATTAAAAACTCTAAAAGAGATCAAAAGGAAAGGTGAAATCAAAAGCCAGAAAAGAAGTGAAGGATGCCTTAAATGTAATCATCTATACACTGCACATAGCCTAGGAAATTGTTGACTAGACAAATGCACAATCAGCAGTTACCATCATGGTGCAGTGGAAATGAATCTGACTAGGAACAATGAGGTTGAAGTTTCCATCCTTGGCCTTGCTCAGTGGGTTAAGGATCTGGTGTTGCCATAAGGTGTGGTGTAGGTCACAGATGCAGCTTGGATCTTGCATTGCTGTGGCTGTGGCCTAGGCCGGCAGCTGTAGCTCTGATTTGACACCTGGCCTGGGAACCTTCGTATGCCACAGGTGCATCCCTAAAAAAATAAAAAAGGCACAACCAGAAAGTTGAGAATTAAATTTTATTTGTGGTGAAATTAGGACTTAAGCCTGGAAGACAGCATCTCAGGTAGCCTTGAGAAACCACTTAGAGGAGGCTAGGGAGGAAGCTAAGAAATAGTTTTTTGCAGCAAAGGGAGGGTAGTAGGAACAAAAGGTTTACAGATTTATAGAAAAACAGTTTCAATTGGAAGATGTAAAGGTCTGGGCTTACTGAAATTGCTCCTTTAATATATACACCAGCTGTAGGTCAGTCTTCTTTGTTTCTTTCCTGAGTTCCCTCAGGGCTCACTGGCCTGCCCTTGGGAGTGGTTGTTCTCACAGATGTTCATGACATCTTTTGTTTTGTCCACTTAACTATAGCCCAGGGGACATTATTTCAAATAGGAAAGGTGGGAATATTTAGATATGAGTCATAAAGCTGAAGGGGAAGATGCATGGAGTCATGCACACCTTTTACATAAGTTTGTGGCTGGTCTCATGAAGATTACTACTAGTCAGAGACATCAGTCATCATTGAAGGATTTTAGTGTTTTTCTAGATATGAGGAGATGCAAGAATTGGGCTCATAAAATCTAAATATATGTATATATCTGCATATGTATATATATATTTATATGTATATAAAACTATCTGAAGACCAGCTCTTCCAGTTTCCCCAGAGCACACGAGTGCCTTACTCCTGGCCTCCACTCCGAGCTCCACTCAGGGGGTGCTGTGGGGTGGCAGCTGCAGTGGCTCATGCCTTACTACATGTAGAGGCTGATGACAAGTACCAAACTTCAGTTCACAAAATAATCAATGACTTTTAAGATATGTCGATAGAAATCTTGTAAACCAAAATGAAAGTAAAGAAAATGATTTTTATGAATAGAGAACACAAATATCAGAACTCTGGGGCTATTGTAAAAGGTATGATATGCACATAATTGCAGTATCAGAAGAAAAAATAAGGGAAGAAAAAAGCAAAGAAGTATTTTGAGTGATATGACTCAGCACTTACCAAAATTCATAACAGATACAAATCACAGATCCAGGAAGCTTAGAGGATATGAAGCAGATACATACGAAAAAATCTACAATGAGGTACACAGTATTCAAACTACAGAAAACCATAAGTCAAACAGGAAATCTTAAAAGGAAGCCAGAGAAGAAAACATCTTATATGCAGGGAGATAAGGTTAAGAATGACATTGGTCTCTTCATCAGAAACCATGCAAGCAAGAAAACAGTGAAGTGAAATGCATAATGTATTTGAAAGAAAAAACACCAAGCTAGAATTCTGTATACAGCAAAATTATCCATCAAAAGTGAATGAGAAGTAAGGACTTTCTCAAACAAAAACAGAAGTGAATTTATAGCCAAAGGACCTGTCTTGCAATAAATGTTCAAAGTTCTTCAGCGAGAAGGAAGATAACGTAGATCAGAAACTTGGATATGCATAAGAAAGAGCATCAGAGAAAGAATAAGTTAAGGAAAAATAAAATCTTTTATTTTAGTATTCTTAATTGAACTAATAATAATATAAGTAATGTATAATAAGGTTGTTATAGCATATCGATAAGTAAAATGAATAAAACCAATGTTTTAAGGGACAAGATAGAGGAATTGAGAACATTCTGTTAGAAAGTTTCTTTACTAACTATGAAATATTGTAGTGTTAATTCAAAGTGGAATTAGATTAGGTCTAAAAGTATATTAGAAACTCTACTTAAAATTAAGAAAAGTGGTATCATTGATATGCCGAGGGATGAGAGAACATTGGCATAAAATATTCAGTTAAAACCAGAGAAAGTATAGAAAGAAGGAAAGTTTTTTTTTTGGGCTGGGGGAGAAAAAACAAGTCAGTCAAATATAGAACAGTTACAAACATGGTTGATATTAATCTAAGTATATCAATAAACACAAACATTAATGGCCTAATATACCAATTAAAAGCCATAGACTATCAGAGTGGATAGAAAACAAGACCCACTATGTATTGTCTACAAGAAACACGCTTCATATACAAAGTCTCCAATAGATTAAAAGTAAAGGTATGGAGAAATATGCACTATGCTAACACTAATCAAAGGAAAGCTGAAATAGCTACTAATTTCATACAAAGCAGACTTTAGAATAAGGAAAATTACCATGGATAAACAGAAATATTACATATTTATAATGGAATCGATTATTTAAGAAAAGATAAAATTCCTGGAGTTCCTGTCATGGGTCAGTGGAAACGAATCTGACTAGCATCCATGAGGACTCGGGTTCGATCCTTGGCCTCGCTCATTGGGTGAAGGATCTGACATTGCCATGAGCTGTAGTGTAGTTTACAGATGTGGCTTGGATCCTGCATTGCTGTGGCTGTGGTGCAGGCCAGAAGCTATAGCTCTGATTCAACCCCTAGCGTGGGAGCCTCCATATATGCCGAGGGTTCGGCCCTAAAAAGACAAAAAAAAAAGAGAGAGAGAGAGAGATAAAATTCCTTAACATGATGCACCAAACAATGGAGCATTAAAGTATATGAGGCAGAAGTGATAGAACTGTAAGAACTAGACATGTCCACTGTTATAACTGAAAACTTCAATATACCCTTTTCAGTAATTGACAGGTCAAGCAGGGACAAAATTAACATGGTTACAGTTGACCTAAACAACACTATCAAGAACTTTGATCTAATTGACATTTATAGAATCCTTCGGTCCAACTACAATACAATATGCATTATTCTTAAGCTCACATAGAACATTCACCAGTATAGAACACATTCTGGGCCATACCACACACCTTAAGGAATCTATTTTTTCAGGTTTAAGAGGTACAATTGCAAATAAAGAAAACATATGTGTATTTAAAGTGTACGATATGTTTTTTTTTATAGTCAAGGTTTTTTCTTTTTAAATTTTATTTACTTTTATTTTTGGCCAGGTCCAGGGCATGCAGAGTTCCCAGGTCAGGGAATGAACCTGAGCCACAGCAGCTATGACACTGGATTCTTACCCCACTATGCCACCAGGAAACTCCTACAAAGCAATGCTTTGATACACAGGTACATTGTGAAATGATTATCACAATCAAGATAATTAACATATGTATGACCTCACACACTAATTTTTTGAGGTCTATATAAAATAGTATTAACTATGGGCCCAATGTTGTATAGTAAGCAGATCTTTAGAAATAATTCATCTTGAGTGACTGAAACTTTACACTCATTACACTTGTTCAAAGCTGAAAGCATTCCCTTCAACGTCAGGAACAAGACAATGTGCTTACTCTCAGCACTTTTATTCAACATAGTTTTGGACGTTCTAGCCATGGCAATCAGAGAAGAAAAGTAAGTAAAAGGATTCCAAACTGGAAAGGGAGAAGTAAAACTGTTACTGTTTGCAGATGACATGATACTATACAAAGAAAATGCTAATAATGCTACCAGAAAATAACTAGAGCTCATCAATGAATTTGGTAAAGTTTCAGGATACAAAATTCACACACAGAAATATGCTGCATTTCTATACACTGACAATGAAGTATCAGAAAGAGAAATTAAGGAAACAATCTCATTTTCTATCACATCAAAAATAATAAAATATCTAGGAATAAAACTACCTAAGGAGGCAAAGGATCTATACTTCAAAAACTATAAGATATTGATTGAAGTAATCAAAGATGACACAAACAGATAGAAAAATATTCCATGCTCTTAGACTGGAAGAATCATTAATGTCAAAGTGACCACACTACCCAAGGCAGCCTACAGATTCAATATGATTCCTATAAATTACTGATGGCATTTTTCAGAGTACTGGAACAAAAAAAAAGTTTAAATCTGTATGGAAACATGAAAGACCCAAAATAGCCAAAACAATCTTAAGAAAGAAGAATTGAGGAATCAGGCTTCCTGAACTATTATACTACAGCGATCAAAACTGTATGGTACTAGCACAAAAACAGACACATAGATCAGCGGAATAGGATAGAAAGCCAAGAAATAAGCCAAAGCACTTATCATCAATTAATCTATTATAAAGGAGGTAAGAATATACAAAGACAGTCTCTTCAATAAGTGGTGCTGGGAAAATTGGACAGTTACCTAGAAAAGAATGAAATCAGAATATTTTCTAACACTATGTATATATATATCTATAAACTCAAAATGGATTAAAGACCTAAATGTAAGATTGCATACTCTAAAACTCCTAGAGGAAAATAGGCATAACGCCCTTTGATATAAATCACAGCAATATTTTTTTGGGATCCATCTCCTAGAGTAATGGGAAAAAAAAAGCAAAATTAAATAAATAGCATGTAATTAAACTTAAAAGCTTTGGCATAGCAAAGGAAACCATGAACAAAGTGAAACAATAACATATGAAAGAGGAGGAAATATTTGCAAATGATGTGACTTAGAAGGGCTTACTTTCTAAAACATACAGTTCAATATCAAAAACAATCCAAGCAAAAAGTGGCCAGGAGACCCAAAAGGCATTCCTCCAAAGAAGACATTCAGATGGCCAACAGAAACATAAAAAGGTGCTCAACATTGGCAATTATTGGAGAAATGCAAATAAAAACTGTGGTTAGGCACTATCTCACACTTTCCAGAATGGCCATCATCAGAAAGTACAAAACAATTAGATCTGGAAAGCATGAAGATGAAGAGAAGAGGGAACCCTTCTACACTGCTGGTAGGAATGTGAGCTTGTATAACCACTGAGGAAAACAGTATGGAGTTTCTCAAAAAAACTAAAAATAGAGTTACCATATGATTGAGCAATCCTTCTCTTGGGCGTATATCTGGGAAAAACTCTAATTTGAAAAGATGCATGTAGCCCAATGTTCACTGCAGCATTACTTACAATAGCCAAGACATGGAATCAACCTTAATATCCATCAACAAATGACTGCATTAAGAAGATATGGTACATATACTACTCAGTGGTAAAAAGGAATAAAATAAAGCCATTTGCAGCAAAATGAGTGGATTTGGTGATTATCATATTAATTAAGTTAGACATAGGCAAATGTCATATGATATCACATATATGTAGAATCTAAAAGAAATGATACAATGGATTTATTTATAAAACAGAAAGAGACTCATAGATTTAGAAAACCAATGCCTGATTACCAAAGTGGAAAGGTAGGGGAGAGATGAATTAGGAATTTAGGATTAACAGATGCTCATTACTATATATAAAATAGATTAAAAAAACAAGGACCTACTGTAGAGCATAGGAAACTACATTTGATATCTTTAATAACATAATGGAAAAGAATGTGAAAAAATATATACACATATGCATGCACACAATACCTGAATCACTTTGTTGTATATCTGAAACATGGTAAATCAACTATAATTAAAAAAAAGTAAAAGATAAGTAAATAAATAACACACAGTTAAGAGTTTCAAGAGAAGTAAATTTTTTTGAAATAAAATTTATCAAAATCTGTGGGATTTTATAAAAATGATGCCTAGAGATAAATTTAAAGCATTGATACATATATTAGAAAAAAAATCAAAATTTAATAATATGTTTCCAAGTTAGGGAATTATAGAAAGATGACTAATTTAAACAATTTAAGAAAAAACTAAAAAAAATTTTAAAAAATTACAGTAGAAATCATACACATTTCACACAATGTTGAAATTGAACACAGCAAAGCAACAGAGAAAATCAACAACCCAAAACTGGATTATTAAAAAGATCAATAAAATTGATAAATGTCTAAAAAGACTATTTGGTAAAAAGAGAGAAAACATAAGTTACTAATATCAGAAGTAAAAGAGGGACCATTACCACCAATCCCATAGACATTAAAAAGATAACAAATGAATATAATGATTAAATACATGCTCACAAATATGAAAACTTAGATGAAATGTACTGATTACTTGAGAAACTAACAATACTTATACTAGGAAAAATAGATAGTTTTAATAGACCTGTATTTTGCAAATTGATTCAGTAATTGATAACCTTCCAAAAATAATGCATAAGGCCCAGATAGTGTCATGGGTGAATTCTATCAAATACTTAAAGAAGAAATTATACTGATTCCCTACAATATTTTTCCTGAAAAAACAGAAAGACCAGTACTTAACTACCTATATGCCAGCATTACTTTAGTACTTAAACCAAACAAAAACAATACAAGAAAGGAAAACTATATTCTAGTATTTCTCATGAACATAGAAGCAAAATTTCTCACCCAAATATTAGCAAATCAGATATAGCAATGTATAAAAGTAGTTAGGTAATATGACCATAAAGGATTTATTTTAGGTAGGCAAGGCTGATTCAACATTCAAAAAATCAATTAATGTAATCTATCACATTAACCTAGTAAGGAAGAAAAATCATATAATCTTATCAATGCCTTTAGAAACGGCATTTGAATAAATTGAACAACCATTCACGATTTAAAGCAAACAAAAGCAATCAGCATACTAAGAACAGAGGAGATCTTCAAACTCAATAAAAAAAAAAAAACCTGGGAGTTCCCGTCGTGGCACAGTGGTTAACGAATCCGACTAGGAACCATGAGGTTGCAGGTTCAATCCCTGCCGTTGCTCAGTGGGTTAAGGATCCGGTGTTGCCCTGAGCGGTGGTGTAGGTTGAAGACACGGCTCAGATCCCGCGTTGCTGTGGCTCTGGCGTAGGCCAGCGGCTACAGCTCCAATTCAACCCCTAGCCTGGGAACCTCCATATGCCGTGGGAGCGGCCCAAGAAATAGCAAAAAAAAAAAAAAAAATCTGCAAAAGATATATAGCTACTACTATACTTGTGTGAGAAACTTGATGCTTTCTCCCTGTGATTCAATAAAGGAAGGATATTCTCTTAATATCAAAAAGACCTTAGTGAATAAAAGTTACAAAATATCAAGAAAAAAAGAAAATCATATCATTTCTGTTTGGTTCACAGATTTTATTGTCTAGGTAGAAAATCCAAAATAATTTTATTTCTTTTCTTTTCTTTTTTTTGATTTTTAGGGCCACATCCACAGTATATGTAAGTTCCCAGGCTAAGGGTTGAATTGAAGCTACAGCTGCAGGCCTACACCACAGCCACAGCAACACAGGATCCCAGCTGTGTCTGTGACCTACACCACAGTTAATGGCAACGCCAGATTCTTAACCCACTGAGCAAGGCCAGGGATCAAACCCACATCCTCATTACTACTAGTCAGGTTTCTTACCACTGTGCCACAATGAGAACTCCCCAAAAGTATTTTGAGAACAACAACAACAACAAAAATGAACAATTAGTTCCTCGTGGAATTAATAAGCAGTTATAGCAAGGTTGTAGAACACAAAATTAATATACAAAACTTAATTGCTTTTTAAAATACCAGTAATTTCCAAGTAAAATTTGAAGTTAAAACACAACACCATTTACCAAACAAATTAAAATATTAAGGTAAAAATAGAAGAAATATGTAAAAGATCTTTTGTGGAAAACTATAACACTCTGATAGAAAAAAAAAACAAAGAAGATACAAGTAAATGGAGAGATGATTAACCTTTATCAATAGGAAAATGCAATGTTAAAACATCAATTCTTTCCACCTGGATCTATAAATTCAATGCAATCCAATTCCAGCAATTTATTCTGTGTATATCAACATACTTCTCAAGTTCACATGGTTAAGGCAAAAAATCCAGAATAGACAGTACCACACAGAAAAGTAGGTGGAGAAGGAGAAAAAAAAAAGGGAAGAAATAGAAGAAGGAAGAAGAGGAAGAGAACAGCTACAGTAATGTTGGAGGACTGAGGATATCCAGCTTCATGAATCACTATAAAGCTACAATCACGGACACAGTATGGTACTGATGAAAGAGGGAGGGTGCTCAATGAAACACACTGGAACACCTAGCAATAAGCCCTCTCAAATAACATCAGTTGATCTCTAACAAAGGAACCAAGGTAGTGAAATGTAGAAAGGATATTTTATTCAGCGAATGGTGCTGGAACAATTGGATATTAAAAAGATTCAATCTAGACAGAGACTTTACACCTTTTACAAAAATTAACTCACAATGAATCATAGACAAATATGAAATTCAAAACTAAAACTTCTAGAAAATAACATGAAAACTTCTAAATAACCTCTGGTTTGATAATGAGACTTCGGTTATAGCAATAAAAAAGTGATCTACTGGTGAGGATGTGCAACAGGAGGAACTTACTCATTGCTGGTGGGAGTGAAAAATGATACAGTTGGGCAGTTTTACTGCAAAGGTAGGTTTAGTCTTAACATATAATCCAATAATCATTCTTTTAGATGTGTACCTGAATCCATGCCCACACAAAAACCTGCATATGGATATTTTAGCACTTTTATTCATGGTGTCAAACAAAATGGCCTTCATTAAGTAAGTGCATAAACAGTGTGCACCCATACAGTATAATATTAACAATAGAAAGAAATAAGCACTGAGCCATAAAAAGAAAGGAAGAACCTTAAATAAGTGAAAGATGCTAGTCTTATAAGGCTATATACTATTGTGATTCTAACTATATGACCTTCTAGAAAAGAACAAAACTATGGTGACAGTAGAAACACTAGTGGCTGCTAGCAGTTAGGAGGCTGAGAGGAGAGGAGGCAGGAAGAAATAAATAAGTAAAAGCACAGGGAAATTTTTAGGGTAAACTATTCTGTATAATACTGTACTGGTGGATACATAACGATATGCAGTTTTACAAACCCATAGAACTGGAAAACATAGAGTGAATCTTAATGTAAACTATGGGCTGGTATAGTTTATATCAATATTAATTAATATGGTATTCATTAATATAACACATATGCCACACTAATGCAAAATGTTTACAGAGAAAACTGTAAGGGGGGGTATATGGAACTCTTTCTATCATTTGATCAAATTTTATGCAAATTTAAAATGGTTCAAAAAAAAGAAAGTCCAATCATTTAAAGATTAAATAAAGGAGAGCTACATCTCCAGTGTGTTTACAATTGCTGTCATAGCAGAATCTTTCCTGGGACAATTATGGACTTGACAGTAGGGTTTTTTCCTTAAGACTTCATAACTAAGCTCTCTAACACCATGGTTTCCTGCCCTGGGTGTCTTTGATTTATGCACCAAAGATTTTTGTTTTTAGCATATTGTTCACCAGCCAAAAGTTTAGTCATGGAATGTTTGGCAGTATACTTGATCATCCCTGACACTGTCACAAACAGTCTTTTCGTATGTTTTGAGTTATGGGTAGGGTTAAGAAAAATGGGGAGGCAGGAGAGTGTTCTTTCTACTTCTTTCCAAGCACAAGGCTTGTAAATGACACCTCACTGCTTTTCTTCCCTGAAATCTTCTTTTCAGTTGTGGAAAAGGATACATTCATCATGAGTGAATTGACCTACTTAAAATGCATCAAACTACAAAATCTTTAAATCCTTGTCAAGACCAGGCTTTCCTCAAGAAAGGTATGTCGTGAGCCAGTGGTTTCACTGCAGAAACAGTTCTTTCCCCTGAATTTAAACAGAATGAATTACATGCCATTTGACCTCCCGATTTCATTTTTTGTTCGAACATCAATTTATATCCTTAGTTCTTTTCTATATGGATGCAGTCACTTTGCTCTTAACCGAGTACATATTAGCATATATTTATAGCAAAAATATATTTGTATCTTCTCTCTGACTCCTTTTTCTTCATGATTTCCAATTTTCTACTTCTTTCCCATAAGTTATACAAAATAGTCTGCCAAATCTCTCTCATCAAAAAAAAAAAAAAATATATGCTAAATCTTTCTCCTTGAATTGTTATATGGCTCTGAATGTGACAAATCCATAAGGCACTGGAAGTATATTTCTACAGTGTAAATTTATATGCTAACTTGATTAGCTTTATTAGAGCCAGGTTCAAGTCTGGCTAAGTAAACCAGATAGACTCTCAGCTGAGCAGAATTGGGAAAAACCACCACTCAGAAAATGTGAGAATAACAATCACTTATGTCAAAAGTGCTAAAAAGTATGCAGATTCAGTTAGGCATATATGCTGCCATGTTTCTCCTGTAAATTGTGTATCAAATTCTATTGCAACTGTCTACTTCTCTGTCTCACTCATCTTTAAGCATCACGAGAACAGAGATCATGTCTATATTTTTTACCTTTTTATTTATAGCACCTAGAAAAGTACCTGGTTATATCAAGTGCTCATTAAATAATTGAGAAATAAAATAGGTAGGCAGACAAAATTAAGTAAATGGCAAATATTCTGGCAGTGTGCCAGAGAATCACACTCTGTTGAAGAAGCTTCTGTATCCATTCACTTCCAAGAAACCCTCAAGCAAGCCTAATTAAATATTTCCTGGTGTTGGAAAATTATTTAAAATTTTATACACAACTTCTGAAGCATTAAAAAATGTCTCATTGACCTTTCATATTTGTTCCATCTTGACTTTACCTTATGTGCCCATTTCTTAATAGATCCATACTCCTAATCCCTTCTATACTTGTTTGCAATTATTCACACTAAAATACTTTATCAAAGTTTAATTATTTTGAGCATATTTGTTGTTTAATAGAACTCAGAACCTAATCTGGTGGTGACGTGCCCAAACAAGTCTTTTTACATTTAAAAAATAGAGTTATATTTACCTTATTGGTTTGTAGGAGTTCTTTATATATTCAGGTTATGCATTACTTGTCAAATGTATTAAATGCAAATCAAGTTCCATGAACAGATTTATCTTTATGGTTAGTGGTTTTTGTGTTCTTTTTGAAAAATTATCTATCCAAAGGTCTTGATACTATTTTATTTTCTAAAATATTTATTATTTTATCACTCTTATTTGGGAAAACAATCACACAAAACTGGTCATGTGAGTGAAGTCATATTTTTTAATATGTGTATTTAATTGATCCAGCTTGTTGGTTCACAAACTGGGTCCCCTACAGAGGGCAAGGAAAGAACAAGGAAAGAGGCAGACCATTCCAGATTAGTAGATAGCAGATTTAACAAGCAAGGAAATTTATATATGAAGCTTGTCCTGGGTGGTTGTGAGGGGAGCAGATCTTTGCATCTGCCCTCTAGAATCTTAAATAGGCCTTTATATAGAGGCCCTAACTGGGTTTAGTCATGAATACTCTCCAGATGGTCTCTCAAGGCTAAGTCCTTGAACACAGCACCCACTGTGAAAATGGTGGACAGAGTGGACATTTCAAAAAGAGGGGAGGGAGCGAGAAGCCTTTAATATCGAGGTCCAGCTCAAGGGTCAATGGTGGTTGTGGCCTCTTGATGACCTCCTCCATTCCAGCTCCATTTATTTCCCCATTGCATTGCTCTGGCACAGTAATCATACATCAAAGGAATCTATATCTCAACTTAGGTTACCCCATAAAGCAGAGTCTAAACCAAAGTTTGTTTTTGTTTTGTTTTTTCCTTTTCATGGCTCTACCTGTGGCATATGGAATTTTCCCTGGGCAAGGGGTCAAATAGGAGTTGCAGTTACAGGCCTACACCAGAGCCATAGCAATGCAGGATCCAGGCCACATCTACGATCTACACTGCAGCCCGTGTCAATGACAAATCCTTAAACCACTGATTAAGGTCAGAAATTGAACCCACATCCTCATTGACACTATGTCGGGTTCTTAACCCACTGAGACACAATAGTAATTTCTAAACCAAAGGTTTATATGTAGATAGTTTATTTTTGAAAGTTATTCCAGGAAACTAAGAAAGTGAGGAAGGAACACCATTAATGAACTATTTATCACTGTGAGTAACTGGGGTTCAGCCCCTCTGAAGAACAGTGTAGCAATTGTCTTGCTTCAGGGAGCTGTTGCAACCTTTTTCCTAACTACTGGAGTCTTTTCAGAGGCCAGCCAGATCTTTCTCTCCCTGAACTTCTGGCCATGCAAGAGAGAGTTACCCATCTTCTTTCTCTCTATTTTGTTTCCCCCTCTCTCCTTATTTTTTTTTTAAGTGGGAAAATAAACAATGAAAAATAAGGGGGAAAAACAAAACAAAACAAAAAAACCTGTGCATGCTTGGCATAAAAGAGAGGAGTATTTTATTCCCTGATTCCCATTCCAATTGATGACTGTCCCGGAGAGTGTTGAATTCCTTTCAATTTCAGATGTGCCTATGTTACAATTGCTGCTGAGGTGGCTAGTGCTGGCAGACAAGCTACATACAGCAGCAGACAAGTCTTGAAGCAGAGCAGGAAAAAATAGATCCATGGTACAGGTGAGGTGAGAGGTGTCAATGGCTACATCTTCAGGCAGCTGGTTATTGCAATGCCTAGGACAAAAAGTGGACCAAGAGGATGTGATCAGGACATATAAAATGCCTGATTACAGTTCACTCCTTAGAGCAATCAGATCTGCTGAAGTTCAGCTTATCACAGAGATATTAAATTGTCTGCTGTCACCCATGCAAACACTGAATAAAAAAGTCTATGATTAACAAGTTTTGAAACTGAAATTTTTATTTATGATCTCCCTCCATCAGTTCTAAATTTACCGCATCCACTGATATTACTTCAGTAGTCTGAGGAGGCATGTCCCAAAGATAAATCTAATTTTCATTATTGAGTCAATACATCCATGTGTTAACACATTTTGGATACAATTGTTACAACTTTGCATACATGGTTAAAAATGGTCATAGAAATACCAAGAGACAACCTAGTGAATTCTCTGCTTCATGTATATGCTTCCCACCCCCATTTTTGAGCAAATGCTAGAGCCAACACTTGGTACTCAGAGTTAACCTTCACAATCAGTATTATATTTTTACCTGCTGGTTAATTTGCATTAGAAGACCAAAAAGACAAGAAGATAGCTATAATGTCAAATTCAACAGCTTCCTTACTCTATCATCTGCAGAAGCATCCCACTAGTCCTAGGAAAGAGAACACTTAATCCAGAACATCTAAACTTATGACAAAAGGATGAATCTTTGCAGAGTTTTTCTTCCATTCTCTCATGTATATTTCTAAGGCATCAGACAATTATCTACCTCCTGTACATGAAATCAAATTAGTATGGCATCATCAATAAAGTGCCCAGCAAGATGTTCTGTGAGTGTCAAAATGATCAAGCTCGCATTGATCCAGAGTAGAGCATTGACATGCTAAAAAGACTGAATGTGTACTATTGTCCTTCGTGCATATATATGAATTCTTTTTGATTACCTTTACTGTTTGACATTGGGAAAAATATATTGACCACATCAACAGTTAATGTGTTGATCCATTCAGAAAAGATGCAAAAGAGTTAGTTTAATAGTACTTCAATATCACAGTGACCATGCCTGTAGTATGAAGGCCTGCCCTCTACTAGAACTGATCGATCAATTCTGGCCCACTTGGACCAGTCATATCCTTTTCAAAGGCATATTGTATGCCTCGCAACATCGAGAGAGAGCATCGGAAACTAGAAGTCAAATTAGTGCTGTTAATGGCAATGACCTAGAGAGAATATCAAGAAACCCTTAATACTAAGATCCTTGGTGCTTTCCTTTATGAGTTCTTGGCTGTTCAATTTTCCTTCAGTTTTGTGTTATGGTTCAATATCCTTCTATTCTTCTAACTAATATGCCAGAACATTTGAGACAAGCAGAGATACTGTCATACTATCTGATATTATACTATTAGATATTCATACTGATTATGAATTTAGATCCAGAAGCAGAAGGTATTGGGCTCTTAGTCTTGCTTTCCAATTGAAAGCTACTGGACTTTATTTCCTCATCTATAAAATGGGGACAAGGCTTACTTAACAGCTTTGTTCTGGGATCAGAATATTATATATACAAATGAACTCTAGAGCTCAACTACTAGGATTTGAATTCTAGCCCTAATATTTTATAGCTGAATGATCTTGTGTAAGTTTTTTAACCTATTTCTGCTTGGTTTTCTCATCTGTAAACTTGATTGGTAATAGTCTCTACAACACAAGGGTGTTGCGAGAATCAAATGAGATAACATATGTAATTCATTTAAATCAGTGTCTCTGTTATGGAAAGCACTGTGTACAAATTAGTCATAGTAGGTGATCTGCAGATGGTATCTTCTATACGTGTTTGTCCCACCCGTATGTGCAAAAAGCATGAGGCCTTGATTTAGTCACTGCCATTATTAACTATATGACCCTATCAACTTTTTAAAATTTTCCGAGCATTGGTTTTCCCTTTTGTAAAATGCAAACAAAAAAAGCCATGTCCCAGAGTTTTCAAGAGGAATAAAGTACAATAATGCTTTCAAAAAGGCTTTGGATAGTAATTAATTTGACTCAGATACTGTGATGGGAAATATATGAAAAGCTTTCTTTCTTGGAGCCATATTTTTTTTTTCAACTGGGAATGTTATGCTAATAAATTTTGATCCTTGTTTTACCAGGATGCTTACAAGTGATAAATAAAGACCTGAGAGAACTAGATAAATATTCCCCTATATCTTGAGAATATTTTAGAGGTGGGGAAAAAACTGGTTTTCATGATCAAAGAGTAGATTTTCTTCCAATTCTCTGATTTAAGTCTAGTGAGGTGAGAAGTCCTGAGTCAAATCATCTCTTACTAATTCTAAACCTCTAGGGCCCCGTGAACTTGCTGATAGCTCCATGTACCATCCTCAATAGAAGCATTATGAAAAAATAGTCATTATGAGTTGTATTCATGCTATGCTTAAAAGCAGTCTTGCTTTTTGTCCTTTGAGGGACTTAAAATATTACAACCTGAAGACATACAGTGATGTTCTAACCAATCAGCACTAATAACAGCTTACATGTATATTGAACCTTATAGCTCACAAAGGAATTTGACATGTATCATCACCATCCTCTATGTAAAGTAGGGAGAACAAGTATTATGATCTCAATCTTATAAATTAAGAAAATAAGACACAGACAGTTGAAACAGCATGTCTAGGAGTTACCGTCGTGGTGCAGTGGAAATGAATCTGACTAGGAACCATGAGGTTGTGGGTTTGATCCCTGGCCTTGCTCAATGGGTTAAGGATCTGGCGTTGCCTTGAGCTGTGCTGTAGGTCACAGACGTGGCTCAGATCTGGCATTGCTGTGGCTCTGGCATAGGTTGGCAGCAATAGCTCTGATTAGTCCCCTAGCCTGGGAAATTCCACATGTTGTGGGTGTGGCCCTAAAAGGACAAAAGACAAAAAAAAAAAAAAAGCATGTCTAAAATTTCACAGCTTGTAAACAGAGACACAACTAGAATACAGGTTTACCTTAGTCTAAAAAAATGCTCTTTCTGCTATACCTGCTACTTCCCAACAATTAGGGAAAAATATCAAAGAATTGAGTGCTGATATATTAAACATAGTAATTTATCATTGCTTGTGATGAATCCTAGAGTTGACTTATTAGTCAACTGAATTCCCTTTGGCCAAAGGAGCAGCTCCTGTTCTGTCCTCACTGTCAAATTCTCCCTGATATTCAGAAATTCAGAATATGCCAATGGTCTTTTGAACCTAACTTGCCCCTGGGAACCATCTCTGTGAATCATGCTAATGCCAAATTTGCCCAATCCCTTCTCCCTTTCTCTTTCAGATAATTGTGTGGGAGAAATAGAACCAGCCCCTATTAATCCCTAAATAGTTCTCCCTACACTCATTATGTTAAAGGTATACTACGAAGTACCTTTGAAATCTAAAATCTGTATGAAGGGATATAAAAATACACCAATATTTTGAAAGTTGAGAATGGCTTTATATTCCCTATGATCAGCCTGTCAGCTTGTCAGGGGAAAGGATGACCAGAGTTAAAAACAAGTAAGTGGAGTTCCCATTGTGGTCCAGCAGGTTAAGAACCCCACATAGCATCCATGAGTTTGCTGGTTCCATCCTTGACCTTGCTCAGTGGGTTAAGGATCCAGCATTGCTGTGGCTGTGGCACAGGCCTGCATCTCTCCTATTGGACCCCTAGCCTGAAAACTTCCATATGCCACAGGTACAGCTGTAAAAAGAAAAAGAAAAAGAAACAAACAAAAAATGGGGGGGGGGGAGAAGCAATTTGTATTAAGCATGAACTTTCTTTGGGAAAAATAGTAAAAGCATCAATGGATTTAAAATAAAGTACTGTCAGCCCTAAAGATGTCTTTTAAGTAATGTGTGAGTAAGAATGTGTGTATTTTATTTTTCTCTGTGCCTCAGTTTTCCCATGTTAAAATCATCTTAAGAATGATGGTAGCAAGCTTTATGGTATGTGCCAGCCACTGTAACAAATGCTTTATATACGCATATTATTTAATCCTCAGAACCACCTTTATATGTATGCATTATTATTAACCTCATTTTACTCATCAGGAAACCCAGATAGAGTGGTTTATTAGCCAGTCCAAAGTCACAAAGCAAATAGTGACAAAGTTGAGATGTGAACCCAGGCAAATCTCTCTCCAGGGTCTATGCTTTCATTATAATCTACTAGCTCCATATGATCATTAGCCCTGTCAGTTTTTGGGTTTTTTTTTGGGGGGGGGGGTTGGCTTTATAGGGCCTCACTTGTGGCATATGGAAACTAGGGGTTTCAATTGGAGATATGGGTGCCAGCCTACGCCACAACCACAGCAACACAGGAGCTGAGCTGCATCTTCGACCTACACCACAGCTCACAGTAACGCCGGATTCCTGACCCACCGAGCAAGGCCAGGGATGGAACCTGCATCCTAATCGATACTAGTTGAATTTGTTTCTGATGTGCCACAATGGGAATTCCAAACCTATTATTATTATTGTAAATTCTTATAATAGGCACACACCTTCTGCTCAATTAACTTAATATCGAGGCCTTTTTGTATACATCTGAACACCGTAAGCAGATTGTCTCTTAAACTAGATCTTGGTTCTTCTTTTTTTTTTTGGCTTCATCCATGGCATGTGGAAGTAGCCCGGCCAGGGACTGAACCTGTGCTACTACAGCAACAACTCAAGTCTCTGCAGTGACAACACTGGATTCTTAACCCACTGAGCCACAAGGGAACTCCTAGACCTTGATTCTTACCTTCTTACCCAGGACTTTGACTGGCCCCTGCCCTCAGTGTCTTACTTTCTCTCTAGAACTGCCTCCTGCTGGACGTTCACTTGTACCTGGATTTTAAAGTCTGATCAATGTTTGTTTTGCTCAGTTCTTTGGTCCTGGTTAGTGTATATGTGTGTGTGTGTGTGTGTGTGTGTGTGTGTTTTCAAATCAAAGAAGAGAGTCATCACTTAAAATTAAAAAATAAACTTGCATTTAAAAAAATCTAAGAAGGAAAGCACTCATCTCTAACACACAAAAACTTTTATATATTCAAATATTATTAATTTATTCACTTTTTCTATCATCACTATCCCCTCTTTACAAACAGGACAGGCCAGGAGCACTGGTTGCACCGGTGACAGAAAACTGGAGGAGTAGCAATCTTCTTATTTTTATATCTCCAGGGTTCCCTCCATAGGTTCACATTTTTGGAACTACCATTGGTTTTATGGAGAGATATTTTGAGGAAAATAATGAGAGACCATTGAGAGGAAAGGCGATGTTTCAGAGTGGAACCTAAATCACCCACCTGTCAGGGTTTCAGATGCTTAAAAAGTCATTTCAGTGAATAATTCAAGCCTCTCTCTCCAATTCCAAAAACATGCCTTTACTCAGTGCCTTGTCCCACTGCTGCCTGGGGAGAGGGGACTGACAGTCTATCAAGGGCCTCACACCTGACTATGAAGCCAGTTTTGCAAAACTCCAGGGGCCTCACTGAGCAGGACAAATGGATGACTTTTTTTCCCCCAGGAAAAAGTGCCTCACTTCAATGTCTCTGGTCACCTTTACCTTCTCTGTTCAGGATTGTCAATTTAAAACGTTTATCCATAGTCAAATATCTCTGGCAGAGAGAGGAACCCTCCAAGATGCATTACGTGTAGGGAATTCAAAGGGGCAAGGAGTGTAGTGATAATTTAGAATCATAATCGTTATTTAAAATCTGATTATTTTATTGTAAAAATAAGTACATTGGAATGAAAGCCTAAAGCAATCTCAGCATAGCTCAGAAATCACCTAATTTCACATTTTTAATAAAGACTAGAAGAAAGGGGTACAATAGCAGGATCAAGGCAGTTTTAGAAGAAAAACTCTATGATAATTTGCATCTATAGGAATTTGATAAATCTTGTCATATTACCTCTTTACCTCTCATCAGTTAATTTACAGATTCAAAACCTCAGGCCCAGAAATATTCCTGACTTGCTAATTAATGGCTGAACCAGATCTAGAACCCAAGTGTCTGAAGCTTTTCTTTTTTTTCTTTTTCTTTTCTTTTCTTTTTTTTTTTTTTTTTTTTTTTTTTTTTTTTTTTTTTTTTTTTTTTTTTTTTTTTTTTTTTTTTGCTATTTAGGGCTGCTTGTGTGGCATATGGAAGTTCCCCGGCTAGGCGTCCAATCAGAGCTACAGCTGCCTGCCAGCACCACAGCCACAGCAGCAATGCAGGATCCGAGCCATGCTTGTGACCTACACTGCAGCTCATGGCATTGCCGGATCCTTGACCCACTGAGCAAGGCCAGGGATGGAACCCTGCATTCTCATGGATGCTAGCTGGATTCGTTTCCGCTGCATCACAACGGGAACTTCAAGTATCTGAATCTTGACTTTTTTTCCTTTATACCAAGTAGCACTCTTTAAATAAAATTTTGTTAGTTTATATACCAGTCATCAAACTAAACTAAATCAATCTAAACTTTTCAGTAAGCTGAGAATATTTTTCTATGGTTTACACAGAATCAGGAGGTTAAACACTTGAAAATTCCCGAATCTTAAGACCTTTTTTCCCCTTTATATTAAGTAGCATTCTTTAGATATAATTTTGTTAGTTTATATACGAGTCATCAAACCAAACTAAATCAATTCAAACTTCTCAGTAAGCTGAGAATATTTCTATTTACCTAGAATCACGAGGTTAAACACTTGAAAATTCCCTCTAATAATGAACATGTAGGCCTATTATATTCCCTATTTTTTTTTCTAACAACAACAACAAAAAATCAGTCTGGTCAACTAGAGGTTAGGAAAAAAACCTCATTTTTTAAAGCTTAATTGCGATAAAAATTGTTTTACTTTTCACTATAACTAGGAAAATTAAAGTCAAGATGGTAAGTTTAAAACTATTAAATAGTGTTTTGCTATGTTTTAAAAAAAATAGATGTAGCCACTTCACTTTCTCTGAAGCCTTACACACCTCCGTATGCATAGAGATGTGCCAAATGGGCCATTCAGGGGCTATTAGGCGCAGATTCCCATACAAATACAGGAAGTAAAACTCTGGCATGTGATCAAAAATATATTCACAATGTACTCATGAAATAGAAAAAAATGAAAAGAAACAATTTTCCCAAGCACTGGGCTTGTTATTACCTTATTTTCAATTCCATATGTCAAATGGAATCCTGGAGGGATCAGATACAATACTGGAAAGTACATTACAAGGGGAAAAAGCTCTCTATTAGTTTGATGATAAAACTAGGTGAACAACAACTTTTTTTCCTTCTCTAATTTTCCAGTATGACTTCTTGCCTGCAGGTAAATGTGTAAATTACAAATAGAAGCACTGGAGTATCTATGTATCTGTCTATTAGTTTATGGCCACCCAGCCAATTTCAAATGAAATGTTCAACTGTGTGTTGTCTTATTACCTCCAGCAGAATGGGAAAAAACCTCCACAAAAACAGAAAAACAACAAGAAATGTACTGTTAGTAGGGTTTTAAAAGCTACTGAAGTAGTATCATCACAATCTCAAAATATTTTCATTTATAGGAAAATTTATGGCCAATCATCTGAGTATATTATCATATCAAAATGATTGTTAAAAAAAATGTCCAGATGATTGAGTGAATTTTTCACTTTCTGTTTGATGATTTAGTAAAGTATAGACAGTGCTGAAATCCACTGTTAAAAAGAAATGGTTTATTAATGAGTCATGAATTCAAGTCTGGAATATTTTAAGTACCAAAAAAGTATAAATGCAAAATTTATTATCAAGCTTCAGGCTATGTTAAGAAATTTCTAAAGTTGCGGGAGTTCCCGTTGTGGCGCAGTGGAAATGAATCCGACTAGGAACCATGAGGTTTCGGGTTCGATCCCTGGCCTCGCTCAGTGGGTTAAGGATCTGGTGTTGCCATTGAGCTGTGATGTAGGTCACAGACATGACTCAGATCTGGCATTGATGTGGCTCTGGTGTAGGCCGGAGGCTACAGCTCGGATTCGACCCCTAGCCTGGGAATCTCCATATGCTGCAGTTGTGGCCCTATAGAGACAAAAGACAAAAACAAAAAGTTCTAAAGTTGATTAATTTCACTAGTGTAAGGTCATGCCTCACACTCAATCTTATGGGATCAGACATTTTTAGAAATGGATCTGGTTTAGATGGATGTGTTTAATTAGAGCAAAGGGTTTTAAACAATAGTAAGAGTTAGTAATTTTAGTTCTTGAAATTACTAGGACTTATTGATTATAAATTTGGGAAAAGAAGTATTTTAAAATATAGGGTTTGCCATCAGCTAAGTTTATGTTCATTTGGTCATTTTTAAATTCCACTTTAAAAATTGCCAGATATTAAGTTGCATAAATCTGGACAGGGCTTTGGGAAACACTCATTCAAAATGTGTCTATGATTAATCACACTGGCTTTGTGTCAAGGTTAGAATGACTTTGAGAAATACTATAATCATAGCTTCCATAAATTGCACCCTATAGTGGATTGAAACCATTGTCTGGTAACCAACAATTTGAACTGGAATGTTCTAATTCTACCCCATTGATTCTGAACAACTACTTAGGGCATTATTGTTCACCATATTGACCTTCTGCTTGTCTTTGTCAGATACTAGCTACAAACAGTATGTTTTGCCATCTAGCTTAATAAACCTAGGTCAGAGGCTGTGATCTGACCAAGCAGCAGTAAGATATTCATGCCAGAACTGCCATTTGTCATCAAGGGTCAAGGATGATGAATGTATGCTCCTTGTGGGCAGGGCTCATGTGCATCTTATTCTGAACATCACAAGTGTATAGAACATTCTTCTTCTTCTTCTTTTTTTTTTTTTTGTCTTTTTGTCTTTTCTGGGGCTGCACCTGAGGCACATGGAGGTTCCCAGGCTAGGGGTCCAATCAGAGTCGTAGCTGCCGGCCTATGCCAGAGCCATAGCAATACCAGATCCAAGCGGAGGCCCCGACCTACACCACAGCTCACAGCAACGCCAGATCCTTAACCCACTGAGCGAGGCCAGGGATGGAACCCACAACCTCGTGTTTCCCAGTCGGACTTCTTAACCACTGAGCCACAACAGGAACTCCCTAGAACATTCTTGATAAATATTTGTTGAATAGATAATAAATAATAGTAAGCAGAAGGCAGGACTAAAAGGAAAATAAAAAGGAAAAAAAGAAAAGGACATCCTGATTAGCATTTCTCTTCAACAAAATACACTTCAAACTATGTATCATCAATTTTCTTCTTAGGCAGTCAATAAAGTTAATAGTTATTTTTACAAACCATCAATCATGATCATGTGATAAAGGATTCATAATGCTATTAATTCCTGTTTCCTTGACAAACATTACTCTTTTCCCTAGTAAATGTGGAATTAGCTTCAGAATCTTCACACAGTGCCCTGAGGATCCACTACTTGTAATACCATTTCTGAGAATAAACCTAGCCATTCCCAAAGTGGAGAAAACATGTGGATTGGTCTTCTAAAAAGTTCTAATTTCACAACATAAACATAAGCAACCAAGTAGGTAAGTTGCACTTCATCGAAAATAAAAACCTTTATGCTTCAAAAACTATCATAAAGAAAGTAAAAGTACAACTCACAGACTGGGAGAAAATATTTGCAAATTACCTATTTGAAAGGGGATATGTATCTACAATACAAAAGAAATTACTTAACCATAAAAGCCAAAAAACCCAATTTAATAATGGGCAAAATATCTGAGTAGGTATTTTTCCTAAGTTATTGGCATATTAAAAGATATTCATCATCATTATTCATCAGATAAATGCAAATCTAAAAAACAGCATACCTCTTCACACCCAGTAGGATGACTAGAATAAAAGAGACATAATCACAACTGTTGCTGAGGGAGTTCCCATCATGACTCAGTGGAAATGAATCTGACTATCATCCATGAGAATGCAGGTTTGATCCTTGGCCTTGCTCAGTGGGCTAAAGATCTGGTGTTGCTATGGCTGTGGTATAGGCCAGCCACTACAGCTCCAATTTGACCCCTAGCCTGGGAGCCTCCATATTTAATTAAAAAACAGACAAACAAACAAACTGTTGCTGAGGATGTGGAAAAACTAGAACTCGAACAGTGGAAGTGGAAATGCAAAATGGTGTAGCCATGTTGGAAAATAGTCTAGCAGTTCCTATAAAGAGTAAGCATAGAATTACCCTGTGTTCCAGTAATTTCATTCCTGGTATTTACCTAAGGAAAATGGAAACATGTCCACATGAGAAATTATACTCAATTGTTCAGAGCAGAATTATTTATAAAAACCAAGAGGTGGAAATAACCCAAATGTCCATAAACTAATGAAAGGATAAATAAATGTGGTATGTCCATACAATGGAATACTCTACAACAATAAAAGAAATGAATATCTATACATATTATAGAAGAATGAACCTTGAAAACCGGTTAGGTAAAAAAAAAAAAGTAGCTAGTCACACAGAAAGAACTACTCTGTGATTCTATTTATATGAAATGTCCAGAATAGGCAGATCCATGGTAGCTTAGTGGTTGCCTAGGGCTATGTGATGGTAGAACGGGGTAGAAGAGCAAGAGCTAATGAGGATGGGATTTCTCTTTGAGGTGATAAAAATATTCTAAAATTGATTATGGTGATGATTTCACAACTCTCTGAATATACTAAAGCCACTGAATTTTATACTGTAAACAGGTAAATTGTATGGTATCTGAGTAATATCTCATAAAACTGTTACCAAAATAATTCCAGTTTAAAGGACTCTCAGTATTTATTTTCCACCCATTACATAGACAGGACTTCCATTCTCTTTGTGTAATGAAATAAGTAATGTCTAAAGGGGCCCACACATATAATAATATGTGTCTGTGTATACATATGCATCATACACTTAAATTTATATAAAATTGCTGAGATATTAATAAATATATAACATCAACAAATAGCTGAGATACTGTTCAACAGGTTGAGTATTCTTTCTCACTTCAGTCAATCACAGCCACTTTTGCAATAGTCTACCTAAGAGTTTTATGACCAGGACCAATTAGGCAGTATGCTTAATTGGATTGTTAAGCCCTGCCAACAGTTTAGTGAATTATACAGCTGTCACATCAGTACATGAGTGATAGTTGGCAGAGAGATAATAGCAGTAGCAAAAGCACCCCATATACCAATCACAGGAAAAAGAAGAAACTAACTGTTCCAAAAGAGCTGTGGAATCATTATGGGGAAAAAATAAGCATATTCCAGTTTCTGGGTATTTTGTGTATGGAATCGAGTCAAGAACACAGTAGGAACTCAGTAAATATCTGATCTCACTTCACTCCTCCTAATGCACACACTAGGATCCCTTTAAGACATAAGAGGCCCTAAGAACTCTTTCCTTATAGAGATAACACCCCCCAAAATATCAAACATATAAATATTACCCATACCCTACCATCCAGATACAGATGAAGAGATAACAGAGCTATAAGCACACAAATATGTCTACACCCATCTTTCTATAGATCTGTAAAAACAACTTAAAAGTCTTTGCTATAATGTTCTTAATTTGTGGTCTGCTATGTGAATTAGTCCAAGTTCTCTGAGGAATGCACTGAGGACACCAAGACAGGAATAATGGGCAAGGAATTTATTAGGGAAAACATCTATGTGAGAGAAAATGGGAGGCTGGGGAGAGAGGCATCAGGAGATGCTGGAAGCATCATCAGACCACAGTTAGAGTTTGAATCCAAAGAAGAGAAGGAGAAAAAGTTGGGTAGAAACCTCCTACACTAAGTACAGTCTAAGAAAGTTTGGGCAAGTTTACCGGGAAGTTTTTGACACGTAGCTAGCTATCAGAAGAGGGCCTTGTCTCCCAGAAACTGATCTGTGTTAGTAGCTCTGTCTTGCTCATTTATTGGTCGAGGGCAGTTCATGGGAAGCATGACTTCAGTGAAAATGCAGAAGTGGTTTTTTAGGGCATAGCAGCTGGAGACCCTGGTCAATTACACTCCAGGGTTGAATATAAAAGGTATATTCTCCTGGCCATCATATTGTGATTCACAAGCATCATCTGTTCTCAGGAATTCTTACACTCTGATGACCTCTGAGGTATTTTCAAGTGCAAGAAGATTTATTAATACTTAATGGGGTAGTAATGAAGTTGAAATAATGATTGATTTGTGGATGCTTAATGAACAGTTGTTAGCTATGATTTTGTAATTGTCTTTATTAGATGAAGTAGATTAATTGCAGAAATGACCCCAATCCTTCACCCCTGTCCTGGATCCTTCACTTTTGTAGTGTGATTTTGCAACTTCTCCCATCAAGAAGGGTAGTCTGTTTTCTCACTCCATACATATGGACTTTTTAAATTGCTTTGGCCAATAGAATGTGACAGAAAGAATTGTACATCTGTTCTGCTTAAACCTCAAGAGATCTTGGGCTTCCAAGCTCTCTTTTCTTCCTCACATTGCCATTAGAACATACCTGGGCTAGCATCTTAGAAGATGAGACATGTGCAGGAGAGCCAAATTAGCACAAATTTCCCAGCTGAGGCCCTACACATAGGGAAAAGTCCACCCAAGTCACTAAAGCCATCTAGCATCCCACATCTACCACAGACACATGAGAGAATACTTCCAAGCTCAGCTCAGTTCTTCAGAACCATCCTGCTGACTATTCAACTAATTATCAATAATAACTTTTTGTTATTTTAAATTTCTAAAAGGTGGGGTGATTTGGTATTCATTAGTAGCTAATACGTTATCAAATATTATAGAGCTTATATATCTGAGCCCTTGACTGTAGCACCTGGTAGATTATCACCATACAACCTGTGAAATAAAATTCATATTTTATGGTAAGATAAGAAAAATTTAAACATAAAAAATTTTCCTCTGGTCTCTGGCCTCTCCTTTGCCCTCACTGTGCCTTGTGTATCTGTGCTATGCATCAACCGGCCCTCCCCCATTGGCAGCAATATCTGCTCAGCTATAAAAAGCAAATTTTCCTAGCACCAATAAGACAACTCCTTAAGAGATAATATTCCCTCTTGATCTTGTAGGTGGCCACAATGATGCCTAGATGTGGATTGTGTAAACTGACAATAATACATCATTTAATGCACAGCCTTCTGTTTCAAAAAGCTTATGTAACTGTTCCTGGACTTCTAATAAATGGAACAGTTCTGAGAGCTTATGAGATGTTCCTCTGGATTATAATCCTTAAATTTGGATCAAGTAAAATTTTCCATTTCTGTCTTAGATTGACTTTCTTGATTTATTATTTTTCATCACAAACCATGCACAAACAGAGCATGTTTAGGAAAAAGTGAATAGGGCTTTAACCTGAGTTTTATGCCTTTAGGGAAATTCCATTGGTCTTTTGCCATCCTTAGTAGATTCCCTGTTTAGCTGCCCCAATTATCCCATCAGATGATGCAGTGACTGGAAAAAGGTCTGGAGGCCCTGAGTCACTGTATTGGAGGATGGTACAGAAAAAATCCAATCAGATCTCACCAAAAAATTAGGAAAAGATACTTTAGAATCCACTCTAAAGACATTGAAAGCCAATCATTTCCATCTGTCTATTTTGGGCCTTTGTAATAGATCTGGAAACCTAAGGGGATATATACATGTAATCCATACCCAGGGCTGATACTTAAAGTCAAGTGAATAAAAAAATTATTATGACATTAAAAGTTCTGTTTTTATCTGGTACCATTCTAGCAATAAAATATCTAATCTTAGCATAATACTTGTTTAAGCAGATAGGGTAGGGTGTCCCTCGACAAAGAAACAGGCATGGCTCTCTTGACATAAGAGAAGCCATTTTTCTTTTCCTTTTTTCTTTCTTTTCCTTTCCCTCCCTCCCTCCCTTCCTCCCTCCCTCCCTCTCTCTCTCTCTCTCTCTCTCTCTCTCTTTCTTTCTTTTTTCTAAGGCCATACCCACAGCAAATGGAGGTTCCCAGGCTAAGGATCTAATTGGAGCTATAGCCACCAGCCTACGCCAGAGCCCCAGCAACACGGGATCCGAGCCGAGACTGCAACTTACACCACAGCTCACGGCAATGCTGGATCCCTAACCCATAGAGCGAGGCCAGGGATTGAACCCGAAACCTCACGTTCCTAGTCGGATTCTCTAACCACTGTGCCATGACGGGAACTCCTTATTTTTTAATTCTTTTATTTATTTATTATTTATTTTTTGTCTTTTTAGGGCCATACATGCAGCATCTGGAAGTTCCCAGGCTAGGGGTCTATTGCCACAGCCACAGCAAGAAAGGATCTGAGCCTTGTCTGCGACCTACACCACAGTTCATGGCAATGCTCAATCCTTAACCCACTGAGTAAGGCCAGGGATTGAACCCACATCCTTATGGATACAAGTCAGGTTCCTTACTGCTGAGTCACTTCGGGAACTCTGAGAAAACATTTTTTAGCCTAAGCTGTTTTGTGATCCAAGCCTGGCTACAATGCTTGCCCTAGAACAGGTTTCAGTAATTAATGACCTTAAGGGAAGTGAGAGAGCTCGGGAAATTAAAGGACTTATGAAACAATAGTTCAGCAATAAAACAGAGTCCAAGTTCCTCCTCAGGGGAGATACATAAAATCTGATACATAACTGAGTTCTGTAGGAACCAAGGTCCTCATCCAGACGGAGGATGGAGTGATGATGTTGACGTTTTCTGAACCTCATAACTTCAATCAACTAAAGCTTGGACTCTGTCAACCTTTGCCCCAATTCTATACTGAATTCTTTGCTTAAGCCCTTTCATGAATATGCATATGCCCTTAGTTTACAAATTCCCCAAATTTGCTGTTGGGGGGTAGGCACCACTTGAGGAAGATCCCTAGTGTTCTCTTTACTTGCTGTTCAAGTAATAAATCCTTTCTTCTCCTGATCTTCTCCTGGCTCGATACTCACCAAAAGGAAAACACAGTTTGGGTGTATCACTTGCAATATTAATCTTCTACTAGGCCTTCAATTTATGTATCTCCAACAACCATGGACTTTATATTAGATAAATTAAATATTGTAAATAAGGCATACTACATAGCTAGGCTGCCAAAACTGGTAGTTCTGAGGATGCTTTTATATCTTCATTTAATTTCTAGATAGCAGTTTCCTCTGTTAAGAGAATTACAAATTGTATTAGCCGTAGTCTTATCCACCAAGCTTGAAATGATGTCTGAAAACATGAAACCACACAATTCCTACAGTGTCCTCGCCCATACCTATCAATATTTAAATAAAATCATTCAGATTCTGTGCCCATAATACTAACACACACAGAGACCAGCCTCTGATATACTTTACATATGAAAGAGATGCTTGTGAAATCCCAGTTTGGGAAAACACTATGGAAACACAAGATCTTAGCCAATCAGAGACAGAACCACTAAGACTCCAGCCAATCACTTCCTCCTTTGTCCTTTTTTTTTTTGGTCCTTCACATATTGACTGAAAGAATAATTATCCTAAGTCATGGTTCCTATCAGGCCATTCCCAGCTCACAAACCATCACAAACAGCAAAAGTCCAAGTTCCCAAAGCCTAAGATTTGACTATTGATTCTTTCACTGGTATTAATCTTTGATAAATTCACCTATTAGCCAGGCATACCAAACTCTTCATTGTTTTCCCAATTGGTTTTTGAATCTTTCTTTCTGCTAATGGTAATTCCACTGCCCACAGAGAATATGCCTCTTCAACTATTCCTGCTTATAGAAATCTTACAGATTTTTCACAATCCAACTCAATAGCCTCAACTCATATAATGAAACTTATTTATAGTATGTCTATTTTACCTAATATACTATGAATTCCTTGTGGTTAAGCGAAATTTAGTTCATTTTCTCATATTCAACAAAAATCTGGATTTGTATCTAAAAATTACACTAAAAATAGTAATAGTAATAATAATGTAATTATTATGCAAATATGCATACAAATACATACATATATATATACATATATATATATATATACACTCCATTTTACCATCTCCAGATTTAAAATAAGATCACATCTCTTTTTTTTTTTTTATAATGCCATTTGCAGCCGCATGGATGGAACTAGAGATTCTCCTACTAAGTGAAGTAAGTCTGAAAGAGAAAGACAAATACCATATGATGTTGTTTATATCTGGAATCTAATACATGGCAAAATGAACCTATCTACAGAAAAGAAACAAACTCATGGACTTTGAGAACAGACTTGTGGTTGCCCAGTGGGAGGGAGTGGGATGGACTGGGAGTTTGGGGTTAGTAGATATAAATTACTGCATTTGGAATGGATAAGCGATGAGATCCTGCTGTATAATACTGGGAACTATATCTAGTCACTTATGATGGAACATGATGGAGGATAATGTAAGAATATATATATATATATATATATATATATATATATATATATATAAAAATATATATATATGACCAGGTCATTTTGCTGTACAGCAGAAACTGCCAGAACTAAAATAGAAAAAATAAAAATCTTAAAAATTCACCTTTCAATATTTAAATCAATATAAATATAGCCCTCTAATATACTATTGAAAAATTATCCTTGTTCCTTTTTTTCTTTCCCCCTAATTGCCCAGATAGGCTCATATCCCCACATAAAAACTCAGAGTAAGGGACTAGTCATGGACACAAATGCTTCATTGAGGAAGGACTGAAAAGCTTTCTACTATCTTAGAAATCTCCATTCTCAAGTACACTTACATTATTGCTCCAAATGGAAAGAAAAGGAGGTCACTGTTTTTCAATTTATTTCAGTCACTGTTTCCTTTATCCTGATAAAACAGACTTTGCAAAGTGACATATTTTTTTGTTGTTGTTGAATCTTAAATTCATAGGTTTTTGTATATTTTTGATATTTTCCTCCAAGGAACATTCAGAACACTTGCATTTTCAAGTTTAGCCTAAGCATTTGCACACAACCACAGGTCTTTTGTTATTCTCCCAAAACAGGTCAGGCCCAGATATTGACTTCAGGTCATAATCCTTCCTCCCTTCTCTTCATGCTGAATTTCCCTTCAGGGGACCATGGTCTCTTTTCCTGCTTGCTGGCTTCATTCAGTAAGGCTCATGCTAGTGTGTCAGAGATGCCACCTAATAGTTTGAATGTTGAAAATGAAAGTGTCAAAAAAAATGCATTTAAAATTCAGTATTTCCTTACATGCACATTATACTTCAATTGAAGCTGACTTTCTAAAAATGGAGCTGAGCTTCTTAAAAAAAAGAAAGAAAGACCAGATTCTTAATTTCTTTCTTCCCAGGAATCTTCCTGGTTTTACTACCAATTTGATCACTGCTATCTCAATGATCTCAGATCTCTATACTGCACAAGTTATGGGGAGAGAACCTCTTATTAGGCCAGAGAAATCTCCAGTCATACCCTTTCCAGAGAGCACTTTTGACATGACCGGTATCTCTTAAATTTCTTCCCAAAGAGATTTCTGTCAATGACTTCAGACATAAAGGCAACTAATAACTTGTAAGCAGAAGTTTCTCTAACTTAAAAATAACTGAAAGGAAGGGGGGAAAAAAGGAGATAAGAGGGAAGCCAATAAAACAGAACAGGCGATCATCATTTCTAAATTCCCTTTAGTTCTATTACATGAAAGACACCATAGTGGGCATGTTTTACATAGATTTTCGTTTACTTCTCACCACCACCCTGTTGGTCTTATTGACTGAGGAACTGGGGAATCAAGCAATGAAGAATGTCCCTCAGATCCTCCAGCTGGTGAATGTTAAACTGAAGAGTAGAAATGAGGTCTGTCTTACTGTACTACCTATATTGTTAGTTACCAAATTCAACAGGTTTTCTCATGGGGGGTTGGGGGGGGGGTTGTTGAATAGGATGGAATGTAAGTAGCTTCACACTACTTAAAAGAAGATAAAACAACTTTATCTAATTTATGATACATTTTTCATATACTAGTAAGGATATATGGAACAAACATATATTAAGTATCTATTCAGACTACTCTTCTAGGGTTAATTAAACTGGCTCCTTCTCTCTGTCTCAGCATTCTTGTGTGAGCATCTATTACATGGCACTGATAGAAGTTTTCTTTTCTTTCCTCTTCTTCCCATACTGTACCATCAGGGCCTAATGAGGCAGTGGTGTTATCTTTCCTCTAAAAGCAATTTCTGTATTCCACAAGACTGAATCATTGCATTTTTAAAAATAACAATTTTCTGCTGTAACATTTTGTAGTGGCTGCAATTGTCACATAGCCATTATGATCATGCTGCAGTCTACGGATCTATTATGCAACCTGTATCTCTTTCATTCAGTTTTTTTTTTTCTCTCTCATTTCCTGCATATGACTACTTGGTAAAATTGTATTTGGATTTTTTAACTATGTTCTTGGACTCAGCAGGTTAAAAAAGATGAAAAAAAAAGTGTGTTTCTGTCTTCTTCATTACTAGCAACTCTGTCAAGTTTTCATTTTTGCCTTGGAACACTTACTGTGTTGTCCACAACAGTGACTGATGTAATGCCTTCTTGCCTATACTTGTATTAAGAACAATGCCCACACTTTAAAGAGGACTCATCCTGGAATAAAACTCTTAAGTGTTTTTATTCAGAAAACCTCTTATAATTTTATATCATATAGGCAGTAAAGCTAAAAATAATAATATTATTATGTGGTAAAAAAATCCACATAATAATTAGCACATGACGTCTTGAAGATCAGCTACTTCTTTCACAAATTTGCTCATCATGTATGCAAAGTATGTATGTCTGTTATTTTTATTTTTAATTTTTTTTTTGTCTTTTTTTAGGGCTGCACCATGGCATATGCAAGTTCCCAGCATAGGGGTTAAATCAGAGCTGCAGCTGCTGGCCTATACTACAGCCACAGCAACAGAATCTGAGCCATGTTTGCAACCTATACCACAGCTCATGGCAATGCTGGATCCTTAACCCACTGAGTGAGGCCAGGGATTGAACCTGTATCCTCATGGGTAATAGTTGGGTTTATTACCTCTGAGAGAATTTTTCATTCATTTTTTTAAGTTTAATTTTCCTTCATTTAGAGGTTAATGCGATGTCCTTCAGACAGTAAAAATACACATACAAAGATGTATATTTCCAAAAACACATGGAAAATTGCTTTGTGATTTGAATCATGAACTGCTGTGTTTCATATGGCCACTGATCTCCACTTTTATATGACAAGTTACAATGAGGGGAAAGAACACATGGCCAGTTACCAGACAGCCCTGCCATTTACCATGCATCAGAGAGCAAGTTACTTAACTCACTGAACCTCAGTTTTCACACTTTGGAAATAAAGATAACAGTATCTACACTGAAGAGTTCATGAGAAGATTAAATGAGATAATACATGTATATAAAGCACATATACAAAAATCCTCCAGTTCATACAGAATTCTCAAGAATGGTAGCTATTATATCACTGACCATTGCTTTTAAAGTTATTTTCAAAAATATAAATGGTCAAGTAACTAAAACTGTTTTGAAAAATTCAACATTATTTATTGCCACCTAGAACTTCATTTTCTGAAATCTAATGGCTATTTTTTAAGTATATCACAGGTTAAGTAAAATTCTAATGATGAGAATTTTTTTTTATTAAGTTCAGCAGGTAATTAGAGAATTCGGAGGAGAAAGCACCTTTCCTCTTCACTGTCCCCAACCAATTAATCATTTTAATTAGAGAGTCATGCTTCCTCCACTGAATGACAGAAGGGAGGGTGTCCTTTTATATTTTATACATGTGTACTTGCATGCAAACACACACACACACACACACACAGACACGATAGTCAGCTCACTGAGATGTTAGATGGTAACCAGAGCTATATAGAGGAAAATGAAAGAGGAAGAAGATAGATAATGGGGAGGGAAGTAGTGCTGTTTAAAACAGGATAGTCAATGAAGAAATTTGAAAAAGACCTGAAAAAAGGAAAAAAAAACTATTCATATGCATAAAATTAAGGATGAGTAGTTCTGCTAATGGAACAGCTAATGCTAACACCCCAAGGCAGAAATGTGCTTTCTCTGGTCAAAGAAGAGCAAGAAGGTCAGTGTAGTTGGAGCCAGCACTCAAGCTGAGGACTGAAAGGAGCAGGGCTCCCATTTCTAATGTGGACTTTTATTTTATTACAAGGTGGGAAGCCAATAGAAGTTCAAGCAGAAGATCAACATGATCTCAGATATTGTTTGAAAGAATCACTAGGGCTTCTCTGCAGAGACAGACTGTAGGAGGTCAGAGACCCAGTTTGGAAATTACCGGCAAAAATCCAAGCAAATTAGCAGAGAAAGTGAGCATTGAGATTCTGCATATATTCTGAAGGCAGAGAAAACAGAATTTATGGGCAGATAAGATGTGGCATATACCTAAAGATGGTAAACCCAAGATATTTCCTTTGAGCAATATGAAGGAAGATATAATCATTTATACAGACAGGGAAGGACAATGAGAAGCACAGAGAAAAGATTAAGAGTTCAGTTTGGGACATGTTGATTCTGAGCTCTCCATTAGATATCCAATGATCTAATAGATATTCAAGAGTGGATTTTAGAGGAGAGGTATAGGCAGACGTACACATTTAGATATCAATAGCACACAGGTGATATTTGAAACCTTGAGAATGGGTAAGATCCCCTGAGAAGTTGTAGGTATGAGGAGGATTATTCCCTGGGGTACTCTAAAAATTAGGGATTAGGGAACTAAGATATTAGACTTAGAAAGAGTAGTTTCTGAGAAAGAAGTTAAATTAGGAGTGTCAGAAGAAGCCAAACAAAAAAAGTGTATATCAAAGGACAGGGTATGATAACTGGGTCAAATGCTACCAATAGGTCAAGTAAGGTGTGGGCTGTGAATTCACCACTGGACTCAGCAATGGGGAAAGCATCACTAACACTGACGAGACCAGCTTCAGCAGACTTATTAGAGTACTGGTTTAGAATGAATTTATTTATTTATTTTTTAATTCTTTTTTTGGCTGCCCTGTAGCATATAGAGTTATTGGGCCAGCGATCAGATCTTAGCCACAGTTGCTACCCATAGCGCAATTACAGCAGCACCAGATCCTTTAACACACTGAGCTGGGCAGTAGATTGAACCTGCGTCCTGGTGCTGTAGAGACACCACTGATTCCCTAGCACCTCCTAGAGGGAACTCCTAGAATGAATTTAAAAGATAGGAAAAAAGTAATCGGAGATAGCAAATACTGACAACTCTTTCTAGGCATTTCGCTGTAAAGAGAGGCTATGAAATAAGGACAGGTCTTGAGTAGAATGTAAAGTCAAGAGAAGGTTTATTTGTTCTTTGCTGTTCTCTTGTGGTGATTATTATTATTTGTTTGGGGAAGATTTTTTATTTCGTTTTTCAGAGAAAGCATAATCTCTTCCTTTCCCATTTCTTCCTGTGTCCTGAGGGTGAGCATCAGCTGGATGAGGATGGAATTAATAGAAATGGACTTGAAAAGCTTTTCGCAAATAAAATCTTTGTGAAGTTTTCTTTCCAAATCAGTCTTGTCTGGAAACCTTTCCTGACTCCCATGTGAAGGGAATGGCATTATCACATAAAATATTCTAAGATTATTTGGCAATGGGAACTGTCTTACATATCATAGAAGCATTACTGGTTCTTAATTATTTATACTGGTTAGATGATGCTTCTGAAATCTTTGTTATTGTTTTAGAATCCTTAGGATGAAAAAATGCTTATCCAATGTGAAATAATAACTGCCACTTTAACCTTTGCTCCTTGTCATCACATCTTAGGGGACTTCCTGTTTCTTATAGCTTGGAAGTGCTGACTTACCTATAGCCAAATCTGACCCTGTTGCTTACTTCTATATATATATATATATATAGATATATATATAAATCTTTGAAACTGTGTTGCAACTATTGCTATGGAATTCCCTTGACTCATAAATGAAGAAAAAAGATTAAGGCAATTTTTGCAGGGGTCTAGTTAGCTCACAATTTTTTGACTTTCAGAATTTTAGACTATTAATAATGAAATTTAATGGAATTTGGATAAGTGGACTGCATATCTTACTAAATGATAGATGTTTTAGGGCAGACACAAAAATCACTCCACTGCTCTCAAACCTGATGATAGCAGTTATGATTTTAATACATAATAATGTATTCAATTATGTAATTTAATTACATAATAATGTAATGAACTATTATATTAACTTATGAAATAAAAACCTGCAAGGGAGTTGTTATTTCTGTTAAAAATAAGTTAAATTCTTTGGTAAAATTTGATAAATAAAAATGTTGAAAAATTTGCTATCACATTAATTACAGTGAGATGTCTTCAAATGATTTGGAAAAAAAATATACAAAAACATAGGATTCTACAGTTGAATGTCTTTGCTAGTTTTAAGTTCTCATTCTAAAGGAAAATCATGAGTAATGCATTATGTACAGATGACCTATAAGATGACAATTTGAATATTTCATTATAAGTCCCAGATCTACAGAAAGCACTTGCCTCACAAAAAGATTGGTGAATAGATATATATTTGAATGATTTAAGTGTTAAAAAATAATCTTTTTCTATATTCATTTTTACAATTTTCTGCTTTAACCAGTTTTTGTGATTAACGGACTATATGAGTTAGAGTTCCCCAGAGAAAGAGGACTCGTATATAGATATGGATACTATAGCTATAGATAGATGACATTTATTATAGATGATAGAGAGAGATACAACATACACAGGCATTTGTTATAGGAGTTATAGTACTCAAGAAGTTTCATGATCTGCTGACTACAAGCAGGAAAGCTGGTTTTGTAATTCAGTCTGAGTCCAATGGCCTGAGAGCCAGAACAGGGTTTAAGCCCCAGTCCACATCCAAAGGTCCAACAGCCTTGAGTGCTTATGTCTGAGGGTGGAAGGCAATGGACACCCAGCTTAAGGAAGAGAGAGCAAAACTGCTTTTCCCACCACCTTTCTGCTTTATTCAAGCCCCAAAGGACTGCATACCTACCCATATTGGGGAGGCCATCTTTTTCAGTCTGTGGATTCAAATGTTAATCCTCTCCAGAAACAGCTTCACATACATACCCAGAAATAATACTGACCAGCTATCTAGGCATCTCTTAGGCCTGGCAAGTTGACACATACAATTAAACAGCCCACTGCCCATCAAAATGTTCATAGTTTTTATCCTATTTTTCAAGGTATTTTGTTTTTTTAAAATAATCAAGTGGCTTTCTAAAATATAGATAAATCAATCTTAAGGTTAAATTTAGCATTAAACTCATTCAAATCACTTTCTATCCTAAGTATTTTTCAATATTATTACAAGTCTTTGGATAATATTTAACATATTAACAGTCAGTTCAACAGGGGCAAAATCAGAAGAGACTGCTGGACAGTCAGAATTTAAGCCAGTCATACTCAAACGATATGCAGAGATCATACCTACGTGTACAAAAATCATCATTTTAAAAATCACCTTTCAAATTGATAGGCCATATTTTAATTCACCACACCACTCATCTTAAAGATTGTCTTTTTTTCCTCTGATAATAACAATGTTGTAACAAACATACATGCCAATCACATTTAATTCATTTTCTTTTTAGGGCTGCACATGTGGCATATGGATGTTCCCATGATAGGGGTTGAATCAGAGCTGTAGCTATTGTCCTATAACACAGCCACAGCAACACGGGATCCTAGCCACCTCTGCACCCTACACCACAGTTTATGGCAATGTTGGATCCTTAACTCACTGAGTGAGGCCAGGGATCAAACCCTCATCCTCATGGTTACTAGTCAGTTTCATTACCTCTGATCCACAATGGGAACTCCGCTAATCACTTTATACTATGTTCTTGAATAGAAAATTATTTTCTTTATGACAAAAAAGAGGAGAAAGGAGAAAATATTTATTGTTCATCATTGACTAGCTTTCTTGCTTGCCTTGGTTCTTGCTTGTTAGCCATTTATTGCATTATTTGCTTCAGAAAGTATTCAAAGTGTGGTGAGTAGTAAGTATTACAAATACATCCTTTCACTTTTAAATTCTAGTGTATTCCCTAAAATCCAGGTTTATATATTTTGTAGCTACACTTTTCAAAATTCTCTTGGTAATTATTTGAAACTCACTTTGTTTTTGTTATGAAAAATTAGAAAAATGATGTAAAAGATAACTTCCCCAAAATTAAAGACAGAACGTGAAATTCATAGCATTTAATTACCCTGCTTTCTATGCTTGAATTTTATGTGAAAGTGTATGCACTGCCACTGGAAAATACTAATGCTGATACTATGTCAAAATTTGCCTTTTGCCATCTCTATGATTTGATAAAAATTGTTTTTGACATAACTTAATATTTTAATATTGAGAGTTTCTCAGTTTGTACCAGAACATGCTTGATTGTTACATAATACATAAATAACATTTTTAGGTTGCATTCCTAAAACATTTGTATCCTCAAGAATTAATAACTGTCTAAGCCATTTTCTCCCTCCCTAGCATCTTTAGTTCATAGCAGCATAAGATAGTTAAACTTCTCATTAATTTTGAATATGTCAAACACGAAAGATTAAGACATGAACTTTTTGAAGTCTCCTAAACTTTACACTTTCTTTGGAAGTTCCTGTAAAAAGTACTTGGCCTTTTTTAAAGTATAAATTTGTAAAGCATCTTATTCGGATGATTTATAAACTACCTCAGAAGCAATATTTCTACCAATCTCTTATCCTATCATAGCACACTAATCTCTAAGTGGTAAACATGTAAACTTGGGCCTCAACAAATTTTAGGACTTCAAGTTACTTCACATGATCATATAGTCTGTCTTGATTTTAGAAATGAATAAATATGTCCAAAGACTCCAACAAATTATTCATGGTCACACAGCAAATAAACTTCTACTCCAACTTACTTTCACTGCCATGTCCCATCAGGATCCTGTGACTGGTCCCCAATATAACCAATTAAAAACCGAAACAAAACATCATATACATCATCTCTCCATAATGCCATTAATCAGTATGATTTTCCCCTACTCATAATGGCTGTTACAGCATTCTGGAGGGAAAACAAAATAAAACAAACAAACAAAACCCCAAAATCAATAGTATCAAGCTGGAAGTAAAAAAAGTTTGAGTTCTGGTTTTCCATTACTGAGCTTTCTTCATTGAATACTCCTCCCCCCCCCCCACTACTTGTGCTGAGTGGGCAAAAATTGAACTCTTTTTTTTTACAGAGCAGAGAATTACATATGGCAGAAGGTAAGAAATTTAATTACTCAATGTACAGAGATTACATTTGATGCTACATTTCTCTTTTGCCTATAACATCCATTAAAAGCAATAGGTAGTCAAATCTGCCGGGAAATGGATGGATGTGGATAAATTCAAATGAGTAGTACTGAAATAGCCTTGTGAAAAGTGTGAATGTTAATGTGCACTCAGTGATATGCAAAAGAAAGCTGTTTTCAATGGATAAAAGTTTTGTCCACCACACTCCCTGTGGGTCTCCAGTTTATTGAGTGCAGTTCTAATATCCAGAACTATATTACTCCTCCCTCATACCAAAGCAAAGAGTGTGTCATTTTCCTTATCTGTGCTACTTTCTCAATCAGTACATTTTCCCTAGGTTCTTATCCAAAGCAGAGAGACATGTAAACTGAAGTGACTGGCATTTCAAAGAATTAGAGACATCACCCTGAGCTGTAAGGTAGCTTATGAGCCATGGAAGCCACCTCTAACATAGAAAAACGTTAGCAATTTTGTCCCTTGCCAAGAGTGCTTAGTTTTCAAAATGAAATCTTGAAGACTCCTTGTACCCTATGTGACCCTTCATTTCTGGGGTTGTACTGGCAGATCATTTAAAGCCATTGAGATAAGCTGTATAATATTATAATTATACTGTCACATAAGAAGATTTCATAAGAAATTAATGAAACACCATTCACCTCAGACAAGAGCTGTGAGAGCTTAGAGCATTCTCCCAGGGTGCACTTTTTCTATATAAAATCTGTCTTAAGGGGAAAAAAAAGCCTTCAAATCATAATGCAAAATACAATTCAAGAAACCAATTGTGCTAAATGTTTTTCTGTGTTTTGTTTGTCTTCCTTAATTTGAGGATATTTAATTTCCTCTAGTTTCTCATTAACATGGAACTGTTTAATTAAAATCAATAGGAAAAAGAGAAAAATAAAAACAAAGAAATATGAAAATGTGATATCTTAAAAACATCCATTACCTCTCAAGGGTCTCCATGTAATTAAAAGTTGAAAAACTATTAATTAATTCTTTGGGGATCCCAAAACTCAGCGAGCTCTCTTTAGATATAAAATAGATCTTTTTTTCTTTTTTGTGTTGCATGTAAGAAATTTAAATAACTTCATCTAGTTATGGGATGCAGAAAAACAAAATATGCACCAAGGTCAAACAAGCAGTTCAATTTCCACAATGGTCTTACTCATTTTAATCTGTTGAATCCTCTTGGTATCAGTTTTAAGTAAACAGGAAGAATATGCAAAAAAGCTTTTGCCATTTTTAACTTGTCCAACTCTTCTTGTTTTGTGGTGACATTTGTCTCCTGCATTCTTTGTTTATCAACACTGTGTTTTCCAATTATTCATTTCGCCTGAATATGTAATGCATATATATGTTAGATACATTTCTGGGCCACTATTCATTCTATGTAGTTGGTAATAGGATTCATGTATCTGTGCATTTAAACATGTACCATTTATTACCACCCTTCTACAGGACAGATGTGGGCTAAGCACTGGAAATACAAAGTTGAACAAAACCATAACCCATCACCCTCAGATACCTAGAGTACAGTATAATAGTTCTCAACATATATTTATTTTTAAGTATAAGAACTACTACTTTTAAATATCAAATAATTTTGAGTACTATCCCACCTATCAGAATAATTATACTTTTATAAGAGAAAGATGGTGAAAGTAAAGCTACTATGAAATCACTCTCTTTAAACTAGTTGACATTTAATTAATTGCAGTATCTATATTTTTAAAATGAGAGTTACTTTTATATGTGAAAAGTAATATTGATAGGGATAGAGCAGGATAGTTACACAGGTAGTTGTAGAAGTCCCAGTAAAGGGACCACAGATAGAGAGGGAAACCTAGGGAAATTTGGGAGACCACTCTAAGTTAATAATTGCTCCAGAAATCCATCAGAACATTGTGTAATGAAGCAGCCTTGCTTAACTATAAAACCATAAATAAAAACACAAGATATGACACAGATCTTTAAGTGAAAGATAAAATGAGGCCTGCATTCAAGTTCAGCCAGATAATGATCCTTAAGACCAAGGCTAGGAATTTAAGGGAAAGACGACGTTCCAAAGTAGGGGAACCTCGGTATACAGAAACCTGAGTGATTCAACGTATTTTATCGGATGTTACCACCCTTCTGCTGATTTGAATAAGCACAACCACGATAGTCCTAGTTTGACCTCATAGGGTCAAATATTCTCTTACCAAATACTAAGGAGGACCTAGTGATCTAAGTCTGACATATACTCAAAGAATGAGGAAAAATGTGATATTTTCCCACTCCCTGCTTTCCTTGGATTATAGAAATGTACAGCCCACTTAATTCTTGAAGCAGAGCCTCCTCACCTGCCTGCTTGTAATCTTCACAATCTTCCTAATAAATCTACTTCTTGCCTATCACTTTGTCTCTCTTGCTGAATTCCTTCTGCATTGAGACACAAAGAATCTGAGTCTCAGTAAGTCGAGACACCAAGTGAGAGATTTTAATTAAAAAACTGTAGGTTCAAATGCCAATCTGGGTTTAGTCTGGGTTCGAGTCCTGGCACATGGGTTCAACTTCCAATCTGTGTTTTGGCTGGCTTAGAGTCATACGTGTTTTGGTTTCAGTATTTCTTTCATTTGAGTAGAGAGTTATAGGTCTAGGGTTTTGTTTTGTTTTGTTTTTTTAAAGGCTGCTCCTGGGGCATATGGAAATTCCCGGCTGGGGCAAATCTGAGCTGCAGCTGAGGTCTATGCCACAGTAGCAGCAACACTGGGTCTGAGCTGCATCTGCATCCTAGCTGTAGCTTACAGCAATGCTGGATCCTTAACCCAGCAAGAGAGGCTGAGGCCAGGGATCAAACCCGAATACTCATAGAGACAGTATCCAGTCCTTAACCTGCTGAGCCACATCAGGAACTCCAAGGGCCTAATATGTTGATTAGACTCTTTTGAACTTGATTCCCAGCTGGTCCATCTACTTGCCAGGTAGCGTCAGACAAGTGTTTTGATTCCTTAAGTTTTAAACTTTCTTCAGCATATAAAAATGGGCAAAATAATAGTCTACTTCTTACTGTTATTGTCAGGACCAAATAAAATGTCTCTGGTACAAGTTGTATTTGACAACTGGTATCATTTAAACTTTTTATTATTATATCTATAGACAATGGCTGAGAAGGATTTTAGAGTCTAGTGAATAAGGAATTGGCACTGGTTGAGCCTCAGGGGTGAAGAATGTATCTGAAAGAAAGATAGCAGACTCTAAAGAGCCTGAAGTGGATAAAGATTTTGCCAACAAATCACAAACCTAACTGTAAGGAAGAACTAATTGTAACTCTCTCCCCTGCCAGAGAGAATATGGACTTTGTGTCTTCCCTACTGCCCACAGCAATTCTTGACGCATTGTAGGTACTCAAATGAACTCAACCCTTGTCAGAATTTGAAGATAAGATGAAAAGAGAAAGAGCCTTTTCAAACACTCTTATCTGTGGATGAAGAATCACACAAAACTATTTTATCTAAATCTGGAGAAATACATAAAGGAATTTGATTTTTTCCCCCCATGCAGGGCAAAATTTAAACTACTGCCAAAAATTGCTTATTTCTCAGCTTTATTCCAACGTTTCAATTGTGCCACATGTCCCCACACATAACATTTTCATACTTTTGTCTTGTGTCTTTCTCCACTTTCTTCTGATTTTCACTAAGTCATACCACCAGTTTAGTTCAAAAACAAACGAAAAATACCATAGGCTTCAGTGTCGTGGGGCAATCTTAGAAAACACAGCTTTAACAATTGAACAGTTAACTCACACACAAAAGAGGAAAAAAAAAAATCCTACACATCAGAGAAGGGCAGACCTGAAAGGTAGATCTTAAATCTTAAAATATGGATGAACTCATTTTATAAAAAATATATGAATATGGTGAAGTACAGGTAAAATGGGATTCATTTTCAATAACAACACACTATGACCCTAATGTTCCCATTTCCACTTCATTTTCCTGGAACACACAACAAATGGCACTTAAAAATGCATTTAACTTCTCTCCAGAGAGTATTAAACTTTTAAAGCATTAAAAAGTGCTTGCCAATGAAAAGGAACTCGTCTACAGCTTGAAGATTAGTAGTTGCCTTCCCACTGAATTGTAAGAAGCAAATTTTCACTTCCCTTCACTCATATGCATTCAGCATACGTGTGAATTAATTCAATGTAATACCTCACATTTAAATTTCTGGTTGGTATGACATTTCTTCCTCTGTAGTCAGTGATGAGGGGGCTACAGTAAGGATGTCTCTTATTCAGCCTTTGCTTCATTCTGGTACAAAGTCCTTAAAAAGTCACCTACTGGAGCTATTACCAGCAGGAATCTAAAGAAAAATAAATGAGTTCATCTTTCTACAGTACCAGCTTCCCAAAATATTGTCAGTGAAAACGGAGGTGTTCTATATGTCCCTTTCAAGAATTTCTCAAGGTCATCAGAGTGACTTGTAAATCTAACAAATGCTAGAGGGTATACTCTGGAAACATGTCTAGAATGTATAAAAAGTAATAAAACTTGTAAACAAAGCATCCTGGTTTAGAGTAAGTTAACAGAGTGTGACTTAGTCTGTGACTGAGGAATTTTGCAACGTGGAGGTATCTTAACTTATCCCTTACTGACAGGGAAATACACCAAATAAACCAGAATCTCTCTGGGCGGAGTCTGGATCAGTATATTTTAAAAGCTCCTCAGGAGTTCTAATATCCAAATATCTTTACATGTTATCAGGAGTGGTATTACTAAAGGGAATCATTTATTGACATTCTGAATAAACTAAGCACTGTTCTGAGACATGTATATACACCATAATATTTATCCTTGAAAAAATTTATGAGTCATATATCATTTTCTTTATTTTATGAGCAAGGAAAAAAAAGACTCTAAGGGATTAAGTAACTTGTGCATGATTACACAAATAGTAAAATTCTATATTAAAATTCAAATCTAGGATTGCCTCATTCTGAATAGATTTTTGAATTTACATAGGTCTGTAACTCTGTGAAAACATCTCTCACCTTTTTGTCTACTCAAAGACGGTAAACTTTTTATTGTAAAATGTGCTGAATCATTGTATTGTCAATTTTATTAAGCTGAGAACTATGTTTCCCAGGAAATTTTTCTGTCTGGTGCTAGTTAGAATTTGCTCAGAGAAGAATTTGCATGAGTTTTGGAGGAGGGGGAAAGTAATAGAGGCAAAACAGCACAAAATTTCTCTCTAATGGCTTCATCAGTAGTTGCAAGTGTATGCCCAGTGGGTCCAGCTTTCCTTTCTTTCCTCCACACTGCACCCTGCTCTCTCTCATTCTGCACCTGCAGGCTACCCTGACCCGGAGATGGGCCAGTTAACCCACAAAGGCAAGAGCTTCTAGAGACTTGTCCACCTTCTCATTCCCACCTTACTTCTACTGTTGGATCAGCCTGGCTTTACATATCAAATGGTTAGTGACCAGCATCATGTGAAATTTCAGTTGCTCTATATCCTTGTAAACACTTGGAACGTCAATCTTAAATTTTAGCTGTAATACAGCTAAAACTGGTATATAAAGGTAACTGTTGTAATTTGCATGTCTATGATAGTTGAGCAATTTTTCCCTATATTTATTGGCCATTTGGATATCCTCATTTATGAAATTCCTGCTCAAATCTCTTGCTCATTATTCTTTGTCTAATAGAGTTATTTTACTTTTTCTCAGATTTTGATAGTTTTTAATACTACCAAAGGCAATATCTTTTAATAATTATATTATCTACTATTATTATCAGTCATTAAATCAAATAATTGATTTAGGACTTGAGTTTTCTAGATACAAGTTTTATCATTTGACAATAATGATAACTTATTTTTTACTTTGTAATTCTTCTACTTTTTTTTTCTTACAGTCTTATGTTGGTCCTCAGAAATAATGCTAAATAGAAACAGTTGTTATCTGCCATATTTACCTTATGCAAATCTTAAAGGAAAAACCTTTCATCATTTTTCTAATAAGTAAGACGTTTATTTCAGGTTTCTTTAAAAGACCTTTTTTTTTAGGTTGGGAGGGTTAACAAATGTTTCTTGTTTTTCTAGATAGCTAAGATTTCATATATAAATAAACATTTATATTTAAATATATCAAATGGTTTTCCTACAACTACTGCAGTAATAAAGTTACTTTTTCCTTTTATTTTATAAGTAAATTGCACTGGTTGATTTTTTTTTTCTTTCTTTTTTTTTTTTTTTTTTTTTGCTGTCTGTGCTCATGGCACCAGGAAGTTCCTGGGCCAGAGATGGAACCTGCACCACAGCTATGGGCATGCCAAATCCTTAACCTACTGTGCCACAGGGAACTTTCTGCACTGGTTGATTTACAAACCTTAAACAACCTTCAGCTTCTGTATATATCTAATGTTGGTGTGTTATCAAACACTTAAGATATTGTTAGGGAGAAACACTTGTAGTCTAGTACGTCAAGCCACTGTACACTGTGACAAAAAATAAAAAAATAAAAAATAAATAAAAATACTCCTAGATTAGCTTGAGGATACTTTACTTAGCATTTTTACATCTATTAAAAAAATGAAAATAACCTATAGTTTTCCTTATTGTTTCTGTTGAAAATTTAGATACCAATCTGATTATTGTGCTTTGAGGTCACTCTATTGATTTTTGTCTGACCATTTTTAATATTTTTCTATTTTCCTGAGGTTTATTGACTGAGATTTCATGTGATTTGATCTGGAATTCTTTTTATTATTTTTATGATATGTAAAATCTGTTGAAACTGTGTGAAATATTCAGTTATTATCCCTGCAGATATCTTTTGTCCCATTCCATTTTTTCTCTTATTCTGGGACTCCAATTATTTAAAATAACCTTATTAGTGTATTCTTATGACCGTTACATTTATACTGTATCTTTTCCATTCTTTTTTTTTTGCCTTTTGCTTTTTAGGGACACACCTGCAGCATAAAGAAGTTCCCAGGTTAGGGGTCGAATCAGAGCTGCACTGCTGGACTAAGCCACAGCCACAGCAATGCAGGATCCAAGCCTTATCTGTGACCTACACCGCAGCTCACAGCAATGACAGATCCTTAACCCACTGAGTGAGGCCCTGGATCGAAACTGCATCCTCATGGATACTAGTTGGACTTGTTACTATTGAGCCACAATGGGAACTTTGGAACTTCCATCTTTCCTCTGTTTTTAATTCTGTTCATTTTATTTTGATCTAGGTTTTACTTCACTGTATTCTCTCTCCAGCTATATCCAATATGCTGTTAAATTCACCATGTAGGTTCTTAATTCCTATTCTTCAATTCTTTAATTTCTATTTTCTTTTTCATATTTAAATTTCTTTGCCAAATCACACAATCTTGTCTTAGCTCCCTGAATTCAATGTGAAGTTATTTCTTATTTTGTATCAGATAATTCAAGACCTATAGAAACCTTCTTCTATTATTTATTTCATTTTCAAATATTCCCTGTTCATAACATCCTTTTATTTGTCCTATTATTTTTAATTTTTTGATGAACATTTTACAATATTTTGGGTAACTGCAAAAAAAAAAAAATGAAAGCCAGGATAATATTTTCACTAGGATTTAATTTCCTTCTGCCAGGTATCTGAGGATACTCTTACTCATAGATTAATTCACTTTTAGGGATAGCAATGATAATAAACCGTGGCACAATCTCCTGCAAGTCCTTGTTGAATACCAGTTCACACTTAGCTGTGGGACAGCTCCATTAACCTGCCCTGTCTTCTCACCTGGCCGGATCATTCTTCACTATGTTATTCACAATTTACTTCCTTTAAGCAGAGGATTTCATATTTACAGATGGTGTATCTGTGTTCAGTAGGGAACTGGTGTAAATTACTTAGCTTGCCATAATGGGAAACAGAAGTTCACTAATCCTTTATTTTTTATGATATTTAGGCAAATGGCTTATCCTGTCCAAACATCTGTGTGGAAAAAGAGAGTCTTTAGGAGAATGTATCTGTTCTTTTTTCATCTCAATATACTTTGTAATGACCATATTTCTACTTCAGGGTGAGACAAAATGACTGTTGTTTATGAGCATAGCTTTTTATGTGCACAACATACAAAATAGGAAGTTATATTTGTTTTATTGTCACTTTTTAAAGTTTTTTATTGAAGTATAGTTGATTTACAGGGTTGTGATAATTTCTGCTGTACAACAAAGTGATTCAGTTATACATATATACACACATCCACTCTCTTTTCAGATTATTTTCCCACATAGATTATCACAGAATATTGGATAGAGTTCCCTGTGCTACACAACAGGTCTCTATTCTCCAATCATTCCATATACCTCAGGGTGCATATGCCAGTCCCAAACCCCCAGTCCATCCCTCCCCCCTGGCCTCCCATCTGTCCCCTTTGGTAATTATTAGTTTTTCAAAGTCTATGAGTCTGTTTCTATTCTGAAAATAAGTTCATTTGTATCCTTTTTTTAGATTCCACATATAAATGATACCATATGATCTTTTACTGTCTGGCTAACTTCACTTAGTATGATAATTTCTAGGTCCATCTACATTGCTGCAAATGGCATTATTTCATTCTTTTATGACTGACTAGTATTTCATTGTATATACGTACCCCATTTTCTTTATCTACTCCTCTGTTGATGGACATTTAGTTTGCTCCCATGTCTTGGCTATTGTGCTGCAATGAACATCGTGGTGCTTGTATCCTTTCAAATTATGGTTTTCTCTGGATAGATATCCAAGAGTGGGATTGCTGGATCATACGGTAGTTCTATTTTTAGTTTTTTGAGGAACCTCCATACTATTTTCCATAGTGGTTGACCAATTTGCATTCCTACCAACAGCGTAAGAGTGTTCCCTTTTCTCCATACCCTCTCCACCATTTATTTTTTGTGAACTTTTTGATGATGGTCATTCTGGCTTGTGATTTGCTTATATTTATTGAAAAAATATCATATATATTCTAACAAACATATAGAGATACAGGTATAAACCAACTGAAATAATGGGAAGTAGAAGACTGCATTAAAAATGTAACAGATAAGGTAGGGAGCTGACCTACTCATGACTCATCTATTCCTTGTGGAGGGTCTATCATAAGTATCCCAAATTGAGATAAAAGTCTTCAAGCAGAAAACCCAAGAGAGAACAGCTTCACAGCAACTATTTATCCCAAAGTTCAGTGAAGAGTTTCTTGTCTTCTAATTTACCTGTGTGAATTCTGAGCAGCTAAGACCTGTGCAATCTTCTGTAAAGGTTCTCTTCCTTTCGTATCAAATAAGTAAGGCAGGAACCAACTCTTAACTCTGTATGTTAAATTTCCTTTTGTTCTAAAATAAACAACTAGGGGACATTGGAAAAATAATAAAAATTCATTTAAGAGGCCCCCAACAGCCTGGCTTTGTTTTTAGTTGTCAGGCAAACCTAATAGTATACAAAGAAAGAAAGCTAAAAAAAAGTAACTTAGATGTTTGGTCCAAGAAGGTGGTATAGAAAGAGCCTAAACTTACCTCCTCCCTCAGACACACTGAATCTCTACCCACATGCAGGGCAAATCCTCCCAAAGAAGGACTGAGGGCTGATTGAACAGCTTTTGCTTAACAAACCATAGAGGGACCACTGAGACATGGGTAGAAGAGATGGAGACACAGTATTGATGGCAACACTACCTCTGATGTGCTGACCTGCATTTGGGAGGGTTGTCACTGAGGGTCCTGCATAAAGACTTGCCCACCTGGAGCAGAGTGAAACAACTGTGGTTTACTGGGCATCTATACTTTATATGAAGTAAATCCATTTATTTACCCTAGAGTATATGACAAATGAGAAGGGAATGGCTGGAGCTCTCTTTGGGGTTGTAGGCACAAGAGAGTGCCATTTTTCACATTCTTCTGCACTATGAAAGCAGGAGTGGAAATAAGATTCTGGCACTCTTGACAGCCTTCCAAGGCCATCTTAGGTCTCTGGGCCACACCAGCCACAGCCATCCCACCAAGGTGGTCCCAGAACAGGGCACACCAGGGAGCCCCTAATCTCATACTCATTCCAGGTGCAGTTGGCCTACCAAAGCTGCCTGGAACATGCAGTCTACATGTGGGAAAATCCTGTGCAAAGTCACAGCTTCATGACCAGGAGAGACAGTGATTACACGCAACTTATAAAAAACACACACAGAAGGTCAAAAAAACGAAGAAACGTAGCAGAGTGTACCAGACAAAACAACAAGATTAAAATCCCACAGAGTTCCCACTGTGGCTCAGTGGTAACAAACATGACTAGTATCCATGATGATGTGGGTTGGATTGCTCAGTGGATAAAGGATCCAGCATTGCCATGAGCTGTGGTGTAGTTTGCAGATATGGCTTGGATCCCAAGTTTCTGTGACTATGGTGTAGGCTGGCAGCTGCAACTCTGATTTGGATCCCTAGCCTGGGAACTTCCATATGCTGCAAGTGCACCTAAAAAGTAAAAAAGCACAAAAAAAAAAAAAAAAACAGAAAATTTAAGTGAAATAGAGATAAGTAATTTGAGGAAGAGTTTAAACTAATGGTCGTAAAGGTGCTCACTGAAAACAAAGGAGAAGAACAGTGAAACAAATTAAGAACTTCAACAAAGATAAAAAAATGTAAGAAAGAACCAATCAGAACTGAAAAATACAATAACTGAAATGAAAACTGCATTAGAAGGAATCTATATTATATTGAATGATACAGAAAATGGATTAGTGACCTGGAAAACAGAATGATGGAAATTACCTAATCAGAACAGCAAAAGAAGAAAAAAATAATTTAAAAAATGAAGATAGTTTAAGGGACGTCTAGGGCAATATCAAGCATACTAACATTTACATTATATACATCCTAAAAGGAGAAGAGACAGAAAGCTTATTTGAAGAAATAATGGCAAAAATATTCCGTAAACTGGAGAGAAGGGAGATATCCAGGTTTAAGAAACACAGAGTCCCAAACAAGATGAGGATGAACTCAAAGAACTACAAAAACATACAGAAGACAATGAACAAAATGGAAAAAGTACTCACCAAAAAAACAAAAAAAAACCCACTTCAGATATAAATGACTAAAATGCTCCAATCAAAAGATATAGGATGGCTAACTGGATAAAAGTAAAAGACCCATCTATATGCTGCCTACAAGACTCACTTCGGATCTAACAAAACACTCTGAAAGTGAAGGTATGAAAAAGATATTTCATCCAAATCTAAATGAAAAGAAAAGCTGAATTAGTGATACTTATCTCAGACACAAAAGACATTAAAACAAAGACTGTAACAAAAGACTAAGAAGGGCATTACATAACAATAAAGGTGTTAATCTAAGAGGATGATACAATATATATAAATATTTAAGCATCCAACATAGGAGCACCAAAATATAAAAAGCAAATATTAACAGACATAAAGGTAGAAATTAACAGTAATACAATAAGAGTAGGGACTTTAATACTCCTCTTACATCAATCATCCAAACAGAAAATAAATATGGAAACACTGCTTTAAAATAACACATTAGACCTGATAAGCTTAATATATATATATATATATATATATATATATATATATATATATATATACAAAACATTTCATCCCTTAATGCAGATTACATATTTATTTTCAAGTGTAAATGAAATATTCTTTAGGACAGATGACATGTTAGGCCACAAAACAAGTCTCAACAAATTTAAGACTAAAATCATATCAAGTGTTTTTTCCAATTACAGCCACATCAAACTAGAAATTATAAGAAAAAAATTGGAAAAAAAAACCCCACAAACAATGGGGAATAAAAAACATGCTGCCAAAACCAGGTATTTAACAAGGAAATCAAACAACACTTTGAAACAAATGAAAATGGAAACAATTTTCCAAAATCTAAGATAGTAACAAAAGTGAAAGTCAAGCTTATAGTGATTCAGGCCTACCTCAAGAAATAAGAAAATCACAAATAAGCAATTTAAATTTATACCAAAAAATATTAGAAAAAGAAAAAAAGACTCTAAGTTTGTAGAAGAAAGGAAATAATAATAAGATCAGAGTAGAAATAAATAAAATAGAGACTTAAAAAAATAGAAAAGATCAATGCTATCAAGAGCTAGTTCTTAATATCTTAAATGAGCTGATTATTAATAAAAGATGAAAATTATATGACCATTTCAAAAGATTCAGAAAATTCATTTGAAAAAATTCAAATCCATTAATTTAAAAATTCTCAGAAAAGTTTGTATAGAGTGAACATACTTCAGCATAATAAAGTCCATGAATGACAAAGCCACAACTAACATAATATTCAATAGTGGAAAGCTGAAAGCTTTTCCTCTTAGATCCTGAGCCTTCTACAGGAACAAGAAAAGCATGCTCACTCTTAGCACTTTTATTCAACTTAGTATTAGAAGTCCTAGTCATAGCAATTTGACAAGAAAAAAAAAAAAAAGAATCTAAACAGAAAAGCAGTAAGTCAAACTATCACTAAGAGCAATAAGCTCTTTGACATTAATCTTAGCAATAATACATTTTTTGGATATGACTCTTCAGGCAATGGCAACAAAAGCTAAAATTTATTTATTTATTTATTTATTTAATTTATTTATTTATTTTTGTCTTTTTGCTATTTCTTTGGGCCACTCCCGTGGCATATGGAAGTTCCCAGGCTAGGGGTCGAATCGGAGCTGCAGCCACCAGCCTACGCCAGAGCCACAGCAACGCGGGATCCGAGCCGCGTCTGCAACCTACACCACAGCTCAGGGCAACGCCAGATAGTTAACCCACTGAGCAAGGGCAGGGATGGAACCCGCAACCTCATGGTTCCTAGTCGGATTCGTTAACCACTGCGCCATGACGGGAACTCCAAAAGCTAAAATTTAAAAACACAGTTTCTCTTAAGGCACAATGGGTTAAGGATCTGGCGTTTTCACTGCAGCAGCTTGGGTCATGATGTGGCACAGGTTCTATCCCTGGCCCTGGAACTTCCACATACCACAGGCACAGATAGAAAAAGGAACTACATCAAACTAAAAAGCTTTTGCACAGCAAAGGAAAATGAAAAAGGTAAACTACAAAATGGGAGAAGATATGTGCATATGGTTTGTCAGATAAGGGATTAATATCCAAAATATAAAAAGAGCTCATAAAACTCAACCAAACAATTCAAGTAAAAAAATAGTTTCAGCACCTCAATAGCTGTTTTTCCAAAGAAGCCATATATATGGCCATTAGGCGTATGTAAAGATGCTCATCGTCACTAATCATCAGGGTAATGCAAGTATAAAACACAATTAGATATTACTTCACATTTGTCAGAGTGGCTATTATGAAAGAAATAAAGAAAGAAAGAAAAAAGAAAAGAAAAGAAAAATACCATTGTTGGTGAGGATGTGGAAAAAGGGGATCCTAGTGCACTGCTGATGGGAATGGAAACTGGTAGAGCCACTATGGAAAACGGTATGGGGGTTTATCAAAAATTAAAAATAAACCTACTATACAATCCAGCAATGCCACTTCTGAGTATTTATCCAAGGAAAATGAAAGTGCTAATTTAAAAAGATATGTGCACCCCAATGTTCATTGCAGCATTATTTACAGTAGCCAAGATACGGATGCAACCTAAGTCCCTATCACATATATGTATATAATAGAATATTACTCAGTCATAGAATGAAATATTGCCATTTGTGATTCATGGAATGATCTTGAGGGCATTATGCTAAATGAAATAAATCATACAGACAAAAACAAATACTATATGATTTCATTTAAATGTTGAATCTAAAAAAAAAAAACAAAATAAATGAGCAAATATAACAAAATAGAAACAGATCCATAGATACAGGGACCTAACTTGTGGTTTCCAGAGGGGAGGTAGGTGGTGTGGGAAAGAGGAGTAGAAACTTGCGAAGTAAAAACTTCTGGTTATAAAATTAATAAATTATGGGAATATGATGTACAGCATAGGGAATATAGTCAATAATTGAGTAATAAGTTTGTGTGATGACACTGATAACTAAACTTATTCTGGTTATTAGTTTTTAATGTATAAAAACATGAATCGCTATATTGTACACCTGAATCTATCATAATATTATCAGTCAATTATAATTCAATAAAAATAAAATAGTAAATTATACTTTGGAATTCAAAGCCTGGTTGTTCATATCTTTCAAATGTAAAATGAGGATTACTCATACCTTACTTATAGGTTTATAGGGAGGATTAAGTGTGGAAATTCATTAAAGCACTTCCATAATTTTTGGTACTTTGTTCTAAAGAAAAAGATTGGCTATTATTGTGCTTATAATGTGAATCACAATATTTTGATTTTAAAAATACCCACATAAGAATCATTGGTTGTCAACACAATTACCTCATGTTTACAGAGGTCTACTTTTTGCAGTTTCATTTTCTTCTTGGACAAGACCTATGGGAGGCAGCTGAGACTCAGTGCAAAGAAAATTTTGCTGGTCTGGAGTGAAATCCCCATTGTGATATTTACTGTTCATTAAACTTAGCAAAAATCATTTAGTTTCTTATATGGAGCCTGAGGATATGGAGTGGGTTTGTCAGGAGTAATTAACAATTATAAAATGCCTACCTCTGTAGGCAAATAGGCACTCAAGAATGGTTGTTGTATTTGTAGCCCCATTTCAAAGATGAAACTGAGATTCAAAGAGTTAAATGGGTCACAGTTTTTTTTGTTTTGTTTTGTTTTTGGGTTTTTTTTTTTTTTTGCCTTTTCTAGGGCCACAGCTGTGGCATATAGAGGTTCCCAGGCTGGGGGTCTAATCGGAGCTGTAGCCGCTGGCCTAAGCCAGAGCCACAGCAACTCTGGATCCGAGCTGCGTCTTCGACCTACACCACAGCTCAGGGCAACGCCGGAATCTTAACCCATTGAGCAAGGCCAGGAATCGAATCTGAAACCTCTTGGTTCCTAGTCGGATTCGTTAACCACTGCGCCACGACAGGAACTCCTAAATGGGTCATAGTTATTAAATGAAAAGGAAATGATAGCCCTAAAAATAAAATGCAGTTTATATCAATGTCTATTCTAGTATTCTTCCAAACAACTATACCATTTTTTTTTGCCTTTGTGAACAACAGGCTTTAGTATGAAATGCATGAATTTTATTGAACTTGGCCTATATGATTCAGCAATCATTATGTGCTCCAAAGACTCAATTAGAATACCAACTACTTAAGTAAAAAAATATGGAATCATGATGTCACACTGTTTGATAAACTTCCTTGTTTATCAAAACTCGTCTTACTCATTTTATTATAAGGAAAGAGAGGTCGCAGTCCATTTAGAGAACATGTGGATGAGCTCAGATCTTGAGCTGTGTATTTAGAGGCTGTAAGGAACCCTGAAAGTCACTCCATCTAAAGAAAATTCCATTATCAGCTTGTTTGTTTTCCTTTTGTTTTTATCCCCATGAAAGTCATGAACAATATGAAAATAAATAGTTGTGAAAGCATATCAGTTAAGCAGGAGCAGAGCTTAATTGACTTCCAAATCTCTGAATGTGTTTTATGGCTTAATGAAGATTATTGAAGAGTCTTAGCAAATTGAAATGATGGCTTAAAAGCATTCCCAAGCATAAAGAAAAACTTCTCTGTTTAATAATTTCTTAGCTGTGAAATTACAACATTTTGTAAGGCCTTGAAATGAAACTGAAAATAAGGTTTCCTGATCAAGCAATTAAACTGCAGCCAGCACAGTGACAATCAGACATTTGGAATATTCCATTTGCTAAGACAATCTGGTTAACTCGAAGCAGGTAAATTCAGTTAATATCCCTTCAGAAGAAAACTCCATGGACAATGAGAACAGACTGCCCTTTATGCCTGGCTGCTGAGGATCCTCACTTTCTTGACCTTCCACCTACCCTCTAGGCGTGAGATCCAGAGGACCCTCATGATTTCATTATAGTAAATTAGATGTCACAAGCTGTTGTGATCGGTCAGCCAAGTTTAACAGCGACATGACATTGCAAGTCTTCTTGCTACTCTCCAAGAAATCAATAATGCCTCCCTGTGTAGCAGGACCCCGAGCTCAGATCACTTTGTCACATTTCAAAGCAAATGACACAGCATGTGGGAATGTGTAACAGATAAAAAGCAAAGAAGCACAGAAGGACTGAAAGTGCCCAGTCCAAGGAGGAGAATTAAGACTTTGTAAGAGTTTCTAATTATGTTCTCTCTTACTGTCTTTCAAATGGGCATTCCGAGTCCTCTGTGTTATAAAAAAATCAGAAGATAGCACCCTTAGGATTTCAAATTGGCAATTTTCTAATAAAAGATGTTTGTTGTGAAGGAGCAGAGTCAGCCTCTGAAGAGGTAAATAAGCAATTCTAATGGCCTTCTGGCCCAGTGCAAGATTTCAGAAGATAAGCAAGCCATTCTCTATTGCTCTGTAAATTATGATTATCAAACGACTATTACTATTATAGTCATTGGTCTTACTAGGAGGTCTTATTATGAGCTCTAACTCACAAATGAGAAATATCAAACAAGCAGAGCAAAGTCTTCTGAATTATTTCATAGAGATGGGAGGATTTGCTTCACTTCCATTCTTCACCTGTTAAGGTGAATTATCAAATAATTATCTTGAATAATCAAAAGAATTATCTTATATGGAGGTGAAAAGAAACCATGTAAATCATGTGTCAGCAAACTAGAGACTACAGATGAAATGTAGCTTACTGCCTGTTTTTGTAAATGAGTTTTATTGGAACACAGGCACATTCATTAGTTTTCATATTGCTTATGGCTACTTTCCTGCTACAACTGCAGAGCTGAGTAGTTCAAAGATCAGATGAAATGCTAACCCTAAGATATGCCATCTAGATCTTTACAGAAAAAATTCACTGGCTTGTGGTTCAAGTGATGCTGAGTTAATCTTTCCTTTTGTGCAAATGAAACCAGCAAAATCCCAATTCAAGTGTCCAGATTAAGTTCTGTCTTAGAGTATATTTTTTCAGGGAAGTATTTGCTGGAGATCAGGATAGAAGAGAACCCAAAAACATAGAGAGAAGGAGGTTAGAAATAGAAATAAAATACATCGCATGTCAATTATTTACCAAGTACTGTGCTAGGCTCTTTACATACTACATTAGTTTCCCAAAGCTGCTGTAATTATATTACAGCTCTGGAGGTCAGAAATCCACAATGTATCTCACTGCACTAAAATAAAGGCATTGGCATCCCTGTGTTTCTTCTGAAGGCTCTAGGGGAGGACTGTTTCCTTGCCTTGGCCAAATTGTAGAGGCTTCCCACATTCCTTGGTTGGCTTCCATCTTTAAAGCCAACAGAGGCTTGTCTGTTTTTTCCATGATGCCTGTTTCTTCCATATTTAAGGACCTTTGTGATTACCCTGGATTCACCCATATAATTCAGCATAATCTCCCAGTTCTAAGGTCAGCAGATTAGTAATATGAATTCTATCTGCAACCTTAACTCCCTTTTGCTGTGTAACCGAACATATTCATAGCTTCCAGAAAATAGGAATTGCACATCTTGGGAGGGCAATCATTCCTCCTACCATAGACACATTCCATTATTTAAGGTTCAGACTAATCCTATTAGAAAAAAATATAATTATCTTTATTTTATAGATCAGAAGACTAAGGATGAGAGAAGCTACTTAACTTTCCCAAGGTCACATAGCTACTAAGTAGTCAAGATGAGATTTAAATCCAATTCCATCTGATTCTGAAATCTATATTCTTTCTATCACACACTGAGTAAGCGCACCACTAAAAAGACATTCATTCTCTCACAGATTACCTTCTTAGTCTTAGAAAGCACCTGGAGAAGAGAATAGACATGACTTCCCCTCTACTGTTCTGATATTGCATGAACTCACAGAGACAGTGAGAAACAGACACATATTAACAACCTTGACAGAAATTGTTTTCTTAAACTCCAGTTTAGCCAGGTAGACTGAACTTTAAAGAATTTTTTTTTAATTTTTAATTTTTTATTTTAGGCCTGTACCCACAGCATATGGAGGTTCCCAGGCTAGGGGTCGTATTAGAGCTGCAGCTGCTGGCCTACACCACAGCAACAGCAATGGCAGATTTGAGGTGTGTCTGTGACCTACACCATAGCTCATGGCAATACCAGATCCTTAACCTACTGAGCGAGGCCAGGGATGGAAACTGCATCCTCATGGATACTAATCAGATTCGTTTCTGCTGAGCCACAAAAAGAATTCCCTAAAGAATTCTTTAAAGAAAGTTCATTCCTGACATCTTTACTGATTTCAGAAACCAAGCACTTGCATTATAAATCATCCTGACAAAGATGCACATAGGCCCAAAAACTTAAGACAAGAAAACTCAGGACTGGAGTTAGTGAGAAGGTATTGAGCAGCAACTCCTGGCTAAGTGCTTCCTCTAAAGAATAAAGTATTTTACTTACCAGTAGATACACTACTACATATTTTAACCTGTGTGGTTCTGCAGTGAATTGCTTCGGATTTCAGCCTGACAATCAATAGAGATTTAACTTGTATTTTTCCAATTAGTTGCTCAAATAAAAATCTGTCAGTATTTTTAGAAATACCAATATCTCCCTCTTGAGATGTCTTCATCTAAATTACCAAGAATTTAGGGGGCTGATTCTGACTGAAAGGGGTTGGTTCAGTTACCCAACTCTCCCCTTAATTCACAAGGAAGGCCTGATGCAGCTACAGCTACTCAAGACTGAGTCCACAAGTCTAAGGACCACCTGCCTACTACTAATGTGATCTGTGCTAATCCAGTTCTCTGAGGTAGTAGCTATTTTGAGTTTATAATTTCATCTTCAGGCATCTTTATCAAATATAGGTTCTATCTGCAGGGACCTCTTGTGTCAGCCATCACTGTGCAAAACAAGTCTCCCCACTATTCTTAGGTGAGTCATTCCAAATCTTAGAGTGGTCTCCCCTGTGGGGTCTTTGGATGCTAGATGCACTTTCTTACCATAAGACCTCAGTGACTCCTTGGTCCAAGTAGAAAAAATTTCTACCTCATTTCTAGTTAATAGCTCTGTACCCCAAATATTACTGTAAAGGTCTTTACCATGTCATAGAAGACCCCTTCCCATGTGGGCATGGGAAGCTATTGCCTTATATTTAATTGAAGGATGGTATGTAAATACCTTTTTCATAAATGAATTCTCCGGTATGATATGCCACCTCAATACTGACCATGAAAGAGAGTGGGGTAATTTTTAATTATGTTTCATTCATTTCAGAATGTTATTTTAGATCTTATCTACTGATTGTGCTTGTTCTTGAGGAATTGAGAATAAAAAAAATCCCTTATTTGTTATGTTAAGGAGAATTCATTAAACAAGGGATAAGTGAGTCAACAGTGATAGTTAGTCAGTCATACTGTACTTTCCAGTTAAAGGAGATAAGGAGCATTAACTTACAAAATTCTGCCCCCATCTCCCCAAAAGTGACTAGTCCCATAAATTCTTTGGAGTGTCTATAGTATTTTATTTTCAAATTTTTTTTTAATTTTGAAATAATTTTAGGGTTATACAAATGCTTTATAGTACATATCACTCAGCCTCCCTTAATGTTAATATTTTACCTAGCCATGGCAAAATTATTGTATTGAACATCAAAACAATACCTTCAGTTAATCTGAAGACTATTCAAAGTTTTCCAGTTGGCCCATTAATGCATTTTGCTGCTCCAGAATCTAATCCAGAATCCCACAACACAGGAGGTTGTTGTTATTCCCTAGTGCCAGTATGGTCTTTTTCAACCTTGGCACTTCCTGCAACAATTACTATTGTGGTATTTGCCAAAGAGTGATTTTTCTACTTCCATCATTCCTTCTGCATTTAACTAATTAGAATCCCACTGCAAGGAAAATCTGTCCAACTCCAACATTTATTTACTTATTCAATTATTTATGTATACTCTTAGGGGCTCATGGATATTTATTTTATTCTATGGGTTACAGCATATTAATGTAATTACTTATTTTTCTCAAAATGTCTCAGTGTGGTCATTGGAAGTCCTTTTGTGTAGGCTTCTGTGTCCTTTTAGTAAGCTCCCTTCTTTTGGGGAGCACTTCAATATTTTCTAGTACAACAATGTTGTTCAGGATCATTTTTGTACTTTTACTAGCTCAACTTGGATTCAGTAATTGCACTGGTATTGACTTGTCATAGTTTGTGGTATACTTAGTTGACAGAGCTAGGGGAAAAGGCGGGGGGAGGGAGAAAATTGTGTATTATCTACACACATATGCATATATACAAATATGCACATCATAATGTGCATATGTACATATATGTATATCTGTATATAGAAATCTAGTCATACATATATGTATATCCAGTATACATGTATGCACATATAAGGCATCTATATCTTGCTCTATGTATGTGTGCATATATAATATATATAGAGAGAGACAGAAAGAGAAAAACACATGGATCAGGGGAATCATTATAATCATCCCTGTTTCCTTACTATACGTCCTCCTTTGAGTAAGAAATCCAGCTTGAATTATTCACAATATACATATTTATTTGCTAAGTCCTGATATACATAGAAAGTAGTTTCAGAATTTATATGAGTAGTCTTGTGAAAAATAAGTTAAATATTTGTTCAGTACATATTTGTATAATATACCTATATTATGATATACTGGTACACAGTTATTCTGTGAGTATAATAGAGCATAACATTTGTTCACAGTTCTTTTTATCTTTAGTCTCAAAGTGTATAGTCAAAATGCTGTTCAAAAGTAACTGAGATTATGATCAAGGAGGTGAAAGACTTCTATGCTAAGAACTGTAAAACATTAATAAAAGAAATCGAAATTGATTCAAAGAAATAGAAAGATAGCCCATGCTCTTAGACTGGAAGAATTAATATTGTTAAAATGGCCATACTAGCCAAAGCAATCCTCAGATATTACAGTGACCAATGTCAAATTACCTATGACTTTTTTTCACAGAACTAGAATAAAAAATCCTAAAACTTATAGAGTACCAGAACAGCAAAGGAATATGAGGAAAAATAACAAAGCTAGAAGCATAACCCTCTCAGACTTCAGATGATACTACAAGGCCACAGTAATCAAAACAGCATGGTATTGCCCAGAAAAAGATATACAGACCAATGGAACAGAATAGAGAGCCCAGAAATAAACTTACACATCTATGGGTCAATCAATCTTCAACCAAAGATTCAAGAATATACAATGGAAATAAGACGGTCTCTTCAGCAAGTGGTGTTAGGTAAGCTAGACAGCTGCATGTAAATCAATTAATTTAGAACATACCCACACACCATACAAATAAATAAATTCAAAATAGCTTAAAGACTTGAATATAAACATACACCATAAAACCCCTAGAAGAGAACAGAGGCAAAACATTCTCTGACATAAATCATACCAATATTTTCTTAGATCAGTCTCTCAAGGCTATAGAAATAAAAGCAAAAATAAATAAATAGTACCTAACCAAATTTAGAAGCTTTTGTTCAGCAAAAGAAATCATAATCAAAATGAAAAGATAATCTATGGACTAGGAGAAAATATTTACAAATGATGCAACCAACAAGGGCTTAATTTCCAAAATATACAAATAGTATGTACAATTCCATAACAACAAAAACCCAATTAAAAAATGGGCAGAAGACATTGTTTTCCAGAGAAAACATAAAGATGGCCAAAAGGCACATGAGAAAATGCTTAATATTGCTAATTTTTAGAGAAATGCAAATCAAAACTACAATGAGGTACCATCTCATCATTAATAAATCTACAAATAATAAATTCTAGAGAGGGTGTGGAGAAAAGGGAATTCTCCTATGCTGTTGATAGGAATGCAAACTGGTGTAGCCACTATGGAAAACAATATGGAGGTTCCACAAACAGCTAAAATTGGAGTTACCATATGACATAGCAATTTCACTCCTGGGCATATATCCAGACAAAACTATAATTTAAAAAGATACACTCAACCCTATATTCACAGTAGCACTATTTACAACAGCTATGACATGGAAACAACTTAAAAGTCCATTTACAGATGAATGGATTAAGAAGATGTGGTATATTTATACATAATGGAATTCTATTCGGCCATATGAAAGAATGAAGTAGTGCCATTTGCAGCACATAGTTGGACCTAGAGATTATCATACTAAGTGAAGTAAGTCAGAAAGAGAAAGATGAATACCATATGATATCACTTTTGTGTTAAATCTAAAATATGACACAAATGAACCAATCTATGGAATAGAAACAGACTCACAGACATAGAGAACAGACTTGTGATTGCCAAGGGATGGGGGGGGAGGGATGGAGTAGGAGTTTGGGGTTAGCAGATGCAAACTATTATATATAGAACACATAGACAACAAGGTCCTACTCTATAACACAGGGAATTATATTCAACATCCTGTGATAAAACAACAGAAAAGAGAAAAACTAAAAACAAAACCCAGAAGTAAGTTAATTCTTTTATCTTTTTTTTCCTTTCCTTTTCTTTTCTTTATAGGGCCACACCTGTGGCATATGGGAGTTCTCCAACTAGGGGTCAGAGCTGCAGGACCAGATCCAAGCCACATCTGCAACCTATGCTGCAGCTTGCAGTAATGTGGGATCCTTAACCTGCTGAGCAAGACCATGGATAGAACCTGTATCCTCACAGACACCATGTCGGATTCTTAACCCACTATGCCACAATGGGAACTTAGGTAGGGTATTTATTATTATTATCATTGTTATTGCTGTTGTTGTTTTTATTATTATTATTATTTTGGCTGCACCTGTAGCATGTGGAAGTTCCCAGGCCAGGGAATGAACTCATGTGACCCTAGCTGCTGCAGTGACAATGTCAGATCCTTAACCTGCTGCACCACAAGAGAACTCTGTAGTTATTTTCTTTGTACAGTCTTTTGAGTGGTCAGAAAATGTATTTGTAGTACTTGATTAGATTTAGTTTGTTACTCTTCATATTTCATGTTCAGTCTCACTCCCCATTAAAATTCTACTGAATTTTAATTATTTACATTTCGAGATATGTGAAGAATTGCCATGGTTTAAAGCATCAGAAGTTTTTTTCTGTTTTCACTTTACAAGTTATCTGGAAGTCACTCCCTATGAGATTACAGAGATTTTTCTTATTCTTTTTTAAAACAGCATAGAATTTCATTGTGTGAATTCACTGTAGTTTAGTCAACCAATTTTACATATATGCATATTTGGGTTTTCTCAAATAATTTGCAATAACAAACAATTACTAATAAATAAATGTGTATATTTTAATTTTCATATTGTAGGCAGTGTCCATTCTGGGATAATTCCCAAAAGTAGGGCTGCTGTGTCAAAATCTGATTTTTATAGGTATTTTCATCTCTTCAGGCTTCTTGGCCACACCCTAGTGTTCTCTCTGAAAGGTTTCTCATTTTTTACAACATGGATAGGCTGAGAGTCTTCCAAATCTTTATGTTCTGCTTCTTTAATTAAAAATCCCAGAGTTCTCAGTTGTGGTGCAGTGGAAATGAATCCAACTAGGAACCATGAGTTTGTGGGTTCGATCCCTGGCCTCGCTCAGTGGGTTAAGGATCTAGCATTGCCATGAGCTGTGGTGTAGGTTACAGATGCAGCTTGGATCTGGCATGGCTGTGGCAGTGCTGTAGGCTGGCAGCAACAGCGCTGATTGGACCCCTAGCCTGGGAACCTCCATATGCTGCGGGTGTGGCCTTAATAAGACAAAAGACAAAAGACAAAAAAAAAATCCCATCTTCAAATAATTTCTCTCTCTTTGAAATGTAAGCATTCAGGAAGTGTTGCCTCAATACCTGGCATAGAAATTTCTTCAGATTAATATCCAGTGTTATCACTCGCAAATTCTATCCTCCAAAAAATACTGGGACATTAACAGTTTGGCCAAGTTCTTTGTCACTTCATAACAATGGCTTTTCCTCCAGTCTTTAATAACATGTTCCTCATTTCCATTTGAGACCTCATCAAAGTGGCCTTTACTGTCCTTATTTCTACCAAAATTCTGTTCAGGTAGAGCTGAAGCTTTCTCTACAGCGAGCTCTTTTTCTTCTGAGCTCACACCAGAATTGCTGTTAACTGTCTATACTTTCAGCCTCTCCCTATAACCCAGTTCCAAAGCCATTTCCACAGTTTTTAGGTATTTGTTACCACAGCACCACAGTTCTCAGCACCAATTTCTGTCTCAGTCTGTTCAGGCTGCTATTACAAAATACCACAGCATGGGTGGCTTATAAACCACAGAAATTTCTCACGATTCTGAAAGCTAGCAAGTCCAAGATCAATGTGGCAGTAGATTCGGTGTCTATGGAGGGTATAGGTGGCCAATAGGTGCCTATATTTTTGCTGCGTACTTGCATGGCAAATAGAGTAAGAATACTTTCTAGGGTCTCTTTTATAAGGGCGCTCATCCTATTTCTTTGTAACCTAATCACTTCCTACCTCTAAATACCATCACATTAGGAATTAGGTTTCACCATATGAATTTTGGGGTGACACATACATTTGGCCTTAAACATTATATATTGGTAAATTGCCTTCTAGCAGGGTTGTACCAGTTCACATTCTCATTAGAAATACATCAAAGTATCTGTTTCTCCATAATCTCATAAATAGAATGTGTCATATTTAATTTTCCCAGTCAAACATTTATGTATCTAATTTTTCTCATTTTTAATCTAGTGAAATAATTTCCTTATGTTTAATGGGCATTTTCATATACATGTATTTTGGGAAATGTCTGCTAATATCTTTATTCTCATTTTTCCAATGGATTTGGATTTTTGTTCCTCAGTTTTAAAGCTTTCTTTATCACTATATTAGCACTTTTTCTCAATTAGGTAGGAAATATTTTTTCAGCCAGTTTGTCAGTTTTATTTTGACAATTTTTATACTGTTTTGCTGTGAAAATATTTTGTATTTTGTAGTTAAATTTTTCAGTCTGGGCTTTTATTGTCTATAGATTTTGAGATATAAAAGCTCTTCCTTAGATGAAAGTTGCTCATCTTTTCTTTTAATACTTATATGATGATTTTACATTTAGCTCCCTGATCCACTTGAAGTTTCTTCCTGTGAATAGTGAGGTAAATAATTTTATTGTCTTCCTGTGGCTTCCCATTTTCCCACCACCATTTCCTCAAGAATCCATCATTGTCCCAATGAATAGAGATGCCACTTGTATCATTGACTATATTTTCGTATATGCATATGAATCTTTCACAACTTTCAATATTATTTCACTGGACTGTTTGTTCATCTGCCAGTATCAGCTTAGCTTAATTTTGTACCTTAATAGTACTTTAACATCTGATAAGGCTAGACACTCTCAGTTTTGCTTTTACAATATAATCTTACCTATTCTTGTTTGTTGATTTTTCTATATATTTTTTAAACTTTCTTTTATTGCACTGGTTACTTTTCTTCTTTCAATATTTGTTAATTATCCCTCCCTTTCTTTGCCAAGTTATCTAGTAACATGAATATTTTTCTAATTGAAAAAGAGAATTTTGATTAATTGAATAGGTCTACCATCCCCCCACCACATTCTCTGCCTCCTTAAATTCTGCTTTTATGTTTATTACTTCCTTCCTTTATTTTAATTTACCTTGTTATCCTTTTCTTCAATATTTGAGCTAGATGTTTAATTTTTATTCTGTCCTTTTTATTGTTAAAATCATTTACTGAGATATATTTTCCTCTAATAACTTTTATAATTTCTCTGATGTGTAGTGTTTATCATTTTTAAAGAAATTCTGTAATTTCAGCTCATGTCTCCCTTTTGACTAAAGATTTCTAAATTAAAATGTTTAACTGGGAGAATCTTTACCTATATTGTTTTCCTTAATAATTTCTGAATTTATTACACTATGATATAATAGTAATATTTATAATATTTGCACTTTCTGGAATATATTGATAATTGCTTTGTGACCTAACAAATAAGTAGTTTTTGTTACAAATATTTTACAATAAAATTTTATGTTGTAAAATATTTGTACACTAGTCCTCCTCTCTCACCCCTATCTATCTTTCTTCCTGCCCTAGATCTTTCTACATTTGGTAAGGCTCACCAAGAGACCTTGTGATATTTTTGCAGCTAACTCTTAGCTGGATATATATCTCATTCTCTATTATATTCCTCAAGAAGGGCTCATAGTGCAAAATTTCCTATATTTTTACGTATTAAAATTGTTTTTCTATATTTCTGATACTTTCAGTATACTTTGACAGAATACAAATTTCCGCTTTATCCAATTATGACATTTTCTCTTACTAACAACAATATTGAAACTAGGGCATTGTCTGTATTTAAATTATGCTCAGAACATGGTTCTGTGTAAATTTTTTTTTTTTCATTCTTCTCATTCTCTATTATTTGGGGAGGAAATATCTGGAGATATGGACCTAGGCAACCATCATTTCTTTAGATATCAGAGGGCCTTACTTGCACTATTTTCTGCATCCTAGTCTTTTCTACCTCAATCTAGACATTAAGAGTCTCTTAATGTTACATTGTGGCAGATGAAGACAAACAGCTTAGGAACAACTTATACTTTGTTCTTACTTTCCCACAGCTGAACACCACGGGGACTTTCCCAATTTGGTTACCCATGTTTTTTTAACCCACCTCCAGGCACTGTTTATTAACAGCCCTGGGGCAAAAATGAGAGCAGTATATTCATATGGACGTGTCATTAAGTATTATGCAGAAAATGCCAAATTGCTCAGTGTCTAATTTTAGTTAGACATAAATGTTTCCATTGCTATGTTGAAAGTTGTTTACATTGTAGGTAGCTAATTATGCCTTAGGTTTCCCATAATATTTTTTTTTCTATTGAAAGAGACTCTTAATGTCTAATTATGAACATGTGTTATATCTATGTTTTAAATGAGTTTATTCTACAGAAAGCCAGACTCCTGAAAGGAACAACTCTAGGCAACAAATCCCCTCTCCCCACTGCCCCTGCATTCAGAACTCTCAGTAAATGTCTGTGGTTTATACACATTTTGCAAATACATGTCCTCTTAAAGTAAGGCAATGTGCAAAAAGAAATATTAAAATTAGACTGAGAACATATATAAAAGTTTTAGGAAACACATGGTATACACCAAAGTTTATGAAGAAATTGTGCAACTTATTATGTGCTACATTTGGAAACTTTGCTTCCAAAATTTTATTTGCTAAATAAGGAACAAATGTTCAATATTCAAACAGTGCTTGTCAAGTTATCTGTTAATAAATAAATGAATAAATAAATAAAATATAGCAAAAGGCTTTAAAAGAAGGTAATTTAATATTGCAGTAAGTGTGAATGCTACTAACAATAAATAATCAAGTACTTGAGTACAAGCTTTACAGAAACAATTAATTAATAATATGAATTTTAAAAGCTAGTTTTAAGGAGAAAGACCTGAACTTCTGTATCCTGGGTAACATTTTATCACCAGTAGCTGGCCTGAACCTGTATGTCAATTTCCAAACATTTTTTTTCTTTCTTAAATCCAATACATAAAAATAGACACATACACACACTTCAAAAATTATTAGATTCATACAGATATTTGAAATGTTTCTAATCCGAATACCTGCAAAATTGCATTTAAATTTTCATAAAATAATGATTTCTTGGGATTTATAGGTTACATTGTGGCATTCGAATTTTTATACTGGCCCTCATTACAGGAATCTAGGATCTGCCAAGAAAACTATTCTTAGCCTGGTTTCCCAGGGAACCAAGGTGCACAAATTTTCAATGTGTCAGTCTCTTTCTATCAAACAATTTGATCTCATGTACATAAAGCAAAGTTAGTTAAAATAGGAAAGAGAAAATTCAAACTCAGCAGATTTCCACTAATTTAAAACTTCCAATGCTCATTAGGGGATATCAGTGAACAGCACTCTATTCTCATGGCTTAAAATCATTGGTTGATTAAGCTTCTAGGCAGGGTTACTACCTACAGCCACTCTGGTATGTACTGTACACTTCCAGGAGGTGTACTTACACAGGTTATAGAGCCATGGTACCCAGAGAGTTACACGGTCCATAACCTCCTCACCTCTTCATGTAATGAGCCTAAAATCTGATCTCATCACCCAGCGCAAGTGGAGTGTGCAATGACAATTGCCACGAATGGCAACTGCCACTACATCACATGGCCAGCTCATCCCAAACCTACTTAGAGCTGAAAAACAAATTCAATTAATTTCAGACATGTCTGAATAAGAAGACAAATGATCAAAACCAAAAATACACACTTTGAAAATAGCTAGACATATAAAACACATTGCTCTTATAAACCATTTTTGTATTGGGGATATTTGTTAAGCAACTAATAAATCAATTACTTGAAATATTAGGCTTTTGAAATATGTTCATTCATGCATTTGTTTAATAAAAATCATCTGAGCCATTACATGTTTACTAATATCATCTATAAAATGCAAAATCAGAAATGAACCTTATTTCAGAAGATATACAGATGGCCAGCAAGCACATGAAAAAATGCTCAACATCCCTGATTATTAGAGAAATGCAAATCAAAACTGCCATGGGATACCACCTCACACCAGTCAGAATGGCCAGCCTTAATAAGTCCACAAATAACAAATGCTGGAGGGGGTGTGGAGAAAAGGGAACCCTCTTGCACTGGTGGTGGGAATGTCAACTGGTACAGCCACTATGGAGAACAGTATGGAGGTACCTCAGAAATCTATACATAGAACTACCATATGACCCAGCAATCCCACTCTTGGGCATATACCCAGACAAAGCTGTCCTTAAAAAAACTCATGCACCCGCATGTTCATTTCATCACTATTCACAATAGCCAAGACATGAAAACAACCCAAATGTCCATCAACAGATGATTGGATTAGGAAGATATGGTGTATATATACACAATGGAACACTACTCAGCCATAAAAAAGAACAAAATAATGCCATTTGCAGCAACATGGATGGAACTAGAGACTCTCATCCTGAGTGAAGTCAGAAGGAAGGAGAAAGACAAATACTATATGATATTACTGATACCTGGAATCTAATAGATGGCACAAATGAACCTTTTCACAGAAAAGAAAATCATGGACTTGGAGAATCGACTTGTGGTTGCCAAAGGGGAAGGAGAAGGAGTGGGATGGATTGGGAGTTTGGGGTTTATAGATGCAGACTATTGCTTTTGGAATGGATTATCAGTGAGATCTGCTGTGTAGCACTGGGAACTATGTCTAGTCACTTATGATAGAGCATGATAATGGGAGAAAAAATAATGTATACATACATGTGTAACTGGGTCACCATGTTGTACAGTAGAAAAAAATTGTATTGGGAAAATAACAATAAAAAAAAAAGAAATAAAACTTCTTTCAGGTAATATTCTGTCTCCCTATACTGGAGGCTGAGGAAACTAGATATTCTCTTATTCTAATATTAAAATAATAATACTTAATTCTATAAATATCTAAGTGATTAAATATCCACAGAAGACAAAAAGAAATTAATGTGGTCTAAAAAGTGGAAGGGATTTTATTTGGATTCTCTTGTTGCTGCTTTCATATCTATAGAACTCAACACTAATGTAGGCAATAAACACATATCTTTGCAAATTGTAGAATATTGAGAATTGTTTCAGAAAAGGATGGGCTAAATGAGAAAAAAGATAAGTAGTCATACTGCTTGAGACATGAGGTTAAATAATGAAAATAGAGGTGGCCTAGAAGGGGAGAGCTTAACCAGAAAGCCTAAGATGGAAATTCTTTTGTGAAAAATAGGAAAAGCTAACAATTCAACACTATCTCAAGATACACTATAAACTTGAAGTGACAGAATTCACATATAATTTAGACACTGGTTTACCAAAGGGAAGCAATATGTGAAATTATAATTTGAAGGTAATAGGCTATCTGATAATGAGACACCAAGATCAAAGGTACAAATGAAGTTTTGGATAATTGATGGGAAATATCATAATACAGGCCTGATATTTTGATTAAAATTTGAAAGGTAAGCCTGATTATGGCTATGACTGCATTCCAAGTAGACTTGTTTTGTGATCAACGAGATGCCACTGGCGATCCATGTAAGTACAATCAAGAGCCCGTTTCTCTCTTTCTCCATGCCCAATGAATCAGAAGGTGGCTGGATCATTGTCACAAAAGCTCACCATAGAACTGCAAGCTCTTTCTAGGAAGGCACTGAAATGGACAAGACTGAAGACTGAAAACCCATGGGAGACATTCTCACCAGCCACTCCAAAAGATGGTAACTGGTGGATCAATACTGGGACTCATCGCAGAACTAGGATGGCTTAATCTAATCCATGGGAAACTACCAAAGTCTCATGCAATCTCCATCAGAAGAAATTCTTAAAGGGGAGGCTTCAGCTCTAACCTAAAAGAAGTCATATTAGAGAGATTCTCCTGAGAATATTGCATTCCTAGTAATGTATGTGACTAGCATTAAGGAAATCTTATGGATTCCTAGACATTCCAGGAAAATAGCCTAGAACTTAGAGAGCCCTTTGCCTCCACAGAAATATAGAAGTTTACCCTCTACTCCAACAGAAAGGAGTAGATGAGGGTCCCCATAGATGGTCTTTTAAGGACTTCAGTTACCTTGGTCCTAGGGGGCAAAGAGCAGGGAGTAAATATTATATTATAATCCAGAGCAAAATTTCATCTATAATTGGACTCAGGATACATGACTCCATATTATTTTAAATAATGCTTTTATTTTAATCATGTATGCTACTGAATTGCTGGTTCTGACTTATATAAGCAGAACAAATCTGAGATTGTAAAAAAAATAATTAGATTATATTTCTCTCCTCTGCCCAAATCTGTTCTTATCAGAGAAATACTCAATTGTAAATCTCAAAACTGCTTCATAGTGATTTTTATTGTTGTGCATTCCTTTGCTTAGCAAAAGTAACAAGTTATTTAATTTTATGTTTCCTCAAAATGTGTGGATATTATATTAATTAGGATTCTGGTTGAAAACAACAGAACCAACTCCCATGTTTAAAGAAACAGCAGCAGGAGGATGCAACAGGAAAACAAGCAGAAAGAAAAGTGTGGGAATATATTTATTTTAAGGTAATTATAAAGAAATACTGGACTCTCAGCAACTCAAAGTCCAGACTCTACTTGGGGTTTAGAAAAGGAAAAGAACCAAGAAATATATCACTGTAAGGATCCAGGAGATATTTTCTATTTCTCATTTCTGGTCTCTCTATAGATCATCACTATATATGAAAGTAAACAGCTGCATCGCTGCTCCCAAGATTTTATGGTTTCTCTATTCAATTAATTCCAGAATCATGAGGCTGGACATTTGATCAGCCCAAGTTTGATCGGGTTTTCATTTTTCATAATTAAGCTAGAGTCAGATGAAACAAAGCTGCCTGGAGCCTCCACCTATAAAAAGTGTGGGCGGTAGTCAGGAAAGAAATTGAACACAAAACTCAGTGGTTTCCATCACAATTTATAGTTTGTTTGCTCTATTTCTTGATGTCGAATTTTTAAGCAACAAGTATCTAAGCTTGTAGCTTAAACAAGTAGCTAAACAAGCAGCTTAATATCCAAGAACTACTGTGGGAACTGCCTGTTCCACTTCTGAGGACTGACTATTAATTACTAGCAGAGAAAATAACTCTTCCCCCAAAATGTATAAGCTGCAGTTTAACTGATTTAAAACTAAATAAGTGATAATTTTTAAAGTTTTATAATAATTTTCATAAATATGTTTCCTTCAAGTATACTAACAAGATTACCAATCAAAGTACAAGCATTTAAGGACACTGTCTTTGCAATCCTAATATAAAGAATATATTTGGAAGGATGTAGTTTTAATATATGTTTAAGAAAAATTACAGAATATTGACCCACATACTCTGGCTGATGGAATACCAGATGAAATACTCTTTATCATGCACGTGGATATCTGTTCTCATATTTCCAAACTCTGAAATATTCTGAAACACTTGAATATTCAACAGTATTTCTCGTTTCATATAATATTTCAAATTGTAAGAGACAATTACATATAGATATTTTTTTCTGATATTTCTAGTGTATCATCAAAAATTAGACAAATGTAGGCAACCTCTAGAAATGACATGAGAAGAATGGAGAAAAACTATGATTCTCAGACCATGATACAGAGCCTCTGACTTCAAGTTCTTCACTGTGAGCCTCACTGAACTGTTGACGGTCAAAGACTCAGTTTAACCTCTGGGATGACTTAGTCAGAAGGTATCATAACAGGCTTAGTGACCAAATGTCCAGGACCACACACCTGACTAATACTGAGACAGTACCTACCTATATCCTTTCACATAGAATTATACAGAAAAAGAAATAGGCTCTCCCATTCAATAATTGGAAAGGACTAAGGAAAAGCCACATAAAGAATATTCATCACAAAAGGAAATGGTGGAAAGAGCTTAGGATTTGAACAAATTTTCCATACTCTGAAAGTGTATCACTGTTTGTAAACAGAAGTCAAATAACAGATTTAGAGAAAAGAGTTAGATAAAAGTAGGAGATAGAAAAACATGACTTAGATAACTGAAATGTTTGGACTTTTGTTTGTTGGGAGGTTTTTGTTTATTGAGTCAATATCCTGTTGAGATTTTCTGTGTATTCATGATTCTGTCTTAGTAGGTTTTATGTTTCTAGGAATTTATCCATTTCTTTTAGGTTGTCAAATTTGTTGGCCCTTTTATCTTCTTAATGATGCTTTTCAAAAAGCAGTTTTAATTTATTATGTGAAATTTATAATTTTTTCATTTTATGATTTTTAAACTTTTTTGTCCTACATAAAATACATTTGCCTGTTCCAGAGCTGCAACCTTTTCTTTTTAAAAATATTTTCCATTTCCCTTATTTCTTTAATACTTTATTATCAATTTGTTTATATTTTAGCTGTGCCCATGGCGTGCAGAATTTCCTGGGCCAGGGATTGAACTTGCACCACTGCAGTGACCTAAACCACAGCAGTGGCACCACCAGATCCTTAAACTACTGCATCACCAGGTGACTCCCACATCATTTTCTTATAGACATTATAAATTTAACTTTTTATGGAAAACAGTGTGGAGATTCCTCAGAAAACTACACAACTTCTATATGATCTAGCAATCTCACTCCTAGACACATATCTGGACAAAATTATAATTCAAAAAATTCATGCATCTGTATGTTCATAGATACAGATGCATTCACTATTCACAGTAGCCAAGTTATAGAGGCAACATAAATGTCCATCAACAGATGAATGGATTAAGAAGATATGGTACATATACATATGTATATACATGTATATATATATACGTGAATACTACTCAGCCATGAAAAGAACAAACTAATTCCATTTGTAGCAACATGGATGCAACTAGAGATTCTAAGTGAAGTCAGAAAGAGAGAAGACAAATACCATATTATATCAGTTATATGTGAAATCTAAGATATGGCACAAATGAACCTATCTACCTAAGAGAAACAGACTCAAAGACATGGAGCATAGACTTGTGGTTGCCAAGGAGAAAGGCAGAGGGAGTGAGATGGACTGGGAGTTTAGGGTTAGTAGATGCAAACTATTCCATGTGGAATGGATAAGCAAGGAGTTCTTACTGTATAGTACAGGGAATTATATCATTTCTTTGGGACAAACTATGATGGAAGATAATATAAGAAAGGGAATGTATATATACATGTGTGAGTTGGCACAGCAGAAGTTGGAACAACACTAAATCAACTATAATTTAAAAATTAAAAAGTAAATTTTACTTTTATGTTATGTTTACTATCCATTTTGAATTCCTCTATAATATGAGAGGGAATTTTTTTCAGTGTAAATATCTAGTTGTTCTAACACCATTTGGTGAAAACTCTATTCTTTCTCTCTGAATTCCCTTGGCATCTTTGTTGAAAATCAATTGGTTATATTTAGGTACAGAAAAAGTCTGTGGCCGAATACAACACTGATTCATGAAAAAATTCCCATTTAAGTGTGAATAGAAGAGAAATTAGTCTTATGCAGTTCTTTTTTTAAAAAAATGATTTTTATTTTTTCCAACATAGCTGGTTCACAGTGCTCTATCAATTTTCTACTTATAGCAAGGTGATCCAGTCACACACACACACACACACACACACACACACACACACACACACACACACATATATATATATATACACACATTCTTTTTCTGACATTATCAGCACTGGAAACTGTATCTAGTCACTTATGATGATGCAGTTCTTTTTTAAACTAAGTTCTGGAGTTCCTGTCATGGCTCAGAAGAAGTGAATCTGACTAGTATCCATGAGGACGCAGGTTTAATCCCTGGCCTCACTCAGTGGCACCGCCTTGAGCTGTGGTGTTGGTCCTAGAGGCTACTCTGATCTAGTGTTGCTGTGGCTGTGGCTTAGGCCAGCAACTGCAGCTCTGACTGCCCCCTAGCCTGGGAACATCCATATGCAACCGATGTGGCCTTAAAAAACAAAAAACAAATAAAATAGGTGCTTGTAAGCTATATCATTTCAATTGATTTATTTCACCTATATATGTCTTTATATTAAAGTAGGTTTTTTGTAAACAGCATAGAGTTGGATCTTGCTTTTTCACCCAATCTAATTATCTCTGCCTTTTGACTAAGATGTTTAAACTATTTACATATTCATTAATTACTAACATGTTTGCGGTCAAATCTACCATCTTGATATTTTTTCCTATTTGTCTCATTGTTCTTTGTTCCTCATTTCTTCATTTTTTGATTTCTTCTGAATTAATTATATAGTTTTTAGGTATTTCATTTTATTGTTTTATTATTAGCTGGCTAGCATAGTTTCTGATGAGAAATTTGTGGTAATTCTATTTCTCCCCCATATAGAATTAATCAGCTGTTTGTAATACAATAAAAGACATTCGCTTTTAGAAATTTTAATTATGATGTGTCTTAGAGTGTTTTTGTTTATTTAGACTATCAAGTTCACAGAGGTTCATGAATCTGTGGATTTGTTTTTATCAAATTGGGAAATTTTCAGTAATTATTTTTTTTTTTAAAATTTTGTATCCCTACATATACAAGTTATACTGCTTAATGTTGCCCCAAATGTCACTAAAGATCTGTTCTTTCTTATTTCTATTTTTTCTTATGTTTCAGTTTCAATGGTTTTATCGATTCAAGTTCGTTGATCTTGTATTTTGCATTGCCTGATTTTAATTTGATCATGTAAAATCCTCATTTTAGGTAATACATTTTTCATCTCTAGAAGTTCCATTTGTAACTTCTTTTTACCTCTTTATCATCTCATTATGTTCATGTTTTCCTTTAAAACCCTGAACATATTTAGGATATGTTTAATAGGCACTTTACCTCTTCATATGCTAATCTTATTACCTCCATCTTTTCTGTTGTTATTAATTTATTTTCCTTGTTTTAGGATTACAAATTCCTTTCTTGTGTTTAATATTTTAATTGGGTGCTGGATATCTTGAATTTTACATTATTGAGGGTTGAGTGCTGTTTTCTTCTCTTTTTATGATAGAAAGTTAACTTTACCTGAGGATAAGTTTAATACTTTCAAAGTCTTGTTTATCTTCATCAAGAGATATTTAAAGTGGCCTTCACTATAGCATATTACTACCCCTTAATTATGATCCTCACTTGGACTCTATCGAATGTACCAAACATTCAAAAATGATTCCCCATTCTGGTGGTTTGAACTCAAACAACTCCTAATCTGGTGTGAGTTCTGGTAAGTTTTCTACTTTCATCTTTCTGGGTGTTCTTGGCCCATTGTCATAAAGTTTCACCCTTTGTCTATGCAGTTGCATATACATTTGCATATACACAGTCATAGACTATAGAAAACCCATGCAGAGTTCTAGAACATTTCAATTGTAGTATCCTCCTGTTATTCTTGTCTACAATTTTCAGCTTCTTTAACTTTCCCAGACAATAGTTTTTTATCTCTTTAGTGAGAATCAAAAAAAGTCATGCTTTGTATACATTTTAAATGTAATAGTTTCATCTACCAATTCCAAACTCCCTGTCCATTCCATTTTCTCTATATGACTGGGACAGTATGCTGTAGGGCAGATATTGACAAAACACTAAATCAACTACACTCTAATAGAATTTTTAAAAAGTCATGCTTTGATTTTTCTTTTTTATTCCCATTACTTCACCATTGTCTGGGAAGTGCCCCTACGTTGAAATTTGGGCACCTGCCCAAATCTCTTTTAAATGCTCGCCTGCTCTGTGTCCCCTCTATCAGGGACTGTAGTCCTATGCTGTCCAATGCCCAGTGTCTGAAAACATGTCTTGTCAAAGATTTTGCCCCCTTTTCTATTTGTTTATAGTAAGATGCAATTCCAAGTTACTCCATCATAATTGGACCACACTTCTACTTTATACTGTCATTTGCAGTAATGTGAAGAATGAAGTGGAGCACCTGGAAGCTAGTGGTGGAGTAACAATGTAGAAAAAACTCTAGCAGTTTGTAGAAGGGGAAAAAAAAGTATCTGAATCAGTAGCATGAGTGGGAATAGAGAGAAATGGAGAGCGTCAAGACAATTTCAAAGAGAAATGAAGTTTTTTTGTAGCAAGAATATTATTAGTACCTTCTAAAACCCTGATCTTTGCAATCACATCATTTATCCTAATTAAATATAACTATATTAATTCACATGTATACTTTATCATGTCTTTTTATGACATGCTTTCATTTTACTCTGAGTACTCCAATCAGTGCACTTTAAAATAGCACTACAGAAAGCAGGAACAAAGTCTATATAACATTCTTTGTAGAGGACTTTTATAAATATTCTCCATACATTTACACAGACTAAAGTATTCCATTCCTGTATAATTAAAGTCACTGTAGATTATTTTCATGAATAGAGGAGATCAGTGACACAGAATGCAAGAGCAGATGTAACTCAGCCAGGCTTTATGATTTTTGAAAGCCTGATAAGATTTTATTGACAGATTGTTACCCTCTGTCACGAGACATGTTTCTACAATATTTTCTTAGCCTCTTTGCTGAAAACTCCATCTTGTCCTGTTTTACTTTATCCCATCTTCCTGCTTGAAAAACAGTCACAGTGTTGGTAAATGACTTAAGCTTAAGAACAAAGACCTAAAGGCATAAGCTCTTCATAGGGTCAGCTTAATGAGGACGTAATACCTTGGGCTAGGCATGCTGGACCTGTGCAGATTGGCACACCATTTGCATAAGCATGATATGTCCTCTAAGGAATAAGAGAAAGAGGAACCTCATGGCCAAGTGGTTTATGAGGGGTTGTTAGCAGAATATGCATTAGCAAAGAGAACCAAGGTGCAAACCTAGGCACCCTGAGTTGCTGCAAATAGGCATGCCATTTGAGAAAGCAGTGGATTCTCTGGAATGCTATGCATAGATTGCTAACTCAAATGCTAATGATTGCTATGTGCCTAAAGGTCAGAGTAAAAGCTTAACCTTCTACCAGCTAAATGGCTTTTAAAATAATAAAAAAATTATAAAATAGCAAACAAACCCATAGCCCCTCCTCACTTGATTTCATCCTAAAGAGCACAATAAAAGCAGTGTGGTTTCTTGAGGTGGTGCTTTTGGTCCCTGAGACCTTGAGTCCCCAGGTTCCCACCTTTACTTAAGATAAATGTCTCTGTGTCTTGTTTTATGTTAACTTTTTTCCTTAAGTTTCATAGCACCCATTCTGCTGAGCTGATCTCAGCACCCTTCTAATTATCTTTTACTTTATTCATTTTTCATGAACATACATCAGATTCAATTTAATATGCCATTTGATCATGATGTTATTATATCTATGAAATTTTTGAGACACATATTGTGTATTTGTAGGTATATGTGTGATATTCTGAGACATATATGTATGTATATGTGTGAGTGCATGTGTGTGTATATACACAGACATACTAGTAAAAGAAGCAACATAGGAAAAATAAAAGTACTACCATAGAGTATAGTGATGTTAGAAATACTACGGAGGCCAAAAATAAAGAGAAATTTAACTCTAATAAACTAGTATTTGAGCTGAACTTCAAGGAACTGCAGGGGAAAAATGTGCGGAAAAGGCAATTCTAGGCACAGAGAAGTATGTAAGAAGAAGAACTGGACTGGTAGCATATGCTGCTTGCATGCTTTGTTAGGTTCATTATCTTCTGCTGCATTGATCTCAATGTGATCTTTTCGAAATTTCCCTACCAGGTTGAGACTAATGAGACAGAGGCATTTAGAGAGTACTGCAACTACACTGGAAAATGATATTTTTAAGTAAAAAGATTTAGTAGCTACTGCATTAAAAATTCAAGAAGTGGAGTTCCCTGATGGCCTGCAGGGTTAAGGAGCCAGCACTGTCACTGGTGTGACTTGGGTTCTACCCCTGGCCCAGGAGTGTCTGTATGCTGAGGGCATGGCCAACAAAATGCCAAAGAATTAAATGTATTAGATGGAGAAGTATCATTATCTTTTTTTTGGGGGGGGGGGGGTCACACCCATGGCATGTAGAAGTTCCTGGGCCAAGGATGGGACCAGAGCCACAGCAGTGACAATGCCAGATCCTTAACCCTCTGAGCCACTAGGGAAATTCAGTCATCATTATTATAGTTAGCATTTACTAGGCACCTACTATGTGATAGGTATTTTCATATCAATATGCATATGTAAAATATTTGATTTATGAATATATAACAGGTAAAATAGAGTATGTTTTCCCTATAAATCTACTTTGCATTTCACTATGATAATGATGAATAAATATTTTCTATATGTTGTCCAGTAACAGGTATCATGATAGTACAAAAAATAAAACACAACCTACAGAATGGGAAAAAATAGTTTCAAATGATGCAACTGACAGGGGCTTAATCTCTAAAATATGCAAACAACTTATACAACTCAACAGCAAAAAAGTCAACAACACAATTGAAAAATGGGCAAAAGACCTGAATAGACATTTCTCTAAGAAAGATATACAGAAGGCCAACAAGCACATGAAAAAATGCTCAACATCCCTGATTATTAGAGATATGCAAATCAAAACTACCATGAGATACCACCTCACACCAGTCAGAATGGCCAGCCTTAATAAGTCCACGAATAACAAATGCTGGAGGGGGTGTGGAGAAAAGGGAACCCTCTTGCACTGGTGGTGGGAATGTCAACTGGTACAGCCACTATGGAGAACAGTATGGAGGTACCTCAGAAATCTATACATAGAACTACCATATGACCCAGCAATCCCACTCTTGGGCATATACCCAGACAAAGCTGTCCTTAAAAAAACTCATGCACCCGCATGTTCATTGCAGCACTATTCACAATAGCCAAGACATGAAAACAACCCAAATGTCCATCAACAGATGATTGGATTAGGAAGATATGGTGTATAAATACACAATGGAACACTACTCAGCCATAAAAAAGAGCAAAATAATGCCATTTGCAGCAACATGGATGGAACTAGAGACTCTCATCCTGAGTGAAGTCAGAAGGAAGGAGAAAGACAAATACTATATGATATTACTGATACCTGGAATCTAATAGATGGCACAAATGAACCTTTCCACAGAAAAGAAAATCATGGACTTGGAGAATAGACTTGTGGTTGCCAAAGGGGAAGGAGAAGGAGTGGGATGGATTGGGAGTTTGGGGTTTATAGATGCAGACTATTGCTTTTGGAATGGATTATCAGTGAGATCTGCTGTGTAGCACTGGGAACTATGTCTAGTCACTTATGATAGAGCATGATAATGTGAGAAAAATAATGTATACATATATGTGTAACTGGGTCACCATACTGTACAGTAGGAAAAAAATGTATTGGGGAAATAAATAAATAAATAAATAAATAAATAAATAAATATTTATAAAATGTCCCTTCATAGATCTTTTAAAGTATGAAAGGTACAAATATGAGCAAACTGGCTATCGACAAAAACATTCTTCACAACACAAAGAGATTTTGTTTTATAACAGTAAACATGCAAAATGCCACCAATTTATAGATAGAAAAATTCTAAAATTACTATGTATCTTTTAAGTATTGATTTCAGAGTACTGCAGGAAGTCTCCAAAAAGAGACCACCTTCAAAGGAAAGAAAACATATCTTTTTGTGCTTTTGAATAGAGAGGGGTGGAAAAAAAAGAAATATTTTTTCAGAAGTAATGAATACATTTTTTTCAACTTGATTAAAAGATAGATGAAAATGCATAAGCTAATAGCAGACTGTTATTTTCTTAAATATGCTTCATGTCTTTCTGGTTTAAAAAACTCAGTGTGTAAAAATAGGAAGTTTACTTTGTTGTGCCCTTTCAGGTAGTTTTATTTTCCTGATTCCAAGAATAAACTTGAAGAAGATAAGATATACTTTACTTGTGCCTTCTGTTTGCTAATAGGCCTTTTTAGAGGCCATGGGTTTCACCCAGCTGGCTGTCACTTTGCTTCTATTTTTTCCCCCTAAAAGATTTTTGAATCCTTTAGTACTTTAATTTTTTTAACAAAAAGTACTCTGAATGTCAATGACGAGAAGCTTTTATCAAGTACTTTTCTGCAGTTGCACCAGGTATATAGTATGAAAATAGGATTTAAACAAATAAAAGCTGTTCATCACATACCATAAAGATTAGATTATTTTCTTGGAATAAAATATATTATTTTTCATTCATTAATTCATCATTTGAAATCAAAATTGTCAACATGATAACCTTAGTAGACTGGGTTATTACTGTAATTACTATTGTCATTGTTTAGTGCTGTGGCCAAATTTAATCCATGAAAATAATGAGTCATGGAAATTCTTATCCCTTTTACTTTTTTATAGTGAGACATTATTTTATTTATTATGCTGAGCCAATGATCTGTCATGGGACTTTGAATGTTTAAGCTTAGAAAAACTTGCAAGGATTTGAAGCTTCCTCTTCTGAAATGGCAAGAGCAAACACTCTACAGTGGTTTTACTAAACCCAATATGTTTTTTCACTATGTTGATAGTTACAATTAGAGTCTAAAGCTCAGCAAGTATAGATAGAAAATAATAAATTCATGGTGAAACTAATCAAAAACTATTAGCCTTCTCTTTTTTTTTTCTTCCTCATCATCAAAACTAAGAACTAGGGAATAAAAATGAGGGTAACAAATGACCTTTCCAGAGTCCAAAATGAAAATGGCCTTTTGACTTCTCTGGTAATGAAATCCAAATGCAATGTGGAAGGAACAAATGGATCACTCAGCTTATTGGCTTAACCCATTTTAGAAATGAAGGTCTTGCTCACATACAAGGTGAAAGGAAACTGCTCCCCAATCATTTCAATCAGATCACTTTGTAGAACTGATCAACCACACACAAAATAACGGACATGCTAGATATTTCCCTGCTGAGCCAGTCATACTTTTATAAATAAAGCACAGCTAATAACCACAATCAAGAGTGTACATGCTTGGTGTTGCTACTAGTATGCTAGCTGAGTTTATTCTGGAATGCTTCCTCAACTCCAGTATTTCCTCATACTAGCGGCCCTCTCACCATCCCCCTATTAGATAAAATCATCCCTTTAAACTCTATGAATTTCACTGTGAAATGTTCACGTGGATATTAACAAAGCCTCATAGACTCAGAATAGAATACTAAAGCTAGAAAAAATTTTCAAGGACATACTGTCCAGTGATTTTAAGTTGTTATCTGCTGTCAGGTGAGCAGAATTTGAAAAATCCATACTTTTGATTCAATAAAAGCATTCTACTTCATGTTTTAAAAATTGATCTGATCTAATAATATTTCATTACAAAAAGAGGTATGCCCTAAACCCAATGAAATATACTCATCATAGTCCAATTATTTTACTGTATAGGTAGGGAAACCAAGGCTTATCCCTGTTCAGAGACTAGGGCTTGACAAGAGGCCCATAGTTACTTAGCAGCTAGTTAATACAATTTGTTATACACTTCCTGAAGCAAGAGGCAAAAACTCAAGTCAAATAGGCTTAAAGGAAAATGAAAAGTCATTGATTGTACAAACGACGAACTCAAGAGTAGTTTCAAATAAAGTTGGACCCAGATGCTCAAAACTGATGTCCAAGTGGCCCTCTCTCTCCATCTCTCAGCACTACTCTCACATGTTGGCTCCATTCTCAGGCAGGCTCTGTTCACAGAGTTGTCCTGGAAACTTAAGTTTATAGTCCATTAGCCTCAAGTCTAGTAGGAGGAAGGCTTCCCTTTCACATGAGTTTCACCATAGCTGAGCCAACACTGAGCCTACTTAGCTTGATGACACTGAATCAATTGCTGTGTATGAAGAGATGGAATATGCTGATTAGCTCCCCTTTCTGTAGAAGATGGCGTGAGCCTACTTAACCAGAGAGGGATTGTGGAGGGAGTATGGTGCTCTTAATGAAAACTGAGGCTCCATTATCAGAAGTCGCAATAGTTCATTGCAGCACTATTCACAATAGCCAAGACATGGAAACAACCTAAATGTCTTTCAAAAGATGAATGGATTAAGAAGATGTGGTATACACATACAGTGGAATACCACTCATTCATAAAAAAGAACAAAGTAAAGCCATTTGCAGCAACATGGATGCAGCTAGAGATTCTCATACTAAGTGAAGTCAGAAAGAGAAAGACATACTATATGATATCACTTATATATGAAATCTAAAATATGGCACAAATAAACCTATTGCAGAACAGAAACAGACTCACAGTCATGGAGAACAGACTTGCCAAGGGGGAGGGGGGTAGAGATGGATGGACTGGGAGTTCAGAGTTAGGAGATGCAAACTATTACATTTAGAATGGATAAGCGATGAGGTCCAGCTGTACAGCACAGAGAATGATATCCAATCTCCTGTGACAGAACATGACAAAATAATATGAGAAAAAGAATATATACATATGTATGACTGTGTCACTTTGCTATACAGCAGTAACTGACAGAAAATTGTAAATAAACTATACTTTAATAAGAAAAATATAAAAAAAGAAGTAGCCATGGATGTTCAAAGAGCAACAATACAAAATGTGCACTGCCACTGGACATCTCACTCTCTATCCAGAGCTTGTCCATTAAGTCACTCCTCATCCTTAAACGAGAGTCATAATGACATACTCATGAAAGACAGAAATGGCAACAGGCAAATTCCAGAGACCAATGTCTCACCTCTGCTTTTTCTACTCATCACTCTTAAAAAAAAAAAAAAACAAAAAACAAAACCCTCTTTCCTTCCAGGCACCCTCAGGATGCCACAATACCTTTTCTTAAAAGAAAAGGATCTCATGAATTAACTTACTTTCTCTTTACAATGAGTCCTAACTTCTTGCTAAGTCAGCTACTTTCTGCATATATGTTCCCTGGGCACTCAGTTCATGCCTCTATTAAATCACTTGCAATCTGACACTACAATTTATCTATTCTTTGTACACCTGTGCTCCTCAAGGACAGACTCTCTTTTATTTATCTCTGTAACATTAACACTTACCTCAGTGCTTGGCACATTCCAAATCCTGAATAAAGATGGATTTGTTATTTATTACGATTATTTATTTATTATTGCAGCCATGATTTAGACAGGCTGTTCCAAAATCAGTTCCTCAAACCCTAGCCTGTCAGAAGTTCTACTAAGGAAGGTTGCATGGTCAAATAAATTTTAGAAATGCTGCAAACAATTTAAGCCATTTTATAAATGCATGATTAGGGTATATTAGATGCTCTGACATGTCCTCTGCTCAGGAGAAAGTATTTGACTTTAAAATTGTTCACAGTATTCATAAATTATTTTAACTTATATAATAGTATCCAATGAGATCAATATTCCATGGATGATGTCTGGGGAAACACTGCCTTTTTTTTTTTTTTTTTTTACCTTTGGGGGAGTATTTTGTTTTGCAGAAGCAATTTGAGAAAAATAATACTTAACTGAAGAAAACAGCTTTCTCACTCTTTCACTCACTGAGCTAGCTTGCAGTTGCTATGTGCCTAACTCTATGCCAGGAAGGGTTCTTGACTTTTCAGAGTCTGTAATCTAGTAAGTGAAAATAGGCAAGTTCATTTTTAACACTAAATCATCTTATCCTTATTAGAATTTGAGTAATTCCTTGAACAAAACAGAGTAGGGTGAAGATCAATATAAGGGTGTGGACATGCATCACTGCAAAAATAAAGGGATTGAAAGACTCAGAAATGCTGATTGAAGTGTGCCAACTGGTGCTAGGAAGGAAAAAAGAGGAAGGAAGGTGAGATAGAGGGACTTAGGGAGGCATGGGAGGAGCAGAAGGGAGGAAGGACAGAAATTGCACTCAGAAATTCACACATAAGGATTAAGGTGGCAGAATAGAAGGACTGGAGCTCAACTTCTCTCCTAAAAACAACAAAATTCACAACTAAATACTGAGCAATCCCCACCCAAATGGACTGGAAACCTTAAAAAAGATACCCTACTCCAGAAGAAAAAGAGGAGGCCACATCAAGAGGTAGGAGGGGCGATTTCACGATATAAACAACCCCATACCTCCCAGGTGGGAAGCTCCACAGACTGAAAACTAACTGGTTCACAGAGACTCACCTACAGGAGTGAGAGTTCTGAGCCCCACATCAAACCCTCACATGTGGGGATCTGGCACTGGGAGAAAGAGCCCCTGGAGCATCTGGCATTGAAGGCCAGTGGGGCTTGTGCATAGGAGACCCACAGGAGTGGGGGAAACAGAGACCCCATTCTTAAAAGGCGCACAAAGACTTTCATGTGAACTGGGTCCCAGGGCAGAGCGAGGTCTCCATAGGAATCTGGGTCAAAACTGAATGCAGTTCTTGGAGGACATCCTGGGAAAACAGGGGTGAATGTGGCTTGTTGTGAGGGATGGACACTGAAGGCAAAGCTCTCTGGAGTATCCAGCAGTGTGCCTTTCTCTGGAAATGGCCATTTTGGGAAAATCTGGCCCCACCCATCAGTCAGCACTGAAAAAACCCAAGGCAAACAACAATCCAGGTGGGATCACAGCCCCATCCCCCTCAGTAAACAGGCTACCTAAAGACCCTTCAGGCACACAGCTGCCTCTAATCCCATTCAGAGACTAAGCCCCACCCACCAGAGGGATTAGAATCAGCTCCACCTACCAGTGGGCAGGCATCAGCCCCTCCCAGCAGGAAGCCCACAGCAAGCCCCCATACCAACTTCAGCCACAAGGGGGACAAATATCAGAAGTAAGAGAGGCTACAACTCTATTATCTATAAAAAGGTCACCACACCAAAAACCTATAAAAATGAAAAGACAGAGAACTATAGCTCAGATGAGGGAGAAAGGAAAAACCCCAGAAAATCAGCTAAGTAATCAGGAGATTCTCAGCCTCCAGGAAAAAGACTTTAGATTGTTGATGCTGAAGATGATGCAAGACATTGGAAATAAATTGGCGGCAAAGATGGATAACTTTCAGCAGACACTGACCAAAGAGATACAAGATATAAAACTTAAACAAGAAGTGATGCAAAATACAATAACTGAAATAAAAAACTCACTAGAAGCGGCTAACAGCAGAATATAGGAGGCAGAAGAACGAATAAGCGAGGTGGAGGACAGATTAGCAGAAATCACTAATGTGGAACAGTAAAGAGAAAAAAGATTGAAAGCAAATGAAGATAGTCTCAGAGAACTCTGGGACAATGTTAAACGCACCAACATCCATATTTTAGGGGTGCCAGAAGGAGAAGAGAGAGAGAAGGGGACAGAAAAAATATTCTAAGAGATAATAACCCAAAACTTCCCTCACATGGGAAAGGAAACACTCACTCAAATCCAGCAAGCATAACGAGTACCATATAAAGTAAACCCAAGGAGGAATACACTGAGACACATATTAATCAAACTGGCCAAAATTAAAGACAAAGAGAAAATCTTGAAAGCAGCTAGGGAAAATAAACAAGTAACATACAAGGGAACCCCAATAAGGTTATTGGCAGATTTTTCAACAGAAACTCTGCAAGCCAGAAGGGAGTGGCATGATATACTTAACGTGATGAAAGGAAAAAACCTCCAACCAAGATGACTTTACCCAGCAAGGCTCTCATTCAGATTTGAAGGAGAAATCAAAACCTTCACAGATAAGCAAAAGCTGAGAGAATTCAGCAACACTAAACCAGCCTTACAACACATACTAAAGGAACTTCTCTAGGCAGAAAAGAAAAGACAGCAACAGGAAACAAAAATTCCGCAAATGACAAGGCTCACCAGTAAAGGTATATATACAGTAAAGATAACGAAATCATCCATGCACAATTATACCATCAAAATCAGAAATCATGAGAAGAGGTGGGTACAAATGCGGGACACTGGAGATGAACTTGCAATTAAGAGACCAACAACTTAAAACAATCTCATATACATATAGACTCTTACATCAAAACTTCAGAATAACTGCAAATCAAAAATCTACAATTGATACACAAAGAATCTCTGAAGAAGAAATATATCTCCTAGTAAATAAGTGCATAATCCACCATGAAGGGGGTTATTTGATATCATTCTTGGAATGCTGAAGTCTTCTTAGATCTGATTCTGATTTCCTCTCCATCAAAGAATTAATTATAATTAAATAATGCAACTGTACAATTAAATAATACAGTTCTACAATTGTATTATTAATAACAATTTCTCTCCATGGTACAATGTAAGGTCTATAATGTCTTGTTTATCACATCACCTAGAATGGTTTAATGCCTATATTGAAGAATCAATAAGATGTAACATAGTTACACTGTTTTTTAACCAATTTATGCATTTTATATTTTACTTATTTTCAGAGGGTGTATTATTTTTGTTATTCTTACCAGTTAAGTTATTCTTTTCATTATGCTACATAAAATATTTAATGGTATATAAGGCATTCTTATTTGTAAATTTTAGTTGCATAATATAACAATTTTAATATAATGCTAATTTTTAAAGAAAAATTGAAATGTAATAGCTAATACTAAATAGTAAGCATGAAAGCCATACAAAATGGGATAAAGTATAGAATAAATTTCCTATTTGTCTCAGCATATTTTCCATTGCACTTCTCCAGAGGGAGTCAATCTGTTTCTTAAGATCCATGATATAATAATCTGTGTGAATGTAATTGTGTTTAAATACATGTATTTTATTCATGTTAAAAAAAAAGAATTTCAAAAAAACAAAAAGAAATTCACACATATTACCCATGAAGCTGCTGCTACCATCTCTGTTTCTTTTGTTTTTTTTGCCCTGCAAGGTCAGTCACCTTCCCATCTTCCCCCAGAACTCTAGAGTGGAGGCCAGAAACCAAACAAATAGCACCTGGAAACACAGTAAGGATCCAAAGGATGATAACCCGGATTTCAAGGACTCATTTTATTAAAAAAGGCAGCTATTTTCTGTTCCTGCTCAGACTCTTAATCTAATTGGTAATGGAGTGTACATCTGTAGATTTGGTTCATGAAATATTTTGATAAGGCATAAAAAATTTTATAAACCATGGTCCTCAGGTGTTTGGTGCTGTAAAACTATATAAAGCTCAGTTTCATTCTCCCCTATCTAAAAAAGTGTGAGTGTCTGCGTATGCGTGTGTGTATACCTACACTGAAATTAAAGCCATGTTGTGTCCTCAGATTTTTAAAAAATTTAATCCCAAATCAATTTGCAGCATATTGCTGATTTAGTACAAATACTGATTACAGATGCTCTGATGATCTTTAGCTGAAATGTTTTAAGGTTATTTTCTTTTTTTTTTTTTAATTGTTATTTCCCCAAAACAATTTTTTTCCCCACTGTACAGCATGGTGACCCAGTTACACATACATGTATACATTATTTTTCCTCACATTATCATGCTCTATCATAAGTGACTAGACATAGTTCCCAGTGCTACACAGCAGAATCTCATTGATAATCCATTCCAAAAGCAATAGTCTGCATCTATAAACCCCAAGCTCCCAATCCATCCCACTCCCTCTTCCTCCCCATTGGCAACCACAAGTCTATTCTCCAAGTCCATGATTTTCTTTTCTGTGGAAAGGTTCATTTGTGCCATCTATTAGATTCCAGATATCAGTAATATCATATAGTATTTGTCTTTTTCTTTCTGGCTGACTTCACTCAGGATGAGAGTCTCTAGTTCCATCCATGTTGCTGAAAATGGCATTATTTTGTTCTTTTTTATGGCTAAGTAGTGTTCCATTGTGTATTTATACACCATATCTTCCTAATCCAATCATCTGTTGATGGACATTTGGGTTGTTTTCATGTCTTGGCTATTGTGAATAGTGCTGCAATGAACATGCGGGTGCATGTGTCTCTTTTAAGTAGAGTTTTGTCTGGATATGTGCCCAAGAGTGGGATTGCTGGGTCATATGGTAGTTCTATGCACAGTTTTCTAAGGTACCTCCATACCGTTCTTCACAGTGGTTGTACCAGTTTACATTCCCACCAACAGTGCAGGAGGGTTCCCTTTTCTCCACACCCCCTCCAGCATTTGCTCTTTGTGGACTTATTAAGGCTGGCCATTCTGACTGGTGTGAGGTGGTATCTCATGGCAGTTTTGATTTGCATTTCTCTTATAACCAGTGATGTTGAGCATTTTTTCATGTGCTAGTTGGCCTTCAAGTTTATTTTCTTATGCATTTAGTACTTTCACTTAAACACATTCCCTATATGCTTATGCTGAACCAACAGCCCTGTTCTGGGGCTACAAACAGAATGATGCAGTCTTGGATCAGTGCCTGTCCACACTTCACAGTCAGGTGGGAGGGACCCATGATCAAAATATAATTCGAACTTTATATATATATAGATATAGATATAGATATATTTGCTTTCTAGAGCCACACCTTTGGCCTATGGAAGTTCTCAAGCTAGGGTTAAATCAGAGCTGCAGTTGCTGGCCTATGCCACAGTGACAGCAACATCAGATCTGAGCCACCTCTGTGACCTACACCATAGCTCACAGCAATGCCAGATCCTTAACCCACAGAGTGGGGCCAAGGATCAAACCCGCATCCTCTTTGATCCTAGATGGGCTTCCTTACCACTGAGCCATGAAGGGAACTCCTGGATTTTTATATATCTAGATATACCAATAGCCATAAACCTGGTTGATTCAAAAAACCTCAGAAAAGGAGGGACACTGAGGCTAAAATTTTAAGGTTAAAGAATAGTTTAACAATTTGTGATTTATAGAAAATTCATCTTTGATTATGACTATAGGAAATCTCCTTTTTCCTTTCCATGGAACTACTCTATCAGGAATCTCTGCTTTATTTTTCACTTCATTGTGAATTCATTTAATTTTCTTGCATTTCCATTCCATTTCCTTGCATTCAGGAACTGTTCTATATGGCATGTTGGCATGCTTGTCTATTTTGAGGATTTGGTTTATTTCATTCTATTTTGACTTCACTTTTCTTGAACACCATGTAACTCCAATAAACAAATATAACTCCTTAGGTGTTTCTGACAGGTTTGGCATGATTAATTCAACTTATGGAAAATTCCTTAAGACAAGTAATACGCTTTTGTTTTTAAAAGTTTCAGTCTTTATAAGTTGAGCAAGAAAATGTGAAAATGGGCTTAATATAACATTGGATTTTGTTTACTCTAAGAGAAAATGTAAACTGATAAAATGACAATAATTTTTAAAAACTTACGGAAGAATTACAGTAAGCATCTAATACATATATGTTAATAAATTTTAATGTTTAAGTACTAAAATCTTTTTGCATATTTTAAAATAAATATAGGTAAAGAAACAAAAAGAATGAGACAATTTAAAAATTATCTCAGTGCCCAGAGATAGCCATCATTAACATTTTGGGATGTGTATTTGCACACTTTTAAAAAATATATTTACTTATTTACATATGTTTTTAAGAAAATGGGTTTATATTATGCAAATTGCTTTACAACCTACTTTTCTGTTTCATAGTGGATGATGAACCTCTATCACTGTCAATAAATATATTTCTGTATTTTAAATATTTGTATTAGTTATCTGAACAAAACAGTAATAATACAGAATTTTGCATTTAGAAACTACACATAGCAAATGTTGCTATGAAAGCATCTTTGCCTATATTCTCAACTACCTAATTGACATAAATGCCCAGTAAAGAAGTCCGGTAAATGTCTACTAAAGATGGATATACACATTTATAAGAATTATTTGAGGTATGGTGCCTAATTTTCTCCAAAAATGTCCTATGATGTAAATAGCAATAAATAGGATATAATAGTGGCCATTTCTCCTTACTTTTTTTTTTTTTTTGGCCATGCCTATGACATGTGGAGGTTCCAAGATCAGGGATTGAACCCATGCCATGGCAGTGACAATGTCATATCTTTTAACCCTCTGTGCCACAAGGGAACTCCACTTTTCCTTGCTTTTACCATTATTCATTATTAGTTGCTTTTGTTTGTAATTTGCCATTGTGATAGGCCACAATATTTATTGTTCTAATTTTCATTTCTTTCACTTGTAAAGTTCACTTTTCACTTGTTCACTTGTAAAGTTGAACAGGTTTTGGTTTGTTTGTCAGTTTTCTTTTTTTTTAGTTTATTAGTTATATTTTTGTATACTTTTTTTTTCCTGTGGGCTATCAATTTATATTCTTAAGAAAGAAATGTCCTGTATAAAGCTATATACACTTAAAAGAGTCAGGTACTTCATAAATTTCACCAGTAAAATATTGTGCCAAAGGCATTAAGCAATCATGTACATGTATGTTTTTTTGATAAGATAATTAAATGTCCTTTTTTCAATGATTCTTTGTATCACTGTTTCCTGAGCTACTACTAGGAGGTAAAAAAGAGAAAGAGAGAATTTTTTTTCTTTATTTACTTGACATTCCTGATCTTGAAACTGTTTAAAATTAACTACCAGTTATTTTGTAGAATGTCTTCAACCTGGGTTTGCCTGACTTTTCCTCACAGTTAGATTCAGGTTATATATTTTTGGCAGGGATATCACAGAAGTAATGCTATAATCTTCTTGTATCATATCAAGTGACTCATGGTTTTGATTTGTCCCCTTACTAATAATGTTAACTCAATTAAGGCAGTGTCTGCCTAGTTTTCCTGTGGAAAAGTCTACAACAGCTCACAGAAACGCCAGATCCTTAACCCAGTGAGCGATGCCAGGGATCGAATCCATCTCCTCATGGATACTAGTCAGGTTCGTTAACTGCTGAGTTATGACGGGAACTCCCAACAAGAACTTATTGATTTCAAAAGAGTGACTTTTCAGTGGGGAAACGAGAAGAATATAGCATTACTTCTGTGATATCTTAGCCCTTCCCTGGGTCACTAATCCCTTTTGAGAATCTAATGAAAACTATACCTCTTCTCACTAAATCATATACACTGATTCAGACACACACATATACACTCACACAATTTGCATTCAAATTAATAGTGTTCACAATCTTCTTATTTTTTATATACAATGATTTTTATTTTTTCCATATAGCAGGTTTACACTGTTCTGTCAAATTTCTACTGTACAGCATGGTGACCCTGTTACACATACATGTATACATTCTTTTTCTCACATTATTATGGCCAACAAGTACATGAAAAAATGTTCAACATCCCTGATTATTAGAGAAATGCAAATCAAAACTGCCATGGGATACCACCTCACACCAGTCAGAATGGCCAGCCTTAATAAGTCCACAAATAACAAATGCTGGAGGGGGTGTGGAGAAAAGGGAACCCTCCTGCACTGTTGGTGGGAACGTAAGCTGGTACAACCACTATGGAGAACAGTATGGACATACCTTAGAAAACTATACAGAACTACCTTATGACCCAGCAATCCCACTCTGGGGCATACATCCAGACAAAACTTTCCTTAAAAAAGACACATGCACCCGCATGTTCATTGTAGCACTATTCACAATAGCCAAGACATGGAAACAACACATTCTTCTTTATAGCGTATTTGACTTCTAGATCAAGACAGAAATAAATTTTTCAAAAACATTAATGTTTGACTACATAAACATAACATCAGCATTTGGACTTTGCAGCCAGGCCAACCTAAGCTCAAAAACAAGCTCTATCACCTACATGGTGTACAACTTTGGCATTAACTTTCCTGAGCCTTATTTATAAAATGGATGTAATAACTACCTCTGGGCTATTGTGAGATTTGAGTTTATTTAGAAAACAATGTTTTTACATAAACCTAAAGTGGTTGTTTAGTGTGAGTTAATTTTTACTATGTGACTATTTGGAACCATCTGAACAACTTATAAAATGCTTCAAATCAACTATACATCGATAAAAATTTTAAATATGCTTCAGCTTCTCACTAGATGCTTGGTGCCATCTTGGAAAATCTAATTCATTCTGTTGTGAAAGATATTTGCTTAGTGACAATTCTTGAGGTGTAAGGGAGCCAGTAGTGCTCAGTATGTGTTAATTCTTCCATAAAAGTCAGAGATTCCAACTTAAAAATGCCTTCAGAGGTTTGCTGGGAGAGTCAAGCAGGTCAGAGGGAAGAGGAAGTGAAGACGGTAGAAATTCTCCTGCTTAAAAGTAGCAGCCACTTCTCAGCTTTAGATAGTGCTTCAGTGCAGGAATGTAGGCCTAGGTTACTAGATTATAGAAGTGTTTCAGAGAAGACAGAAATTTGAGGTTTTATAAGAAATCTCCCAATTCTAACACATTGTGTGGTGAATCAGTTGCAATCTCTGCTTCAAATGGAGACATGCCTATTTGTTAATATTTCTGTCTTTTTTGATAAAAAAGGGAAATGTATAACTACATGAAAACATCCTTTTAGAGTAGCAAAGATTTTATCCATAATCATAAGGCTATCTAAGACACTAAACAGAGAAAGTAGAACCTGAGTAAGCTTCTTGGCCATTATAAAAATGTCCCTAAAATCTAAAAAGAGAGATACTATGATTTAATCTTATTATTATAGCTTGAAGAAGGTATTGATGACATTATGTATGTTTACTTATTATTACAACTCTTTAATTAAAATAAATAAAAATCTGTGTGATCGTGAGATACTTTGAATAAACAGCAAGAAATTAAACAAGTTTATGTATACAATACAGAGAAGCCAAATGTGGTATTTGCTCTATATATATTGTATTTATGTTTATCCAAATTGTGTTAACCCATGGGTAAATGATCAAAAATACAAACTTGTATTTGAACTTCCTCATTAAAGTGTAGCAATTCAAGGTACAGTCTTATCAAGAAAGATCAAAACAGCACAATACTTTCCTAGAAAGAATTGCTAATTTTGAATCTTACCCTAAATTAAGAAATGTTTTTCCCTAAAGCAATATATTATTTTCTTCCAAAAGTGTGCTTTGGACCCATTCTTGCACTGAAATCATTTCCCTCATCAGGCCCTAGGAAAGAAACTAGGACTCAAATGCTTAGTTACACAATAGTGACTGCAAACACTGTCACGATGCCAATGGAATACAAACAAAAACAAAATTAAGATTATCTTCCACAGAAAACTAAACACCTAAGAAATCAATTGGATCACATAAAGAAACTTAGTTTTTTTATTAAAAACTTTGTTTCTCTTAACAAATTCAAGTTTGTGGTTTGACTCTTAGCCTAGGAACTTCCCTATGCTGTGGGTGCAACTCTAAAATACAGAAACAAACAAAAAAGTAAATAAATAAATAAATACTGTTATATTGATGAACAGATCAAAGTTATTAGAAAATAATATTATGACGACCATCTTTAGGTCTGTTTTTCCCCTAATTTCTGACCTATAATTTAAGCTAGGCACCTGAAAGGGAATTACTAAATCAAAGAATATGAATGCTATAAGTCTTTTTTTTTTTTCTGTCTTTTGTCTTTTTTGTTGTTGTTGTTGTTGTTGTTGTTGCTATTTCTTGGGCCGCTCCCGAGGCATATGGAGGTTCCCAGGCTAGCGGTCCAATCGGAGCTGTAGCCACCGGCCTACGCCAGAGCCACAGCAACGCGGGATCCGAGCCGCGTCTGCAACCTACACCACAGCTCAAGGCACGCCGGATCGTTAACCCACTGAGCAAGGGCAGGGACTGAACCTGCAACCTCATGGTTCCTAGTCGGATTCGTTAACCACTGCGCCACAACGGGAACTCCTTTTTTTTTTTTTTTTTTGAAGTCTTATAAATAGCACTGATTTCTTTTCCAGAAAAATCACAACAATTTAACTGCTATCAGTGGTGTATTTTTTCACTTCATCTGTGCCAAACAGTGGATATCTAAATTCTTTCTTGTTTATGTAATAGCAAAACGTAGCATCTAAACACTGTTTGACTCTGCATTTCTTTGAAGAATATTACAATTAAATAAGGAATTTTTTTTAATGTTTATTGGTTGTTTGTATTTCTTTTGTTTTTCTTTCTCAAAATCTAAATCTAATTCTAATCCAACCATTTGTATTTCTTGTTTCTTTTCTTTCTTTCTTTTATTTGTTTTTTTATATTTTGGCTATGCTCATGGCATGCAGAAGTTCCAGGGTCAGGACTAAATCTGCAAATCTGTACCACAGCAGTGACCTGAGTGACAATACTGGATCCACTGAGCCATAAGGGAACAGCAGTGACAATACTGGATCCACTGAGCCATAAGGGAACTCCCACTAATTGTCTTTTTTATACATATTTTTTTACTTCCAAATTAGTGAAAATTTTCCATTGGCCTAGAAAATATATTGCTGTTTTAGTTTATAATAAGCTGCCAACATTAAGTCCCCCATTCAGAACAAGTAGCAGAGAAAGGGCACAAAAGGACAATTGCAAGAAAATCAGGTCTAGAGGAGGAACGTAGAATTTCATGTAGAATCCCCTTCCTCCCTCAAAATAAACAAATAAATGGAGCATTAAGCTGAATATGTATAACTGGAAGTGAAAAGACATAAGGTGCAAATTGAGCAAACAGCTTCAGGGGACATGTATTTATTCATGACCATTAGTGTTCCAAACCATAAATCTACTTAATTAGATTTAATTACGATGCTGCTCAAGACAACACAGAGATGATAAAAATCTGAGAGTGGCATTTTACATACTGCTAGAAGGATTGTCTGTTTATGCAAATAACAGACATTTCTTCACTCAAAAGGATTCATTGCATGAATTGTTTGAGATAATATGGTTAATGAGGGGAGTGAAAAATTAAAAACTCTTCTGAATTCTTCAAATTTCAAAGCTCTTAACCCCTCTTCTCTTCTTTGACTCATAAAGCAAAGTACAGTAAAATAATGTAGCATGAGGGAAACACTGAAGAGTCCAATGTTTCTGAAACCCGTAACTATCCCCTTCTTAGCTGATATTGCTACATTTATTTGCCTATTGCTACTTATCTATTTACAGGTCTTCCCCCCGCTGCCCCAAAGTTGAGTTCATTGAAGGCCAGGGCTGTGTCTGATTCATCATCTTATTCCTTGTGTCTGTAATAGTGCCTGCCACAAAAGATGAATTCAGAAAAGGTGTTGAATATAGGAATACAAGGACACAAGGAAAACCTTGGAGTGCCAATAAGAAGAGCTTTCATTTGGATCATTATTTCTAACTTTAAACAACTGTTCACAACTTTCCTTAGGTGTTCTAAAATCAAAACTTAGCCTTCATCTCTTCAGTGCATGTCTCTTGCAGTGATGATAGCTCCAAATAATTTCTTTATGCTGTCATAGTCAATTGACCATGATACAAGAAATAGGAGAACTTCGGGGATGGCTAAGCTAGCAATAAATAAAATATCACATCCAGGTACAAAAAGTGACCACACACATTCAAATCTCCAGCCACCACTTCATGTTACTTTTGTGAGGAAGAAGCAAGAGACGGTCTGTGTGTGCTAATGCAATGTGACATTTGGAAAATATCGATTAGTCTATCTCTCTGCAAACTGGATTCTCTAAAGAATCACCTTGGGCAGGATATAAACAAATGACCTCAAACTTAGTGTACAAACCTAGCTGTTACCCCTAAAGAGGTTCCTTCCCCATCAAATCTCCCATCTGAGTATCATGGCTGCTCGTGACGGTGTTTATCCATAGTACTGATAGTAACTGAACACCCGGTACTCCAGGACTGTGGTAAATGCTCATTACTGACATTTCTAAGCTTGCCAAGTGACACTGCGGAACAAAGAGACAACGGAAGTAAGCCAGTATTTCCCAAGCTTTTGTACCTCATAACGTACATAGAAAATGCAGGTGTTGTCCAAAGGCAGCTGGGGCTGGCCCTGGCCAGTGGCTCTGAGGTCCAAGGGATGGGGCACCCCTGTGTTACACTGGATAGAGCAGAGGCAACTTCATAGGACCCATTAGATTGAACCTAATGTTTACCTCAAGGTCCCCTTTGTCCAGCTGTCAGGGAAACTTAGTCAAATTCAGTGATGCCTGAGTTAGGAATAAAACATAGTCACATTTGTGATTTTTCTCCCTTTCTCTTCTTTATCCTCAGGCACAGGGCTGAGGCTCAGGGGCTTAAATGCTGCTAGGATATCAGCGAGTATGTAAGGACCAATAAAAATTTAAAGCGAGAGGCTTAATTCTCCCTGCTAAAAATAAGGGAGGTGTTATTCCTCCTCCCTTTTCTTAGAACGTTTTATTTTGTAAACCTGTAATTATAATCTTACAAAAAGTAATCTCTTACAGTTTGACAGCCCAAAAATGTCTTTCTCAAGTAGCCAAGAGCTGTCCCTTGTCCCTGTGAAATGTATTCATGTGGGATTGTGATCATATCTTCCAGTCTGAGGAAGGTGGGTAGGCAGGGGTCTCCCTTCCACAGCCACTTGGCTCCCAATTATAAAACCTTCTGTCATAGAGATATGAAAAGTGTAAATTTTCCTTTTATAAAGCCAAAACATGAACACAGATGGTGACCCCAAGTATCAAAATTTAGGATGAACTGTGTGTGTGTGATTAGCAATGGGCTGTATCTGCTTATCTCTAGGAAAGAATGACATTTCTGTCTTCGCAGTGTCTTTGCATATTGCTCGTGATGTGCATCCAATTCCAGTTTAATGCTTATTCAAAAATACAAGCGTTTTCTTTTTCTACCACTTTTGTGTAGAGGTTTTCTATAAAAGGAAGAAGACTTTTATACTTCAACGACATGGAGAAGTCATTTGCTCCCCCCCGCCCCGCTTTGTCTTGGTTCCAGCTAATTTTATTTTATTTTATTTTATTTTAGTCTTTTTGCTATTTCTTTGGGCCACTCCTGCGGCATATGGAGGTTCCCAGGCTAGGGGTTGAATCGGAGCTGTAGCCACCGGCCTAGGCCAGAGCCACAGCAATGCAGGATCCGAGCCACGTCTGCAACCTATACCACAGCTCACGGCAACGCCGGATCGTTAACCCACTGAGCAAGGGCAGGGACTGAACCTGCAACCTCATGGTTCCTAGTCGGATTCGTTAACCACTGCGCCACGACGGGAACTCCGGTTCCAGCTAATTTTAGATGATACCTTTTTCCCTCCCATCTGAAACGTAAACAGGTCCCACACCAGGCTGGCAAGCTACTGGGCTGTAGATAGGCCATCATTCCTTCTCTGGTGGGGCTGATCAAGCTGCCTTGGTTGCTCTAAACCTGAGCATCAGCCCTGTGCATGCTTAAGAGCTCTGTCTCTCCTGCCACTGTCCATGGGAGTGCACGGGGCCACAGCCACTGTGATGCCTGCCACCACCCTCTGGGAAACTTGTAAGAAGTTTCCGACCTCCTCATGCCCAGACACACTACGCTAATATAGCTCTTCTCTATTTTACCAGGACACCTTAGAGAACTTTATTTATTTATTTTTTTATTTTTAGGGTCACACCCATGGCACATGGACGTTCCCAGGCTAGGGGTCGAATCAGAGCTGTAGCTGCCAATCTACACCACAGCCACAGCAACTTGGGATCCAAGCTGAGTCTGTAAGCTGCACCAGAGCTCACTGCAATACCAGATCCTTAATGCAGTGATCAAGGCCAGGGATCAAACCCCCATCATCATGGTTACTAGTTGGGTTCATTATTGCTGAGCCATGATGGGAACTCCTGAAAACTCTTCTATAAGGCTCACTTTTTCCTAGGCTTTCCTGCTTTCTAATATCTCTAAATTCTTATCTGACTATTGCCAAGATTTGGCCAGGCCAGAGTGAGGGGCAGGGCACAGAGCTCACATATCATCTAACAATTCTTTCAAAACCCTTCTCCTCTCCCAGGCACTTGTGTGAAGAAAGGGATATGTGAAAAGAATGCTGGGTCTAATTGGAGCTTCCTTGAAATATTTTTCTAACTTACATTGCACTTGCGCCTTTTAAACCTTAAAGATAAGAAGTCTGACATATTGGTTCTTTATTTGTATGGTACCTAGATGGTGGGTAAGGTCCTTAAAGTAGATATGATGAAGCATGTAGGTAGGGAAAAATATTATAACCCAAGGCATCATCTACTATTTATACGAAAATTCTCTAAAACTCTTAAATGAATATCAGATTTATATGTGTAAACCATCTGATTTTTCAGTTTTCTTCTTTTTTTCCTATAGCACTTGCCCAACAACCCTTATTTATGGCTAAATTTATAGACATCATTTTTTTTTTTAACCCTCCACAGAGAAAGAAAACAAACTTAATGGATTTCTCACATTTGGAGGGTTTAAAAAATAAAAAAACAGCCTGGCTTAGTAGAAGCAAGGACACTACAGGGCCATTTGAGGATCTAAAAAATCAACTGCAGACCCATCATGAGGCCTAAAAAATCAAAATCAATAAGCTAAAAAGATCTCCTGACCTGTGGACTAAATAATATGATGAAAAACCTGCAAGCTAATGAAAATCAATACATGTTCATCTCTGTATAGAAAAACCCAATATATTCAGAGCTCCTTTAACTTACTACCTAACAAAATGTACTGCAAAATGTACATTAATACAGGTAAGATGAGCTAAGGAACATGACTTTAAGGGGACATTTTGCTTGGAAGTTCTCAAACGTTCAATCACAGAACTTGACTCTAGCTGGTCACGGCGTGTGGGAGTATGCTGTCCATATTGTGCAAAGTGACCACACAGTTTTGAGAGGAGGCATATACCAAGTCATACCACCCACCTTCTAATATATTTTTTTTTGTCTTTTGTCCTTTTTAGGGCCGTACCCACAGGCATATGGAGGTTCCCAGGCTAAGGGTCTAATTGGAGCTGTGGCTGCCAGCCTATGCCAGAGCCACAGCAACGCCAGATCCGAGCCACGTCTGTGACCTACACTACAGCTTGCAGCAACGCTGGATCCTTAACCCACTGAACAAGGCCAGGGATCGAACCAACAGCCTCATGGTTCGTAGTCAAATTCGTTTCTGCTGTACCACGTCGGGAACTCCCAACCTTCTAATCTTATACTTGCCCTTGTTTGTTCTACAATAGCCTCCCCAGGCTGAGGCAATTCATCAAAATGGTTAAAAAAATAAAACAGGAGTTCCCATTGTGGTGCAGTGGAAAAGAATCCAACTAGGAATCATGAGGTTGCGGATTTGATATCCGGTCTTGCTCAGTGGGTTAAGGATCTGGTGTTGCAGTGAGCTGTGGTATATAGGTTGCAGACGTGGCTGGGATCCTGTGTTGCTGTTGTTGTGGTGTAGGCTGGCAGCTGCAGCTCTGATTCAACCTCTAGCCTGGTAACCTGTGGGCGTGGCCCTCAAAAAACAAAAACAAAAAACAAAAAAACTGGAATGGCAAGATACTGCTCACAAAAGCTAAGAAAAAGAAATCAGACAGGTTGACAGTACCATGGGGCACATCCACAAGAGGATTTTGCGAAGGCGAATCAGACAAAGTCAGAGAATGGAACATCTCTAGTTATATTTCTTAGCCCAAGACAGAGAGAAGTATATGGAATTTGCAGTATTATTTAGATTCTTTCAAAATGATTAACATGAATGTTCATTTTTTATTCTATAGAGGTTCTCTGAAAATAGGCAGACCTGCTTCTTAGAGGCAGGGACTTATCAAGTAATAGATATCTGATATTTTTTTCTTTTTAAACTTTTAAATTAATAACTATAATGTTAATTTGCCTTTACTTTGACCTTATGAGCAGTAAGTTTCATCTTCCTAGCTTTTGCTTATATTTTACTTAGTTGTTTCTCATGCAGAATTTTCAATGTTCTGGGTACTATTTGTAAGTTTAATCTTATAAAAATCTTCTAGAGGATTGAATTTATTAATCCTTCTATTTTTGATTTGTAGATTTTGAGTTATTTCAGAAGTCTCTCCTTAATTCAACACATAAAGATTTGCTCTTGTGTTTTCTTCTAAGGTTTTTTTTTTTTTTTTTTAAATTTTATGTATGTATGCATTTTTATGGCCACACCTGAGGCATATGGAAGTTCCAGAGCTAGGGGTGGAATCAGAGCTGCCACCTGTAGTATATGCCACAGCCACAGCCACAGCCCACCAGATCCGAGCTTCATCTGCGACCTACAATGCAGCTTGCTGCAATGGCGAATCCTTACCCTTAATCCTTAACTGAGCAAGGTCAGGAATCAAATCTTCACCCTCACGGACATAGGTGGTATTCTTAACCCACTGAGCTACAAAGGAACTCCTCTTCTAAGATTTTTAAAATTCGCTCTTTATATTTATATCTTTAATCTACCTGAAATTTATTTTTCTGTGTGGTGTGCTGTAGGGAACCACTTTAAATTTTATTTTTCTGATGTAGATAACCAATTGTCTCAGCATAATTTGTTATACAGTAATAGATTTGTTATTATATAGTTAAATATTTTTTATTCTTCCCTATGACCTAAAATTCAATCTCTTTTACGTATCTAATTTTTATACGTGTGTGGGTCTATTTCAGTGTTCTTTATGCAGTTCCAGTAGCCATTTGCCAGTTAATGCTATATTCCAGTGTCTTAGTTACTACAAATCTGTTACCTGATGAGTCAAGTCCTCTTATTCTTTTTCAAAATTGTCTTGGCTATTCTCAGCCTTTTCCCCTTTTACAGACATTTAGTAACAGCTCACTGACTGCCATAAAAACCCTACTGATTTTTTTCTTTTTTACTCACATTCCCTCATATATATTTGATTAGTTTTCTAACAGTGCAAGATAATATTTCTGATGGTCCACTTTGTACTTCCTCCTCCAGTTACTGAGTCTTCTCAAATTGGTTGTAATACATTTTTTTCCCCCCTTACTCTATAGATCAGGCTGCAGAAGTGACTGGGAAAAAAGCCAAATAGAATGGCTAAAATTAGTGAATTAGCAGCAAGTAGTTGGTCAAAACAAGGTCCATAAATTCAAAGTGTTGAGAGAACTTTTGGCTTTCAGACACTTTTCAGGCAAAAGTAAATAGAGGCAATTCATTGTCAGAGAGTTAGAGTAATTTATCCCATTAGTTTAATTCTCCTCAAGGTTTCCAAGCCCCAATAATATCATTCAATCTTCCAAAGGACCCACGGGTGGCTAATTTGTTTCCCTAAGACAGGAATCCAATGCACTCTGCAGACTGGACACTCTTATCCACCTGGAAAATCTTCAATTTTGCCCAAAATTCTCCCAGAGTCTCGAAAGCCTTCTCCAAGGCTGCAGGTCTTAAGTCTCATCCCATTTCCCCAAACATACAGAGAATGAGACAGAGGGAGATTAAAGCCTCTCACATCTTCTCTCTTTCTGAGAACTCACTGATGTCTCTCTGCCAAGATTCCAAACTTACAGTTGATTATAATTGTTGTCATAAGAGCAAGGAGTTAAGAAGAAAAGAGAAGTCCATCATCTTGTAATCATTCACTTTTTGCTTAATTTCCCAGCTCCAGCAACATAAGGATTTCTAGTTGGTTCTGGTACACCACAGCTTCTATATAGGCATTTATTTTTATTGATTTGGTGTTGACTTATTTATTTTTGGCATGCTGGAGTTCTAGGACTGGGGATCAGACCCACATCACAGCTGCAACCTGAGCCACTGCAGTGACAACACTGGATCCTTAACCCACTGCACCACCAGGAAACTCCTTTAATTTTTTTTTAATTTAAAAAGACTTCAACTATATAGAAAATATGTGAGAGGGTAGCACAGTGGGCACTCACATGCTTTAATTTTTTTTTTTTGTGCCATCTGTTAATATTGGCCATGTTTACATTTTATATAGATAGCTAGAGAGAGACAGATGAGCAGATAGATTCACATTTTTATTGTTGCTGCTGAAGTTTTTGAAAATAAGTTTTAGTCATAATGACATTTCACTCCTCAAAACCTCAATGTGTACCTCCAGTGAATTAGGACATCCTCCCAAATAACTACAATATCTATATCACACCCAGAAAATATAACTTTTTTATTTTTCTTTTTAGGGCCACACTCACAGCATATGCAGGTTCCCTAGGCTAGGGTCAAATCAGAGCTGTAGCCACTGGCCTACACCACAGCCATAGCAAAGTCAGATACAAGCCATATCTGTGACCTACATCTCAGCTCATAGCAATGCCGGATCCTTAATCCACTGAGCTAGGGCAGGGATCAAACTTGCAACCTCATGGTTACTAGGTGGATTCGTTTCTGCTGTGCCACAATAGGAACTCTGAAAACATAACTTTTATACAAATTACTATTTACAGCTGCTTTAAAATTACTAATTACTTTGTATAACCTAGGGCAACTATTTTAATTTTAATCCATGATATTATTTTGGTAGTTTGGGTAAGTCCTCAAAATTATTCCCTCTTCCCTCTCTTGCATTTGGCTCTAGCCCTGTTACTCTGCAACCAGTGAACTGTTAGAAGATTTGCAGTAAACAAAGTCTTGAAACATGCTTGCTTGTGTGTTTCCATCATTGTCATGAGAAGAACTTCCCCAGCATAGAACTGTATGTTCAGCTACTGCTCTGAAATAACCAAAAATGGAGCAGAGCTACCCAGCCAGCTGATCTGGAAACCCATGAGCAAAATCTATGCTGATCTTTGGACACCACTGACTGAGATTTTGTACTTGATTGTTATAATTTTATAGCAGGTAGATAGCTAGGTATGAGCAGAGAAAGGGGGGTATGGGGCGAGTGGCAGGAAACCATACATCATGTGAACAGCAGCGCCTATGGCCAAAGAAGAGCCTGAATCTCTAGACTGACAGGAAACCACACATTTTGGGGTGATAAGTGCCCTGGAAGCAGACAAAGAAAGGTGAAAAAGGGTATGAATCTCCAGCATCCAAATGTAAACTGTTGCTTATTATACCCTCGTTACAATAAATTACAATAAATTTATAATAAAATGAGCCATTCAGATAAGAAATACCCATCATACACTGGTGCCATGATACTTCCCATCAAAGCTAAATAAGGACAAAAAACCCTCCTTCCTTTGGAAAGGTGGAGCTGGAATGAAAATTAGGGAACATGATCCATAAAGCCCTCCGTCTCAGTGAGTATTGCACCCATTCATTTGAATGCCACTCATAGCCTGAGTGCCAAGAGTGGAAAGTAACATAATGTCTTTTCTATCAAAGGAAATCTTGGTTACTCCATTTTGCTCCGGTTTTGCCTTCCTGCAACCCCCACCCCTCCCCTTTCCCTCTTCTCCCAGTAACAATTTGTTTCAAACTAGCCAACGGGAAAGACTGTGCACCCTGACCTGACCAATGGGAAGGGGACAGGTAAATCACCTGCTAGGGATAAATAGGGGAGGATCCTTTGTTCGGCGCGCACACTTTTTGGAGTGCCCGAGCCCTTCTGCAGAAGTAAAGAGCCTTGTTGAGATTTCTCTTTGTCCATGTGTCTCTCTGACACTGACGACCCGAGCCAGAGTTATTGTAATTTCCAACAAAAGGAAACACAAGGAAGCTTCTCGCACCTCTTTGCCTGCCTCTCTTTAAGAGGTATGTTTCTCACTTAAATAAATCCTCACTTTACTGTCTCAGTTTCCCTCTCCTTTCTTAATTCCTTCTGCAATAAGATAAAACCATCCCTTTTGGGAGTAATAACACAAAAGTAATACATCAATAAAAGATCCATACATATTTACATGTCATATCTTTTTGATGTCTTTCAATTCCTATCCTACTACCCCATCCACTCTCCTCTTTCCTTTTTTTTTTTTTTTACTACCATATCACTGACACTTTTTGAAGAGCGCATGACAGTTGCCATGTAGGACAGTCCACAATCTGGAAATGTGTGATAGTTTCTTCATGAGTAGATTTAAGTTCAATATATTTGGCAAGAACACTGCACTAATGAGGCTGTATATTTCCCTCAGTATTACATAATAAGTCCCCTGATATCAGTTTGTCCAATATCTAATAATGCTGAATTTGGTCACACGGCTTAGGAAATGTCTGCTTTATTTCTCCATGTGAGTGGTACTTTTTCCCTTTTGTATTCAATAAATAATGTGTGGGGTGTTACCTTGAAACTTTGTGATTATAGGTTCCTATCCCCAAGAACCTTTTACAAAATGCCTTTAGCAACCATTAATGGCCCTTGCCTGAACCAATTTTTGCATTCATCGATTACGTTTAAATGGTGATTTTTTTTGAAATTTTAGAATAATTCATATAATTCTTAATTAACATTCTTTTGTAAAACATGTTCCCACCATTGATATTATATTAACAATGGACTCATGATTGTTTTGGGTGTCAATGGGCTTATTTTTCATTGATACAATTATTGGGAGTTGGGGGTGGGATTGCTTATAATGTCCCAAATTTGACCAGCTAAAATTCTGTCAAAATTTAGTTATCTTCTTATTTTATCAGTTTCCTGGAGATAAGCATGGGCACTGATTCTAAATCACCTATTAAAAACCACTATTCAAAGTGGCTGTAACCACTTCGTATACAGTATGTTCATAGAAGAAGAGTCGCAACGTCAAATGATAAATACAAATGTAGTTTTGTTAGATATTCCTCTGTCCTCATTAGAGAGTGTGTCAATCAAAGCCCAATCAGGGTGCAGAAACCCCACAGTAATTTGAATACAGATAATTTAATATAAAGAATCATTCACTAGTAGGAGGTGATCAGAGTGACAGGTAATTGGCTACCAAGGGATACAGAAAACTGTAAAGAATATAGGAATATCAGATACAGGGATAATTATTATCCCTGAAGCTGAAGAAAACACCAAAGGAAAAAAAATGGGAGAGACTCCCCATCCCCATGAAAAAGCTGAGATTTAGAGCTTACTGCAGAGGAAATGGTTCTGTCCTTGGACAGCAGAGATACTTGCTGCTGTGCCTCAGGCCAAAGCTGGTAAACAGGAAATCACTCACTGGGGTGCAGCTAAAACTTGATTGGGAGTTGCCTATGGAGGTGGGGGGGTACTGGCTGTTGAACAAACTGGAGAGCTGAAAGAGATACTTGCTAGGAGGCAAGGAGAATTATTTCACTGGAGGAATGTCGAAATTTCTAGGAAAGCAGGTAGGATACCTGTGCAACTCACCTGAAACCTGCCTGTGGGGTTCTACTTGGTATCCTAATTTCCAGCAAAGCAGCATAGCAGCAAGAAGAAAAGCCAGCACAGTGGAAACACACAGAGAACCTCCTTCCTCCCGCAGTGCCCTCTACATGCCAAGATTAACATAATGCCAGTGGGCAAGGGAGAAGTGCTTACCAGCCCACTTCCAGCATCATAAGGAGGGCAGTGAAGGGAGATTCACAGATGAGAGGTAATAAATTGTTGGCTGGCACAGGGGTTGAAACATTTTACGCTCCACCAGCCTTTTGCATCATGTATAAAAATGCCATTTTCCTCAAAGCTCTACTGACCAGAGAGAAGCTTTTGGATTTTTGTGATTTTTATTGGTGAGAAATGGCACTACAGTCTATTCCTCTATTGTAATGTCTCTTATGAGCAACGCTAAACATCTTTTATGTATTTAAGGATCACTTTAGATCTTCTTCTATGAAATGTCTGTTCACGTCTTTTATCCATTTTTCTATCCGCTTTTCATTTGAGTTTTCTTTGTTTTTTAATTGAATTTAAGTCATACATATATTTAGAAAGATTACCCCTGATCTGGGATCTATGTTATTAATATTTTCTCCAAATTTGTCATTTGTCTTTTCATATTATTTGTCATGTTCATTTGTTTGGGGTTTTTTTTTTTTGACCATTATTTAGTCAACCTATCAATTTTTTCCTTAATTGCATCTTGATTCTGAGTTATGGATAAGAAGACTTTCCTTATACCTAGAAACTCATCCATGTTTTCTTCTAGTACTTGGGCAGTTTGACTTTTTTAATGGATACATAATTGACATATAATATTGTATTAGTTTCAAGTGTATGACATAAGGATTGTATATTTATATATATTGCAAAATGATCACTATAATAAGCCTAGTTAACATCCATCACCACATGGTAACTACAGGCTACAGGGCTTTTTCTGCATGAGAATACTTAAGGTCTTAAATTCATTTTTCAAAAATTTCCAAATCATTAGGATTTTATTTAGTATGATCTGAGCTCTCTCTATCTCTTGCTAGGGGCTGAATCGGAGCTATAGCCACAGCAATGCCAGATAAGAGCCATGTCTGTGACCTAAAACACAGCTCACAGTAATACTGGATCCTTAACCCAATGAGCGGGGCCAAGGATTGAACCCGCATCCTCATGGATAACTAGTTGGGTTCATTACTACTGAGCCACAGTGGGAGTTCCCTGAGGTCTCTTTTCCCAAGGAACTATTTGGTTTCTATTTCAGTAATTTCTCCAGTAATTTAATATGATGCCCTATCTGCTATTAAATTTTCAATATTTAGAAAAATAAATTTATTTAGAAAACTAAATAAGAAAGAAAGGAGAGGTTTAGCTTTCAAAGTGTTAAATCATATTGCAAAACTTTTCTAATTAAAGTAATGTGGCGTTGGTACAGATATCTAGAAATAGAAAGTGGAGGAGAATTGGAAGTCAAATGACAACAGAGCTCAGGGAAAAGGGTACACCCAGTTCTGGGTTTCCACCTTATGAAGGTGATCATGATATAATGGAACTGGTTGAAACTGCTGCCTAACAGAATACTCTAAAACTTATTAATTTAAATCACCACCATTTTATTGTATCTCATGATGTTGTAGGTCAGGAATTCAGGCAAGGCTTAGCGGGGCCATACTTATCTTACACTTGACACTCATAGAACAGTATTCATTTTGCAAATGAACTTATTTGTAATATTGAAAGGCTTCATTCGCCCACATTGATGGGGATGGCTGGGAGATGCCCATCCAGGGATAACATTCAGAACACCTACAAGTGACCTTTCAGTCAGAAACCCCTCTTGGAAGTGGGCATCTTAGATAGTAATTCACAGCTTTAAGCGCCAGCATTTCAAGAGCTCAAGAAGGAAGCTGTAAGACTTCATCTGAGCTAGTCACAAAATTTACCTCAGAATTTATGTCTCTTCTGCCACATTCTGTCAGTTACCATCAAGTTCCATCATAGATTCAAAAGCAGTGTGTGAGTACTAGCTTCACCAGAACAGGAGTACATCTTTGGGAAATGAAAAACAGTAATATAAAAACTATATGCAGAAGAAAGGATTGAAAATATCTATATTATTAATGGGCAAGGTGAGAATACCCTGTGAAAGTATACCAAACCTACTCTGCAAAAAAAGCTCTCGAAGAGAGTTGTGAGAAAATAAAAGGAGTAGCCTCAGGAAGAAGGATGCTCCATATTGTCACAGGCTGAAAAGGAATACTAAGGATGGAGACTTTGAGGAGACTACTGGACTGGTTAATGAAGAGGTCAGGGGTAACACTGAGAGGTAGTTGTGAAGTTAGATGATAAAAAGTTGTCAGTAGATGATGGAAAAGCAACTATATCCTCTCTTTATTATAATGAAAAGATAAAATAAATCACAATCTAAAACTCGGAGTAATCTTGGGTAAGATCAAACTGCTCAATATGTCCTTATCATTGGCTCTATCAAAGCACTTAAAAGACTGTTACTGAGGCTGTTTCTAATAAGTTTTGGAAAAGAATATGTTGTACAGAATGAAAAAGTAACTAGATATTTCAGACCTCCAGTAACAAATCAGTGTGTAATTATCTCCTAACGTGAAAGGATAAATAATTATCACATGGAAAATAAGAGAACATGGCAACTGTAGGTACTTACTGAATATCTATTATATCCGAGACATGAAAAATAATCATAAATTTTTATGTGAATTACAAGGACCAAATAGTAGGTGTAATATTCATCTCTCGATACAGATTGGTTCTAGGCACTGGGACTTACTATAGCATATAAAGTTTATCCATCTCCTCTATATCAGTTCTGAAATGACTTTCAGAGGCTGTTCTACTCCTAGACTATTTCCATGCCAGCAGTCATTGGTGTGAATGTGGAGGAGCTTAGCGCAGAGATAGTATAGAGTAGAAGGGTCACATAGAGAGTCTATAGAGCTCATGAAGTAAAAATCACAGTCAAGCCACTTCTCTGGAGTTAGCTAAGTCAAAGAAAACTCAATAATTACCAAATTTTAATATAGACAGTCTTGTTCTGTAGTATCTATTTTGTACTGCATAAAACAATCTTAAGTACAATCGTAAAATTATAGTAGAAATTTTTCACCTAAATAATTCAAGAATTAAAAATTTTCCTTAAGAAAAAAACCACATTTCTATATTGTTTACTCAAGTTGTCCCAGTTAATTTAAAAGTAAAAAATTCAGTCAATCTAGCCATTATTTGGTCTAAATCAGAAGTAGATCTAAGCTCTCTGAATACAAGCCCACAACTATTTCTTCTATTAGAGGACTAATGTTATAAAAGTTTTAGTGTGATTTTCTCTTTTGCCTTTTCTAAACCATTGGAGGCATTCATTTGCTAGAAGGAAGACTGGCTCTTATCATAGAAGAAATGCAAAGTAAAAGAATAATATCCAGTATTTGGTATATAAAATACCTGTTACAAAAAGAATGTTTTATATTTCTTTATCCTTCCACCAAGCATCCCTATTTATCATAACAGCAAGTAAGCGTGAATGACTCGGATCATAAAGTGCTCTTGCAATGTAGAGAATATTTCTCTCCTAGTGATTCATGATTAGAGATCTATGTTTAGGGAAGGATAGGATATGGAGTAAGAAAAAAAAAAGACCACTGTATTCCTAGTACAGATGAGAGCAAAAGAAGAGAAGATATGAGGAAGAGAGCTAGTAAATATTTCTTCCATTTTCCTACTTGGAGCCTCCACCTAGAGAGAGAGAAGGTAAGGGAAGCATATCAGAGAGAGGAAGAGAAAGATGTTTGTTTGGGACCCAAGGAGGAAGTTGGTTTGCTGGCTGCCCAATGCATATTTGGACTACTGCCACCTTAAGGTAACCTAAGAGGTAGATTATAGTCAGTTCCGGGAATTAGCTTGCCGAGTCAGTGTTGGCTCCTTAGCAGCAGAGGCTAAACTCAGAAAGGGATGCAGAGACTGGCAGGAGAGTTTCCCCATAGATGCCTCCCTGGGGAAGGGAGTGCAGCAAATCATCCAGGTGGAGCTGAATGCGAGTCATACCATGACCTGGAGTCTACAGTGCTTTGTAGGATAAGAAGAGACAAATCATCAGGGAACACCACCAGGCCACAGCCAAGTGGACAGTATCCAGATCACTAAAACTATGAACCAACAAGGCAGTAGGCATCAGAAAGACCCCAGACACTGTCCTTGAGGTTAGAGGTCCCAGGAAAACAAAGACTGAAGCCCTTAAATCTTTTTATCATGAGCTTGCCGAAATCCTAATCTTACTACCCTTGTTCCCCACACACATATATATACACACTTTCTTAGAGACTGTCCAAGAAGAGAGGTAGAAGATGAGAAATCTGGGACATTCAGGTTTGCTTTCTCCTTTGAGCATTATTTGAAGGGACAAGTTAAATTACCCAGCAAAAGGGCAGTGACATCATCAATGTAATGACATACGTCATTCCAACACCCCTCACAGGAACACCAAATAGCAACTATCCATAGACAATCACCATTGTGAAAATCCCAGAACCCAGGGGTGACACTGAAGCATCTCCATGGACACCAGAGGCAGAGGACATTAGAGGGGTCAAAGGGGCTTTGACTGCTTTGACTACAATGACCCTCATGCTGGCCAGCACAGCACCACACTAAGAGGGCCTCCCTGGGCTTACTTTTCCCCAGAGGGGAAGAGAGAACCCAAGGTGACCTTCAGCTTCCTCAACATTGTGGAACACTTTCTGAAGGGTTCAGGGAGGTCTCACCACATAGGGATTACCAGAGGAAACTGCAGAGCTTGACCATATTTGAAAGTTACAAAAAGAATAGATCTTAAATGTTTTTACCACATTATGACAAAAATCATTGCAAGAAAAGATCATAAACTCTCTTTAGTAGTCACATTGGGGTAGTACTGCTGGTATTGTTATTTTCAGACTGTATTGTGTGATAAAGAAAATGAATAAAGTTACATTTTAATGCTAAAAAAGTTTTCACGTTAAAAAGGCAACTCTTTGAGGAAAGAGAGGTTCTGACTAACATTATTGTGATAATTATTTTGCAATATATATGTATATCAAATCATGTCATCCACCTTAATGTTATATGTCAATTATATCTCAATAAAACTGAAAAAATATATTATCCAATATAACTTTAAAACAGGTTGGACATTTAGTTATTTTCTCCTAGAAATCCCAGAAAAGGACTTTGTGATGCTTCCACAGACAACATTTAAAATGAGATCGCTACACATTCAGGATGTTTCTGTTGCAGTGTGAATTAAACATTTTCAGCATGCACTATTTCTTTTTTTTCTTTTTTGCTATTTCTTGGGCCGCTCCCGCGGCATATGAAGGTTCCCAGGCTAGGGGTCAAATCGGAGCTGTAGCCACCGGCCTATGCCAGAGCCGCAGCAATGCAAGATCCAAGCCGCGTCTGCAACCTACACCACAGCTCACGGCAACACCGGATCGTTAACCCACTGAGCAAGGACAGGGACCAAACCCGCAACCTCATGGTTCCCAGTCGGATTCGTCAACCACTGCACCACGACGGGAACTCCAGCATGCACTATTTCTTCTGTGACCAACTGTCCATAAAATGTTGGACACATAAATGGCAAAAGGAAGTTGGAAAGAAGTATGCAAGGAAGGAGGAAGAATAAAAAATTTTCACTTGATTTTTACTCAGAACTGATATCACTAAGTGTTTTGTATCATGTAGACAGGTCACTGATAATTTCTTAACATTTGCTAAGTCTCTCTCCTTAGTAGGTGCTAATAAAAACAATAAATTAGCAAACAGTGTCGATTTGAAGTAACGTTGTTATTTATTACTTTGAAGAGTTCCATTGAAGGCTGCTGTTATTTGGCTAAAAAGAAAAAATACAAGAGCCTCATAAAATAGAGTAGAGTTTAAGGCTAATAAGTCATGGACTTGCTAAACTTCAGAGAAAATTATTACCACAGGAAAATGTTCAAATAGAGGAGCAAATGCTTCTCCATTCACAGGTTTAAAAAGACTTAACGGAAAGAGTAGGCAAGACTTTAGGACTACAATATATCATAATAATAATTCCAGTGTTCTAGAAAGGAAATCCCTGATAGGAAAAAAAATTGAAAAGAACATATGAAAAAGAATAATACAAATAAACTAGTACCCCTGACATAAAACCCACTAGTTTATTAGTTTCTATCCCTGGGAGTTTGCAACTCATAAAAAAAATTCCAATCAGAGTTCTATTCTATTCAGATTATATATTGCCCAAGGTTACCACAAAGAAAGAATGAATTAAACTTACTATCACAAAGAAATCTTCTGGTCACACAAAATGCTTAAGCAATAGTAAAGTACTAAAGACAGGAGAACAATTCCAGGATATCAGTATGTTTCCAAGCTTTAAGTACTAGAAAGGAAGTAAAATTTTAAATACATATAAATGAAACTAAAGGATAAATAGTATACTGATTCACTCCCAGACTACAAAGGCCTATCCTAAACCCGGGGAGAGCTAAGAGTATAGGCAGGCAGACAACATAGGCACGGATCTATGTCAGGCACTTCAGGATGATTTACAGATTAATTCGATCTTACATTCAAGGAACCCATATCCTACCAGGGAAGAGATGTACAAAATAACCAAGACAAGAAGTTGCAGTGATGTTATAAGGTTCAGAGGAGTAGAGAAATTGATCACACTTAAGCTGGAGCTATACAAAAAGCATGATGAAGGAAATGCAAACTAGCTGATTATTAGCTGAACTCAAAGATGGAGGGGGAAACACAGCAGACAGAAGAAATGAGAGTAAAAGCATAAAGACAGGGCAGTGCAAAGTGTGCACGGTCACCTAGAATGTAGCAGCCACCTCCTAACTTGGGGATGGGCTGGCCCGTCACCCAATTTTACTTGCCAGGTGATCGAAGTGAGAAGATGCACCACATAGAAATGTGGTGACAACTGGAATATGAATTACCTGAGGTAAAGGAAACACAGTAGCTTCTCAAAATACTTAGTCAATTTGTTAAATTGAAATAATATTAATGAATGACCTCCATGTATTTATTTAGCACCTTTAATTTTAGGCTTCATGGGTCCATACAGGTTCTGCTGCATATTCTTTCATTTTTACAACCCTCTAATTACGTAAAACTGATTTTTAGCTTGTGGGCCATATAGACCAGTCCATGTGCTGGATTTTGTTTGAGGTTGCAGTTTGCCAACCCCTGCTAGACTGATCTTACTCATTGATTTATATGACTTAAAATACTGACAGGTATAATAACATAAAAGAATGAGTTCTCCAAACTCATATAGGGTATATTTTTAGTAAAGCAATTAAGGATAATATTTTTAAAAATATAGTTATCTTAATGATAGATGATCTGTCATGTCAATAAAGGAAGAAACTGGAGTTCCTGTTGTGGCTCAGTGGAAAAGAACCCACCTAGTAACCATGAGGGTGTGGATTTGCTCCCTGGCTGTGCCATGAGCTGTGGCATAGGTCCCATATGTGGCTCGGATCTTGCATGGCTGTGGCTGTGGTGATGGCTGGCAGTTGCAGCTCTGATTCAACCCCTAGCCTAGGAAAGGCCATATGCCCCACAAGTGTGGCCCTAAAAAGGAAAAAAAAAAGAAAAAGAAAAAAAGAAGAAACTACATTTAATCCAGCCCCAGAATATACTTTTTTTTTTTTTTGAATGTAAATTTTGGATTTATTGTTTCCTCCTGCAAGAAGGATTTTTTTTAATTTTTTTTATTTTCCCACTGTACAGCAAGGGGGTCAGGTTATCCTTACATGTATACAGAATATACTCTTAAACTATGATCCTTCGAATACCTTTAATCTAACCATGTCCCAGGGATCTTGGCAAAGAATACACTACCACCTGTGCCTATAACCTTCAGGAAGGAGACTGGAGAACTCATTTCTAGAAAACAAAGGACAATCCCACAGAAAAGACCTATAGTGCTTCAGTTGTGGGTAGTCTAACAAATCAGCCAGATCCTTAACCATCAATCTATAGGTGTCACAGGTACCTGGGCCATCTACTGGAATTTCCAATCAACTTGACCATGAACATGATATAGTTGTGGTGATGAGCACAGTCTCGAAGTAGTGCACTTACATTCAAATCCTGGATCTTTCACTCATGATCTGTGTGATCTTGAGCAACCTACCTAACTAATTCACATCTCAATTCCCTAACCTTTAGAGGGAAATAATAATAATGCTTGTCACATTGGGTATTAAGAAAAATAAAGGAGCTAATATTTGTAAAGTGGTTAGAGCAGTGCCTGGAACATAACAAACACTGAATGAGTCCTTGTTAATTGAATAAAGGAAAAGGAGAAAGGAAGGAAGGGAGGGAGGAGGAAGGAGGGAGCGAATGAAACAAAGGAAGGTGGGGAGGAGTGGGGAGATAAAACAAACTAAAGAAAAAGTAGGGAGCAGAAAAATACTTCAAATTATTCAAATACTAGAATTATATAATAATTCAAATACCAGAATTATTATCCACTGATACCAAAGACCTAAGGCCGAATCCATAAAACAAGAAGAGGATGCTACTTTCAAAAGAATAAAAGATATTAGTATCTGAGTTTTGATAATTTTACCATGTGTGTAAATTGTTAACCTTGGAGGAAGCTGCGTCAAAGGTAGATGGGAACTCACTGTACTAAATTTGTAATGGTTTAAAAATTTTTTAAATTTTAAAATTAAAAAGTAAAGAAATGAAAGAAGATGAAAATTATGCACATATAATTTTTGATATTTTTTCTTTTTTTATAATTTTAGATATTTTCTACTTCAAATATATGTGTAAGCATATACACACAACTTTCATTTCTTTTCTTTCATTGTTTTCTTAGAAAAAAATACATTTATTTGAAATTTTTGATGTTCCCAGAAAATAGAAGAAAAAAGTAGAGATGAGCCTTCCCTCCCCTTCTGGCAGGGAGTAGCTAGAAGTGCAGTTGAGTCACCAGCAGCAAGCCCTGGGATGCGAAGGAGAAAGCAGTAGGGAGCCCTCTGGAAACAAATCAGGGTTATGCCTACTGGTGATGAAAACTGTGAGATGCCTGAGCACTTCTGAGTGGTGAGAAGGATGAGATGGCAGGCTGACTAGGTCGAGGGACTTGTAGCATTGGGTAGATCAGTGAAAGCAAACAAGCAACTATTGAGGATAAGGAGATCTAAGTTTCTCTTACTATTGAAGAAGGTGTTTACATGCATGGAAAGGGAAAGGCCAGTAAGAATTCTGAGTTTATAGATAGAAACAAAGTTTTGGGCTAAATTTATGATTTTTGAATATATGTGTTTGTATACAGACTTAAGTACCCAGGTCTTGGTTTCTAATGACCATTCTCTACTAAAAGACACCAGGGCTTCTTGGACAAATGGCTAATTCCAACGCAGTAACAATGATAAAACAACATGAACCCCAGGCATCTTATGGTACCAGACCATTTTCTTATGTAAAGTGATGAGACCATATCAAAAGACATAGGAGTGACCTTGGAGGTGCTAATATTTGCCTCATCTGGGAAAATTTGAGAATCAAAGTGATGACAGTAGCTAATTACAACTCATTGAATAAAACAGGAAATTTAAATTTCATTATCAGTGAATATATAAATGGGAGAGAAGAGAAAGCTCTTCATTACAGAAGAGTGATTGACATGCAATGAGTGTTTTTAAAATAGTGAAAGAAGGTGGTTGCTAGAAGTGGGGGCCTGAGGGTGGGAGAAATAAGTAAAGGTGGTTGAAAGTACAAACTTCCAGTTCTAAGATGAGTAAGTTCAAGGGATGTAACGCAGAGCATGGTAACTATAGTTAACAATACTGTATTGTGTAGTTGAAAGTTGCTAAGAGAATAGATCTGAAAAATTCTCATCACAAGAAAAAAATTGTTTTAACTATGTGAGGTGATGGATGTTAACTAAATTTATTGTGTTAATCATTTCACAATAGATACATCTATCAAATCATTACACTGTACCCTTGAAAACAATACTTTATATGACAATTATATCTCAATAGAACTAGAAAAAATAATTATTAAGTAATAATAATATTGAAAATAGAAGTCACCATTATATAAATATGGTAACAGTTAATTCAAGCATAGGTGTAAGCAGCGGGAAAGGGATCAGTGTGACAAAGATCTGGGCCACTGGTTTGTACCGTTGAGTTATGCCTCAAGTCTTCTTTTCCTCAATACGTATCAACTTCATCTGATCATGAATTGATCCTGGGTTCATTGGACTTGTTGAAATACTCTGACAAAATCCACTTAATGATGGATATTTCTGACAATTTCTTGGTATCCCAAGCCCTCCAACCCTACCAGCATGTAGTACCATGCCAGGAACTATTGTTGAAAAGAAGTGTGATTTGCCACTACAGATCACAAGATCTTGCTGTAGAATCTGAGTTGACGTTGTGATTCTGGCCATAAACTTCCCACTTTTTCTTCTTACCACAGACACCTCCATTACCATAGGTTATTCTGGGTTTATGTCCCACCTCACTGTAGCATGTACTTCTGGTTTGATTCTTAGTTGCCTTGGTTTATGTTTCATCTAAAATGATAACCAATTATTTTGAAGATAAGGGAAACAATGGTTCTGTTAAATGCTCAGTTGACACATGGATTGTGAATGCAGATCTGGAGACCAACTCTAAAAACTTATAAAAGTTGTGAGATTTTTCTTTTTGTGGTATCTTTGGATGCCAAAGGATAACTGGACTAGGCTAAAGAGAGGCATGTTTCAGCTATAACTAAGGAAGGATTTCTAACAATCAGAGGACATGATCTGGAGATGAAGATCTTATTACTATGGGGTAACCACTGAGATGATTCAAACATCAAATGGGACATTGGACTTTATCAATGGTTTGAAACCAAAGATCAAAATCTAAAATTACCTAGAGAGCTTTTCTTTCAAATCATGTAACCTAGAACCTAGTAATTCTAATTCTGTAGATCATGAGGCTTCCCAGTACTTCTGATGAGCATCCTAGATAGAAACCTATAACCTAGATGACCTTGATGTTCTTCTCACACTGAGGTCTTTGGTTGCTTTGCTTTAGTTGCAAATAGACATCCAAGTGCTAACTACCCAATATTCAAATGAATAAAGACGCAAAATAAAGACTCAACATTTTCCTAGCTCCAACCTTTAAAGGGAAAGCCATTGTAAATGCGGAAAAAAAAAATTATCTTCAGTCAATATCCTCACTCTCCCTTCCTTGCCCAAACAATTGATCATTCTCTAATTTTAGATGTGATCAGAAATATTTTAAAATGAAGAGAAAAAAGAGAATAAAAGAGAAGACAGCTATTCAATAGAAATCCGGGAGCTAGTGCAAACAAATATGGATAACTCTGCCTTATTAAATTATATTATTACCCTATGTAGCTGGAATAATTGGTCTCAGTAGAACTTTGTGTGCTTATTGAATTCCCTCTGACAATTGTTTTATTTCTTTATTTCCTATAAAGGATAAATGATCTTATAAATATAATGTACATCATGTAGTTTAAAAAATGTCCTAGAGGGACACATAAGGAAGCTCAGAGAAGGTTTCAATCTTTAAAAAAGAAGAAGAAATTGTTTACTGTTTTTTTTTTTGCCTTACTAACCTATAAACATTGCAAAATTACAGCTCCATTATGCAACTTTTAAATGTGAATAAAATATTTCTTTAGACATTTTTCAGAAGACTGTGAAATAAAGTAGATTTAACTATGCTGAATAATAAAGCTATAAGCAGACTATAGAAATATTTTCCTTCTCTGCCAGAGCAAAACAGATACTAGTCTAGAGTCTAGATACTATTTTTCAGAATCTAAGAATTTCCTAAGAACCTTGATGATGGTTTAAGTTCAAGGGTCTATGAGAGAGATTTTAAACGAGAACCCATCTGTTAAATCAGCTAGGATTAGGAGTCAGAGACACTTGAATTACATGACCAAGTTCCTACACTTTCTATGTGAACTTGCACAATCTACATCATCCTGCTAAATCAGCCATTCAACAAATACTTAATGAGAGTACTAAGAACTAAAATTTATATATCTTGGTAGAAAGCATGGTGAGTGTATACATTCATTCAAATGCATCTTTTAAAATCTATGAATTTCATACATGTACATTTTACTAACAAAAAAAGGAGAGACTATGTAATATTTTTTTGATAAGTCTCAGGTAAGGGCAACAAAAGCAAAAATAAACAAATGAGACTACTTCAAATTAAAAAGCTTTTCACAGCAAAGGAAACAATCAACAAAACAAGAAGGCTACCTATTGAATAGGAGAAGATATTCACAAACTATATATCTTATAAGGGGTTAATATTCAAAATATACAAAGAACTCATGCTTCTCAACATCAAAAATGAAAACAAAAACAGATTAAAATGAACAGATAATCTGAATAGAATTTTTTCTAAGGACACACAGATGACCAACAGACACCTTAAAAGATGCCCATTACTAATCAAAACCACCATGAGATATTACCTCACACCTGTCAGGCTATTATCAGAAAGACAAGAAAAAACAAGCATTGGCAAGTATATGGAGAAAAGGGAACACTTATGCACTCTTGGTAGGAATGTAAATTGGTACAGTCACTATGTAAAACAATATGGGATTTCCTCAAAAAATTAAAAATAGAACTACCGCACAATCCAGCAATTCCACATCTGGGCATTTTTCTGAAGAAAACAAAATGCTAATTCAAAATGATATATGTACCCATATGTTCATTGCAGCATTATTCACAATAGCCAAGATACAGAAGCAACCTAAATTCCACTGATAAAGGAATGGATAAAGAAGATATGTATGTATGTATATGTGTATATAATAATACATATGATATATACATATAATCATGTGATTTTATGAGAAGATGTTATGTGTGTATATATTATCATATACACATAAACATACACATACACACATACCTACATATATACACACAATAGAATATTACTCAGCCATAAAAAGAATGAAATCTTGCTGTTTGTGAAAACATGAATAGACCTTGAGAGTTTTATGATAAGTGAAATAAATCAAAGACAAATATTATTTTATATCACTTACATGTGGAATCTAAGAAATAAAACAAATGAACAACAACAGAAAAACCAGGAACAGACTCATAGATAAAAGAGAAAAAAATGGGTGACTGCCAGAGGGGAGGGAGCATGGGAGGATGAGTGAAAAAGATGAGGGAAGTTAATACAAATTCCAGTTGCAAAAGAAATGAATTATGGGTGAAATGTGCAGTGTGGAGGATATAGTCAATAATTATGTAATTTTTTTTGTATGGTGACAGAGGTGGTCACAGGTACAAACTTAGAGTTATAAATAGGTAAATGCTAGGGATGTAATATGCAACATGATTAATGTAATTAACATTGCTATATGTTGTATATGAATGTCGTTAGGAAAGTAAGTCCTAAGAGTTTTCATCACAAAGAAAAAAATCATTTTTCTTTTTCTTTTATTTTGTACCTATATGAGATAATGGATATTCACCAAACACACTGTCGTAATCATCTCAGGATGTGAGTTAAATCACTGTGCTATACACCTTAAACTTACACGGTCTGTATGTCAATTAAGTTTCAATAAAACTGGAAGAGAAATAATACAAAATAAATGAAATAGGAGTTCTCATCGTGGCTCAGCAATAACGAACCCGACTGGTATCCATGAGGACGCCGTTCAATGCCTGGCCTCACTTAGGGGGTAAAGGATCTGGCATGGCCCGGAGCTGTGGTATATGTTGCAGACGCAGCTCGGATTCCACCTTTAGCCTGGAAACTTCATATGCCTTAGGAGCGGCCCTAAAAAGAGAAAACAAAAACAAAACAAAACACCCAAAACAATATTAAATACAACTGAAACCATAAAGGATAGGGATGTGTGGGTAGATATGGATTTATAATGTAACCTTTCACTTCTCAGTTGAAGATTAAATCTGAATCTACTAAACAAATATGATTACTGTACAGATATATCATCTAAAATTATAATTATTTATTAATTAAAAAAAGTTTGAATCCCTTTACTTATAGTAGAATAGATTCAGAAAAGACCATCAAATCATAGTTTTATAGTTTGTATATTGGAAAAAAGATGAAAATAAAAGCCATTTAAGACAATATTACACCACAGGGGCGTCTTTCCTTAGTATCCTCATCTTGAATACCAGAAGCTTAATAGTAATAATCTGATAAAATCATAATCATCAGATGGGAATCAGTCTACACTGTGCAATAAAATACACAGAAAACCTTCCTTTCAGAGAGTTATAAATGTTAAACACTAAATTCGGACACAAGTCCTAAATTCTATCTTACAAAAGAGGCTGAGGGACCACTTCTGAGTCCTCTAGTGTATGTCCATATTGCTTGTTCTGCTCTGATCTGGCCAAACCTTCTATCTTATGCCCCAAGATCCTGAGTGCTAAATACTGACAGTCACCTCCCTTTCTTTCTTACTATTTCTGGAAAACAATGCATGAGTTTACCACTCTTAGAAACAAGCTCAGAGTAACCAATAAAATGTTGCACCAGTGGTTATAGGAACCAGTGGTTATTTGTCCACTCTGTACATGTGGGGAACAGCTGGACAGATGGAGTGAAGAGACTTTGGTGGGAAGATATGCTTCCTGCTTGGCAAAATTGTTATTTCATTACAAGATATCCCATCTAATGCTGGCAAATATCCAAGAGTCACAGTAACCAGGACCATTACTGATATTTGCCATCCGTGGCAGGAGTACAGATAGAGGCCCATGTACCATATGGCTATATCTTTATTTTTTAAAATTTCTCTTCTTTTTAGGGCCACACCTGCAGTATATGTAAGTTCCAAGGCTAGGGGTCAAATCGGAGCTTCAGCAGCCAGCCTAGACCGCAGCCACGGCAACGCCAGATTCAAGCCACATCTGTGATCTTTGCTGCAACTCAGGGCAACGCTGGAACCTTAACCCACTGAGTGAAGCCAGGGATCAAACCTGAATCCTCAGGGAGACTATGTTGGTTTCTTAACCTGTTGAGCCACAATGGGAACGCCTAGCTACATCGTTAAATTATAAATCAAGATTTTACACTGTCGAATAGAATGACTTTCATCCTCCTACCTGGGCAAATACACATACATAATGACAAAACTGAAATATATATTAATACATATAAATTATATAAATTCTATACATATAAATTATAATATGTAACTTAGTTTATATATATGTAGGTATGTACCTGTTATCTAAATGAAAAATGAGAAAATATCAAGGACACATGAATTTATTATTGCTCATGTCTGAGTGTTCTATTAATGGGCCAACATTATTTTATGTTCATTCCATAAAATTTATATTTTCATATCAACAAAATTACCAATTATGTTATTATAATTGAAAGCTTCACATAACTTGCGTGTTATCAACAATTATGATGTAAAGGATTATAAAAAGACTACTTGAAAGCGGTAGAAAAGCAGAGTTCCCATCGTGGTTTGGTGGTTAATGAATCCAACTAAGAACCATAAGGTTAAGGGTCGATCCCTGGCTTTGATCAGTGGGTTAAGGACCCAGAGTTGCTGTCAGCTGTGGTGTTGGTCACAGACATGGCTCGGATCCTGCGTTGCTGTGGCTGTGGCTGTGGCATAGGCCAGTAGCTACAGCTCCAGTTAGATCCCTAGCCTGGGAACCCCCATATGCTGTGGGTGCGGCCCTAGAAAAAAAGACCAAAAAAAAAAAATCAAGTATACAAAGTGTATAAAGTTTGAGTATATTTTTTATAAAATATATAAATTAAATAGAAAAATAGAAAATACTATCTTTATGTTTCTAAAAATGTTTTTCCTAAAATATTCAAAATTATCTATTAACATTAAAAGGCAAAATACAAATTATAAGCAATTCATATAAGAAGTTTAAATCAAAATTATTTAAACAAGGCCAAAGATCTTGCATTTCATTTTTGAAAATGTGATTAAATTATATTAAGTATTATTCTAAAAACACTATTTTCAACCCCACAATTGAAATTCCATCTAGTTACTAATGCAAAGAATCAATACCATGCCTCTTGAGTCTCACATCTTGGCCTACTTCTGTACAAATTTAAGAATTATATGAACTGCTTAATTTTGCAAAATATTGCCATCAGCCAACATGAGCAATCATTGCACACTCTCTTTGGAACACAAAGGCACAAAGAATAGTAAGATAATGGCATCTGGCACTATGGGAATAATACTTTGTTTTTGCAAGAACACATTACAGTCTTATTTTCTGAGAGAGCTTTACAAGTTGATTAACTTTCCTTTTATCTAGTACTTGTTCTGCTGGTATACTTCTTCTGTGTTCCAAAATATTGTCTATCACTGACTTCAGCATAGGCACCACCCAGGAACAATCACAAAATTCCATAACTGGGATGTTATGTCTTGTGATTGTAAGGCAAGAGATGTGATACATTTTCTTGGAGCATCTCATGTGACATGAGAGCAAAAGTATAAGGTTACACATCAAATGATCCTGAGGGTCAGAGGTACCGTATGTCCTTAAGTAAATTCATTTTGTTTTTGTTTGTGATAGTGGGAATGAAACTGAGGATAATCATCAGTAAGATCCATTAAACTATAACTTGCATCATATTTAATAAACTGTAACCTGCCTTCACTGGTCACACTGGTCAAGCTCACTTTGTTTTTTCACAAAAACTTACAAGCTTCCTGTAACCTAAACAGTAAGTCATAAGACCCCTTATGTGACATAGGAGTCTTGAGCTATTTTTCAGAAACTTTTCAAGTTCAAGCTTGTTAAGACTGGTTAGGATCACTGACCCTCCAACCGGGCATGTGTGAGGGCTCACTTGGTGACATTTTGACATCAGAAGGCCTAAAACTCCACACTCCGAACACGCCAATGCCATGTTCTCCATACATATCCTGTGAAGAAGCATGTAGCTAAGTTGTATCTGCTTTTTCTTACCTCACTTTTTTTTTTTTTTTTTTTAAAACCTTCCATCACCTTTCCCCATACCTCAGGCCACTCTGCTTCCTTTGTCCCATAAGTATCCAAAGCCACTTACCTTCGGGGAGGTAGATTTGAGACTTCTTTTCCTACCTCCTTGCTTGGACAATTTGTGAATAAACCCTTTTTCTGCTGTAGCTTTTGACTGATGCACTTTGGGCTAACAAACCTGGTTCTGTAACATGACCCTACCATCACGCTTTAGAACTCCCAGACCTGATATTGCAAGGATTAAGGGACATTTACATTTTAAAGAGGAAAAACTGTTCTTAATATTGCATTTCCTTAGTGTTCCGTTTTTCTTGAGGTCTATAAGAACACTAGTTTCCAGATGAGTTAGAAAGTGCTCTTTAAAACACAGAATTTCTGCAGTTAAACAGTAGAGGAACTGCTATAGAGTAACATGGATCTTGGGAATTCACAGTGCACATTATCATATTATTAGCTCAGAGAAGCCCTAAAGGAAAGAAACCTGTTTAACTTTGTTTCCCTAAAGCATTTGACCACTGAAACCATCATTTTTCAACTGACTAGTTACTGACATTGGCGTTCCTCAAACTAAGTGCAGAAAATGTGGCTTTAATGTTTAAATGTCTAGTACTTTTTTTTCCATATGGCTGTTCAATTAGCTTTTCTACTAATTAATTCATTAACACAGATAGGAATTTACTTTTTCATCTATTGCCTAAGTCAGCAATTGCTGTGACAGAGCAAACTGACAATTTTAGGTCTCCAATAAGGAAAATAACCTCTGTTAAACAAGGAAATCAATTTTAAGTTTAGAAAAGACTAGCTGAAATATCTCTTCACTGCTGACTTGGGGAGCATTGCAGTCTGAGAACACACGGCTTGAGAGAAGGCAGAGAGGGTTGAGAGCAGTGTATTTTCACCTGCTTGCCCACAATGTCATCTGCTTAATTGTGTGAACATAATTCAGTCAAAAAGAGATGCTTGCCAGTTTTTCTTTCTCCATGACTGGTATTATTTGAAATCAATTGGTTTGTCTAGGATCTATCACTGAGACCTAGATCACAGGGATCAAAACAATTCATCCCTCAGAAATCAATTTTTTTTCTGCCATCTGAACAACCACTGTCTATAAAACAGTAAATTATCAAATTAAAGAAAAATTTCAGTGACTTGTAAAAGGTGTACTCTCAGCAACTCCAAAAGACTGACTCTTAGAAGAAAAATACATTTGCCACCTAAAAGCTGCAAAAAATGGAGAGCTATGACTTGAAAACTGAAATACAACAAAGCAGAAAACACAGCCTCACACCAGGAGTGTCTTCTGATGAGCAAAAACTGAGTGGACAGCAGAGGTGTTACAGATGTGACAAATATTACATCTATTATTGCCTCCTTCACCCAACTATAATGTCAGAAATTCCATTCCATTCAAATTAGGCAAAATTTAGAACTAACAAAACAAAATAAAATGAGAGGCTTAAGAAGTGTGATGAGAACAACAGATTGTGATTGACTTGATGTAAATCAGTCCAAGATGGAAAGCAAGGAACCTATGTATTCCCTCAAGTATTTGCTGTGTTCCTTCTTTGTATGCTATGTACTCAACTTTAGTGTAAGAAGATTAAATACCTACTTGGGGGTGAGTGGGGTGAGGCACAGAGACAAGGAAAAGGTGTCTGGAAAGAGTGAATTATGAAATAAAGGGATGCTTCCTTTCACTGTCTTGCCTTTGATCAGCTTTAAATATATAATGAGTAGATTTCAATGGCAAAGATTTATTTTGAAAGTGCTACAAATAAGTGGCATTTCAATAGGAGAGGGTAACATAATACAAGTTGATAAGAAAGCACAGAAAACAAGGAGAGCAGAAAATCTACTCCCCATCCCCAACACCAAACCTGTTCCTCTCTTGTAGTGAGTGATTGAGCCTCTGTGATGGTGGCTGAGAACTCTGAAAATAGAAAATAAGAATAGAGTGGAAGAAAGTAGAGGAGAAAAAAAGAGAAGATTGGGGTAAGAGAGGGAAGGGAAGTGTGCAATGAAAACAAGAACAAAGCCAGAATGAAAAAGACCACAGGTCAAGCAAAGTCAGATCCACAGAGGAAGCCAAGGTGCAGCATCTAAGATTGGAGTTATTTGGGGTAACAGCCTTCATGACTTGCAGAGGCACCAGAGGTGGCAGACTGTTCTGCAGTGGCCTCACTGCACTTGGAATTGTGAGACCACATTCCCACTTTTCTGGGAAACTTTTCCTGCTCAGATGTAAGTTTCAAGTGCTACTGTGAATCATTGAAAAGTAAGCAAAGTGCCTTCCCCACTAGCCACACTGCAATCCCCACTGCTCCCATGCCTTCAGCCTCCTTCTAGCTATAGAGATCTCAGACTCCCTTTGTCTCTGTCCTTCTACATGGAAATCTCTTTATGGGAAAAAAAATCTTAGAAAATGATGAGGTAAATGAACAGCACTCTGTCTCTGGAAAAGTTCCCAAGATTTGAATGAAAAATGTAGTCTAGAGCAAATAAAGGAGGTAATTGGGAGGACAAGAGCGGCTAAAAAATAGACGGGAAAAGGACTTCTTTGATCCACGATTTGAGATGATTTGTTTCTAGGTGGTAGGTAGTGTTGTCTTCTAGTCTGCTTGATTCTGATTTTGAAATTTACTGCATTGCCATTTTAAAACATTTACTGTTCTTATATTTTGGAATTTCTTGAAGTGTATTTAATATATTTTTAATAACTTTTTCTAAAGTGTTTTTGTGTGCATGATAAAAAGGATGGAAAGGGTATTTATTGTTAGGACAAAAACATCATTTATGTAAATATATACCAATTCCCCTCATACATAAAAATGTATGGTTTATTCTATTAATTATGTTATTTAGGTCATCTATAGACTTTTCTATAATCTGTCATGAACCAAGGGACATGAAGAGTAAATGTCTTTTGAAACAATGTGTTTCAAACAGTGTTTATGAGAACACTAATTCAGAAAGATACATACACCCCAATGTAATTATTATTTACATTTTAACATTATTTACAAGAGCAGCATTATTTACAATAGCCAAGATATGGAAACAACCTAAGTGTTCATCAACAGAGGAATGAATAAAGAAGATGTGGTGCACACATGCGTGTGCATGCACACACACACACACACACACCCCACACTAGAATATTACTCAGACCCAAGAAAGAATGAAATTCTGCCATTTGCAACAGTGTGGATAGACCTAGAGTTTATTATGCTAAGTGAAATAACTTAGAGAAAGACAGATACTGTGTGTACCATTCACATGTAGAATCTAAAAAATAAAACAAACAAATGAATATAGCAAAATATTAACAGGCTCATGAGTATAGAGAATAGAATGGTAGTTCAGAGGAGGGAGAGAGGAGAGGTGGGATGGAAGCAGGGAATTAATGGATACAAACTACTATGTATAAAAGGGATAGGCTGGGGGATATATCATACAGTACAGGGAGATACAGCCTTTATTCTGTGGTGACTTTAAATGGAGTATAATCTATAAAAATGTTGATTTGCTATATTGTACACCTGAAACTAATAAGATATTATAAATTGACTATACTTCAATTAAAAAAGAAATGTGAAAACAAGCATAAACATAAAAAAGAACAAAAACTGTGTCTCAATCCATTTCTTCATTCATCTCCTACAGTGCTTTCCTATTTAATTTTTTATGCTAAGTCATTGGTTCTCAAATTTTGATGCATTTGGAATTACCTGGGGAGCTTTCAAAATCTGATGCCCATGTCACATTCCATACTAACTAAACCAGAATATGTGGGGGTGAAAATCAAGCATCAGTATTTTGAGCTTTCAAAATCTGATGCCCATGTCACATTCCATACTAACTAAACCAGAATATGTGGGGGTGAAAATCAAGCATCAGTATTTTTTACAGATCCCTTGGTGATTCCAATGTGTTGGGCAAATTGAGAAACACTCTCCTTTGTACTTAATACATAGATGATTTGCAACTGCTAAATCTTCCTTGTGATTTGCATTCTTTATTCACTTTTTCTTTTTCATCTCATTTTATATTTCTGTACTAAAATCAACCTTGTTTGATATTAAGACACTTATCCCTGTTTAACTTGATTACATAGGTCTTGTTTATTTACTTCATTTTTTGTCTTTTTTTTTTTTTCTTAAGGGCTACACTGGCAGCAAATGGAAGTTCCTAGGCTAGGAGTGGAAAGGGAGATACAGCTGCTGGCCTATGCCAAAGCCACAGCAACTCAGGATCTGAGCCACATCTGTGACCTACACCACAACTCATAGGATCCTTAACCCACTGAGACTAGGGATTGAACCTGCATCCTCATGGATACTAGTCAGGTTTGTTACCACTGAACCACAATGGGAACTCCCTGGTCTTGTATATTTTGGTTATCCTTTTCTCTTTAATTCACCTGAGTCAATTTGTTTAACGTGCAACTCCTATACACAGCATCTCACTGGGTTTTGTTTTTTGATATAATGTGAATGTTTCTTTTATTGATGAAATTAGCCATTTAAATGGTTTGATGAGACAGACCTACTTGATCTTAATGCTACCAAGTTTTCTGTTTATATAATGGGTATTTATTCTAACTTGAAAAGTTGCTATTGATTCCCTATTATTAGCAGTAATGAAATTAGTACAGGAGTTCCCATCGTGGCTCAGTGGTTAATAAATCCTACTAGGAACCGAACGAATTGAGGGTTCGATTCCTGGCCTTGCTCACTGGGTTAGGGATCCGGCGTTGCCATGAGCTGAGGTGTAGGTCGTAGACGCAGCTCAGGTCTGGTGTTGCTGTGGCTGTGGTGTACGCAGGCAGCTACAGCTCCGAATAGACCCCTAAGGGCCTGGGAACCTCCATATGCCGTAGGAGTGGTCCTAGAAAAGGCAAAAAGAGAAAAAAAAAAGAAATTAGTACACACTCAGCCCCTCATTCACTCTCATCAATACCCATCAACTAGTTTTATCCATTTTACTATGCTTTGGTGTTTACCATTTTAATATTAAATTCCCTCATATTTCTATTATTTGACTTAATTTAAAATTATTATTTTTCTATTCCTGATTATATGGTTTATACTCTATAGTTTCTTTAAGAATTGCTCATGGAAACATTATACCCTGGGTTTTGCATATTAACATATATATCTTTATCTTTGAACAATAATTTGGCTAGGTTTAAAATTATTAGATTAAATTTTTTTGAGAACTTTGTAGCTGTTGCTCCACTTTTAATTATTCTTCCTAGTTTTTCCTTGGGCCTGGTGTGTCCTTTAAACCTGTATCACTGTGTCTTCTTCTATTTCCAAAAAGTTTTCTTGACATAAATCTGTAGATATATTTTCTCTTTCATTATGTCATTTTTCTTCTTTTGAACCTCTAATTTTTGGTATACTGGGTATCTTTTGCATAATTTATCTTTTTTTTCTGATCCATTTAACTGATTCATTTCACATTCCTATTCTCTTCATTCCTTACTGTGAATTCAGTGTGTCCCATTCACTCTTGTATACCTTCCATTTTTGCCATCATTTCTGAGGAAATATTTTTGCTACTTTCCTAAGCTCTGTTAGCTCACATTTTACATTTTTAAAAAAGAATACTTGATTTTTGCCTTTTTGCAAGAAATAGGAAAATCTATTGTTTTCAATACAGTGCACAAGAAGTTAAAAATCTACTGAGATAAGAATCTACTTCTTGCTGGTTTTATTGTTTTTCTCTCACATGGGTACTTTATATGAATAATACAGGCAGGAAACAAGCACTAACAAGTTAATTTACAAAGAGGAAACTTATAGACATTCTGCTTCTTTTTCTTGTCTTGCTATCTTAATACAAAATTCTTGCATATATTTTCTGTGCTCCTAAATGATGATTGTGTTATGATTTTTGTTAATTTATGGAAAATATTTAGTCATAAACCTTATCTGCTCTACAGAATGAGTTTTCCTATAAGTGTGATTATTCTCCCACTTATTCTTCCTATTCATTCTTCTTCTTCTATGTCTTTATATATATTTTCTTGGATCCTTCTTTTGATTTCTCATCACTAAGGTGAATTTTTCTTAGAAATATATTTACTCTTGGAGTTCCCATCATGGTGCAGCAGAAATGAATCCCACTATGAACCATGAGGTGGCAGGTTTGATCCCTCACCTTGCCCAGTGGGTTAAGGATCTGGCGTTGCTGTGAGCCATGGTGTAGGTTGCAAATTTGACTCAGATCTTGTGTTGCTGTGGCTGTGATGTAGGCTGGCAGCTGTAGATCCAATTCAACCCCTAGCCTGGGAACCTCCACATGACATGGGTGAAGCCATAAAAAGCAAAAAAAAAAAAAAAAAAAAGAAAGAAACAAACAAACAAAGAAATATATTTACTCTAGTTGTATTAGTAGAAGAGCCAGAACTATGTTCCAGAATGGCGTAATTTTTATGACCTAGGATTGGGAGCCCTTTTCACCTTTTATTTCTATTTACAATTAAGAAAACAGTTTCAGGAGTTTCTGCTATGGTGCAACAGAATCAGTGGCATCTTGGGAGCCCTGGGATGCAGGTTTGATCCTCAGCCTGGCACAGTGAGTTAAGGGTCAGACATTGCCACAGCTGTGGCTTAGGTCACAACTGTGGCTTGGATCTGATCCCTAGCCCAGGAACTTCATATGTTGCAGGGAGGCCAGAAAAAGAAAAGAAAAGAAGAGAAAAGAAAAGAAAAGAAAACAATAGGTTCAAGCCTTATCACAGTTCAGCCACTCATCTTGTACCTGCTTTATTGTCAGATAACTCCTGCTAGCTTATTTTCATGTGTGTTAGGGCCTCTGCTATTGGAACATGAACTGAACCGAGTCTACCAGTCCATGCAACAAAACCCCATAGTTGCAAATGGGAATGTTGCTTTAGTATTTTCAAATATGACTATAACTAATCTTGAAGATGACTATACTCTTGATTTCTCTGAATAGTGACTTCACTTTCTATTTTCTCTTAAATCTCTATTTTCTTTGCTTTTGACAGGATTTTGTGATTTGGGATTTTAGATGTTTCTTAGTTTGTTTTAATTTTTTTCTTTTAACAGCCACATCTACGGCATGTGGAAGTTCCCAGGCCAGGGGTCAAAGTGAAGCTGTAGCTGTGGCCTAAGCAACAACCACAGCAACACCAGATCTGAGCCACATCTGCAGCCTATGCTGCAGCTTATGCCAGTGCTGGATCCTTAACCCACCAAACCAGGCCAGGGATTAAACTCACATCCTCACAAAGACAATATCAGTTCTTAACTCAATAAGCCACAATGGGAATTCCTAGATATTTCTTAAGTTTAATTGAAGCTGAAATGTACATTTCTGGGTTTTCCTTTTTTTTTCTTTCAATTGATTTCCAAAGGGAAAAGAAAATTCTGTCTTCATTTCCTGATAAAATGAAGACTTAACTAAAATACAGACCAAAGAAACTTTAATGTGGCTACATGAGTAGCAACAATAATAATAGCAGTAAAATAAGTAATAGTTATACCTATTATTTACTGAACAGATATGATATACCAATAACTGTCTTAAGCAGTTCACATCTATCAAATTCAGCAGAACAGAAAATTTATGAAATAGCTGCTGTTATTAGTCTATTTTTTAAGAAATCAGAGGCATTCAACAGATTAGGTAATTTATATAAAGTCATATGGCTAAGAGGTAACAAATTCAGACTATAAACTAAGGAGTTAGGCTTCAAAGTCTTCACTTTTGACAATTACACTATTTTTTTCTCAATATTTGATGATTTAAAAATACATTTTGGAGATTTTGTGATTTTTCCTGGATCAGGAATCATGTGTTCATGCTCTAATCAGAAGCTAACTGAATGGACTCTGAAGATAGAGTTGAAGAGCACTGACCAGTTCAGACAGTAATGTATTGCCTAAGTTCCATAAAAAGAGAGACATAACAGGTTTCCAATTAACTAAAATTCCATGTGCAGTAGATTAATAAGGAAAGTGAGGAGCTCATAGTTTAGTTCCTTTTAGGGCAACTCAGTGCCAGTACAGTTAAATGAAAAATTTACAATGAATTGAAATGGAGTTCATTAATCAATTGATTGATTTTTTGTTTGTTTGCTTATTTTCTTTTTTTTGGCTGCCCCGTGGCATATGGAATCCCTAGGCCAAAGATCAGATTGGAGCCCCAGTTGTGACCTATGCTTCAGCTGAGGCAAGGCCAGATCCTTAATTCACTGTGCCTGGCCAGGTATTGAATCTTCATTCCAGTGCTCCAGAGATGCCACTGATCTCATTGTGCCATAATGGGAACTCCAACTGATTGATTTTTTTTAATCATTAATTTATATATATATATATATATATATATTTCCACTGTACAGCATGGTGACCCAGTTACACATACATGTATACATTCTTTTTTCTCACATTACATGTTCCATCATAAGTGACTAGGCAGAGTTCCCAATGCTACACAGCAGGATCCCATTGCTAATCCATCCTGAAGGTGACATTCTACATCTATTTACCCCAAGCTCCCAAGCCCTCCCAATCCCTCCCCTTCCCCCTTGGCAACCACAAGTCTATTCTCCAAGTCCATGATTTTATTTTCTGTGGAAATGTTCATTTGTGCCATATATTAGACTCCAGATACAAGTGATATCATATGGTATTTGTCTTTCTCTTTCTGAATTACTTCACTCAGGATGAGAGTCTCTAGTTCCATCCATGTTGCTGAAAATGGCATTATTTTGTTCTTTTTTTATGGCCGAGTAGAATTCCATTGTGTCTATATACCATGTCTTCCTAATCCAATCATCTATCAGTGGACATTTGGATTGATTCATGTCTTTGCTATTGTGAATAGAGCTGCGATGAACATGCAGGTGCATGTATCTTTTTTAAGGAAAGTTTTCTAGATATATGCCCAAGAGTAGGGTTGCTGGGTCTTATGGTAGTTCTATGTATAGTTTTCTAAGGTACCTCCATACTGTTCTCCATAGTGATTGTACCAGCTTACATTCCCACCAACAGTGTAGGAGGGTTCCCTTTTCTCCACACCCCCTCCAGCATTTGTTATTTGTGGACTTATTAAGGCTGGCCATTCAGACTGGTGTGAGGTGGTATCCCATGGCAGTTTTGATTTGCATTTCTCTAATAATCAGGGATGTTGAGCATTGTTTCAAGACCCAGAATTGCCAAAGCAATTCTGAGGAACAAAAACCAAGCAGGAGGCATAACTCTTCCAGACTTTGGGCAATATTACAAAGCCACAGTCATCAAGACAGTGTGGTACTGGTACCAAAACAGACATACAGACAAATGGAACAATATAGAGAACCCAGAAATAAACTCAGACACCTACAGTCAATTAATCTTTGACAAAGGAGGCAAGAATACAAAGTGGAAAAAAGACAGTCTTTTCAGCAAGCATTGCTGGGAAACCTGGACAGCTGCAAGCAAATCAATGAAACTAGAACACAGCCCTCACACCATGCACGAAAATAAACTCAAAATGGCTTAAAGACTAAAATATAAGACAAGACACCATCAAACTCCTGGAAGAGAACATAGGCAAAAAATTCTCTAACATCAACCTTATAAATATTTTCTCAGGTCAGTCTCCCAAAGCAACAGAAATAAAAGCAAAAATAAATCAATGGGACCTAATCAAACTGACAAGCTTTTGCACAGCAAATGAAACCAAAATGAAAACAAAAAGACAACTTACAGAATGGGAGAAAATAGTTTCAAATGATGCAACTGACAAGGGCCTAATCTCTAAAATGTACAAACAATTTATACAACTCAACAGCAAAAAAGCCAACAACCCAATTGAAAAAAGGGCAAAGGACCTGAACAGACATTTCTCCAAGGAAGATATACAATTGATTGAGGTTTTTAACCAATATATTTGCTTATCAATCAAGGCAAAACCTTTTGTTTTAACCTTTGTAAAGCCATTAATACTTTCTCTTCTCACCATCATTACCAGTATGACTTAAACAATGCAATATATATAATATTAGCATTTTAACCATCAGCTAATGCTCCCCTCTCTCTTTGCTTTCCTGAGCAATTTATTCAATGTAGAGTTCCTGCTATAGAAAAAAAAAAGTGACAGTAACATCTGTATTGCCATGAGGATCTGGTAACTCATACCAAAATTTATTTTCCAAGATCTATCCTCTAATATCATGAGTACTGTGCTTTGCACCAAAAAAGACAACCTCTTATTTTATGTTAATATATAATTCTTCAAAGAGATCAGAGAAGAGAAATAGGCCTATTTTTGTGTTATGCATGAGAAATTAGATGGTTAATTTTCAAGGGCTGCTTCAATAAATCCCAATTGAATTAGCCAGTATTACCATGTGAAAGTGATCAAGAGATACTGCAAAAACACAATGCAAAATGAATACAAATGATTTGGCTCCAGATCTGATCAAATAAAACTAGAGGATTGAATTAACTAGTGAACAAAATTAAGTGGAAATGGCAGTATTTCACAGCTAGTTAGCTGTGACTATGAAATAGAATACTGAAAAACTTAGACACCCATTTGGAACCTTTTATTTTTCCCACTCAGAATTCTCTCTAAAATTACGTATCTCTGTACAGACCAGACTTGATATTGTTAGTGATCTGGTGTTTGAGGTCATTTTTTTTTCCTAGTCTTTAATAACATGTTCAAAGCAACAAAAACAATAACAAATATCTAAGGAACATCTGCATTCTATGCTAACCATATGGATTTTTTTTTTCAATTTCATTTAAGTCATGTGGGAGTGGAGGAGAGAGGAGGAAAGAAGAAATAGATAACATTTTTGAAATGATTTCTAAACTTCTAAGATGTCTGTAATTTTAACGTTGACATAAGAAACACAGTATAACACAATAGGAAGAGCTTGAAGTCAGACATCCTTAAGTTTCATTTCCAATTCAGTCACTTACTAGCTGGGCTACTAAGCCCTGTTCTGCTCATTTTTAAAGAAGGCATTGTAGAAGCATTGTAGAAGCCTATCTCAAAAGTTCATTTTATGAAATATAAATAATACAATTAAACTCTTCAGTCTACTGTGGGACATAACAGACACTTGTTCCCATTATTTCAGAGTTACAATGACTGTTTCCTGGGGTGCTAGTGTCTCTACTAGCAGACAAATTGTCTCCTACATTCTAATGCCATCCTTCCAGCAAACTGAAACTGTATATTTGAAAAGGATGACTACAATGCCATCCTTCCAGCAAACTGAAACTGTATATTTGAAAAGGATGACTATCTTTAAATGGAATTTTTAATGATTGAGGTCTGATTCACACGGATAATTATTCCTCTTTGAGACTCTCCCCCCCCCCCCAATAATACTCATTATTTTATTAGGCTCAAAGCAGTCACCGAGCTTTGGGAATGATACTGTGGCAAACACTGGGAGAAAGAAAATGCTGAAAGGCCTATAATACCCTACACCTGGAAAAAATTGTCTCTCATAAAACACAGCTTAAATCAAATAAAAGCAGCCTCTGAAGTAGTTTAAAAAATTCTTTTTGAGTCTTCTTGAGGGACAAAGGGAATTAAACACAGGAAGTTTTCGTAAAATGCCAAGTCTTCCCAACTTCTTATACGTAATGGAAATGAAGTGTTAGGTTTCTTTCCTATACTCAATGCAGAAGTTGATCTTCAGCTGAAAGGCCAGAGTGTGGTGCCACCTTAGGCTGTTCCACTGCAGGGAAGTCAACGAAACAACCTTCTGCAATTATTATTTATCTTCAACACTCAGTATGCAAATCAACTAGGAAAGAAAGCATGTCAGAGTAGCAGCAATATAAACATGAGCAACTTTAAGTAGATTAATTTTTTCCTCATATTGCCTTTCAAATATTTCAACAGTGTCAGCCCCAGGCTGAAAATCTTGAGAGGTTAGCTCTGTGATTGCTGTGTGGTCTTGTATAATTTCCTCTGGTTCCTGTATTACAATGAATGGCCTAAAGTTGAAGATCAGCAAGTCTATCGATATTAGCCTTCGACTGACTGAGGACATTCTGTTCTTGAAAGGTTTTTAGTTTTCACTCAGCCCAAACCTCCCTCTAGGAAGTTGGAGGAAGAAACAGTAACAACCACGAGGTGTTCTTGATCTTTCTTGCTTGCATACTCTCTACACATTACAATATCCAATGCTTGACTTTTATTACCCAACCTTTCACGAAGACCCCACTGCATCTGGCCCTTGCTTCCTTCTTGATTGCCATTTCCTAGAGGTGGTTGGAGACAGCTAATCAATATGTGAATTGGCCTCTGACAATCAGTCTGACTGAGATTTGCTGAGGTGAAGTTTAAGGGCTAGAGTGGACCCTTGGAACTCCCAGAGTGGGCTCTATTGGGAAGAGTATCGTCATTCAAGTCACATTTCCTGGTAAGTAATTAAAGATTTATCTGAGGGGATAAATACAAATTCATGCAGAAATGGATGAAGAGGGTGCAGTCATTTACTCATAATTTTCTGTATGGATTTTTTATGGAAAATTATTGCCCACAATATTAAATAATAAATAATAATAATCAACACAATCTTTCTAATTCAAATAATCAGTCAGTTGAGTGAGGAAGAGTCAAAGCAGAAAAATAAAACCAACAACTAACGTTGCAACTAGGTCTTCTGAATCATGTATGTCTAAAGTCCAACTCTGAAGATTTTCTTCACTGTTTTATCTTTGGCATTATTGTCCTACAACACAATCTAAGAAATGGATACCAAAGGACTTGGTGGGACTCTCTCAAGTTAGAGATTGCTCCTAAAACCCTGGGGCAGTTATTCAAGAGTTTTTACCCCCATTTTTTGGCATTACAACTTCCAAGTTTTTATTTGATGCCAATTCACTTTCACCTATGTGAAAACCAGAGACATCCTTAAGCATCCCAGGATAAGTTACTCATTCCAGAAGAGGTATCCCAACATTCTTCTTATCAGATTTCTGATACTGCTATTTGTACCTCTCAATGATTCTGTTGAAAAATTCTCCCTGATCTAGTGGAAATATGAGTTTGAGTCTTAGAAAATCAATGTGATAATGGGATACTGAAAAATGTGAACCTCTTGGAACTTGAAAATCCAGGCTTAACTGCTAAATTACTGAGTCATTTAAACTCCATTGGCCTCAGTTTCCCCATTTATAAAATGAGAAAAACTAGACTTAGGTCATCTTTTTAAGTCTCCCTGCAGCCCTAATATTCTTTGATTTTATAATTCTATGACTCTTTTATTCCATCATTTCTCCAACCAGCCCTTACACAGTCCCCTACCAATACAGAGCTAGAGAAAATTTAATACTTTTTACACTGCAAGTAAGATAAATGTCAGGAGATCCTCTCCTCTGAGAACCAAATTCATTTTCTCTGCTCTGTAATGCTGTCCCTTCCACATGTAATCCTCTCGATCTCCTTACTGGTCCAAATTTTCAGCACCTATTTCTTCCGTCTTGATTAACTCTGACTTGCATATTTCCTAACTTTTCTTTTTTTAATTTTAAAATTTTAATTTATTTATTTTTAGCTACATGTGGAAGTTTTCTGGCCAGGGATTGGCCCCAAGCCACACCAGAGACAAGACCAGGTTTTGTTTTTTGTTTTTTGTTGTTTTTTTTTTTTGCTTTTTTAGGGCTGCACCTGTGGCATATGGAATTTCCCAGGCTGCAGCAGCCTGGGAGCCTAGGAACAGAGGTTGAATTGGAGCTGCAGCTTCTGGCCTCCTCCACAGCCACAGCAACATGGCATCCAACTTGCATCTGTGACCTACACCGCAGCTCTTGGCAACGCCAGATCCTTAACCCACTGAACAAGGCCAGGGATCAAACCCACATCCTCATGGATACTAGTTGAGTTTTGTTTCCACTGAGCCACAACAGGAACTCCAACAAGGTCATATTTTCAACCCACTAGGTCACCAGGGAACTCCCCTAACTTTTTCTTAACAACATAAACCATGCCTTCCTTGGCCATTATATAAATCCTTGACTATTAAATATTCCATGTCCTTCAAACATCTGCTGAATTTTGCTGTACATCCATTTATTAGCCCTACTACATGGCTATCAATTTGGTTCCATGCTAAGAGGTTAGTGATAAGCAATTGAGCAGTTTATTTTGTTTCTAAGTTATTTTTCAACTACTTACTGAATTCCTTCTTCAGGCAAAGCATTGTGAAATATCCTAGAGAAATACAGATGAACACAGAAGTCACTGCACTCAAAATGACTCTGGATGTTAAAAGATGGAAGACCACAAATAATATACTGTAAAAGAGAGAAAAGGGTATATTCCAGGTACAGGAGGCAACCTTATAAAGCAGGAGGTGACCTTATGTAAACTCTTCATAAATGTTAAAGTTGTTGGCATTTCCTTCTCAGTAGGATGCATTGGTTTATTTTATTTTGGCTTGTTTTATTTGTTTTATTTTTTATCCTTGCTATTAATTGATTTTTGAATAGATCATATCTGTATAAGATGTGAAATTCAAATTGTACAAAAGGTATACTGTGAGAAAAAAATCTCTCAGCCATTCCCTTAGTTCCCTTCCACAGATGCAACCACCATTTCTTAGAAATACAACTTTCAAATTTAGTTCCAATTTTATAATGAATGTTAAATCATCCTCCTGATTCCAAGGGCCAGTATCACATAATCTACTGAAGATGTTAGCTAATTTTTAATTCCTAAGCCTGTAATTTTTGAGTCTAAGAAGAGCTCCTGTTTTCCCAAGTCCATGAATGCATGTGCATTTGGCATGATGATATACTTGAGCATACTCTCTACTGGCTGCTAGAATCTCTTGCTATTTCTGCTAGCCATGTACTGGCCTCACCATCAGTATCTCAAGCTACATTTACTATGTCATCACAAATTTAATTTTAGACTAACATTTAACTTTTGCAAGATCCAAATCGATGCAACTGGTTGAATAAAGGAGCATTTGTCTGTGTTTATCATGTGACAGGTATAAATCTCAACAAAATTAAGATTTATTCATGCCTGCTAATCTAATCCATTCTCCTTTAGCTGTTCTCAAAGCAGTGAATCAAAATTGATACCCATTCTGGCCCAGAATCATAAGACAAATGAAGATCTGTGTTGTCAAATATTCTTGCTTTTTTAACATTTGTTAATCACTAATTGAGAGGCAATGGGGAGGGTATCTGCAAAAATTAATACTAAGCCAGTGTACAGATGAAAATATGGATGTTTGTGGACAATTCTACTTAGTTTTGATATATAATTTTTATTCATTGTTGTCCTTTTTTAAAAGACCTAACGTAGTTCTCAAATGTGTCTCAGCAATTTCTAAGGCATATCACTAGCTGGTTTGACACATCTTGCTGTATGTTAGGAGAAAAAGGGATACTAACACTAGAGAAATGTCAAAGTCCAGAGGTTTCAGAAAAATACAAGGATCTATATGAATTATTTTCATCAACAAATTTGATTTTTAAATTAATTGAACCTGGCAGTTATAAGTCTTTCACAGTTACCTATTTTTATCAAAGGTGCTTATTTGCATATTATACTTGATTTTTTTTTTTTAAGTAGAAACTATTAGTACTAGCTTTGGCAAATTATTCTCCAAAATGAAGGCATTTCTAGTAAATCAAATGACTTGTGGATATGGAAAGAGAAGTTGGTGACTTATGTGCCCAACCATGATTTGTGGGAAGGGAATTGTCTATTCAAGGGCCTATCTTGAATACCTCTGAGTCTGCCTCAAACACCATGGCACACTAGTGCAGGCCCATAAAAGCTGCACATTCATGGCCAATTCCACATTATCTCTGAAAGACATCTTCTAGGAACATTTAAGAACCCAGCTAGCTGCTTCTTTCAGTGGCATGGTGAGGGCAGACACCAGATTCCAGAGAATTAAAATAACCATTGGGAGAAAAATTTGAGTTGAAAATATTCACTCTGCGGATTTAACCAACAAAAAGAAAAGTTTGAAGAGATAAAGTTAGTGGTTCTTTTATATTATGTGAATAGCTTATAAAGAGAATGCAGGTCTCTATTGTTCATAGGTTTTTTTTTTTTTAAAAGAAAAATTAAAAATATAGCCAATGGAGTTAGTGTCTTACAGAATGATAAATATTTGAGTGCAGAAGAGAAAGAGCTTAGGGAAGAAAGATATTGAAATGCTGAAGAGATGGGAGATTTTTATAGAAATAAGGCCCTAAGAAAGGCTCCTTAAACTGGGTCATTAGATCTGAAGGGTATGGAGGGCCTTGATCTTTATATATCAGTTAGGATTGTTGTTTTGCTTTATGTAATAAAAACTATACTCCAGTGACTAATGGTTTTAATCCCCTCGCATAAGAAAAACCTCAAATACCTTCTTTCATTCCACTTCACCCTTTGTCACATGTGATTTCTCCCATCACACTTGCCACCATCAAAACAAGAAAGAAGAAAGAGGAACAATGAGAATTAGATTCAGCAAGGAAGCAAAATACCTGGCTGATCTTTGCTTAATTGTCACCATTGGAACTATGTAATGCCACCATCTCCCAGGGATTCTAGGAAGACAAGTTTTATGGCTGTGCACATTATTAATCTTCCCTCCAAAACTGAGGTTCTTTTAAAAAGGAAATGAATGAGTATGTGTATTGATCAGACAATTATTATCTGACATATTCCAAACCTCTGTCTACCCAACATTGATATGCCCATTTCCTCCTTTTCCCCATCTGACCTAAACCCAAAGTCTTATACAGGCTGGTATATACCTAGTTCAAATCTCTGGGTCTTTTGGTACCATAACAGGTCTGTATGTCTAACAACCCTGAATGTATATAAAAAAATTTTATGTCCTTAACACATCCAGTAAGAAAAGTGTAAACAAACAAACCAAATAAACTTACATCCAGAATAGGATGTAATTAGGAAGCACACCAACTGGGCATCTATTGCAGGGACTCAGTGCTCTGATCATGGGGAACGTAGCTTCACTACCTTTAAGCCTCAAGTCTCTCTCTGGGTGGATCCCCTAGGTCCCCTCCTTCCCTCAGGACCTGCCATCTTGGAGAATCGTCCTTCCATCATCTCTCATGGCTATATCTGATGCGAGCATTTGGGGAGAAACACTTCCTGGAAGATCCAGAGATTTAGCGGCATATTTTTCTGGGTGCATGTCTCAGTACCTGAGGACTGCCTTCTCAGGTTCAATAGTCAGACACCTCTGACAACCACAAAGGCTTTTCAAGCTATAGTCTAATAAGATTTATGATGTTTCCATCTCTGTGGCAGAGTGGCTAGGTGAAGTTCAAGTTCACCTTTTGGTTGGGCTTCCCTAAGAGTATCAAGAAGAAACAGCATTCAGAAACAAAACACGTTTTTCTATATGTCCCCTAAAACTGCAGTCTTGGTTATCCCATGGTAAGTGTCCTAAGGAACAATAGGCAGCAGTGTGGTCAAATATTGAACAAGGATAGCCAACTCCATTCTACCTTCAATATGACTCCTCCAATAGTCTGTAGCCCTATCTTTACCACTTCTCTACTCCACTCATGCTGTTGCTTTTTAAATTCTTTTTTTTAACTTTCAAAAGTATAAACACAGGAATCGAATCCTTTGTGTATTGGAACTTTTTGGTGACTCCATGACACAAAATCCAAACTAAGTATATTTTTCTTCTAGGTATATTTTTTCCTCCAAAAAACCATTTTGCTCATGCTAAGAGAACTCTCTGTAGCTAGATGATCCAGGTTTGGGGCTGTGGCTTCATACTATGACCAATGTCCAGGCATTTCTCTGTTTTCCACTCTGCCATCATTATGGGCTTCTGTTTTTGTGCTGCAACCTACCTCACTGTCACACTGGCTGTTCCATGTCCAGCAAGGAGAAAGGTGGAGAAGAAAAGGATAGCAATTATTTAGGGAAAGAGAAGCCTTTCTCAAAAATTTCAAGCAGACTCTTAATCACATTGCAAAGGTCAGAGTAGTGTCTAGTGGCATATCTATAAGGAAAGTCTGGTAAGGTTAAGGTTTCTAACCAGGTATGTTGTTGTCCCAAACAAAACATGAACTCTCTAATGAAAACAGGAGGGAAGGACGGATATTAGGCTGACAGTAATATCTGCCACACTCTTCCCCCTGCCCTCCAGAAGGACTGGCACATCTGAGAAACACATATCAGCATTTATGGAACTCACGGAAGCCCTGAAGGTGATTTCCAAGGCCATGCCTATATACCAGAAGAATGATGAAAGGACAGTTTCAGGCCATTGACAATCCAGGGAGAGAGTGAAAGTTTATGAAGAAATGCTCATTATAGCTAAGCTGTAGTCATCAAAATAGTATGGTACTGGCACAAAAACAGAAATACAGATCAGTGTATCAAGATAGAAAGCCCAGAGATAAACCCATGCACCTGTAGCCAACTAATCTATGACCAAGAAGGCAAGAGCATACAATGGAGAAAAGAAGCCTCTTTAATATGTGGTGCTTGGAAAACTAGACAGCTACATATAAAAGAATGAAATAGAATATCCTCTAACACCATACACAAAAATAAACTCAAAATGGATTAAAGACTGAAAGGTAAGGCTGGATACTATAAATCTCCTAAAGGAAAGCATAGGCAGAACACTCTTTGATACAAATCACAGAAATATCTTTTTGGATGCACCTCCTAGAATAAAGGAAATAAAAACAAAAATTAACAAATGGGACCTAAATAACTTAAAAGCTTTTACACAGCAAAGAAAACCATTTAAAAAAAAAAAGCCCAAAAAACCCCAAAAAGACAACCCACAGAATGGGAGAAGTTCTTTGCAAATAAAGCAACCAATAGGGGATTAATCTCCAAAATATTCCAATATCTAACACAGTTTTATATCAAAAAAAAACAACCCAATCAAAAAATAGGCAGAAGATCTAAATAAACATTTCTATAAAGAAGACAGGAGGCAAAAAACACATGGAAAGATGCTCAACATCACTAGCTATTAGAGAAATACAAATCAAAACTCTAACGAGGTATCACTTCACACAATACAGAATGGCCACCATCAAAAAGTCAACAAACAAAAATAATGTATATATGTATATGTGACTGGGCCACTTTGCTGTACAGTATAAATTTGACAGAACACTGTAAACCAGCTATGATGGAAAAAATTAAAATAAAAAAAAGTCTACAAACAATACATGCTAGAGAGGCTGTGGATAAAAGGGGAATGTAAGTGGGTACAACCACTATGGAGAACAGTATAGAGGTTCCTTAAAAAACTAAATCTAGATCTACCATATGATATAGCAATCCCATTCTTGGGCATATATCCAGAGAATACCATAATCTGAAAAGATACATGATGCACCCCAATGTTCACCACAACACCATTTACAGTAGCCAAGACATGGAAGCAAACTACATGTCCATCAACAGAGGAATGAGTAAAGACAATGCTTTACATATACAAACACACAGAATATCACTCAGTCATAAGAAAGAATGAAATAACACCATTTGCAGCAACATGGATGGACCTAGAGATTATCATACTAAGTGAAGTAAGTCAGAGGAACACAAATATCATGAGACCATTAGTATGTGGAAGCTAATAAAAATGATTCAAAAAGAACTTATTTATCAAACAAACTCACATATTTCTAAATCAAACTTATGGTCACCAAAGGGGAAAATGTGGGGAGAGGGAGAGATAAATTAGGAGGATGGGATTAACATATATGTATATAAAATAGGTGACTATCAAGGGCCTACTACATAGCACAGGGAAATCTACTCAACATTCTATAACAAACTAAGGAGGAAAAAAGAATGGTATACGTATAACTGATTCACTTTGCTGTACCCCTGAAACTAATACAATATTGTAAGCCAATGACACTCCAATAAAATTAAAAAATATATACTCAAATGAATTTTTTAAAGGCAATAATCAGAGGGGATAGCTCAAAGTATAAGAATCTATCCCCAAGTATCAACACCTTTAAGGCTGACTCTTCTCCAATAGTAGCCATCTTTAATCAGAATTGATAGCTCAAAGTATAAGAATCTATCCCCAAGTATCAACATCTTTCAGGTTTGACTCTTCCTTCCAATAGTAGCCATCTTTTCTCAGAATGAAAAGTTATCTAGTCATATTTTCTGAAAATGGTCTAGTATCGATGCTTTATCATCCCCTCAAATTCTCACTACTCACTTTTCCCAACTCTCCTTGGTTGTCATTCTCTTTAAAGACACTATTTTGTGCAGCCTGCTCTCCACCCTTTGCCTTCATTAAGCTTTTTCCTAAAGTTTCTTTGACTTTCCTCCTTTCTTAAATGTCAGCCTGGCTCATGCTCTATTGTTATGGGGTCATAAAAAAAAAAAAAGCAATGTCAATCTAATTTGGATAGTACTGTGGTGAAAGCAAATGCATGAAAGCATGATATAATAAGCTGATTACAAAAAGACTGGGTTAAAGATTTTGATGTCAGGACCCTCATATTACAAGTTTGAGCTGACATCTTGCCTCAGTGTATCTATATTTCTAGAGATCCAGTTAGATTTGTAATGCATTGTGGTTTACATGCATTTTTGGTGCGTCCCCTTCCAAAAATCTTCCAGGTAAGCTATCTTCCACTTATTTAGCAGATGATTTCATCTGGATCTGAATCTTTTTCTTTGTAAACAGGAAACAATACATGCCCATTGTTCCATTTGATTCTTCCTCTTGTCGCTCAATTGTAGGCTTTACACTCCAATCATATTAAAATACTTACTCTCCATATGCACCATACTATTTTACATAACTGGATATTGGCTCATTCTCTTTCTTCTGCTTTCAGTGTCTCCAACTAGCTTAATTGTTATGAACAACTTAATTTTCAGCATTTGTTCTCTACAATAACATGAAGATTCATGTAATTTTATGTGGTTCTGACTCAGAGATGAAGAATTCCTACAAGCCTAAACTTTTCATATTTTTATTGTCAAACAAGAAGTAATCCTTGCAGGAAGTTTTTGCAATTTCCTTATATTGAAAAAGGACATTGAGACAGTTTTATTACCATACATTTTCCATGGGGGAACTTTCTAGAGTTTTGCTGTGACCTTACTGTGAGAGCATAAAAGAAACATCACACTTGAGCTTGAGTTCCCAACAACCTAAAATTGGTGAGACAGTGACTATCTTTTGAATCATATTCCATAAATTTTAGTTGTCCTTTTTCAATGTCTTAAGTCAATTTTGTTATAGAAATTCACCTTTACCTGCAACATGATCAATTTTTCTGAAGATACCTTAACCCCCATCTAGTTCTCAAAGATCTTATTATATGGAAGTGGGGAAGGGGAACTTTCAGGAAAAAAAAAGACTTTAAAAATATGGCTCTATTTTTGTTTCTCTTATAAACTTAAGAATTTCCTTTTTACAATTATTCATCAATTCACCTATCAAACAAATGCAGAGAAATTATAATCCTTCAAATTCTAAAGTTTCTTTAATCTTTTTTAAAAAAGTTACATGATACTGCTCATTCATTCTTTAGCTCTGATATAAATAGTATGTCTTTAAAAGCACAAAAAATAATAATGAAAAATAGGACAGTCTCAGTCCTAGTCCATGACTACACTAGGAAAAACAAATGCACACATTTTAGAAGAGAAAAATTTATGTGAGGTGTTATAATATTCAAACCATCTACCATTTGCTATTAAACTCTATCCAAATCAAAACTGAAAATACCAAATAAGGCATATTAAAGGGTCTGATCCCAAGCCTCATTCATTAATTCAAAAAATATTTGGGCACTAAATATGTGTCAGCTCCTAAATTAAGTATTAGGAACATATGGGTGCATAAGGTGCTATCCCATTTCTCAAGATTCTTACCACTTTCTTTTCATTTTCTCCTATCACTCCCTCCCTCTTATTCTCTTATAAGAAAGACTATTTCTTAGGAATAGGGCATCAAAATCAGTTCTAGCACTCACTATTGTTTCCTGAATAGATATTGTTAAAGAAAGATCTGATTACTTCACTTTCCAAAAAAGACTGGAAAATTTATGTCCTCATAGATAGTTTTAATGGACAAATTTCTTTTGGTGTGGTTTTTATGAAAGTTGCACTTTGCAGAATAATAGAGCACAAAATATTATAATTATTAATATTTAAAGTGACAGTTTTACACAGCTTAAAATAGATTCTTTTCAAGGACACTTGAAATAAAGCCTTAAAAAGATGACAAGCGAAGACATGACAAAAATCTTTACAAGAAAAATTTGCCATCAATGTTAATCAGCATAGTCAATTATTTACGGTGAGATGACAGCGAACAAAGGCAAACAGTGCATACACATACACATGTTAAACTCGTGAAAATTGTCAAAATCTTGATTTTATAAAATTGACTCTAGACATAGCAAATCATTTTATATGAAAGGACACAGGCTTGGGTACCTGGCTTCTTATGGATTTGAGTTCTTTGGGAGCAATCTTGAGGGTGTATTAATAACTCTTCCCTTGCCACTGCTCATCAGCATAATCAGTACCACTTATTCCTACTAATGCCTGACACTGTACACTATAAACCACACATGGAAAACTCTGCATCATTTTTTTAAATTTGAAAAAAGAGGCTAGAGGTGTAAATCCAAGGAGTCTTTAGACTTCTCTATAAGATTTCTTTTAAAAATGAGACTGTATTTCATTTACTTTTTTATTTTATTGAAGTAGAATTAATTTATAATGGGAGTTAATGTCTTTTGTACAGCAAAGTGATTCAGTCACACATATATATTCTTTTCCACTATGGTTTGTCACAGGATACTGAATATAGTTCTCTGTGCTATAAAGTAGGACCTTTTGTTCATCTACCCTCTATATAATAGTTTGCTTCTACAGATCCCAAACTCCCAATCCATTCCCCCCTCTACTTACCTTCCCTTTTGGCAACCACAGGTCTGTTCTTTATGTCTGTGAGTCTGTTTCTGTTTCATATAGTGATTTGTATCATATTTTAGATTCAACACATCAGTAATATAATATGGTACTTGTCTTTCTCTAGTTGACATTGTTGAGTATGATAATCTCTATTTGAGACTGAATTTTTTTATACCTGTGTAACTTGAAATAGATTTTAAAACCATATCCTATTTTCCTGGAGAATGGCATGCTACAGTGGCTCATCTCTTGTTTTCTCCCAGTAGATTCTTCTCACATATCAGATTTCCCAGAAAACAAACACCAAAAGAGGGGGATTTGCACAAAGGAGGTTTCCTAGAGAGTGCTCTTGGAGGACAAGTTCTAGGAGGGGCTTGGAAAGAATTAAGCACAGGAAGAAGGCTGGCTGTGATGCAGCGAGAACATATGCCTCAACCAGTCCCACAGGGATTCTGCAGCTGGGATGGTGGCTCAGAGTTGCCCTCCCAGAGGAAAGTGGGTAGGTGGTTACATATCAACATCACAGTGGAACAGGGTCATGACTGCTTAGCTGACGGCAGTTCCCAAGAAGGACTCCTCTAAGAGCTGTCAGTCACCAAGACTTAGAGAAGCTGGGACAGGAGCACGTGAGTGTGCTGATCGTGCTGTGGTAGTGGGGAATAATCTGGACAGTATCCACAACAAGGATGTAAGCTCTTTTAGGAGAGCAGTTTTGACGTAGGCTTCATTTTCTCCCCAGCCTTTTGTATCATTTCTGGTACAGGACAGAGATTCAGTGAAAACTTACTAAATGAATGAGTAGAAGAACATGTCTCATCTTTTTGCTTGAATATAATAGAGAGAAAGAGTGATGAAAAATCAATCTAGAAGGAGTAAATAGGATTCTGTTATGATTAATTTTTTTTTTTTTTTTTTGGCATGCAGATGTTCCAGGGCCAGGGATTAGACCCAAGCCACTGCCATGTTGATGCTGGATCCTTAACCTGATGAGCCACATGGGAACTCCTGTTATGGTTAATTTTATGTATCCACTTGACTGTACCATGAGATTAAAAGAGAACTGGTTAAACAACTATTTCTAGGTATGTTGGTGAGGGTATTTCAGCAAGAGATTAGCATTTAAATTGGTAGGTTGAGAGAGGCAGATTACTCCCCCACCCCAATGTTGGTGGTGGGTGTCATCCAATCAGTTGGTTGAGGGCTTGAATAGAACAAAAAAAGTAGAGGAAGGCGAAATTCCTCCTCTCTTTGCCTGGCTGCAGGAGCAGTTACATAGGTCTTCTTCTGCCCTTGGGCTGGCATATACATCATCAGGACTCTTGGTTCACAGGCCTTTGGAATGAAATGAGAATTTACACCACAGCCTTTCCTGAGTCTCGAGTTTTCATTCAGACCATAGATTGTGGGACTTCTCAGCCTTCATAATGTGAGCCAATTCCTTATAATGAATCTCATATAAATATCCTATAGTTTCTCTCTCTCTGAAGAACCCTAATCAATACAGAAATTGGTATTGAGAAGCAGTGCTGCTATAAAAAAATACCTGAAAATTTTAGAGTGGGTTTGGAGTTGGGAAACAGAAAGATGAAAGAGTTTTGATGTACATGCTAGAAAAATCTGATAGAGCTGTGAAAGGACTGCTAAAGATAATTTTGGTGAGAGCTCAGAAAGAAAAGGAAACTGTAGAGAAGCTTCTACCTTTTTAGAAAATACATAAAAAATCATGAACAGAATCTTGGTAGAAGTATGGACAGTGAAGGCCATGCTGATGAGATCTCTAATGGAAAGAGAAGCATGTTATTGGACAATGGAGACAAGGTCATCCTTGTTATAAAGTGGCAAAGAACTTGGCTGAATTGCGTTTATATTCTGCTGTTTCATGGAAGGTACAACTGGTGATAAATGAAACTGGATATTTAGCTGAGAATTCTAAGCAAAGTGTCGAAGGTGCACTTTGATTTCCTCTGACTGCTTGTAGCCAAGTATGAAAAGAGAGAAATGAACTGAAGATAGAACTGTTAAGCAAAAAAGAACTAGAATTTATTTTATATATATTTTTTCTTTTTCCAGCCACACTTATGGCATATGGAAATTCCCAGGCTAGGGTTCAAATTGGAACTGCAGCTGCCTGCCTACACCATAGCCACATCTGTGACCTATGCTGCAGCTGGCCGTAATGATGGATCCTTAACCCACTGAGCAAGACCAGGAATTGAACCTGCATCATCCTCACAGGGACAACATTGGGTCTTTAACCCACTGAGCCACAAGAGAAACTCCAGGAACTAGGACCTAAAAATTTGGTAAGTTGTCAGCCTATCCAGAATGCTCAGAACAATAACTGTGTGCTCCCAAAATAAAATGACAACAAAATTAGTATTGGGATGAACTACAGACAAAATCAGCCATCCCAACAGAAACATTGACAGTTTGAACTGAAGATGTTAGAAATGAGATAAAATGAAGAAGGGCTGCAAAACTTCCTAGATCCTGCATATAGGACCAGATCATATTGCTATTCAGTGAATATTCACTGCTCTTCAAGACACAGGGCGAAGGACCACAAAGACAATTCAGAGATCACCAAGGCTGCCACTCTCACCAACAGGTCCAGAGGGCAAGTTTGCCTCCTTTTTGGCTTCAAAGGGCAGGGTCACTGCCCAGAAAAGCAGTGGGCATATGACCCCAAATCCTAGTGGGCCCTGAAGGTGGGACTGCTACACCAGTGAGCTCAGAGAGTCTATCATCAAGCATTATGCTCAAGCCTGAAGGTCTAAAGGGGTTTGCCTTGCTAGATTTAGGATTGGCTTTAGACTCATCAACCTTTCTATATTCTGATTTCTCTCTTTTGGAATGCCTATCATATCATTACATTTTGGAAGCACATAACTTTTGTAATTTCATAGATTCCCAGGAGATGAATTTTGCCTCAGGATAAATTCTACCTTGCATCTTATCCATATCTGAGGTAAATACTATTTGGGTAAGACTTTGGACTTCAGAGCTGATGCTGGAATGAGTTAAGACATTTGAAGATGTTTGGATGTACTAAATATATTTCCCCTGTGAAAAAGACATATGAACTTGGGGGTCTAGGGGCAGAATGCTAGGGACTGAATGCTTTGTTCCCCCACACCCCACCCCAAATTCCTATGTTCAGTCTAATCTTCAGTGTGATGGTCTTAGGAGGTGAGACCTTTGGGAAATGAATTAGGGTTAGATTATGTCATAAGGGTGATACCATCATGATGAGATTAATGTCCTTATAAAAGAAGAAGAGTCATGAAATTCTTTGTCATATGAGGATACCAAGAAGCTGTCCTTCTGCAAAACAGAAAGAGGGCCCCCGCCAGAACCAAACTGACCAGTGCCTTAATCTTGGACTTTGCAGCCTCCAGACCAGTGAAAAATAAACTTCTGTGGTTTAAGCCACTCAACCTATGGTATTTGCCACAGCAGCCCAAGCTAAGATGGGTTCCTATCACAATGATTTTCATAAACTATGTTTAACCACAGTAAAGTGTATTTTATGCACCTTAGGAATACTTTGAAAAGTTTTGGGAAGTCTTCTGCTTAAATTTAGATTTTACATTCATCAATTTTCCAAGAGTGTAGATGAGAACAAAACAGGAGGAAACAAGATGAATCATAGCTATTTTCATAGTTGGGTAAAAATTGATGAAGCACTGAAATAGAACAGCAGCAGAAGAAATAGGAAAAAAAATATTTAAGAAATAGGACTTGGTTCTGTGAAGGGGTAAGAGAGAGAGGGGAATGTAAAATGATCCTAAGATTTTCCAGCTAGTGACACTAGATATTGGAATTCAGTGGAATCCCCAACACAAGAGGGATAAGAGTTTTGGAAGAGAAAGTTCACTAGGTCCTTAAGACCAGAGTATATATCTTACTGTTTTATCCCCAGGCCCTAGCACAGGGATAAGGATGCAGACATATCACGGTAAGAGAGATCATTAGAAAAGTGAGGAAAGTGGATGAAGTGACATTCAAGGTTGTTTCCAGTACTAGTGCCTGAAATAATAAGTAAGTCCTGCACACAATGGTACTCTGGTGTTCTGAAATCAATTCCTGCAAAAGTAACTGGTAGTTTGCAGCTCTTCAGAAGAGGTTCCCAGGCTAAGCATTGAATCGAAGCTGTACCTGATGGCCTATGCCACAGCCACAGCAACCCAGGATCCAAGCCGCACCTGTAACCTACACCACAGCTCATGGCAATGCCAATGCTTAACCCACTGAGCGAGGCCAGGGATCAAATCTGCATCCTCATGGATGCTAGTCAGATTCGTTAACTGCTGAGCCATGACGGGAGCTCCGAAGAAATGCTCAGAGGACATACCACAGAGGCCTTTCAAAAGTTCAACAGAGATGCCACAGGCTTCTGCAAAGACTTGATTCCAATAACATTTGTCAAATATATTTTAACTATTTTAATCTGGTGCTTCAAAATATATACACTGAACTAGAATCATGTCTGAGCACTTTAGAGACCACTAATGTATTTTCTTTGTGTTTTTATTTTCGACAGTGAGAGTAAATGATGTTATAAATTTATATTAAAATGTAAATCCATAAAACATAATCACTTCTTTAATTATTTTACTATCTTCTTTAATATTTTTAATCTTTTACTAAAGAATTTATATAAAATTATATTGCTTTAAAAAAGCCCCAATGTGGCCTTATCTCTTTATCTTACAAAGAAATTTGAGCCAAGAGAAGATAATATGCCCAAGATACACAGCACATCAGTAGAAGAGATGGAGCTAGAAACCAATTTCCCAAATAACAGTATGATGATTTTTGTACAGTGCCTCTCTGCTGGGAAGAGATGGGGTTTTCATTCAGAGTACTCCTTGCTACCACCATTAAGTAGCTACCTTACCCCCTTGTAGATAATGTGATTGAGGGTTCAAAAAGCACTTAGGAAACCTAATAAAGGTCAAGAAAAAACATATCATTTACCTAGGAAGCAAAATTAAACTCTATAAATTATAAACAGGGATAATGCCTCTGATATAGAGTCACAGTGAATGAATTAAATCCATGAGTTTGTGGAAAGAGATTGATTGGAAACATGTTACTGAGGTGAAGGCAAGGCTGGTGAATAAATGGTGAAGAAAAAAATTGTTCTGTTCCTCTTTTCTAAGGGAAACTGCTTTTATATTCAGCTCCTCCTGCAAACTTTCTTCAGAGGTGCCTTCCTTTCATCAGTCAACCAAATGTCATTCACCAAAGTGCCTCTTATGGAATCATCAGGGGCCTCCTGCTAAGCACACTAAGCATTGAGGTCACAGGGAGAAAGAAGTAGCCCCTGACCTGGCAGAGCTAACACTTGCAGAGAAAAAGAGAAGGTTCAGGAGTTCCCGTTGTGGCTCAGTGGGTTAAGAACTCGACTAGTATATGAGGATGTGGGTTTGATCCCTGGCCTTGCTCAGTTTGTTAAGGATCTGGTGTTGCCCTGAGCTAATCATAGGTAGGAGATGTGGCTTGGATCTGGCATTGCTGTGGCGTAGGCTGGGAACTTCCATATGCCACAGCTATGGCCCTAAAAAGAAAAAAAAGGAGAAGTTCACTTTTTCCCTTATTTATTGAGTCATTTCTGTTTGCTTCTGCTTTCATCACTTTTTTGGAATCTTTTTCAAAAAATCAAAAGTAGGAATGATCAGTGAAATGATTGCTTTATTAGGCATAGTCACTGATAAATATTTTATGTATGTATTTATGGAAGCATGTATGTATGTATGTATTATCCACATCCCAGGCCAGGGATGGAAACTGTGCTACAGCAGCAACTCAAGCTGCAGTGATATTCCAGGTCCTTAACCTTCTGTGCCACAAGGGAACTCTAATTCTTATCTATCCATGTTTTTTAAAATACGTATCCATGGTTTTCATTTTCAGTTTTGCTAAACCAATCAAGTCCTTCATCCACAGAGTACCATAAACACAGTAGGCTATGTATATTAATTTAATACTTCATCTTGGAAAGACATATTGTTTTTCCTCTCTTCATGGTAAAAAGTGATTAATTTAGAATTAGGCGAGTGTATTTTTCTGTAGTGATCCAGATAGTAAATATTTTAAGCTTTGCAAGTTGCATTGTTTCTGTGTGTCGGATCTACTCAAATTTGCCATTGGCACATGAGAGCAGCCATGGGAGGTATGTAAATGAGTATGTCTGTGTTCCAATAAAATCTTTTTTATGAACACTATGATGTGAAGTTCAAGTAATTTTCACGTCATCAAACATTATTCTTCTTTGAATTTTTTTTATTTTGTCTTTTTGCCATTGCTTGGGCTGCTCCCATGGCATATGGAGGTTCCCAGGCTAGGGGTCTAATAAGAGCTGTAGCCACCTGACTATGCCAGAGCCACAGCAATGCGGGATCCAAGCCACACCTGCAACCTACACCACAGCTCATGGCAATGCCGGATCCTTAACCCACTGAGCAAGGTCAGGGATAGAACCTGCAACCTGTGGTTACTAGTTGGATTCATTAACCACTGAGTCATGATGGGAACTCCTGGATTTTTTTTGACCATTGAAAAATATTAACTCATTCTTTGTTCACAGGCTGTATATAAAGCAGGCTAGATTTGACCTATAGGACACAGCTTGCCCACCTCTAAATTAGAACTTTAACTTCATTAACAGATTTTACTTAGAGATAAATTTTGATTCAGAGATTTTTAGGGAAAGGACAAGTATCTCAGAATATACATTTGATTCCATGAAGGTTTGGAATAATTTCCTGTTTGAGCATAAGATGGTCAAGAAACAGGATATTTGGAAGAAGAGTCATCCAAGCAGGGAAGACCCCAGTACAACCAGCAAAAATTATTATGTTAAAAGTAACCTTCAGTGCTGCAGTCTCTGTTCACATTGTTAGTGGAAAAGCAGCCAAATCTCATTCATAAGCTTGCCAACCCTGCTGAGAGACCATGAGCCATGCCAAGCTTGTTGGGAAAGGCTTACTAAAGGCATTTATCTGGTCAACTTCTGCTCATCAATCCATGGATTAAGAACAAAATGAAACAACAAACAAAAAAAGTCCTCACAAGCAAAGTAAATTCAGCTATTTATCACTCCACTAATACCTTAGTTACACCCGTAAGAAACTTACACTGTGGAATTCAAAATTCTCTCTTGGTTCACATAACTAGGAGTTACAAGGAGAATAGTGTTTAATAGCTCATAATAATAGAAGACAGTTGTTCAAGTTTTAATTTCAGAAGTCATGCAAACATCTTTAAGTGTTATCTAAATTCTCACATTTAGGGAAGCCAGTATGAAATTGTGAGCATGCCTATGTTATGGCTAAGCTCCAAACTCCAACTAAAAGCGATATATTTTTATCACTTCACACATCAATGAGAATTCTTATATCTTGGAGGAACTAACAGAAATCTGTTTTGCCATTTTCTCTAATTAGTACTTGGAAGAACCAGGTGTTATTAGCACTTAGAAAGACATATCTTCCCAAGCCCTACTAATAAACCAGCACTCTAAAGGCTCTTTGAAAGATTTAACATCTACCAGCTGTTCAACAGTAATGTCATCTTGCTTATCTCATCCTTGGCTGGAATTTAGACTTTGATTATAACATCAGTTATAGAGATCAATTTTTAAAATTTAGAATCAATTCACATTTGGGTAGATGTGATTTCTCCTTCTCCCAGGAGCCACTGCACCAAAAGAAACAGTCCTCTGCTTCCAAGAGGTTAGGACCACCACAAAACTTAGAAGTGGCAGAGCTAGAGTACAAACTCAAGCAGACTGACCAATCCAATGCTCTTAGCCTTATTGCTACACTGCCTCCCTGTCCGTACAGCCAGTTATCTATATATGCCCAGAAGCGGGAAGAACTTTTAGGAAGCGTTAACAGTCTGAGATGTAGACTGATGAGACCCCAAGGTTGGACTGTGATTGTAGAAATTATAAAGAAATAAGAAAGCTGAGAAATATTCCTGTGGGCGAATCACCCAATTTTGCTGGATAGATTGGAAGGCAGGAAAAAGAGAGATAACAGAGACAAACATTATATCTCTATTCCATTCTACAAATATTTATTGAGCACATACTTTGTGCCTAGAACTGTGCTAGATGATGGAGAAGAAACTGAACAAAATAGACCATGGTCCTGCCCTCTTGAAGCAAGATCATATTATTAACAGAAAAAAGATTATATAGATATAGACTGCATCTAGAAGGGCGCACTGAAAATTAATAATAGTGGTTGCTTAAGAGGGACACAAAATAGATGAAGGGGCACAGATAGGAAGGAAATGCCATGGAATACTTTGTTATAGCTATTGGATTTGAAAATGCGAATGTATTATCTATTTTAAATATGTATATTTTTTACTTTTATTTTATTTTATTTTATTATTTTTGTCTTCCGTCCTTTTAGGCCCGCGCTCACAGCTTATGGAGGTTCTCAGGCTAGGGGTCTAATCGAATCTGTATCTGCTGGCCTATGCCACAGCCACAGCAACACCAGATCCAAGCCGCGTCTGCGACCTACCCTATAGCTCATGGCAAAGCCGGATGGTTAGCCCACTGAGCAAGGCGAGGGATAAAACCCTCAACCTCATGGTTCCTAGTCAGATTTGTTTCCGCTGCGCTACGACAGGAACTCCTATATATATTTTTACATCAGGCACTTAAAAAAAATGAAACCTCATTCATATTCTGAGTTTCTTAGGAAAGTATGTCATTCTGGGCATTCTTTCACCTGAATAAGAATGATTTTAATTATATCTTTTCAGGCCTATTTGCCAAAACATTTCATTTGTAATACTTGGAGCATTTACAAATTGCCAGTTGACTTTTTAATTTTGAAGAGTATTTCTGGCCATTTTTCTTCAGGCTGTTAAAGACTGAAATGACAGGTCTTTGGTCAGCTTAGATTGGGCGGAAAATAAAAACCACAGAGAGAGGTATATGAGTCTCACCATCTGCCATGTGGCCAGGGTTAGTTTTTATTTTCTGGAGCTGGTAAAAGAATGTGGAGTTAGCACTTTAGCAAGATTGTTATCCAGAGCCAGAAAGCTAGCAACACTAGGGCAATTTGGTATAGAACAGAACTGAAAAACAGACTAAGACTGATAAAAAGATCAGGAGGCAGGGGTAAGCTGCAAATCAAAGTATCTACAAACAAGATCAAGAGCAGTTAGGGAATGAGAAAATGGGTAAAGTGATTCCCAGGAACACTGCTAGCTACCAGATGTTCACAGTTGCCTTTAGGGGCCAATATGCATCTATTTCCATGGTGAGTTAAGCTGGGGCAAAGAAGACAATATTATTCCCAGAGGTCTCGGGTTTCAAAGAGAAGAACACTATTCAAGATCCTGAGAACCACTGGGAACAATTTTCCTAGCTTACACATCACTGGCATTATTTAAATGTGTCATATACTATATTTCATGGCTGTAACTCCATTGGCATTTTGTTTTTAATATGTATTATACCTCCCACCAGTTAATTGTAAAATTATTGGACATCACGAAATGGTATTAGGACTACTATCTAAGTAAATATATCAAGAGTAGAAAACACAAAGCTCCTTTCCCCTTTCAGACACATAGTGCTTTTTAAAACACTATTTTTTTTAACTTGAGTATGATTATTTTTTCAAACAAACTTTTGTTTCAACCATGACTAAAGTAATATATGCTCATTAATAATCAGAAGGGTAGGAAAAAGGGAAATGAGGAGGAAGAAAGTGGGAAGAGAAGGAAGAAGAGATACAGAACATCTTCACTGATCAAATTTTGGCATAATTCATGTTACTTTTTTAAACTATTTTTTGTATTCACATGCATTATTTACATGCATAGATGAATGGAATGATAGACAATTATGCATCTGAGAGACTTTTTTTCACTAAGCCTCGACAATTTCCTATTTTACAATAAACTTTTCCTTAAAATCATTTTAATTTGTACATTAGAATCCCTTATTGTAGACTTGTCATAGGATGCACATATATATGGCACAATGGTTTCTCCAGGGAGCTGACACAGACTCAGTTTAGGATGTAGAATCTTTAGGAACGAGGGTTTGGGGGTAAATACCTGGAGGAGAAGGAAGCAAGACTGAGCAGAAGGAAAAGTCAGGCTTCAATGCTGGCCCCACGACAAGCCTGGTCAACATCACATTGAGTTCTGGGCCTAAAATTTGTCCCATTATACCTCCAATTTTATAGGTCACGGTATGTGGGTTGCCTTGAGAAGGATGGCTTCCTGCAGCTACCTGGTATCTGTTTGGCAAAGTCACTGCCACCTAAACTGTCTATTGATGGCAATTCCAACAGCTGGGGAAACACATTTTTCCTCTCAGGGAGATACTGATAAAATTGCATCATGTCCAGCACAATATTATATTTAATATAATTTATTTGTGTATTTTTATATTCTTACCAATTTTTCTTTATGAAAAATAACTCAGCATGTATTTTTAAACATGAATTTAGCATTATATTCTCAAAACCTAGAATTGCTGAGTTAAAATATTTGAGTCTTTCCTGAAACATGGCAAACCATCCTCCAAATAATTGTTCCAATTTGCACCTGTACCAGCAGTGCAAAACAGCTGCTGATACTATGAGTATCAGTTTTGGATACTTTCATTTAAAAATGACAATGTTGCTGGAGGGGGTGTGGAGAAAAGGGAACCCTCCTACACTGTTGGTGGGAATGTAAACTGGTACAGCCACTATGGAGAACAGTTTGGAGATACCTTAGAAATCTATACATAGAACTTCCATATGACCCCGCAATCCCACTCTTGGGCATCTATCCGGACAAGGCTCTACTTAAAAGAGACACGTGCACCCGCATGTTCATTGCAGCACTATTCACAATAGCCAGGACATGGAAACAACCTAAATGTCCATCGACAGATGATTGGATTCGGAAGAAGTGGTATATATACACAATGGAATACTACTCAGCCATAAAAAAGAATGACATAATGCCATTTGCAGCAACATGGATGGAGCTAGAGAACCTCATACTGAGCGAAATGAGCCAGAAAGACAAAGACAAATACCATATGATATCACTTATAACTGGAATCTAATATCCAGCACAAATGAACATCTCCTCAGAAAAGAAAATCATGGACTTGGAGAAGAGACTTGTGGCTGCCTGATGGGAGGGGGAGAGAGTGGGAGGGATCGGGAGCTTGGGCTTCTCAGACACAACTTAGAATAGATTTACAAGGAGATCCTGCTGAATAGCATTGAGAACTTTGTCTAGATACTCATGTTGCAACAGAAGAAAGGCTGGGGGAAAAATGTAATTGTATACATGTAAGGATAACCTGACCCCCTTGCTGTACAGTGGGAAAATAAAAAAAAATTAAAAAATAAAAAAAAAATAAATAAAAATGACAATGTGACAGGTTAACACATTCATTTTTGTTTACTTGGGCTTTTTTTTTTTTTTTTTTTTTGCTTTTAGGGGTTGAATCGGAGCTGCAGCTGCCAGCCTACAACACAGCCACAGCAACGTTAGATCCTTATCCCACTGAGAGAGGCCAGGGATTTAATCTGCATCCTCATGGATGCCAGATTTGTAACCCACTGAGCCAAAGGTGACCTCCCAACACATGTGTTCTTTTAAAATTTACTTTATTTTGACTATTAGCTAATTTTCACACTAATTTATATTTCTCCAATCAATAACAAAACCTCCCTTGCAAATTGCCAGTTCAATTACTTCACCCATTTTCCTACTGGTATACTAGTATCGCCATCATTAGATAGGATTTAAAAGAGTTCCCCAGTAAAATATTCTGGTTTCAAAATCTGACATTGGTTATGTCAACACAATCTGTTCTTCCCTCCTTCCCGGGTCACTTCATTCACTCATCTGTATTATCTGAAGCTACATTTTTTCTGTCTTTCCTTCTAGCTGGCAAACTGTTAGAGATGAAGAATATGATGTAAAAGAGCCTCACAACAGGATGTATTTCAGAAAAAAGTCCTAGAGAGATGCCCAAGGAAATTTACGGAAACATCATTTTTGACCTGATAGTAGGTAGGTAGGTAGGTAGGTAGGTAGATAATATACACTGCCTGCCAACGCAGTGTTTGTCAGCAGCTAAGGTATGAACTAAAGGATTGATTAATTTTCTTCTAGAATGTATGAGAAATTTTTGGTTTATTATCAACTGTCACTTCCAATGTGCTTTGGAAATCAAGAATACAAAGGCATTAGTAGATATTTATTTTCTCCCTGTAAGCTTTTCATCTCTTATTTCGCCACAAGAGCCTATTTGCTTGGGGCCCTTCCATTTTAATTCAACTGGTTGCAAATTAATTTTCTGAGGAACAAAAACTATTCCTGAGAGATCCTGTATGATTTCCATATTGCTTTTATTTCATCTTTAGGTTTTTTTTTTAAAAAAGTTAATGAAGTCGGTACCAATAAACTTCCTTTCATGTAATTTTTTTAGATCTCATTATGAAATTTTTAGGTTTTTTTTTTTAATAGTCAAGGTTCATTGCTATTCAAATGAACATCCACCAGAACAATCATGGCATATACAAATGGTGTGATAAACTCTAGGAATCAAAGTGAGTTGTTATAACAAGCAGTCTCCTTATGAAATCTGCTTTACAAATATTAAATGCAACCCATGGCTTTTTATCTTTTGGTATCCACAGGCTTTTTTCTTTTTAGCACATATTCCTCCCACCTACAGTTTACTTTTCTTCTTTATCAATTTTTCAGAAGCCAAACAATTCATCCCAAATCTGTCACCTAAATAGAAAGTTATTATATAGGACTAAGAAGTTGGTAATTACAAGAAAACTAAAATACTTATTAGCAAAGTAGGGGTTCAGTTTGTGTAGGCTTAGTTGATCACAGTCTTAATGAGCTCTCTCTCCTTCTTGCCATTGCTGCACATTTGTCAATAATTCAGAAACTATCTCCTTAGAGCACAACTAAAAATGAGAATTCAGAGGCCAGATGTCTCCAGTCTTGACAAGAGTAATTTCAACCAGATTTAGGGCGGTTGTCTTTTCAGAAATGGAAAATGCTCATTCAAAACATTTATGCACACTTACTCATTGCTCACCTGACATAATTGTTCATTTAACTGTTGGTAAGCAAGGAGGGGCCAGGCAGTCAGTTATTAGGAACCTGGGAAGTTCTGATATTCTATAACCATTGCAATATGATAGCTATCACAAACGGCAGTAAAAATAAAAATCATAAGTCAACTATTACAGTATCATCAAAATAATAAGATTTCAGGGGAACAATACATTCTTTCTCTGAAACCTCTGTCCAATTTCTCTTTAGCCAAGGATGGAAGTATTTTTCCTGGCTTCAAAGACACACTGGGTACTAGGTTAAAAAGCAGCTTCCAGCTCCATCTTAGAAGTCTAAATGATAAACATGGATGCACACACACACTCATGTGTGTGTCTTGTTCATTTGTTTGTTACCAGGCTTCACTGGCTTGACTTCCCAAAACATCATGGTTATACTGAACATGTGAAATGACAGAACAATGGCAGGAGATTCTTCATTTCTCAGCTGCAGCCTTGCAGAAGCTGCCTTCCATTGCCTTAACTGCGAGTTTACAGTTTTCATCCTTGGAAATAAACCTGCCTGTCCTCCTTGAAATCACAGAGCATAAGATGATTTGAATAGTGGTCTCAGAAAGACAGTGATTTCTTTTCTTTTCTTTTTCTTTTAATTTGGCAGTTTTACGGGCTGCTTAGCATTCCGTAATCAGAAAGTAGTTAAAAAGCATTCAAGATTTTCCTTGATATTTGGAAGCTTTTTCTAACCATATATCCCTCAGGCATCTAAAGGGCATAAGCCACATCTGTAGGGCTCTTTCTTGCTGACCCAGTCGGAGCACTGGTAATGAGGGATAGCTCTTCTGAGGACCTTATGACCCATACCAGCTTATCTAATAAATGAGTATTACCCACAAAGTAATTGATTCCTCAGGATACAAGCACATAAAGCATGTCTGGCTAAAAAAAATTTTTTTTTTGCCTTAGAAAATATAAAAAGTACAAGTTTGATTTCAGAAAGGAAACAAATCCAACAAATTTATGAATATTTATTTCATATATATACATATATGAGAGAGCCTGTATTTGGGGCAGAGATTTATGGTTTGCAATTCTATGGACTCAGGGATTTGGATGAGAAAAAAAAAAAAAATCATCAAGGGCAAACCATTTAGTCTCAATTTGTGGCACAGAGCAAGGGCCAAACCATGAATCCTGAAATGGGAAAAGAAAACAGATACTCCCTCTACCACCACCAAATAGCAAATACCCAGGAGGTAACAGGCTTCTTTTTATGTGTCTCACCTACCAGGTAACAATGCACTAAATTCTCCTTGAAGGCTAGCCATATAATGTGTGTGCTTTGCATTGTTGGGTGCTTAATGAGTGCTTCTGAGCAATACTGATTGTCCTATCATGTAAATTTTCAGATAAAGGGGTACACTGACCCATTGTCATCTATATTTGTAAAGTGGTTGGAACCCCCTTCTCCTTTTTTCTGCCTTGGTTCCCACTGTTACTTTAAGTGACTTCTCTTCTTGTTTCATCAAAACTATCTCTTCGGAAAGGCTATGTGATATCAGGAACTTGAGTCAGTGTAATTTCTCCTCAGAACAGCTTCAATCAGAACCAAGTGAGTTTTGGGGGGATTTCCTCTAAGATTACACTACATAAAATTCTCTCTGATTAAACAATGTGATAACCATCACAGTGATGATGAAATAGCCATCAGGTCACAACCTGTACATCCCTTATCTTAGGAAACATCAATTCTTTACTATTTTGAAATGCAAATCCACATGTTCCACCAATGCCCCCTCACAGAAACATGTCACACAGTTCCCCTTATATCCTTACTTAAAGCCCTTTACTGTTTCCCCCTTGCTTATGGCACACAACTTAAAATCCTTAATGAGATCTCATGCTCTCACTTACCTTGCCAGCTCATCTCAGCACTTGTGTCCTGGCTGTCTGGGCTCCAGCCACACTAACCTTCCCCAAGTTCTTCAGTGGAAGGCTTCCCTCTCCTCTAGGGAAAGCACAAAAAACCCCTCCCCTTCCCACCTTCGCCTTGGCCAGCTTATGCTGACTGTCCAGTCTCCATTGAAATATCACTGTCAGAGCACTCTGCTTTGAACTTACTATAAGCAGGGGAACAGGATTAACAGGAAGATGTTAAGGGAATTCTGGATTGAGAAGTTAAAATGTATTAGGTTTAGTTCACAAAGAAAAGAATGAGTTTAAACAGTGAATTTGGAGAGACACTGAGAAGAACAAAGAGAAGACATTTACATTTTTTGAAATCTTCAGAGAAAAGTTGGGCAAGGACAAAGAACCAGGGGAGCTCAGAGCCCAGCCAATACTGAACCATCTATGAGAAGCCATCCCTGTCCAGGGCCCCCTCTGCAGTCCTAATAAAGAAAATGCAACATACAAATAACGTCAGCAGTAACTAAGGGCAGAATAACATATGCATCAGCCATCTTCACCTTGGGGGAAATCTCCGAAGGGGAATTTAGGAAGGATTTATCAAGTGCACAAAGCACACATTGACAAAAGATTGGACTTGGGCCATAAATAAAAGTAACTGAATGAGCCTGAGAACTTCTGTTGTTGCCATGGTCAGGAGATACACAATGTCCACCTGTTCTGCCTCAGGCATTGTTTCATGGAAGGAGACAAGGCTCAGTGACTACAGAGACCGTTTCAACAAGGTCGAGTGAATCAGCTCACTAGTATCCATGTTAGCTTACTAACAGACTTCTCTTCCACTTGCTGTTAACAAGGAACTCACCCAAAGGGGCTGTTGTGAGAAAAACAAGATGAGAGTAAATACAACATTGATGACAATTGTGATTAAATATCATTGTTGCGGTTTTTTAAAGCTCTGTCTCACAAACTAGACTGCAAGTACCCTACATGCAGAGTTTTTTTTTTTTCACCACAGTACCAGTTGCTTAACCTGTTGCCTGGAATATAATTGGGACACAATAAATACTTAGATGGCTGACTGAATGAGTGGCACAGAAAATCTATATAACTCTGGGTCTTTCTCCAACCAATGTATGCTGGACATAGAGGGATATCCCCAGCACAAAATGAGCACAAAAAACCTGCTGTCTGCGAGCAAATAGAAGATACTACACAAAAAAAATTTTTACTTAATGGCCATCATAGAGACAAGACTTCTACCTCATAAAAGTGTGTGCCCACAACCTCCATCAGCATACCACATTTTCTTAATATGCATGGAATTTGTGAACTGACAAAGGATAGTTTTCCTCATTATATAAGTCTTATTTGGAGTTATGTTTTTGAGATGCCTGAGACATACATATAGGAGTACCCTTGATGCTAAAGTAATCTAATATCATTAAAGTTCTCCAAAAACAATCCCTGAAAATGAATGGACTTTTTTTTTCTTTTTTCTTTCTTTGTTACCTACAAGAGATTGCTTTATTTTTTTAAATTTTATTTAAATTTTTTATTAGTGTATAGTTGATTGATAGTGATGTGTCATGTTTCTTTTAGTAAAATCCCTAGTACATCAGGGCAACTAAAATGGGAGTATAGACAAAGGTCCTGAAATGACAAACTTCTTCCGTGCCTATAAACGAAGAAAAAACTTTTTAATTGTTTGATTTCAGAGTTCATCAAAAGGAGCTGAAGGAAAATAGGAGAACAAGAATTCTGCCCTAAAATCTCAAGGCATCTTCTAGCATCTAAGTCTGGCCTATTTTATCCATGAATCCCCTACTACCTTGCAGTAGGTGTGGTTCATAGGCCAGCAGCATCCACATCATCAGGGAGCTTAAGAAATACAATCTGAAGGCTTACTCCATATCTACTGAAATTGAATCTATGTTTTATCGAGCAATTCATGTGTCCATTAAAGTTTAAAAAGCACTGACCTGGAACCTATGGTATATGATGAAGACCTGTGGTTTATGTATTAAACTATATTTTAGAATGTTTTTTAAAGCTTAAATTTAAAATTGATATTGGAAAAGATGATTCTTGAGACACACATAGATGAAAGAATTTCTTTTCATAGGAAGATACTAAAATTTAGAAAAGGTCAGAGACTACATCCTGTGCTCCAAAAGGCAAATTCAAACTGGTCTAAGCAGAAAGAACAACAAAAGCATTAATCATTCTCTTCCAGGTCCTCCAGCTTCAGATCTGCTCACAGATAACAAAGACAGGAGGAAAATGTTCTATCCCCAGAGGAAAAGTCAAAAAGTCATACAAAGCCAGGTGTTCAAAAGATTCTGAAAGAGAAGCCCAGAAATTAGAAATTGTACTCTTGATAATATAAAAATAGAAATTCTATTTCTGATCCCTCCTTTTTCCCTTCCAGTATACTTGAAATTTGTCTGTTTGTACATAGTTATACAGAGTTTATATCATTCCTCATTTTCCCCATGAGATTATAAATCTCATAAGGAAAGTGACAATTCCATATCTGTTCAAAATCATTTTCAATTGTTTGTAAAGACTTATTAAATACTTTTTGACTATTCACTGTCTAAAATATAAGGGACAATTAAATTTCCCCCAGTGGAAGCAGGTGATTCAATTTCTCTTGCAATATTCAATTAATTGCTTTTTCTATCTCCCTAAACCCTTCAGAACCAACTCAAGTGTCACCACTTTAGATCTTCCCTAGCTCCTTCACTTCTTCCTTTCTACTCAAGCACTCTGCCCTTCCCTCTACTTATGCTCTGTTGGGAATTACTTGCTGTCTTGCTTCCTTCTACTTATGCTCTGTTGGGAATTACTTGCTGTCTTGCTTCCCTCTGCTTATGCTCTGTTGGGAATTACTTGCTGTCTCCATCCTTAACTATGAGATCCTTGAAGTCAGCACCTAACTCAGATGTAACTAGAGCCTTCCAGCTTGAATCAAATTTCAATAAAATGTTTCATTTCACAGTCTATGTGAGTCCAGTACCTTCCTCATATTAAAGTAAACTTCTGTTCTTTTTTCACAGTTACCTCAATTTGTTAACAGTGTTAATAGTAGTTAGGACACAGACCTCAGTTTTATGGACATTTGCCACAAAAACTGAAGCACATTCATGAGTGTAGAAACTTTGCTCAAGACTTGGTGACAGTGGTGGGAAGAACTGGCTGACGTTGCACAGGGTGCAGTTTTTTTCCATCAGGAGACGTGTGCCTTCCTGTCCTTCCACTGTACACAGGGTTCAGTTATGTGAGCTAAACCACCAAATCCCCCTCCTGGACACACAATCCAGACCCTGGCCCTCAAACCACAGTCCAGATTAATCTGTCTTCCCCAGCACCCAGAACATCTCTTTAGAATAATTTTTTCCAGTCACTATATACTTTACATGCCTAATTGCCCCAGTAAGGTTTATTCAAAAAATTGTTCCATGAGTAATCTTCCAATTGGAATCTGACAGACCTGCTGAACCTTGAACCATGGGGAATGAAATCTTTAATCTTAAGATCTCTTCTTTGGTCTTCAAAGGGGGACACATAAACCTGCTTGTTTTTCATGACTTGGTTTTGATTAAGGCTGTTAACCACCCCCTGTAGACACAAGACACATAAAGACCGTCAGAAGATAAAGCTCAAAACATACCTTATTCATGACGATTTTTAGGTGCTATCCACAGTATATCTAATTGGAATAAAACACCCAGGGGTGTGTGGCCTTACACGGGCTAGAAGGGAAGCTGGGACAGGTAGGGTATTAGGGATTCCGTTTTAGGAAGGCAGAATCCACAATAGGAAGTATTAAGATGTAGAGTGGATATCAAGAGATTTGAGGCAGCCATGAATAGCAGACATTCCTTATATGTACCTACTTATTAGACTGAAATTTTTAGAATATCACACAGAGGGAATGTTTCCATTAGAATTGGGACTCAATAAAATGCTTAGTCCAAAAGAATGTCGTGATGAAAGCTTTCTTTTAAAATAATATTTCTGGAGTTCCCATCGTGGCGCAGTGGTTAACGAATCCGACTAGGAACCATGAGGTTGCAGGTTCGGTCCCTGCCCTTGCTCAGTGGGTTAACGATCCGGCGTTGCCGTGAGCTGTGGTGTAGGTCGCAGACGCGGCTCAGATCCTGCATTGCCGTGGCTCTGGCGTAGGCCGGTGGCTACAGCTCCGATTCAACCCCTAGCCTGGGAACTTCCATATGCCGCGGGAGCGGCCCAAAGAAATAGCAAAAAGACAAAAAATAAAATATTTCTAGCAAAAGACTAGATTGGATTCATAAGAGGATATAGATACAATGAGATTGTACAGGCAGGAAAATAGTGAAAACTTGAAGAAAGAGGATAATAAAGAGCTAGAAACCATTGATCATCTTTTCTTCTTTAATCCTCATAATGAGTTTGTGAAGACTTCTAATGTTCTTATCCAATCGTCCTACTGTTTAAGCCCCAGTGTAAGAGTATTACACTTCCCTGTCATTTTGTGTATGACTAGTTCTGGCCAATGGGCTATAGGAGAAAGCAGAATATATCACTTTGAGTCAAAACACTTAAATGCTGGCTTGAGACCATCGGTCAATCTCCCCCCACCCTGCAAGTGCTTGCTCTCTCAGCCAAAAGGGTTAGTTGAAGCACCTGTTGAAAAAGAGCCTTCAGTCACCCTGGATTCTGAGTGACTGTGATATGGAGAGCCCTCTGCTGACCAGTGAAGGGTATGTGTTACAAATGAGGTATAAACCCCTGTTTAAGCCAGTAAGATTTTAGGGTTTGTTTTGTTTTGCTGCTAACCACTGCATATATTAACTTAACCTGCTTTATTCAATAATCGTATAGGAGAGTGACTGTCATCTAATTTCTTAGGTAGGTATAATAAAGCTCAGAGAGGTTGTCCAAAATCAACCAGGAAATGTGTAGTGAATAGGGCTGCAATTTGTTTCATTTCATTTTTGCATGGTTGTACTGTCAGTGGTTTTGTTGCTGTTGTAACTATATCATGTTGTTTTATGAGTGTATGTAAATATATATATATTTATATATATACACATACTTATTTATATGTATACACATAGATATATAAACATACATTCCCACACACACATATATAATTTCTGTGTAACATATATATATACAAACAGTTTTTTAAATTTTATATTTTTCTTGACCCTTCCAAACTTGTCAAAATGCTTTCTAGGAAGACTAACAATTAACATTTATACCAGTTGTACATAAAAGTATTCTTTTTGTTGGCATGCCTGCCAGCAAATGAGATTACTCTTTTTAATTTTTGCCAATGGTAGTGACATTTAATTGCTATTTAATATGTTTCCCTATTTCTGAGTATGATAATCTTTTCTTGAGTTTGTTGGTTAGATGAATTGCTTTTTATTAATTGATTATTCATTTACTATTTTCATTTTTTTTCTATTAGGTCATTTGTCTTTTCATTGTCAGTTTGTAGGAGCTCTTTCTATGTGTGTTAAATCCTTGTCATTTGTGTTGCAAATATGTTTTACAAATATAGTGCTAGTTTATTGACTTTGTTTATGGACTCTTTGCCATATAAAGTAATTAAAAATGTATATGCTAAAATATCCATCCTTTAAAATGGTATTATGAGATTTAAAACATACAAGTAGAAAAACAGTAATGTAAAAATTTATAACACCTAATAGCACTATGTTTTTGACATTCATCAATCACTATTTAACCATATAGTTCTAATTTAGTCATTTTATCAACAATACAGTATAATTTAGCATACTTTGTCCCTTTTCCTGTTAACTCTTAAATTGTTTCCAAATTACTCTAATTACACTGTTTCCATGATTTTGCTTGTGCTCATTTTCTTCAAGTACGTTTGAGAAATTTTCAAAAACATAACTAAGGATGGATATACTGGTCTGAAGGGTTTGTACATATTAGTTATTGAATATGGAAGTTCCCAGGCCAGGGGTCGAGCCACAGCCACTGTAGAAGCAACGCCGAGTAGTTATGTTGTGAGCCACACGGGAAGTCCAGAATATGGTAGTTGAGTAGAACTCCCACCAATTCTATATAAGAGTTTTTCTTGTTCTGCATTTTCACCAATATTTGTTATGATTAAATTTTCATATTATGGCAAATTTGCTGAGTGTGAAATGTTATTTAATTGTAGCTCTAACATTTTCCTAAGTATTAATGAGGTTAAGCATTTTTCATGTTTGTTAGCCACTAGAAGTCACCTCTTCTGCAATTTGATCATACAATTTGCTACTTTTTATGTTGTGTTATGTTATTCTTACTGATTTGATAGAAACTATTGTGGATATTAATCTTTTACGATTAACAAAAATCTCTCTCCTAGTCTGTGATATGTATCTGCATACTTTTTCATAATATCTCTTGAAAAGCTAAAATCGTAAATTTTATACCTCAACTTATCAATCGTTTCCTTTTAAGTTTGTTCTTTTTTGTCTGTTTTATGTTTACAACCCAACGCTGTAAAAGCACTTATATTTTCTTCTAAATATTTTAAAATTGAGGTGTGAATATATTGATTTTTGTGCATGTAAGGGTCTATTTTTCTACAAATACAATAAATAATTTCTCTAGAAATATTTCCTCTAGGGTCTCAAATTTGCCACCAGAGAGTCATAACATTTGCCTGTTATTCTTTTATTTTCTCCCACTAACAATAATTACATCACTTTTAAAATTTCTATCTATCTATCTACACCCCCTCCTTTTCCTTTTTCCTTGGCCAAGATTGAAAGGGTTTTTTTAAATTATCATTGATTTTCCAAAAATAAAAATAAAAACAGCACTGAAATCTATCCTTTTAACTATTTTGAGAAGACAATTTCATATTTTGTAGCTTTATAAATATTTTAATTTTAAAAAATCCATTTTCATTTCTTCTTCTTTTGTTTTTTTTATTATGTTATTTAGAAGTTTATCTTTCTTCTCTAAAAATGAGATATTATTAAAACTACATTTCTCAAGAGTAACATTTTTGTATCTCAAATATTTTACTATTAAGTGTTTGGCTTATTACTTTCTGGATAGTTTGGAAATTCAGTTTTAATTTCCTCCTTGAACCAAAAGTCATATTGAAATGTACTTAATTTCCAGGAAAAGTTTCAATGTTCCCTTTATTTATTTTCAGTTTTATTGGGTTATGATCAGAAAACACAGCCTACATATAAAACTGCTACTTTTAAAATTTTGTTGAGCTGTTTTTGTTTTATTTTTAAATTATTTTTATTTATTTATTTATTTATTTATTTTTGTCTTTTGCCATTTTCTTGGGCTGCTCCCGCGGCATATGGAGGTTCCCAGGCTAGGGGTCGAATCGGAGCTGCAGCCACCAGCCTACGCCAGAGCCACAGCAACGCTGGATCCGAGCCGCATCTGCAACCTGCACCACAGCTCACGGCAACGCCGGATCGTCAACCCACTGAGCGAGGCCAGGGATCGAACCCGCAACCTCATGGTTCCTAGCCGGGTTCGTTACCCACTGCGCCACGACGGGAACACCCTGTTTTTTAGACAACAAGATTCTGTACATATGACTACAAATAATTGTTATTATTAGTAAATTGTAGATTCCATTTACTGACTGTTTTTCCAAGTCTTATAAATATTACTGTTTTATTTCTACAGAATCTTCTCTAGAACCTCCCAATTCTCAAAATGATATATTGATATCTTATGCTATTGAAATGTTTAATAAGCTATCCTTGTGTTTCTAGTGGTTTTTCCTTCATATTTAGCTATTATGTTGTTTGGTGCAAACAGATTTACTCCAATTCTACCTTTGTTCCTGCTATCACTTTTTAACATGTTTAGAAATTTTGCCTTATCTTACAGTTACATTGCCATTTTTATTTTTAGTTTACATTTCTTCTATATGTTTGTTTTTTAATTTCATACTTTTATCGTTTTCTTTTATTTTTTTCCTTTGGTAAATCACATATTTTATGCTGTTTTAATAAGTCAGACTTTATCTCATAATGGAAAAATTCAGTTTAACAAATTTAGTGTAGTCATTAATTTGATTCTTTACATCCATATGTATATTTATTTTATTTTAAAATTCAATGTTATTTTCTCTTTTAATTTGGTTTAATCAAGTTGCTATTCACTCTAATTAACCTTTATTTCGGTTTTACTTTTCATATCCATCTAACAGAATGTTGCTTTATCAAAGAATTGACATTAAGTATAATGACAGGTGTAGTAGACTCTAATCTTTGTTTTTACAATAAGATACAATTTGCTAGTTTTATCTCTGTATTTATTTTCTCAGCTTGTTTTTTATGTCTATTGCTATATATTCTAGTTTTAAAGTTAATTTGATAGAATATCTTTTAATGGCAGAATTCGGTCCATTAAGACTTAGTACAATTGCAAATACATTCAATTCTAATCATTTTTTCTTTTACTGTATCATTTTACTTTTTTTATTTTTGCTTTTGGTTTGATCAAGTTATTATTCATTCCTGGAGCTATTCATGCTATCTTTTCCACTGTAAATTTGGAGTTCTACTGTGCTATAGTTTCCTTTCTAGAATTTTTACCTTTCCCCATATACCACATATGCTTCTGCTTCTTTTTTTTTAAGCTCCTTCACCACTTTAAGATGAGACTCTTAGAATACTCATTAATACTCACCCTCACTTAGCCTCTAATATCCATCCATGTTTTAGAAATTTGTAATATTTTATAATCTTCATTTCTCCCTGTGTCAGCTTCTACATTTTTGGGGGGGAGTCATTTATACTTTTTTCATTGTTCTAAAATTTCCCTGCAGTATGTCTGTTTATATAATTCTCATTTAATATTTATATCTCTATTTTCAGTCTAGCTTTATCAAGTTATATCTAATTACTAACTATATACATATACATGCCTTATATTTATTGAAAACATCATAGCTTGTCACTTACTTCCTATACTCCCCCTTCTTTCCCACCTTGAGAAGTATGATCTAATTTTTTTTCCCCCTAGTTAAGTCCTTTTTGAGTAATTTTCTCTGTTGGGATAAATGGATCATATATTTTCCCAGTCATTATATATGCATGGAGTTTTCTATCATCCTTGTCTGACTCCTAGTCCCCCAGTAGATAGGATGAGGAAGCAAATTTGCTTCCTAGTTCTCATGCATATTCCCACCTTGAATGTGGGAGAAGATGGCTTGCCCATTCATCTCTTCCTAGATTTCATGAGGACTAAAACTAGGCAAGCTCACATGCAGCTGACATTAACCTTCTAACAAGGGTCTGAGATCTGTTACATTCAGAATTTCTTCCTGGAAATCATTGGCTTTGAACCATGAGAGAGAAAACTGGTTCCAGTTATCCCATCTGGATTCTCCCAGAGCCTAAGACTCAATTACTGTTAGTCCCAGTAATTATTTTGCTCAAAAGAAGCAGCTTCATTAGAGTTAGGAAGTGTAAGCAAAGTGCAAAGCTATGATTTGAATCTACTTGCTGAATGAAAGGAGAAATATTTTAGTCAGAGAAGCTGGGCAGATTCAAAAGATGTAAAGAGACAAAATGAACAATGTAGGTGAGGGGGAAGAATTAAGGATAATCAAAGGCCTCTAGTTTGGAAAATTAGGTAATCAAGAAAGCGGCTATTACTATCTAGTAAAATTTCATTACATGTCTAGTTCATTTCTACTGAATTTTCTGTGGCTCACATAGTCTTTGAGCTAGATCTATTCTTTGAAGGAGTAAGATGATTCTAACAACTATTAAGAAGAGTGAAGGGAACTTAAGACTGAAGGGAATTTAAAAATATTTTTAGCCACAGGTTTCCTTATGGTTAGGATTGCCCTGACCCCAGTTTCTAAATGCATCCCTCAACATCATCCTTATCTTGCTGCCTATTATTCCAATGCCAGCTAAGAGCTAGAGAATAAAATTCTTAGCATAAAAGTCAATCCCAATTTGCAACTGAGAGGTTTGTTAACTTCAGGTAAAGGCATACACCATGATGCACCATGATAGATTGCTTGGCATAGTGGTACTCAGAGTGCAATTTTATAAAACTAGCTTCAGCACTTCAAAGTGTACTTTCAGATAGGGTTAATAAAGTCAACTGGGATTACTGGTACTACATGAGTAAGAAGAGCCTCACTGTTCACAATTTCAAAACAGTCTGTTTTATCTTGCTATTTGTCACTCTATGCCTGGGAAAGCATGGGATTCATAGCACTTTTCACTCTCTGAAAGGTACAGGACTATTCTATTAGCATACTTAATTTATATTCATCTATGTTCTTCCAAACAGGAACTCTTTTTGAAGTGGAAATATATACTATGCTCTTGCCAGTAGTCAACTCTCAAAACATAATAATGACAACAACAATAATAATAGTGCCATAACATCAAAAATGCTAAACAATGCAGGGAAAGATTAAAGGCTGAACACTAAGAGACCCAGCTAGAGGAAAGGAAGATAAAAGGGGAAAAAAATAACCAGACAGACAAAATTCATTTTTTATTGCAATGAGTGCTGAGATAGAGGAAAGCTAAAATGTAGAATACCTCTCATGGTGTTCCCATTGTGGCACAGTGGTTAATGAATCTGACTAGGAACCATGAGGTTGCAAGTTCGATCTATGGCCTTGCCCAGTGGGTTAAGGGTCTGGCATTGCCATGAGCTGTGGTGTAGGTCACAGACAAGGCTTGGATCCCACGTTGCTGTTGCTTTGGCTGTGGTGTAGGCTGGCAGCTACAGCTCCGAATAGACCCCTGGTCTGGGAACTCCCATATGCTATGGGAGCAGCCCTAGAAAAGGCAAAAAAAAAAAAGGATACCTCTTATTTTCTTATTTACTCTCCATGTTATTCCAGAAAGACTTTCAGACTCTATACACAAATTAGGCAAAATAACATAAAGGAGAAAAAGATTTAAAAAGAATGTCAAATAGGGATATGTGTGCAAAATTGAGTTAGATGTGAGTTTAATTTTTAAAAATGCCTATCATAAAACAAACACACTCACCATAGACAGTCCTAAGTTTGACTCTGAGATTTTCAGTAGTTGGGTTCTAAAAGGGAAGCATCGTGACCAGTTACACAATCCCCAATACCTGTATAAAGAAACTGTCCAACTGCTTAGGAGCCCCACAAGGTACTGGAGGGTACAGGCAGAGAGGAATAGTTCCTAGGACTCCTTGTAAAGGTAACTGCGATGTAATGACCCACATCTTCAACAGCATTCTTACAACAAAAGAAATAGCAAGATTCATAAAATTATTTATCTTGTCCCTCTTCCAGTGTGGGCCAAATAAAATAAGCAAATTTTAGTTAAAAAAATTGTTTAGAAAAGGGTGCTGGATGGTAAAATAAAGCAATAGTTCTCAAATGTTCAGAAATTCTTAGTAAAGGCAAGATGATGCTGCATAGCCCCAGTGCTTCAGGGTTTCCAGAGAGTTCTCTATGACCCTTCAGAAACAGCCCATAGGGCTCCACTGAGCACCAGCGGTTTTTTAAAACCATAAGAAGAGATGTTAAAGAGATATAGGAGAAAAAACAACAACAAACAACTTGATAGTTTGACAATGAACTAACTTCCAGTTTCTTTGAACCTGTTTCAGATTTTCCTAAGAGGTAAAAAAAGCTTGGTGCTGGCACCAGCACTAGGGATGGGGCAGAGGGCAACAAATCCTCCCAAGGCATTTATAATCTACCATCTCTAACTCAGATGAAGTTTCACTCTTTTTATGGGAAAAGTCCCAGTTTGGGCTTCAGAGTCATTTAACAAAAAACAGGTCATCTATTGCCCTTAAACCAGAGAATAGCGAAGCAGAGATTTCAAGTGGACAGCAAACAAAGATCAAGAAAACAGAACAGACCTTTTCAGGATCTGAAGGTAATTTTGAACAATGGAGGAATAATCAAGAGAGGGTTGATAGCAGAAAGAGTAACAAATCAGTTTATTATTTACAAAGTCTTTACAACTATATAATGATCATCAATATTAAGTGAAAAAATTCCTGTTTAGTCAATATCAAAATAACAGAGTTGGAATAGCATGTGAACAGATTACTACAATGTTTCTTTTTTGTTTATTTGTTTCACTCTCAAGAGTATGACTTGAGGCTTCATAAAAACTTGTTCATGGTAATTGCATACATTGTCCTTCTTCTCTAATTTTAGGTGATAAATGCAGAAACTTGAGCCAAAGATTAAGTGGGGCATATGGTGACCTAAACATTTTCACACTGCTACTTGAAGTTTTTGAGATGTGAACCAAGGAGGGCAATTCATTTTACCTCCCTCGTCTTTCTGCTCTCACCCTGGCTTTATCAATTTCTTCAGTCATTAACTGATTTCATCCAATGGCAAAAAAATATGCATGAATCATATCTTAAAAACTAAGATGCTGGAAAAGAAATAGTCTCATTTATGGCCCTAAGATCCACTCTCCATTAAGACTAGTATCAATCTTAATGTAGTTGCACTGAAGGCCAGACATCCTTTGATCAATGACGCCTAGGTGATTATCAGAGTAACTCTTCTGAACACACAGATAACAGTGATGATGAAGACCATCCTCAGAGTCAAGTTTTAAAGTGTATCAAGAAAGCAGTGACAAAGATTTAAAATAATAATAGTAAAAGCAAAAAAAGATATGGGGCTCTGCAGAAATCTGAATGATGTGATTTAAGCATCTATTTCCTAAAACACATTTTTCATTTAGGAAATAATTTTTAAAAAGAATAAGTTAGCCTAGTAATTAAGAGCAGTTTCCCTCATTACAATCTCCTCTAAAGATTTCAAAGTTTTGAAATTAGAACTCTACTTGTGAAGCATTCTAGTAAGTCAAAATCATCTGCAAGCCATTAAAGATGATTTTCCAATACAACAGCAGCAAGCTAGAAGCAGTTTCTGTTCCTCTGAGAACTCGCCCTGTCGTCAAAATCTGGCACTAGAGATTAAGAAACCTAAAACAAATTTAGTAATTATAAGCTTCTAATTGCACACATTGTTCTAATAAGATTATGTGGTCATTCTGAGACTGAGCAAACATTTTGAAAAGGCCTTTCCAGGGATCTGCTTATAAGAAGTTTTCTTTTGTCATCTTAGTCTTAATCCTGTCTTAGAAAATATCTTATTGAAGCATTTGATAAAACCATTTCAGCATCAGTGTGTTTGCTCTGCCTTTTTGTAAACAAAAGCTTCATTACAGGCAATCATTCTGAGCAATGAGTTAGCTTTCCACCATGCATCCTTTTAAATATTTTCTCTGAAGCAATGTTTCTAAATCAGTATGCTTTCAACAAGATACTAATAGATGTTCTGTGAGGAAAAAAAAAATAAGTGTACATAGTTGACTAAGCTTGAGGCTGGCTGGTAAAACAAACTTAAATAGATTTCTTAATTACAGGAATTCTCTTGAGCATTTAACCTCCCTTAGAAGAAGAGGCAGCATTTAGCATCAGTTAAGCCCATCCTGGCTTTACTTTTCTCCAGAACACTATTTTTATCTTTCAGACTTGATTCTCATGGAACATAGGAAGGACATCTTTGAAAGACAATAGTTAAGAAAGAGACTGTAAAATGAGAACAAGGAGTCTGAGTGGAGTGCAGCTTTGTTACAGATTTGTGCTGCTTGAAGCTTTGTTCCACAGGCCAATTCTACCTAATGACCAACATCTCATCCACCCTAATGGAAAAGCCTGATTTTAGCTAATACCCTACGTCCCTGGCGTCAAGCCTTTTTTATGCCTCTAATGCATATCCATCACCTTCACCATGTTACCAACCTCAGTAAAAAGATGGGATTGCCATCTGTCCCCATCTGGCTCTGGGTATTAGACTCTGTAACTATATATATATATATATATGCAGAGGCAGGTAACCTGCCAGATTATCAGCCATGGCCTGGTTGGATTAAATAACAACCCTTGAGCATTAGGCTGCCTTACATTGGATGAAATTGGGACAATGAGCATGGATAAGGAGACAGGCCTGCCTGCTCTCTCAAGTTGTGATGAGATGATAACCAATGTGGACTCACCAGGATTCCTAGATCCCTCTAGAGATGCTGAACCACAATACAGTTTCGAAGCAACCGGCTTGGGAAAACACGTTCAATAAAGATAACCTTTGATTAGAATCTACCGGAGTTCCTGTTGTGGCTCAGTGGGTTAAGAATCCATGAGGATGCAGGTTTTGTCCCTGGCCTCACTCAGTGGTTTAAGAATCAGGCATTGCTCTGGCTGTGTTGTAGGCCGGCAGCAGAAGCTCTGATTTGAGCCTTAGCCTGGGAACGTCCATATGCCACAGATGTGGTCTTAAAAATAAAAAACAAACAAACAAACAACCTAATCTGCTAACAAAAACATATCCTGGCTAATACAACCAAGAAATGGTATCCACAGAGGCTAACAAGCTTATCTAAGATTGTACCTCTGTAATTCTTTCCAAAACACATGTCTTTTAGTCTATTCAATCTTTCTCTTCATGAAGGTACATGTCAGGCCAATGTCCCTTCCTCACAGAGCCAGACCTAACCAATCTAAAGCATCTAAAGCATTTCTATCTCCATCAATACATTCTTTTTCTTCATACCTATTATCATTTTATTTATGTATTTGTTATTTATCTCATCCCACTGGAATGAAAGTTTATGATTGCATCTATCTTATTCTTTTTGCTCCGCTTTATCCCAAACACCCAAAGCAAGTGCCTGGCACTTATTAGAATTGAATCAATCCAGGTGATCAAGGAAGAGAAATCTATGCTTTCAAGTTAGCAAAAGCCCTAATTCCCAAGGTAGACTTTCCTTAATAGCAAATGCTCAGTCTATAAAGGGAAACCAGGATATCTTATGCCCTGGGAGCTTTTAAGGAGATAATCACCTGTCTGAAATGATTAAAGGAGTCTTCAATGTGGATGCAGGAGGCTGAACCTCATGGTTCTCCAGGGGATCATCTGTTTACATCTATACTAACAAATCATTTCTATTCACCTTTTGTGACCCTGGTCTTAGATTTCTCTAGCAGTTAAAAGAACCTAGACATTCTTTCAAATATCTATTCTGATTAATTGCCTGGCACATCTCATAATATTAATACTCATGATTTTGGTTGACAATAATTCCAGTGTAATTAATTAATTAGTGTAGGACTCGGATTGCTCATCTGATCAGTTTCATAATATTTTTTTATGACAAGAGATGTATCAAGAAAATTATTTAAATAAAGTGAAAAAATATTTAAATTATTTCAGTGAGTTTGAAGTTGGAGAACAAACAAGGGTTATGCCATTAAAACAAATGAAAACTGAAAAATGCTATAAGCTCTTAGCTATCATTCCCAAGATGAAATCTCCAGAATTTTTTTTTTGTGTATTATTGACAGAATTTTTTACTTTTAACCTCGTAATAGGGAAAAGTCAATATGAAAGATAAGACAATTTTTTAAATCAAGTTTGCTGAACACAATGATCAAAGAAATATAATAGAAGGTGAGGACTTAGGGTCTGTTAGATTTAAGAATGGAGGGTTAAATTCAAAAAGAAAAAAAGATAAGAATGAATCAATGAGACACATGATGTTATAGATGCATCCCAACGCTGCCATCAAGCAGTATGCCTAGTGAATGAAGAATACATTCATAAGATTTATTGTGCAAAGGCCCCTCTGTCATTACACTTCCGAAAGTCGTCATTACATTTTCACCAAATATTTGCAGAAAATTAAGATTTCGCTTAATCCGACTTATTCCAAATTATGTTAATTTTCCTTAGAGTACCTCTAGGAGATAGACCACTCTCCCCAAAATTACCTGAGTCTGGACATATTCTAAGTACTACCATAATGCTTCGCAATTGTAATAATAAAAGCTTACTTGAGTATCATAAATGCATATTTGATCTTTTCAAATCATCAACTCACATTATTTCTTTTATTTCTTAAGCGCTCAATACACTCATGTTCAAATCTTCCCATTTCAGAAGATTGATCTGAGAAAATTGCAAACTTTTTGAGTTCAGGGTTCAATCAAAATTCTAGCAAGTTATTTAATGGACATTGACAAGAGGATTCTAAATTTATATGAAGAGGCAAAAGACCCAGAATAGCCACAAAGTATTGAAGGAGAAGAGCAAAGTTAAGGACTGACACAGCCTGTGTTCAAGACTTAGCTAAGGCTGCAGTAATAAAGACAGTGTAGAATTAACAAAGAAGAAACATATATCAGTGGAATAGAATAGAAGGCCCTGAAATAATCCCCCATAAATATAGTCAACTGGTCTTTTATAAAGGAAAAAAGTTGGGAGTTCCTGTTGTGGCACAGAGGAGAATTGACTAGCGTCCATGAGGATGTGGGTTTGATTCCTGGCCTCACTCAGTGGGTTGGGGATTTGGTGTTGCGGTGAGCTGTGGTGTACATTACAGTCATGGCTTGGATCCTGCATTGCTGTGGCTGTGGCGTAGGCCGGCAGATGTAGCTCCAATTCGATCCCTAGGCTTCCAAGCTGAGAACGTCCATATGCCCAGGGTGCGGCCCTAAAAAAACAAAAAACAAAACAAAACAAAACATAAAAGAACAAAGTCAATACAATGGAACAAAGGTAGTCATATAAACAAATAGAACTAGAAAAACTCAACACCCTCATGAAAAAAATTAAATCAAAATAGCTGTACAGTAGAAAATTGACAGAACACTGTAAACCAGCTATAATGGAAAAAACAAAAATGATTATATGAGAAGTTAGAAAAAAAGATCATAAATTTAAGTATAAAACTATAAAAGTCCTAGAAGATAACATAGGAAAACATTTAGATGATCTTGGGCATGGTGATGTCTTTTTAGATATAAAACTAAAGACACAATCAATGAAAGAAATAATGCTTTTTAGGTTTTTATTTTTTCTGTAATAGTTGGTTTACATTGTTCTGTCAATTTCTGCTATGCAGCAAAGTGACCAAAACATAAGTATACATATATATATATATATATACTCTTTTTCTCACATTATCCTCCATCATATTCCATCACAAGTGACTAGATATAGTTCCCTGTATTATACAGCAGGATCTCATTGCTTACCCATGCCAAATGCAATAGTTTGCTCTACTAACTCCAAACTCCCAGTCCATCCCAATCCCTCCTTCTCCTCATTGGTAACCGAAAGTCTGCTTTCCAAGTTCATGAGTTTGTTTCTTTTCTGTAGAAATGTTCATTTGTGCCATATGTTAGACTTCAGTTATAAATGATATCATATGGTATTTGTATATCTCTTTCTGACTTACTTCACTTAGTAGAAGAATCTCTAGTTCCATCCATGTTGCTGAAAATGACATAATTTTGTTCTTTTTTATGGCTGAGTAGTATTCCATTGAGTATATATATATCACTTCTTAATCCATTCATCTGTCAATGGACATTTAGGTTGTTTCCATGTCTTGGCTATTGTGAACAGTGCTGCAATGAACATAGGGTTGCATGTATCTTTTCAAGGAAAGCTTTGTCCATATATATGCCCAGGATGGGACTGCTGGGTCCTACAGAAGCTCTGTTTTTAGTTTTCTGAGGTACCTCCATACTATTTTCCATAGTTGTTGTACTAATTTACATTCCCACCAACAGTGTAGGAGGTTTCCCTTTTCTTCACACTCTCTCGAACATTTGTTATTTGTTAACTTGTTAATCATTGGCATTCTGACTGGTGTGAGGTGGTACCTCATTGTAGTTTTGATTTGCATTTCTCTAATAAGTAGTGATGTTGAGGCTTTTTTCATGTGCCTGTTGGCCATCCATATGTATTCTCTGGAGAATTGTCTACTCAGGACTTCAGCCCATTTTTCAATTGAGTTTTTTTGTTGTTGTTGTTTTTGTTGTGGATTGTATATGTTGTTTGTATATTTTAGTGATTAAGCCCTTGTCAGTTGCATTGTTTGAAACTATTTTCTCCTATCCTTTAGGTTGTCTTTTTTTTTTCTTTCTTTTTTTTTTAATGGATTCTATTGGTGCAAAAGTTTTTAAGTTTGATTAGGTCCCGGTGGTTTATTTTTGTTTTTATTTCTGTGGCCTTGGAAGACTGACCTGAGAAAACATTTGTAAGGTTGATGTCAGAGAATGTTTTGCCTATGTTCTCTTCTAGGAGTTTGATGGTGTCTTATCTTCTGTTTAAGTCTTTAAGCCATTTTGAAATTATTTTTGTGCATGGTATGAGGGTGTGTTCCAAATTCATTGATTTACATGAGGCTGTCCAGTTTTTTCAGCACCACTTGCTGAATAGACTGTCTTTTTCCCACTTTATATTCTTGCCTCCATTGCCAAAGATTAGTTGACCATAGGTGTCTGGCTTTATTTCTAGGTTCTCTATTCTGGTCCATTGGTCTGTATGTCTCTTTTGGTACCATTACCATACTGATTACTGTAACTTTGAATAATATTGTCTGAAGTCTGGGAGAGTTATGCCTCCTGCTTGGTTTTTGTTCCTCAGGATTGTTTTGGCAATTCTGGGTCTTTTATGGTTTCATATAAATTTTTGGACTGTTTGATCTAGTTCTGTGAAAAATGTCATGGGTAATTTGATAGGGATTTCATTGAATCTGTAGATTGCTTTGGGTAGTATGGCCATTTTTATGATATTAATTCTTCCAATTCAGGAGCATGGAATATCTTGCCATTTCTTTGAATCCTCTTTAACTTCCTTGATTACTGTTGTATAGTTCTCAGCATATAATTCTTTCACCTCTTTAGTCAGGTTTATTCCTATGTATTTAATTTTTTTGGGTGTGATTTTAAAAGTTATTTATTTTTATATTCCTTTTATAATACTTTATTGTTAATATACAGAAATGCAACTGATTTCTGAATGTTAATCTTGTATCCTGCTACTTTGCTGAATTCGTTGATCAGTTCAAGTAGCTTTTGTGTGGAGTCCTTAGGGTTTTCTATGTATAGTATTGTGTCATCTGCATAGAGAGACAATTTTACCTCTTCCAATTTGCATTCTTTTTGTTTCTTTTGTTTGTCTGATTGCTGTGGCTACGACTTCCAATACTATGTGGAATGAAAGTGGTGAGAGTGGGCATACTTGTCTTGTTCCAGATTTTAGCAGGAAGCCTTTCAGCTTTTCTCCATTAAGTAATATATTTGCTGTGGGTTTGTCATAAGTGGGCTTTGATTATGTTAAGGTATGTTCCCTCTATACCCATTTTGTTAAGAGTTTTTATCATGAATGGATATTGGACTTTGTCAAATGCTTTTTCTGCATCTATTGAGATGACCATGTGCTTTTTGACTTTTCTTATGTTAATGTGGAATAGGACATTGATTGATTTGTGTATGTTGAACCATTTTTGTGAACCTGGGATGAATCCCACTTAATCATGGGACATGATCTTTTTTGTATGTTGTTGAATTCGGTTGACTAAAATTGTTTTGAGAATTTTTACATCTGTACTCATCAAAGATATTGGTCTATAATTTTATTTGTTGGTAGTGTCTTTGTCTGATTTTGGAATTAGGGTGATGGTGGCTTCATAGAATGTCTTTGGGAGTGTTCCTTCTTCTTCAAGATTTTGGAAAAGTTTAAGAAGGATGGGTACAATTTCTTCTTTGTAGGTTTGGTAGAATTCACCTGTAAAGCCATCTGGTCCTGGACTTTTGTTTGTAGGGAGTGTTTTTATTATGTATTCCATTTCATTTCTAGTGATCAGTCTGTTCAGTTGATCTATTTCCTCTTGATTCAGTTTTGGCAAGCTGTTAGTCTCTAGAAAGTTGTCTATGTCTTCTCGGTTGTCAAATTTGTTGCCACGTAATTGTTCATAGTATTTTTTTTTTTGTATTTTTGCAGCAGACCATTGAGATTTCTCCTTTTCCTTTCTTATTTTGCTTATCTGAGTTCTTTCTCTCCTTTTCTTGGTGAGTCTGTTCAGAGATTTGTCAATCTTATTTACCCTTTCAAAGAACAAGCTCTTCGTTTTATTGATTTTTTCTATTGTTTTTTGAATCTCTATTTTATTGATTTTCAGATCTTTATGTATGATTTCCTTGCTTCTGCTGACTTCTGGTTTTGTTTGTTCTTATTTTTCTAATTCTTTTAGGTGTATTTAAGTTGTTGATTTGAGATTTTTTCTTCTTTTTTGAAGAAGGCCTATATTGCTATGATCTTCCCTCTAAGCAATGCTTTTGCATCATGCCATAGATTTTGAGAAAGAAATAATTGATAACCTGAACTTAAAATTAAAAACTTCCATTTTCTCTGCAAAAGGCTATATAAAGTGAATTATAGGAAAAGCCACTGGCTGAAGGAAAACATTTTCAAATGACACATCTGATTCAGAACAGTTTTCCTACAGCTTTATGTGAAGGAATTAAAAATTAAAACATTCTCTAAAACCACACACAAAAATAAACTCTAAACGGATTAAAGACCTAAATATAAGGCTGGATACTCTAAAACTACTAGTGGAAAACATAGGCAGAACACTCTTTAACATAAATTGCACCAATATCTTTTTTTGATCCACCTCTGAGAGTAATGAAAATAAAAATAAACAAATGGGACCTAATTAAACTTAAAAGCTTTTGCATAGGAAAGGAACCCCCCACACACATACACACTGAAGAAAATAAACCAAGAAGACAACCCACAGAATGGGAGATAATACTTGCAAATTAAGCAAATAACAGGGATTAATCTCTAACATATACAAACATCTCATGAAGCTTTATATAAAAAAAAAAACAGTGAAAAAAATGGTCAGAGGATCTAAATAGACATTTCTTTAAAGAAGAGAGAAGATGGCCAAAAAACACATGGAAAGATGTTCAACATCACTAATTAGAGAAATGCAAATCAAAACTACAATCAATAAAATACCACACTTCACACCAATCAGAATGTGCATCATCAAAAAATCTACAAACAATAAATGCTAGAGAGGATGTAGAGAAAAGGGGACCCTCCTACATTGTTGGTGGGAATATAAGTTGGTACAACCATTAGGAAAACAGTATGGAAGTTCTAACACAACATTGTAAATCAACTATACTCCAATATAAAATGAACATAAAAGCAAAACAAATAAAAAACCATACATTTATGATTCCTGTAAAGAAAGGGCTGGCTCATTAGTATATATTTGGGATATGGATAATTAAAAATAAAACTAAATGGACTCCAACTATAAAATAATTTACTCAACATATAAGAAGAATTTTTAGAACTCAACAATAAGACAACTTGATTAAAAATGGGCCAGACCAGCTCAAAGAAGATATATAGATAGCAAAGAAGCACATTTCTTTATTTCCTATGTCATCAGAGAAATACAAATTCAAGCAACAATGAGTTATCACTACACACCTATAAAAATGGTCAAAATTCAGAGCACTAATAACACCAAATGCTGGCAAAAATATAAAGTAACAGAAACTCTCATACATTGCTGGTGGGAATGAAAAATGGTATAGCCACTTTAGAAGACAATTTGGTAGTTTCTTATGAAACTAAACATACAATATAGTAACAGTGGTTTTTGGTATTAACCCAAAGGAATTGAATTGTGTCTACACAAAAACCTACACGTGATGTTTATTGAAGCGTTATTCATGGTAACATGTGTATGTGATTCCAATGGTATAGTATTCTGGAAAAGGCCAACCTATCTAGACAGGAAAAAGATCAGTGATTGGCTGCTGTGACAACATCGGTGGGGAGAGAGATAAATAAGGAGAGCACATAGAATTTTTAGGACAATGAAAATACTCTGTATAATATTATAATGATTGAAATATGCCACTATATTTTTGTCCAAACCCCCAGAACATACAATATCGAGAGTGAACCCTAAGATACACTGGATTTTTGATGATTATAATTATGATAATATTGATCGTTATGATGTATCCATTGACATCATCTTTGATTTAAAAAAAAAAAAAAAACACCCTTCTAGTAAGTGATGTTGGGGAAGGTTATACATTGTGGAACACTGGGTATATAGAACATCTCTATAGCTTTCTTTCAATTTAATCTAAAACCATTCTTTTAAAAAATTGTCTTAGGAGCTCCTGTTGTGGCTTAGCAGGTTAAGAACCTGACTAGTACCCATGAGGATGGAGTTTGATCCCTGGCCTTGATCAGTGAGTAAAGGATCTGCGTTGCTGCCAGCTGTGGCATAGGTCACAGATGCAGTTTGAATCTGGTGTTGCTGTGGCTGTGGTGTAGGCCAGCAGCTGTAGCTGTGATTCAGCTCTTAGCCTGGGAAATCCACATGCTGCAGGTGGAGACCTAAAAAAAAAAAAAAAGTATGAAAAGATGAAGGGAAGCAACTATACAGAAAAAGGTATGAAGGAGTAGCTCTACTTTCGTTCAGTCTTTCTCCAGTAGCAGAGGCCTGCCTATCAGCCACAGATAAAAACCCACATCTCTAGTCCACTCCTTTCTGACCTTTACATAGTCTGCATCCCTCCTTCCTCATCCAGCAACATAGAATCATTTTACTTGTTATACCACCTTGTAACATCGTGAGGGCCCATGGGAGTCAGATTCCCTGTGGTAAGCAGATGCTGTCAATACCACCCACCTCAATAGGCAATTGCTCTGCGGATTAGAAGGAGAAACAGCAGCTCCTTTTTTGACAAAGGCAATAATAGAGAAGGACTCCTGAGTTACGACAGGAAAGTGGCAGCAGAGCTTGTTGCTGCTGTGGTAGCAAAAAAAATTCTTCATTCTGGAAACAACTCCCAGGAGGAGGAGAATAGACATGGGGAGGCATAAAAGATTAGACTGCAGTCCCATTTCCTAGAAGTGTCAGGAGGAAACCTATTTAACCTTCTGGAATGGCCATTGATAAGCATTTATAATTATAAAGCATTTATAACTAAAATTTAACATTTATAATTATAAAAAATAACATCTATGAAATATTTATTATGTGCCAGAAATTGCACTATGAATTTTAAGTTACTCCATCCCTTACAATCACCTTTGCAGACAAGTACTCCTTTTATTACCCCATTTTACTCATGTGGAAAATTGAGATTTTGATAGTCGAAGAAATTTATTTAAACTTGAGCATAGTAGAGATCTAGTTGTCAGAAACAGCTAGTAATATCATCCTCGCATTCCTACCAAGATTGTGGACAGGACCAAAGAGATAATGGATACACGGTGCTTAGAAATCCACCCAAATGAAGGAAAAAAACATTATCATGGAGTCATATGGAAGATTTAAAATGATATCAAACAACGCTCCAGTATTTTCTCATACCTCCCTAGCTCTGGTATCTGATGCTCCTATTTGGACCACAGGGAAAATGTGAATTTAGGACAACTTTAGCATTTGTGAGGAAAGACACAAGCACTTGATATTTTTCTGTGGTGCTGTCACTTTTGCGAAAATGTTGGCATATTTTTCACTTCTCTCCCAGTCATGAGGTTGAACAAACCAGTGGAGCTTAACATTGGCTCACTCAGCCCTATGTGTGTAGGTCAAACTTCTTTTAGGTAATATATTTAGGGCAGAGTACATAGGAATGGAAGTATTTCTTTTCTCTTAGGTCACATTATTCACTTTTAAAAAAAAGAATAGGAAGGGGGAAAAAAGCCAACAATACAAGAGGCTACTCCTCCTCAAGGGTAGAATTATCAGTAAGTGATTACTTCTCATTAAAGGTAGCAATAAGCAATCTAGAAACATCTTACCTTCCAAAATTTCTCCCACATTCAAATCCAAAATGCTTATATTGTTATCCCTCCCCAAATAACTTATTTTGATTAAAATATTGCCTTGCACTAAAATCTTGTAATATATTTAAAAGTAAACACTATTTGTCAGGCATTCTCTCCTTAGTAGAAGGTAGTTTATAGTACTTTATATCTGAAAGGGATTTTGCTACAAAGATAATGGAAAGTATGTGAAATACCTCCAGCATTAGAAAGCAAAAGGTAGAATGTTAGTGGAGAGTCAGCTCTGTCCCTATGGAGTGGTTTTTACCCCCTAAAAGTTATTAGAACAGTAATGATGATATATTCCTTTTTTATATTTATAGCACTACAGTCTTCATGTAGCATGCATGATCCCATGCTCTTCTCATCACAGCATATTAGAATAAAAGAGAGAAACCCAGGGAATGCTTTGTCTACAAAGGAGCTAAGATTATATACAGATTACAAACAAACTTTCAGAATCATGGGCCCTGACAGATGCCTAGTGAAATGAATGTGGCACAAGTAGTTACTTAGGTTCAAGAACTTGAATATCCCAGGGCCAACACAGGGGAAAAAAAGCATAGTTCTTAGAAACTGTGGGAGTTCAGTAGAAATGCTGGCTCTGCCTTTGGTCCAATGAACAACAGAAACACTCAGCTGCAAATTAGGGTCATGTCGAGGGGAAGAATGATTCAAAAGGGAACCCCCACTTCACTGTGGGCAATGTAGAGAGAGCTGGGGTGACTTAACTGGAGAAACAGACTCTGCTTCTGTCTGTGCAGAAAGGTGAGTTCTGGCTGGAAAAAACTGAAAACAACAGAGAACAGATACAGAAAATGAGTTGGGGCTTGGCAGTACCCTTAGAGGTCAACTGGTTATTTTTTCTTATTTTTATTTTTTATTTTTTGCATTTTTAGGGCCACGCCCATGGCATGTGGAAGTTCCCAGGCTACAGGTCAAATTGGAGCTATAGCCACCAGCCTATACCACAGCCACAGCAATGTGGGATCTGAGCCATGTCTGCAACCTACACCACAGCTCACAGCAACACCAGATCTTTAACCCACTGAACAAGGCCAGGGATCGAACCCATGTCCTCATGGATACTAGTTGTAATAGTAACCCCACTTCATACAATGATCGTGTTATTGGATTTGAGTTTGAGGAGCACTGTTAATTCACTGTATGACATTAGTCAATTTATTTCACTGCTTTGGACTTCCATGTACTCATATTTAAAACAGAGATTTCAGATGACTTCTAAAGTTGTTTCCAAGGCTAAGTTCCATGACTCTCTAATTTATCCCATTCATTATACCCATCATTTGTGCTGTGCTTTGCATATAAAGAGGTAAATACTTCAAACTTTTAAACTGCTAATGAAATTCTCTAATCAATGTCTTGGAAATGTGTGAGAAACAGAAAAATAATGACCAATAAAACTGATAATGTCCATATCAAAAGAAAATGAGACACTTAAAATAGTAATAGAGGCATTCATCGCTCTGTTAATAAACGGTATAAAGCAAATATAACTGAGTCTATCATTATAAGTCAGTCTGACTGATTCACTTAAACACAGAAATAAGATTGTAATTAATACATACCATTTACAAACAGAGGGAATGGAGACAGTTCTTCAACCACTACTTGCAAATCAGAGTTTAAGAATTATACTCAATCATTTTAAATGGATTGAAATCCTCACATGTCAGCCGTGAAATTGGTCCTTGGAGCTCTCCCACACACAGCTCCTACACAGGAGACAGAACCAGACTGTTTTACAACCCCAGTACACTGCTTTCTGTGTAGAAATGCAGGTTGTAGGGCTGTTTCATTGCCCTGCATGCCTCCTGGGAAAGAGCTTACACCGAATCACTCCCAATCTTCATAGACTCCTCAAAAGCTTTAAAATCTATCTATGATTTCTGTCTGGGAAATATGGATGCCAACTAGATCATAACCTATACACATTAGTGTCTTCCATTCTGCCTGTTAAGGTTCTCAAAGATGTTAGCAGGCAATGCATTATAAAAATTCTCAGTGCTAAATGCAGCACTGTATTTAACCTTATTAACATTTCTTCCTGGAAGAGCATTAATTCTTGACTCAGAAAGCTCAAGATGTTTCCCTGTTTCTAGTTTATTTGTCGCCAGGGTCATCTTGGTTCCTTTCTCCATTACCTATCCTGAGCAAGAGCAAGCTGACAATCCTCTGACTTCCAGAATGTTAGCCCAGTCCTGTGCTCCACATTCTGAGCCCTGTGCCTCCTTCCTATTACTTGCTTGATCTGTTCTTCTATGTCAAGTATCACTTTATTCAGACTGAAGTATTTCTGAACACTTAACCCTCTTATCTCTGGCCTCTCTTTTTTTTTGCATTATTTTATTTCTGATATAACATCCCTGACTGATTTGGTTGGCTTTAGAATGCAGTGTCCTCATTAATCCCGATGTATAGGCTCTCCTCCCTTTTTTTAATACTCAGTGAGCCATCCCTCATACTCTCTTCAAATGAAATACAAAAATATGAAATTATCTTGAAAATTTTTAAAGTTTTTATGATATTTATTTTTTCCATATAGTTGCTTTACAGTGTTCTGTCAATGTCTACTGTAAAGTGACCCAGTCATCTCTCTCTCTCTCTCTCTCTCTATATATATATATATATATATATATATTCTTTTTCCCACATTATCCTCCATGATGTATCATCCCAAGTGACTAAATATAGTTCCCTGTGCTATACAGCAGGATCTCATTGCTTATCCACTCCAAATGCAAGAGTTTGCATCTGTTAACCCCAAACTCCCAGTCCATCCCACTCCCTCCCACTCCCCCTTGGCAACCACACATCAGTTATCCAAGTCCATGAGTTTCTTTTCTGTGGAAAGTTTCATTTGTGCTGTATATTAGATTCCAAATATAAGTGGTATCATATGGTCACTAATTATTAGAGAAAGGCAAATCAAAACTACTATGAGGTATCACCTCACACCAGTCAGAATGGCCATCATTAACAAGTCAACAAATCACAAATGCTAGAGAAGGTATGGAGAAAGGAGTACCCTCCTTCACTGTTGGTGGGAATGTAAATTGGTGTAACCTTTATGGAAAACAGTATGGCGGTATCTCAGAAATCTAAATATAGAATACCATATGACCCAGCAATCCCATTCCTAGGCATATGTTCAGACAAAACTTTCATTGAAAAAGATACATGAGCCCATGTATTCATTGTAGCACTATTCACAATAGCCAAGACATGGAAAAAACCTAAATGTCCACAGATAGATGAATGTATTAAGAAGATGTGGTACATATACACAATGGAATACTACTCAGCCATAAAAAAGAACAATATAATACCATTTGCAGCAACATGGATGGAACTGGAGACTCTCATACTAAGTGAAGTAGGTTGAAATTCTTTTAAAATGTATAGGATCAAAATAGAGCCCCCAAAAGAATGTATTTGTGTACATGTATAACTGAGTCATTTTGTGGTACAGAAGAAATTATCACAAAGTTATAAATCAACTATACTTCAATAAAACTTTTAAAAATGGGAAAAAAATGTGAAATGGATGCCATTATCCTATAACAACAGCAACAACAAAAGGTGAACTACTTTATTCAGTAACTATGCAGGGCTCTTATCCAAAAAGAGAAACATTTTAGAAAAAGGTCACAACTATATGTCATAGGACCAAAGCTAACTTTATTTTCCAACTTGATTTAGAATAACCTATTATCAAAACCTAATGTAAACGTTCAGTACTTTTTCTGTATTGGTTTTAAAACAATAATGTTTCATGATAATTTTCTTTATACCTCTGCCTATCATAGCACTTGTTCCCAGTCTTCTTATAATAAAACATTAAGACTCTAGTTCACATCATGCTGCAACAATAAAGTTGAGTAAAAACTGAAGGGAAATACATCTTCAGTGAGATTCCATCATCCCTTATTAATGCCATAATTGAGGGCTATAAATCTGTTTCTTATACAATTCTTGCAATAAAATACTTAATGGGTTGTGAATGACATGTTATAAAACCAGGCATTAAGTATCGCAATTTATATTTAAATGTGCTTCAGACATAAATAAATGCTCTATAAATAGCAGGCTTTCTCAAGTCAGAAGATATAACCTATTTACTTCTAGCAGATTTGGGAGCAGAATCATTACTGAGTGTATTGCTGTCACCAAATTGTTATTTTATCTTGAATTAGGTTGGGATTTTGTTTTTTGGGTTTTTTACAACTAAAATAGTTTATGATTACCAAGAGCTCTTCCACTAAAAGCAGCAGCAACTATTGCCTTATAAGTTAAGCACCTTCAGAGAAGTCAAAATGTTCTTACTCCTGAAACTGGCTTGTCTGGCATTGGTGATGCTGCCTGATCTGAAATTAAGCTAGGATGGAAAGATAGAATAGAGCAAGAATGAGGCATTTGTAATCACAAAAATCTCTGTTTGCCACAACTCCTTTTTTGTTCCTTTGTTTCACATCCTTTTGAAATGGTGATGTCCCCTGGGGGACATCACTGTGGCATTTGCCACTAGGTAAACCTTCAGAAGAGACACAACCTCCTCAGTCAAGAGACTGGGGAGAACCCACCACTCATGGTACTTTTTAGGTAAACAGCATGGCTGGTGCTGTGCAAAGTGCACCTGGTATAAGTGCTAAAGTTGTAAAAATGAAGCCAAGTTGAGATCCTGCCCAAGGTTTAAGCCCATTTCTGTTTGGCATCTTTTGTGGCAAGTCAAATTCTAACACTGAAGCAACTCTCATTTCTGTCTTGAAGTCACACCTCACTTTTATGAGTATGTGAGTGTTTGCGTACTTGAGAGCTAGTCTCTGACATTAGAAAACCTGGCAAATCTGACTCATCTGCTAAAATGACCACTGCCTCACTACATGCAAGGGGAGACGAGCATGGACTCATTGATGTTTGCAGATTAGAAACACCAGTAAAACACCAGCCCCACCATCCTGGGGAACTGAACAAGCAGAAATATCTAAACATTGGATGTAATGAGCCATCATGGCCAGAGTGCTGTATGTTGAGTCTAGGTCTGAGATTTGATTCCACGGTAACTCCACTTAGTATTGTATGGTCAAGCATTCCAGAAATCTATTTTCTTACCTTACAAGGTGGTGAGGGCAGATGACCAGGACATGGACTCCAGCATCATGCTCGGATCTGAATTTTAAAGTTTCAGCCTGTCTCTCTCATCCCCTGACTTGTTACTTGACCAACCCAATACTAGTCTCAGCAATCCAACCCCAAATATAAATTAATTTGGAAGTTACCTAGACTCTAAATTCATATTTTTTGAGTAATCTATTCCCTGGGATTGGGCTGAAAATTTTTATCTCTGGCAATGCTCTGTTCTGCTTTTCAAAATTATGACTAGAATATCTGTGACCAAAAGCCACTAAACAGCACTCATAGCCATCACTCTCTGCCTAATGATGGCTTGCTCTCCTCTACTGCTTCCCTTTCTCTCCTCACTGCTTTTCCTTCCTATCCTTGAGCATGCGTGCATGCCAGAAATGGTTCTTGGTAATCAGAGGGGGAACTGCACTGCACATATAATTTATAGTTGTCAAGTTCAGGTATAGTAACAGATCCTGTGGCATGTTATGCATCTCATTTAATTTTAATTTTTTAATTTTTTTGTGTGTGTTTTTTCCATTTCTTTGGCCGCTCCCGCGGCATATAGAGGTTCCCAGGCTAGGGGTCGAATCTGAGCTGTAGCTGCTGGCTTACACCAGAGCCACAGCAACACGGGATCGCAGCCACGTCTGCAACCTACACCACAGCTCATGGCAACGCCAGATCCTTAACCCACTGAGCAAGGCCAGGGATAGAACTCACAACCTCATGGTTTCTAGTCGGATTCGTTAACCACTGAGCCACAACGGGAACTCCAACATCTCATTTTAGAAGTAATGAAACAAACTTAGCCAAATACATTGACTTGTCTGAGTTATACTCACTAGACTATATGTCCTATGAAAATAGGAATTTTTGTCTGTTTAATCCTTTGCTGTACCCTAGGCATCTAGAAGAGCAATTGGCACATGGTAGGCACTTAAATATTGTTAATACTTATAAATAAATAGCTGCTTGAATGAATCTCACAGCAGATATGTGACAGAAAAAAGAATGAATCCAGGTCCTCCAAGCTCAAATCTTTTTATTTTTTATTTTATTTTTTGGTCAAGCCCATAGCATGTGGAAGTTCCCAGTCCAGGGACTGAACCCATGCCACAGCAGAGACCCGAGTGCTGCAGTGACAATACTGGGGATACTTAACATGCTGAGCCATAAGGAAACTCCTAAGTCCAAATCTTATGAAACCTAGTATATTTCAGAGAAGTAGCAGTTCAAGTCACAGAGATTCCCCTCAATTACAGATGTCAGCAGTTATGTGAGCTCAGTAACACTAATCTCTCTGTCTTGGTCTTACCATCTGTAAAACTGGTATAATAATATTTGCTGAAAGGATTAAAAAATGTTAAAAGATTGTAAGAGACCTACCACAGTGCCAGGCACATCAAAAAACTCATAAAAATCTTAGGTTTGTTTCTTTTTTTCTTTCCTTTTAAAAATACTATCCCCTCTTTATCCACCCCCCCCCCTTTCAGACTTTATTCATTTTACAAATTCTGTTACCTCTCACAGACTCCACTAGGAGGCACAAATTAAAAGATAATTCAAAAAATAAAAAAGGCTCCTCCTACTCCCCATGGCTACCATTTTGGAATACATCCCTTATGACTCCAAAACTAGAGGAAATTCCCAGGGCAATCCAAGAGATTCACAAACACTGTGATGCTAGCACTTTGTAAAAATGAGCCCTTGTCCCTATGCCTGTTCTTTACGGAGACTTGTTCCCAGACTAGGGCTCGAATCAGAGCTATAGCTGTGGCTGTATACCACAGACACAGCAAGTGGAATCTGAGCCACATCTGCAACCTACACTACAGCTCACGGCATTGCTGGATCCTTAACCCACTGAGCGAGGCCAGGGATCTAACCCATATCCTCATGGATACTGGTTAGGTTCATAACCTGCTGAGCCACGATGGGAACTCCTAGATTTGTTCTTTTTCAAACCATTATGTCATAGTGGGGTTCTGATTGATTTCCTCAACAACAACAACAAAGAATCCCAAACCTCCATCTCTTTTCCTTTTGATGTCCTTTGTTGATGTAGCTTGCCCTTAAGTTATTCCTGAGTTGCTCAGCCCTTTTTGGGCCACCAGATTCTCTGTCCCTTTCTTCAATTATTTCTGGAGACTTTGAGCCTGTCACTCAGAAGATGGAGTTGATGCTGTCATTCTTAGGATTTTTCTCTGCTCCAATGATCTTTTTCATAATAATAACTTTCACCTTTTTTACCTAATTTTCAAAACTCATCTTTCTGGCAATAGTGGTTTTATGCTTTTATGTTGGACCACTTTGACCTTTTCTAGTGGTTGTCCTTTTATGGCTAATAATCAGTTGAGGTAGTTCATCTGCCATTGTTGATGTTATAGGCAGATCATATGTTCTTCATTTACCTCCCTGATTACTCTCTGTTTATTTCATCTTCAAGTGTTCCATGTTGTGTTTAAAGGGTACTTCTCCACATTGTAAATTCTGCATATTATAATCCTTTCCTTTCATCTAACCTATATTTTATGAGGCTTTATGCTAGTGACACATGCTCATTAACTGAATCTAAAGGATCTGCTTGAAGCTACTCTCCATAAGGGAATGTGAAAAATTCCCATTTGATATATGTACGTCCTATTGGTTTCACTGAATCTGGAACATCAGTTAAGAAATTCTCTGAGCAACATATAACGCCAGGCCAATTTCCTTGGGTACTGCAGTGTCTTTACTTTGATCTTGGCTATGATCTCCTAATCATATCCAGAAGAGGGGAAAATAAGTATTAAATTAAAATTAATTATTTTAAATAAGTTTGAACCTCTGACAAAATTGTGAAACAGATATATATACCTCAGTATCTTCCCAGATTCTCTATCTCAGCCCACTTCAACATTTGTAATTATTTCCTCTACCTGTAGCTCACATGTTAAGAAACCTCATCCTTCACTCTGCCTCTCCTGAATATTCCACCACAGTGCCCCACTCAGACCTACCCCCCCTGATGCAGAACTGCTTGATGTATGGATTTCCTGACACCCATCCCATCAAAGTGTATCAGATCATTCTCCTGTTATTCTCTTCTTATCCTGTCCAAGAATGCCAGGCAGGACTCTATATGCTCAGAGCATAGTTTTCAACATACTGTGGTCATTAAATTAACTTAAGGCTAAATCTTAATTTGATGTTAATAGCCTTTAATGGCTTAAAAGATGACCTTCCTTACATGATGTAACTATATATGTATATATATATATATATATATATATTTTGCCTTTTTTTTAGGTCTGTACCCATGGCATTTGGAAGTTCCCAGGCTAGGGGTCAAATTGGAGCTGCAGCTGCCAGCCTATGCCACAGCCACAGCAATGCCAGATCTGAGCCATGTCTGTGAGATACACAACAGCTCACAGCGACACCGATGCTTTACCCACTAAGTGAGGCCAGGGATCAAACCTGCATCCTCATGGATACTTGTCAGATTTGTTTGTTTCCACTGAGCTGCAATGGGAACTCCAATGATATAACTATATTTTAAGAGTGCTTCTATATTTTAAGGTAGTGCTTCTACTACCTTAACCTGGAATGCTATGAAATGATGGGAATGTCAAATTCCATTGCAGATGAACAAGGGAAACATGGACTGATGATAATAGAGCTCATGTCACCATCCAATCATACAATATACAAAGCTTTTCACTCAGCCTGAGTACAGTGGCCCCTACTTATTGCAGACAGCAGTCAGGTAACTATACAGTCTAAAGGGATTATTTCTGGTGGAATCTTGATGAACTAATCAACCTTCCTACCTTTGGAGGCACAGCGATTATCAATTATTAGCTCAATTTCTGAATGCAAAATGATGATGCTCTCTGAAGGGGAAACCAGCCGTTCAGGTGTTCAGAAGAAGATTTTTTTTTAATCAATTAAATAAAACATTTACATTTTCCATATAGTTCCAAGGGCTTAAATTTTTAATTCAAACTAATATATCAAGCAATGGCACTTAAGAAAATGGAATGATGCAAAGGGACTTTTATCAGATGTTAAGCAGATATGAGAGAAAAATGCTGACAGATCAGCAGAGTTATCTAAAAGTCGAGAGGTGAGCAGAGCCTTGCAGATACCCAAGCCTGGCCAGAGAACAGAGATAAATGAGCGCAGAGATCAGAAAGCTCATCCTCCCCTTCTGCCCACGGTGAAAGGAGACTCACAGCATGTGAGGTACCTGCCTCTAATCACATGTAAAACTGCAAAACTTGCAGGGTTACTTTGATATGAACAAGGTTAATGTGCTACTCAAGATTAATTGCGACTTCACGAAGAAATTTATTGAGGATGAGGGAATCTGAAAGTGAAAGGAGAACCAAAAGCCTTGTTAGAGATTTATCATGAGACGGTGATGGATGAATGCCTTCAGAAACCAATAATAGGATTTTAAAGATTCACAAAAGCAGCATTAAGGAGATCTCTGGTGCTTACCTTTAGACAAACTAGAGCTGCTGGATGGATGACTACTCTGCTCACAGCTGCAAGGAAAGCTCAGCTGGTTATGTTAGACAGAGACTCCAGAAATGACTGTGCTTTGGTGAGGTTTTGAATTCCAGGTCTAGCCCTCTACATGAAATTGTTTTTTTGAGGTTTTTTTTTTTTTTTTTTTTTTTGTCTTTTTAGGGCTGCACTAGCTGCATGCGGAGGTTCTCGGGCTAAGGGTCCAGTTGGAGCTGTAGCTGCTGGCCCCATGCCACAGCAACTCAGAATCTGAGCCAGGTCTGTGACCTACACCATAGTTCCCCACAAAGCCGGATCCTTAACCCACTGAGCAAGGCCAGGGATCGAACTTGTGTCCTCATGGATGCTAGTCAGATTTGTTTCCACGGAGCCATAACGGGAACTCAGATTAGTTTTAGCTTGATCATTACACAGACGTGACAAAGGAAACAAAATGACCATTTGGTGCTGTGCAGACTTTAACAAAGAGATCTGGGTCAAATCTCACCTCTTCCACTCATTAGGCGCACAATCTTGGACAATTCACCTCATTTCTTGAATCCTCTACTTCCTCCTCAGAACACCAGGAAAAAAATTGTGTCATGAGTAAGTGAGCTCATGACTTTTGTCATGAGTAAGTGAGCTCATGACTTTTAAATTATTGGCAGAGCCCTTTAACACTCCAGACAGGAGCTAACGTTGTCAGAACCATTTTCATGGTTGTTATGGTCATTCTCAGTGGTAGTAGAAACAGTCGTGGGTGTAGAAAAAAAAATGAAGGAGCTATGGACTCTCACTGTTGTGGCATGTAGTGCTCCCATTTCCACCCCAAGTACATTCTGTGCTCTAACTAGAAAACCTATGTTGTTTTTTCTTTTCCATAGTCAATTATCCACCTCTTCTTTATCAATAGGATTTTTTTTTTTTTGGTCTTTTTGCCTTTTTCTAGGGCCGCTCCCGCGGCACATGGAGGTTCCCAGGCTAGGGGTCTAATAGGAGCTGTAGCCACCGGCCTATGCCACAGCCACAGCGACTCGGGATCCGAGCCGCATCTGCAACCTACACCAAAGCTCATGGCAACGCCGGATCCTCAACCCACTGAGCAAGGTCAGGGATCGAACCGCAACCTCATGGTTCCTAGTCGGATTCGTTAACCACTGCGCCACCACGGGAACTCCTCTTTATCAATAGGTTTATCAGTCCCGGAAAGAGTTTGTCATTATATTAATACTTTGTGGAGAACATGTTACAACTAATTAGATCAAGCTTATCTTACTTTAGGATTCATTGCAGTTTTAGATGAGCTTGAGGCGACAACTAGGACTCAATTGTCTATATTAATCATCTTTTCCTTCAGAGGAAATGTTCTGGAAAGATTTCCACAGAAGGCTAATACATATGTGGATTTTTGTTACATTTTATTTCAGCAGGAAATGTACTTTAATTTTGTCCATAAATTTTTAGATTAAGTATAATGGAATCCTGAAGTTCTCCATGCATTTACTGAACCCAATTCTTTCTTTCTTGTTTTTTATGGCCACACCCACAGCATGTGGAAGTTCCTGGGCCAACGATTGAATCCCTGACACAGCTGTGACCTACACTGCAGCTGCAGCAGATCCTTTAACCCACTGCGCTGGGCCAGGGAGGCCAAGCCTCCATAGCAACACAAGCTGCTGCAGTCAGGTTCTTAACCCACTGTGCCACAGCAGGAACTCCCTAAACAACCCATTTCTCTCTGATGTATACATTTCAGAGAAGGGTGAATTAAAATTTTAAAGGAAAATTTTGGTCAAGATAACGGAAGTAAAAGATTGTGACCACCTGTGGTTGCTTGGCATTTAAGCATTAAAAGCTGCTTATTTTGGCTTCAAGGTATTAGGCTAACTCAATAGTTTTCCAGCCAGATGGCTTACTCAGTTTTTCTTAGTTTTGTTTACCTATTCCTCTTCCTTTCCTGGACTTCTCACTCTACTTCTCTTGGTGATTTCATCATCTTATGGGTGAATATTTATAGTTAACTGTCTCTTCCAACCTCCAGGCACATATATGTCCAACAGCAGGTTGGCAGTTAAGATTCCTCAAGTTCACATCACAATGGCAACACACTCATTTATTCACTCAACAATTGTTACCACTCTATGTGTCAAGCCATGTTCTAAGCCAAATAGATAAAATAAATCTTATAATCTGTTGAAGGAGAGTTATTCATCAAATAATAACATACCCAAATAAAACTTTAGTCTGTAATATATGATATAAAGGGAAAGCAAAGGCTACCATAAACCATTTTAAAGGGGAAATAAGACCAAGTCAGGAAAAGCTACTTCCTCTAGTGCTTCAAATCTCAGTAAATATCACCATATCCTCAGATGCTCAAGCTAAAAATCTAGAAGAGATTCTTCATTCCTCCTTTTCTCTCTGTCCTCATATCCAATTTGTGATTAAATCCTTTCCAGAATAGATCCTCATACTTTCACACTCGTTCATTTCTTTCTATCTCCTAGTCCAAGCCAAAATTATCTTTTCTAATTGGTTTTCCTCTAGCAACTTTTGGCCCTAAAACTGCGTAGGACCCTGTGGGTACAAAAGCCGTTCCCTGGTCCCCAGATTCTTGTTTGCAGAAAAAAGCTTTACTTTCCCAGAACTCCCTGAGTTCCAAAGGGCCAATTTAAGCACTGGCTAATTAGGGAAGTGAGAGAATGCAGGAAAAAAAAAAAATGGAAAAAGTAAGCCCAGCATAATCTTTTCCATGATGTTTAGCTTAAACCAATACCTTGATTTATTACCCCAGATTTTCCAGATAATGTCCTATGGCTTTAACCAGCTGGTCCCAAGCAGACTTTAAAATTGATGACACCAGGAGGATCACTTGAGAACTGAAACTCCTGAACCATTGACCATTGCATAGCCCTCAGCAAATAATAAAATGCCTCCTAGAGGAAAGGTAAAGGATCACCAGACCGTGATTTATGAGCTTGTTTTGTAGGAACATATAGAATAATCACCAACACCTGGGACAAACAAAATCACAAGCTGGTGCCAAAAAGTCTGCAGCTGAGATCTTATTGCAAAGCTGGTGATCACAGAAATCACCCTCTCCCCTCTCCCCTTTGACTTTAAAAATATTACACCCTGACCAGCCAGCAAGAGGGATTTGAAAAAAGCCTGAGTCTCCCACCTTCCAGGTTGGCACCTCCTTAATAAACCTTTTTCATGCAAACTTTGATGATGTTTTGGTCTGTTTGTGCTTGCTATTCCATGACAGCTCCCTCCAATCCAGCTTCCAAAGAGCAATGAGACTCCTGCATTTAACAATGTTTATAACTTTTAGGCTCAAGATGGTAACATGGGGGGGGGGGATGAGCTGACCTCCGCTCATGGTCGCATCAAATCCGCAGCCACACATGGAAAAAGTTGCTCTGAAAAAAACCCTAAAAACTGTCTAAGCAACCTCTACACATGGGGGAAGGGGAAAAGGCCCACACTGGAGCAGGTAGGAGAGGCTGGGACATGGTCTCACCATATACCCCATCCCCAGTTGGCGACCCACACAGGCAGGAAGGAACCCAATACCCCCAGGTTCTCCCTGAGAAGGATTTGAACCCACATCATGCACCCCAACTTCTAAGACCACCTGAGAGACCAGCTGCCAAAACATCCAGCTTTGAAAACCAACAGAGCTCACCTCCAGGAAATTCAGGCTGCAGTGACTTGAGACACGGCTCTGTTGGGCCTGCACTCACCTGTCTGGGGCCCAGACTTTGTGTAGGAGAGGCAGGTATGCTGGTGCTGGAGCTTTGGTCTGAGGAGCCGGCATCTGATGTAGCGCCCAGCTGGGCCTGCTGGCTGGCAGGCACTGGCTCCGGCTCTCTCTGCCGGGCTCTAGCCAGCAGCGCCATCTTTCTCCCTTTTCCTTTCTCCTGTGGGTGCCATTTATCTGCTTGCCCTCTCTGCTTTCCCAGTGGGCAGCCCACCTTCAAGTTCTGGCCACCTACATTTAATGTTTCTTTTAATGTTTGTTTTCTTTTACTCAGCAGTTTCCAGCTTCACACTCTCCCTCTGCTGCTTTTTTGGAATGCCAGTATCCTGGGGGCCATGACAGGAGGGCTTTTACAGGGGTTTGGTTCCCCATTTTTACAGCTGCACCCAGGTGACATGCCTTGATTGCCTGGCTCTGGAGGCTGGGTCTGGGGCAGTGATAGAAGATACTTTCACATATTGAGATAGAGGGAAGTTATTCTGACCTCTACTTAAGTTAACTTGAATTTTATGCTAAGTAAAATAGCTTGTCTGTGGCCTATCAAACACACGTTGTACATCTGCTTTAATTATTAAAGAAAAGGGCGCTATGGTCAGAAGTAAAGAATATCTCTGTTAAAAATAAAGGTTAAATGCCCCTCTTCCTGGGACCAATGCTTGTCCTCCTTTGATAAGACTCACCACACAGGTGTCAAGGCTATCTTGACTTGCTGTGTACATGCTGGTCTGTTATTTTTCATTTTTTTTTCCCTTTTTAGAGCCACACCTGCAGCATATGGAAGTTTCCTGGCTAGGAGTCAAATTAGAGCTGCAGCTGCCCACCTGCACCACAGCCACAGTAATGCAGAATCTCAGCTGCATCGGAGACCTACGCTGCAGCTTGCAGCAAAGCCAAATCCTTAACCCACTGAGCCACAACAGGAACTTCTTATTCTTGTTCTTCCTTTTTTTTTTTTTTTTTTAACTTGGAGAAATGTGACAATGGTTAATGTTCTTTGTTCTGACAAAATATGAGACTGTGCTGAAAACCCTGCTTCTCTGGGGCAATTTCTAGTAGTTATCTGGAAAGCAGGGTTCCAGGCTAGTCCTCAGTTTGACTCTAATAAAACTCTTTTCTCTTCTTATGATTGATTGTTTATTGATTATTTTCATCAACAACAGCTTGTGATTCTGGGCTCCACAAGGCTGTAGCAATTGGAGAGACCAACAGATAGCCAGCTGAAACACATGCCAGCTTTGCTGCAGAAGAGGCCAATTTGCTGGTCCTGGCTTTGGCCTGGAGGAGCATGGTTCTGGTTTGGTACAGAACTATAGGTCTATGAAATGGAGGCCAGTAGACAAAGTCTTTGCATAGCCCCGCAGTGGCTCCAACACTGACATAGCTGACGGGGATCTGAACCCCTTGGAGCCTAAGTCTTCTGTGCTAATTGCTGCCTAGAGTGAAGTGAGAAGAGAAGCATAGCCAAGGCTCTGAGTAACCACAGCCATTAAGATCCAATTACATAAGATGCACTCTCTAAAATTAGCACTACTTACAACATACCTTCTGTAAGCAGCCCAGGATCCTGCTGTAAGAAATGTAGGGGGAATTCCCTCATGCTCAGAGGGTTAAGGATTTGGTGTCATTACTGCTATGTCTCTGGTCACTGCTATGGTGCAGATTTGATCCCTGGCCCAGGAATTTCTGTATGCTGTGGGCACAGCCAAAAGTAAATAAACAAATAGAAGAAGCAGGGGGAAGATAGATTGTCTTCGGGAATATTTTCTCTCTTATTTCTAGGAGATCATGAATGTACTTAGAAGAAACGTATGTATATGTGTATATACAGCTATATTAATATGTATTATATATACCCTATATATCACATATATACATACATGCATATAACCCTTCTGACTATATATATACACACATATAAACCACATATAATATATATTATATATGTGTGAATATTTGAACATATGTATATATACAAAATGCATTTCCTAAAAGGAGCTACCAATTAATAAAATAAGATTAACCTAGTTTGAAATAGAAACTGGCTAAACTGGAGCTGAATGAGCTCAAGAGTGGTACAATTTATCTTTAATAAGGTACTTCGAGATTTAAAATGTTTCCTTATTGGAGTTCCCGTCGTGGTGCAGTGGTTAACGAATCCGACTAGGAACCATGAGTTACGGGTTCAGTCCCTGGCCTTGTTCAGTGGGTTAACGATCCGGTGTTGCCGTGAGCGGTGGTGTAGGTTGCAGACGCGGCTCAGATCCCGCGTTGTTGTGGCTCTGGCGTAGGCCAGTGGCTACAGCTCCGATTCGACCCCTGGCTTGGGAACCTCCATATGCCACGGGAGCGGCCCAAAGAAATAGCAAAAAGACAAAAAAAAAAAAGTTTCCTTATTACCAGAACTAATAACAATGTTTTTAGTTTACCTTATATCAAAAAAGTTACTGGAACTAATTTTGAAGAATAGTTATTTATTAGCAATAAATTATACAAATCAATCGAGACTTCATATTACATAGGAACACAAATGACTTATTAGATGAAGTTTGGAAGAATTTCTAAAGTAATTGTACATATAACTGAAATAAGAACCAACCAAACCAGCTTCAGTTGCAAACTCGTATTCTCTTAGCAGAGAAGTTAGGAGTGGGGAAAGGTACCATGACCACTAACACCATTTTCTTCCAAGCTTCCTCCATTAATTAACTTGAGCCTAATCATTCAAACAAGTAGATCCACATGACTGGACTAAATCTCAGCAGACTGAAAATCTGAGTTGGAAGTTTTTGAGAAAACATGAGAGAGTTGAAAGAATGATAGCAAATTCCATTCTGGATATTTTTAGTTTCCAGAAAAAAAAAAAATGACTACAGTTAACTTAGACTTACAATGACTGTTTTCTTCACTTATTTACTAGGATCTTGAGTTTCTCTAGTAATACAATTACATATAGTTACTTCTCCAATGTGAACTGAAAAATTCTAGTCTTTTGCTAGCTTGACCTATCACAGGTTGATCCAAAGACAACTGTTTGAGAGGGGTAGATATTGATCAGTAACTTTCACTCCTGGCTGTTAGAATAACTCTATAGTTTAAAAAACTACAGATGCCTGGGCCCTACCTGAAATCTAAATCAAACTGCCTTCACAGAAAGCTCAAATATGTATATTTCTCTAAGGTCCAATGGTAATTTTTCTAACCTGTTAAAAAATAATTGGTGAGTTAAATATAACAGTGTATTGACATTATTTGTAGCAAAAATAAAGCACTTTGCTAAAAATCATATACTTAACATCATTAAAATTTAAAATGCTTGAACAGTCAATATATTAAGTTCTGTTCCATTAGTAAATTTTCTAAATTGTATTAGAAAAATTTTAAGGAAATCCATACTTCAAAAGATATTGGTTTCTACTGATACCTGACTAAAAATTTTCTTCTCAAATAAAATGTTGCGATAAATACCAATTTCATTGAGAATATTGTGGTGTTGCTGGTTAAACTAATTTCTACATGTTTTTGTTTTTGCCATATGTGAGTATAATGGCTTTTTATTTGGGGCTTGAAAGAACTTTTTATATGTAGGTTGATTTCGGGTTCAGTAGACAGCCATTATTGTATTTTCAATTCATGGTTTAATGAAAATCTTGCCTTCAATATTTAAAATGGGAATGCTTATTTTTATGGATATATGATAATATACAATAGAACAATTCTAGGTTGAGGGTGCACTTGAAATAAAGAGAATCTAAAAGTCTAATGACAAACAGTGAATGGTTAAGATTTTGGCTCAATAAACACTTAATTTCTACCTTTCATAATTACCTCAAATTGCAGAAGGAAAATGAATTACTTCACTTGAGAGGGATATCACCAAAGGCATTTCAAAGAATATAGGGTTAAGTATTCTTCATGATGTCAATTTCAATAGTATTTGATATATATCCTATAATGTAGCCTATTAAAGTATTAATTCATTCAGAACATAATTTACTGAGTGTTTATCATTTTGTGTACATTGTTCCAAGCTTTGGAGACACAGGAGCAAACAAAGCAGATCAAAACCCTATCCTCATGGGGTTACACTGCCATGAAGGAAACAGATATAAACAGGGTAAAAAGTGAACTACGGAGTCCATTAAATAGTAATAGGTGCTAAGGAAGAAATATAACATGTTTATTTCTAACTACCTCCTGAAACCATGGAAAATGCAGCACTTCTTTGTCATGGATTTTGTTTGCTTACTTGGTAATGATTCTTTGTGATGATTCTTTTCTAAATCATCATTTCTTGACATTTTCTGTTCATTTATGTTTCTATTATGGTTTAATCAGAGGCTTACATGATCCAGATTCACCAAAAGCTTGGTAGGAAGGTAAGAAGGTGCTTTTATTTTTTCTTTATTATATAAAATAATAAATAATATTATATAGATATTATTACTATATTATATAATAAAATATATATATTTTCCCCTCCGAACCTGCAACATATAGAAGTTCTTGGGCAGAGTGGTAGCTGCCCACCTATGCCACAGCCAGAGCAACTCTGGATCCAAGCTGCATCCACAACCTACACCACAGGTTGTGGCAACTCTGGATTCTTAACCCACTAAGCAAGGCCAGGGATTGAACCCACGTCTTTGTGACACTATGTCCGCTTCTTAACCCATTGAGCTACAAGGAGAATTCAAGAAGGTGCTATTAAATCTCTCTTTTGTACGAATTCACCAACACTATCCCCTTGTCTCCTACAATTGCACTGGCACACTTCCGTGCCTTCTAGAACGGCTTAGTAAATGCTCAGGTATATAATGATATAGACTGCCTTGGATATTCCACTGAACTTGCCAATAAAATTCAGTCTGAGGAGGTCAAATTAAACAATGGTTTGACCCCACCAATTAAACATTATGCTTTACCCATTAACTAGGCCACCCGCTGTGGCAAATGCCACCTGCAGATAGCCGTAATTATTTAGTGCCAATAAAGAGAAATTTCCCACTACTACAGAGGCTGGGTGTGATTACCAAACATGTTCTTTGTGGGGGATCCTATAAAGACAACCCTCAGAGCAAAAGAAATGTTTAACAGTGTACACTTAAAAGCAAGCAATCAATAAACCTGAAGGGCCAGTAGATGCAATCCATTATTGACTCATGGTTTTACTGAGAGTGAGACTCTTGGTGACCCATGTATCCCCTCATTGCATATGTATAAAACATGTTTATTTGTTTGTTTTTTCTCTGACTCCTAAGGGCCAGGGAAAATTCCAGACACTGAGTCAATAAGACCCAATGCTTGTTCTTCCTGGAGTTCATGGGAGAATACAGATACCTAAATAGAGAACCAGGATGTCCTATCATAAGGACATGATAGGGGATGAGTGGAGACCTATAGCATCTCAGAGAAGGAGCACCTAAGCTAATTTGGAAGGAGGCTAAAGAGGGGGAGATGTAGCACCTGGAAAAGACTTCCTGGAAGTAACTTGTACCTGAATTGGGTTATCCATATGAAAGTGGGAAGACATCAAAGGACATAGGAATGAAGCTGAGTGGTGCATACTAAGAACTACAACCAGTTCGCTGTTGTGCAGGAGTAAACTTGATTTGGAGAGCAGTGACAATCAGCTATGAGGAGATGTCGGGACCAGACCCCGGAAGATTGAACTGCATTTCACAGACAATACCTGAGGCATCTATGAGCTTTTATGAAAAGAGTGACTTGAGCAGGGGGGGAAACATGAATTTGGAGGTTATTGATTTAATTCTGAAATATCTTTAATACTGATAAGGAAAACCTAAACGAGGAGTTCCCATCGTGGCTCAGTGGAAACGAATCTGACTAGCATCCATGAGGACACAGTTTCCATCCCTGGCCTTGCTCAGTGTTTAAGGATCTGGCATTGCCATGAGCTGTGGTGTAAGTTGCTGACGCGCCTCGGATCTGTGGCTCTGGCGTAGGCTGGCAGCTGTAGCTCGGATTAGACCCCTGGCCTGGGAACCTCCATATCCTGCAGGTGTGGCGCTAAAAAGCAAAAAAAAATAAATAAAAATAAAAATCTGTAAATATTTCATTCAGGTTTTATTGTTATGTTTTTTTAAACTAATTTTAAAACTACTATAAATAACATATACATACCAATTCCCAAATGTATTACATTAGAGAAAATCAGTATATTAATATTTGTTGCCAGGTTAAATTGTTTAGTGGAAAAACTCCAAATATAAAGTTTCTTCTCTCTACTTAAAAAGCATACTATGGTTGCAAGGTGTTATATTTTTAAAAAACTGTCATGTTCAGTTACTTGATGTGAATGGTAATTTTCTCCACTTTGTGCAGCTGATATAAACCAAATAAAAATTTTGAACACTGAATTAAATTTTCAAGTTATCAAAGAAGTTTTAATTAGGACATTTACATGGTTTACATGTATTTTACTAAATGTACTTTAAGAATTATAGTTTACTAAAGCATGAATTTTACCTGTTTTATAAATTGAGATTTCATATAAAACTTCATTTGACAAGAAGAAATTGTGCTTAAAACAAGCAGCAATAATAAGCTGTAAAAGCATTAAAATATATTTTTCTTCTGAAAATTATTCTTTGTGGTTAATCAACATAGCCTCAATTATATGACGTCTTATAATCCATTTCTGTGCAGTTAGGTGTGTTTCCAAAGACAGATTATTTATTCTAAAAGCTTAAAGAGACTTTCTAATGCCTGAAGATGACTTCATTTACTGTTTCTTCTTTTAATAAATTTATGTTTTGGGTGTTGCTCATCTCAACATAAATCATGTAAAATCTGAAGTTTTAATTCTAGTTGATTGGATTTTCATGATTCATATCTCTCTATAGGCACAAATTTAATAACTTCTCTATTTTCTGTAATACATAACACTTGGAAAGATTTAAGAGTTCAGTAGTTGCTGATAGAGTTTGTGTGGCAGATTACCAAAGGAAAATACTTGAAATTACTACTTTGTAAAAACAGATTTTGTCCCCTGACATTTGAGATTCTTCATGGCTGGACATTTATCAAACTAGACACTGACTATAGCGTTTCACTCACTTTGTCCTTAATGTCTGTAAAACAAATTAGAGTATTCAAGAATGTCAAAAATAAAAAAAAGAGAAAGAAATAAAACAGAAAAGCTGTCTATTTTTGTGGGTAAGAATATTCGGTTGAGTCAGCTGCAATACTAGGACATCTGCTCACCTTAGAAAGGGTGTATACAAAGGCAGTTATAGCACATAGTGATGGTGGTTTGCCTGCCATACAATTTACAACCGATCATGATTTTAGAGTTGTCTTCAGAACATTTGAAGTCATGTGGTTGAAGCTTTATGGAATATCTCTTATGATTACAGCCAAACTCTAGACTTCTAAAAGGCAGAAATCGTCCTTTGCAAACTTCAGAATGACAGAAGCTGGGTCCTGCCTGTGGTGAGGGAACACTGAACAAGGATTTGTTTTTATGGTTTATTTTAAACTCCTTCCCTAACAGGGAACACTTCTGAGGCCAGAAGCCCTGGGAATAGCCTCAAGTTAGCCAAACTTTGGCAGTCTGGAATCAATTCAAGCCATTTATAGCTTTAACAAATGGGAGCCTCCCTCTTTATCTTTTCAAAAGCCTATTGTGGTCTTGCCAGGTAATACTCAAGCCACTTCAGAGTCACAACCCAACAGGCAGGCAGTCTTTTAAGGACTCACCTTCCATTTCCTCATTCAGTCTTCTTTCGGCTGTCTTAGTAAGGTGTCTGTCACTTTCTCTTAAAGAACAGTGGGATGAAGGAGCATGTGGAATTGATGTCAGGAGCTACTGTCTTCTCTTCAGCTCCCAGCTGTGATCGCCTGGGTAGAGGAAGAGAAGCACTGAATTAGTCTGGAGCAAATAGAACTGTGTGGACCAAAAAAAAAATAAAAAAATAAAAAAAAAATACAGAAAAGCTTGGGGCAGTCTGGAATATTCAGAGGTAAGAATAAAGAACCATTTTGATGACACTGACAAAAAGTGGACTATTAACACCAGATGCCCTCGGGGATCTCAGGGAAACTCTACCTCTAGAATCTTATATCCCTTCCTTCCAGAAGGAGGTATCACAAAATGATGTGGGGAAATAGAGATGCCTCCTGTCTCTCTCAGGATCCTGAGAAAAGATGCTGAGATATGCATGCAGGAAGCTTATTGGGGTGTGTTCTCAGGAACAACTATTAGAAAGCAAGGGAAACAGGGTGGAACAGAGGGAGATAAGAAACTGAGGTGCAGTTGCAACCTTGGTCTCAGCCAAACACTTAGAAAGTTCTTTTTTTTTTTTTCAATTTCAATAATAAATGTAAGATTTTAATAGAATTGTGTTCATATTTGGAATAATAATGCAAACAGTATTGTCCTAAGAAAACCTGTTGTTTTCCTAGAAAATGAAAATGAAGAAGAAAATGAAGCTCATAGTACAATGTTAAGTTAAGGAAAGGGTACTAAACACTATACTATAACATGACACATAAATTTTATATCCAGACCACACTGATAACTATATTTTCATATAAACAGGGAAAACAAGAAATGCAATAATGATTAAGAATTTGGGGATTGCTCCTCAATAGCTTATTTTCCTTTGGTATATTTCTGAATTTTCCAAGTATTTAAAGATAAAGTACATTTTCTGGTTCAACATTCTTAAAATACAGATGGGTTAGATAGTGTTCATGACTAAATTATTCACCAAATTTTAGAAAAAAATCATATGCAACCACAAAATGTCACATAAGCATTACTTCATCTAATTCCTCTATTCATAATCTCCTAGGCAATATTTAATGTTATTCTCCAGGGTTAACATCCCTAAGGTTTTGCTGGCATATATATGTGACACAGCTTGATGTTCAGGCTCAGCCTTTTGGTTGCCTTTTCTCTTTACCATTTCTGAATTTATTTTATTTCATTCTTTGGCTGCACCCACAGCACATGAAAGTTCTAATGCATACAAGTCCTTCAAGAGTGTTCTTACTGAGGCAAGGAGTCGGGGAAGTAGTGCTACCCAATAGTGACAATTGCTGGATGTGGGCTGTTCCTGGAGACGGGGGATAACCTCAAGCAAGGCAGCCTTCTTCATCACAGGGTGATCCTCAGAGAGGGAGACTGTTCTGAGTTTCAACAGCCAACACTGCCAACCACTTAAGAGCAAGTGCCCTTAGGAAACTCTACCCAATATTCTGTGATAACCTATATGGGAAAAGAATCTAAAAAAGACTTGATATGTGTACATGTATAACTGATCTCTTTGTTGTACAGCAGGAATTATCACAACATTGTAAATCAACTACACTTCCATAAAACTTTAAAAAATGATCTCCCCCCCCCAAAAAAAGAGTAAATGCCCAGGTCTTTCAGAGGAATCTGAGTGCTATGACATGTGTCACTCTCTCTGCTCAGCCAGACTCATTAGGACCATCTGCAGAAATAATAGGATTGATTCTGACCCCAGGATCACATTCATTACATTTTACCTCTGCTGAACGAAGTCCTATCTAACCATGTAACAAATACTCCTCTACATAGATGACCTCCTTTTATCTTCTCATCACTGGTGAGATCATACTTGTCTCAACATGTACATAGAGAAAGTAAGGCTTAGAGACATGACCAAATTTCCCAAGTTCACACTCCCCAGGAGAGCACACCTAGGATTGAAAGTTAGAGTTTTCTGAATCCAAAGTATCTGAGCCAATCCATAACATTCAAGATGACATTCTATTGGTTGTGTTTTTATTCCTGACCATCCCACAGATACCTGTGGGGAGAGGTAAAATGCATTTATCTAGAGAAGGGCAAATGCATAACCCAGGAAATTTAGGTTTCTGAAAAGTTACTGAACTATACCAAACTGTATATGCCCAGGACATCCTTTGCAGGCCAGTGAGGCAGGTGAGCTGAGCTGAATCAATATCATGGAATTTGGGACTATCATAACTGAAAAAATGAACCTAGAAATTATAGACTGAAGCAACAGTGACAGCCATGGGATTACCTACAAAAGCAGCACTTATAAGACTCTTCCTCAAACGCCTTCTCTGTATCTCCTTTCCCCCATTACAACCTAGAAGTCTACAACAAAATCAAAGTTTTGAGGGTCAGGACCTGATCTGAATGGTGTTCTAACTGTGTCACACACCTGCTTTGGCATGTTTTTTTTCATTTATTCTTTTGTCTTTGCTGTTATTTCCTTTATTTGTCTCCTTACTTCTTCTCAGAATACCACTCTGCCTAGTTCAAAGGCAGAGCATAGCAGATGTTTCTCATCTCAGCTACACCAAGGTACTATGTAATTATTGAATATACTGGAAGAAGTTTGGAAGAAATGCAATCATTCATTTAATGAGAAAAAGTTTTAAGCATAAATCATAAAAAGACCCTATGTTCAAAATGTCTCAAAGTCTGGATGCAGGATGGTTTTCCTGTAGTAATTACCATGTCATGATTCATCATGACTTTTCAGAATGTGACATGTGTACTGACCATTTTAGTAACTAATGACTGAGGACAGTTTCTTCCTGGACATCTCTCTCCAAAACAAAGCATAAGCTACTGGCTTCCTCCTTTCTTATTTTTGCCCTTCCCCACCAAGACAGATGGGTACTATAAACAAGTAGAATTACCAAACTGGACAAAATTTTCCCAGTCTTGGGAATAAATACTGAGTCAGGGGATGACTTTTTCTATCCTTCTCTGACTTAAATGAATAAATCCCACAAAATAGATGATGCATCCAGTCTAGAGCCCAAAATACAGTTGGAATTCAGTAAATATTCATTCATAAAAGCCCATCACCTCCTCCAAGAAACCTCCCCATTTCCTCCAGAATAATTAATCCCTCCTTCCCTCTGTGCTCTGACAACATTTTGAGCATTTTTAATAACAATCTCACAAACCGACTTTTGTTGTATTTAGGAAAAGTTTCTCCTCCTCTGTCTTAAGGGCAAGAACTGGTCTCATGCTATCTACATCCCACACTTTGTCCTGCTCAGAACAAGACACTGTAGCAATGTTTTCTCGACACTCATGACCAATCATTTTAGGTCTTAACAGGATGGACTGTGGAATTAGCAAGTGGGCCAAAAAGGTGCTGGCAGCAATGGAAGCACTTTATATCTGGACAAGGAAGGTGGATTCAATTCTGCTAATTGCCCATAGCAGATACAGAGCACACTGCAATGCGCGGTCTCATTTTGGGCATCGCTGTCCTCCCCGTGCTATTTGCAAGCAGCACAAGCTGGAATCCACACAAGCTGTAGTGATGATGGTATGCTTGAGCTGAGAGGAAAGAAGTGAAAGACCATTCAGGCTAAAACCGAGACCTCCTGCTGGAGAGGGAGGGCAAAGCTTCTCGGTCCTGAACTGTGAGGCGGGGGTTTTTCTTCTGCAGGTGAATTTAGGGATGGTTGAGTAGTCATTCATTTCATGCCTCATTTCTTTGTCCATGCCTTTGCTCATGAACAGCAATGACACGTGCTGATTACAGGGTGAACCCTGAAGCCCAGGGACTTGCATTTGAGTCCCAGCTTTATCATTTTTAGTTGCACCTCCTTAGGCAGGTTACTTAACATCTCCTATGGCTCATTTCCTCTGCTGACAATAGACATAATAATAATATTTAGATCACAGCATTGGTGTGGAGATTAAAAAAAATGAGTATTTGGAAAGCACTCAGAATAGTGTATAATGCAGAATGATCGCCTCATCATGTTAGCTACACAGAGGGCATTTTGTGTAGCATGATAAGAAATCTGGAATTTAGTCTGAGTACATCAGTAAGTCACTGGGGAGACTGAAGCAGGGGAGTTAAGTGATCTGACTTCTTTCTTAAACATCACTCTGAGGACTCCAAAAGGCTGCATTAGAAGAAAAGGGGTAGAAATGTGGAGATGAGTTGGGGGGCTCCCACAGCAGCTCTGGGAAAAAGAGATGATGACTTGGAGCAGCTGATGGCTTACTCCAGAGGAAGTATAGACAGGACTAGCTGTATTTAGAGGGTAGAACGACGAAAGGTGCCAAAAGAGTATATGTAGGAGGTGAGGGAATGGAAGACATAAATAATCAATAATGATTCAAGGTTTCTCGCTTTAGTCATGGAAGCTTGATAATGCCATCTACTAAAATAGAGAAGACTGAAAGAGGAACTTACTTTGGAAGGGAAATTGAACTTTCTTTGGGGAGTTCTAAGTTTCAGATATGTATATAAGACCATGTCAAACTTTCAAGCAACCTGGATTTAAGCCCGGAAATTATATGAAATATCTGTACAGAGATATAAACTTGCACCAGCATATAGATTTTAAAAGCCGCAAAGAGAAATGGTGTCTGCTCAGTCTTTGGGGTTGATGTAAAGGAAGAAGGAGGACAAAGTCCTAAAAAACCCCAATAGTTCAGGTCAGAGAGAGAAGTAGCCTGTGACAATGACAGGGAAGAGGAATCAGGGGGATAGGAGAAAACCTAGAGAGTGTGGTGCCATAAAAATAGAGGAGATGTATCAAGGAAAGTGAAGTGATCTGGTGGGTTTGACTATTGTTGTCTAGTGTGATAAGAATACCTCTATTGGATTTGGTGCTGTGGAAGCCATTCATGACTTTAATAAGAATCCTTTTGGTGGAGTACTGAAAATTAACAGGCAATTGGAAAGGAGTTAAAAAGTAAGCGCTGGTGAAGAAGTGAAGACTTTATGAAGAAGGTTTACTTTAAAGGGAAAGAGCAAAAGGAAGAATATAACAAAGAGAAAGACTCCTTTTTTGATGTTTGACCTCTGATAGCTTTTATCCCCAGAACTCCCCTGACCCTATTGCCCCACATCTGGGCAAATGGATAGGAAAGCCCACATTGCTCCCTCCCCTTGCACTGATGAGGAAGCTGAACCCACACAAACCCCATCCGGCTCTCAGGATCCCCTGAACTACCATGCAAGTTTATATCTCTGTACAGATATTTCATATAATTTCCAGGCTTAAATCCAGACTGCTTGAAAGTTTGACATAGTCTTATAAACATCTGAAACTTAGAACTCCCCAAGGAAAGCTTGATTTCCCTATCCCAGTATCCCACCAAATCAATACAAGCCAAAGCCACCTACTCTGCTTTGCTCTTATTTCTCTCTGAACCAAACCTGAGCCCTTTTCCTTGGGAAATCCTTTTACTGTTTATTGTACAAATAATAAATCTTATCTCATATATTACTGGTGCCCATGTGTCATCATGCCAACATCTGACATGATTTCCTGGCAGAGGCTGACCAGCATTCAGCAGGGTATGCTCAGCACCCAAATAAAAGAGACAGAAGCAGGGTATGTGGTCAAGGGAAAATTGGACATTCTGTTTTCATAGAAGTAGGAGAACATAGAACTTTTTTTTTTTTACACTAAATTGAAAAATCCAATAGAAGTTGAGATATGGATGAAGCAGGAGAAAGAGGAGGTAACTGCACAAGCAAAGTACTTGAGTGATAGAGAGATGGGATCTGGGACAAGGGCAGAGGCTGGCTATCAATAGAAAAGAGACACTTGTCCCTCTGTAACAGAAGAGGAGATTCAATTCAAATATCTCACAGTGGAGTCAAATAATGTGCATGAGTGCAGAAGCAATGTGGAAAATGACAGGGAGTGACTGGGACTTTGAGGAGCTGGAGAGAAAATGTCCTTCTATAGGATTCAAATAGGAAATTTTACAAAGGGCAACCTGTCTAATAGCTAGCCCTGTATAAACCCTGGGGCTGTCCATAGTCCCCTAGAATTCCCTGTGAATTACTCCTGCTACTCATGTCCCCCTAAATATAGGAGACTGGTCAGAATACAAATGCTATGCATCTGAATATTCAATAACAGTTTCAAGATGGTCACCCAGATTTTCTCTGCCACCTCCCTTGCTGCAATTTTATCTTCAGCCTAGGAAGGATGTGTTCCCAACAGTGAAGGTTTTCCACATATAAAAGGTATTTCAGATTTCAATTCTTTCTATTTCATTTCTTTAAATTTTTTCAAACTGTTTTAATAGTCGTCTAGATATCTAAAGGTAAACTGTTACTTATTGACTCCTTACACGTTTTTTTTTCCTTTGAGATTCATGAACTACATGTTCAAACTAGGAAAGCAATTCATAATTCCCCTGGGAACTAGCAAGCTGAATAGAAATGAGTATATTTCCACAGAAATGGACTCATTACTCTGCCAGCACTGCATAGAGTTTTATGAATAATTGTTATAAGACAGAGGGGCTTACAAGAAGAAAGCTTTTGCATTTATCTTAGATTATATTTTTGTACTGAAAACAATTTATCCACTTGCATTTAATTTGCTTTGGTGCTCAGTTTGCTGTTGTTCTTCTGCTTAAAAGACGGTCACAGTCTAACATTTGGAAATGTTAAGGAAAATTTTAAAATAAATTAGTATAAAAATGTGTTAGCAATATAAAATCAATAGCCATTATATTTTTCAAATATAATTTCTGCATTTTTTTACCCTAAAATGTAATTTAAATAATAACAATATGTTTGGGGCTGAGGAGAGGAAAAAGAAAAGACTTTTTACATCTGCTATGTGGCAATTACTAGTTTGGTATGTTGAATACCTTATCCCTTTTGAAGTGGGTTTTACCTGCACAGATGAGAAAACTGACGTTCAAGAGTTTAATTTGTCCAAAGTAAAAAACAAAACAAAACAAAGAACACCTAGAAAATAGCAAAGCTACAATGTAAATGTAGGTCTCATTCTGAAATGTCTTCTGTTGCTATTTCCCAAAATAGAAGTTAGAGAGAAGGTAACGGATTCCTATTTAACTCAAAAACTCATAACATCAAGTAATTTTAGAGATTTGACATTTTATGATTGACAATGACAGAGTTTTCTTCTTTCACATCAGTGGAAATTGATGTGGCTAATATTCAGGTCAAAGTCATGAATCTTTAACTGTGGTGATTAAATCAACATTTCCTTCCTTTGATCTAATCACTGCCTTTATATTTGCATGGTCAGAAAGTAGGAGAAAAAGAAAAGGGGGGAGGAGATGTTGAGGGTCATAGGAATTCCTAAGTACGGTTCTCCCTAATTATAAATCTCCCTGAATATAGTGCTCCCTGAGTATAGTGCTACTTCAGTATAGGGCTTCCTATGTATACAGTATTGTCTTCACTCCTCATCAGCACACCCCAGGTATAGGAGTACAGAGATTAGAGTCTTCTAGGAAGTCAATTTTAGAAGACTCTGGGGAGGACAGTTTGTTTGGCAAATTGGCCCAATATCTTTAAATAAAAAACAAAATAAAGCAATCTCGAATCATTATTTTAAAGGAACAGTCACCCCTGTGCCGCAATAACTGATATACAACAAAATATCAATTCAGTCCTTTAACCTATGTTTTTTTAAATAGTTTTTCGGGGGTATAGTTGCCTTACAAAATTGTGTTTCAGGTGTACAGCAAAGTAAATCAGTTTTTTATATAAACACACACACATATACATACATATACATACATCCTTTTCAGATTATTTTCCCATAGACATTATTACACTGTATTGAGTACACTACCCTGTGCTATGCAGTAGGTCCTCATTACCTATTATTTGTAGTATTGTGTACATGTTACTTGCCTATGTTTAACTGACCATACATCACTGAACTACTTTTAACCACAGGAGGATAATGGAAAGATTTTATAGTTCTGACGAATGAGGTGAGTTTTGCATTTGCTATTGTTGTTTATTTTGTAAGAAGGAGGGGTTTTGGTTTTGTTTTCTATCAAGTTTTATGGCTGTTTCTTTAGTTGGTTTTATAATTTTGACAATTTAGAATTTAGACAAGATAGATAAGTTGGGTTCAGTGAGGTAACAAATAACCCCCACCTCTCAGGGTCATAGCACAACAAAAGTTGATTTCTCCTCCATGTTGTGTGCATTGGAGATCGATGTTGAGGACTGACGGATCAGCCACCAACCTAGTGCCTTGCCAGTCACCCTGACAGAAGGAAACAATATAGCCAACCTCAGACCAGCTCTCCAGGCTTCTACCCAGACTCACCATTGCTTATCTCACTGACCCACACAAGTCGCATGACCTCAGCTAACCTCAAAGGAGGAGAGAAGGGCAATCCTGAAATGTCTCGGGAAAAACCAGAAACATTTGGTAGAAAGCAATTGTAACCCTACCACAGTAAATTATTTTTTTCTTAATCTTTCTTTCATCAGGCAGAAAGAGAGATAGAGATGGACTATCAAAAGTTAAGATTTCAATCAACTAACTAAAGAATTTTAAGTCCCCTAAATCAATGTAAGAATGACGTAAGTTAGGCTCTGAATTAGGAAGAGAATTTGCTTACAAAAGAAGGAGAGGGATAACATTTTACTTGAGAATTGATCATTGTATACTAAAAATGAAGTGTTACGTAGAACCAAGATTATATATGGTGATTTTGTCCTTATATATTTTTTTTGTCTTTTTTTTTTCTTTTGTCTTTTTGCCTTTTCTTGGGCCACTCCTGCAGCATACAGAGATTCCCAGGCTAGGGGTCTAATTGGAGATGTAGCCACTGGCCTACATCAGAGCCACAGCAGCACAGGATCCACGCCGTGTCTGCAACCTATACCACAGCTCACAGCAATGCCGGATCCTTAACCCACTGAGGAAGGTCAGGGATCGAACCGCAACCTCATGGTTCCTAGTCGGATTGTTAACCACTGAGCCACGACGGGAACTCCTGTCCTTATATTGATCCACAAAAGTTAATTTAAACCATCAGTAAAAGAAAGAAGTACAAATAGGGTTTGCCTTGAGTTTGGGGATCTAGGAGTAGGAAATATTATAGATAGATTCAAAATATAAAAGGTGGTAGAAAAAGGAAAGCTTCCATTTCTGTCATGGCAATGCAGGGCTCACCCTAAGCAACATTTTTAATAGATAAGATTGACTCTGGTGCCTTAGCCCTGGACCATCAGGTATCATTGATCTCACACTGTCATCAATGACACAAAGCCCTTTTCTCAGAACTGTTGCAATCTCTAACATTGTACCAAGATCCCAAATTATTTTCTCCCTCTTGCAATATCAACACCCTCTATTTTAGTGCATTGATTTTAGTTAACCATTAAAAGAAAAAGTGTGGTTTATTGGAAAGAGAATACAGCTAATCATCAGGGCATATAGGTTTTAGTTCCACCATCAGAATATACTTCCTGGGTTACAATTCTGTGATACATTACGTGAATTTTAATGTATTAATCTAAAATATAGAAGGAACAATATGGAAATAAGAGCTGTCACAGAATCAAATGAGGTAATAGGAATATCTTCTTTTAAAATTCTGAAAGTGGTATAAAATTATAAGGTGTGATTATTACTTTCGCATGTAATCAATCTCATTAAAACAATAAATACTGTATGTGTAACTGGGTCACCTTGCTGTACAGTAGAAAATTGACAGAACACTGTAAACCAGCCATAATGGAAAAATAAATATCATTATAAAAAGAAAATAATAAATATTAACATTTTAAAAACTGACTCTTCCATAACCCAAACTGAGCTAATTACATCTTCAAAAGTGAAAGCTTATTAACCCAATCATTGAGTTTCTTGGAAGCTGAGACTTACTTTCATCCGGCAGTCATGGTACAGAGCATACACTCAATAAATGTTGCACTGCACCTAAGAACAAAGAGGGAACGGCATGAGGTAAAGTTTAGAGGACAGCCTGTGAAATAGAAAGCAAGAAAGCCATCTTGAAAAGGGACTAAAGGGCTATACATAACGGGAAGGGTGTGCAAATCAGATATCACAGGATTGAGAGTCGGGCCGTGCCCTTCGTGTCCTTGAAAGACAAGAATAGGAAAATAGACTTTGAAGAGCAAGCAGCAACAGGAAAGAGCAGGAAGACGTTCCAACCTCCAGCCTTAGCAAGTAAATAAAGCCACAGAGGTGATTTCCAACTGTTTTCAGTCCCAAAGTAAGGAATCCATGAGGAGGGTGATTTTTATCATGTTTTCTGACATTCCTTAGGAAACAATTGGCAAATTTCTAAATGGCAAAGATTCCACTATTTCTATATGAGGGGATTTCCCTTTCATCCTTTCATTTGCTTTTCTTTCCAGTATAGCATATATTTTACATAATTCCCTGCACAGCTTAAAACTCACTCACATAGTTATTGTGTTGGCTGTGTACCTTGCTCTGAGATGCTTTATAGAGACACAAATATGCACAGAATAAATGAATGAGAGCTTTGGATGAAGTGTTTGATAGGTAGCAAAGGACATATAAAGAAGTGTTAGGGCAGCATTTGCCAAACAAGGACAGAATTAATCACCAGAAATATCGACATCCTAACTAGACATTTTGATTAATATGGCAGAGATATAGATTCTTCCTGGTCCTTCACTTGCCTTGTCCTCCAGGTAAACAATAAGACCTCTTTAAGCAGAAATTTTCATTTGATCAGGCAAACTTAAGGCACAGAACCATGATGGCTTCCAGGAAGAGCCTATCATCCTAGAACAGAACAGGTAAAATGGGAATTCACACCTACCTCTAATTTGAGAGCAAAAGAGTAAGATTAGAGAAGAACTATTTCTCTCAATGAATTCTTTTCTTTTAAAGGACCACATTCCTATTAGATTCACTCTTAGTGAAAGCATATCCCTTATGTACATAGATATACATAGCATGCCTTACCCTAAGAAATTCTATGATATTCATCTTATATTATTCCCCTGCATTTTTCTCATGCATTAACATGATTTCTGCAATTGACCTCTATTTCACTTATACTTGAAAGTCAGAGTTTTGAAAAAAAGAATATGGTGTGATCTCATATCAGTCTTTTCTAATCAGCACTTAGCCCAGAAAAAAAAAAAAATCAGTTTTTAAGGTAAATTTCAGGGCATTCCAGCTGAGTAGTAGAGAATAATGATCTAATATCTAATTCTTAATTATCTCCCTAAGAAATAAAGGTTAAAGAAATTATAAAAAAACCAAGTAGGAAGATACATTCCTTGTCTTTATCATGTCTTCAGCCAATCTATTCAAGTGGGAATAAATTAAAAAAAGATGGTGGCTAAAGTGGAACTAGAAGAAAGCCCCAGCTATTTAACTTTACGGTGGTAGACTGACCAGTGGGCCTCCCCTCACTCTACTTATTTCTACCCCTAGTTCTGGCCTAAATGGATCTTTGTATATCTTGTGTGGTTTGAGAACTCTATGACTGAGAAAATCCACAGTGTGGCCAGTAATATTTTCAAAAAATTTTGCCTCATTTCTTCATTCCCTTACAAAACTTTTCCCCTTCCTATTAAGAGGAGTCTATGTTCCCTTACAAAACTTTTCCCCTTCCTATTAAGAGGAGTCTATGTCCCATTCCCTTAACTAACTTGACCAAAAAGATGTGGTGGACATGATATCATGTGGCTTTTGATGATAGACCATAAAAGATGATACAGGTTTTTTGGTCCTACCACTCACCATGCTTGCCCTTTTAACCCAGTTGCATGCTGTAAGGGAGCCCATATTAGTATTTACAGAAAAGCCCATATGGAGAGGACCTGAGACTTCTGACCAAGAGCCACATGAGTGAGTTCAGAAGCAGATGTTCCAGCCTCGGTCAAGACAACCCACTTGACATTTTGACTATATTTCATGAGAGAGCCTAGGTCAGAACTGTCCAACAACAATGTTTGTTGTTTCAAGTTACTGAATTTTGGAGTAATTTATTATGCAACAAATACTTTGATAAATCTTCCTGTTAGGATCAAATGAATGTGGAGACAATGACTTTGGCCATACACAAGACAAAAAACAATGCATATAAAGGGGAAAGACCCAAAGAAGGTGGTGAAGGAGATAAAACAACAAAAATACAGCCAGAGAAAGAAAGGAATTGTGGTTGTCATGACATGCTTTAAGTAACTCAAGGATCTGAAGGCAATTAAAATTATACCTATAAATTCAAAAAGATACATGCACCCCTATGTTCATTGCAATACTATTCACAATAGCTAAGACATGGAAACAACCTAAATGTCCATCGACAGATGAATGGATTAAGAAGATATGGTATAGGGAGTTCCCATTGTGGCGACACAGTGGAAATGAATCTGGTTAGTATCCACAAGGATGCAGGTTTGATCCCAGGCCTTGCTCAGTGGGTCAGGGATCTGGCCTTGCCATGAGCTGTGGTGTAGTTCACAGACATGGCTCAGATCTGGCACAGCTGTGGCTGTAGCCAGCAGCTGTAGCTCTAATTCGACCCCTAGCTTTGGAACTTCCATGTGCCACAGGTGTAGGCATAAAAAAAGCAAAAAAAAAAAGTATGCTACATATACACAATAGAATACTACTCAGCCGTAAAAAAGAATGAAATAATGTCATTTGCAGCAACATGGATGCAACCACTGATTTTCATACTAAGTGAAGTAAGTTAGAAAGAGAAAGACAAATACCATATGATATCACATACATGAAATTTAAAACATGGCACAAATGAACTTAGCTGCAAAACAGAAATGGACTCACAGACATAGAGAACAGACTTGGTGTTGTCAAGGTGTTGGGGTGGGGAGGTAGTGGGATGGACTGGGAGTTTCGGGTTAGTAGATGCAAACTATTACATTTAGAATGATGATCAATGAGGTTCTACTGCACAACACCAAGAACTATATCCAGTCTCTTGGGATTGAACATCATGGAAGACAAAAAGAGAATATATGTATATATATGACTATGCTGTATAGAAGAAATTGACACAACATTGTAAATCAACTATACTTTAATAAAAATATATATACTCAGTTGTTTGTGGCTGCTGAAAGTTCTTGAATCCCACATTCAGGGATATTGCTTCATAAGACTCCCCAAAGCAAACCAATGTAGAAGAGGAACCAGAAAATACCCTGCATTTTCAATATCATAAATGAGGCAATGGACATTCAAAATTTAGAATTTTTTCAGCATGAAGCAATACAGTTTTCATAATTATGATAATTCATTTTTGTTCTATTAAAAGATGTATATGAAAATCTTATGACACAAATGCCAGCAAAAGTGCAGAGGAGGTCTCATTCCTATTGTAAATGTTCTCAGAATCTCTGGAAAAAGGGAATGTGACAATGTATAAGCACTGACCTTTAGCAAATCACAGCAGCGATTTTTGTGCCATCCTGGGGACCATTATAAATAGCAAGCAAATTCTGAGTTAAATAAAAGAAATGGTGATTTCCTATTTTAGACTTTCTTAAGAAATCCTTGAGATCATTATGTATTTCAGAATTCAGAACTTCTTGGTAAAACCCATTTTAAAAAACTTTCTAAAATGAAAGTTTATCTGTGTATATTGCAGCACCTCAAAATCAACAATAGTAATATTTACACATAACAATGAATGAATATTAACATGAAATAAAGTGCAAGTAGCCTCAAATCTGTTCAGGTCAATGTTTTTATTTTTGTTCTTTCCAATAAGTTTAGCCTTAAACTTATGAAAACACTTTGTTGTTTAGAATTTTTCAGATTTTAAAATTGCTGGGATTATGGACCATAATGATAAAAATATCCACATTTGTAGATTTAATTTGTGCCAGTCACTATGTTAATTTTGTTTGATTCTCCCATATCCTCTGTGAAAATGTTACAATTGAGAAGTATAGCAGTTAAGTAACATTTCCAAGGTCACAGGACTAACAAATGGGCAAAATTGGGATTCCATCTTGAGCCAGAATTCAAACCCCCTGCCTTTAAGCACTCTACTATATTGCAAGGGATATAAGCTTGGTTGGCTATTTTCTTTCTTTTTTTCTTTTTTTGTTTCCTTTATCAGAAGTAATAACTGTTGGAAATTACAATAACTCTGGCTTGGGTCATCAGTATCAGAAAGTGAGACACGTGGATGAGGAGAAATCTCAACAAGGCTCTTTACTTCTGCAGAAGGGCTCGGGCACTCCAAAAAGTGTGCGCGCCGAATAAAGGACCCTCCCCTATTTATACTTAACGCAGGTGATTTACCTGTCTCCTCCCCATTGGTCAGGTCAGGGAGCACAGTCTTCCCCGTTGGCTAATTTGAAACAAATTTTTACTGGGAAAAGAGGTAAGGAGGATGGGGGTTGTAGGGTTGATTCAGTGGAAGCTGGAGCCAGAGCAAAATGGAGTAACCAAGATTTCCTTTGATAGAAAAGACATTATGTTACTTTCCACATAATGATGTTAAAGCATTGAGGGAAATTACTTATAATTTACTATCCTGACATTACCTTTTAAAAAAAATAATTTTGTTATGGGTCTTACACTCTTCAGGAATAACTACAGAAAGCAGTAATTTCACCAACAGTAAGGTTGCAGGCAGGGGTAGGTGATGGTGGTCTTAATGATCTACTGAGGAAAAGGAATGGCTAGAAAAGAATGGGAATTATTTTCCTCACTTTTTGTTTTTTTTTTTGGAATAGTGAAGATGTGAAGAAGACCAGATGGTGACAGAATGCTACAAAGAGACTTCCTTTGCAAACCCTAAGGGTGATTTAGGTTCTCTGGATGACACAGGAATGGAACCACCTAAAAAAATGGCACCAATGGACCAACTAGCAAAAAGCTAGAAAAGAATCTCAAGTTAGAGGATTTCTGGAAGTATTGCACACATCAGAGCACAGTGTCAAAGTGACCTAGCCCGATAACAATTGTGAGACTCAAGCAAATTGGATCATTGTGAGAAGTTATGCACCATAAAGCCAGATAGTGTAATAGGTGTTGAGGATTTCATTCAAGAAACTGCTTTCCAAAACATTGTCTAAGGATTGCTGGCAAGTAAAAGAATCAATGGACAGTCCTGCCTATTTCATTGTCAAGAGAGCTGGGGAGGTCCTTAAACAAAGCGGAAACTGTTACTCCCTTCCAATTCTAGCTTGGCAACAAACCAACTCATAATAGCAACATCTCTGACACAAACGCCACCCATGCATGAGACTTAAAATTATCTTTAACATTTGCATTACATAAAACTGTATTAGGACAAGATTTCAAAAGCTTCCCAATGAAATCTATCAGGTGAGTATTATTTTGATGTAAATACATGAATTTGGATGTAAATACACAAGGATTGGGAGACCATTAACTCAGAAGGTAAATTAACATCTTAAACAAAAGAGTAATAAACTGTTACAGTTTGTTATGATCAGCTACTTCCATGTACAAGAGAAACACTTAGATCAGTAATCAGTTGTAAATATTAGAAAATAGTTGCCTTACGAATTAATGTCAGTGGTAGAGCCACAGATAACTGTAGATGATAACCTTCTGTTACCTTAAATAAAATTGGTTAATCTGTATGTCTGTACATAAGAGTATGGGTGGACTCCAAGACTCTATAAAATAAGATATCTGAAATCCATATCTGTTTAAAAGAAATTAAATCTAGTTTAATTTGCATATGGCCACTAATGCAATTATTTACTTATTTATTTATTTTTGTAAGGATATTTATTAAAATGGGAATACATGTGTAGAGATACATAGAAACAGAAAATATTAACTCCGGAAAAGACAAGTAGAGAACTGTTACAATGTAGCTCCTTATTTCTTACAGTATAAGTCAGATGTGGTCCTTGAAATGGAACACATATGGAATCTGAATCTATACCATAGTTACACTGTTAGGATATAAAATGGAAAGATATCATTACTTAAATTGATCCTCATTATATAGTTTGGGTCGTATAGAATATGGATAAGAATGAGTGATAAATAAACATCAGTGACAGCTCTGAATGTCTGATTCTAAGATAACATGTGTAGACTCTCCTTTGACAAATAGCTCTGATAATTGGCCGTGCAGAATGGTTCTGACTCTCTGATTTCTGGACATTTGGTGAGTTGATTTTTTTTCCCCATCCTCTAATATTCTTTAGCACCAATGGACAAGGTAAGGATAACTGGAATGGGCAGCTGAAGCTTCTACAACCAGCTGGATATAGCCAGTGATGAGATTTTCACCAATGACCACCAAAGGGAGATAAATAAGAAACCCTCCTGGAGTTTCTGTTGTGGTTCTGTGGGTAGAGAACCTGACTAGTATCTAGATGCCAGTTTGATCCCTGCCCTCGCTCAGTGGGTTAAGGAGCTGGCTTTGTCACAGGTCACGGATGTTGCTCGAATCTGGCATTGCTATGGCTGTGCTGTAGGCCAGCAACTGCAATTCTGATTTGATCCCTAGCCTGGGAACTTTTATATGTCTGCAGGTGCAGCCCTAAAAATGAAAAAACAAAACAAAACACTTCCTGGGTTATTCCACTGTCAGGTCTGGTCCATTTCTGACAAGGTTTTCAATGTTGAATCTGGTAAAATGTTCTTTCTTGGTCTGTCAGTGTTGTCAAGTGTCACTAACCTAAACTTTAGTACAGGACAATAACACTAACTTAGCAGGTTGGCTGTAAAGAGATAATAAAAATTAAAACACTAATGTTAAGTAACACCAATTCATCAATAACACCTAGAGTTTATAACTCTTCAGCCATGATGTCAGAGGTGATTCCCCATCTGAGTGTAGAGGTGCAAATTTCCTCCTAGGAGAAGTGGATAGGAGTATGGGAAAATACAGGTAGGATGCCTGAAAGAGGGTGATCAGAAGCAGACTGACCAAAAACAAAAACAAAAACAAACGAACAAGAAAACAAACCCAGAAGTACTCATTTTACACCCTGCCCCACCTAAGTTCTGTTCAGAGAATGGTCAGCAATGAAATGCATGAGGAAAATAGAGTAAGTTGATTGAAGACATACAGTGACTATCTTAGAGCTAGAAAATTGAGACTCCCCCAGGCAAATGAGCATCTTCAATACAAAAACTGTATGTCCAATAAAAACAATTTTTTTTCCAATAGACAGATTTTTTTCTCACTTTGAATTAGATCAGAGTTGTAGGACAGCATTTTCCAGCAGTGTCCTCTTGTGTACAACAAACGTCAAATCAGCCATAGGAGCTCTGTTTTGTAGAAACAATTAAAAACCATCACACTTGGATCTGCCTGGTGGGGGCTTCTTTATTTCAGTTATTCTGAATTAAGTCATTAGTGGGAAGTAAGAATTTAATTTTACACATACATACGATTGTATAAAAATGTAGGAGCATATATTTCATAACTTTTACCCCTCATAGTCAGGTTAGAAAACACTTCAATTTTTTCATTGAAGTATAGTTGATTTAACAATGTTGTGTTCGTTTCAGGTGTATAGCAAAGTGATTCAGGTTTTCATGAAATATCTTTTTCCATCCCCTCATTTTCAGTCTATGTGTGTCCTTTGCCATAAAGTGGGTCTCTTTAGGCAGCATATTTTAGGCACTTGTTTTTTATCCATTCTGTTACTGTATGTCTTTTGATTTTTTGATTGGCACATTTAGTCCATTGACATTTAAGGTAACTATTGATAGGTATGTGTTTATTGCCATTTTAAACCTTGTTTCCCAATTGATTATATTTTTTTTCTTGTTTTTCCTTTTGTGGTTTGATGGTTTTCTTTTGTATTACAGTTGAGTTCCTTTCTTTTTGTTTTTTTGTGAATCTGTTGTTTTTGATTCATGGTTACCCGGGTTTTCAAGTATGTTAACCCCTTACTATATCTATTTGCTTTAGACTAGTAGTCACTAAAGCTCAAACACATTCTTAAAAAATCTACATTTTGTTAATCCCCTCCCATATATTTTGACTTTTATGTCCTATTTTACATCTACATATTTATCCTTTCACTGTTCACTGTAGTTAAAATCACTTTCACAAAAATTTTTTTGTTCTTTAAGCTGTAATCTACATCATAGGCTTACTTCTGTGATCTATAATCCTTTTATGTATTTGCTTATCCTACTGTGGTTCTCTCTTTCCTATAGATTGTTGCCTCTTTTCTATTTAGAGATCTTTCAATATTTCATTTGGGATAGGTTCACCCAGCCATTGCACACACCAGCAGATGTGCACCTGGGCCTGGGAAGTTCATGGAGGTGGCACAGGTCATCTGTGCTGGTCTTTCTCTGTTCCGCTTGCCACAAGCCAACTATTGCATCTTCTCTGAGTCTCTGAGGCTCCATATCTCTCCTAGCTTACCTCCTGGTCAGTGAAGGTGGTTCCCACCTTTCTACTTTCATAGCTCCCTCTCAGGGATGCAGGTCCTCTCCTGGTTTCTTTTATTTTATATATTTCCTTTTGTCCTACCCAGTTATTTGGTGATCTTCCTTGCAGCTTTGGTTGTATGAGAACTTCTGCCAGCATTCAGTGGATTTGCTATGAGAATTGTTCCACATATGGAAGTATTTTTGATGTGTTTGTGGGAGGAGGTAAGCTCCATGTCCCTCTATTTTGCCATTTTGGTCACCACCCACTAATGCCTTTAAATAAGGTGGAGTATATGACTTGAAACAAATGATTATTTAAAAATAAAAATAAGTGCCTAATTCATTCTTTTACTGATTGTTTCTTACCTTCCAGAGACATTAGCTGCATTAAGTCTATAGCTCTGATAGTGTAAGTTCCTGGAGACAATAAACATGACACTCCTGACACGTATCATCTAAAGCTTCATTCCCATGCAATGTTTGGGCTAGAGGTCCACGCCTAAAAAAGTGTAATTTTAGGGCTAACTAGCTGACACCAAATCTCTCATCTGTCCTTTCACAAAGGCAATTATTGATAATATAATGCACTTCATTTGAAAAATGAAATATGGAATATGATATACTAGTATTTCTTTTCTGGAGTTAGATCATTCAAATCTTTCCTATTTATCCCTTTATTTACATGTCAAGCTCTTATTTCTCTTTAAAATCAAGCCTCAAGTTTCTTTCCTTGTTGAGAACTTTCTGAACTGTGCCATGGGGAACATTGCTCTCTTCTTGCTATCCCTATGGAATTCTGAAAATATTGATAATGATTATTTTTGTTATGATTTATCTCATCTTTTTTTGCCCCCATGGCATGTGGAAGTTCTTGGGCCAGGTATCAAAACTTCACCACAGCAGTGACCCAAGTCTCTACAGTGACAATGCCAGATGCTTATCCTGCTGTGCCACAAAGGAACTCCGTATTATGATTTATCTTTTTACATGTTGTTCTTCCTTTATTATTCTCCTTATCATTTCTGTAGCCAAAATGATTCCTGGCATATACAAGTATACCTCAGAGATAGTGCTGGTTCACTTCTAGACAACCACAACAAAGTAGATATATCAACAAAACAAGTAATGTGAATTTTTTAGTTTTCCAGTGCATGTAAAAGATGTTTACACTATACCATAGCCTATTAAGTGTGCAATAACATTATATCTAAGAAAACCATGTCCTTTAATTAAAAAATACTTTATGGCTAAATTTTGCCAAAGCAATTATAACAGTAACATTAAAGATCACTAACAACAAAAACAAATATGATAACAATGAAAAATTTTGGAATATTTTTAGAATTAAGATATATGACACAGGAGTTCCCATTGTGGCACATTGGAAATGAATCCGACTAGGAACCATGAGGTTAAGGTTCAATCCCTGGCTTCGCTCAGTGGGTTAAAAATCCGGCATTGCCGTGAGCTGTGGTGTAGGTCTCAGATGTGGCTCATATCCTGCGTTGCTGTGGCTATGGTGTGTCAGCAGCTGTAGCTCAGATTTGACCCCTAGCCTGGGAACCTCCATATGCTGTGTGCATGGCCCTAAAAAGAAAAAAAGACAAAAAAAAAAAAAAGATATGTGACACAGAGACACAAAGTGAGAGAATGGTGTTAGGAAAGGGGCATCAATGGAATTGGTCAAGTCGAGGTTTCTAAAAATCTTCAATTTTTTAAAAAAACACAGTATCTGAGAACATTAAAGCAAAGTGTGACAAAATGAGGTACATCTGTATTAAGTTCTCATAAAAGCCTGACATATGATGAATATATAATGAAGGACGTAATTGATTACTCTTTATACCTAGCAGTGGCTTAGCATTTTCTTAGCATTATCTCATTTACTCTCCTCTCAACACTGTAGGTATTATCATTCCCATTTGGTTAAAAAGTAAATCAGGCCTTAGCGGATGATTACCAGCTTGCCTGAACCTGCATAGATCATAAGTTATGGGAGAATCAAACCAAAATAATCTGCCTTCAAGTTTTTTCCACCAGAGGGATTTCCCTCTGTGGTGCAGTAGAAACAAATCTGATTAGTAACCATGAGGTTGTGGGTTTAATCCCTGGCCTTGTTCAGTGGGTTAAGGATTCAGCATTGCCATGAACTTTGGCATAGATCAGATCCTGTGTTGCTGTGGCTGTGGTATCAGCTGGCAGCTGTAGCTCTGATTTAATCCCTAACCTGGGGACTTCCATATGCTGTGGGTGCAACCCTAAAAAGAAAAAAAAAAAGAAAAAGAAAAAGCTTGTTCTACCAGAGCAGCAAACAGTGTTCACTTTTGAAGAGAGCCTTTAATGGATTTACACCGTGATTACATTATTTTGCTTCCATGGAACAGAATGGAGCAGTGTAAGAGAGGATTGATATGGATTGAGTATTCTACTAACATGGAGTGAGTAGAATCTGTGACAATCTGGTATAAACCAAAACCTCCTGAAGGGTGCAACTACATGTATCGAAGAAGATACATATTAAATAAATTTAAAATTATGATGTCTAGATCAAAGAGAGTGACTATTTTAACAATGTTCATAATCTCTCCTTTTTTCACATTATATGCAACACACTTTCTTTGGCTAAGTTTTATTCTTTAATCTCTCCACTCCAAGCAGACACTGACTTTAGAGCAGAGAACATTATTTTATACCCAATTGCAACCTCCACACACCATGGAGACCAACAGAGAATAATAGCTCAGGATATATTTTGATAGGAAAAATGCATTGACTAGTAAATGCAAGCATAACCATAGTGGATTTATCTAAATGTCATGTTTGGTCCATAGTGTAACAGTCTATCCTGAGCTTGAACTAGATTTCTGAGATACCTTTTACCAGTTTTCACTTCTGCCTTTTCTTGACCACTGCATCTGGAGATAACACCTCTTGTATATCATCTCTAATTCTCACAAGAGCCTCCTAAGATGTATTTCTATGGTCCTTGTGTAAATGAGGAAGCTAAGGTCAGGGGCATAAACTAATTTAGGTAGTTACCCAAAGAGTACACAGTACAGCAAGGACTTCAACCCAAGTCCATGTAACTCCACAGCTTGCACTCTGTCTGCTAAAACCACAGCTCCTTGTGAATCTCCATAGAAAACAGCTACATATGGATTAGAGATGGAAGGGAAAACTTTGCTAGCATATTGTTAGCAACTTTCAAAGAAACAAGAGTTATTATGTTGGGTATTTGAGGGACAGAGACTGATAATGGGAGTGGAAAAACTCAGAGAGGAGAAGGTTGGGAGATGCAGCACATATGAGACCCGGGGCCTGTCATTTTAAATTGATCACAAAGTTAATCACTGCTCTTAACAACCTTAGCATAATTTGAGTTGTTTTCCAAGTTAGGGGAAAAAAAAAAGCAAAAAAAAGTCATGCAAGTCATGAAATTTTCACCAATTCCAGGGATGCCATCCACATCAACCAGTTTCATGGAGACAGTTCTAAGGAAATCAAGTTTTGGCCATGATCCATGAAATGTACATCTTCTATACGAATATGCATTTAAAGCTGTGGAGGAAAATACACTTTTTTTTTTAATTGTGGTGGATTTTAAACAGTATTTTATTTAATTTTATTTATTTTTATTTTTTTTTGTCTTTTTGCCATTTCTTGGGCCGCTCCCGCAGCATATGGAGGTTCCCAGGCTAGGGGTCAAATCGGAGCTGTAGCCACCAGCCTACGCCAGAGCCACAGCAATGCTGGATCCGAGCCAAGTCTGCGACCTACAACACAGGATCGTTAACCCATTGAGCAAGGGCAGGGACCGAACCCGCAACCTCATGGTTCCTAGTCGGATTTGTTAACCACTGCGCCATGACAGGAACTACGAAAATACACATTTTACAGCAAGGTGATCTGCTGAAAACAAGTTAAAAAGTTTAAAGTCACAAAATTTTAAGCAAAATGATTAGTCTGCTTATATAAAAGTTTGTTGCTAAGCAACCACATCAATGGAATATTTCAATTATGATTTGAAGTTCTTGAGCTCTCCTTAACAGTAACAAAAATAGACATTCCATGCCTAATGAAATCATCTACTCATGATTTATGGAAATCTGAGACTAATTTTCTGAAACAATGTGTCCTGAAAACATGGCAACATATTAATATTAAAACATAGAGTGAGGGCTTGGTGACTATAATCTCTAATTTTCCATTGCATATTAACATTTTTCCACTAAAAACAAGCTCTTGTATAGTCTGCTGTATTCTTTAACATTCAGTAAAATAACTGGGTATCTATTTCCTTTTTGAAATCATAACTATAGCCATTAAAGTGAGTGAAGAAGCAGTTGTAAAATCCCCAGAGCTTCGTATTTCTCTTTAAAGTACAAATTCCTTATCTTTTGGTTCTAATATCACATTTTTTTTGGTGAAATAAGGATTAATTAGGAGGCCTTGGTATTAATTACCTGTTATAAATTGTGAAGCCATTTTAACAATTAAATATATGTGTTTCCTTATTCCTCTCCCCCCATTCTGATTTGGGATCTGGTTATTACTAAAATGAAATATTAGAGGCAGGTAGTTAAGGTTGGAGGTGATCCTAGCACACACAGGTAGAAGAGTGGAGAAAGAAGATGAGAATGAAAGGGAGACTATGAAGGTACATTATCAAGCAAAACACTGCTTTTGCGTAACTTGAACCTAATTCTGTGGGAAAGCTCTTAGAAATGGGGTAGAATACATGCCTGAGAAACAGCCCAGGGAGAGACCAAGAGTTGGACTGTTCCTGGTAGGAGCAAATCTCTTAATTCCTTGGGACTTCTAGCAAGACTTCAGCCAAACAGATATAAGCTGTAGCAATTGGATTTCTGGTCAAATGAGCAATGAAATAGTGAAGCACCTCAGGCAGTAGGTGGAATTAATGTTCCTGGAAACATCTATCAGCCAATAACCAAGGGGAATTAGGGAAAAAATTATATGATTTTCCTGGCCGTTTACATGGGACTAACTCTCTCTTCCTCATCTCACTCTCTCCTGGAATCAGAACCCAATTAAAGTACTTGCATTCACATTCTTACCTCAAAGTCTGTTTTGGAGAAAAATCAACCTAAGATATCAATAAATTATTTTGACTTGTGACCAGGATGATGATGATGATGATTTGTCAAAACCAGAATCTTGGGACATGATCTATTTCCTCCAAATTCTCTAACTACTTTTACATAGTATTCAAACTAAACTACCCTCACACCCAACACCGCTCATAGCCCCTACATTCCTTAGCTTTAACCATTCATTCACTCCATTTCCTCTAAGCTGAAATACCCACATGCTTCCCATCAACCTCCATCACCTGGAACCCATTGTCCAAGAGCCCCTGGAATCCTGCTACCTCCATGAAGTCATTCCTGATTCCCTGCCTCCACTCCCAGATTTGGTTTTCTCTTCATTGAAGACTTCACCAGAGTTTGCTCCATTTTCACAGAACTTAGAGGAATTTCATAATTTTAAAAATACAGAGCTGTACAATCACATTTTAGTATGTCAGCACCTATCCTTCGCAACTTCTCTGTGAGGTCCCTTTACAAAGCAGGGATTCTTAACTTCATGAGACACCTGAGGAAGCTGAGGCAGAAGGAAGAATGCATCAGATATGACATCCAAGTTTTGGTTTAATGAGTGGTTGAACTAGAATTCAAGCCCAAACTTCTAGTTTGAGATCTAGATATTGCTTTTTACATTTTTATCCTTGTGCAACCCCCTAGGTTTCAAATTATTTGCAGTATTATTTAATGATACATATTAGTCATCACTGCATTTGGGCAACAGTATTTAAGAAGAAACTTTAATCCTGACATTCAAATTCCTCCCTCAGTAAACTTTATTTGCTGGTACTTATTGCCACAAATATAATTGTTTTCCTGTAATTAAGTACCATATCTATTATTTAATGCATACCCTAAGCCAAGGGTACAGTTTTAAGAGCACCTGTGTGAGGCAGAATTAATCATTATAGAGCTATTCTCTCTTGATTACCTATAATGATTCACCACTTTTTTTTTTTTTTTCGTCTTTTCCAGGGCCACTCCCATGGCATATGGAGGTTTCCAGGCTAGGGGTCTAATCCGACTGTAGCCCCCAACCTACGCCACAGCCACAGCAATGCCAGATCTGAGCTGCGTCTGTGACCTACACCACAGCTCATGGCAACACCAGATCCTTAACCCACTGAGCAAGGGCAGGGATTGAACCCGCAACCTCATGGTTCCTAGTCAGATTCGTTAACCACTGCGCCACTATGGGAACTCCAATGATTCACCATTTTTAATGCAGTGTCCTCAAATTGTGATAAACTCTCTGCAATAGAACCTTCCAGATGCCATGTTATAAATGCTGATCCCTGTACTCTATCTCAGATTTACTGATTCAGAAAACCAACACGATGATTCTTATAAAGTTTAAACTGAGCAGAGAGATTAAAGTTTACCTCCTAAGCCTGGCATGTAAAGGCCTCTTAAATATGAAGATATTATATTACCTCCTCTTGGAAACTTGTATTCTTGCCTTTATTTCACCTTATAAATTATGGCTATGGTCTCCCACCATGCCAATGATACTCTCTCTATTCTGCACCATTCTAACCCTACTTGGTATTCTTGCAGGCCTAATCCACATCTCAGCTCTGCTGATGTCACATCTCTCTCCTCTGAGCCCTTTTAACATTGTTGCTATTGTCATGACTGCTTTAGTTGAGGCAGCAAGAATCAAGAACTTACCATATGACAGGCATTCTACTAAGTGCATTATACACACTCTCTTTTTAAATCCTCATTAAACAAACAAACAAAAACTTATGGATTAGGTCCTTTATTACCTCCTTTATTAATATGTTGAAACTATAGAGTTCCCATTGTGACTCAGTGTGTTAAGAACCCAACAGAGTGTCTTTGGGGATGGGGATTTGATCCCTGGCCTCACTCAGTGGGTTAAAGATCTGGTGTTGCTACATAGGTCACAGATGCTGCTCAGATCTGGCATTGCTGTGGGTGTGCCACAGGCCTCAGCTGCAGTTCTGATTCAGCCCCTGGCCTGGAAACTTCCATACACTGCAGGCATGGCCATTAAAAAAAATTTTTTTAAAGGTGTTAAAACTGAAATCCAGGGGGTTTAATGACTTGCCCGAGAGTCATTAAACCTCTAAGAGGGGCAGCATCAGGACACAGACTTGTGGACTCTGATGCCAAAGCCCACACCTTTTGGGACTCACTGAGTGCTTCCCGCACCCCTTCCCTGAGCACACCATCTCTCCTCTGGTGGACACCTGTCACTCTGATAACTGATGGTGCCAGTTCTTTGGGTGGCCTGATGGGACACTGAATCATTCTTACCAGAAATGGTAAAACCCAAATGAGACTAATTCCTCAAACTACTGGTTTGTCTTACCTTGATTTAGAGGAAGAAAGTTTTGTGAGCAGGCAAATGGTTTATTTTACTTCTAATAACAGAGTGACCCTCTCTACAAACAATACAGTAATACCAGATACTGAATGTGTACTTGATTAGTCAAGAAACAACAATGGAGTAATGGTAACAGTGATAGATCCCATGTATCATAGTTCACTCTAGGCCAGGCACAATGGTTAGCATCCTTGTGCATTATCTAATTTGATGCTTATAACAATCCTAACAAGTAGACACTATTATCACCATCCTGTCCTACAGATGATGAAACCTAGGCACGGAGAGGTTAAACAGCATGGACAAGGCCACTTGGCTCGCTATGGTACACAATTAAGTAGACTTATACCTTGGTGTGCTTGACTTCCAGACTCAAGCTCATCATTTTCTGCTCCACTAAGGAAAGTTCCAACTAGAGATTAATGTTGAGCCAGGGATCAGAAAGTACCTTAAAAATTTTTAAATACCAGAAAAACAAACTCATTCAGCTCATAAATCCAGACCAGACCACAAGACTTATCTGTGGCTATTCAAAAAAGCCTGGAAAATAGGCTTACTGGCCACATCAATAAAAGTATATAGCTGTCAGTTTGGTTTGGCACTTAACTATGTATTTATTCAAAGGCAAACTATCTAGTTAAAGAATTAAATGAGGTTAGCATTGGTCCAGAAAAATAACCCAAATTTCAGGTTTCTTTCAAAATAGTTGATATTTGTCTGTTAAGAGTTATTTCCTCTAAAGATCACAAAGCAGCTGTGCACACAAAATTCTCTGGTGGATGAAAAAAAAGAAACGTTTCTTAAAGCCTGCCTAACAAAGTGACTTTCAGATAAAGCAAATATCGTGTTAGCTTGGGTTTATCTTTACTATTGGCACCATAGAAGATGGTTAGGTAAGACTGGAAAACATTAAAAGACAGGACTGGATTTGACTTGTTATTCCTCTGTAGAAGCTCTGTTCTCCATGTCCTGTGCTGACCCTTCCTGCCTTAGGGAGCAGAAGACCACAGAGCCCACCCACAATGTCAAACATAAGTGAGGGGACCTCAAAACCTTTGGCATTTGCTTAGCATCAGAAGTTTCCTAGATATATCACCCAGTTAAGTGAAGACACATGCTTGGCTATATATGCCACATCCTAAAACGCTCTCTTGGGAGAAGGTAGCATCCTTCTCATCTAGAAATTTAGCATAAATACTTCCATTTCTATGGGAAACCTAAAAAAAAAAAATTAGTCAAGGTAGTAAATGGCACGTAAAAGTTTTCCAATATTCTCAAGTGTTACACACACGGTACTCATCCCATCCGTCACTTTGATAAAGCATTTTATTACTGGGTACATGAGGAAAGTTGTTTTGTGTGACTGATTAAAACGATATTTTCCCTGGCTAAGGAATTTTATAGGCTGTCTCCAGGTGGGGTAATGGATTTCATTTGTTAGCCCAATCATTTCAAGTGGAAGCTTCAGATGGCACTTCCTAATTTTAATACACTTCATAAATTTGCTCTGCTCTCTAAACCTTCTGCCTCAAATGTGCGTGTTCTGTTCTCAGCCTCTTTTGCTTCTTCAATATACATTGCCTGCCATTCCTCCCACGGAATAATCTCTCTGCTGCGTGTCAAAGAATCATCCCTATCAGAGAACTCCCAGTTAGGTCCTTTACTTCTCACATTCTATTTTTTCAATACTCCTTTTTAGTGAAAATGTCTCAGTCCATCTCATCTTTTTTTCATTCTTCTTCTATCTGGCATGAGTTCATTTTATAAATGTATTTATTATTTACAAATTTCAGTGAAGCTGTGTCTCCAGGCGTACATTTCATGAAAGAGGTTAAACACAATCAGATTTCACTTTCATTTTTCATTTTCAAAAAAAATCAAAAGCTCAAATATTATTCTGCCTGTAAAAGCTGTTGTGTTTTCAGGCAGCCTCTCAAGATTTCTCTCATATATGGGTACACATCTGGGTAAGAAGGGGAGGAGGAAGCACGCTTGTATCCCCAGAAGAAGATGAACCCTCAGAAGGTTCAGTTTCTGTGGAATGTTAAGAGAGAGAGAGTGACTTGTTATTTCCCTACGAATCGAAGCATCATCCTAAAATTTCAACATGGTGTTTGCTTTGGGGCAAAAGGAAATTATTTAATCCATAGTTTGGTTTCTCAAGTTTTTAAAATTATATGTGAGTTTAAAAGCCTTAGCTAGAGTTTATTAGTATATAGACAAAACCAAAATACTTCGAAATAAAACTAACCAGTCCATTTTCAGCAGAACTCATTATTTTCCATATAGATAAAAGTGATCAGATATTCTACATGTTATTTTGTTAAATATTCAAAATAAATGATATACGATAGATAACAGTTAAGGAAACAAAAATAGGGAAGTTGAGTAAATTACTTCAAATCATGTGGATGACTATCTAAGTCTGTGTATCTTGAAATAAGGTCTACTTTTCCACACTTTGCCTCCCTTGCAGATATTCTAGTCTAGATGGAAGGAGTAGTAATTGAGAAGCTTTTCTAGACTTAACTCTGACAGGAAAGAAGGAAGAAAGGAGGAAGGGAGGAAGGGAAAAAGAGAGAGAGAGAAGGAGAGACAGAGAGAAAAAAAGTATCCGGACAAAACTCTACTTACAAGAGACACATGTACCTGCATGTTCATTGCAGCACTATTCACAATAGCCAGGACATGGAAACAACTTAAATGTCCATCGACAGAGGATTGGATTCGGAAGATGTGGTATATATACACAATGGAATACTACTCAGCCATAAAAAAGAATGACATAATGCCATTTGCAGCAACATGGATGGAGCTAGAGAATCTCATCCTGAGTGAAATGAGCCAGAAAGACAAAGACAAATACCAGATGATATCACTTATAACTGGAATCTAATATCCAGCACAAATGAACATCTCCTCAGAAAAGAAAATCATGGACTTGGAGAAGAGACTTGTGGCTGCCTGATGGGAGGGGGAGGTAGTGGGAGGGATCAGGAGCTTGGGCTTCTCAGACACAACTTAGAATAGATTAACAAGGAGATCCTGCTGAATAGCATTGAGAACTTTGTCTAGATACTCATGTTGCAACAGAAGAAAGGGTAGGGGAAAAAATGTAATTGTAATGTATACATGTAAGGATAACCTGACCCCCTTGCTGTACAGTGGGAAAATAAAAAAAAAATTTAAAAAAAAGATATTAAAAAAGATATTAAAAGGATTTTTTGAAAAAGATATTGAGAAAAGAATTTTATGCATGGTCAAGCTGGCTAAGATTGCAATGAATTTAATTAAGTTTTGTTATCAAAGAAAGCTGGTACAAAATTGCAATTTGACTCTGTTACAAAGACAAAAGTCTACTCTTGATAAAGAAATTATTAAAGGTTTTTCTTTGCTTGCTTGTATTCTAACTAAAAAGCAGGGATTTTATGTTTTGTTTGTTTTCCTTTTTCAGCCATATCTTGGACATATGGAAGTTCCCAAGCCAGGATCGATTCTGAGCCAGGGCTGTGACCTACAACACAGTTGCAACAATGCCCCTGCATCAGGCCAAGGATCAAACCAGCACCTGCACAGAGACAAGCTGGATCATTAACCCACTGTGCCATAGTAGGAAATCTAGGGATTTTATGTTTTATCAAAATAATTTCCTGTATTATTTTTATCAGGTCTTTGATTGCTTAAAGTATCTTTTCAATATTACAAGAGCTAAGTTTTATTTTTTTTTTAACAACTGTTTAACTTTCTGTATTTGCCTTAGAAGTCTTTGTCACTTTAAGTGGAGAGCTAAGTACCATTCCACAGTGACCTATCATTCTATTTGACCAGAGTTTTAAAATCTTTTGATATATTTGACAAATTTTCCCAAGTCAAATTCAAAAGGAAGTCCTTTTGAACTCAAGCTAATTTGGGATTTTCAGAGGGCCACTGAAACATCACAGAGACATTAAACTAATTAGCCTTCTTTGACATGGTAACTTACATGGGAAGCATTGTCAACTAAGTGATAATAAACCTTCATAGGCTATATTGTGCAGACTGTCAGGGAGCAAGAAATTTTCCTCTACCCTTCTAGTTGGTCTAAGAATTAAATTGACATGAGGCAGATTCACAGGGGAAAATCAAACAAAGTTTAATAATATGTATATGTGGGAGAGATCCAGGAAAGTTGAGTAATTGTCAAAAAGACCAAAAGTCTCAGTATAAATGCCACCCTCAGCTAAAGCCAAAAAAAGCCAAAAGAGGATGTTGAGGGTGGGGAGAATCAACTATTGGACAGTATCAGGAAAAGTATAGTAAACAAGGATAAAGCTGTCATGCAGATATAAATGATTGTCTTCTCTATAGATCAGAGTTTCTAGGGATTTGGTCATCTTCTTCTTTCTGGTACAGTGAGAAGTACACACTTCCAAATGGATATTTTTCTTACAAATGTAAGTTTTTAACAAAAGGGTAACTCCTACTTGGTTTTCCCATATTTCCTGTTTCTTAAAAAGTAACTAGTTTAAAATAATATGTCAAAGAGACATATTGTGGGGTAGGAAATCCTGTTCCCCTACAGGAAGAATGTTATTAATGTAAACATTCTACACGGTATATGAAATTTTTAAAATTTAAATGTGCCTGGGTATAATGTTATCAGTCATAATTTTAGCTATTATCTTAAAAAGTTACATGTCAAAGAAATAACTAACTTTTTCACCAGCTGTATTGGCATTAGATATTTAACTATGCCATTTAAATTTTTTTTGTCATTTATAGATAGTTATTGCTGTACTCTGATGCTCTTGCAAAAATACTTATCTTCAAGAAGATTCACAGAAAGGACTTTTGATGAGTATAACTTTCTGGTAACTTTCACAGCACTGAACTGAGTAAGCAGGAAATTCTAGAACTCTAAATGGAAAAAAAAAAAAACAAACTGATGGCTAATAGAACTGTTAACATCAACTAGAATAAATTACATGGGAATGAATATGATTATATTTTTTATAACTTCTTGTTGAAATATTACTGTTTTTTAAATTTATTTTTTCTAGATATAAAGAAATCTTTCCATTTAGACTAACTGTGGTTTACAACAATTTGGTAAATTATACCTTTGTAAGCATATAGAAAATCTTTTTTCTCCCTACTTGATGCCCCCCAAATTTGGAAACTCTTAGTAGGTATTCTTATTTCATGGCAATATAGTCATCGACTAAGTTAATTAAGAATCTGTTCTTATAAGACAACACAATAAGAAACATTGATTATATCACCAAAACTTTAATATCATACTTGAGAAAGACATGCATAGAATCAGATCTGTATAGACAGTTTTAAGTAACTAATACTGACTTTATGGTGTCATAAACCCCTTAGAAAAATAGCCTTGTACCTGGCTTATAGCCAGTAACTTTACCAAGCGAATAAGGAGGTCACTTCCTGGCAGGTAAAGAAATCTCAGGATATTTGGGGGACATCAAGAAGAGAGGAATTTACTCAAGTCTATAGTTATTACAGGTAAGTCTAATGGTAAGTTCTTGGCTTGGCTTCTTGGCCTTGAGAGACATTTAAAAATTCAATCTGAATATTTCCAGTGAAAAGTTCCAACAAAATAGAAGTTTCAGTAAAGCAGAACTGGTCTTATGTGAACAATCAGGCCAAGTTTAATGAAACTAAACTTATTTTATAAACAAATTAGTCTCAATTTGCCTACCTTTGGTAGAAATGAACGTGATTTTGGAGAAATAAAAAGTATTTCAGTAGAAGTTATAATACATAGTTATGGATATTAGTTCTGTCAACTGACTTTGATGTTTCATTTTTCTGTAAACTAGATTGGATCCTGGATTCTTATTTCCTCGAATATTTGGCCATAACTCTCCAAATGAACATTTCCAACTTTTCTTCCAGTTTTGATGTGGAATCATTGAAAATGAAAACAGCCCTTTTCCTGAAATGCTGCAAACTGATGCTGAACAACTTATAAATTCAGGAGAGATCAACACAATAGCCCATACTTAGATGATCATTAGGTCTGTTGCTGTGTTAGTCACTCAGAAAGTTTACCTGAACACTGAAGGCATCATCAGAGACATTTAAAACTACAAAAAAAATGCTTTGATCCAGATATTTAGAAATCTCAAATGCTAGCTCTCAGGACTCTGACACTGGGCTTATAATTTGCTCTAATCACTAAACCTTTGCTTTTACTTTGTCTCCAAAGCAAGGCCTCTTATTAAATATCTGATTTCTTGTACCTTCTGGCCCTAACTTTGAAAGTCTACCTCTATCAGGGCCTCCTGAAATCAGTAACTGAACTAACTTATTGTCAGGACTAAGGGTCTGATTCATTGAGATATAAAGCAATCTATTAACTCAATTTCCGGAGTGTGAAACTTCCTGAATAAATTTCAAAGTGGGGCTATAAGGGAGCAAAATTTGCCACCCTAAATTGTGTGTCTTTGAATGTAAATTATTTTGAGCTAAAAACAATCAAGGCCCAAAAGACTCAAGAAGAATCTTTGACCTTCCCCCTAACTGCCAAAACATTTAGTTAGAGGGCTTTTTCCCAGAATAGACATATTACCAGAGATTGTAGGGGAAAATGTCACAACAAAAAGGACAAAAGGAGACACCCCGACCGTGATGACTTAGCAAAATCTGGCCAAATTGCCCCTAACCCAGCCAACTACCTCTAACCACCCCTCCCCCACACATCTGCTTCTGTAAAACTCACTCCCGCATCTACTACTTTGCCAGTTCTCACTCCACCAAGCACGAAGCCCAGAATTAACTAGCCCATAAAAGCCTTGTGAAACCTCTCTTAGGGGCTCAGACTTCGGAGAGTGATCCCTTCTGAGCCCGCCGGCATAATAAACCCGAGTTCTCCAACTCTCCGAGTGCTCGAGTGCTCGCTTGGTTTCTCACCAGGTGAAAGAGTTGCTGGAGCTGGTACACTGCAGCCACAGAGCCACTGGAGCTATACACTGTGGCTATAGAGCTGCTGGAGCTGGTACTCTGGCCATAGGGCTGCCACCAGAGCTGATACACTTGGCCTTGGGCTGCTGACAGCTGCTGCAACAAGATGTCTGAAAATAATATGGGCTAGGTGTGATGGGGAAAAACTCAACAGGGCCTGGAGATCAGAGTTTATTCCATCCCATTGTCTCAGCATACCCCAACAAACATTTGTTTAGCAAACATTTGCTTTTCCATCTCCATGTGAATTAAGAACACTTTGATGGACCAATCCACTATGCCAACATCCACTTTTGTCTTTAGCTGAAGATGGTATTTAAGGTGAGGGCTTTAGCCATTTTGGTGAGTTACTCATTTTTTTCTGGGTCTTTCCCATATATACATGTTATTAATGTTTAATATACTTCAGTCAATCTCTGTCATGTTAATTTAATTCTTAGGCCAGAGAAAAGAACCTAGAAGGATAGAAGAAAAACTTCTTCCTTGACAACATTTTAAAAAGAACCTATTTTTAAAAAATTAATTAGGTTACAAAAGTCCTTAGATAAAACCAGACATATGGATTTTACTGTGGTGGTATATAGCTTTTTAAACATTTTAGTGCATAAATCTATACAAAAATAAGGTATGTGCTTATATTAAAGAGAAAATGTAACAATTCTTAAACCATAAATTTTATAATTTGTTCCATGATAACCTCCATATTTTGTCATTAACTTTCCCCTATCTTTAGCATAACACTGTAAGGATTCTCATGCCATCAAATTCTATATCTAAAAATGTAAATCTTTATCATGTTCACACAATACGTTTGGATATTATGTAATGCTATTAATGCATGACTAGTATAGGAGTTTATGTTATAAAAATCTTTTTTAATTCAAAAATTTTAGTTCTTCGTCTCACTCTCAAATATAAAACCCAGATTATAATTTTTAATATTTGAAGTATTAGCTTATATGGGGTTAACTTTTATAGAAATTTTCAATAATCTTGGTTATTTCTAAATGTAGATATTATTTGGATTTTCATTTACATACTAACATGAACAAAGGTTATAAAAGTAAAATTTACTAAAGACAAATTAAACTTAATAGAAACATGGGGAAAATATTTAACTATAGTTGCTACTGGAAAATCCAAATTAATGTAAATTTCTAAAAAGCAAAAATATTTTTAAAACCATTAATCAACACAGAAAGAGTTCAATTAAGTGGAATCAAGTATTTTCTATATTTTTATAAAATAATCCTTTTTAGAAAAATTAGAAAATATACACAAGATATTATTTAATGGTAATCCTACTTCTCAAATGCATCATATTTCACATGTTAGGGTAAAGATTTTTAAAACAATGCATTGTTCTATAACTATGGTGTGTGTATATTGGTAGGTGGGAAAAATTGGCTTACAAGAGAAAAATCCGACAAACAATGCTAAAACCTAAAAATAACATATTATTTACATATCTAGTAGTCTGTAGATAGAGCGTTCCAGTTTTGATTAAGCAGATGTACGAACTCATGTATTGGGTTAGTGCCTTCAGATTTTTCTGAACTTTGTGTGATTTCAAATTGTTTGGTTCAAGGTCAACAACACATCCTTTGGATTTCAACTAAAAATAAGAAGCCAGCAGGTAGCCAATGTCATGAGTAAGTTTCTTTCGTTACTCCTAAGAGACTGTAAATTCTTTCTCAGAGGCTGCAATTATACTTCTCTTCAAGACTGCCTACCAGAACTAGGTCACACAGATACACTGTTTTACAGGAATCCAGGGAAACTAAATGTTGGACTGTTTCAACTTTTATAAGATGGGAAGGCAAAGGAATTTTTAAAAATTGGGGGAAGTGTTTTTGGGGAGCTAAATGCTGTTATCTTCCATAGTGGGTGTGTATATATGAATGTAGACCCTATTCTTCACATTCTGAGTATTAACATATTTTACCTAAAATTAAGTAAAGATAATTTTAAGGAATTCATATCTTTAACATAACTTTTAATTGTTAGCTAATATACTTTGTTTTATGTATGCACTGTTATTTAAACTATTCCCTATGAGCTTGTGGGTTTTTTTTTTCTTCTATGAACAGAAAGCAATGTTGGAAAGGTTAAAAACTTAGAGAAATGACCTGCCCAAAGTGCATTTTCTGTTTTTGTTTGTATGTTTTGTTTTATTTTTTTGTCCTGTAGTTTTGCTTCAAGTACAGGCTTTACTCAAGGGGTGATGTAGTGACTCAAGGTGCTAAAATCCAAGAGCCCCATATTTCTGGCCAGAAAAATCAGGAAAGAGGACTAATGGGCTAGAAGAATTCTAGAAAGCAGAAAAACCAGCTTCTATATTTGAATCTACACAAACATCATTTTAACCCATGACCTATACAAGTGCAGCCTGAATCAAAATCAGTTTAGTAAAGATTTAGTGTTGCAAGACATGTTTCCTTGAAAACTCCATCTTGTCCTTCTTTACTTTATCCCATCTTCTTGTCTTATTTTATCCCATCTTCCTTCTTGGAGAAACAGTCACAGTGCTGGTAAATGACTTAAGCTTAAGAACAAAGACCTAAAGGCATAAGTGACATAAGCTTAAGAACTGTTATGTACCTAGAGGTCAGAGTAAGAGCTTAACCCTTTACCACCTAAGTGGCTTTTTAAATAGAAAAAGAACTTATATAATAGTAAACAAACCCTGTATCATCCACCCATAGCCACTCCTCACTTGATCTCATCTAAAGAGCACAATAAAAGCAGTGTGGTTTCTTGAGGCAGGGCGCTCATGGTCCCTGAGACCTTGAGTCCCCTGGCTCCCACCTTTACTTAAGATAAATGTCTCTGTGTCTTGTTTTATGTTAACTTTTTCCTTAAGTTCCACAGCACCCGTTCTTCAGCCCCATCCTACTGAGCTGGCCCCGGCAATTTAGGAAACAGAAGGGATATTTGTAATATGCATACAAGTCTCAGATTAATTTCTGAACTATGTATGCCGAGAAGACAGACAGACAGACAGACACACACACACACACACACAAAACCCCTAGATAACAGAAGTGACGTTTGAACCACTGTCTACAGAGGCAAGAGCTAATAAAATCTAATGTAGCCAGATGACTGCCCATAAGACAAAAACATTGATATTCTCTAGGTAAAGATAACAGATCTCAAAGTCTATACAATAAAATATTCACAATATTTGGGATAGAATACAAAATTTTCAAAATATAAAGAACCAGGAAAATGTAAATAATTTTCAAAAACAATCAAATCAACAGATATCAACCCAAGATGACTCAGATGTTGAAATTATAAGAGAGATGTTATAGAGAGTATAACTATGCTCCATAGATATTATAACTATGCTCCATGAGACTTTACTACCCACTGATATCAATGGACAGATCTTCCAGACAGAAAATCAATAAGGCAACAGAGATTCTAAATGACACAACAGAAATTAGATTCAACTGAAATTTTCAGAACATTTCATCCTCCAAATCAGATCACTCATTCCTTTCAAGTGCACATGGAACATTTTCTAGGTTAGACCACATATAAAATGCAAAACAAGCCTAAACAAACATAAGAGAATAAAAAATACTTCAAGCACCTTTCCTGACCACAACAACCTGAAACTAGAAATCAATCACAGAAAGAGAAATGAGAAAAAAATCAAGTATACAGAGACTAAACAACAAGCTACTAAAAAAACAATGGATTGATAATAAAATAAAAGATTAAATTTAAAAAATATCTTGAGATAAATGACAATGAAAACACATCCATACAAGATCTATGGGATACAGCAAAAGCAGTTCTTAGAGGGAAGTTCATAGTGATACAGGTCTTCCTCAAAAAAACAAGAAAAATCTCAAACAACCCAACCTACCACCTAAAATAATTAAAAGGAGAAGAAGAAGAACAACAATCCCCCCCAAAAACTTAAAGTCAGGAGAAGGAAATAATAAAGATCACAGGGGAAATTAAAAACAGAAGAGGTTAAAAAATAATAGAAAAAATAAATAAAATCAAGAACTTGTTGTCTGAAAGTGTAAACAAAATTGACAAACTTCTGGCTAGGCTCACAAAGAAAAGAGAGAGAACTCAAACCAAATAAGAAATGAAAGGAAATATAACAACTGATACCACAGACATACAAAAAAAGAAATTTAAAATATCACTATGAACAATTCTATGCCAATGAGTTGGACAACCAAGACAAAATGCCCAAGTTTCTAGGAACATACAGCCCATTAAAAATGAATTGAGAATCAATTGATAATTTGAGCAGATTGATCATTAGAAGTGAAATAAAATCTGTCATAATTAAAAAAAAACTCCTGCAAATAAAAGTCTAGGACCTGATGGCTTCACTGGGAAATTCTACCAAACATACAAAGAATAACATATACTGATCCTTCTCAAAGTCTTCCAAAAGATTGAAGTAGAGGGAATACTCAGAGTCATTCTATGAAGCCACCATCAGCTTGATAACAAAACCAGGTTAAGACAATACCAACCAAAAAGGCAAATTACACACCTATATATTTGGTGAATATGTATGTAAAAATTCTCAACAAAATATTAGCAAGCTGAATCCAACAACACATAAAAAATATATACCAAGGTCAGGTTGGAGTCATCCCAGGGTCACAAGGATTGTTCAACATACACAAATCAATCTGATATACCACATCAACAAAAGTAAAGACAAAATCTACATGTCATCTCAACAGATGCAGAAAAAGCATTTGATAAAATTCAACATTCTGTCATGATAAAAACTCTTATCAAAGTGTGCATAGAGGAAACATATTTCAACATAATAAAAGCTATTTATAACAAGACCATAGCCAAGAAAACTCAATGTTCAAAAACTAAAAGCCTTCCTAGTAAATCTGGAAAAAGGCAAGTATACCCACTACACCACTTGTATTCAGAATAGTATTGAAAGTTCTAGCCATAACAATCAGGTAAGAAAAAGAAATAAAATGTGTACAAATTGGAAGGGACAATGTAGAATTGTCATTATATGCAGATGTCATGATATTCTATATAGAAAACTCTAAGGATTCCATACAAAACCACTAGAAGTGATAGACAAATTCAGCAAGTTTGTAGAATACAAGGTTAAAATACACAAATCTGTTACATTTACTTACACTAACACTGAAATATCAGAAAGGGAAAACAAACAATCCCTTTTAAAATTGCATGAAAAATAAAACACTTAGTCAAAAACTCAACCAAAGAGGAGGAAGACTTAAATGTTGAGAAATATAAAAAACTGACAGGATATTGCAGGTAATTCAAAGAAAGGGAAATATATCTCATGCTCTAGGATTGGAAGAATTAATATTTTTAAAATGCCCATACTACCCAAAATGATTTAATTTTTAATTTAATTTAATTGATTTAATGCAATCCCTATTAAACTACTCATGGTAATTTTTGCAGAACTACATCAAAAATTCCTGAATTTATAGGAACCATAAATAACCCAGAATTGCCAAAGCAATCCTGAGGAAAAAGAACAATCTTCCCAGATTTCTTATAATATTCAAAGCTACAGCAATCATAAAGAAAAACAACACAAAACAAAACAATATCATGGTATTAGCACAAAAATGGACATATAGATCAATGGATGGAATAATTGAGAGCCTGGAAAAAAAACCTACACATCTATGCTCAGTTAATCTTCCACAAAGGAGGTAAGAATATACAATGGAGAAAAGACTGTCTCTTCAGCAAGTGGTGTCAGGAAAGCTGAACAGTTGCATTTAAATCAGTGAAGTTAGAACACTCCCTCACACCATACATAAAAATAAACTCAAAATGGCCTAAAGACTTAAATATATGACATAACACCATAAAAGTCCTAAAAGAGAATATAGGCAACACATTCTCTGACATAAATCATACTAATGTTTTCTTAGGTCAGTCTCCCAAGGCAATAGAAGAAAAAACAAAAATAAGAAAATGGGACCTAATCAAACTTAAAAGCTTCTATATAGCAAAGGAAACCATAAACAAAACTAAAGGCAACCTAGGAATGGGAGAAAATATTTCCAAATGATGTGATGAACAAGTGATTAATTTCTAAAATACACAAACAGCTAATACAACTGAACATCAAAAAATACAGAGAATGCCATCAAAAAATGGGAAGAAGACCCAAATAGGCAATTCTCCACAGAAGATATACAGATGACCAACAGGTACATGAGAAGAATCTCAACTTATTATTAGAGAAAAGTAAATAAAAATAATATGTATCAAATAGATTAGCAATGAGATCCTGCTGTGTAGCACTGGGAACTATGTCTAGTCACTTATGATGGAGCATGATAATGTGAGAAAATAGAATGTGTACATGTATGTGTAACTGGGTCACCATGTTGTACAGCAGAAAAAAAAATTGTATTGGGGAAATAACTATTAAAAAAAATGACATGTATCTAGAAAAAACTTTAATTCAAATCGTACTCTAATTCAAAACAAAAAACTCTAATTCACAGTGGCACTATTTACAATAGCCAAGACATGGAAGCAAACTAAATGTCCATCTATAGATAAATGGATAAAGATGATGTGATTATATATATATATATATATATACATATATATATATACACCATAAAAATAAACTCAAAATGGCTTAAAGACCACAGACACACACACACACACACACACACACACACACACACACGCACACACGCAGTGGAATACTACTTAGCCATAAAAAAGAGTGAAATAATTACATATAAAACAACGTGGATGGATCTAGAGATTATCATACTAAGTGAGGTAAGTCAGAGAGAGAAAGATAAATATCCTATGATATCACTTATATGTGGAATTTTAAAAAATGATACAAATGAACTTATTTACATAATAGCAACAGCCTTGCAGCCATAGAAAACAATCTCATGGTTACCAAAGGGAAGGTTGCAGAGGGAGGGGTTAATTAGGAGTTTGAGATTAGCTGATACAAACTGCTGTATATAAAATTGATAAACAACAAAGTCATACTGAATTGCACAGGGAACTATATTCAATATCTTATAATAACCCCTAATGGAAGAGATATGAAAAAGAATATATATATATATGAAAAAGAATATATATATATATATATCTGAATCACTTAGCTGTACATAAGAAACTAAGACAGCATAGTAAATCACCTATACTTCAATAATTAAAAAAAAAAAAGCAATGGAGAGTTGATTTTGCAAAATGATTCTAAAATGCAAATGGAACTCTACAGCTGCTAGAATAACTATAACGAACCTTAAAACATTATGAAAAATAGATGTAATCTTCCAAGCCAGAGATCCACCACTTTTTGAAAAGCGTGCTATTATACTCTAATAAATATACCAATAGATTTGAAAGGTTCCCTGGAAGAGATCAGAACACTTTAAGGGCATATATCATATTTTAAAGTGGCATGACTAAGGAAAGAGACTATTAAAATATAAATAATTTAGGGACAAATTGTTATAAATATGGCATAACAGAGAAAAAAATAAATTTCAGATAGCTTATACAATTAATAAATTGGTGCTCCTCTTCAGACTTCCTGTGTTCCTCAGTAATATTTGATCCATATTCTTATTTTATTACCTTTATAAATTGATAGTTTACATAATCTCTAATGATACGTACACATTCTGAAATGCCTGTGGGACCACATCTTCTGAAATATCCCATAGCAAAATTCTATTTTTAAACTGAAATTTGGGCATATGAGCACTTGTTTCATTTTTCCAATAATTACACATTATAAATGATTTCTAGTAATTTAATTAATAACAAATGCTTTTTTAAAAAGAAGAGAAAAAAGTGTTTTGAAAAATCACAATAGGAGAAGAAGAAAAAGCCTAATTATTTTAGACAATGCAATAACACAAAAAAAAGATCTTTTAAAAACATATCCCAGAGTATTAGTAAATAGAAGTGAACTGTTGAATTTTTTTTTTCTTTTAAAAAGGGTGTTCCTGTCATGGCTCAGCAGAAATGAATCTGACTAGTATCCATGAGGACACATGTTGGATCCCTGGCCTTGCTCCATGAGTTAAGGATCTGGCATTGCCATGAGCTGCAGCAAAGGCTGTGGACTTGGCTCAGATTCCAAGTTTCTGTGGCTGTGGTGTAGGCTGGCAGCTATAGCTCCGATTCGACCCCTAGCCTGAGAACATCCATATGCTGCGGGTGTGGCCCTAAAAAAAAAAAGACAAAAAATAAAATAAAATACATTCTGAATCTTTCCCCTTTTATTGACACCTTTGTCCACTAGAAAGTCAGCTTCAGCATCACCTGGAAACTTGCTGAACAGTTCTCAGGCCTCCTCCCAGGTGTACTGACTCTGACACCTGATGGAATGGAGAAAGTAATGGCCTCAAGGCCTTTAAAGGTCTGGTTAAATAAAAAAATCTATGACGTTCTTCTTTGAATTTTCTTTTCTTTTTATTAAAAATACATATTAACTTCATAATCGGATGACATATATGGTGGACACTTAAACAACTCAGGGTTTGGAGGCACCACCTCTTCATGCAGTGGAAAATCCCTGTGTAACTTTACAGTTGATTCTCTGTATCAGCCGTTCCACACCTGTGGACTCAACCCACCTTGGATAATGTAGAGTATAGTAAATATTTAGTGAAAAAAATCCATACATAAGTGGACCCAAACAGTTCAAGTCCATGTTGTTCAGGGTCAACTATATACACATAAAGATGATATTACTTTTCCCAGAATACCTTAAAAATTTCTAGCTGAAAGACTTCAGAAGCCTCTTTGCCTCCTTTGTTTTACATTTTTCAGTGAAAGTTAAATTTTTTTTGAAACAAAACTTGTCACTTATTATTTTTTACTGTTTTTTGACCCCTTAAATTCCAAGGAACTAAAATGTTTATTTTAAATAGCCCACTGACTATTACACATGCACTTTTCTAGCTAAAGAATTCTCATAATGAGGAGCTAAAAGACAAGGGGTTAAAGGAATTGAATGTTTACACATTTTCCGTTTTGCCCATGAGCAACATATCTGAAAAGTGTGGAAGTAATTGGAATTCAAATAATTTACACCCTTTTTGCCCCAGCTCACATTTAAACAAGTTATTGACCTGCTGTCACTTCCTGTTTTCTCAGCTCTGACAGATTCTCTGAATGGATAAAAGATCCTGATGTCATCTATTTTTATGTTCTGCTTATCAAGTGGAAGGACAATGACAAGAAAGCTGAAGTTACTCTGAAGTGGTTAGCAACAAGGAAAAAAGTAAAAGGTAAAATAGTATACTTTTTCACCAGTGTTGAGTATTTAAGTCTTTCTACATGTTGACATCTTATAGATATTTTACCCAAAAATTCCATGCCCTTTTATTTGAAAAATTTAAAAAAATACAGACAAAATAGTCTCAAGAAGTGGTAATAAATAGAAAATTAGTGGTGACATTTGCTATTTTGGAATAATCTTTTTAGACCAGGTTCCAGAAAACTATAAAATCCACTTAGCAAGTTTCTCATCAGTTATTGTGTTTACGTTGCCCCTTATAGAAGTGACTGTTTCAATAGGTTAATGTCATATTGCTCTATTTTTGATATCCCAAATGTTCTTCATTTATTCAACAAATATAGCTTTGATCATCTGAAAAAAACAAAACATCCCATTAGAAGAAATAGTTGGATATTAAAAAAGCCCTCAATATGTAATATTTTTAATAAACTTGATATGTAGAAATGATTTTAATTTTTTATTACAGTTGATTTACAATGTTCCATCAATTTCTGCTGTACAGCAAAGGGCCCTAGTTTTATATACATATATACACACACACACACACATTATTTTTTCATTTCTATAGCGTTTTATCACAAGTGACTGGCTATAGTTCCCTGTGGTATACAATACCTCATTGCTTACCTATTCTAAATGTAATAGTTTGTTAATGAATTTTTAATAATAAATTGCAACCACCTTATGAAAGTGTTTTTAATCGATGGTTTGTGATAATTATCTTGCAATCACTGATCTTTAATAATATTTGATTAATAATAATCCAGTTACATACAGACTTGTGAGAATGCAAATTGACATTGAAATCCTTGACTTGTCCTGAATTATTTTGAGATCTAGTTTGCATATTTGTAATGCTTTTTTCTCATTATAAGATTTTTTTTCTTTTCAGTGGATTTACCAAGTTAGAAGTCATTATTGCAAGATAAAATTTTTCCCAGGATTATTGAAATTATGCTGTGTACCAAATGAAAAAAAGAAACTCTGATAACTATATCTATGTATTTAAATATTTACTCACTGCATAACATTTTCTTGGTATTGAGGTGAATGCAATGTTCATTTAGGACATCCCTGCCATTCAGAAAATAAAAATCTTTCTATTGGGAAGACAGTCATAAAAGAGTCATGGAACAGGTGTCTTGGTCTAGTCTCTTGTAACAGACTTTCTCTGCATTCTCTTTAGAAGCACTGAATGCAGCAGGACTGTCATGGAGATGTTTCTGTCTGAAGTACTATGAGGGTTCAAAGCAAATGGGACTGGCAGATGTGCACACAAGGTGCAGCAATGTGACATGCATCCTGCTTGCTCAAGTACAAGGGCAGGGCAGGATGGATCTAGGACTGAGGGTGGGGAAGAGGGCCAGCTAGAAAATAAAAGATCTGAGCTGACCAAGAAGAGAGTATTTCTAGATGTTGTGTTTTGCAGACTAAAACTGCAAGGTATTTTGAAACTGCAGCAAGGAAATATGAAAAATCTGTTTGTCCCATTAACAGTAAAATTGGAGTAGTTTTGAAAGAATTTAGTCAGGTGTAATGGATGAGTTCCATACACAGAATTTTAAAAAGTGACCATTTTTAAGCATTGAAATGAGTGCTATATAGAATTACTACCAAAAATATATAGACTGGCATGTGATTTATATTCCACTTTATTACTGGTAGTGGATATCAAAACAATTTAGTGTGATTCTACTTGGTTGAAATGGGCGAGTGTCAGGAAAGGTTGCTGAGAAATGGTCTTGAATGGAGTCCTGAAAACCCTAAGTTTGCCAAATAAATCTTAGGAAGAGAAACAAAATGAAGCTGAGCTATTTCAGACCATACACATGGAGAATATTGTGACTCAATATCAAGAAAAATTCTTGGTCATAGAGAAATTCTACAGTATAAATCCAAAGGATGCTTTTACTTTCCAAATCCATAGCTATAAAAGTTGTACTTTTAAAGTATGTTTATGTGAATGGGGAGGGGCGAAAAATCAGAGCATCTTAGACATCAGTAAGAACCATAATAGTCATACATTTTCACTCCATACCTAATGAAGGAATATGCAAAATGAGATGGCTTTTTCTGTGAAAAGATTTAAAAAAAAAAATCTGTATCCAAAACAAGATGTATCCAGGATGATTTTCTAGCTTTTCACAGAAATAATCCACTTAGTTTTGTTGATGTTTAATAATTATTGTTAAAGTCTTTTATAAAATTCTGGCACATAAACTTAATTATGTGAGTCTAAATCTATACTCTGCAGTAATACAGAATATATCTAAATTTTCTTTTCTGTAGGCTGTTAACAAAAGTTGGAAGTTTTCCATTACTGAGAAACATTTGAAAATGATATCTTTCTAGTCATTGATTGGCATTGTTAAAAATTTCACATATTGTTTATGAGCTATTTTTAAGTTTATTCAGAATGACATGTATCACAGGTTCAAATTTTCAATAATACATTTAAACTTAATTATAATAAACTATGACTGTATTTTCCAAGGATGTTTTATTCATCAGTTGTTGACATGAAAATAAAGGATTCACTCTTGCAATTCCCCATGATATAACTGTTTCTAGTATTGGATAGACTAAACATAAAGATCCATAAAAATTTTTATTTAAATTTTTATTCAAGTATTACATGTCTAGAAATGGTTTAGAATATGTCTTGAAATTTGACTCTTAGAAATTATGTGTAATTTATCATCTAAAAAGTTAAAATAGTCTTTCAAATTTTTTAGAAGGATTTAAATAAAAATAGGTCAAGAATATATTTGAAAAGAGGAAGTAAACAATTCAAATTTAAGAACTGTTTTTTATCTTCATAATAGAAGTCCTTTAAAAATGTTACCAATAATATTTTAGGAATGAGACATCTGAACTTATTAACAGAAATATCATGATAAATGTGAATATAAATGCAGCTAGTTGAGTAATTAACCATAGCAGTAAGGATTGTGAACCTAGGGACAGTAGGGTTAAGTGCAAATACTTCAGATGGTTGACTAGAAGTTTAATAGCAGCAATCTGCTTAAAAACCACAAGTTTAGGTTTCAAAATCCTTCTGATACTCAAACCAAATTGCTTAGGATAGGAGCCTAGAACTGTGATCTGTTCCAGAGCTGTTAATGTGCTGAAGCCATGTGCTTCTGTAGATTGGAAATAAATTCTGGCATATTAGAAGGTACTCTGAGAATCACCACCCTTCAATAAACAAATAAAGCTCTGAGGTTGCTTCTCTGGAAGCAACACTGCTCAAAAGAGAAGCATCCCCACAGCCAATTTCTACCTGCAATTCTGTGTCTACCTTTTTGACTTTGAATTTGGAGTTCAGTCTGAAACCACTCTTCACAGTGTCACAAGTCACAGGGACTTTCTTCTGATTAGCATTACATGGGCTTCTTGTTATACCCCAGCTTCTGTCGCTGTGGAGGATAACAGCCTGTCTCCTGAAGTGCTCATAAAGGCCCAGAGGAATATCACATCCATCACTGTGACTACATTTTGAGTGAGGCTGTCCCACACAAATGCTGAAAAATTGGTTAAAAACTTGCTCAGTCATTGTTACATAACACTCAGGCAAAACATAGAAGCCAAATGATAAAATAAAGCATACATTTGGATTTTGTTCCTCACTAACTAAAGAGTACTCCTTGTTGTGTCTTAGAGCATATAAAATATAAATTTACCTAAAAAGTTATATTGCTCAAATGAGTGGAGGAAATGAAATAGTCTGTTATTAGGAGTTCCCGTCATGGCATAGTGGGTTAACGAATTCAACTAGCAACGATGAGGTTGCAGGTTTGATCCCTCATCTCGCTCAGAGAGTTAAGGATCTGGCGTTGCCATGAGCTGCGGTGTAGGTCACAAACGTGGCTTGGATCCCGCGTTGCTGTGGCTGTGGCAAAAGGCAAAAAAAAAAAAAAAATATATATATATATATATACACACATATATATAGTTATTATACTTTAATTAGGAAGATAATATTTTTCCTTCCTTCATTCCTTCTTCCTTCCTCCTCCTCCACCTTCTCCTCCTTCTCCTCCTTCTCTCTTTCCCTTTCTTTTCATTTCTTTTCTTTCTTTCCCTGATGATCCTCTTCGCCCATTTCTCTCATCACCCATCTCTAGCAAACACCAATCTGTTCTCCATATATATGAATGAGCCTGTTGCTGGTGGGGTTGCTTAGATTCCACATACAAGAGAAATCATATGATATTTGTGTTTGTCTGATTTATTCACCTAGCATAATGCTCTCAAGATCCATCCATGTTGTTGCAAATGGCAAGAATTCATTGTTTTTTATGGCTGAATTATAGATATAGATATAGATACACACAAAAGTTGTTTTCCTATCTTGGCTATTATAAATAACTCTGCAATGAACATATATTTGTTCAAGTTAGCATTATCATTTCATTCATAGAAATACCTAGAAGTAGGATAGATACTAGGTATCATATGGTTATTAAATTTTTAATTTTTTTACAAACCTCCATACAGTTTTTCATAGTACCTGTACCAATTTGAATTCCCACCAATGGTGCATTTTTTGATAAAATAAATTAGAAAAAAAATATGAAAGTTAGTTTTACAGAAATATGTGATGCAAAATACTAGATCAAAATAGTATTTTTATGAATTTTCTCACATAAAAAGTAACCCCCTTTTGTCTTTCCTCCCACATCCCCTGCCGGGCTTCATTTCTTCCTAAAATATGTGTGCAATTAATTTAAAAAATGACCTCAAATTGAGGGATCTGACATCTTCTTTTCCTAGTTCTTTCATATATAAGACTAATCAAAAAATTAACTTTTCTCCTCAAGGAAATGATCCAGGGTGTTGCCCTTCTGAAATTTTCTAAGACTTCAATACAATAGCAAACATGTTAAAACCCCTCATCAAGTAAATAACCATACAGGAAATATTTGATAACAAAAATCAATGCTTCTAAACTTTCACCACACATTCATACATACACACACAATCAGGAAAACTTCAGGTAAAATATCTTCATGCCCTCTTTTTTTTTTTTGGCCTTTTTTTTGCCATTTCTTGGGCCTCTCCCATGGCATATGGAGGTTCCCAGGCTAGGTGTCTAATCAGAGCTGTAGCCGCCACTGGCCCACACCAGAGCCACAGCAACACAGGATCCGAGCCGCATCTGCAACCTACACCACAGCTCAGGGCAATGACAGATCCTTAACCCACTGAGCCAGGGATCGAACCTGCAACCTCATGGTTCCTACTCGGATTCGTTAACCACTGCACCACTATGGGAACTCCTTCATGTCCTCTTTTAATGACAGATATATAGTAAAGTCAGAAAACAAAAGTTATAAAAATCATACTAATTTCATAGTTTATTACATACAAACATTTGAAATTCTCTTTAGTAACATACTATTAAAAAAGAAATATATATATATATATTAAAGTTTTTGTTGTTGTTATTTCCCCAATACAATTTTTTTTTCTACTGTACAGGTACACATACATGTATACATCCTTTTTTCTCCCATTATCATGCTCCATCATAAGTGACTAGACATAGTTCTCAGTGCTACACAGCAGGATCTCATTGCTAATCTGATCCAAAGGCAATAGTCTGCATCTATTAATCCCAGGCTCCCTAACCACCCCACTCTCCCCCCCACTTGGAAACCACAAGTTTATTCTTCAAGTCCATGATTTTATTTTCTGTGGGAAGTTTCAGTTGTGCCATCTATTAGATTCCAGATATGTGCCCCATCAACCAAGTAGCTTTCCCTATTCAGAACAAGAGCCAAACTCCCTGGGACTATGCTCTGCACAAGCATTCAACATCACAGTAAATCTCCCTAATTTACAGGATTTAATTCTCCTTCCTAGTGAATCTCCTACCTCTATTACAACTAAACTGGAAAAAACATTACCAACAGATACAGTAGGATTGATAATAGGAAGGGCAGGGCTAACAGAACAAGGAGTTCGAGTTCATACTGGGATATTGGATAATATCAGGGATGATAAAGTACAAGTGATGGTTTCCACTGCAACTCCTTGGAAAATTAAAAAAGGGGATTGGATTGCTCAAATCTTAATTTTACCTAGAGTCCAGAAGAAAAAAGAGAGGAATAATTTTAGACAGAAGGGATTCAATACCACAGGAGGGGCAGGAGTATTTTTATCAGAAAAGTTCCTAGAGGAATGACCCACTTGTCAAGTTATCATAAATGGGATGTCTTTTAGAGGATTGATTGATACTGGGGCTGATGTTTCAATCATTAGCCATTTACATTGGCCAGACACCTGGCCTCTTCAGCCAGCTGACATTGAAGCCACTGGGTTAGGAAAAGCAGAGGGTCTCAAAAAGACTGCCCAATGGCTTAATTGTGAAGGACCAGATGGGCAGCCAGCTAGATTGAAACCTTATGTTGCTCAACTCTCTATCAATCTATGGGGGAGAGATTTGTTACAACAATGGCATGCAGAAATTTACTTACCACCAGTAGATCAATATAGTCATCAAAGCCAAAAAATGTTACAGAAACAGGGATACAAACATATCAAATCTGAGATTAAAATGGACAAATCTGGTTTGGGATATCGGCCTTTTCATTAGTGGCCACTGCTTGTAAAAATAATTATGCTTCTCCTGAACCTATTTGATTAAAACGGAAGACAGAAAAACCAGTTTGGGTTGAGCAGTGGCCTCTTTCTTCAGAAAATAAATGATCTTGTCCAAGAACAATTAGAGAAGGGCCATATAGAAGAATCCTTTAGTCCGTGGAATTTGCCAGTGTTATACAGAAAAAAATCAGGAAAATGGAGATTGTTAACAGATTTAAGACTAGTAAATGCTGTAATGCAGCCTATGGGTGCCCTGCAACCAGGCCTCCCATCTCCTAGTATGATACCAGCTGACTGGTTGTTAATTATCCTGGACTTACAAGACTGTTTTTTCACAATTCCTTTACACCCAGAAGATAAGGAAAAATTTGCCTTTTCAGTGCCAGTGGTAAACAATATGGTCCCTAGAAAGCATTATCAATGGAAGGTTCTGCCTCAAGATATGTTAAACAGCCCTACCTTGTGTCAGTATTATGTGGCTTCAGTTGTTGAGCCAGTCCTAAGACAATTTCCTAAATGCTATATTGTTCATTATATGGATGATATACTTTGTGCTGCACCCTCTCTGGAGCAGCTGACTGAGGTTTTTCAATGCTTGCAATCTTGTCTAAAAGGAGTGGGATTGATTATTGCTCCTGAAAAGATTCAAATGAAAAGTCCATATCAATATCTGGGAACTGCGGTTGAATGTACCACTGTTCACCCTCAAAAGGTAGAACTGAGAAGAGATCAAATTTCTACATTAAATGACTTACAAAAACTGTTAGGAGACATTAATTGGCTCTGACCTTATTTGGGGATTCCTACATATGAATTGTCAAATCTTTTCTCCTTACTTAGGGGAGATTCTAAATTAAACAGCTGCCGATCTCTAACTGCAAAAGCAGAAGAGAAACTAAAAAAGATTGAAAGTAAAATACAAAACTCCCAACTAAGTCAGGTCAATCTAAAACAGCCCATTCAGTTAGTAATTATATTCATGTATGTATTGACACTTACTCTAAATTTATTTGGGCTACTGCGCAATCTGGTGAATCTGCTAAACATGTTATTCTTCATTTATATGACTGTTTTGCAGTCATGGGCCTGCCACAAGCAATTAAAACTGATAATGGTCCAGCTTATATCAGTTCTCAACTTAAAACATTCCTGGATACCTGGCATATTGCTCATTCTACTAGTCTCCCTTACAACCCCCAAGGACAGGCTACTGTAGAATGAGCCAATTTATATGTAAAACAGGCTCTTCAAAAACAAAAAGTGGGAGACACAGAAATAGTTAAGTCACAACAAACACTTTTATTTATTTTATTTATTTTTTTATTTATTTTTTTTTGTCTTTTTGCCATTTCTTGGGCCGCTCCCGCAGCATATGGAGGTTCCCAGGCTAGGGGTCTAATCAGAGCTGTAGCTGCCAGCCTATGCCAGAGCCACAGCAACGCGGGATCCGAGCCACGTCTGCAACCTACACCACAGCTCACAGCAACGCCGGATCATTAACCCACTGAGCAAGGGCAGGGATTGAACCTGCAACCTCATGGTTCCTAGTCAGATTTGTTAACCACTGCGCCACGACGGGAACTCCCCACAACAAACACTTTTAAACAAAACCTTATTCACTTTAAATTTTTTAAATTTGGCCTCTGACCAAAAAAAAAAAAAAAATGGCTGCAGAGAATTTTAATACAGAACAAAAAATTAGATTAACTTTCCTCATGCTGAACAGCCCTTGATTTGGTGTCAGGATCCATTAACAAACTTCTGGTCTGCAGGAAAACTTATCATGTGGGGCAGAGGATATGCTTGTATTTCACCAGGTCATAGATTACAACCTGTTTGTATTCCATCAAGAAGAATCAAACCATATCATGAGCAAGCCCATGAAGCATCCCTCGACTCCAGACCCCAGAAGGAGGATGATAACGGCTCATCTTCCCACTTGGGGTCAGATCAAACATCTAACCTGAGAAGCTGAAAAATCTACTAAGTAGAGAAGGAAAGCCTCTCACTCCAAATAATTTGGTATAGCACAGGGATTAAAAGCCTCATGAGTAAAGCCTATTAAAAACTATTGGAGGTTTACTAGGGGAACAAGAGAGTCCATCAGCTTTCTTAGAAAGAAAGGCATTGAGAAAATATATAAAGGAGCCCAGAAACAATGGAGGGCTGAATAATTATTAAGGATAAATTCATAACTCAATCAGTGCCAGATATATGGAGAAAGCTCCAAAAATTGGCTTTTGGCCCTGATCAGGACCTGGAGCACCTCCTCAGAGTAGCAACTCAAGTATGTTATAATCAGGGCCAGGAAGAATGAAAGGAGAACAAGAAGAGAGACAGAAAAGGTTGAAACTCTAGTTATGGCGCCACAGGGAGTCAACCTGGGAGTTTCCAAGGTGAGAGGACTAGGGCAGAGACCTATGCTCAGAGCCTGTTTCCTCTGTGGAAAAGAGGGACCCTTTAAATGGGAATGCCCCAAGACCCAGAGATCACTGAAAGAGGGGCCATCCCTGAAGACGAAGGTCTCTGTGGTTGATCCCTCAGGCCCAGGATCAAGACTGACAGGACATTTCCATAATGGCTCCTGTCCTTATCACCACTCAGGAGCCCTGGGTGACTCTAAATGTAGGAATGTGGAGCCACTTTTCAGTCCTCCTCTGCAATTCTGGGCCCCTCCCTCATGAATCTACCACACTCATGATTCTGGCAAGCCGGTTACAAAATTTTTTATACAACCTTTGAGTTGTGACTGGGAATCTATTTTCTTTTCTCAATACCTTTCTGATTGTTTCAGAGTCCAACTCCTCTTTTAGAAAGAGATTTTGTGAGAGGTTAAAGCCTCAATGCACATGCAAATGGAGCCTAATCAAGGTTTATACCTGCCTTTAATGGACTAGATTTAAAAGATGCCTTTATTCTGCATTTCCTTGACTAAGGCTTTGCATATACAAATTCTTAAAATATGGAAGGTAACTACATACATGTCGTTACAGCTGACAACATTAGGTATAATATCTTATCATACTTAGGTTTAACAGAAGTCAAATTAGACACTGAAACATCAGTTACTAAACAGAAACTAAAGGTATTTAGAATGATTAATCAATATGATCAGTGCCACCTGAGATGGTCTCCGTAAGAAAAACATGTGTTTTTAGAAATTATAAAGGACAGTCCGTGGTTGCTTTAGAAAAGTAGAATGTGTGTGTTTTCAATATAGAAGGAATGAGGAATGGAATTGCATCTTATTAAGGCAAAAGAAAGATTGTCTTCAGCTGATTGCTCTGGTTGGAAAATAAGGGACAGACTAATATGGATACAGAAAGTGATACAAGGTGTGTGGCAAGTGGACATTGGGAAGAGAATTTTGAACATGGTGGGGACTGTTTAGAATATATTTGAGTAAGTTAACTTTAAAAATAAGGTGATGCCATAAATCATACTGTTCAAAAGGACATAAGGTAGCTTTCAATTACATGCCAACCAAGGCATACAAATGTTTCATAACCAGCGAGAGAAATAAGAAAAATCATATGTTACCTGTGCTATTATAAAATCCAAATGTTGTAGTCCTGATTGTTCACAGAATGTGTCTAATTCCCTGCTAGATCTTCATAAGTAGATTCATGAGCTGTCCAATCCTGCTCCAGCTTTTGGACCTGCCCTGTGGGACCAGCTGACCTCCTCCTGGTGAAAATATTTCTTTGAGGTATCCAAAGCAATGTGTCAAAGCCCACTTGACCGTTCCATGAGTGGAGACCTAACTGCTTTCCCTAACGTAGCCCCTTTTCAGCAGGAAGAAGTTAGAGCAGTCGTCGCCCATTTTCCCACAGTTAGTCTCCGCTCAAATGGGGGAATTAAGGTAGAGTATTAACTCAGGTAGTCAGTGTAGGGATATGGGCTTTGAGACATTCTTTGATGTGGTTATTGATTACCATTTGTAAACTGAGGGTCACATAGCAAGCCCAACTGCTATAAAGGTTACAGGTATTGTCCTGTGGATCCATCACATCAGAGTCAAGAAGGCTGCATCTGCTGCTGACATGGACACCAGAGAGGCTGTACAGCATCTCTAGAATTCCTTAATGGTCAAGTTCCAGAGACTCCCTTCACCATCCTCAGAGAGTGCTAAGCCCTGCACTGGCCACCCCTGGAAGCTGGTCAGTCTATGCACGCCAGAAACCCAAGGAGTTCCATGTGAGACTTAACTTGGACTGTGTTCTGTCTATAGATGTTAGAAGAAAGTAATCCAAGAAGAAATGAAAAAAGTTGCAAGACCTATTTTTGTTTTCCCACAAAAACAAAAAGGGGGAGATGTCGCAAGACATGTTTCTTTGAATACTCCATCTTATCCTGCTTTACTTTATCCCATCTTCTTGCCTTACTTTATCCCATCTTCCTGCTTGAAAAACAGTCACAGTGCTGGTAAATGACTTAAGCTTAAGAACTGTTATGTGCCTAGAGGTCAGAGTAAGAGCCTTTTAACAGCTAAGTGGCTTTTAAAATAGTAAAAGAACTTATATAATAGTAAACAAACCCTATATCATCCACCCATAGCCACTCCTCATTTGATCTCATCTAAAGAGCACAATAAAAGCAGTGTGGTTTCTTGAGGCAGGGCTCTTGGTCCCTGAGACCTAGAGTCCCCTGGTTTCCACCTTTACTTAAGATAAATGTCTCTGTGTCTTGTTTTATGTTAACTTTTTCCTTAAGTTCCACAGCACCCGTTCTTCAGCCCCATCCTGCTGAGCTGGCCTCAGCACATAGGTGTCTGGGTTCTTTTCTGTGTTCTCTATGCTGTTCCATTGGTCTGTCTGCTTTGGTACCAGTACCACACTGTCTTGATGACTGTGGCTTTGTAATATTTCTTGAAGTCTGGGAGAGTTATGCCTCCTGCTTGGTTTTTGTTCCTCAGGATTGCTTTGGCAATTCTGGGCCTTTTGGGGTTCCATATACATTTTTGGATTGTTTGTTCTAGTTCTGTGAAAAGTCATGGGTAACTGGATAGGGGTTGCATTAAATCTATAGATTGCTTTGGGTAGAATGGCCATTTTAAAAATATTGATTTTTCCAACACAGGAACATGGAATATCTTTCCATTTCTTTACATCTTCTTTAATTTCCTTGACTGATGTTTTATAGTTCTTGGCATATAAGTCTTTCACCTCCTTGGTCAGGTTTATTCCCAGGTATTTGATTTTGGGGGGTGCAATTTTAAATGGAATTGTATTTTTGTATTCCTTTTCTAATATTTCATTGTTGGTATACAGAAATGCGATTGACTTCTGAATGTTAATCTTGTATCTGCTACTTTGCTGAATTTGTTGAGTAGTTCAAGTAGTTTTTGGGTTGAATCCTTAGGGTTTTCTATATATAGTATCATGTCATCTGCATACAGTGACAGTTTTACCTCTTCTCTTCCTATTCAGATGCCTTTTATTTCTTTTGTTTGTCTGAATGCTGTGGCTAGGACTTCTAGTATTATGTTGAATAACAGTGGGCATCCTTGTCTTGTTCCAGATTTTAGTGGGAAGGCTTTCAGCTTTTATCCATTGAGTATTATATTTGTTGTGGGTTTGTTGTAAATGGCTTTTATTATGTTAAGGTATGTTCCCTCCATACCCACTTTGGTAAGAGTTTTTATCATGAAGGGATGTTGGACTTTATTAAAAAAAAATCTTAATTTCTCAACATTTTTTTATTCTGAGAGGGATTTTTGAGGTATATTGCCTGAGAGCCATAGAGAAAGTGTCAGTTTTCTCAATTTGGCAAATATCTTTTGTGTCATAGAACATTAGAAGAAACTATGAGGGGCAGTCCTCAAATATATTCAATATTCTAAATAAGAAGAAAGTCCCATTCCATTATATTCAGTACTCAGATCCTATTGAATGATAGAGAATTCCAGAAACATAAATAGTTTGGTCTCTTGCAGTTTCTGTCATGAGAAGTGCATTATCTTAGCATAATGCCTGATTCATGATGGGGGTTTGATATCCACTTGTTGAAAGAATAATAGATCTACTTGATACAGGGTAAATGAGCCAATGAAATTTATAACACCGTGCCAGAGACATTGATGGCATCAGAACACAGTGAACAGAGAAGCACAGGTTTGTAACATCATTGGAAAATATTCCTAGTGTACCTAGTGATACTAATGGGATATTTAGTGATTGGTGCTTTGTGAAGTCTCTGTCATCTTAACATTGTCCCCTATTGAGGGTGAATTAGTATTGCATGTTGATGGGCCAAATATTGTATTTCCCCCATTTTGGAGATGTCTAGGGGATGCTTGCTATCACCGATGAAGTGTGACCAAAGTTTTGGAGGATATTTAGGAGATGAAATAACCTGATAAACAGTGTATATGTTTCCATGCATTTACTCTCATAATCACTTTTACTTTTGACTCAATGAAACTTTGCAATTTGTACACATCCAAAAATGCCCAGAATATTATGATATATCTCCCATTTAGGGTACATTGTCTGCTCCTTGTCATAGTTTATGTTCTATCATAATTCCTAGAGCTACTTAAAGTTATTATAAAGTTATGGCAAGAGGTTAGGTTGGGACACAAAGACATCCCCTACATGTCCATTCTGATCCTTGCCTTCTATAAACTTAGACCAGGCATTGTGCTGAGCACAATGAATACGTAGATGACATAAAATCTTGAGAAAAGTAATTCCACATAACATGAAAAAGAACTGTGTCCACTATGCCAAATGTGGGAAAGGCAAATCACTCAGTCTAACCTCACTTTTAATCATACTATAGTCAGGCTTATGAGGTATATTTGTGCATATCCATCTAGGTCAAGAATATACATTGTGCTCCTATAATAGAAGATTTGCTGGACCTCTAGTAAATATAGAATACTTCTTGGACCTTATCTAAGCTCAACTGCCTAATTATCACTTTCATAATTAGGCTCTCATCTACTGATTCTCTTAGTCACATGTAGCACCCAGGTATTTTATCCCTAATGCAAGTGTAAGGTATGTTGGAGTCTACGACAGATTATACAGACTAATCTCAATGAAAAAAAAAATTTAACTGGAAAAGTTTACTTAACGACATGTGTTAAGTACATGGATCGCACTCCTTTTATACTCTAGGAACCAGATTAGGAATCACCAGCTCCACTCTGTCATTTGTGTCCTACTTTTTGCTCCAAAAAGGAAAAAGGAAATTTGAGGTTTATGAAAGGGAAAATATTGTTTTACATCAGTGTCAACTAGAAGAACATGGAGAGGAATTTTATGTTTACTTTCTTATATGCATAATTTATACATTGAAAAGAATCTGGAAGCAGAGTTCTAACTTACATTTATACCAGGGAATAATCTCTTCCAACAGAAAATAATGTTTATGATGTACATTGTGACTATTCACTTAATATGTGTGCAATTCATACAAGTAATTTTTTTTAATAAATTAGATTAGATTTTTTAAAACTTTCCTTCCTGAGTTTCTCTTCTTCATTTTTGAGTCTGTCCCAGTTACTAAGAAACAGCTGCAAAGGGATGTACTGAAAATTGTAATGCATGTTATGCCAGCTTTTAAAATGTCACACAATAGACCCATAGAAATATAGACTACTGATCTTTAACAAAGGAGCAAAGAGAGTACAATGGAGTAAAGAGAGTCTTTTCATAAATGATGCTGAAACTACTGGGCATTCATGTGCCAAAAAAAAAAAAAAATCTAGACCAGAACTTACACCCTTCACACACACACAAAATAACTCAAAGTGGATTATAGAACTAAATATGATAAACAAAACTGTAAACTCCCAGAACATAAGTAGTAGAAAATCTGTATGACCTTAGCTTTGGTGGTGACTTTTAAAATGCAACACCAAAGACACAGTCTATGAAAGAAATAGTTAATATACTGGACTTCATTAAAATTAAAAATTTATGTTCCGTGAAAGACAATGTCAAGCAAATAAAAAGACAAGCCACAAACTAGGAAACAAAGTTTGGAATACACCTGATAGATTATTATTCAAAATATAAAAAACACTCTTAAAACAACCCAATTAAAAAATCAGCAAGTGTATACAGATGGCAAATAAACATATGAAAAAATGCTCAAGGTCATATATCACCAAGTAAATGCAAATTAAAATAGTAATGAAATACTACTACCCAACTATTAAAATGGCTATAATCTTAAACCCTGACCATATCAACTGCTGAAAAGGATGTGGAACAGGAAGTTTCATTCATTGCTGATGGGAATATAAAATGCCATAGCTACTTTGGAAGATAGTTTGTCAATTTATTACAAAATAAAACATAAACTTATGGTAGGATTCAGCAATTGCACATATTGGTATTTACCCAAGTGAGTTGAAAACGTAGGTCTACACAAAAACATGCACATGGATAACAGCTTTGTTCATAATTGCCAAACTTGGAAGCAACTAAGATGTCCTTCAGTAGGTGGATAAATGGATAAACTGTAGTATAACTGGACAATGAAATATTATTCAAGGCTAGTGGTCATGATTGTGCAGTGCATTATTTATGTGTATGCCTCTCTTAGATACTACTGTAATAAAGTGTGCTTAACTTCTGTCCTTTACCTCACCTACCTTAGACATGTTCTCTAAATGTTCTACTACTTAAGATGAAAATTTTAGAAAGCCTACCTTTGCTTATAAACACCTTTCACCATTTATCCTTGCATCTTTTTCTCCCTGTACCTTAACTTGATATGGTTTGTTATCTGTTCCATGGTGACATGTAAGTCTTCAGGCTTTCTTTAAAGTTTATTTCTGAATCCTAAAAAATATATATCTCATATATATTATATATAATATAAATTATACTTTTATAAGTATATATTATATTGTTAATATACATGTATTTATGTTACATGTATCATGAATTTCTAGGTATATAAAAATTACTGTGTGAATTTTTTAATAGCAGAGCTAATTAGTATGTTAAAATTTCTTTCCTTCTTTTTAGACCCAACATCACAACTCTTGTTCCACTTAAAGAAATGTTTCTAGAATCAGAGCAAAATCTATTTGTTTTCTTATTCTCCACTATTTGTTTAAATTTAAATTACATTTAATGTGTTTTATATCTAGATGATGATGTTCTACATGTTTTATTTCCTGAGGCTTTTAATTGCTTTTACTTTTTATTAACAAAAGAAAAATGAATCTTCCCATATCCACTGCATATCTGATCCTATCTAGAATTTCATATACTTCTCCATTCATTTTCTAGAGACATTCTCTCACCAAGCTCCTGCTTTTCTGCCAATTAATACAGCACAGCTATCATCCTAAAATTTCATTGCATCATACTCCTGTCTTTAATTCATTGTTTCCTGAATTTAAGATTATTTTCCTTTTTGGTTTTGCTTCTTTGCTTTGAGGAAGTAACTTCTTTTTTTCCTTTTTGTTTTTTGTTTGTTTGTTTTTAATGGCCACACCCAAGGCATAAGGTAGTTCCTGGGCCATGGATTGTATCAGAGTCACAGCTACGACCTATGCATGGGAACGCTAGATCCTTTAACCCACGGTGACAGCGCCGGGCAGGGGATCAAACCTAAACTCTGTAGAAACCTGAGATACTACAGTCAGATTTTTAACCCACTGCACAACAGCAGGAACTCCTGAAGAAGTAACTTCTAAAAAATAGTCTTCTAGGAGGTCCGGTCGTGGCTAAGAGGTTAATGAATCCAACTAGGAACCATGAGGTTTCGGGTTCGATCCCTGGCCTTGCGCAGTGGGTTAAGGATCTGGCATTGCCTTGAGCTGTGGTGTAGGTCGCAGATGCGGCTCGGATCCTGCGTTGCTGTGGCTCTGGTGTAGGCTGGTGGCTACAGCTCTGATTAGACCCCTAGCCTGGGAACCTCCATATGCCCAAGAAATGGCAAAAAAGACAAAAAAATAATAATAACAATAAAAAATAGTCTTCTAGTTTCCAATTTCATTTTAATTCTAATTAGATCTTGCCAATTTTTCCTTTTAAGATTTATCGTCTTTTGTTGATATTGGTCTGTACCCCAAATTACATTTATCCTTCCATTGTGGAATTAACATTTTCCTTCAGATTTTTTTTTTAATTCTCTTGCTCATGCTACTTTTAATTGATTGCATGTTCATAGCAAAAATGAAGGACCCCGTTGATGTGTTTCCTAAGAAGTTTCCTAATATTGTGGTTTCCCTCTCCCTTTGTGTAGGTAATGCCAGAGTGAAGACATTTAGCTCAGAAGTGCTTAACTCCAGTATTAAGAACCAAAGAGTTCAAGAGTTCAAGAGTTCACTAAATTTCTTTAACAAAATCCCTTTTATTTCTTTACTGGGGAATAAAAAACTGGTGGCTTGCTGTCATGCTAAGGGAGCTATGTAGACGGTTAAACTATGTAGATATTCCACAGTTAAACACAGCATGAATCCTCCATTTTTACTCTTCCCTATCCTCCCATTTCTTGGACCAGGGGTCTCAAAGCATCTTCATTTAAGTTGTTTATATCCTGAACAGTGGCTTACTTTCCTCATTTCCCGTCAATTTACTTTGTATATTCCATTTTCTAAAAATTTATTTTAAGTTCTCATCTGAGGATAAGTACATCATATGTTTTTGTGTGACTTTAAGGGGTTATTCCTTTTTTATAACTTTCCCTGAATGACAATGGGGTTTCAAAAAGAGAGGAGTCAAATGCCTGTTCTTTAGCCATGATTTAAACATAAATTTTTTTAAATTTTATTTTTATTCTTTTTTATTTCTTTACATCTATATTTTTTCTACTGTACAGCATGGTGACCCAGTTACACATACGGGTATACATTCTTTTTTCTCACATTACGTGTTCCATCATAATTGACTAGACAGAGTTCCCAGTGCTACACAGCGAGATCCCATTGCTAATCCATCTCGAAAGCAACATTCTGCATCTATTTACCCCAAGCTCCCAGTACCTCCCACTCCCCCCCTTCTCCCATGGCAACCATAAGTCTATTCTCCAAGTCCATGATTTTCTTAAAAAGAAAATTTAAAGTTAACTTTCGTACTCTTATTTTGAATAGAAAAAAATGTCAGCATCTATAAATCCAATATATGCATAAAATTTTCTATTATAAAAAATAAATTTCCCCCATTAACTTTACTTGACCATGAAAAGTTGTTTACATCAAAATACATTATTTTTAAAGTGATGTTTCGAAATTAACGTGTGTTACTTTTAAATAGAAAGAGATGTGTAAGGATTCTGTAATCCGTTTACTTGGGGGAAAACCAGCACTTCTGAAGTGATGTATTAATTTGCATATTATTTTGTAAGATACAAAATATACCTTGATAAAAAATTATTTGAAAGTATTTTCCCTTGAATCTTGAGTACTTCAGGGCATGGCATGCAATTTGGTAGTTTTATTTGCTTTATAAGAGAGTTCATAAATCAAGTTGATGGACCATCAAGCATTAATTAGTTATTATATAAACACATTTTATCAGTACATTTATTCCATAAACAAAGGCAGGTCAAATATGTCATCACAAAATAAATGGATCTAAATTAGTTGTATATAGCCTGTAATTCATTATTTAGATATGAAAAATGATTTTTGGTAATGAATTTCTTATATAACTAATCAGGTTTATTTTCTAAACTCTGAAGAAACCATTAATTTGCCTTGTTACAATAATCTATTTTAATGGGCCTTTCAGAACTCCCTATATGGCAACAAATAACTTTGAATATAAAAATCATCTCATGTTTTATCTATTCCTAGTTTTATTTTCATTCCTCATCATGAAATCATTGAAGCACTGACATTTTTTTTTACACAAATCAACAGCTGAGAGCATCTATAAACCACAATTTGTATAGAGCTGAAAAGCCCTTGTCAGAGAGGAATGAAAAGGCAACTCCCCACTACGGCAGCTGTTTGGCAAAGATTGCTCTGAGACTGACCATCCAAAAGTCACTTACATGTTAGGTATTCTCCATGCTCTAAAAACTCAGAACTCCAAGAAACTATAACTCTTCATTGGGAAGGATATGTACAAAGCGAGATGTTAGTGTGGCATTTCGAATACACACAGGACCCCACCAACTCATGACGGTTAGGTTCCTATTAAATTACCTGGGCTATTTTCAGTTTGACAAATGTTTTACTTTCAATCACATTAATTTTTTGTTTTTAATTACCTTTGTCATGTCACTTAAGCTGCATTATGGTTTTGGGACACCTATCTAGGATGTGTTTCTTATTTTAAAAAGTTCAGTTGCTGCACACAGGTATGTTGTTAACAAGACTGAACTTACCTTCATTGTTATTAAAAGTTTGACAACCTAGATTACTTACATTTTAAATTTGCCTTTGTTTGAGGTACTCCTCCATAGGTTTCCAAAGGAGATTTTTCCCAGATGTTAAAAAGTAGGAGGGGTGTAGAGGAGAGAACCTCAAAAAAAAAAAAAAAAAAAAAGCTTCAACAAATTGCACAAGAACATGGACTATGAAAACTGTAAAAGATAGCATACAGCATAGCAAAAACTTTCAAGATCATAAAGGCCATATGTGCATATGATTGATATTTCCATTAATTTAAAAATGTTTTCTATCAATGTTTATGGAAGGGCAGAGAGGTCTTTGAAGAAACATTATTTTAAGAGTATTAATGAAGACAGAATATAATATTAAAATTGGTTAGCTTACTATTATTGCAATGAGCATTTTAATATGCATACATGACTACCAAAAATTTTGTTTATGGTGTAGAATATAAAATGTAGTGGCATATACTTTTTGCTCCTAATGCTATTTAGGGATAACCCAACATCTATTCTAGACACAAAAGATCTAATAATTTACAGATCAGACATGGTCTCCGTCCTCATGGAGCTTTGAAGTAGTACATTTTCCTAGGTTGATGCTTTTCCCCAAAATGTTGCTTTGTGTTACGCTATTATCTGCCTTGTATCTACCTATAAAACTGATGTGGTAAGGCCCATTTCACCTTGCTTTTCTTCTGTGAAATATCCCTGAGATCAGTTCTCCTTAGCCCTTAAATGTTCCTCAATATAATGATATAAAACAATATGATTTCAACTGAGATGCAGTGTAGTATATACTATATATATACTATATATGCACTGTAGTATATACTATAGTGCTCAGATTTGAATATTACTTCTGCCACTTACTTTGGCGATGTTTTATTTAACCACTTTGTTTACTCAGGTTTCTTATACACACAATAAAGAAAATAAGAACGCCTGTTTCATAAGATATTGTGAGGATTATACAGTTTATAAGCAAAGCATGTAGGAAAGAAAGTACTATCACAAAGCACTAAATAATGTTAGCTATGATTCTATTTATTTTTACCATTACTACGCATAGCATTATCACTGTATTACATTGTGGAATGGTTCTATTCTCCAGCAAAAAGTGTAGTTGTTAGATGATAAGTAATATTTACTCATTTTTTTGTGCTACATATACCTACCACAGTTTTTGGCAATAAGTGATGCTTAAAAAATATTGATTTGAGTTTAATCCTTATATTAAAGCCGATGTGACAATCCAAGAGGGAGGTAGTGACACAAAGAAAACAGAGAAATATAAAAAACTGTAAATGCCTTATTTTAAAATGTTGGAGTCCAAAAATAGAGAAAATGCAGGGGATTGGAAATTGAGAAGATTATAGTGTAAAACTGGTTTCACTGTCCCTGATACACTAGGCAAAGCCATTAAACTATAGGTAAGGGATCTGATTTCATTTACTCATTCAACACACATATTTTTAAGAATTTATATCACGTAAAACACAAAAGTGGATTTATCCACAACACAAAACTATGAATACAGCTTCTAATCTATAGCCCCTTTTCTCCTGATATGGGCAACTGAAATGCCACCTGAATATGTTTAGAGAATAGAGTTCTTATATGTTGCCATGACAAGGAACCTACCCAGTCTACATTAATCCTAACAAATACTCACTTACCACAAGATTAATTATGTCTCTAAATTACTGTTTTACTTCTTTGTGTAGTTAAGCTGAGAAGAAGTTTACAAGAATGTAAAGGATAGATTAGATCCCATTTGTTTATTTTGTTTTTATTTCCATTACTTTAGGAGATGAGTCCAAAATGAAATTGCTATGATTTATGTCAAAGGATGGTTTGCCTAAGTTTTCCTCTAGGAATTTTGTAGTATTCTGTCCTACATTTAGGCCTTTAATCTATTTTGAATTTATTTTTCTATATGGTATTAGAGAATGTTCTAATTTCATTACCTTACATGTAGCTGTCCAGTTTTCCCAGCACTACTTATTGAAGAAACTGTCATGGAGGGACCTAGAGATTATCACACTTAGTGAGGTAAGCCAGACAAAGACAAATATCATGTGATAGCATTTACATGTGAAATCTAAAAAAAAAAAAGAGATACTAATGAATGTATTTACAAAATAGAAATAGACCCACAGACACCAAAAACAAACATATAGTTACTGAGGGGAAAGGAGGGGGAGGGATAAATTAGGAGGTAGGGGTTAATATATATGCACTATTATATATAAAATAGATAACCAACAAGGACCTACTGTATAGCACAGGAAACTATACTCAGTATTTCATAATAACCTATAAGGGAAAAGAATCTGAAAAAGTATGTACATACATATATATATATATATAATTGAATCACTATGCTATATATCTGAAACTAAGATGACAATGTAAATCAACTATATTTCAATTAAAAACAATTTAAAGAATAGAAATAGGATTTTTCAAATTAATAGCAATATTATAAACCAGACAGTTATAGAATAGAATAGTTACTAGGTGTCAGAAACCATCAGGGCAGTAATGTTCAATTCACTGAAAACACCGAAATAACTGTGGTAATCATTATCTCCTAGTCTGTTGGAGCAAGTCTACCAAAAAATCAGTTGTCAAAATATCTTGGTTCATAAGACAATCTTCTGTCCTCTTAATTTTGGATCTAATTGCTTATTTGCTCATCTGAAATTACATATTGTTTCTTCAGCACTTGAGTCAAACTCAAGTATACTAGATATATCAGTGCATTACTGCTCAGTTCTTACTATATCCTTATGATCATGATGAAAACTCATGAGCTTTTCATAAACTTCCTGATATTCAGTCCAAATAAAGTTAAAATATAAACACAGACTAAAACTTACTATCTAGTTGATAGATTTTTGTTCCTCTTCTAAATAATCATTGTAAAATTACTAGTATAGGAAGACTAAACTCCACTACACAAATAGCCCATATTGAAATAAGAGATACTTGGCTTCTTACAAGTAAAATCCATCTCATTATTTAAAAAAATAAACCTGAATGTATCTGTTGTAAAAGTTACCACTCAACATAAAAATTTGATAAGTTTAATAAAAATATGCAAACTGCCTAGGCTTTATCTGTTTTACTTTGAAAGCCAATATGCAGAAACAATGATGATGATGATGATGAAGATGATGGAGACAATAATGTTAATGATGAAGAAATTCTGATTGTATGTAGAAAGTTAAGAAGAAAAATCAAAAAATTATCCCTAACCTATCATTAGGTTATCACTATAACCTAATGATAGGTTACAAAAATGATAATGATATGAAATAATAATGATAATGAATGATTGACAATGTTTTAATAACAGGAACAACAATGATTAGAGTTAGAGCAATGTCTAAATTACTGCTAAAGTTTTTGTTTTTTTTTTTCTGTTTAGGGCTGCACCTGCAGCATATGGAAGCACCACGGCCAGTGGTCTAATCAGAGCTACAGTTGAGACCTATTCCACAGCCACAGCAACACAAGATCCTAGCCACATCTGCGATCTATGCCACCCTGCTGCAATGCTGGATCCTTAACCCATGAAGCGAGGCTAGGCATGGAACCTGCATCCTCATGGACACTTCATAACTGGATGAGCCACAATGGGAACTCCTGCTGAATTATTTTTAACTTGGCTTATAGTTAAATAAAACTAAAAAAAATCCCATTTGGGAATATTGTCTTAATTAAAGTAAGTAATAATACTAAATGCCATTCTTATTAAAGTTAGAATTTTAGATTATAGACACTAACCCTTTGTTTTTCATATTTACTATGATTTTATCCTTTAGGGATTTTTTTTTTTTTTGTCTTTTTGCCATTTCCTGGGCGGCTCCTGCGGCATATGGAGGTTCCCAGGCCAGGGGTTCAATCAGAGTTGCAGCCACTGGCCTATGCCAGAACCATAGCAATGCAGGATCCGAGCCGCGTCTGCGACCCACACCAGAGCTCACGGCAACGCCCACTGAGCAAGGGCAGGGATCGAACCCTCAACCTCATGGCTCCTAGTCAGATTCATTAACCACTGCGCCATGACAGGAACTCCAATCCTTTAGTATTTTTAATGCTATTCATGGTTTGTATGCGTGTCCAGAGGTTCATTATTTTTAAGAGGTAAAACGGGCATTTGTCCTCAGTTATGTCTTCCCTTATAATCTTTAGGAATTTCTCCCTTAGCTTCAAATCTGTTGAATAAATGTTTCTGTCCTTTCCCAGCCAAATAATTCACCAGTACTTCTAAATCATAACCTAGCTCTAACCTAGCTGGATTACAGTATTGTAGTACATACACGTGTTTTTTCCAAGACAGAGTATTCTGTAGTATGTTCCCAATAGTGAAAGATTCCTTCTAGATAATATCTCCATTTGCTAAACATCATTAACTATATTCCTCTCTTAAAGATTTACATCATATATTTATGTTGTTCTACACATAGGAAAGTGTTTAAATTATGCTTACCCAGAGTTTTCCAAAGTCACTTGGATTTAAACGTTTTCCCCTAAAACTTAGACGTTTTCTCCCTCCAAAATTTAATAAAAGAAAAAGCCTGCCTAATAAAATCACAAAGAATATATGGTGTATCAGATTTTATTTCCAGGCTGAGTATTCAATTCCATTGATCCTTCCATAGATTTTTTTTGTCAGTAGCACTTTTTTTGCTCTGTTTCTATTGTTACAGTCACAGAAAATTATTGTGGTATCTCCCACAAGATGTCTGCAATCATTAATATGATATTTTTATTTTTTTCATAGTTTTTCCAGGTTGCTTTTAATTTCATATTAATTTAGGAAACATGTTTTTGAGTTCCAGCAAGATGTTATTAGAATTTTAATTGAAATCATATTAAGCTTTAATCAAACTTTGAAGAATTTTTATCTTATAATATTTTGTTTTTCTTTACAGGAGTATACTATGTCATTCCATTTATTAAAATCTCACCATAACTTGGTCGTTTTCTTTACATAGTTCCAACACATTTCTTATTACATACTTCTGGGCATTCACATTTTTAATGAGTATTTTGAATGGACCACTATCTTTTTTTATTATATGTTATTCATGGAATATAATGTCTATTTTTTTTTCTTTATTTCTTAGATCCAGATGCTTAACTGAACTCATTAATTGTAATATTTCTTTTCAGAGTTCAAGTTACTCTTGGTATTGCATACATAATTATGATATCTGTAAAAATAATAATTTTTATGAAAATTTAAATTTAATATAACAGGGAGTCCTCATTGCGGCTCCGTGATAACAAACCTGACTACTATCCATAGGGTGCAGGTTCGATCCCTGGCCTTGCTCAGTGGGTTGAGGAGCTGGCATTGCCATGAGCTGTGATGTAGGTCACAGATGTGGCTTGGATCCCACATTGCTGTGTCTGTGATGTAGGCCAGCAGCTGAAGCTCTGATTAACCCCTAGCCTGGGAACTTCTATATGCTGCAGGTGTAGCCCTAAAAAGCAAAAAAAAAGAAAAAGTTAAAAACTTTAATATGCGTTAAGAATGGGTAGTGTGTTAAGAATCTGACTGCAGCAGCTCGGGTCACTGTGGAGGTGCAGGTTCGATCCTTAGCCTGACACAGTGGGTTAATAGGATCTGGTGTTGCCACAGCTGTGATGTAGGTCATAGCTATTGTGGATTCAATCCCTGGCCCAGGAACTTCCATATACCATGAGTATAGCCCTTAAAAAAAATTAATATATCCACTGATGACCCAGATGCCAAAATCCTATAACTATCCCATCTCTGTTCTCCCTCTTTGAAAAAAACATGATACTCTAAAACTAGTATTATCTCTCACTGCAGTGAGTGGGAATAACCATTCTTTTGTCTTATTAACACATTGGTGGTATCTTTGGGAATTCAACACAATTAATCATATGATTTTAAGAAAAAATAATAAGATAACATTAAAACTGACCATAGAGGCTTAGAGGGCAGCTGTGACTCTTTCAGCATGTGACAAATACTGGGATCATTCCAACAAAATTAAAACTTGGTTTCCTTCTTGATTTGGTCATTCAGATCTAGAATTATCATACCTTGAAATTTGAATTAGTTCTACTGTAAGCACAGTGTTTGTGCCATACTACTGATTGAGGTGCCATTGATTGCAGTTGCCATGACAAAGCAATCAGCAGGCAAAAATCCTGGATTCCAAAACAATTTGGTAGAATTTTCAACAAGTGAAAGTCAAAGACCACCTGCATTAGATCTATTTTCTTTCATTAATTTAGCTTTTTAACTGTTAAGCAAAGTATACTAATAACAAAATTCCTAGAGAACATAAAATACTGAGCTTTTTAGCTTCTAGAATTATTTGGATGAAGAATTTCCACATACACTATCTCTGTTGATCCTTGAAGCAAATCTGTCTGTCAGTACCATGGAGGAAACTGAGACTCAGAGGGGCAGATAAATAAAAACAAAATCTAATAATACACTGAATAATACACTTGTTAAAGGTTTATTTTTTAAAGTAACCATTTTGCATATAACCGGCAAAAGACCTTCTTGTATCATTGAAGAAAATATTCTATTCGAATTGCTTTTTAAGAAAAATTCGAGTGGAAACTAAGCAAATGGTGTTACTAAAGAATATATAAAAATTATTTCAGAAGGAACAAATATGCCTTAATTTAAAAATAATTGAAACATAAAAACATTTTGTGCTAAACAATGCATTTTTATATATTTTAAATTGGTTTCCTAAACATAATGTTTTTCAGTAATACTAATCACAGAGATTCCCCATTAATTTATAAATATTAACTTGTGACTATTGGAGAAAAACCAAACTGAAAACATAAAGAGCATGCATTAAGTAATAATATAAATTAATCTTTTTTCTTTCAATTACATTCAGCAACTTGAACTAAGCTAATAAAGTAATTTTTAGAAAATTCTGTAGAGAATCATTTTTAGAAAAGTGCACACAATTTTTATTTTACCTTGAGTGGGTTAAACATATCTATTTGCAACCTTGTTTATTTGTTTACTCAAGGAAAAGAGGATTTCTGTGGCAAGAGCAATGGAAATTTTCAGTTTAAGCTTCCTGAATTTTATAGCTTTAATAGTGGTAGAATCCAAATGATTACATCTGGGATGCTATTTAGTGTATGGAAAGTATGGAAACTGACAACTTTACTTTTTAGGGATTTAGTGAACATTAACTTGCATTGCAACCTAATTGACTCCGAGAATTAAGAGTAGATCTCTTCTTCTCTGGGGTTTGACCTGTTCCAGGTTAACCGTATTTCCAGAGTTTTGCTACCCTGGTTATCAAAGAGTTTAATGATTGCAAAAAGGACACTTTAACCTAAACTCCTTTTGAGATGCATTATTTTATCATAATTATGCATAATTAATGTGGCATGTAATATACTAATTCTAATCTTTAGAGCTTAAATATCTCACCTAATGGCAAAAGAGACTTTATGGATGTGATGAAGTGAAGGGTCTTGGGGAGATTATCTTGGATTATCCAAGCAGGTCCTAGGTAATCCTAAAAATCCTTAAAAGAAGGAACCTGGAGGTTCAGAGTCAGAGAGGGGATGTGAAGTCAGGAGCAGTGGTCAGAGAGAAATTTGGAGATGCTTTGCAGGCAGCTTTGAAGATGGAGAAAACCAGGAATGCGGGTCACTTCTAGAAACCAGAAGCTGGAAACGGTAAGAAAATGGTTTCTCCTTTAAAGCCTGCCAAAGTAGCACCAACCGCCAACACCTCGCCCTTAGACCTGCTGACCTGAGAACTGCGACACAGTAACTCTGTGCTGTTTGAGGCTGCTAGTCTCTGCGATTTTGTTACAACAGCAGTAGGAAAATGAGTGTAAAAAGTTATGACCTGACTTAGTATGTAACTTGCTTCAAGTCACACAGATAGTAACAGTAGAAATGGATTATAAAAGCTAGCACCTAGCTTGAAAGAGTGTGAAAGAGTGAAGATGGAAAACACTATTTTGTCAGACACCTGATTTCACCGACATATTATAATATTCTTTCGTAAGATTACTCACATACACATGTGTTTTTACATATTTATACACTATCAGATACCTTATGTTTCTCACTGGGAAGAAAGACCTGCACCAATATCCTTTGCCAAGACAAACTGACACAAACGACTCTCTAGGCCTGAGCAATTGACTTAGACAGGAAGAAGGAGCAGGAAGAGTTTTTGAGGTCGAAACCATCTCAAGTTTTCCTCCTACTGAATTTTGAAAATAATCTTGTGTATGGGCAAGTGTATATATATTATGTAATAAACATATAGAAATAGAGAAAAAGAATCTCTGTTTTAAACTAATATTGGTCTATATTATAAATTAAGTAGGATAGGTCCAATGATTGTAATCAGAAACTTTAAATTTAAACAATAGTGAGGTGGTTTACATGTATTAGTGAAAAAGTCATCCCTTCAAGCTTATTTATTTATTCATTCAGTAAATACTTGTTGACTATCCAGGCAGAGGGGACACAAAGGATGTGGTGAAAGATACTCCCAGCAAAGGGAACAGGAAGCACAAGAGACCTAAGAAGAAAGCATGCTTGCTTATTATTTTAGGCATATTGGTTGCTAACTATCCATTTCATAGGACTCTAAATAGTCTATATTATACTGATCTAAATTTTAGACAGACTATAGATGTTGTTTACGCTGCAGTATACCACAGGTTGTAATTACATATACAAAGATACACATGGTCAATATGTATGGTCAATACCATGAGGCTGATCACATTACTAGAAAGTAGATTCATTTACTAAACAATCATTATCTGATAATGCCAGTTTGCATGATTCTGAATTGTATTAGTTGATGTTTAGATTTAATTAGGATAATTCTTCTATAATAATAATTTTCTATGGGAATCTCATCATTTTCCATTATCATTCTCTTCTGAACTTTAGTTTATAGCTGACTTCAGGGATATCATAGCCATGGTTTATACTTATGTTCTATGGGTAGTAATCCAAAGAGATCTAATTACAACTAGTATTCTATACCTCATTGCATTAACTTGTTATAATGAAATAAACTACTAAATTACTAAATGGGCACATATATAGCAGCTTACTAAATTTAATTTCAATGGTAGTTGTCTCATATTTACAGTATGAGCACATACTTTAACAAGGATAGACAATCTGCAAAATTATAGTGATGATGGTGATCATCATTATTTGAGACATATTAGGTACACTGCAAACTAGGAATGGGAGGATCTTTCCTAATACCATAAAAATAGTTTTGCTACAACTTTTAATTAACCTAAAGGAGATAATTTATTAGGTAGTTGAATTAACTTTAAAAAACATACAACCTTGACTTTTCTGATACTGAGGACTAGAACTAACCCCATCAAAAGGATGATTGTTTCTGGAATCACAGAAAATCATTATAGAGGTTTCTTTTAGCTAAACACTAAAGTAAAAAGACCTGCAACAAAAGGACCCATGAGTTTTATTATGAATGGATATTGCTTTTGCCACACTTTTCAAACATCTCCTGAGAGACTGAATTATATATTAATATTTAATTCTCTTGTGATCTCCATCTTATTTTCCTGTATTAAGTTGGAGAAGTAAAATGAAAAGTGCTGAAACTGTGCTATATCATCTCCCCACAGAAATATGTTCACTAGTTACAATTTCATATTATGTATGCAACATAAGAGTTGATAAAGACAGTGTTCATTTGAGGAATTCCCTTGCATTTCAAACATTATGACTGAGTTCATTGTCTACTATATTTTAAAGCTTATGTGAGACTTCATGAAATTTTACTCTATTAGAGTCTTATCAATTAATGTGAACAAAGAAAAACGAGACAGGCAAGAAGTAAAAGTGGAATTATGTCTTAAAATCTCAATTCTGCTGATATACATAAATTGTTCAGTGAGTTATCATTATAATTACTCATTCTTAAGTAAATCATTTCTATGCAATTTCCAATCTCTATATATACTACTAATATAAGAATACTATTATAAAATATAATTCAAAATATATAACCCAGAAAATTTTTAATGAAAAAATTACTTTGCCATGGACAAAGATATATGTAATGAATACTACCTATGAGGGAAAATGTTCCTCCTGGTCTAAAGTTAGTATAATTTAAAATAAGTACATAACTACTGTAAGGTTGTGACACAACTAGAAGCAATTGTGAGTTGTGAGGTTATGAACAAATCTACACTTATTTTAAATTGTCAAGGGTAAAATATGAGACCAGAGCAAACTTTCCACTTGGTACACTTGTGTTGGCCTCACCTAAAGACTTTTTCACTAAATTGTTTTGGTAGTAAAGAAAATTAAAGAGGAAAGAGGATAAAGTGAAGGTTATATATTTTTAAGTATTATATAAAACAATGGAGTTTTCTATAGTGAGAAAAGCTATTTGATTGGCCCTTCAAATGTAACTAATATACTATTGTAAATTAACTGTATTTGTATTATAAACACAAAAAAGCTATTTGAAGTTTCCTTATAAAAATCCAGAAATATTGGATTCCTGTAAAAATTCATGTAAAAAGTTATAAAGAATCATTGCAGTCAAATACCATAAAAAGTTATTAAAAGAAAAAAAAAGTAACATATCTACATGCAAAGAGAGCAATTAAAAAAAGTGTTCAAAACCTGAAATGTTTTTCTGAAAATAAAATACAGAAATAAGGTGGCAGAACTCAAAAAAGAACTGGAAATAAGAGTTCCCACTGTGGCGCAGTGGAAACGAATCCGACTAGGATCTTTGAGGTTGCAGGTTTGATCCTTGGCCTGGCTCAGTGGGTTAAGGATCCAGTGTGAGCTGTGGTGTTCATCACAGATGCGGCTCGGATCTGGCACTGCTGGGGATGTGGGGCAGGCCAGCAGCTGTAGCTCCGATTCAACCCCTAGCTTGGGAAACTCCATATGCCAGGGGAGCAGCCCTTAAAAAAAAAAATCTGAAAATAATAGCAAGTATCACTTCAGAAATAAACTAAATTAGAAGGAACATAGGATTGACTAATCACAATAGATAATGTCTCAAAATAAATAAAAGTTTAGACAAAAGAAAGTTTTAAAAATCAAAATTAAATATAAGAAAAGATTAAAGGAAAAGATTCAAAAGAGAGTGAAAAATAATAAAGCAACGAACATGCAACATATAGATAACAGGGATCCCTAAAACAGAAAACCAAAACTAAGGATTAGAAAAAAAATAAAATCTATAATTCAAGAAATCTTTAAGTAATAATTATAATCATATTTAAGCTATGTATTAAAGAATACTACATAGATCTGAGAATATCACTCACAAATGACCAAAACTGAGATATATTCTAGGAAAATTACTGGACTTTAAAGATAAAAGAAAAAACACCCCTTATTCACCTCACAAAAAAGAAAAGGTCATTTAAAAGCTGTGCAGGAGAAAAATAAAGTCTCATCAGACTTCAACAGAAATGTTTTAAGCCAGAAAAAAATGGAGTAAAATATTTAAAAATATTCATAGATAATACTGTAATTTTACATCCAGAAAAATTAAGCTTTAAATATAAAGGGTACAAAAATACAAAACAGATTTTTTTCCTGAGCTGTTCTCAAAAAATCTAGTAATAATGGGCTTCAGACAAGAAAGATCTCAACATGAGCCCTGGTATTAAGAATATATAGTTACATGTAGAACTTAACATTCAATAAGAATTAAAGGGGAAGATGTATGTATATAATAGTTTTACAGGGCCCTATAAAGTGGCGAAAATGGAGACAGTACATTCAAATAACAAAAATCTTAACTGTTTTTAGTAAGCATTATTAGTTGAGACCGAGTTGATATAAACCAAAGACAGATGTAACGTAAGAGGTTAATTAAAAAGTCTCTAGTCTTGAATTTGAATTGAAAATATCAGAATAAACTATTAATTTCCCAACTACATCAATAAAAAGACCAAGAAGCAATGGTTAATCCCACGGCAGGGAGCTTCCCTATCATTCTAGCCTAAGACTGGCATCTTCAATGCCATTTTTCACTAGGAAGAGGAAGGAAGGAAAGAAAGGAAAGGAAAGGAGTAGAGAGGAGAGGAAGGAGGAAGGAGGAAGGAAGGAAAACTAAGGCTTTGAGAAATGACTAATTCCATGTTTGTGTTAGGAGACATACAATATGAACCTGGAACTGACTGACATGGTTGTGATTGATATTTCCTTAAACTACTGTCTCTTTTGCATGGTTTTCTGGTCTCAGTTTTATTTATTTATTTATTTATTTATTGGTCTTTTTTTTTTTTTGCTATTTCTTTGGGCCGCTCCCGCGGCATATAGAGGTTCCCAGGCTAGGGGTCGAATCAGAGCTGTAGCCACCGGCCTACGCCAGAGCCACAGCAATGCGGGATCCGAGCCGCGTCTGCAACCTACACCACAGCTCACGGCAACGCCGGATCCTTAACCCATTGAGCAAGGCCAGGGATCGAACCTGCAACCTCATGGTTCCTAGTCGGATTCGTTAACCACTGCACCACAACGGGAACTCCAACTTATGATATTTTCAATTCACAATAGATTTATCTGGATATAACCCCATAGTAAATTCAGGAAAACCTGTACCTATACAAATGAATGTTAGTAATGTGTATAAAGTTATAATAGAGCAAATAACGTTTTAAATATATGTAATGAAACTGAGGGCCAATACAAAATTGGTTTACTAAAAACCAGGTTTCTTTGAAAAAAGGGAAATCAGGATAAACTGGGACTCTTTACAAAGATGATATTATAGAAAGACTGCTGAAAGGGAAAAATGGGCTATTTCTAATATAAAGAATAATATGAAGCCTTCAGTAAGAATAAAATGAACACAATGGAAATTTAGAGGTCAATAATTTCACATATTTTGGAAAATAAAAGGAGATCAAAAGTTTGAAATAAAATAAAGATATATCACATTATTTGTTCTCTGTTCAAACTCATTGTAAAATAATTACCACCAGCAGAGAAGTATAGAGCTACAGGTGAATCAATAAGTATGTTACATTAAATAATGGCATATATTACACACAAAATAGCTGTGTTCAATAGCATAGACACACATAAAATAGTTATAAGAAAAAAGTATACTGAAATCCTTTCATAAAGGAAAAAATATAGTTAATGATGAGCAAAGTAGAAAAGAAAGAACATTTCTTTTGAAAAGGCACATACAATTACATAGAAGTTGAAAAGAGACAAAAATACTTATCCAAAGCCTATTCATCTCAAAGGTGATTTAGAATGAGGAAAATACTCAATTAGAAGAAGTTATTTTAAAATGGGGGGGCAAATAAGTATAAATTTTGCAAAGAAAACAAAAGTAAAACCCATGCAATGCATCCAATATATAGCCTAACCTTACAAACACTCAGTAGAGGACTCTATAATTAATCATTATTAATTATTATTAATGAAGAAAACAAGAACTTAGGAGTTGGGCATTAGGTTTTAATTTTGGTGAAGAAAATGAACATGAGTGTATAAATTAAAGATAATAAAGAACGTCATACATAATTTTTCTTTTTTTAGTTCTTAATGTAATTTCTGATTCTTCAGATGAATTAAGAAGAATTTATCGAAATGATAAAAAGTCAATTTCATGCACATTCTGATCACTTTCTTGACACTGAATAATTTTATTGACTTATTCTTGAAATCAGTTTACACACAAGAACAAGAATGGGGAGACCTCGGGGTCCCTTTTTGTTGCCTGCAGAGGACAGTGATGAGCACATTGGAAACTGGACATGGGGAGGGAGGACTCAGCATTGGACCAGTGCTGCCCCCACTCCCTTAGTATTTATCTGGGAAGGGTTCTCCCTGGGAAGAGAAAGAGAGGAAGAGAAGATACCCTCTCACAAAGGGTAGATTTTGTGAAAATGCATTTGGCTACATGAGGTAGGAGGGCTTCTGGCATCTGGGCTGTCCTCTCCTTTCTTTGCTTCTCAGTTTTTCTGAGATTTTTTATACGTCCTTTATCCTTCCTCATGGCAGTCCAATGATTCCTCATATCCCAATAACCTTGGCCCTTGTGCAAAGTACCACAAAAAACTTACTATGATAGAGTCCGCACCACCATGGCTGAAACCTTGAAATCTCCCCATAGGGCAGTTTATTAAGCACAGTGGCCTAGAAGAGATGATGATACTTGAACTTCATGCTGGGGAAATCTCTCACTCACAAAATGAGTAAAATAAAACACAAACAAATTGGATTATTCATGTCAAAACAGGTGTCAGCTTACATCCTGCCCACTAAAAGTAGTTAGAGAAGGTTTAAAAATGATAATAATAAAAATTAAATAGCAATGCTTAATTGTAAAGATGATTTATCACATTTTTACAGAGTGTTTAAGAGTATTCTGTTATAAAATTATACAACTTTACAATTTATAATGTTTTGACATTTCCTTCTGCTTATTGGGGAATTAGGTAAGTTCTGTTTATGTATCCCTATTTAACATGACACCTGCCCTCTTCCTTGTTCTCAGTCACACTGAGGTTGAATTCCCTATTGTGTCACCATCTAGCTATGTAATCTTAGGCAACAATAATGACTAACATTTCTTGAGTGTTTAATGAATGCCTGGTACTCTATTAAGCCCTTCACATGTGTTTACTTATTTAATTCCAAATCATTGGCATAGGTATTAGTATTTTCATATCACTTTATTCAATAAGTAAACTGATTCATAGCGACTGTGAACTTCTCCAAATTTGTATGGTCCTTATTGCTGAGCTGATTCTGAACCTTGGCATTTTGATTGTGAAACTCCTAATTCTATACCCTGCTTTCTTTCTTTCATGATCCTCTATTTTTTCTTCTATACAATGAGCTATTATGGTTGTCAGGAAAACCAAGGAGATGCATTGTGACAAGCAATTAACACTATGTCTGGCATATAGTGGAAAATTATTCAATAATTGTGCTACCATTCTTTAGGAATCTAAAGAAAATTCAACTCAAACATTTTGTTTTAAATTAAACTTGAGAAACTTAAGACTGAAAGTAGAGTGTCTTGGTCTAAATTCACAGTTGCATGGGCAAAAATCCAGTGCTCCAAATCATACTGAATTTTAATGCTTCCTATAGTTTAAGAACAACAGCATGTTAATAGACAGGGGTGTTTGAAGAAGAAGCCCCCAGGCTGAGAATCTCAGTCCTAAGAGATTTGTAAGGATTCATGTACAAAGTATGGTGTTCCTTGTAAAATCACATTCGGGGTGAAGACCTTGACCTATATACAAGAACCCACTTATGAATGATGGACTAATAGAATTAAATGCCCCAAAGTAGCATTCCTTTAGGTCTCTATTGCTTCAGCTCACTGCTAGGGGCAGTTAATACCTTTGATGTAAAATGTTTCTGCCTTGAAATTGTGGCCAAGGAAGTGTCAGTATGGAAACCAACTGACTCTTTTTCCCAGGAAGCAGACTGAGTCAGAAATGAGTGCTCAGTTTCTTGGTCTTTCATGTTATTCTGTTACTTCTTTTCTGGAGATAAACACTCTGTTTTAGATATAAAGCCAAAAAAAAAAAAGGAAAAAAAAAAGAAAAAAAGCTTTCTATTAGGTTTCCTTAACAACAATGCATATTCATTTCCTTAAAATTTGAGTTATGTGGCTGCTCAGGAAAGACAGCCAGAACCAGAAAAGTTCTATCAGTAACTGGTCATTAATATGCCAGCAGAGAGAGGATGCAAAACTCCTGGTAATAATAATGGTAGAATATAAGTTTTTCCAAATAGTGCAGCAACTAGTTTGTTGTCGGAAATTAATGGATACTCCGTGGGCCAAAGTAAACTCACGCTAGAAGTACACCATAAAGGGAATTTTTGATTTTTATTAAGGTGATGACCTACAAAGTAGTACAAATTCATCTGTGTGGAACTAAAGCTGCAGCATATCAGCTCAAACACAAAACCTGGAGCTGATGTTCATGAGGCCTGGCTCTCTTCCAATAAGGAAATGGCCTGCCCCAGTAAGCACTCTTTCTCTTGACAAAGAAGTGGCTTACCCAAGCAGGCTCTTATCTGGGATGAGGAAAGTTTCAGACCCCCAGCAAAACCCCACCACCCTTTCCCTTACTCTCTGGCCATAAAAATAAGCAGCCAACCTCCAGTGGAGGTCTGCACTCCCTGGTCATCAGGAAGTCATCCAACTGTGCCAGCAGTGTTTCTTCTCTCAATAAACTCATTTTTCTTTTCACCCCGCTCTGAAAAAAAAAAGCATTCTTTTTCCAACCTGTGCTTGATCACGACAACCTGGATTTTCTGTTGAACACCCTAGAATCAGATACTGCATTGTACTTCATTCCCTTAATTTCCATGTGTACATAGGTTCTTTTGCTTGTTTTTATGGCCAGTAAGTAGTTAAACTTACTGTGATTAATAAGAAAAGAACATGATTTTCTTTTCTGAGGAGATGTTCATTTGTGCTGGATATTAGATTCCAGTTATAAGTGATATCATATGGTATTTGTCTTTGTCTTTCTGGCTCATTTCACTCAGTATGAGATTCTCTAGTTCCATCCATGTTGCTGCAAATGGCATTATGTCATTCTTTTTTTATGGCTGAGTAGTATTCCATTGTGTATATATACCACATCTTCCTAATCCAATCATATGTTGATGGACATTTGGGTTGTTTCCATGTCCTGGCTTGTGGCTGCCTGATGGGAGGGGGAGGGAGTGGGAGGGATCGGGAGCTTGGGCTTATCAGACACAATTTAGAATAGATTTACAAGGAGATCCTGCTGAGTAGCATTGAGAACTTTGTCTAGATACTCATGTTGCAACAGAACAAAGGGTGGGGAAAAAAATGTAATTGTAATGTATACATGTAAGGATAACTTGATACCCTTGCTGTACAGTGGGAAAAAAAAAATTGAATCTCAGTGAAAAATAAGAAAAAATGATAATAGTTTTTCTGGTATTTTCTGTGAAGTGAAAATTTACTCTCTGTATTTTGTATGATAATGATATTAGCCACTCTAAAATGTTGTCTATCAATTTTATAACCATTTAAAAATAACTTTTAGATAATTGGGTGAATTGAACACCATGACTGTTCTCTGATCTACTGTACTTTTCTTTCTGTGTGTGTGTGTGTGTGTGTGTGTGTGTGTGAACTAAGGTAAAGTCAAATAAAATTTAGGAAAATCACTGTAAAAAAAAAAAGGAAAAGAACGTGGATACTGAATAATGTACTGGGAAAGCAAATGACTTTACTGGTTGATTTATGGCATTGTATATTTGCTTTCTGAAATGAGTAGAGATAATATTTAAAAAATTACGAGTTCGGAGGGAATGTGATACTATCTAAGACTGTGACTTCTCTTAGTTTGTGCATGTGTATGGAAGGGGCTTAGTGGCTGAAGAGATGGATATTGCTATAGCTTTATTTTACAGTTTTATATGAGTTCTTTAGGTGTGTGTTCATTGATAATACTTTCTAAATCTGATACTTAGAAAACTTTATTTTTAATGAAGGTTTGGGAGTTTCAAGTTGTTATCAGACAATTCTATTTTTATAGTGCCTACAAATTTTATATCTTAATAATATTAATTTGCTAAAATTTGATTGAATCCAATATAGTTATTAAATATATTTCTAATATGAGACTAATTTTGTTTTGGAGACACCTAGATCTTCATGGTAAAAAAGAATTATAAGTGGAATCATTTCCTGTTTCCAAAATTAAATAATAAGCTATGAGTAAGACATAGATGTATCATTAGCAATTTACAAGCGCAAGAGAGAACAAATCTCTGTAGTCCAATTGCCTAAGAGGCTAAAATATCTGGTACTGTTTTGAGCATAAAAACTACCCCAATATTGTTCTCTCCTAAACTTGCTAAGCAAACCAGCAAAAGCTAAAGCCAAATTTAGATTGCAGAGAAAATGGGGTAAGACAAGAGACTAATAAAACAATTTAAAATCTTCCTAGAACAACAATCAAGTGTTTTATTTAATATGCTGCACTTTGCTGTTGTTTCTAATGGGACAGAGGATCACTCTTGAATTTTAAATTCCACATTTTAATAATGAACTACAAACAACAGTTGTCATTTACCAAACAAGTTCTTCCCATGGCAGTTTTCTTCTTTGCTTTCTGTCAGGTAAGACTGAGGGTGCTTGGATTCAGTGCTGATTGTGATGGTTAATTTAAGGAGTGAACTTGATGGGCCACAGATGCACAGACATATTTGGTTAGACATTATTCTGGGTATGTCTGGAAGGGTGCTTCTGGGTGAAATTAACACTTGAGTGAGTAGACTGAATAAGCAGAATTGCCTTCTTCAATGTGGGAGGGCCTCATTCAGTCCCTGAAAGCCAGTATAGAAGAAAAGACTGAGAGACTTCACTCTTTGCCTAATGGTCTTGAACGTGAATCTAAATGGAACTTATACCAACGGCTCTCCTATTTCTCAGCCATTCAGACTGCAAAACTTTGAACTTTTCAGTTTCCATAATCTTGTGAACTAATTTTTTTATAATAAATATCTTTAGATAGATAGAGTTTATTGATTCTATTTTTCTGGAGAACACTGATGAATACACTGTATTCCTAAACCTATTTTAATTCTTGAATTTACCTGCCACAGAAAAACCTAGCAGGACCCTATGGGGCCTTCCCAGGACAGATCCCTCCCCACATCCTCTGCTGTAACTCCCCTCTGAAGTAGCCAGATAATAGTATTTCATGCATACTTCCTGAATTTTTCAGATGCTAAAAATCACCATCTAATGGAAGAAATTAATTACTTGAAGATCATGAGCATGCAGACTCCAGACATACTGGCACCTAAGGATAGATAATGTTAACTGCCCTGTTACCTCAACATCAACTCACCAGAGAATTGTGCATGAGCTGACCACATACCCTGAGGTCCCCTGCACTCACCTGACCTTGAAAAATGCTTTGCTGAAACCCTTCAGGGAGTTCAGGGTTTGAGGAGCAAGAGCCACCTTACTCTTTGCATGGCCCTGCAATAAACTTTTCTCTGCTACACTAAATAAGTCAACTGAGAAAACTGTATATGGGGGCTTGGTTACAAAAGTATTTGGAATAGCTGAGAGAATGAAAAGGAAGAAGTGTGGCAACACCGGTCTTAGTAAGCCACTTCTACCTTTGTTACAACAGCTGCCAGCAGCCCCGTGGCCACAGTGTATCAGCTCTAGTGAAAGCCCTGTGGCTGTAGTGTATCAGTTCTAGCAGCTCTTTTACCCAGCAAGAAACCAAGCAAGTACTCGGAGAGTTGGTGAACTCAGGTTATCATGCTGGTGGGCTCAGAGGAGATCACTCTCCCAAGTCTGAGCCCTGAAGAAGGGTTTCACAAGGCTTTTAAGGGCTAGCTCTCCTGGGTCCATGCTTGGCTGGTTGGACCAGAGCTAGAACAGGCAGGGTCGTAATTGTAGAAGAAACTTTACAGAAGCAAATGTGTGTGGGAGGGTGCTTAGGGGGCAGTTGGCTGGACTTTTCTTAGTCATTATGGCTGGGGTCTCCCCTCTCTACATTTTTATCAGGACATTTTTTCCTATACCTTCAGAGATAGAGGGACAAAAGGCATGGGCAGAGTTCTTGGAGCCTAGAAGCTGGGGCTACCAGGCTGGAGCCAAAAGCTCAGTGGGGCTTCCTGATGGAGCCAGAACTGAGCGCAGAGGCGGTGCAACTACTGCTGATGACACTGCAAAACAAAAGCAGACTGGGAAATACCCTGCCTCCTCCCACTGGTTGAACCTGGCCAGGAAACCTAGGAAACAAAATTGGCAAAATTCAGCCCCTATGATTTAGAATATACAAGGGGAAGGGTGAAAAATTGTTCTGAAAACAAACACATGGTTAGTGTAAATGAATATGTATGCACATGTATGTGTGCATGTGTGTGTGTGTGTGTGTGTGTGTACTCATTGTTTTGACAATGGGGGGAGTTTCTAAATGAAAAGAAAGACTTGGGTAGAGTTTTCATAGTGGACTTTTGCTCGGAAGCTTTGCTTTGTCTCAATAGTTTGAGATCAGAGAAATAACATACCTCTAGGCACTAGGTAGAAAAAGACTTGAGGCATTTAGGATATTCAAATTCAGTTTAAGCAAAGGAACTGCCAGTCTTGATAGTTCAGGTAGTTAGGAAGACCAAATAGATAGATTAATTAATTAAAGGAGATTAGACTTGTGCAGTTACACAAAGACCCATACTCCAAAGGGCCCCATCCTGGGTTTAATGCTCTGCAGTCACCATCTTGTATCACTTTATCATATTATCTTTGAATTCTTGTTCTGGAGGTACAGCCTGCTAGGATAGAGGCACATGCATGAGCAGAAATGATATGCACAATATGTGTATCTGCTGACACATTTGCATATGGCATTTATACTGCCTCCTGAACACAGTGGACCCATGATAACTGTAGGCACAGCCATACTCGAAGCCACTAGAGTTCCATCTGTGACTCAATAAGCAGGTGCACAGAGAGCTCCAAGATGCCATGTTTGCCATTCAACCCAAAATTTGTTTGTAACACGAAAAGAAGGCAATGATTGGCTCTCTAAGAGGCAGGAATGACCTAGAAAATCTATCATATTTTTTCTTATTTGTGCTCCCTTTCTGCATTAGCTAACCACTTACCCTGAAGGTCAGGACAATGAAGGAAAGAATCCTCCTCCCTTACTCACTGGTAAGCTGAAGGTAGCCTGTATTGGTACAGTGTAAGCAGATCAAGAAGTGAAATAAAAATGTTTGAGCTAGTTGTGTATATTGATCCCGCTCTTCTGGCAAGACATAGGCATGTATCAAATACAAAATATAATCTGTGCAATTGTGGTGATTCTGTATATTCTTATATTTGCATTTAAAATAGACATTGTGCAATATGAAGATAAATGGCAAAATTCATATCAATAGTTTTTTACTTTTTGCTTAGAACAACATTAAAGAGCAAATACAAAACAATATGACCAATCAGAAGATAGCAGAGAAGCAATATATTTTAGTTTATTTATGTATTTATGTATTATGTATTATTGCTTTTTAGGGCTGCATCCATAGCATAATGTAAGTTCCCAGGCTAGGGGTCAAATCAGAGCTGCAGCTGCCAGCCTATACCACAGCCCCAGCAATACAGGATCTGAGCCCTGTCTGTGACCTACATCACAGCTCACTGCAACGCAGGACCCTTAACCCACTAAACAAGGCCAGGGATTGAACCTACATCCTCATGGATACTACTCGGATCCACAACCCCCTGAGCCACAACAGGAACTCCTATTTTAGTATCTTTAATGGCATTTTTTTCTACTTTTTGAAGAGGGGCCCTATGCTTTCATTCTGCCGGAGGGCCCGCAAATTAGGTAGCCAGCCCTGAGAAAACAGTAATATTGATATTACAGAAACACATGGAATTTATTTCAGTGATTCTCAACCTTCAATATGAGTCAAAGTCACCAGAAGATATTTTTTAAGGGATGTCTTGATCTAAACCCAAAGATTCTGATTCCGAGAGTCCAGCATGGGATGCCTCATTTTTAAGTTCCATGGATGTTTTAAATGTAGAGTAAGGGTCAGTAACCACTAGCATAGATGGCTCCATACTTACAAAACCCTAATTATATATAATGCATAACCTCAACTAGAGGTTATATATTTTAATAGTAGCTTTCTAGAGATAATTCCTCGAGCAAAACACAGGAAAATAATAGCAGACCAAGGAGGGAAATTTGAGGATCTTGGAGTCTATTTTCAGATAACCTATTGCAACTAGATATAAGATAGTTTCCATATGGTACTTTAACCAAAACAATATCGGAAGGAAAAGTTCAAGAGTTCACTGTTAAACAATGTAGTTATTATTTGCTTATGGGAAATTGCATTTTTTTCCCCACATCTGTGGCAAGCAGAAGTTCCCAGGCCAGGATCGAACTTGCACCACAGTAGTGACAACACCATATCCTTAACCATCTGAGCCACCAGGGAACTCCTTGGAAATGGCACTTTTTCTTGTTTTGTCTTTCTGTCCTTTTAGGACTGTACCCACAGCATATGGAAGCTCCCAGGCCAGGGATCTAATCAGAGCTGTTGGTGCCAACCTACGCCACAGCCACAGCAATGCCAGATCCGAGCCGTGTCTGTGACCTATACCACAGCTCAAGGCAATGCCGGATCCTTAACCCACTGAGCAAGGGCAGGGATTGAAACTGCAACCTCATGGTTCCTAGTCAGATTCATTTCCACTGTACCAAGATGGGAGCTCCTGCACTTTTAATTATTAACTTATAATTTAGTTATCTTAAAATGATCACTTAGCCATAAAGAAAATAGACTGGCACATAAATGTTTTGTTATTTTTATTTTCTAAGGCAATAATTCACCTGTAGAAGGTCTGACTTAAGCTTTTCTTGACAAAAGTCTTAAGTAGATTCAGTAGCTATTTAGATTCACAGTTGTTGGAGGGGATTGTATTTGTGTGCCTGCATATATATCACCAAACACTGTCTCTAGAATTCCTTAACAATAATGTTGTTCCTCTCCCTTTTTTATTTGTGAGGGATGAGTAGTTAATGTGATAGGAATTAAAGAGAAATTCATGGGTGAGCAAAGATAAAGAGTAACCCTCCCCCCCGCCAATGCAGGGAATTCTTGGAATTTATTTTGAAAACAGTTAAAATGTTTTTATTCCTTTCATTAATGTTAACTCCCTAAAATTTATATTCGGCCCCATGGATATCATAAACCTCATAAAGAATATTCCTTATTGCAAGTAGGGGATTCATTAAAGATGTTTTGAATATTTTTAAACCATTTTACTAAATATCTCTACAGTACAAAATTAGTAAAAGATGATACAAAAAAAATAGGTGTTCTCTAAGCAGACAAAGTGAGGGGAACACTTAAGAGTTCTACTTGGTTTTGGTTGGTTTATCTCTGTAGGATTTTTCATAGCTTATGCTATGCATATACCCATTATTCACTGCCAAGATACTTTTGGCCAAAGTACTAGGAATAATCTTTTTTATTAAAGCCAACATCACCCACTGAAATGGCTATTCCAGTCGGGCCGTCTAACTACTGAATATTGCAAATGTATATCGGGTTGTATTTATTTATTTATTTATTTTCTTTTTTAGTTTCTTGAATATGCCTGCATATTATATTCTCAGTTTGGGATTCAGTGGTAAGTCAGGTAGGTACGAATAACTATCTGCCCTTCAAGGACCATAATGGAAGAAGCTCTTTGGGGCCTCAGGTCTAAGGTCTAGTCTCCAATTTATCTTTACTAGATTATAAAACTGAAATTTGATCCCTATCTTCACAGTAAATATTCCTAGACCTGAGTTCTCGCTAACTCAGATAATCTACTGAATAAAGACTGGGAAAGAATAGATTGAGTGCATTGTTTTAACAAATATTTTTCTTATCACAAGCCAAATTAAATTGATATTCTAGGAAATAGTTCTTTAATGTTTTTAAACACTTTCTAGATCTTTTGATATAAATGTTCCAGGATTACTTACTGAAATCAGTAGATTTAAAACTTTTGCTCTAGATTTTTTAAAATAGTGTATGCTATTTACCAAACATTTAAAAATAAAAAAATGCATACTGGACAGCGAAAATCCTATATAATCACAATTTCTAAAGATGACTAGTGGGTACAAATACTTTCAGAGTTTACTACAGTTATACATATTATGTATATAAGTGTATATATGATAAGTATGTGTGTGTAGGTGGAACTGTTCACATAAATCATCTCAATTGATATTATTTTGACATATGCAAATTCCATTCTAATTAGCTTCCCCTTTCATATCAATAGATTTCCTATATGTAATTCATTCAAATACTAGAATTATTTTCCTCATATGGTGTGCCTTTTCATCATATCTACAAACCCTATTTCAAAGGAAGTAAAAATATACTTAAATATGTAAAATATTCAAAGACTCCCTGTTTCATTTTATCTGTAAATTTGATTTATATGTTCCTGCTATTATGATGACTTAAGAAAGAAAGCAGTTTATTCACAAATTCAAAATATATTAAAATATGTGCATATAAAAATGTAGATATACATACAAATGTATAAATATAAATATATATAAATGTATACCATGTAGATAGATAATATATTTTATTTCTCAGTCTTCTTTTTTAACTTATTATATACTGGGAATTTAATCTCCAGAAGTATCTGTCCCTTCACTGGTGCAGAAGCTAACTTGCTAGGGAATAGAGCAGATTCACTGCTTGAAAATAAACTAGGTGGAGCAATGTTTAGAACATTAACATGTTGAGTCATGCTAAAAACCATCACTGTGCGTGTGGCTGGCAGGAAGAATCTCCTGATTACACAGCAGCAGCAACTAAATTGGGATGAACAGAGGAACAGCTGACAGCATAAGGAGTTGGAGCCACCATTGGACTCTCTTGTTAGCAGAAGATACAATGGGGCAAGCCCTTAATTTAAAGAACTGGTGCCGATGAGGCCATCTGTAGGAGGATGAAGAATAAGAATGCCTGGCAAGGAGAAGTATCTGACACTGATGAAAAGTATTGTACACTTTTATAAATGATAAAGCATACTGTTTTATATAAACTGGAAGAAAAAATATAATTTGTTATTTAAATACAGAGTGTACTACATGGTAAGGTTGGTATATAGGCACTTCAAAGGCACATTAGATTAAGTAGATTTTGCCTTCCTAAAAGTGTATCCCTAGGAGTTCCTATTGTGGCACAACGGAAATGAATTTGACTAGTAACCATGAGATTGTGGGTTCAATCCCTGGTCTCGCTCAGTGGGTCAGAGATCCGGCATTACCATGAGCTGTGATGTAGTTCACAGATGTGGCTCGGATCCCTAGTTGCTGTGGCTGTGGCATAGGTCAGCAGCTGTAGCTCTGATTCAATCCCTAGCCCTAGCCTGGGAACCTCCATATGCTGCAGGTGTAGCCCTAAAAAGCAAAAAAGAAAAATGTGTGTCTCCAAAAAGTTCACTTATTTACCAAAACATAGCAGATTACACACACAATAGGTAAAAGCTGGAAACATGAGAAAGAGTGCTTGAATGCTTTTTAACCCAAAGAATTTCGAGGCCAAAAGTCAGAGTAAAAGTAAGCAGGTAGTCTTCAGGTACAGTCCTTCTGAGATTACATTGGGCAGCTCTGCTCTTTCTACCTAGATGGATGCTCTTAAAGATGATCCCTATAGATTAAGGAAGTCATTTTGAATTAAATGCTCACACTGCCATACAGGGAATGAAACTACAGTGATAAATTAGCTTTCTATATTGGACTCAATACCTGTGTGCTCTCTCAGCTCCTTCTCTCTAAGTAACATTGATGTCCTTGAAAATAGACATGAATTTTGAATTATGACTCTTGAAACAATGAATAATACAAGTTGATTCTTGTTTTGAAGACATGTCTCTATTAATTGCTTGTACTATGAGCATTCCCAAACCTACAAACCATATGCTAGGCAATGAATACAATGTCTGCATATAATACACGGAACATAGGGTTAATATATTTTCTATAATTTTTCCATTACTTTTTTGTACATTCTTATTACCTAGTAGTGTTTCATACATTTTATTAAATCATACATGTTTTTGAAAGGAGTGCCAAAATTACACAGAAAGAATATCAAGCATTTTTGATAACTGTAATTCATAATTTGCAGCACCTAGTACACTGCATTTACCTATTATGAGATCAAAATACAGTGCATCTTGGAGTTTCTGTCATGGTACTGTGGAAATGAATCCAAGTAGGAACCATGAGGTTTCGGGTTCCCTCCCTGGCTTCACTCAGTGGATTAAGGATCCGGCCTTTCTGTGAGCTGAGGCATAGGTCACAGACACGGCTTGGATCTGGCAGTTGCTGTGGCTCTGGCGTAGGCCAGCAGCAACAGCTCCGATTAGACCCCTAGCCTGGGAACCTCCACATGACATGGGTGTGGCCCTAAAAAGACAAAAAGACAAAAAAAAAAATACAGTGCTTCAGTTTAATTCAACAAATATATATTGAACTCCTACAATATGCCAGATGATGTTTAGGTTACTGAGACAAAATGAATAAGACATAGCTACTTTCCTCAAGGAGCCAGAACAGGGAAACCTAAGGGTGGTTATAATGATAAGGAGAACACAGGAATTCCTTATAAGAATGAAGATTAACCAAAATCCTGACCTGACCAATAGGAAAGTATTTCCTGTGTCTAAAGAGTATAAGTTTTTGCTCAAGCTTAAAATTTTCACCTTTTCAAACATACTTAGTCTAGTTCATTTTTATGTTTTTCATCTATTACATCAGACCTTTCTCTTATGGAGTCTATGACATCCTTAGTGCCTTTCTACCACACAAAAGTCTTAAGCTTTGCTTCTGTTCTTAGGAGGCAGTGAAGTCAATTAGTGATACACCTTGAGTCTAAGAGTCAGCAAAGAATCTGAGGCTCACCCATCTCCATCCCTTACATTATGCATGAACACCATAAACCCAGAAGTATCAAGCAACTTTTTCAAAGTCACGTGTTTTTAATGGCAAATCAAAGATTAAAAATTTAAAGTCTTAGTTCAGACTTCTGGGAACTCTACTAATTTACTTCCAAGTGGAGGGAAGATTAATAAGAACATAGTTCCAAAGGTAAAACGTAGGACTTTAAGTATAGAATTTCGAAAGTATTCAATGCTCCGCTTTTAAACATTTAGAGTCAGACCTCCAATACACAATGGCCATTCCCATCAATAGATAAAAGACAGCCAACTACCATTTTCCCCTTTTCTTTTGTTCCCATTTTCACTTTTGATGCTCTATCTCTTAGCACAGTTTTACTAGAAACAAGCTGGAATAACTCCTGCTGGACTTCATTTCCAGCTTTTAAGTACTGGCTATAGGGCAGGAGGTACTTCAAAGGGAGTCTGTCTATAAAGATAACAATCAACCCGAGAAAATAGACTTGTTCCACAGAGAAAGGAAATTGTTCCTATCAGGTGTGTTCAGCAAAATAGAGAACTAGTGGGTCTGAAGCCCAACACCCCAATCTACATTAGTTTTATTTAACTATCTGAGAGTTGAAATGGGACTAGATGAAAGTTATATCTAATCCGTGAGGACTGAATAAGCCCTACTCAAATATCAGAGTTCTGCTTCTAGGGGACCTTGGAATAGAGAGCTGACTTTCCATCTGGAGCACACCCCTGCCACCAAAGTGCTATGTGAAACCATGTCAGGTTGTTTCAGTGTGATGTATCATACTCAGGGGCCCAAAAAATCCGTGGACATAATTTACAAGAAACTTGAAGTTCTGCGTGAATTTGTATTTAAAACATAGGTTATTTTTCACTAACATTTAGGAAAATTTTAGCATTTTCTTCAATTATGAATATTCACAACAAATCACTGTAGTGCTGTCAGTAACAATTTTTACCAGCCAACATCACAGCTATTACCAAATCATGTTGCAAGCATCTTAGAATATTACTAGGTAATTACAGTAGTAATTAGATGCTCAATTAGATCTTGTTATTTAATGAGTTCATAAAGAGGCAAGTACATTATATTTATTAAAATTTAATAAGGACTAAAGTTCAGTTTCCTACCAATCTGTGGACTAGGTTTTATGCATTTGAAAATATTATCGTGAATCTGAGAAGGGTACCAGCAGGACACTGTTACTAATGGTCAAAACCAATTAAACATACACAGTCTTGTACATCACACTTCAAAACTTGACATACCAATTAAGCACTTACACAAGGCATTCTGGGGCTTCAGTCATGTGCAAGAGTCCACTGGAAGGAGAAGGAATCAGGTAATCAGAAGAAGAAGCTGCTGTTGGCTCACCTGTGAGGGCAGCTATGCATTCCTGGTACAGTGTACACATCTATTTAACAAACTTGAAACTGGTTCAGGGAAAAGCTGTTATGTGTGAGAATGTCCAGTGTGATAGGTGAATTAACAACAACGGGAATAAGTTCAGCAGGAAATCTTTGAAACACAGTATCTTTGACATCATCTTATTTCTGGATAGTCACCTCCTTCAAAGAAATGATTTCAGTGAATGTCTTTGGGATATGTGGATCAAGAGCCAGTCACCCTGACACAGAAAGGGGAAAAAAGGTATTAAAAACATGAACTAGACCCTGAATGCATACTGTCAATAGTAAGTTTAGACTGTAATTCTGAGTCTGAGAGGGGACCAAGACAATATTTCCACTGTGTGAATTGTGCTGATATTGTGCCATGCCCTTCACCTGCATTATCCCATTTAATCACTATAATAATGACATGAGGAAGATATTATTAATCTCCTCCTTTTAATTGGAGGCAACTCAAACCAGAGAGATAAGTTATTTGTCTGAAGTTATTGTCTTAGTTTGGGCTGCCATAAGGAAATGCCATTGACTGGGTGGCTTAGACAACAAAGTATTACTTTCTCCCATTTTTGAGAGCTAGAAGTCTGAAATCAAGGTGATTTTGAGTTAGAGCTATCTTCCTGGCTTGGAAATAGGTGACTTCTCTTTGTTTCCTCAAATGCCAATGAAAGAGAGTCCTTGAGTGAGTTCTTGACTCTATTCCTCTTCTTATAAGGATACTAATCCTATTTAATTAAGGTTATACCCCTATAACCTCATTTTTACTTAATTGCCTCCTAAATGCCCTTTCTCCAAATACAGTCATATTGGGGGTTGGGCTTCAACATGTGAACTGTAGGGGCTCAATTCAGTCCCTAACCATCATAAAACAGTAAGTTGTTGCCTGAACTAGAGGTTAGGTCTCTTGGAGTCCAGAACACATAGCCTTATCTGCTCCACCAGATCCTTTTCCAGGACCACAGCCAAGGGGTTCTTAGGCAATCTGAGTCTCAGTGGAAAGCTGAAATGCTAAGACTAAGAAATCAAGGAAGAGTACAAAGTCTCTGGAATGACAGGATGGCCAAAAGTGCTGTACTTCATGATGGGGCTGATTCAGTGGACTTGAGCCAGTTCCAATTTTGTCTCCACTCCTGGGAATATTTGACAGTGTTTGGAGATATTTTTTAGTTGTGACAACTTGAAGGGTCTGTGCTACTGGCATTTACTAGGTAGAAGTTGCTAAAATATCCTATAGTGCACAGGACAAACCCCCCACAGAGAATTATCTAGCTCAGAATGTCAAGTGCCCTGAGGCTAAGAACCCCTGGGCTGAGCCCATTTACTTCACACTTTCCAAAGAAGTGAGTCATATTTTGAACCCTGCCTGCTGAGAATGGGCTGAATCATGTTAGGCATGGTCTCAGCATATGGAGCCAGGCTGAACCCCCGCAGCAAGTGCAGCACACATGGCTCTGTGCTGCAAAGACTGAGTGAAGGATGCACTAGTGTTAAGAGGTGGAGTGAGGACAATTAGCAGTGAATTCACTGGATTTCACTGCTTTTCAAATGCTGACAAGATTTGTAAAAGTTTTCTACCAAAAAAAAAAAAGACCCTATATTAAAGTATTATAGATTTTCAAGTCTTTAATACTTTCAGATATCATAGGAATCATCTGTAATATGTAAGATTATCACCCAAAGTTTTATTTTCAGGAATCCATTCTCAGAACATGCCAATTTACAGTATTCTATGAAGGTAAATGAAAATGTGTTCTATTTCCTTTCTTGCTAAATCATTTAATACAGAATTAACTACCCATAAAGTCATGGATTTAGCAAGAAAACAAGTAAAAAAATTCTATACATCTTCTTTTGATTTTTTTTAATATGCACAATGTTTTAGTTTTACTTTATAAAGATAGCAGTACTTTGAATTAAGCTCCTTGTAACTCCAGAAAATGTATGAACTGGAACTTTCTCATCCCTCATGTGAATCCTCAAAGACATAAATAGGCAAAATTTTGAGCAAATGCTCTTCAAATTGTAATCCAAACATTAAAATCTACTTACTCTCTGTTCAGTAACTTTTACCCATGATAAAGATTAGACAATGATTTATACCTATTTGGTACTATAAGAATACTGCCTAAAGACTGTAAGATTTTTAGGACCTTAACTAACTCATTGACATAAAAAGATATATTTAGGGAGTTCCTGTTGTGGCTCAGTTGTAACAAACCCCAATAGTATCCATGAGGATGCAGGTTTGATCCCTGGCCCTACTCTGTGGGTTAAGGATCCAGCATTGCCATGAGCACTGGTGTACTTAGCAGATGGGGCTCAGATCCCACGTTGCTATGGCTGTGGTGTAGGCTGGAACCTACAGCTCTGATTTAACCCCTAGCCTGAGAACTTTCATATACTGCAGGTGCTGCCCCAAAAAGACAAAAAAAAAAAAGATATATTTACTCAAGGGTACTAAAAGTGCACTTAACAATCAAAATTAATGAATTTCAATAATTTTAACATTATGTCAACCTCATTAATTTTTTTTTAATGGGCACACCTGCAGCATATGGAAATTCCCAGGCCAGGGACTGAATTGGAGCCACAGATGCAGCAATGTCAGATCCTCTAACCCACTGAGTCAGACCAGGAATCAAACCTGTACCTCCACAGGGCCCATGTCACTGCAGTCATATTTTTAACCAACAGTGCCACATGGGAACTCCCTTCATTAACTGTTAGTATTCATAAATGTGTTCCGAAGTTGCCAAAAAACATTTGTTAGATGTTCTTTGCTTATAAATACTTGAAAATATTAGTCCAATGCAAAAAGATATTTTAAAAGGCCAAGTTGTAAAAATAATTTTATCTTCTTCAGTAAAAATATATTTAAAAAGGTAAATTTTAATGTATTTCCTATAAGATGAAAATTTTAAAAACATGTGGGACTAACAAAGGTCTTAAAATGACAACTTGGAGGCTTTTATTTGTTATTCTGCCTCTGTTATTCTGCCTCTGTTCATTATTTTGCTGAAGTTACTCCTAAGATTACAAGAAAAATTAACTGCTAAAAATTGAATAATATTACTATGGCTCACATCTCAAACAGAAAAGTAAAGCACTTGTAGTCACAAAGCAAAAACTCTCTCAAAATCCACTGGGAATTCAAAAAAATATATATAACGATTTTTTTCCCCCTATGGCAACTGTTATATCTTTCTAAATGAATAACAAAGGTTTCCTGTTGCTTGCACAAAACACATTTATGTGTACCTGATAAATCAGGAGTGAACATTTGTTTCTCTATAATTGCGTTATTTTTTTTAGTCAGGGAAAACTGAATTTTGAATAATGGGTCAATTACTACTTGCTTGAGTGAATATACTGAATGAAAAGTCATGTTTTAAAATATTCATGCACCTTAATTATTAAACAGCTAGTCATAATGGTAGATCATGTGTGTCTGTAGACAGAGCTTGGGCTGATGATACAATTTTTAAAAAAACATTAAGTGCACATAACTTACTTTAAAAGACCCCTTAGTCTACTTTCCTCTCCCCCAAAAAAGGCCTCAGAGAAAGGTGTAAATGCTAATGCTTTACAAGTTGGTACAAAGTTTCAGGGCAGTGAGAATAAGGAAAATATCAAAGTCAAAGAGGGTGACTCATTGTAACTCCTACTTCAAGACAAGCTACAAGGTGTCCATGGAAGAACAGAGAATTTATCTTTCAGGAAATTTGTTTCTAACAATAACCTGTTTCCTAATTCCCATTGGTCAAAATCTGTCACTTGGCTATTTCCTCAGCTCTCAGGTTGTCTCACCCAGCCCCTTTGGTGGCCGTCTGAGCAGAGACTACTCCATGAAAATGGGAATAGCAAGAGAGACCCCAGGTTTCCTGATGCTGGCCTCTGGAGAAGCAGTGCTGGATACAGGGGGTCCAGAGCAGGGGCTAAGGAGAAACAGTCTGGGAGACAGATAAAGCCGAGAAAATCTGAGGATTATCACATTAGATACATAATCTTTTGAAGTTAAATTACTCATCATATTAGGCTGTGAATGTGTATGTGTATGTGTGTGTTTGTGTCTGTGTGTGTGTGTTTAAATATGAAGACAATAACTGAAGGAAGGACATCCACAATGTCATGCATCTTTAACCTTGCTGAGCCTTCCGGAAATAAAAGGTTGACAGATACTTACTCTACCCTCAAGGATATTCCATTATCATTGGAGAAAGCAAAAATGATTTTTTTAAAGTAATAAGTGGTCAAATTTTGCTGACTACTAAAATGGTAAGTTAAAGGATAAGTGCCAAAGGATTACAGATGTGACAGAAGATGAATTCAGATGTGTTTGCTAAATCTTTTTCGGTAAGCAAGCTATTTTTCAGCAACGTGAAGGAACTAATATGCCTTTAGGAGATCTATAAGTAAAATGCTCAGCCACGAATTGGAAAAAGCTGAAACCAGCAGACAGAGAAAACCAAAACACTGAACGAATGTGGTAAATTTTTTTCATAAAAATAAATATGCTAAATGTGAATAGATTTTTTTTCCTCCCCATTTAACAAATAAAAAAAAAAAAGAGTAAGTTTTTACCTTGGGTTAAACAAGGATTTAGATTGTTTTAAAATATCTCTTATAGTACACAATCTGTCTATCTCTTGGTGAAACTTTTATCTGAATGTTGTGTAGAAGAAAACAGTTTATCAAAATTATTGCCTGAATTTTGTTTATTTGTGAATATTTAATACAACTCTGCTTATGTCTTTGGAAGAAAAATTATACACTAGCTTAAAACTTATTACAGTAATTTAGTACATGTCGAACATTGATGTAAATAATTATATTTTCCAAAAAAAATCACTCAATTCCACATATGTGTGGATAAGCACATGTACATGTGTGCACACATGTGTGTATGAGAGTGTGTGCATGTGCGTGCACACACACACACACTCTGCCACTGGGAATGTGTAAATTATTGCCTTAAATTTCCTTCTTTACTCTACTAAGTACATATGTGCCCCTGTTCTATTTGTATTACTTAATTACATGCATGCTCATATATATTTGCTAATATATATTTTTTGTAGAAACAAAACAATTTTGAACTTGAAGGAAATTTTTATTTCTAAATTAATTGGGATCTTCTAACTTCTAAGACTGGAGATCATTCCTAATTATTTTATAAATTTTGATGTGTAAATTTATAGTTAGGAAAAAAACCTAACTCTCACTTTTACATGGATAAAATTAACTCACTGAAGTTATGTTTATATGGTGTCATTTTTTAGTAAGATAAATCCTCTCTACATAAAATAGTGCAGAAAATATGCCAAATAAACAAAGTGATTTAAGTGTAAATGATGCCAGTGGGTTTCTTTTGTGCATGTTTCCTGTCTGGGAATAAGCCTACTATGGGTTAGAGAACATTAGCTACTCAGAAATTCTTTGCTGAACTGTTGCTCAGCGTTCCCACACTTTCTAAGATGAATCTACCAAAAAGTTAAAATGTGTGTTTGACACTTCATTAAAACAACTCCAGCACAGATAACACCAAGACTTATGATTCACTGCCAGAAATAAGGGTATTTTATGAGGACGTTTAACAACAAAAAATAATTGAAACATTTTCTATGACAATAAAAATAACTATATATATTATAGGATTGATTTTATTACATAGTATTTAAAATGTAAAATGTTTACCTGATTCTGTAAGACCTTATGACATGAAACATATGTTTTAAGAAAATATCTAATTAATAATTGATTAAGAAGTTAGTTAATGACTATAAAAGAGACACAAACAATGATTACAATTACTCTTCAGAATAGCTTATGGGCTAGCTGGGAAATCTTTTTGTCTTAATACTAATGATTTCACAAAATGTGCTATAATTCATAAAAGATGAAAGATATTGTGAAGAAAATCTTTCATTCTCTGATACTCCTGCCAAAGAAACATATCCCAAAGAAACTTCAGACACATGTAAATTGAGGGATGATTTACAAAATAATTGGCCTATGATTTTCAAAAATGTCACTATCATGAAAGTCAAAGAGAAGATTTTCAAGACTGAACATGGGAATGAGGCATGAAAACTATACTCAAAGCATGACTCTGGACTGGAAACCTGGCTATAAACCACATTATTGGGGAAAGTGGAAATCTTGAATGGAGCCTGAGGATCAGATAATAATGTTACTACATTAATTTTCTGATTTCGCATAGTATATTGACAATGTCCCTGTTTAAAGAAAATACATTCTAAAGCATTTGGGAATGAGGAATCAAGGTGTCAATTCAGTCTAATATGGATCATTTAAAAAAAAAAATTAGGAGTTCCTGTTGTGGTGCAGTGGAAACAAACCTGACTAGTATCCATGAGGATGCGGGTTCGATCCTTGGTCTTGCTCAGTGGGTGGGGGATCCAACATTGCTGTGAGCTGTGGTTTAGGTCACAGACATGGCTCAGATCCCATTTTGCTGTGGCTGTGGTCGCTGGCAGCTGTAGCTCCAATTTGACCCCCAGCCTGGGAACTTCCATAAGCTGCAGGGTCAGGCCCTAGAAAACAAAAACAAATAAATAAATAAATGAAAAATCAAACTTCCTTTGTGCTATAATTCCACTTATTTTGTAAGTTTGTGATTATTTTAAAATTAAAAAGAAAAAATATAAAATTATATTGGCATATTTACAAACTTTCAAAATGAAGCAGATTGTACTAATTCAGTTGATAAACAAGTGATATGTATATGTTAGATAACTTCAAAATGATGCCTAAACAGACAATTCAACAGTAATATTTGGGGATTTTAATACACCACTCTCAATAATTCCTAGAAAAAGTGGATGGGAAGTCAGAAATTATATAAAAGACTCAAGCAATATCAAACAACTGACACTGAAAGAACGCTTTACCTAATGACTGTGGAATACACATATTTTTAAGGCATGCGTGAAACATTTTCCACGATGTACTATGTTCTGGGCCATAAAACTAGTCTTAATAAATTTTAAAAGTTTGAAATAATATAAATCCTATTATCTTAGAAAAATAAAATAACTAATTTAATAGAATATCTAATATCCACCATGGAAAGAAATCTTCAAAGCTCCACATAGTTGGAAATTAAATGCACAATTTAAATAACCTATAAGTGAAAGAAAAAAAGGGAGGAATTATAAAGTATTTTAAACCTAAATTTAAACAAAAACATCAAAAGAAATTGAATGCAGCTAAAATGGTGTTTGGTGGAAATGTATAGTTTTTCGACTTTTTAAAAAACTGTAGTATAGTTGATTTACAAGTTTGCAAATTGATTTATAGTTGTAAGCTTTGAAAACTATTATATTGGAAAAGAAGATCTCAATTCAGTTGCCAAAACTTTCACATTAAGAAAATAGAAAAACAAACTAGGTCTAAGGCAAAGAGTGAGATAACAAAAAATATATTGTAAATCAAAAAACAGAAAAATTAAAAAAATTAATGAAACCAAAAGATAACTCTTACAATAAATCAACAAAGTTGACACACTACTAGAAAAATTGACAAAGAAAACAGAAGATAGAAATATCCAAAATTAGAAATAAGTGAGAGGATATTGCTACTTACACTGAAGTAACTAAAAGAATAGTAAGAGAATATTGAAATCACATCTATGTTTTCGAGAACCTAGATAAATGGACAAATTCCCAGGACAAAAGTTACAAAAATTGATTCAAAAATCACTAACAAATCTGAGTAGTGAAAATTAAGTAATTACATTCATTTATAATAACATTTTCTGCAAAGGATACTCCACACCCTGAAGACTTCACTAATGAGTTTTACCAAGAATGTAAAAAACAAGCAATATCATGTGCACAAACTTTTTCAGAAAATAGAGGGAAGAAGTCCTTACTAATTCTATGATATCAATGTTATACTAATACAAGAGACAGACAAATAAACTATAAGTTTAAATATGCATAATCAGAGATCAATACTTCTTAAGAATATAGCACAGAAAGCCTTAAGAAAAATTTGTAAAATGAATCATCATCATATTAAAGAATGACACAAAGTAAGTGGTGATTATGCCAGAAATTCAAGTTGATTTAACACCCCCAAATTAATTCACGTTACACGCTATGTTAACAGAATAAAGGAAAGAAAAACATACGGTAATTTCAGTAAATTCAGAAAAGATTTTTGATGAAATAAAATATCTGTTCATGATAAAGTTTCTCCATATCCTAGAAATAAAAAGGAACGTCCACAGCTTGATAAAGGTCAATTATAAAAACCTACCACCAGCATCCGAATTAATTGTAAAATACTGAACATTTTAACTGCTAACATGTGGAACAAACTAAGGATGTCTGATTTTACCACTTCTATTCAACATTGCACCAAAGATTCTAGCAAATTCAATAAGGTTAAAAAAAAAATACTGGTATCCAAAGTTAAAAGGAAGTAGTGACACTTATCAATTAAATTTCTATACATTATCAACAAACAAGCTAGGAGTGAAATTTTAAAAAGCACTGATATTTACAGAAGTATCAAATACTAGGAACACATGTAAAAAGCGAAACTCAAGGTTTGTATACTGAAAGCTAATAGTAGTGATGAATGGTTAAATATAATGTACTTTTTCCATACAATGAAATACTATTTAGCAATAAAAATAATTGAAATATTTATAAAGGTATAACTTATAAAATAAATGTTCTCCCAAAACCTTATGGCAGTTGATAGAGGCAAGACCCAAAAGATTACATGTTGTATTATTCCTTTATATGAATAAAATTCGCAGAAGTAGTGAATATATACAGAGAGGGTACAGATCAGCGGTTGCCTGGGGCAGAGGGTGGAAGTAGGGATTGAATGCAATGGACTCAAAGAAAGTTGGGGGCTTATCGATATATTCTGAAACTGGATTCAGGCGATGGTTGCACAGATCTATAAATGTATGAAAAAAATCATTGAGTTTTACTTTTACATTAAGTGAATCTTAGGGCATTTAAATTGTACCTCAGTAAAACTGTTCTAAGAAAATAACAGAGTCCTGAAAAGTACTTGCTAATATTTTCTTCTGTATGTAGCTTGCCTTTAAACTACTGTAACTATCTTTCACGAATCACAACTTTTAAAAAGACTTTTATAAAAGTCAATTTATCAATATTTTTCAGATTTATAGTTTAGTTGTTGTATCTAAAAACTCTGCTAAATATGAAGTCTCACAGGTTTTCTCCTTTTTGCAGAAACTATAATTTTATACATTACTTTTAGAGCTATGATCTATTTCTGTATTACTTTTGCATAAAGTGTGAGATATGGTTTGGTTCTATTTTATTTATTTATTTATTTATTTTTGTGTAGGGACCCAATTTTTCATCTCTATTTATCCAAAAAACATAACTCTTTCTACAGGGAATTTTTGTACACATTTATCAAAAATCAGTTGTCTATTTACATGGGTCTATTTCTTGGCTCTCTATTCTGTTCCACTTATCTATATGTCCACCCTTTTATTAGTACCATATAGTCTTTATTTTTATAACTTCCTTGTAAGTCTTAAAATCATGTATGTGAGTCTTCCGACTTTATTCTTTTTCAACATTGTTTTTACTATTCTAGTTTATCTTTCCATGTACATTATAATCGGACTTAATATCAACAAAAAACTTGAGGGATTGTGTTTGGGATTGTATTGAACCATTACTTTAACTTAGGAAAATTGATACATTAACAATACTGAAACTTCCTATAAAACATATGCATTGCTGATGAGAATGTAAAATGCTACACCTACACTAGAAAGAGTTTAGTAGTTCCTCAAACTATTAAACATAGAGTTATCATATGACCCGATACAGTGATTCAACTCCTGGGCCTATACTCAAAAGAAATAAAATTATTTGTCCATACATACTGGTACATGAATGCTTATAACAATTGTTCATAATAGCCAGAAAGTAGAATCAAAAAACTAAAGATTATACAACTGAAATGGAATAGTATGTAGCAATTTAAAGATGGCATACAGACGAATGGTTACGACATAGATGGTATTTGGCAATATTATATTAAGTAAAAGAAACCAGTTAAAGGAACATCTATTATATGAAATTTCCAGAATTGACAAACCCGTAGAGACAGAAGTAAATTACCAAGAGCATGAGCATTGAGAGTAAATGAGGAGTGACTGTTAATGGGTTCTGTGCTGCCTTTGGTCATGACAGAAATGTTCTAAAATTGATTGTGGTGACTATTGCACAGCTCTGAATACACTAAAAACTATTAAATTGTACATGTTAAACGAGTGCATTTTTTGATATGCGGATTGCATCTTAATATATCTGTTTAAATATGAATATGTGAATATTGATACAGCTTTGGTCATGTTCATTAAAAAACTGCAAGCAGCTCAGTTATCCTTGGATAGGTGTATAGATAAGCAAACCAGAGTACTTCCATAAAATGGAATGGAAGACAGCCAGCAATAAAAAGGAACAAATTATTGATTCAAGCACAAACTGAGTAATTCTTAAAAGGCATTTTTGGTAAGTAAAAGAAGCCAGATCCAAAAGGCCATATATTTTAAAATTACATTTATATAGCATTCTGAAAAGGGCAAAACTAAAGAGGTAGTGAAAAAGATTGGTGATTGTCAGGAACAGGAGAGATGACATACAAGGAATTTTTAGGGTGACGGAACTCTTTTGTAAAGTACTGTAGTGCAGGATCCATGGCTCTCTTTTTACCAAAATCCAAAGAACTGTACACAATAAAGGGTGAACCTTACTATATGCAAATTAAAAAAAAATCAACCAGAAAGCCTGAGTACCCAGGAGAAGATATGAACTATGACAAATTTATCTATCAGTATCATGAATGGATGGCTCACTGAAGGAGATGGGAAATGGAACTGATCTAAGCACCTTTGGAAAACCATGTTTGACTTGATTCCCTAAGGCTAAAGACAAAAAAAAAAAACAAAAAAAACCCAAAAACCCAGGCAAACAAACAAAAACACTATGCAAAGACTGTACTCTAGTCATTAAATTTATTTCTCACATGTTTATGGAGTGTCTAATCATGGAAAAATATCAGACAAACCCTATTCTGTAAAACATCTCACTAGGTCTTTTTCAATAGCGTCAAGGACATGAAAGACAAGGGAAAACAAGAGACTGTCCCAGATAACAAGAGACCAAAGAGACTTGAAGACTAAATGCAATATTAAAGGCATTAGTGGAAAATTTGATGAAATATAAGTAAAGTATGTAGTTTAGTCAGTAGTATCTTAGCAATGTTAACTCAATGTTGATATATGTATCATAATTATACATTTTGTTTGGTTTTTGCCTGCACCTGGGACATGGGAAGTTCTGGGGTCAGGGATCAAATCCCAGCCACAGCAGTTACAAGTTCTTAACCACAAGGCCACCAGGGAATTCCATAATTATATAAGTTTTTACCAAAAGGTGAAGTCAGGTGAAATGTATATGGGACCTCTCTGAACTATCTTTGTATCTTTGTGATTTATCTGTAGATCATTTCAGAATATAAAAAATCAAAGAGAAAATAAGTTAAAACATAGGTTCTAGATCTTCTGCTCTTTTTCTCTCCAAAAAAATATAACATTTTATATTGATCATATAGTTAAATTACATACATTTATTGTAAACATTTTGAGCAATAGAATCAGGGATGAAAGATGATAAATGTAGGTTAATATCTACCAAATACAAATTTTTTAGTCTCATAATGTCCCTCAACTTTTTGATATTCCACCATTGAAATGTCCATTGACTATAATTTGTATCATTATTAAAAATAAGGACTGTACACCATTTTAAATAATAAACTGAATGTGTGTTATCAAGCAATGTATTTTTAAATTGCATTTAAATGCTGAGATAATATATATTCTATGGCTTTTATCTAATACAGTTTGGATTGGCAACTTGCTGATAAGGTATAAGAATCAGCTGGAGGGAAATTATAAACTAAAATAAATATATACATTAAACTTTTTTTTTGGGGGGGGGGCTTTTAGGGCCACACCATTGGTTCCCAGGCTAGGGGTCAAATCAGAGCTATAGCTGCTATCATACGCCAGAGCCACAGCAACGTGGGATCTGAGCCACGTCTGTGACCTACACCACAGCTCACGGCAACACCAGATCCTTAACCCACTGAGCGAGGCCAGGGATAGAACCCTCATCTTCATGGATGCTAGTCGGGTTCTTTAACCATTGAGCCATGACAGGAACTCCCTAAACATTTTGCCTAAAGTTAGGATGCCAGTGCACATTAATTCCTCAAACTTAGGGAGTGCATCTAGGGCCTTTTCTTTGTGTGGACCTGCTTTTGAATACCTGCAGAAGCCATGTTCATAGGTCTGTGATTTATGTTTCAATTTATTTTATAGGAGCAGTCTACAGTGAAGATTGAAGCATCTTTCAAAGTCTTCATAAACTTTTATGAGTTGAATCAACCATATCAAATTTGAAAGAAATGTTTTAATTACTTACATATATTGTTTTTTCAAAATATTCAACTTATTTTTCATAAAATAGCTTTTTTTTACAATCATGTTTAATCTCTTAATCTATAACTGAGTTATACAATTATAATAAACTTTAGTGATAAAACAGGTGAATGCTGGTAAAGAAATGAGTCAACCTGTCAGATTAGATGTACCTGAGCATGTTAGAAAATGAGCTATTAGAAGAAAGGATTTCAGTGTGTATTGACCTTAACTCAGTATGATAGCCTGAAAAAGAAAAATAAAGGTAGTTCAGTAAACTATTTAACTGGAGCTCAGTGAGGGAACTGGACTTTATATTCTTACAGTATAAATTATACAGCAGTTCTTCCTTGAAATATTTCTTTAACCTCCTCTTTTCAAGACTTTTGTTCTTTTATCACAAGTAACCACTATCACCAGTTTGATATTTGTCATTCTAGGCAATATCTAGAATGCAAACACACACACACATCACACAAACATGTATATGTTTTATTACTTTTTATGCAAATAGAATAAATTATATGTATTACTTTTAAAACTTTCACTCAGTTCAGTTAAATGGTTAGGGTTTTGTTTTTATTTATAATTGAATATGAGTTTACCTACTATTTGATTATTCTTACAATAATTTGGGCAAGAAAGGTGAAGGCTACAACTAGGGTGATAAAAGGGGAAAAGAGAGAAAAGGGAAAATGTAGAGGCTACTGACATGTAAAATTGTTTGGAGTTAATCTATATTTGGGGATAAAGGACAGAAAATCATCAAGGAGAAACACCAAGTTTGCCATCTGGGTAACTGGATAGATGGTTAACCAAGCAAGAGAAAAGCAGGAGACAAAAAAGTTTGCTTGAGGAAAATGATGGATCCCCAGCTCTCTCCCATAGAGCGTGAGGAGAGACTGAAGAAAGACCACTCCAGATTCGTAGGTAGCAGTTTAATACAAGAGAAACTGTACACAAGGCTTGCCTTGGGTGACCACAAGATGAGTGAATCTTCTCAATGGCCCTCCAGAATCTTCAAAGTTTGTATAGAGGCCCTAACTAAGTTCGGTCCGATGGTCTCAACAACACATCACTCTTTCAAAGCTACATCCTTGAAACAATGGCTAGTGTGGGGACAGTGGGCGGGGAATACTTTCCAAGGACAGGGATGGGGTAAGGTGCCTTCTATTGCCTAGGTCCAGATGGAGGGTTAAGCAGTGGTCATGGCCTCTCAATGGCCTCCTCCAACAGAAAATAATTACATTGTCCTCATACTGGATTTCGTATGATTTGGGCATAAGAAAACAAGTAGTCTGAGAAATAAGATCAGACTATGGACCAGTGATATGGGTATGGAATTCAGCAAATCCTTTCTCTATGTACTAAACTTTAGTGCTTATGAGAGGATCTCTGTAAATTGCCCTAATTGAATTTTTGTTACTCCATGTTTTTTTTTTTTTTTTTTTGGCAGCTCCCACAGCATATGGAAATTCCCTGGCCAGAGAGAATCCACGTCACAGCTGTGGCAACACCAGATCCTTAACCCACTGAGCCACACTGGGAACTCCTACTCTATGTTGATAGTGTTCTTCTGATCAAACTGACTAATGCTCCTTCTAAAAAGGGAACAATTTTAGTTAAACATTATTTATAGCAAACAGCTATAAATTGTAATCAATTGCCAAGATTTTGAAAGTTCAATAATTAAGCATATATTTTAATGTACTTTTATAGTATTTTCCTTTAGATAATTTCACCATGTTAAAAATACTTGGAGTTCCGGTCGTGGTGCAGAGGAAATGAATCCAACTAGGAACCATGAGGTTGTGGGTTTGATCCCTGGCTCAGTAGGTTAAGGATATGGCATTGCCATGAGCTGTGGTGTAGGTCACAGACGTGGCTCAGATCTGGCATCACTGTGGCTGTGGTGTAGGCCGGCAGCTGTAGCTCCTATTCAACCCCTAGCCTGGGAACCTCCATATGCTGAGGGTGCGGCCCTAAAAACCAACAAAACAAAACAAACAAAAACAAAAACTAGAAAACTTTTGCAGTAAAATATATTAACCTTGACAGTTAAAGACAAATTCCAGAGCCCTCATCTCAATCAGTGTATTTAATCAAAACCATTTATTTCGATCTATAGGCTTTGAGATCGACTATATCACAGTCATGATTCTATAATGATGCTTAAGAGTCATCAGTGAACATAACTGACTGTTGTGGTCTAAGCAATTTAAGGCAACTACCCATTCTACTGGATTTTATTTAATCCTTTGCCTGCCTTAGCTAAAACATCATTAGTTTACTTTCTGTATGAAGAACATCATTTAGCATCACCATTCTCTTTAAGTCTCTGAATCTGATTGGTTTTCTTATAGAGCAGAAAAGACTCTTGAAAACCTAAAAATAAACAAATAAAAGATGCAGAAATAATACGCATTAACGTGTTCAGAATCTATCACACATTGGACTTAACATGCATGCATTTTCTCATTTATTCCTCAAAACAAACTATACGGCGGGAACTTATCTCCCTTACATGTGATAGCACTTAGGTTGAGATGAGGTAAATTCACCAATATCACATACATCATAAAGTAATATGGTTGAGCAATCCTTTTCTAAATTCTGTGTTTTTAACAACTATGCTATCCTGCCCTGGCATGTAAATTTTGAGGAAGAAAGAATTTAAACATTTTTATTGGCTTCTATTCAAGACAGTATAGCCATCCATTTACATTTTTTTCATGAATACATAGAGGCAGAAGAGAGAAAAAATGAGTAATGTCAGTGAGTAATGTACAAATGACATGATTACCAAGAAAATTCAATTAGGCACATTTATTTTAAAATTGGAAAACTTAGTTAACTTCTCCTTTTAGAAATAATTATTGCTGTGAGACTAAACCTTTGTATGTGCTTCCCACCTTCTTTATTTTATCCATTTTCAAGAAGGTTCACTTCGGTGATGGTAAAAATGCTGAAGTGGCTATGACAGTAAATCAGCTTTGCATCATGTACTATGTAAGTCAAAGTGATGGATTATAGTCTGAAAAATCATGCTGATCACTAGATATCACTACTGATAGGCTAGGGTCGGTCCAAAGTCATCCAAATATCTTCGAACATTAATCAATGCAAATTTCATAGGTTTAGAGATAAAAAGAAAATCACTGATTAAAAATAACCACACTTTTATGTAGTGACTATTTAAATTCATCAACAGGGAAGTGAAAGTAGGATTTTTTTTAAAAGATATTACCATAACACACAATTGTTAATTGACTACAGTTTACTCCATAGTTTTTTTTTTAATTTATTTTATTTTTATTATTATTTTTTTTTGTCTTTTTGCTATTTCTTGGGCCACTCCCGCGGCATATGGAGGTTCCCAGGCTAGGGGTCGAATCGGAGCTGTAGCCACCGGCCTATGCCAGAGCCACAGCAACGCGGGATCCGAGCCACGTCTGCAACCTACACCACAGCTCACGGCAACGCCGGATCGTTAACCCACTGAGCAAGGGCAGGGACCGAACCCGCAACCTCATGGTTCCTAGTCGGATTCGTTAACCACTGCGCCACGACGGGAACTCCTTTTTTTTATTTTTTTTATTTTTTTTATTTTTTACTCCATAGTTTTAATGCATGGAAAAATTCAAGGGGAGACTTTATAGATATATGGAATACATGTTTTCAAAGATATTAAATCTCTATTAGACTTTTAAAAATTAAGATGCTATTTGCATACAGTGAAATGCACTGATTAGAAGTGAAATGTTCAATGAGTTTTGAGAAATAAATACATTTGCGTAACCATCATCACAATCAACACATGGAATATTTCCATTACCCCACAAAGTTTCCTTGTGCCCTTTTGTATTCGAGCTTCCCTTCTCTCCCTAATTCCCCCACCACTGCTACCAACTCTGGCCCCAGTGACCACTATTCTAATTTTTATTTATCTATTTTTTTGGCCAGACCCTCAGGATATGGAAGTTTCCTAGCCAGGGATGGAACCTGAGCTGTAGCTGAGTCCTACACCACAGCTGTGGCAGCTTGGGGTCCTTAACCCTTTGTGTTGGGCTGAGGATATAACCCAAGCCTCAGCAGCGACCTGAGCTGCCACAGAGACAACACTGGATCCTTAACCAGCTATGCCACAGCAGGAACTCCCTCTAATATTTATTAAATTAGTTTAATGTTATCTACTGGAATTTCATAGAAATTGAATCATCTGATATTTTTTAATGTGTGGCTTTTCACCCAGTATATTGTTCTAGAGATTGATTCATGATTCAAGCCTTATTAGTTTGTTCTTTTAAAAATGCTAAATGGTTTTATATTCTATAAATATGCCATGATTTTGTTACCCTTCCCCTTGTCAAAGAACAACTGGATGGTTGTCAGTTTGGATCTATGAAGAATAATGCTGCTGTGACTTTTCTTCTAAAATGATTTTTTTGTGTGTGTGTGTACATACACTTTTATTTCTTTTGTTCAACTATCTAGAAAGGGAATTTTGGGGTCATATGGTGAATGTATGTTTAATTTTATAAGAAACTGATAAACAATATTCTAAAGTGATTCTATTATTTTGCAATACCACCAGCAAATTAAGTGGTTGATGCTATCTGTCAGAATTTTAAATTTTAGCCATTCCATTGGATGCATAGTAGTATCTAATTGTTCTCCTTTTGTATATCTTGATAATTAATTATTCCCATGTTTTCATGTGCTCACTGGCTCTTCATAGGTTTTGTTTTGTGAAATATTTGTGCAAATATTTTGCCCACTTTTAGTGGACTGTCTTTCCTATTACTATGTTGTAGGAGATTTTTATATAGTATGGATAAATTCTTTATCAAATACATATAATTTCCTAATTTGTGATTCTCCTATTCTGGGTTCCATTTATTTTGTGCCCTGAAATCTATTTTCCCATCCTAAGGTCACAAAAATACTTCCCTTATTCTAGAGGTCTTATACTTTTAACATTTACATGTAGGGTCATGATGCATCTCAAATTATTTTTAGGGTATAGTATAAGGTAGGAATTAAAGTTTATTTTATTTTTTGTTTTTTAATATAGGTATCCAGTTTTCTAGTATCATTTATTGAAAAAGATTTACGTTAGTCCTTTGAATTACTTTGATATCTTAGATATATTTCTGGACTCCAGTCTGTTTCGGAGATCGATTTATCTATTCTTATGCCAACACCTCCTTTAACTTTCGAAATCAAATAGGGTAAGTACTGCAGTCTTGTATTTATTCACTTATTTTGGCTTTTTAAAGCATTTTACATTTTTATGTAAACTATATAAACTTATTAATTTATACCCCCTGAAGGGATGCAGAGATTTGATTTACATTTAATCTTTTCTTTTTCTTTCTTTTTTTTTTTTTCCTTTTTAGGGCCTCACTACAGCATATGGAAGTTCCCAGGCTAGAAGTCAAATCCCAGCTACCCCTGCCGGCCACAGCCACAGCCACAGCAACACGGGATCCCAGCTGCTTCTGTGATCTACATCACAGTTCACAGAAATGCCAGATCTCCAATCTACTAAGTGAGGTCATGGATCGAACCTTCATCCTAGTGGCTACTAGTTGGATTCGTTTCCACTGCACCACAATGGGAACTCGATTTATATTAAATCTATCCCAGTGCAAAATCATGCTATTTTCTCCATGTTTTAGATTCTTATTAATCTCAGTCAGCCATGATCTTTAACTTTTAATGTAGATGTCTAGCGTCTTTCTACAAATATGCTTAATTCTATTTTGATATAATAACCTTGCTATATAATATTATTTTATAAATATAGAAACTACTTATTTTATGGCCCACTATATGACATGTTTAATTGAATATCCATGTGCTCTAGAAACAAATGCACATTTTGTTTGTGTTTTGTTTATTATCATAGAAAAATCAATTACATTAATTTGGTTGAGAATGTTTTTCAAATCTTCCACATTCTCTCTGACCTTTTATCTAGTCTTATAATTATTTAGAGACATTAAAATTCTCTTTTATACTTGTCTAGTTATTCTTGTATTCAATTAGTTGTATCTATTTTTTGCTTCATGTGTTTTGAGTCTCTCTTAATTGATTCATACATATTTAGAATTTAATATATTCTTGATAAACTGACCTTTATAAAATTATAAAATGTCCCTCTCAACGTCTAGAAATACTCCTGTCTTTTAAAGTATGTTTTGCTTCAATATTAATAAAGTCCCTATAGACTTCTTAGGCCTCTTTTTATATCCTAAATATCTTCAATTCTTTTACTTTTAATCTAGCTATATGGTTATATTTCAAGTATACCACTTATAATCAATATATAGTCAGGTCTTGCTTTTTATCTGTATCTTAGTTTTATATTTTATATTTGGTTTTATACATGTTAGCAGTGCTTTAGGAAATACAATATGGATTATTAACATACTGCTGTCTATCTTTCAATAGTATAATATCAGTTCACATTAGTGAAGAATTTTGCAAGATTTAAGTTACTCTTCTTTTGTCCTCTAAGTTGTTCTTGTCATGCATTTTAGTTTCATGTATGTTATACTCAATAACATGTAATTTTATTTTAATAATAATGCCAGGAAAATAAGTATAAGTTAGGTTGACCTACACAGAGTTATAACTATGATAGTGTTAGTTAGTTTGTTTGTTTTGGCCTCACCTGTGGTATATGGAAATTCCCAGACCAGGGATCAAATTCAATTTCAGCTGTGACCTAAGCCACAGTTGCATCAATGCTGGATCCTTAACTTGCTGTGCCACAGTGGGAGTGTTTCTTTTAATATACACTATCACAATTCACTTATTTTTATATAAGACCATTAAAAGTTTTGTTTTTGTTTTTGCTTTTTTGTTTGTTTGTTGTTTGCCTTTTTTAGGGCCACACCTATAGCATATGGTTGTTCCCAGGCTAGGGGTCAAATATACCACAGCCACAGCAACACAGGATCCGAGCCATGTCTGTGACATACACCACAGCTCATGGCAACACTGGATCCTTAACCCATTGAGCAAGGAGAAGGATCAAACCCACATCCTCATGGATACTAGTCGGATTTGTTATTGCTGAGCCATGATGGGAATGCCCAAACAGTTTTAAATAATTTGTAATCCTGAGATACTGTGGGTAAATAATTTTTGATAAAAAAATAAATATGTGGCTTTTTTTTTTCATGAGTACTGTGAGGAGTTAACCTACTAAAATTTATGGTAGATACGTGCACACAAACACATTCATATGTATGGATAGACAGATAGATAGCTATGATATGATTTTTTTTAAAGTACAGAAGGTGATTAATTCCTGCATGCATCTATTCATTCTCTATTGGTCAATTGTCTATACTCCTAGTGATGCTGGAGCAGCTCTAGAAAAGGAGTGAAAAGACTGGCAAATGCTTTACTAACCTTAAGCTTATAATAAAGCTCTGAAGAAATGTAAGAAATGAATCATTATAGCATTATCATTTAATCACAACTTTTATAACTTCTAAGAAAAATGTAGGTTTATAACAGGATGCCTAACTTTTCCTGGGATAATAAGGATGATATGGTCAAAAAATTGATAACATTAATATCTGAATATTGAGGTGTCAATTTATACCTATTGATATGAGTTCAGCAATCAGAAGATATTTTTGAAATTATAAGTAATGAGGAAGTTAATGCATCTGAGTTTAAATTGGGCTAATTCAATTTTTAAAAAAGTAAGTTTTGTTAAGATGTTATTTACCTACAAAAAAGTTCACCCACTTTTAGTGTATAGTTTTATGACTTTTAACAAATTATATAGTTTATTGCCACCACCCTTAAGATATATTTTTATTATCCCAATTTCCCCCAAGTTCATTGTACTCCTTTACTATTAATTTTTAGTGTATAAAAATGAAACTGATTTTTGTATGTTGATTTTGTATCTGAAATTTTATTGTATTCATTTATTAGTTCTAACAGTGTTTTGGTGGAGCTTTTAGGGTTTTCCATATATACCATTTGCAAACAGAGACAATTTTACTTTTTCCTTACCTATTTGGATGTTTTTTAATTTTTTCTTGCCTGATTGCTCTAGCTAGTACTTCCAGTACTATATTGAATGGTGGTGATAAGAGTGGGTACCCTTATCTTCCAGATTTTAAAGGAAAAGCTTTTAGATTTTTGTCCCTAAACATGATCATAGCATGGGTTTGTCATGTATGGCCACTATTATGCTGCAGTATTTCCTTGTATGCCTATATTTTTGAGAAATTTTTTCATGAAAAGATGTTGAATTTTGTCAAATGCTTTTTGTACATCTATTGATATAATCATGATTTTTATCCTTCATCCTATTCATTTGGTGTATCACATTCATTGATTTGTGTAGGTTTAACCATCCTTGTATCCTAAGGATAAATCTAATTTACTTCTTCAATCACAGTCATACTCAGTTGAAGCCAATTTTTAGGCCATAGCTTGGTCTGTAGTACAGTTTCTGGCTTATGTGCTTGTTACCAGAGGCTCATACAAGCAGGGATCCTCTCAGGTACCTCCCTCAAAGTACTGGGAACACCTCCAGTACTTTGTTCAATAGAGTAGCTTTGGGACAGGGGTCTGCTTCAGAGTTACATCTGGGTTCTCAGCCACTGGGCCTATTACCAATTGTTAATTGGATTTAGTTCCTGCCAGGTTCCTGGAAGGACTCCTGCCTGGTCACTGGTTGGGCCCCTGGGTGGATAGGACTGTCGATGAACCAAAACTGAGAGGAACTGGGACCAAATTCAAGGACTATATCAGGTTCTATAGCCAAGTTTGGGGTCTGCAGACCCAGCTTTGAAGGCACAGCTGGGCATGTATCCCACCAGGCCCATGGGTTTGGACTCTTTTCTGACCATGGCTAGAGAGGCTGGATCTAAGTATAGAGACTTTTCAGTATCTCTGAGATAGATAGAATTTTTTTCCCTCTGGTCTCCTAGACACACAAGACTACTGGTTGACTGTGACTTTGAGAGACCAAGTATAAGGACTGTTCAGCACCTCCAGGGGTGAAGATGAGAGTGTTTTCTGCTGAGTTCCTATTCAAACAGGACTCCTCACTAACTGTGACTGGGTAAGGGCTGGGGACCTTTCAGAAAGTACCATCTGACCAAATTCAGTGTGTCTACCTGATGGCACATGGACAGAGGCCAAAAGAAGTTGGAGCGGGTTCTCAGGTCACTTCAGGGTCTACAGCCTGGACTGAGATCTGTATGCCTATTACCCAATTCATGGGTGGGTATGACTCCTCTCCTGTCCCTTGGCCTAAGATTTTGCTGATAAGACCCAAGCCAAATGGGCCCGTAGCTGATTCTTTAGGATACCAAGCTATTTCTAGATTTATAGCTGGGACGATGGTCAGTAATTCAACATCCTGGGTACTTGTTCTCAAAAATGGTTCTCAAAAATGGTTCTATTCAATGTTTGGCTGCTTCAGGGTTCACAATTCTCTACCTGGATCCCAAAACTTCTATAAAGGCATTTTTCATGGATAAGTGCAAAACAGTTCATCAGAGAGATCTTATCTAGCCAACTTGCTGACATTCACATCTTCCTTAATTTCTATCAAGAATATTTTATAGTTTTCAGTGAACATATCTTGTGCATATAGTTTATTCCTAAATATTTCATTTTTTGTTTCTATTTCAGATTTTTTTTTCTATTTCCAAATGTTTGTTTCTAATACAGAGGTATGTCAATATGATGACCTTGCAGTCAGAAAGTTATCTAAACTCATTAGGTCAGGTATCTTTTAAGTAGTTTCCTTAGTATTTCCCCTATGCACAATTATGTTGTAGGTGAATAAAGAGTTTTATTTCTTTCTATTTCTTTTATTATCTTTTTTTGTGTTATTACATTGTAGAACCTCCAGTATAATGCTGACTAGAAGTAGCAAAGGGGAACATTTTTTGTTTTGTTCCTAATTTAGGGCAAAGATATTCAGTATTCATCACTATGCATGTTTTTAGCTCTAGCAATTTCTGTAGATTTTTTTATGATGTTAAATTCTCCTTCTCTCACTAGTTTATTTTTTTCCATGAATAAGTGTGGAATTATGTTCAATCCTATTTTTGCATTTTTTGAAATTGCGTGTTTGTTTTCTGGGTTTATTTTCATGTGATATATTACATGTCTTGATTTTTTTGAAATGTTAAATCAACCTTGAGTTTCTGGATTAAGTCCCATTTTTTTTTTTCTGTAATAATAAAGAGTAATTTCAGAATGCCTTATTCCCTGATGGGTAAAAGTAGAAATCAGCATATATATTTGACTGAAAATTAGAGATAATTAATACATTGTTCCAGTTTTATTTCTAAAAAATAAGCAAAGAAGAAAACTCACACTTTCCTTCAAATCTGTATTCTAGTGACTCGTACTTCATTCTGTCTAAAAAATTTTTTCCTATGCCCAGCTATCAAAATATTATTTGTCTATGATATACCAGAAATGACACAAACCTCTTAATTTCTTTCCTATCTTCTCACTCTGAAATGTTTTCTCCATATCTGAGAACTACAGGATTTTGGCTGTGACACCCTTAAAATCACATAGCATATTCTGTTGTTTTGTGTGTATAAAAATGTATGCCACATTTTACCATTGTTTGGTCCTCTATTTTTTCCCCTTCATCCAACATTCCAAACTTCTTCTGGAAATATAACTTTTTTTTTCCTTACAAGACGTTCTTCTCTAATCCTTTGAATTTCAAGGATGGATAGATTCAATTCAATCAGAATATTCAATACCTGTGGACATAGAAATTGATCTAGTGGAGGGTGACCTACGACACATCTAGTGCTAAGCATTATTTAGTTTCTCTCTGCTGAGATAATGGATGTTAAGCCTGGAGCTACTAGGATAATAGAAATAACTACCCTAATTAAGCAGAGAGTGCAGGATATACAGCTTTGGAACAGAAAGCAAGACAGTATAATAACATCATGTGTTATTATAAGTAGTAGGATTTCCTTCTTTTTGTGGCTGAATAATATTATAATATATATATTTTATATTTCCTTTACCCATTCATCTATCACAGACACTTAGGTTGTTTCCATATCTTGGTTATTGTAAATGATGCTGCAATGAACGTGGGAGTGCAGATAAAGAAATATTTTCAATCAGGGCCTTGGGCTGGTGTAATGGGGAGCTGTTGGTCAGTGAGTGTAAATTTTCTGTTATAAAATGAACAAGTTCTAGGGTACAGCATAGTGATTATAGTTAATAATACTGAATTATATAATTGAAATTTGTCAAGAAAGCAGATCTTAAGTGTTCTTGCCATGCACACACACAAAAAAATGGTAATTATATGAGGTCCTGGGTGTGTTAACTTGGTCCAGGTAATTATTTCACAATGCGCACATATATTAAATCATCACATTGTACACCCTTCAAAGAATAACATAGTACAAATTATATACATATAATTTTTCTCAATAATACTTCATTAAAGCTGGAAAAATACAAATAAATAAAAAATATCATTTGAGCTCCTTATTCCATTTATGCCTGGAGCTGGATACACCACATCCATCTAAAGTAGAAAATTCTCTCCCTAGTTTATTTTGGCCTAATAGATTTGTTTTGGGTTTTTGTCATAGATGCAGAATTCAGGGATACAATTTGCAAGCATTTTTCTTTTTCTTTTTTTTTAAGAGCATAAGTATTATGTCTTATAGGGCTTGCATGCTGTGTACAAAAATATGTTTATATTTCTGAATGAGAAAAATATTTACTGCAGAATAAGGAAATTGTGTGTAAAATATTAACATTTTCTTCTGCCAAAATCCTGAAAATAAATTATTAGTCCATCAATGCACATTTTTAAGATTTTCCTTATCAATCCCTTACCGAGAGGAAATGTAAACATTACTCTTTAAAACATAACTATTGCTGTGCTCTAGAAATTCTCTCCTTCAAAGTCAAATACTGCCTCTAGCGTATTGACACTGCTGTCAGGGAATAAAGAGCATTTGGCTTATCTTCCTATACTTCTTTTTATGCCACTTTCTAAATGACAATGTTTTATTTGGGGGAGTAACTTTATATGTTCACAGATTGTACAAAGTGATTTGGGATGGGGCTAGAGGCTAAATTCTTCATTACCAAGTTAATGCTATTATTTCTCATGACTTCATTAAACAAATTTTAAAATAATTCATTTGCTTTACCTGTATGTTAAAATAGCACTCATCATTTAGAGAGCATTTATTTCACTTTTAATGAAATGCCTTAACTCTGTATACCTGGAGTTGTCACAATGCAGGCACAACGTAATAATATTAGTTTTATAAATTGGGTTTGGAGCCAGATGTGAGGATTCAGAAATTTAAACCCCCCTTCTCATTTTTATAGTATATATAAACCAAAATTGAGAGTGACAGCAAGATAAACTAGAAATATGAGGAATTCAAGCTCCCAACTTGGTTATTGCTGAACAGTATAATAAATCTTAAAAAACATAATTCATTTCAAAGCAATGAATCATAAATATTTACTGTTACAGAAAGTATTGTGATAAAAATAACATTAAATTTATCGTCTTAACCTTTTTTAAGCATACCATTTCGTACTGTTAAGTATGTTCACACTGTTGCTCAATAGATCTCTAGAACATCAACATCACCAATAACCAAGGAAATGCAAATCAAAAGCACAATGAGATACCACCTCCCAATTGTCAGAATGACTATTGACCCAGATGACAAATAACAAATGTCGGCGAGGAAGGGGAAAAAACACACCAATGTTCATCAAAGGCAAGGAGAGAGAGGATGAGTAAAGTAGGTGGGGGAGATTAAGAGGTACAAACTTCCTGTTACAAATAAATGGGTCACACGGATGAAATATACAGCATGAGGAATATAGTCAATTATATTGTAATATCTCTGGATGATGACAGAGAATAACTAGACTTACCACGGTAATCATTTTGCAATGTGTAGAAATATTTAATCACTACGTGTGCACACCTGGTACTAAAATAATGTTGTAGGTCAATTATATTTCAACTTAAAAAATGGTATCTAGAGACTGAGAGGAAATGAATCAAAATGCTAATGATTATTATCTCTGGGAGGAATTGGATTACAGATTAATTTTTACTTTCTGCATTCACGTATTTTTAGGTGTCTGCAGTGAACATGTATTACTTGTAAAATTAGAAAGAACACAATAGGAGTTCCTGTCATGGCTCAGTGGTTAACAAACCCAACTAGTATCCATGAGGACATGGGTTTGAACCGTGGCCTTGCTCAGTGGGTTAAAGATCCAGTGTTGCTGTGAGCTATGGTATAGGTTGCAGACACAGCTTGGATCCTGTGTTGCTGTGGCTGTGGTGTAGGCCAACAGCTACAGCTCCAATTCGATCCCTAGTCTGGGAATCTCCATATGCCACAGATGCAGCCCCCCCACCAAAAAAAAAAGAAAGAAAAAAGGTCATTAAAAACAATTTTAAAAAGGAAGTATCAAGAGAGTATCAGAGAAGTATCAAGATGGTGGAGGAGTAAGACATGGTGCTCAACTTCTCCCACAAATACATCAAAAAAACACATCCATGTGTAAAACGATTTGCACCTAACATCTACTGAACACTGGCAGAAGACTTTAAACATCTAAAAAGAGTAAGAAACCCTTCACATAACTGGGTAGAACAAAAGAAAAAAAAGAGCAAGAGAAGGAATCAGAACTAGCACTCCTGAGAGGGAGCTGTTAAAGAGGAAAGGAAACCACACCCTGTGAAGCCACCTAACTGACTGACTGGGAGACCAGCTGGGATGGAGGGACCTCATAGTTGCTGAGAAAAGCACAGCAGCTGGACTGAGGAGGGCCAAGCAGAGTGAGATATGCAAAGATCATCTGCACAAACCACCGCCCCAGACACCGCAGCCTGAGATGCTGGAGCAGAGGCTGGGCACTGAGACTCAGGCTCTGAAGGCCAGTTGCAGGGAGTGGACTAGGGTTGGTTATGTGGAGACAGCCTGAGGAGCTAGGGAGCCAAACGCCAGGGGCTGGGAAGTGGAACACCATAGCTGAGGGAACCTGGGAGGAGGTCTGGGCTCTCAGGAGAAGCAAGGTGCCATTGTTGGGAGGGCTACAGGAGGAGAGGACTGCCATAGGAATCTCTTTCCCTGCACACTCATGGACACTCAGAGGGCAGGGAGCCTCTGACACAGGCTATGGGTGGCAAGACCTGACCTGCTTGGGCAATGGGTGATTGGAGCCTCTTGTGTGAGATAAGGGCAGCAGGGGACTAAGTGCCACTTGGTGCCTCTTGCATAATCTACAGGCAGTGGGAACAAATTAATCATGGTCAATTTATCTTCAACAAAGGAAGCAAGAATACAAAATAGGAAAAAGATAGTCTTTTCAGCAAGTATTGCTGGGAAACTGGACAGCTGCATGCAAATCAATGAAACTAGAACACACCCTCACACCATGCACAAAAATAAACTTAAAATGGCTTAAAGACTTAAACATAAGACAAGACACCATAAAACTCCTAGGCAAAACATTCTCTGACATCAACCTTAGAATGTTTTCTCAGGTTAGTCTCCCAAAGCAACAGAAATAAAAGCAAAAATAAACCAATGGGACCAAATGAAGCTGACAAGCTTTTGCACAGCAAAGGAAACCATAAAAAAACAAAAAGACCACCTATAGAATAGGAGAAAATAGTTTCAAATGATACAACTGACAAGGGCTTAATTTCTAAAATATTCAAACAACTTATACAGTTCAATAGCAAAAAAGCCAACCCAATTGAAAAATGGGCAGAAGACCTGAATAGACATTTCTCCAAAGAAGATATACAGATGGCCAATAAGCACATGAAAAAATCCTCAACATTACCGATTATTAGAGAAATGCAAATCAAAACTACTATGAGGTACTACCTCACATCAGTCAGAATGGCCACCATTAATAAGTCCACAAACAAAAAATGCTGGAGAGGGTGTGGAGAAAAGGGAACCCTCCTTCATTGTTGGTGGGAATGTAAATTGGTACAACTACTATGGAAAACAGTGTGAAGGTACCTCAGAAAACTAAAAGTAGAACTACAGCATAACCCAGCAATCCCACTCTTGGGCATATATCTGGACAAAACTTACCTTGAAAAAGACACATGCACCTGTATTTTCATTGCAACACTTTTCACAATAGCCAAGACACTCATACAACCCAAATGTCCGTTGACAGATGAATGGGTTAAGAAGAAATGGTATGTGTACACAATGGAATACTACCCAGCCATAAAAAAGAACAAAATAATATCATTTGCAGCAACCTGGATGGAACTAGAGACTCATATTAAGTGAAGTAAATCAGAAAGAGAAAGACAAATACCATGTGATACCACTTATATCTGGAATCTAATGTATGACACAAACGAACTTTTCCACAGAAAAGAAACTCATGGACTTAGAGAACAGACTTGTGGTTGTCAAGGGGGAGGGAGTGGGATGGACTGGGAGTTTGGGGTTAATATATGCAATCTTTTGCCTTTGGAATGGATAAGCAATGAGATCCTGTTGTATAGCACTGGGAACTATATCTAGCCACATGTGATGGAACATGATGGAGGATAATGTGAAAAAAAGAATATATATATGTATGAATTTGCTGTACAGTAGAAATTGACAGAACACTGCAGGTCAACTATAATGGAACAAATAAAATCTTTAAAAAAAGCAGCCAGAAAAATATAAAGGCTGCATAATATTCCAATGTATGTATATGCCCCATTTTCTTTATCCATTCATCTCTCAGTTGACATTTGTGTTGTTTCTATCTCTTGGTTATCACGAATAATGATGCAATGAACATGAGAGTGAAAATCTCTCTTCTAGAAAGTAAATATTTTGATTGTTTCATGCATATTTTTTTAATCCCATTAAAATAAATAAATACTTTTCTTAAAAAGAGAAACAACCATTTGTCTATAGTTGCAAGACGTATAATAAACTTGGGACAGGTGGAAAGAAAGGCTTTATCTTTGTATTTGCAGTTCTGCTTTCAGAACTTAATGACAATAACCAGGGGAGGTTGGGAATGCTCTACAGTTGACCATACACCCAGGCTTTTATATATGGCAAATTGTTGCTCAGTGTGGGTTATGACAGTTGAAAGCAAGTTTAACATCTTCCTTCATCTCTATCTGTAATCCCTCTACAACTCATTAATTGGGCAATATAAACAGGAATAGTGTTGTTTTCACACAGACAAAGATTCAAGAGAAATCCTCTTATGTATTCTGTTAACCTCTCCATCCACATTATTGATCTCTTGCTACATTTTAGAATGCCCTGCTTCATTTATTTTATATACTGTTGTGGCCACTGGTCTTAAATTTCTTTTCATGGCTAACTTATGAGCTAATATACATAAGGTTTCAACATATGGTTTCAAGCAACCATAATATTTAAAATAATTGCATACAACAAAGTAGAAACGAATATATTTTACTTATAGACTTATTTTTGCTTGTATAAAAATGAGAAATCATATCAATAAATTTTTTTACTTACCCAATGAAGCAGAGAATTTTAAAATAAAGGGGAAAAAGTACACTCTCTTCCTTAATGCCTAAATAGTACAACATATAAAGCATGCAGTTTCCTTTAGTGGTCATACTGTCCTACGCTTTGTTAATTTTAAAGCTGTTTCATTATAAAAGGTCATTAAAAGCAAGAACAATTCTTTCCTGAACAATATATTAAGATTGTTTTTAAAGCATCTGCATTTTTCTTACCAAAGTTCCATAAATATAGAAAAAATATGATTCTTTTGACTTTTAAAAAATAAACACAAGATGTCTATGTAATACATACACCCTTTAATATTAAAATATGTATTATACACCTTGGATTATATGCTACTTGAAAGAGGTAAACAGAAATAAAATTCTTTTTATTTTTTATCAAATATTTAGTTTTTAATACTGCAAAAATAATTTAATGTTTTACTCATTAGAATTTAAACTACCTAAAGGCAGAGACTTTGTTTTAACTACTTCTGTGCCCTGCAGCCCCTAGAAGAGAGTCTGTTATACAGTAGGCAATTGATGAATTTCTAAATAATAAATAATTGAATGAGTGAGTTAATGTAATTAGAAATTATCTTTGATATTATTTTTGTCATATTAGCTGACTTTACTATTTTTTAAACTGGTTTATTTTACCAAATATATCTCAAATATATTTCCATGTCAAATTTTCATAAATTCATTATATGTATATAATGGTTTATTTTCATCTGGACAGCTAAATTATTTTCTCATTTCCCTCATTTGTAAACAATGTTATGATAATCAGACTTTAGTTAAATCTTTGTGTATATCCATGATCATTTCCTGAGAATAAATTCCACAAAAGATAATTATAGAGTCAATTTATCTATGATTTATGTATACAAATCACAATTTTTGTTCCTTCCAAAACAAAGCATATTATTTTTTGAACTTTAGAAAGGCTTACTTGTAAAAAAATTGTAATTATTTCCAAAATATACAAACATCTCACACAACTCAACAACTGAAAAAAAAAATAACACAATCAAAAAATGGTCAGAAGACCTAAATAGACATTTCTCTAAAGAAGACATATAGCTGGCCAGTAGGCACATGAAAAAAAAATGCTCAACATCACTAATTGTTAGAGAAACGAAAAACTACAATGAGGTACCACTTCACACAGGTCAGAATGGCCATCATTAATATGTCAACAAGAGGAAAAATTGCTGGAGAGGGTGTGGAGAAAAGGGAACACTCCTACACTGTTGGTTGGGAATGTAAATTGATATAACTACTACGGAAAACAGTATGGATGTTCTCCAGAAAACAAAAATAGAACTACCATATGATCTAGAAACTCCACTCCTGGGCATATATCCAGAAAATCTACCATTCAAAAAGATACATGCACCCCTTTGTTCACTGCAGCACTATTTACAACAGCCAAGATGTGGAAACAACGCAAATGTCCATCAGCAGTTGAATGGGTAAGCAATGAGATCCTGCTGTATAGCACAGGGGACTATACCTAGTCACTGTGATGGATGATAATGTGAGAAAAAGACTATATATTCATATATGTGCGTGTGTGTGCGTGTGTGTGTGTGTGTGTGTGACTGGGCCATTTTGCGATATGGTAGAAAATTGACAGAACACTGTGAACCAACTATAATGGAAAAAATTAAAAACATTTTAAAAAGATGATATGGTACATATACACAATAGAATACTACTCAGCCATATAGACGATAAAATGTCATTTTCAGCAACATGGGTGCAACTAGAGATTCTCATACTAAGTGAAGGAAGCTGGAAAGAGAAAGACAAATACCATATGATATCACTTATATGTGGAATCTATCATATGGCACAAATGATCCTATCTACAAAACAGAAACAGATCATGGACATGGAGAGCAGACTTGTAGTTGCCAAGGGGTAGGGGGGTGGGGGGGGGAAGAGGTATGATGGACAGAGATTTGGGAATTTGTAGATACAAACTTTTATATTTAGAATGGATAAACATTGAGATGCTACTGTAAGGCACAGGGAACTATTCCTATCTCTTGGGATAGACCATGATAGAAGATAATAATAAAAAAAGAATGTGTATATATAAATATACATATATGACTGAGTCACTTGGCTGTACAGCAGAAATTGCCACAACACTGTAAATCAACTATATTCTAATAAGAAAAATACTTATAAAATGTACATTATGATTTGATACATGTTACACTGTGAAGATTCCTTTCAGCTTGTTAATGAACACATCCATCACCTCACATATTTATACTACTAATCTCACCTTAACATGACCACATCTGCAAAGACCCTATTTACAAATAAGGTTATATTCCAAGGTACTTTGAGTTAGGACTTCTACATATCTTTTGGGAGGATACAATTCAACTCATAATGGTATACAACCTGGCTTTAATAGTGGGATTACATAGTCAGAAGAATGGAAAAATTAATATTAATTTAGGAGAACTAGAAGTGTGCATGTGTATATAAAAGGAGGAAGATGGGGAAAAATGCTAAATCCTCAACAATCTAAAACTAAAGAAATCATAATATAATAAAGTAAGCAGTTTACTTACACACTGAAAGTAATACCAAGAGAATCAGCAAAATTTAAAGTACCCAGCAAAATTAAAAAACTAAACAGAGTTGGCTTCTGATAAATGGGAATAGGATGTAAAATTGCTGTTTTTGTAATATCATTTAGAATTATTTGGATGTAAATATTAATTTCAAATATGAATATAGTAATATCCAATAAAACTAAATTAAATTTCAATAGTTAAGTACATGTAGAAAATGGCAGGCATCTAAAAGCATAGCAATCTAGAAGCCTTAAGTCTTAGGCAAACTAGCTCTTAGACTCTAGAGATCCTACCCAAATTAGAAATGGGCTAATAAAATAAATGCTTACTAGATTTTAATGAAAAAACCAGTAAATATACTAGGCATTCATTTTCCTTCTTCTCTCCCTTCCTTATTCCCTCCCTCCCTCCTTCCTTGCCTCAAATTCAGTGTGCCTTTTCGGTTTAAGGGCTCAATGCTTTTTTTTCAGCTCTTAAAGGATATTCTGCCATTTCTTTCTGATTGACATGATTTACAATAAGAAATTCACTGTTATTTGAATTGATTTCCCCATATAGTTAAGGTGTAACTTTTCTCTGGATTCTTTCAAAATTTTTTTTTTTTGCATTTCTTTAGTTTTCAGAAGTTTAATTATGTATGATGTATCTTGGTGTAAATTCATTAGGTTTATCCTGTCTAGGATTTGCTCATCTTCTTGAAACTGTAGACTTATGTCTCATACCAAATTCGATGATTTTTTTAGCTATTATTTCTTTTGGTAATTGCTTGCTGATGACTTAAAGTTTAGATATTTTATTATAGTGCCACAAGTATCTTTTTTTTTTTTTTTTTGGTAAGTCTGTCTATTTTCTCAAACAGACTTTATTTTTTTACTCTTTTATCCACAGGTATTTTTCTCTGTCACCTCTATCCTTCTGTTGAGCCAATCCACTGAGTTTTTATTTCGATTATTGTATTTTTTAGTTTTAAAACTTCTGTTGTATTCTTCTTTATAATCTTTTTTTTCCCTGAGGATTCTATTCATATGTTTTAATTTGATTCAAGCATGGTCATGGTTACTTGCTGAAATGTTTTTACAGTGGCTGATTTAAAATCTTTGCCAGATAATTTGCTCTGCTACTTTGATATTGACATCTTTTGATTATCTTTTTTTATTCCTCTTGAGATCTTGGTTTATCACCTGATTAGTGATTTTTCTCAACTGAAATCATAAATATTTTACAGTTATGTTTGCCCTTTTTATTGTATTGTTCAATACGTTTTAACAAATGCATATAATCCTCTATCACCAAAATCAAGATATGCAGAACTTTGAGTGGTTTCATTTGCTTCATGTAATGCATTTGAGATTGAGCCATGTTTTTACATGTATCAGCAATTCATTCCTTTGTATTGTTGAGTAGGATTCTACTGTATCTATTTACCATAGTTTGTTGATCCATTCGACCAAATGAAAGACATTTGGTTTGTTCCAATTCATTATAATTGTGAATAAAGCTATTCTACACATTCAAGTACAGGTCCTTGTTAGCTATACAAGTTTTTATCATTCTTGAGTAATGAATTAGAAGTCAGAGTTCCCTGGTGGCTCAGAAAGTTAAGAATCTGGTGTTGTCACTGCTGTGGTACAAGTTCAATCTCTGGCCTGAGAATTTTGTAGGCCATGGGTACAGCCAAAAAAAAAAAAAAAAGAAAAGAAAAAAGATAAAAAAGATAAAAATAATTACCAGCTGTATTTCTGGACCATATGGAAAATATATATTTATTTCTGTGATTAAACTTTCAAATGGTTTTCCAAAGTGATGTACCATTCTGCATTCTGACCAGCATTGTATAATAGTTCTAGTAACTCTACCACCTCAACAGCATTTGATAGTGTCAGCTGTTATGACACTGTTGTTTTTTAATTTAACCATTTTTGTGTTGTTTTTTAATTTAACCATTTGAATAGGTGTGTAGAGGCATTTCATTATTGTTTGAATTTACATTTCCTTAATTACTGATTATATTCAGCAACTTATCATTTGCTTACTTACTGCCTATATATCTACTTTAACTGGTATTTTTATAGGGTTGACTATTTTCATCTTATTCAGTTTTGAGAGTTCTTCAGACATCCCAGACACTGAATTCCCACTGTAAATTTTTTTTCCTTCTGTTTCTTCTTTTCCTAATCTTAATCCTATCTTTTTAAAAGCAAAATTTTTAAGTTATATGAAACCCAATATACCTTTTTTTTTTTTTTTTAAGGCATCCTATTATGGTGTCATGGCTATAGAAATCTTGCCAAACACAAGTTCAAAATGATTGCTTCCCATGTTAGTGCTGTTTTTACTAGATGTTTTAAGTTTGGGATTTTATATTTCACTCTAAAATATAAATTGTTTTTGTCTTTTTTTTAGGTCCATACCCACAGCATATGGAAGTTCCTAGGCTAGGGTCGAATCAGAGCTGTAGCTACCAGCCTACTCCACAGCCACAGCAACAATGGATCTGAGTCCCATCTATGACCTACAGCACATCTCACAGCAACACCGGATCCTTAACCTACTGAGCAAGGCCAGGGCTTGAACCTGTGTCCTCATGGGTGTTAGTCAGATTTGTTTCTGTTGATCCACGACAGGAACTCCTTTTTTTCTTTTTCTTAGGGCCGCACCCATGGCACATGGAGGGTCCCAGGCTAGGGGTAGAATTGGAGCTGTAGCCACTGACCTCCACCACAGCCACAGCAATGCCAGATCTGAGCTGCATCTGTGAACTATACCACAGCTGACAGCAACACTGGATCCTTAACCCACTGAGCGAGGCCAGGGATCAAACCCATATCCTCATGGATACTAGTCAGATTCGTTTCCTCTGAGCCATGATGGGAACTCCTGTTGATTTCTAAAAGAAAAAATTTAAACTCTGCATATATTTTATTGAGATTCTATTTATTCTACAGGTCAATTTTGCATTAGAATTAGCATCTTAACAGTATTAGCCTTGCAATATGTGAGCATGGAATCCCTTCATTTATTTAGATCTTTTGACGTCTTTCATTACTATTTTCTAATTTTAAGTATAAAAATTATCTACATATCCTGTTAGATTTGTGTATTGGTATTTCAGGCTTTTGTTGCTTATGGAAATGGTGCTTGTTTTGTTATTTTGTTGTTGCAATTTGGTTTTGTTTTTAGTTTCAGTTTCCAACAATTAATTGAAAAAATATTTTTGTATGTTGACTTTGTAATACTGAAACCTCATAAATGTACTTATTAGTACATTTAATTTCAGTAGTAGAATCTTTTCAATTTTTTAATGTAAACAACCACAGATTCTAAAAATACATTTTTTTTATGTGAATTCGTGCACTCACTAAGGTTTTCATTGACATGTTTCATGGGATCCATGGAAATGACTTATTTGCCTTGTTATGATAATATTAAGTGAATGTTGTATTAAGAATTATTGTTTTATGCCTTAGATAAGCCCCAAAGTTTCAATAGCCCTTGCAGGCCTATTATCTAAAACCTGGACAATTTTCCCCACTGCACTATTTTTTAAGAAAAATTTTATCAGAGTATTGAAAAGCCAAATGTGGAGAAGGCAACCCAAATGCTGTGTTGAAACATGTGCTGCATCGCTAGAAGCATATCTTGAATGCTCCTTCTTTTTTCCTATTTTTAAAATATTTATTTTTAATTTTATTTAAATAGGAGTGTAGTTGACCTAGAATGTTGTATTAGTTTCAGGTGTACAGCGAAGTGAATCAGTTATACATATAAATATATTCATTATTTTTCTCCATATAGGTTATTACAAACTATTAAGTAGATTTTCCTGTGCTATATAGTAGGTTCTCATTAATCATCTATTTTATACAGTAGTATGTATATATTATTCCCATGATCTTTCAATTGTTAAAATATTTCTTAGTAAAAATAGGTACCTCCTGGGGAAGTGAATTTCCCTGAAATTCCTTACGTTAGTGACCAGGACACACTCCTACTTCTTCAGCCTATGTATGTTCTTTCATAGCACTGGTTCTTGCCTATTTCTCCAGCGAGCCTTTTGTTTCATAAATTCCGTGAACCAGCCACAGAATGATTTAAAAAAAAAACCCAAAACTGTAAACTCTTTATCTTCATGATTTCCTTGTGCCTAGACTATCCCCTGTATGTTCTGTACTTTTTCCTAGCTTATTCTTATTTTTTACTCCAAAATTGAGCAATGGTTTATCACTCCATGGTGAATACTGTCATTTTCTTCTGGCATGTGTAGGGTGTCCCACTCTGTGTTTACATAATATTAAATGCCCTGTATTGTGTACATATTGTTAAATATCCTGTATCACAGATTTTTTTTTTTGCTTTTATGAGCTTATCTGTGTCACTAAATTGTCAACATTTTGAGAAAAGACAAACAAAAAGGAACATAAAAGAAACAAGCCTAATTCACTTTATCTTCCTCAGGACCTCACACAAGGGCTAGTACATTCACAATTGTTAAAAAAAAAAAAAAGTTGAGGAATGAATGATTGATTGTATTGACTAAGCCAGGTCTGATTAAGTTTCATTGTTAAGAACTTCCTCAGGGATGCATATTCTACCTTATTTAGCTTATTGATTTAAAATATATTCATATCCTTCTGGGATAATTATGAATTTGGCTTAGAGGAAAATGAAAAAGTATTTGGATAAGGCATTTTACTAATTATCTAAGACTTGTGAGCTAATATTAGCTTATCAATTTTGTTTTGCTAGTTGAGAGGGGGCAAAAATCCCCTTCCAAAATTATTTTCAATATGAATCTTTTAATAAGTAAAAAGTGACAGTCACAATTGTTATGGTTGAGAAATTTCATTACAGCCTCAAAGGTTGCCTCATATAAATCATTTTTGATTGGTTTATATCTGGAGAGTAAAGGAAGGTCTGGACAACCAAATATAAGAAATAAGACAAATATGACTGATGAACTCAACAATGTCTCTACATATATCTTGCTTGAAAAAAACCAATAATTGATTTTTTTTCAGACTTTTCTTTTGTCTGCTTTATTTCTAAGGGCTTATCAGTGGCAGACAGACAGCTCACAAGTGTATTTTTTCTTCAATATTCTTCACATTTATAAAGATTCATTAAGCTCACCATCACTCTATATTTATCTGGATTATGCATTCATTCCAGAAATAGGTCCTTCTCTATCACCATCATTCTTTGGTAATCTTATGTGAGAAAATTAAGTTTTGGTATATAAAACTGAATCAATACATCATTTTAAGCATAATTTTTTTATAATATCTAAATCTTCAACATGTTTATATTAATACACTCACATTCACATTGGATTAAAAAATATAAAATTATTTCCAAATTTCTGATGAAATATTTATCTTTTTTTACCACATATTTTAGAAAGAAACCTGTCTAGTTATCAGATGTTGTCAAGTAAATTAGCCTGGTTCTATAAGCATAAAATTTATATCAAGGAACAACTTTGACTTGCTTACACTTAAATTACAATGTACTTCACCATATAATGTGTATTCAATCGTGTTTGCTGAATGGATAACCAAGTAACCACTTGGCCATAGAATATTCTGACACCAGAAATATTTTATTTTTTCATTTTTACAGCTGCCTCTAGCATATGGAATTTCCTAGGCCAGGGGTCCAATTGGAGCTGCAGCTGAGGCCTACGCCATAGCCTGGATAACACCAGATCCAAGCTGCATCTGTGCCTGTGCTACAGCTTGTGGCAATGCTGGATCCTTAACCCAGTGAGTGAGGCCAGGGATAAAACCTGTATCCTTACAGAGACAATGTCAGGTCCTTTACCCATGGAGCCACAGTGGGAACTCTGACACCAGAAATATAAACGTTTGTAATTATCTCATTAGCTTTGACTCTTTTGGACATCCATTATTGAGTTTTGAGTAGTCTGTACCTCCAGTGCACCGTTGAGTCTCAGTCCATCCTTGATTTTGAACATTATTTTTTCCTTCATATCATTCCTATAATTCATTTCAGCTATGATCCACTCTATGACTGACCTACAGCTCATTCTTGAACCCAAGTGTCCTTTAACTCTACTGAACACCACTAACTCTGGTAGGTGACAGAGGTTTGGGATTTCAGTGAGTGACCAAATTAATTATTTAAAATGCTTTTCTTTAAGATAATAGAACATAGGTTCAAAAGTCATAATATGTGATTTTTTTCTTCCAAGTTCTGACACAAACTAACTTTCTGACATTTTAATTAGACTCAATATATTCTGTTTATGCCAATTATGCCTTCATCAGAGTGTAATTATCATGATGAAATATGTGACAAACCTGGGTAAACTGTAAAGTGCCATGTAAGTTTAAGGACATTTAAAAAAAGAAAACAAAACTTCTGGAACTGATAAGTGATTATGGCAAGGTTTCAGGATAAAAGTTTAATATACGAAGTCAGTTGTTTTTTACACCAACAATGAACAACTGAATTTTGAAATTAAAAACATAGTACTATTTACATTAGCAAAAAAACCCTGAACTATTTAAGTACGAATCTAACAACATATATAAGAACAATTCTCTGAGTGTAGACAATAAAATTAAGTAATGAATGAAAATTGCTGGGAATTGCGAAGCAAATACAAAATCCTAGTCTCAGAAATCCTAAGAGAATTTTTAAAGTAAATTGGAATATTGTCTAGGCTTGATTTTTGATATTGAAGAACCTCTTTATAATTTTAGCTGATTATTTTACCATTATTTTTTATTTAATTTAAAAAGATGTGTGCCACAAAGCATCTTTTTTGTTGAAGATAGTGGCAAGGAGCAGAATGATGGTGAAAATCAAATTTTGTTCTTTCTAGAATAAGATTTATTGAATTAGCTTTGTAGAACCGACTCAAAGCCCCCAAATCATCAGGAAAACAGCAAATATAATGACAATATATTGATAGTCTCTTAGGACATGCATTTTGATGATGAAAAATAAAAATAAAATCCAGAGCACTCTACTAAGCAATTTGGCCAGAGTCCCTTCATTGTAATTGCCAGTAAACTATTCCATATTTTAGCAACACCACTGGATATGTCTGCAGCTGCCTTTTAGACATAAATACCACATGTTCTGAAAAGCATAAAACTAGTGGTATCTTTCACTGACAGTTGTATTTTCTCCTTCTGCCAAGTGTAATAATAAAATCAGTTGAAATCACTGCATCATTCATTTGGCTTATATAATATGCTTACTGGCTCAAGATAGAGAAAGTCAATTTGTTTACTCAGGTATTTAATATGCATTATGCTTTCTTTTTATAATATTTCTGTGAAAAAAAAACACCACAAATTCCTAGATTTCTTAGCCTCACTATTCGTCATTCAGTGAATAAAATATATAAGAACAACAACAAAAAATATCACCATGGTTAATAGGGAATCTCAAGATTTTAGAAAAACTTTATTGAGTAGAAACTAAAAATATTTACATTTTAATATTTTAAACAATTTTTCTTTACAAAGAATAAAGCATAAATTTACCTTTGAGGACCTACTACTTAGTTCCAGGGAAAAATGTCAATTATATATTTTTTCAGTTATAATAATGTAGAGCAAGTGCCTAAACATTCCTGGAGATTTCCTTGCAGCAAAATAACTTGAATAATAGTTGACATAATATGGGATCATTTTTGCAGAATTCAATTAGATATATTTGAATTAGGTTTCCATATATTTTGTAGTTTTCTTAAGGAGAAATGCTACATTTCTAATTGGATTCAGATGATCAAATATGTTGTTATACTTGATAACCTGTTCTTATGTGAAGAATGTTTTTCATTTTTTCCTTATTTTTCTCTCTTTGAGTATGTACGTTGTGTCTGTGTGTTTCTTTTAACTCTATACTGTGTTTATTATTCAGAATACATTAATTAGAAATGATGAGAGGTACAAGATAAGAATATGAGCAAATTTGTACTAGGAGAGACTGTGAAGAGGAATTAGACCTCATCATTCAAGGTGGGAAAGATTATTCTCAGAGAGGATTTCTTTTACCACTCTAACTTTATTAGGTCTCTTCTGCAATTCTTCTCATGAAATTGCTTTTTTTTCTTCTCCGCTCCAATTCTTTATATCTCAAACATTTTTGGGGGAGAGGGTTTCTTTTTTTTTTTTTTTCCCTGAAAAAGAACTCATTTATTTTTACACTTATCCTCAGAGAGTATTGAAACACAATCACTAAATTTAGGTGTGCAGATCACCAAAGAATTTTATTTTATTCCTATAACTGTTCTCATTGTATCCCTGAGATTCCAGGGATTTAAAATTGGTTTCAAGCTTTCTGTCTCAGTGAAACTGGATTTCATGTATATAGGAACCCAGTCATAGGGACCTTTCTTCCTTCCCTTGAGAAATGGCATAGCCATTGGGCACTAGGCTATTAGTTTTCTAAGAAGGTGCTATTTGAAACTTGATTTGCTCAACCTATTTATTCTTTCCCTAGAGTCTATCAGCAGTTTGAGGGGGAATCCCTGCCATGGAGATTATTAGAATTCCCAATTATGTTTTATAAGTTTGTGTGAGGAAGCAAGATGAAGTAATCTGGCCCTTGTCTATAACCATAAGGATAAAGCTGAACTTGTAAGTTTTGCAAGTGGCCGCATCTAGCCACAGCAGTAAAATATCTTTGTTGTCTTTTGCTTCTCTTACATCATCACCAAATGTTTGGTAAAATCTTGGGTAAAGTCACAGCTTTGCATTTGAAATCTTAAGTATTTATGTAAATTCATAGTTTGGTTTCTCTATTAGTGTAGTATATTAAGAAGTAAGTTTTGACTCAGCCATAAAAAAGAAAGAAATAATGTTATTTACAGCAACATGGCTGAAACTAGAGACTCTCATACTGAGTGAAGTAAGTCAGAAAAAGAAAGACAAATATCTGGAATATAATATAAGGCACAAATGAACCTTTCCACAGAAAAGAAAATCATGGACTTGGAGAATAGACTTGTGGTTGCCAAGAGGGAGAGGGAGGGAGTGGGGTGGTTAGAGAGCCTGGGGTTAATAGATACCAACTATTGCCTTTGGAATGGATTAGCAATGAGATCCTGCTGTGTAGCACTGAGAACTATGTCTAGTCACTTCTGATGGAGCATGATAATGTGCAAAAATATAATGTGTACATGTATGTGTAACTGGGTAACCATGCTGTACAGTAAAAAAAAAAAAAATTGTATTGGGGATAACTATTAAAAAATAATAATAATTAAAATTAAAAAAAGAAGTTTTGCCCCATGTAGTAATTTATTATTGAATACTATGGCAGGAAGAGGGAAGATATCTGTAAACAGGTCTATGTCAACTTGATTTAAAGAAGAATAAAACTAGAAGACTGACTGAAGATGGCTTTGTGGAAATACATTAATCCACTAGGGATTCCCAGAAAAACATAGAAAAAGGAGTAGGAGTGAAGTTCATGTTCTGGCTCAGCGGGTTATGAAGCTGACCAGCATCTATGAGGATGAGGGTTCTATCCCTGGCCTTGCTCAGTGGGTTAAGGATCTGGCGTTGTCATGAGCTGTAGTGTAGTTCATAGATGTGGCTTGGATCTGTTCTTGTTGTGGCATTGGCTGGCAGCTGAAGTTCTGATTTGACCCCTGGCCTGGAAACTTCAATATGCCACAAGCATGGGCCTGAAAAAAAAAAAAAAAAAAAAAAAAGGAGTCCAAGTGTTGGACCTTAAACTTAAAGATAGGTTTCTCTAAGGTAAAAATTCAGTAGACTTTGAACTTGACTTTTTTATTTTTGTATAAGAACAAAAAGGTATGCAAACTTAATCGTTGATGAAGTCTCACAAAAGTTTAACCAACTCAGAATTTCTGGATATTTATCTTCTAATAGCTGTAATCCTTGATTTTTATATGGAAATATAGATTAATAATGTTAGATTAGAATAATGTTCTTGATGTCCAACCATATTGTAGAATATGTCAGAATTTCCTTTCTTTTTAAGGCTGAATAATACTCCATTGTTTGTGTATATTACACTTTGTTCATCTATTCACACATCAATGGAAATGGGTTATTTCCACATTTTGGCTATTGTAAATTGCACTGCCATAAACACTGGTGAACTAGTAAATTTATAAGTTTCTCCTTCCAATACTTTTGGATATATACCAAGAATTAGAATTGTTGGAGCATATGGTAATTCCATTTTTAATTTTTTCAAGAACTGCCAAACTTTTTCATTGCTGTTGCACCCTTTTACATTCCCACTTGTAATTCACAATAGTTCCAATTTCTTTTCATTTTACCAACACTTATTAATTTTGTGGAGTTCTTTTGAGATTGTGGTTTGTTTGTTTTGTAATAGCTATCCCAATGGATGTGAAGTGGTATTTCATTGGGGGTTTAATTTTCATTTCCCTAATGATTAGTGATGTTGAATATCTTTTCATGTGCTAATTGACTGTTCATATATCTTTGGAGAAATATCTATGCAAGTCCTTTGCCCATTTTTTAATCAGTTTTTTTTTTTTGCTTTTATGTTGTCAAGTTACAGGAGTTCCTTATGTTTTTGGTATATTAACCTCCTTATCAGGTATATAATTCACAATTTTTTTCCATTTTGCAGGTTGACTTTTCAATAAATTCAGAGTATTTGATGACAAATTTTTTTTTTTATTTTAAGTAGTCCAATGTATCTATTTTTTCTGACATCTATTTTTCATGTTATATTTAAGAAACCATTGCCAATTAATTCCAATGTCATGAAGTTTTTTTCCATCTAAAGCTAAGAGTTTTATAGTTTTATGTCTTACATTAATTTTTTTTTTTCTTTTAGGGCCACACCCATGGCATACAGAGGTTCCCAGGCTAGGGGTTGAATCAGAGCTACAGCTGCAGGCCTACACCACAGCCACAGCAATGTGGGATCTGAACCATATTTTGAGTTAAGTATATTCTTATATATGGTTTAAGATTCTGCTCCAACTCCATTCTTTACGTACGTACATCCAGTTTTCCCAGCATCATTTGTTGAAAAGACCCTCCTTTCTATATGTATTTATAATGAATTTGAAATGGATAATATAAGAAATGACAGTACTATAGTACTATCGTTTGAAATGATATCTAATATATGGTGTATTTATTTTGAATAAAGAAGATTTTGTGATTACAGATAATGAGGACAGATTTGGGGATAATCTTGCTATATCAAAAACAAAATACATTTGAGCAATTTTTTATATTACATCCTATTCTTAATCTTACTTTATATATTTCAAACTAGCATACTATTCAAAATGTAGATTACTTTAACTTCTAAATAAAAAAAAAATTCTCAGAATAAAGTAACATCTAATGCATATTAGAATGTGCCTTGGAAACAACAAAAACTGATTTAAAATGAATGGCTTTTTTGTGTGTGAAACTTTAAAACCATAGTTTGAGGATTTTTTTCATTCTTTACAGACTTAACTAAAATGGGTGTTTCTTACTGACTGATGTATATGAAAATCCCTGTAAGTGGGAACATTATTAGTACAGTACACCTAATAGTTGTAAAGTAATCTTTAAACAGAATACACCACATATCCTAAAAATGCAAAGTAGAACACATGAATCCAAAATAGCAAGGGCTAAAGTTTCTACCTTTTTGAAATTACCAAGATAATATATTTTAATTTATATGTACTTGTAACTTGAATAATGTATAAAGTGGTTTATTTATGCCTTTAAGACTTGCTATTATTAACCATTGAATATTATTTAGAATTTCATTAAAGCATAAATTTGGAATATTAAGGACATTTTTCTCATATCTCAATAACTTTTAAATGTCACTATGATAACAAATCATATCATTATTGAATGTCCTTCAATAGTTTTTCACTGAACTTTAAGTAAAATCAAGTCTACTGGTGGTTTGACATGTCATCACTGTTTAGCTTTATTGAACCAACCCTCTTACCAGATAGCAGTTATAAATAATAGATAACATATATCAAAGGCAACATGTTGATGGCTTTGGGGAGTGACCAACATATTTCATTACTATATAAAAAGTATACTTTGGTACAAACAGCTGTATAAACCAGTGGAACAGAACAGAATATTCAGTAATAGACCTCCACAAGTATGACCAATAATTTTGACAAAGATGCACAGAAAAATGGACAAAAAATAATCCTTCAATTATTGGTGCTGAAATAAGTGACCACCACATGTTAAACATGAATCTTGATCTGTATGTCACATCAATATAAAATTTCACTTAAAATGGATCTATATGTTGATGTACAGTATAAAATTAAACAATTCAAAAAATAAAGTTGGGAGAAAAATATTTGTGACTTTTTGTTAGGTTACAAGTCTTACATACAATGCCAAGAGACTAAACCATGAAGGAAAAGAAAAAGAAGAAACTGAAATTTATAAAATTTAAAACTCACAACATCACTGCTACTACCACCTACAAATCTTGTAAGTACATTGAACAATTTATCTCTTTTCATATAATATAAATGTATAACATATAATATGAAAGTATAATATATACTTTCTATCATTGAATATACATATTGAGTATTAGGCTCCTCTCTGAAAAAAGGGGTGTGATTTCACTCAAATACATGTACATACACAAATATGTATTCACTTACTATTTCTTCACTCTCTGCTATTCATCTACAAGTATATCCTTGTATATGCTGTGCTGAAGCTTTAAAATAAATAATTCTTAGCCCAGATAGAAAAAGTCACTAATTAACACTTTTCAATAAACTACGGTGCCTTCATGAAATTGGTCTTCCTGTACTATTAATGTGTGCCTTCACTGCTAGAAAATAAATTAATTTAGCTTCAATGTGAAGATGAGTTTATCCAAGTTCCTTGGCCTTATACTTTTTTCCCTCTACAGGCTAATACCAATTTAGTTTTTCAACAGGTAAATCTGTGAATAATTCCCCCTTACAATCTCACCCCAGTATGAAATGAAACCCAGGCTTTTAGTCATATTATATACTCTTCTTGGAATTGCATTGTTTTACCTTCTTGGATTAATGTACATCCTAAATACTCTATAAGGCAGACATTATATTCAAAATATTTAACAGATGCTACTTGAAAGACATGCTCTAATAAAATCATTGGCCAGAGTACTGGAGCAGTGTCATGGAAGTCCCTGCTTTCCAGGCATTAACCTTTTTCCAAATCTTGGGAAATTTTAGTCTCAATGGTAGAACTAAGGCAGCTGGATGTCAGGTGGAAGGTATCATAAAAGAGTCTGAGGTAACAAACATTTGGTAAATGTAATCTTAATATTTTTATATTGGATAGAGCCTTGTGGGTGTGTTTGGCTGAAGAGCACCCTATCGGACAAAGGAACACAGTTATCAGCTCTGTAAAACTGACCCTCATCACAAAAGCAGGAAGTTCTTTGCCTCTCCTTTCTCACAGTACATAGCATTTGCTCCCTCACATATGTATCATTTTATACACTGACTCATACTGCAGGTATTTTTGTAATGGGGCCTAAAGTTACACGTAGAGGATGTAATGACAGTGGGAAGAATAAGTCCCTTGAATGCAAGGAATATGCTACATGCATTTTTTTAACTTCTTACTTCCTAAGGATGAGACCTGGAACAGGGTGGTTAATCAATAAATATTTGTCAATGTAATGAAAACATCTGCTTGCTATAATATTTATTTATTGTAATTACTTTGTGAGATATTTGACTTTTTTCCTCTTAAATTCTACATATTGGGTTCCTTGATAAGTGAAAATGCATTCTTTATCTTTTCAACTCAAATGCTACCCTATGGCTACTTGTGGACTTACAGCCTAGTGTCTAGCATTTAAAAATAAGACTGTCATTTTTCCTATCAGATAAAATCAAGCAAACTGTTAGTTATCTCACCTTGACATGCAGTGTACAGTCAAAATTCAAAGCACTGATAAGTTTATGTTCAGTAAACTAAAAGGTCTGCCTATCATGCTAAATGGAAGTGTTATTCTCTAACTCATCTCCATTTTTAGCACAAAAGACTTCCTCTATTTTAATTTTTTAAAATATGGCACTCAATAAGTAAAAATGTTAGGATAAAATAAAGCAGTTCTTTATTAATATTACTCGTAGAATAGAATTCAGTACGAGAGACTTCTGTTTGTCAGAAATGGAAGCTACCTGTAGCCCATGGGCATATGCTCAAAATAATTGCTTTTCTTAAAAACTAAATTCCCAAGAGAAGTAAGCAAGTAAATCTGTTCTGATTCTTAATTTCTCTCTTCATGTTCATTTTCTTTACTCCTCCTTTTATGCATCCCTTTATCCAACTTAAATTCTTACACTTAATATGTTAGCCTATTGAAATTTCTATTCAGATCATTATAGATGTTCAATAGACTTTGGGGTGAGTTTGACAAATTTTATGTAACAAAAAGCAAGCCATATTTTGTACAATTATATGTGTTTGTGTATGAGCAGTGAAAGTCTATGTTATAGTGGAATGCACAGATCTTTATACAATTTGATTATTTTTGATAAACACATGCCTCTCATTAACTACTACTACTGTATGCTACTTTTTCATGACCACAGAAAATTCCCTGTACTCCATGCAGTCAATCTCACCTTCATAGACAAGCACTGCTCTGATTTCTGCCACTGTAGATTAGGTCTGTCTGGTCTCGAATTGTCATATGAATGTTATAATACAATGTGCATTCTTGTGCATGATTTTCTTTGCTCAACATATGTTTCTGAGATTCATCCATGAAGTTGAATGAATCAGGCAGTATTCATTATTGTTACTGCTGAGTAGCATTCCATTGTGTCAATATATCAACAATTTTGTCCTTTCTTCTGGTGATGAACATGTGAGTTATGTTCAAATTCTGGCTGTTATAAACAAAATTATTATAATCTTTTCTGTATAGGGTTTTTTTAAAATACAGGTCCCCATATGTTAACAGTTTTTCATTTTATTATGTATAAAAAAATGCCTGAATGACATTATCAAACAACTTGACAAACTGGATATTTGTAGAACATTCCATCCATCAAGAGCTCAGTGCTTAGAACATTTATGTGAATAAAACATATACTAGGCCATAAAACAATTCTCAATAACGAAAAAGACTGAAATCGGTCTATATGTATCAAGTACATGTAAATTAACATTGAACTCTCATAGAAATTTGTGCTATTTCAAATATTTAAAGATTAAAACAATACACCTCTAAGTATATTATTCTTTAAAGATGAAATCCCAATGGAAATTAGAAATTAGTTTGAATGAAATGAAAACACAATATATCAAAATGTATGGGATACCACTACAGTCATCCACTGAGGGAAATTATGGCTTAAAATCCATATTTTAGAAAAACAAGTGTATTGGAAAATAGGAACACTGTAAAATATATAATGTAAACTACTAATAAAACTAGAAAAAGAATAATGAAACAGAGCAAGCAGAAGGAAAGTAAATAAGTATCAAAGCAGAAATCAAGAGATAAGAAAAGAAATAAAAATAGAGAAAAATCAATAAAATCCAAGGTTGGCTCTTTAAAAATGTTGACAACTTCAATAAATCTTATCTAGATCGACCAGAGAGAGAGAGAGATTTACTCCAAAGTCAAGAGTAAAAGAAAGGGGACATTGCAAGTGATTTTAACATAAAGAGATTACGGAGATAATGTTATGAACAACATTTTGCCAACAAATTACTCAAACTACAATGAAATGGATAAGTCCAGGAAAGACACAAATTAGCAAGAATGACTCAAGATTAATGAAAGAATCTTAATGAACATAAACAAGCTAAATGCACTGAATTTGTAGTTAAAATAAATTTTCATCATAGAAAAACTAGCCCCCTTGATGTCATTGGCCAGCTCTATCAAATATTTCAAGAGCAAGTAATGCCGATCCTACACAAACTCTTTCAGAAAATATACAACTTAAACATAAGCATAATTTGGGATTTATAAAAGCATAAGTCCAAATTTATGCTATGAGCTTAGTGTTGCCCTGATAGTGAAGCCAGTGAAATTACAGATGGACACACTCATGAACATAGATGCACGATCCTTAACAAAATACTAGCCAATCCACGTCAGAGGAAAAAAGAAAAAAGAACAATTACACGACCATGACCAAGTGGGAAATATTTTAGAAATGCCACCTGGGTTGAACAATCAAAAATTAATTTGTATGATATACCATACTAATAGAATAAAGGACAAAACGATATGAACATCTGAGAGATCCAGAGAAACATTTGAAAAATTTCAATATCCACTCATGATAAATTAGAAATTGAGAGGAACTTCCTTACTATGACAAAGAACAAATATGGAAACCCTACAGCTAACATCTTGGTTACTGGTAAAAGACTGAATTATTTTCCCCTAAGTAGAAAAAGTATGTCTGTACTCATCAGTCATTTTGACAATTTATTGTATTAATGCAATAACTCCAGAAAATAGGTCAAAGGAATATAGATAAGAAAGAAAGAAAATTTCCCTTTAATCAGACCTCATGCTCCTTTATGTAGAAAGTCCTATGGACTCTAGACAATAACTGCTAGAAACAAATAAATGAATTTACCAGGATTTAAGAATTCATGACCTCGGTTTTAAAATTGATTGTGGAAGATGGTGGAATAGAAGGACTGGAGCTCAACTTCTCTCATAAAAACAACAAAATTCACAACTAAAGACTGAGCACTCTTCACCAAAATGGACCAAAACCTTAAAAAAGATACCCTACTCCAGAAGAAAAAGAGGAGGCCACATCAAGAGGTAGGTGGGGCGATTTCACGATATAAACAACCCCATACCTCCCAGGTGGGAAGCTCCACAGACTGGAAACTAACTGTTCACAGAGACTCACCTACAGGAGTGAGAGTTCTGAGCCCCACATCAAACTCTCACGTGTGGGGATCTGGCACTGGGAGAAAGAGCTCCTGGAGCATCTGGCATTGAAGGCCAGTGGGGCTTGTGCACAGGAGCTCCATGGGACTGGGGGAAGTGGAGACCCCATTCTTAAAAGGCACACACAGACTTTCACGTGCACTGAGTCCCAGGGCAAAGCAAAGTCTCCATAGGAATCTGGGTCAAACCTGACTGCAGTTCTTGGAGGACATCCTGGGAAAACAGGGGTGAACATGGATTGTTGTGAGGGAAGGACACTGAAAGCAAAGCTCTGGGGAATATTCAGCAGCATGCTTTTCTCTGGAGGTGGCCATTTTGGGAAAACCTGACCCCACCAGGTCAGGCAGCACTGAAAAAACCCAGGGCAAACAACAATCCAGGTGGGATCACAGCCCCACCCCTCAGTAAACAGGCTACCTAAAGACCCCTCAGGCACATAGCTGCCTCTAATCCCATCCAGAGACTAAGCCCCACCCACCAGAGGGATTAGAATCAGCTCCACCTACCAGTGGGCAGGCATCAGCCCCTCCCATCAGGAAGCCCACAGCAAGCCCCCATACTGACTTCAGCCACAGGGGGCAGACACCAGAAGAAAGGCTACAACTCTATTATCTGTAGGAAGGTCACCACACCAAAAACCTGTAAAAATGAAAAGACAGTGAACTATAACTCAGATGAGGGAGAGAGGAAAACCCCCAGAAAAACAGCTAAGCCATGAGGCGCTTCTCAGCCTCCAGGAAAAAGACTTTAGACTGTTGATGCTGAAGATGATGCAAGGCATTGGAAATAAACTGGAGGCAAAGATGGATAACTTACAGCAAACACTGAGCAAAGAGATACAAGATATAACACTTAAACAAGAAGTGATGCAAAATACAATAACTGAAATAAAAAACTCACTAGAAGCAGCTAACAGCAGAATATAGGAGGCAGAAGAACAAATAAGTGAGGTGGAGTTCAGATTAGTGGAAATTACAAATGCAGAACAGAAAAGAGAAAAAAGATTGAAAGCAAATAAAGAGAGTCTCAGAGAACTCTGGGACAACGTGAAATGCACCAACATCCATATTATAGGGGTGCCAGAGGGAGAAGAGAGAGAGGAGGAGACAGAAAAAATACTCCAAGAGATAATAGCCGAAAACTTCCCTAACATGGGGAAGGAATCACTCACTCAAATTCAGGAAGCACAACGAGTACCATATAAAATAAACCCAAGGAGGAACACCCCGACACACATACTAATCAAACTGACCAAAATTAAAGACAAAGAGAAAATCTTGAAAGCAGCTAAGGAAAAGAAAGAAACAACATACAAGGGAACCCCGATAAGGCTATCAGCAGATTTTTCAACAGAAATTCTGCAGGCCAGAAGGGAGTGGCGTGATTACTTAATGGGATGAAAGGAAAAAACCTCCAGCCAAGATTACCCCACCCAGCAAGGCACTCCTTCAGATTTGAAGGAGAAATCAAAACCTTCACAGATAAGCAAAAGCTGAGAGAATTCAGCAACACTAAACCAGCCTTACAACAAATACTAAAGGAACTTCTCTAGGCAGAAAAGAACAAGAGAAGAAGGAAAGGATAAAGAGCAGCGAAAACAAATCAAAGTAATTAATAAAATGGCAATAAGAACATACATATCAATAATTAACTTAAATGTGAATGGACTAAACGCCCCAACCAAAAGACACATACTGGCTGAATGGATACAAAAACAAGACCCACTTGTCTTCAAGAGACCCACTTCACTTCTAGGGACACATACAAATTGAAAGTGAGAGGATGGAAGAAAATATTTCATGCAAATAGGGATCAAAAGAAAGCTGGAATAGCAATACTCATATCAGACAAAAGAGACTTTAAAATGAAGAATATTTTAAGGGACAAAGAAGGACATTACATAATGATCAAAGGATCAATCCAAGAAGAAGGTATAACAATTTTAAATATCTACACACCCAACACAGGTTCACCACAATATATAAGGAAACTGCTAACAACCTTAAAAGGAGAAATTGACAATAACACAATCATAGTGGGGGACTTTAACACCCCACTTACAGCAATGGACAGACCAACCAGACAGAAAATCAATAAGGAAACACAGGCCCTGAATGAAGCATTAGACCAGATGGACTTAATAGATATTTATAGCACATTTCATCCAAAAGCAACAGAATACACATTCTTCTCAAGTGCACATGGAACATTCTCTAAGATTGACTATATCCTGGGCTACAAATCCAACCTCAGTAACTTTAAGAAAATTGAAATCATATCAAGCATCTTTCCCGACCACAGCACTATACGACTGGACATCAACAACAAGAAAAAAACTGCAAAAAACACAAACACATGGAGACTCAACAACATGCTACTAAACAACCAATGGATCACTGAAGAAATCAAAGAGGAAATTAAAAATTACGTAGAGGCAAATGACAATGAAGATACGACCTTCCAAAACCTATGGGATGCAGCAAAAGCCGTTCTAAGAGGAAAGTTTATAGCTATACAAGCCCACCTCAGGAAACAAGAACAAGCTCAAATAAACAAGCCAACTTTACTTCTGAAGCAGCTCGAGAGAGAAGAACAGACAAGCCCTAAAGTTAGTAGAAGGAAGGAAATCATAAAGATCAGAGCAGAAATCAATGAACTAGAAACCAAGAAAACCATAGAAAAGATCAATGAAATGAAAAGCTGGTTCTTTGAGGAGATCAACAAAACAGATAAGCCAGACTTATCACAAAAAAAGAGAGAGGTCTCAAATGAGTAAAATTAGAAATGAAAAAGGAGAAGTAACAACGGACATCATCACAGAAATACAAGGGATCATATAATACTGCTATATGCAACTATATGCCAATAAAACGGAAAACCTTGAATAAATGGACAAATTCTTAGAAAAGTACAATCTTCCAAGACTAAACCAAGATGAAATAGAAAAGATGAATGGACCCATCACAAGAACTGAAATTGAAACCGTGATTACAAAACTTCCAGCAAACAAAAGTCCAGGACCAGATGGCTTCACAGGCAAATTCTATCAAACATTTAGAGAAGAGCTAACACCTCTCCTTCTGAAGCTATTTCAAAAAATTGCAGAGGAGGGGATACTCCCAAACTCATTCTATGAGGCCATCATCACCCTGGTACCAAAGCTAAACAAAGACGCCACAAAAAAAGAAAACTATAGGCCAATTTCACTGATGAACATCAATGCAAAAATCCTCAACAAAATTCTAGCAAACCGCATCGAACAATACATTAAAAGGATTGTACATTATGATGAAGAGGGATTTATCCCAGGGATGCAAGGGGTCTTCAATATCCACAAATCCATCAGTGTGATACACCACATTTACAAACTGAAGAATAAAAACCATATGATCCTCTCAATAGATGTGGAAAAAGCCTCTGACAAAATCCAACACCCATTTCTGGTAACAACCCTTCAGAAAGTGGGCATAGAGGGAACCTACCTCAACATGATAAAGGCCGTATATGACAAACCCACAGCGAACATCATTCTCAATGGTGAAAAGCAGAAAGAATTCCCACTGAGATCAGGAACAAGACAAGGATGTCCTCTCTTGCCACTACTCTTCAACATTGTTTTGCAAGTCCTAGCCATGGCCATCAGAGAAGTAAAAGAAATCAAAGGAATCCAAATTGGAAAGGAAGAAGTAAAACTATCCCTACTTGCAGATGACATGATACTCTACCTAGAGAATCCTAAAGACTCTACCAGAAAACTGTCAGAGCTCATCCATGAATTTTGAAAAGTTGCAGGATACAAAATCAATACACAGAAATTTACAGTGTTTGTATATACTAACAATGAAAGAGCAGAAAGAGAAATTAGGGAAGCAATCCCATTTACCATCGCATCCAAAAGAATGAAATACCTAGGAGTAAACCTACCTAAAGAGACAAAAGACCTATACTCTGAAAACTGTAAGCCACTGATGAAAGAAATCAAAGATGACACAAATAGATGGAAAGACATGCCATGCTCATGGATTGGAAGAGTTAATATTATCAAAATGGCTATACTACCCAAGGCAATCTACAGATTCAGTGCAATTCCTATCAAATTACCAAGGACATTTTTCACTGAACTCAAACAAAATATTTTAAAGTTTGTTTGGAAGTACAAAAGACCCAGAATAGCCAAAGCCATCCTGAAAAAGAAAAATGGAGCTGGAGGAATCAGGCTCCCAGACTTCGGACTATCCTACAAAGCAGCAATCATCAACACCATATGGTACTGGCACAAAGACAGAAATATAGTTCAGTGGAACAGGCTAGAAAGCCCAGAATTCAACCCACGCACCTACAGCCAACTAATCTATGACAAAGGAGGCAAGAACATACAATGGAGAAAGGACGGCTTGTTCAATAAGTGGTACTGGGAAAACTGGACAGCCATAAGGAATAGAAGGAAATTAGAACACTCCCTAATACCATACACAAAAATCAACTCGAAATGGATTAAAGACCTAGATAGAAGACCAGACACTATACAACTCTCAGAGGAAAACATAGGCCAGACACTGTCTGACATAAACGACAGCAACATCTTCTCAGATCCACCTCTTAGAGTAGTGACAATAAAAACAAAAATAAACAAATGGGACCTAATCAAACTTAAAAGTTTCGGCACAGCAAAGGAAACCCTAAACAACACAAAAAGACAACCCACAGAATGGGAGAAAATCTTTGCAAGTGAATCCACTGACAAGGGATCAATCTCCACAATTTATAAACACCTTCTGCAGCTCCATACCAAAACAACAAATAAGCCTATCAAAAAATGGGCAGAAGATCTAAACAGATAATTCTCCAAAGAAGACATACGGATGGCCAAGAAACACCTGAAAAGATGTGCAACGTCATTCATTATTAGAGAGATGCAAATCAAAACCACTCTGAGGTACCACCTTACACCAGCCAGAATGGCCATCATCCAAAAGTCTACAAACAATAATTGCTGGAGAGGGGTGGAGAAAAAGGGACCCTAGTACACTGTTGGTGGGATCGTAAATTGGTGCAACCACTGTGGAAAGCAGTATGGAGATGCCTCAGAAAACTAAAAATAGAACTACCATTTGATCCAGCAATCCCACTCCTGGACATCTATCCAGAGAAAACCACGACTTGCAAAGACACACGTACTCCGATGTTCATTGCAGCACTATTTACAATAGCCAAGACATGGAAACAATCTAAATGTCCATCGACAGAGGAGTGTATCCAGAAGATGTGGTACATATACACAATGGATTATTACTCAGCCATTTAAAAGAACGAAATACCAGCATTTTTTGCAACATGGATGGACCTAGAAACTATCATGCTAAGTGAAGTCAGCCATAGGAGGAGACACCAACATCAAATGCTTTCACTGACATGTGGAATCTGAAAAAAGGACAGACTGAACTTCTTTGCAGAACAGATGCTGACTCACAGACATTGAAAAACATATGGTCTCTGGAGGAGACAGTTTGGGGGGTGGGGGAATGTACTTGGGTTACGGAATGGAAATCCTGTGAAATCGGATTGTGATGATCATTATACAACCACAGATGTGATAAATTCATTTGAGTAATTAACAAAATGGAAAAAAAAAAAGAAGTTCACACATTTGGTAGTGTCGGAGCCAAGACTACAATACCTCCTTTCTAACCTCTGCCTGCCTCTGGCAGTACAGTGTTTATAAGGTTTAGAAACTCAGAGAAAATAGCACATTCCTTTTAGTTTTTTCAGACTGACATTTGGACCCATTGCTTTAAATGTACCTGAAAAGGTGTTTGAAGGTTGAAAACAATGCATTGAGCATATATTTTGAAATTGGAACTAATATACTATTTAAGAATAAATTTGTCTTTGTAGACACACTTGCACAACATTGTAAATGTACTTAATGCCACTGACTTGTACCCCTGTAATGGTCAAAATGGTAATATTTTAGCATAATAAAAAAATAAAATAAATGTACCCTTGATTTCCCAAGTTTTCAGACACCCACTAGGTATACTGACATTGAAAGACACCCAATATAATTATTGAGTGAATAATTATATTATTCCATACTATGGACAGGACAAATCACTTATGTATAAGAATACTAAAATGGGGGAATTTCCTGGTGGCCTAGAAGTTAAGGATCCAGCATTGTTGTCACTTCTGTGGCTCTGGTTCAATCCCTGGCCCCAGGAATTGTGCATGCTGCAGGCATGGCCAAAAACAACAAAAACAAAACAAAAAAAGAATACTGAAATGGAGAGTAGAAAGGAGCCTGCAGGGTTTTTTAAACCACACACTTCTGCATTATTTTACCTGTTTACAGGGAACATGTATGTTGCTTTAAATATCCTTTTTTTAGGAGTTCCCGTTGTGGCTCAGTGGAAATGAACCTGACTAGTATCCATGAGGATGAGGGTTCGATCCCTGGTCTTGCTAAGTGTGTTGAGAATCCAGCATTGCTGTGAGCTGTGGTGCAGGCTGCAGATGAGGTTCAGATCTGATATTGCTGTGGCTGTGGTGCCAACCAGCAACTAGCTCCAATTTGACCCCTACCCTGGGAACTTCCATATGCTGCAGGTGTGGCCCTAAAAAGCAAAGAAAAAAAAAAATCCTTGTTGAAAATTAATTAAGTTCTGGAGTTCCCGTCGTGGGGCAGCAGAAATGAATCTGACTAGGAACATGGGGTTTTGGGTTCAGTCCCTGGCCTAGATTAGTGGGTTAAGGATCTGGCGTTGCCATGGGCTGTGGTGTGGGTCACAGATGCAGCTCAGATCTGGTGTTGCTGTGGCTGTGGTGTAGGCTGGCGGCTACAGCTCCAATTGGACCCCTAGCCTGGGAACCTCCATATGCCTCAGGTTAGACCCTAAAAGGACAAAAGATGAAAAAATAAAATAAAATTAATTTCTTTTTGGCATCATCCTCGACACGCAGAAGTTCCTGAGCCAGGGATTGAACTCACGCCACAGCAGTGAAAATGCCAGATCCTTAAGCCACTGAGCACCAGCGAATTCTTAAAAAATCATTTTTATAAAGGTATTTCTATTGGGGAGCAGGGGGAAAAAGGAACAAATATATCAGAAATAGGCCTGACAGTCAGGAGTGGGAGAGAGTCTGAAGCTGAAGATCTTGGGCTGCTTGACTGGCTATTGTTGACACTCTGAGATGTGTTTCTTTATTATGAGCACAGATGAGTCCCCTGGGTTCAAAGCCACGCTCTAAAAATTACCTGAACCTCTGGGCGTAGAGTGGACCTGACTGATTACCTAGTCTAATTTCCCACTTGGATATACAACTTTCTACATCTCCTTTATCTCAACCCTACTCAGCAGCTTCCTACCCATCCTGTTGCTATAGACTAATGATTGTTAGAAAGTTTTGTCTTGGAGTTCCTATTGTGGCTCAGCAGGTTAAGGATCCATCGCAGATGCAGCTCAGATCTCTGTTTTGGGGGCTGTGGCATAGACCACAGTTCCAATTTCACCCCTAGCCCAGGGAATTTCCATATGTTGCAGGTGTGGCTGTAAAAGAAAAAAAAAGTTCTTATATTTCATATGAAAGCTGCATCTCTATAACCAATAATTATTTGGTCTAGTTCTCTCTTAAGGACATAACAGGAATAAAAAATTAATTCTGTCTTCTCTATTTCAGGCCTCTATTTGACAGCTGCCACATCTATCCTTCCTCTTCTCTTTTTTGAGCCCAGTAAGCATCATCACTGAATCTCCACGTGATTATACTCTGTTTTTGTTATTTCCCTATGGACTCAATTTCTCTCTCTTTACATGGGGCAGTCTTGAGATTAGTACTTTTTAGGTGTGATCTGAACAAAGTATGGTAAACTGTACTTCTGTTGTGCCATCTAAGATTATATTAGCTTTTTTTAGCAGCCGTATCATACTATTGGTTCTAGGTGAGTTTATCACCACCTGAAACTGCAGGATTGCTATCCAAGTAGTTTGTTTCCCTTCTGAGAAATTAGCAGTTTTGAATCTAAATTCAAGCCTAGTTTTTCAGCTCAATGTTTCAGTCTACCAAGCTCGGATTTGTAAGAATGTAACAAACTTTGTAGACTTCTTTGTCATTCCAAAAATTATTAATATGTTTTCACTCTGACTTTTTAAAATATATACAAGAAGAAGAAACTAAAAATTCCTGGTTAATCCATCATTCTGACCTTACTACTCTTGATATTTTGGTATAAAAATAAATGTATATGCAAGCAAAAAAAAAGAACTCATGATCTCTATAAAAATCAATAGTGATAAATATGATCAATATAATCAATCCGAAAATAAAGAAAATAATTCAATTAAAATAGCACCAAAAGAATAAAATACCAATAAGTAAATTTAATACAAGAAATGCAAGATGTGTACACTAAAATCCTCTAAAATATTGCTGAGAAAAATAAAAGAATATCTAGTTTAAAAAGGAGACATTTATTGTTAATGCACAGAAAAACTCTATAATTTAAGACAATAATTATCCACAAATTGATCTGTAGAGTCAATACAATTATTACCTAAATCAAAAAAAGAGGTTTTTTTAAATTAAAAATAAAAAGCTAATCATAAAATTAACACAAATGAAAATGACCAAGATTAAAGAATTTTAGAAAAAGAACAAAGCAGAATGACTTTCACAACCTGACTGCAAATATACTTCAACATTTCATAAGAAGATCCATAATCCAGAGAATGTGGTCTTAGTGTGAAAGACAGACATATATCAATCAATGGAGCAAAAGTAAAATCCCAGAAATTAATCCTTGCTTTTTTCTTCAATTAATATTTGAAAAATAGGTCAAGGAAATTCAATGGTAAAAGGAACTCTTCCATGGAAATGGTCCTGAACGAATTGGATAACCATGTACAGAGAACATAAGCTCAATCCCTTATTTTAATATATATGCAAAGGATTCCAAAAATAGAAACCTAAATATACAAGGTAAAACTTAAACATTTCTAAAAGCAACTACGGATAAAAACTTTGCGTTCAGGTGATCTCTGAATACATTCAAATATCAGTGATTTGAAAATTTTTAGAGTAGATCTAGCTGAATAACAAATGCTAGAAGTTAAACTGTCAAAAATTTTAAATTAAACTAAGCACAGAACACAAAAATAAAGGTGCAGTTTTACTACTCTTGCACATGGGATTAGCAAATGCAATACTCTGATGGAATAATCAGAAAGTAAAACAGGCAGAAAGAGACTTTAGGTGGGGTAGTTGATTATACCATCCTAGTCTGTAACAATGAATTTAGATGGATTATAAAACTATAAAACTACCTGTAAAATGAATATATTGTTTTGTTTTGGTTTTGTTCTTGTTAAAGTATGGACAAAGGTTATATTTTACTCATCTGCATAGTATACATGATGCTATATTTTAATAATCCAGGGTTATTTTGTATAAATTAATTTATTTTTCCCTTAACACACATCCTATTTTTAATCTCCTATACTATTATAAATCAGGATGTAATTAGTACATGTAAGTAAATATTAAAGCAGGATTAAGTCTCATTTCGAAAGACTATGGCTAGACTTTCTGTCTCCATCTCTGTAATAATAGATACACACATAGGAAATGTAGATCATTTCAGCTAAGATTAAGAGGTAATGTAGAGGATGTCCAGAAAGAGATCTTAATTAAAATTGTTTACATTGTAAAATACTTCATCAAAATTCAAGGTTATAATTCTTGAGGCTACAGTTTAGTCCCAGATGGTGACTGTCACTGTTTACTCTCTTGGGTCTGATAAGAACCTACCTGCATAGCAGTCTGTTTTACAGAACAGCTGAAGAATTAGGGCACTCATTCTGGTCTTTGGCTTCAATTTCCAAAGTGTTATTTTTTCCCCCAGGTGCATTCTCTCATCAACCCATGAGGTAGATGTTATAACTGTGATTTTACAGATGAGAAAACTGAGATTTAGACAAAGTAGTTTACGTGAATTAAATTTAACATCCAGATTAGTGGCACAGCTGGGCTTGTACCGAGATCTGTTTTATATCCAAATGTAAACCAATGTGCAACATTACCCCTTATGAACGGTTATGAAATCCAGGTGCACTTTAATGTATAAAATAAAGAAATATTATTGAATTTCACCTTAGAAATTCATTCAGAGAAAAACAGAGACTCTTCATTTCTGCCTTTATTCTTGTAGATACTATGACCTTTCTAGTGTTGTCATGTCCCAGTTCCCAAATCCTGCCCAGATATTGGAGTTACTTGTCAATGATTTTTTTTTCCCCAGTCCAACTGGTTAAGAAAAGACCTTGACCTTTTAAATATTCAGCTGCTAACATGTCTGTGTTTTTTTTCCATTCTTTTATTAGATTGCCCATTTACAATGTTTTCCAGAGTTCCCCTAAAGGTGCTTGTTGGTGTAAAAGCCAAAGATTTATAGAATAGTTTATTTCATGTTAAAATTTAATATTGATAAAAATATTGCTTAAGTGAAATTATCCAGAAAGAAATGTAGCAAATTGACATTTTGGTAAATTAGATCCTAAAATCTACCTCCAAGAACAACAACAAAACTTAATTCAATTCCCACATACCACATCATAAGCAATCAAGGAGAAAAGGCAAAAAAAAATCTCCTTATAGATGTCAAATAACAAGATACATAATTATAAGACAACATTTAGTGCTGTACGTGGTTCTTCTTCTGGCCCATGAAGATGTCTAAAATAGGTTGGATGAAATATTGGCAATGATTTTAATAACAATTTCAGATACCACCAATTGAAGTCTAACATTCAATATATTAATTATAAACATTTTGGAGTTCCAGTTGTGGCACAGTGTGTGACTAGGAACTATGAGGTTGCAGGTTTGATCCCTGGCCCCATTCAGTGGGTTAAGGATCCACCATTGCTGTGAGCTGCGGTGTAGGTTGCAGACATGGCTTGGATCCTGTGTTGCTCTGGCTGTGGTGTAGGCTGGCAGCTATAGCTCCAATTCGACTCCTAGCCTGAGAACTTCCATATGACACAGGTGCGGCCCTAAAAAGCAAAAAAAAGAAAAGTATAAACATTTTGTTCTAACTCAGAAATTTTTACTTGTAAGACATGCATGAATTGCTTCAACAGTCTTCAATACTTGAACTCAAAGTGGGGCAGCTGAGAAAACATTTTAAGCTTAAAATTAATTCAGGCTTAATATTTTAAAAATATAACGATGGCTCGTACCCTACTGTGAAATTAAGTTAGTTATTAAATAATACCTCTGGCAGCCAAAATTTAGGTTTGAAATTAAAACACATGTGTTTGTTATGTGATTAATTATCCTAAATAATGAAAACTTGGCCAACAGTCTTGGAAAGATCAGAGATATTAGTGAGCAAAGGATTTTATATGTCAGCAATTATAAAAGGATACCAATATTTGGTAGTTTTTACTTGTCAGAATAAACAATGAGAAATAACAATTTGCATCAAATAATGGTTAAGAATGGCATTAATCATTTTTTAAAAAGTCATAAAACATCAAAAGATTAGTTTCTTAATCAATATTTAGTGGGGATATTCCATATTTTATTTACTTTATAAAGAGAATCACAAAGTTAAAGTTGAGAGTAAATTAAGGCACTGATGGAATAACTTACTAATTTATTTCAGAACATGCTATGTAGAAGTCTCACAGGGCCTAGATTGACTATAACATAGAAAGGTAGAAAAAAAATAATGTTGGGGACAATTAAACTTTATGACCCCTCCCCTTTCTTTTCTTCCAAAAAGACCTCATAGATCATACATACTCAAAATTTTGTAGATGTAGTCAAATGCCCCACTAAGAAAACTTAACAAATTTGTAGAACCACCGAAACTGTGCAAGTGTTCATTGGCTTCCAAACCCTCACTAATAATTGATATAACCAAACAAATTTGTGCCAAATAGTAAATAAAATATGATGTTGAGTCATGTTAATTCATGTTACCTTAATTATTTTGAGGTATAGGGGCATATTAAATATTTATTGGAAAATTGTATTTCTTTTTCTGGGAACTGCATGTTCACATCATTAGTAAATTTCAGATTGATCATACATATCTAAATTTTAATAAATATTTTAGCATTTTCTTATATTTATCACTGTGTGAAATTGCAAATTATACACTTGAGTTACATATTTCATTGTATATAAAATTTTCTCCAAAAGAAATGAAAAGGGATCTTAAACAGATACAGAATGCTAGTTAATTATTTTATGTGTGTAAAAGTATTTTGATAAAAGTTTACTGTTACTTATTTAAGAGTAGATAAAGATGGATTGATAAAAGAGTAAAGAGATAGATATAAGGCAATATAATAATTATTAATTATAAAATCTAAGTATATATATATATATGCATGTTCAGAATAAAATTCTTTCAATTTTTGTGAATATTTGAAAATGTTCATAATGAAATATTAAAAATATTAAGCCTGAGTGATAGGTATATGAAATACATTTTTCTCATGATTATATTCTGATAATTTCACATTTTTTTATCACTCAGACAAAAGTGCCTCCAAATCTGTAAAACAATTTTTGAATTAATTCTTTTTCTAAAAACTATACCCCAAATAATTACTTGAAGAAATTAAGAATGGAATGCTAGTCATAAAAAGCATGAAATAATACCATTTGCAGAAATATGGATGGACTTAGAAATTATCACAGTAAGTGAAGTGAAGTAAGTGAAGAAAGATTTCAAAACCCAATTTATGTTACCAAATAGGAAATGTTGGGGGTGTGTGTTGTGATAAATTAGGGGGTTGGGATTGATATATACACACTACTATATATAAAATACATGCGTAACAAAGATCTACTTTATAGCACAGGTAAATTTACTCAATACTGTGTATTAGCTTACATGGGCAAATTATCTGAAAAGGAATGGATATATGTGTATGAATAACTGATTTACTTTGCCGTAGGCCTGAAAGTAACACAACTCTGTAAATCGACTATATTCCAATATTTTTTTTAAAGTAGTTATAGATTAATAGCTGGGATTATTCTAAGACATAAAAAGAAGATCGTTTTGATTGGCCAATTTGCAACAAAATTTCTTTATGGTAAACAACTTACCGGAAAAAAGTAAGATGTATTTACAACTCACATTAGCTGGAGATACTATATTCAACAGAAAAAGACATTGAGGACATATAAATAAAAGCAAATAGACAAAAACTGAGAACCCATTGAAGAAAAAAAAAAGATTGATTGAAACAAATTCACTTTATTCAAATAACTAAATTACCACTGCCCGTGGATGTTTTAACAGCCTTGATAATGGAGTGACTTTCACAGAAAATATAGCTATAGTATATCATGTTAAGTGGGCCAGTGTATCTTTATGCAATATAAATGAAAGCACCATAAATCAGATATAGGATATTTAATTTGTAAAGGATCTCAGAATCCCTAGAGTAAAACATTTCTTTGTCATCTTTTCAAAGCTCTATATCCACTGATATAACAAAGTTTGAAAGCTAAAAGCTTTTATCTTTTTTTTTTTTGCTCTTATACTGAAGTCATTGGGTCATGGTGCACAATGTAATGCAAGACATTTCCAACTACAATAGGTTTAGACAGTAAATGTCAGAATCCTATTATATGTATTCTGCACAAAGCATGATTTATTAATGGTACACCACTAATTACAATGATTGAAAACATGTAAATATAGAATGGATTCTTGGGGGGAAGATATATTTTCTAGACGAGAATAAACATAAATATAAATTGAAAGTTCCAACAATATAGACATTTTGATGTATAAATATAGGCAGACCATTATTACAGCTGCTAAGAATTCCTGGAAGCTGCATCATAAATTGACGACAAAATACTAATCACTTTTATTTGCATTTTAGAGATGCTGTAGTATAACTTTTTTAAAGGGATACCAAATGTCTCATTATTTTTTTATAATTATCTATTGGGAAAATTAAAGATAATCAATGAAAAATTATCAGATTAAGAAAAAGAGCTTTTCTGGGTAGCCAGTGAAAAAATAAATGTTTTAAGGTGATAATTTTCTTCTTCCTTGAGAATTACCCCCAGACAACTAAAAGAATAAGAAATACGAATGTAAATATCATCTACAATCCTAAATTATAGGTACTATCTAATGCAATTTATATTGTCTACATGTGGGAAGAATAAAAACTGAGAACTGAACTCAAAGAGCATTAGGCAGATCCGTTTTCAAAAAAAGGTGGTGCAGCCTAAGAGGTAAATCCAAGTATTTCCTTTTTTTCCTAGTAGGGCCACATGTGTAGCATATGGAAGTTCCCAGGCTAGGGGTCGAATTGGAGCTATAGCTGCTGTCCTACACCATAGCCACAGCAGTGAGGCCAGGGATTGAACCCACATCCTCATGGATACTAGTGGGGTTCGTTACCACAGAGCCACAAGCCACAACAGGAACTTTCTTGTTGGCATAATTACCAGCAGTTCTAGCTGGTGATGAGACTTACTTAAACCTCACTTGGCATCATGGAATAATACATTAAAGGAAAAAAAGGTGAAAAAACAAGGAAAAATAAGTCAGATGAAGAATGTTAAACCCCCACTTCTCAACAAAGTTGCAGCTAAGCTCAGAAAATAAAAGGTATAACTACATGTATTATTCTACATTACGTAACTGAGTAAAGAGAAACATATTTCATTACTGAGGAAGAGAGCACAAGGTAAAATAAAAAGGTGAAACAAGAACTGGCAGTGCTCAGGGAAAGAAATTAGAAAGATAAATTATCATTTATCATAGAAGTGTTCTCTACCAGAAGCAGCTTAAAGAAGAGTAATGCAAAAAACAACGACAGGTGGAAACGTGGATTTTATAAAATGAGCAAAATGTTTTGGGAAGGATCATACTGTTATAAGGCTTGTACAGATTAATAGCTATTAAATGTGATGTTTGAACATGAATTTTTTTAGTGTTTCTTATGAAGAGAATGAGAAAATGAAAATAGAAAAATATACAAACATATAATTTTTAAAAACCTTCCAGAAAAAAAGTAAATCAAAATAGTAAAAAGTTGTATAATACCTATGGATAAGATGACACGATTATTATCAACAATGAGTTCCAATCTAGTTAAAATCCTGGAGGAAAAAGGAAGATAAATAATCTTTTTTAATCTAAAAAATCAGGCTGACAATGGGCTTCTGTACAATATTTTTCTCTAAAGGACATTAAAATCATGTCTTCAGGGGAAGAAAAGTGTGATCCAAGATACAATTAAACTGAAAATATGACACTGGAGTATAAAGACAGTAATTTCAAATTAATAAACTTTCTTCTAAAAATGTTTTCCAGACAAGTAAAAAATGAATAAGCAAGAACAAATAATACATAAAAATAATAATGGAAAAATAAGCAAGAGTACATCTGGTGACCAACAAATCTATTAAATAAGGGACTTCATGTCAAGCTGTATAAAACAAAATGCAAATTTTATATACCATAGCAAATAAAAATTTTATAACAAAAAGATGGAAAAAAAGAAAAAAGATTTAGGGTCATTTTTATTTGTACATTTTTAATTTTTAATTTTACATATTTTTAATTTTCCAATTTTTCTTCAGTGAACCTGGGAACAAAAATTATGCTTTCAATCGGAAAATATAACCTTTAGAATAAAGTCAAATACTGTGAAATTCCAAAATTTTATAGTATTTTCAAGCCAGCCTAACAGAAACTCTGTATTTTCATATAAAAGAGGAGACCTCTGGGTCAGAGACAAAGTTTATTACTTGCACCAAAAGAAGTAGACACAGTACTGTCCCTGAGTCCCAGTTCCCATAGCGTGTCATGGTGAGGGTGATTTACAGGAAAAGAAGCCCAAGTTTCCCAGATTCTGACCTGCCATAGGGGCTACTGACAAACTTGTCCAGACCTGCCCATCCTCTTTTCCAGGGAAAGAGAGATTACTGTATTGCCCTTGAATATAAGCCAAGGAAGTTACTGTCTTTATCTTCCTGTATTAAGGCATGTACATAGACTTTCTTTAGAAGAATTCCCTATTTCTATCTCTCCAAAACTTGTAAGTCTCCACAAATGTTCTTGAAAAGATAGTTACAGAGGCATATTGTCTCTTAACCTCTGGACCTGTAGAAATACTACAGATTTATGGTGAATTGACTGACAATAATGGTTCAGTTTTTGAGGCCTATGTGGTTTTTTGATGTTTTTGGTTTGTTTCTTCGCTTATGTTTTTAGAGCTGCACCCGTGGCATATGGAAATTCCCAGGCTAATGGTCGAGAATTTGAGCTACAGCTGCCAGCCTACACCACAGCCACAGCAACACAGGATCCCAGCCATGTCTTCAACCTACCCCATAGTTCTTGGCAATGCCAGATACTTAACCTTTTGAGCAAGGGCAGGGATGGAACTTGTGTCCTCATGGATACTAGTCGGTTAATTACCGCTGAGCCACAACAGGAACTCCCAGAGGCCTGTGTTTTTCTTTCCATTATTCTTGCCTTTCAAGAACCATGCTTTCTTTTAAAATTGGTGGGTAAACATTGCATACAATTTTCTTTCATTTTCTAATTGTCTTAATTGAAGGAAACTAATGCAGAAACAGCACCTGGGAACTCTGTTTCTTGTCCTGGTGGCTATAGTTGGGAAAAGATAATCTCTCTGAGAATACAATTATTTGGAGAAGCCTGGAGGTGATCCCCAGGGTTGGCAGGCTGCCCACTCTATTAATACCCAATTGCTGGTCAGTTCTAGAGTAAGTGCCTGAGGCAAAGACCTCATTCTTGGTATTTAATTCCTCAGGTAATTGATATTACATTTCAGAAATCTGTGCTGGGGCTGCCAGACCTCTGTGACATGAGTCAAGAAGCAGGATCTTGGACCTTCTTAACATTAGAAACAGGCTCATGCTTTGCTTCTGCAATCACTTTTTATCAAACTTATTCAAATTTCCTACTTTTTCACAATTGGGACCAAAGAAAAAGTATTGTATTTTTTGTGCGTGTGATGCTATAAAAAATAATTTACAATTATAAGTAGGCAGAGAAAACATATACAATTTATTAATCCAGAGGTAATTTTTGTAGCAGTAGAAACACATATTACACTTGCTGTTTGTGAGATTCTGCAGGACCTGGGATGTGAGGGGATGTGTAGCGCTTAATTATATCATAGATATCTGTGGCCAACATGGCAGAACATCTCACTTACTACACGTTTCTTAATATTTCTGTCCTATTAATGTGATCATCAACAGAGGATTACTTGCTGAATTGTGTATAAATCACTTAAAGTTGGTTTTCTCCAAAAGCATGAGATTAGCAATTTAAGGATTGGACTTTGATTTGAACCTTAAGAAAACTTAAAGACATCCATAATATTTTGCTCTTTATTTTATAACCCATGAAATACTGTTGAAAAACTATATCCCTCTTAATATTTTCAGGTAGAGAGTTAAAAATTTGTCATAAAATTATATGACTTCAAAATCATATAATTCTAGAAAATTCTATATGGTGACAATTTTATGTAAAATGGTTACATTTCACTTTTAGGAGTAGCTAAAAAATATAAATACCATAGAAATTTGAGGCCTATAATGATTAAAATAAGTTAATAATATCATTTAACAGCTGAAAATTTACATTGTTTCTCCTTGAAATAATCTCAATCCTAAATTTCCTACAGAATTTCATCTTAATGTATCATCTTATGCATAAATGTATCTAAGCATGTTACATGACAAACAAAAATGTATTATTTAAAATTGTATTTTTTACAATACCTTTTAAAATTGCACCCTCCAAAAATTAAATACCTAGGAATAAACCTAAGGAAGTGATTTATAAACTGATAATTATAAAATAGTAATCAAGGAAATTAAAGAGGAATCAAAGAAATGAAAAGATATTCCATTGGAAGATCGGAAGAATTAATATTGTTAAAACGGCCATACTACCCAAAGCAACCTACAGATTAAACGTAAATCCTATCAAATTACCCATGACATCTTTCATGGAACTCTAACAAACAAACAATCCAAAATTTATACGGAACCATAAAAGACCCAGAATTGCCAAAGCAATCCTGAGAGGGAAAAGAAAAACAAACAAACAAACAGAAAACAAGCAGGAGGCATGACGCTCCTAGATTTAAGACAATATTACAAAGGTACAGTAATCAAGAGAGTGTGGTACAGACATACAGACCAATGGAACAGAATAGAGAACACAGAAATAAACCCAGACACCTATGGTCAATTAATCTTTGACAAAGGAGGCAAGAATATAAAATAGGAAAAAGTCTTGTTAAAAAATGGTTCTGGAAAAATTGGATAGCTGCATGTACATCAATGAAACTAGAATACCCCCTCACACCATACATAAAAATAAATTCAAAATGGCTTAAGCTTAAACATAAGACAAGACAACATACAATTACTAGAAGAGAATATAGGCAAAACATTCTCTGACATCAACCTTAAAAAAGTTTTCATAGGTCAGTCTCCCAAGGCATCTATATAAAAACAAAAATAAACCAATGGGACCTAATCAAACTGACAAGATTTTGCATAGGAAAGGAAACCACAAACACACAAAAAAGACAACTTAAAGAATGCGAGAAAACAGTTTCAAACAATGCAACTAACAAGGGCTTAATCTCCAAAATATATAAAGAACTTATACAACTCAACAGCAAAACAAAAACAAAAACAAAAAACAACCAATTGAAAAATGGACAGAAAGACCTGAATAGACATTTCTCCAAAGAAGATATATAGATGGCCAACAGACACATGAAAAAATGCTCAACATCACTGATTATTAGAGAAATGTGAATCAAAACTACAATGACTTACCACCTCACACCAGTCAGAATGGCTATCATTAACAAGTCAACAAATAACAAATGCTAGAGAGGGTGTGGAGAAAAGGGTACCCTCCTACACGGTTGTGGGAATGTAAATTGGTACACCATGGTGGAAAACAGTATGGTAGTATCTCAGAAAACTAAATATAGAACTACCATATTACCCAGTAATCCTACTCCTGGGCCTATATACAGACAAAACTTTCATATAAAATGATACATGCACCTGCATGTTCACCGCAGCACTGTTCACAATAGCTAAGACATGGAAACAATCTAAATGTCCACTGACAGATAAATGGATTAAAAAGATGTGGTATATACACACAATGGAATACTACTCAGTCATAAACAGAACAAAATAATGTCACTTGCGGCAAGGATGGAACTAGAGACTCTCATATAAGTCAGAAAGAGAAAGACAAATACCATATGATATCACTTATATCTGGAATCTAATATATGGCAGAAATGAACCTTTTTACAGAAAAGAAACAAATCCTGGATTTGGAGAAGAGACTTGTGGTTGCCAAAGGGGAGGGGGGAGTGGGATGGACTGGGAGTTTGGGGTTAGTAGATGCAAACTGTTGCATTTGAGTGGATAAGCAATGAGATCCTGCTGTATAGCATAGGGAACTGTATCTAGTGACTTGTGATAACACGTACATATACAGATGAATGACTGGGTTACTTTGCTGTATAGCAGAAATCGACTGGACAACTGGACAATCAACTATAAATCAAGTATAATTGAATAAATAAAAAATCTTACAAAAATAAAATTGTATTTTTTAAATTTATTATAATCAGAAAACTCTAAATTTATCTTCTAGATACTTTATCAAGAGATGGAGTAGGTAGAAAGAAGTATTATGAGACCTGGATAAAAGAAGGTACTTTGTTGCAGTTAATATTTTTGACTCTTTGTTTTCAGCACCTATTTTTTTTAAATATCTGAGCAATGTATCATCATAATTCAGAACTGATGATAGATATGGCATTTTCTTTTAAAGTGGAGAAGAATAACTGACAAAAGGAGAAATGGGAAAAAGAATATCTTAGTTCTCACGTAATGTGTTTTTAAAAAGAGAACATGTAGAATGCTCAGTTTTAACAAAAATATACAGAGCTTAAAAGTTGTAATTCTGGGAAGTTCCCACTATGGCTCAGTGGGTTAAGAACCTGACTAGCATCCATGAGGATGTGGCTTTGATCCCTGGATTCACTCATTGGGTTAAGGATCTGGTGTTGCTGTAAGCTATGCTACAGGTTGCAGACATGGCTTGGATTCTGCATTGCTGTGGCTGTGGTGTAGGCTTGCAACTGCAGCTCCTGTTCACCCTGTAACCTGGGAACTTCCATATGCTGCTTGTATAGTCGTGAAAAAAAAGTCATAATTTTCAACCTTACAAAAATAAAAAGCTGAGAAAACTAAAAATCAATAACTTTTCTGGAGTCGTCATAGAACAGAGGTTGTAGGACAAACTATCATCCCAAAATCTGAAGAGACAGGTGAATACAGAGCTACACTTAAAATCTGCTTATGTGGAGCAGAAACCAATGGTGTTACAAGCTGGGAGGAACCCTTAAATGGTAATGGTGATGAATTGCTAGAGGCTGAGTGTGGACTCGCCTAAGGAGAAACTCCTGTATGGCTGTAGCTTTAGGGGACCCCCCCACATATTTGTGGGTTTTATCTTCAATAACCTGAATACATTCTCACAGTGAAGATCTGAGAATGATAACTTTGTGACTCTGGTGGGAAGGGAAGAGTAAACATTGTGAAATACACCCGGAGCCTTTCCCTTACAGCAAGCCTACTTTCCAGGAGAAAAGATTTTGCAAGAGCCTAGTTGAGGGAAGGTCATCCCTCTCACTCCACTTCATTTAGTCTTCCTGTCTGCATAGTTCCCAGGAGTCAGGATTTCAAGAAAATAGATAGGGAATACTGCAGCTAGGGATGGGTGCAGTTATACCACTAGAGTAACACTTACGAAGGTCATAAGCCCCAAACACAAGCCCACAAAAACATGCAAATTAAATTGGGAAGTTAACGACTTCTCCCTCCATGCCATACACTTCACCACCACACATTACCAGCACATCAACCGGGCTGAGGTATAATAACTAACAGTGGATTACAGCTGAAAGAGAAGCAAGGCACAGACTCTTTTCAAGTAGGATTTCTTAGGAAATCTCAAGGTATCAAATGAAAGAAAAAGAAGGGGAGTTCCTGTGTGGCTCAGCCAGTTGAGAACCCAACATAGTATCTGTGAGGATGTGAGTTCGATCCCTGGCCTCACTCAGTGAGTTAAGGATCTGGTATTGTCATGAGCTGTGGAGCAGGTCACAGATGAGGCATGGATCCAGCATTGATATGGCTGTGGCATAGGCCAGAGCTGCAGTTCTGATTTGACCCCTAGCCTGGGAATTTCCATATGCTGCAGGTATAGCCCTAAAAAGAAAAAAGAAAAAGAAAAAGAAGGGTATACTAATTAGAAGTCTTCAGTACTTCTAGGTACAGAAAATTTTAAACATAGCATACTTCTTAAATATGTTAACATGAGTCCTCACACTAAAATCTATCTACCTCAGTTCTTAACCATCCAGTACAAACATTTCTGGCTTTCAGCAGTAAAATCTCAAGGAATGCCCCCCCCCCCCAAAAAAAACAAACAAACGAATAAACAACAACAAAAGCACATTCTTAAAAGGAGAAAGTAATAATTAGAATCAGATTGAGATATAATACAAGTGCTGGAATTATGGCATTTTTAAAAAACAGATTAATCTGTTAATTTCTTTAATAAATGTGGACAGTATATAAGAACAGATGAACAGTGAATGTAAAGATGGAAACTGAGATAAAATTAAAAGGGAATGCTAGAAATAAAAGAAAAAAATACCAATACATAAATAAAGGATGCCTTGTATGGGCTGGTGTATACATTTAACACAGACAAGGAAAGAACCAGTGAGGTTGAAGACAGAATCTTCCCAAATTGAAATGTAAATAAAAAAATAAAGAAAATAACAACACAGAACATCCAAAAAGAAAGAAAATAACAACACAGAACTGTCAAGCTATATGAAAAAATGAAATATGCAAAGCTGGAAATAAAAAAGGAGAAGAGGGAAAGAATGAAATAGAAGAAATATTTGAAGTAAAAATGGCTAGTGATTTTCTGAAAAAGAAAAAAAAAAAAGGACAAACAAATCTCTGAGCCAGGAGCTAAGAGAACAAACACCCATCAGAATAACTAAAGGAAAAACAAAAAAAAGCACACACCAATGAAGTCACATTAGAAGTTAGAAAACCAAAGAAAAAGAAAATCTGAAGAGAAGGCAGAAGGAAAAAACAGCCTACCTATAGGAAAAAAAAAAAAATTAGAGGATACTTCTTGTAAGGATACTGCAAACAAGAAGATAGTGAAACATTTAAAGTTTTAAAAAGAAAAAAAATTTAGAATTCTCTCTGGCAAAAGAATACTTTAAAAAGGAAGGAGAGGGAGTTCCCGTCGTGGCGCTGTGGTTAACGAACCCGATTAGGAACCATGAGGTTGCGGGTTCGATCCCTGCCCTTGCTCAGTGGGTTAACGATCTGGCTCGGATCCCGAGTTGCTGTGGCTCTGGCGTAGGCCGGTGGCTACAACTCTGATTCAACCCCTAGCCTGGGAACCTCCATATGCCTCGAGAGCAGCCCAAGAAAATGGCAAAAGACAAAAAAAAAAAAAAAAAAGAAGGAGAGGAATTCCCGTCATGGCTCAGTGGTTAATGAATCCAACTAGGAACCATGAGGTTGTGGGTTCGATCCCTTGCCTTGCTCAGTGGGTTAAGGATCTGGCGTTGCTGTGAGCTGTGGTGTAGGTCTCAGACAAGGCTCAGATCTGGTGTTGCTGTAGCTCTGGTGTGGGCCAGCAGCAATAGCTCCAATCGGACCCCTAGCCTGCGAATCTCCATATGCCATGGGAGTGGCCCAATAAACAGCAAAAAGACTAAATAAATAAATAAGGAGAAATACCTATTTTATCAGACCTACAAAAATTAAGAAAGATTTCCAGCAGACATACCATTCAAGAAATCTTAAGAGAAGTTCTTCAGGAGGAAAGAGAATGATCTAAGCCAGAAACGTGAGTTTTCATACAGAAAACAAGAGCACAGGAAAAGAATGCATGAAAGTAAAATACAATTGTATTGTCTCATTCTTACTGTATTTAAAAATAAATGTTTAAAGCAATCACAGTAGCAATGTAGCAATATATTGATAATTATAGTGTATAGAGAAGTAAAATTAATAACAGAAACGCTATGAATCACAATAGGGAAGAATTGGGACTACATTGTCACAAGCTATATGCAATTACACTGGAAGGAGTATGGTGTTTTTTAATTTAGTTTAGCCGAAAATGTATATTGCAGCTTCTAGGGCAACCGCTATTTTTTTTTTTTTTTTGAGGAAGTGTAATGACTATGCTAAGAAAAGGGATTAAATGGAATCATGTAAATGCTCAATAAATTACCAAAGAAACTAGGAAAAGAGGAAAAAGAGAAAAAGGAAATTGTAATACTCGCTAAATAGGAAAGTTATAAACATTGTAGGTATTAATCCAAATATATCAATAAATATTTTAGGAGTTCCCATCGTGGCTCAGTGGTTAACGAATCCAACTAGGAACCATGAAGTTGTGGGTTCGATCCCTGGCCTCACTCAGTGAGTTGGGGATCCAGTGTTGCCTGCCATAACCTGTGGTGTAGGTCGCATATGTGGCTTGGATCCCGAGTTGCTGTGGCTCTGGTGTAGACCAGCAGCTACAGCTCCAATTACACCCCTAGCCTGGGAATAGCCATATGCCGCAGGTGCAGCCCTAAAAGACAAAAGACAAAAAAATAAAAAAATTTAAAAATATACGTTTTAAATGCAAATGACTTAATTGCATCATTTGAAAGTCAGATATCTCAGTGGATTAAAAAACAAGACCCAACTATATGTTATCTATAAGCAACAGGTTTAAATATTGACTCAAATAAGTTTAAAAATAAGTGGATGAAAATAGCTATATGATGTTATAAATAATCAGAAGAAGCCTGGAAATACTGTATTAATTTCAGACAAAACAGACTTCAGAACAAAATTATTATCAGGGATGAAGAAACACGTCATAATGTGTTTAAGAATTATAAGCTTAAATATATACAAAACTAACAAAGCATCAAAAACTGATAGAACTGAAAGCTGATACCAGAAATTCACTATTACACTTGGAGACATCTACACCATCTTTAAGTGATTGACGCTCAAAGGAGAAAGAAAATCAGTAACAATACAGTGGATTAAATGGTTCTATTAATCAACTTTCTCTAGTTCATTTTTATATAATACTTTGCCAAACGACAGCAGGATACATGTTCTTCTCAGGAATGTATGGAACAATCACTAAAGACTCACATGCTGAGCCATAAAACATACGTGAACACATTTAAAACAAAAGAAGTCCTACAAAGCATGCTTTCAGACCACAGTGGAATTAAACTTGAGATCAATAATAGAAAGATAACTTGAAAACCACCTTAGGAAACTAGAGAAAACAGATAAAATAAGCTAAATTAAAAATCATAAAAAGTAGAATAGAAATCAGTGGGCAAAAAGGAAAAAGTCAAGAAAATAAATGAAACCAAAATCTGGTTCTTTGAAAAAAAATCAATAGAAGAAGAAACCTCTAGCTAAAGCTACCCAAAGAGAAAGAAGAGAAGAAGAGTGAAGACACAAATTACCAGAATGAAAAAATAGAAAGACTGTTGATTAAGACTATCCTCATGGATATTAAGAAGAATGAAAGTATACCATGACCAGTTTATGACCACAATTTTGATAACTTAGATGAAATTGACTAATTCTTTGAATGTCAGAAACAACTAAAACTCATATGAGGAGAAAAATAGGTAATGATAGCCCAATATCTATGAAAAAAATTGAATAGATAAGTAGTAATATTCCAAAAAAGAAAGCATCAAGCCCTGATGATCTTTATGATGAATTCTACCAGACACTTATGAAATAATATAAATTCTCCACAATCTTTTTCAGAAAACAGAAGCAGAAGCATTCTATGAAGCCAATCTTATCCTAATAACAAAACCACAAAAGATATTACAAAGAAAACTACAAATATTTTTCATGAAGATGCAACCGTTTTTGACAAAGTATTAGCAAATCAAACTTAGAAAAGCATAATAAGATTATACATCACAATCAAGCTGGATTTATTCTAGGTATGCAGAGCTTATTCATGTGTGTGTTTTCCCCAAATTCATATGCTGAATTACAAATGCCCAATGTGATGTTATTAGGAAATAGGGCCTTTGGATATAGTTGGGTCATGATGCCAAGTCCTCGTGAATGTGGTTAATGCTCTTATAAAAGAGGCTTAAGATAAATGCCATGTTCTCACTTATATGTGGTATCTAAAAACTAAAACGAGTGAACAAATATAAGAAAACACAGACTCGCAAGTGCAGAGAACAAATTAGTGGTTACCATAGGGGAGTGGGGTTGGGATAGGGGCAAAATAGGTGAAGAGGATTAAGAGGTACAAACTACAAGGTATTAAATTAAATAAATTACAAAGATGTAATGTACAGGGAGCTCCATCATGGTGCAGCAGAAATGAATCTGACTAGTATCCATGGGGATGCACATTTGATCCCTGCCCTCACTCAGCTGTTCGGGGATCCTGCATTGCCATGTGCTGTGGTGTAGGTCACGATGCAGCTTAGATCCTGTGTTACTGAGGCTGTGGCGTAGGCCAGCAGCTGTAGCTCCAATTCAGCTCCTAGCCTGGAAACTTCCATATGCTGCGAGTGTGGCCCAAAAGGCAAAAAAAAAAAAGATGTACTTTACAGCGCAGATAATATGGTAAATATTTTATAATAATTTTGTATGGCATTATTCTATAAAGATAACAAATTACTACATTACCATGTACTCCTTTGCTCTGTTCGCTATGAAGGCCTATGGGAAATAGCACCCCACTATCAACACAAACACCTAGCACCAAGATATTAGTTTCCAACAGTGTTCTATAATAGAAGGGATCAGGGTTTCTTGAAGAAATGGTTTAATCTAAGTTTGGGGCAAAAAACGTACAAAATGAGTGTGGAGTATCTTGTAGTGCCAAGAAAGGAAATGTTCCCATCAAAAAACATTGGTGAAAGTATGTCAAAGAGGCACTTGAGCTAACTGAAAGAGCTCTCAATGACCAAAGCTGGAATAGTATGAGCAATAAAGTCAATTAATCAGTATTGGACTGTGACCCAAAATACAAAATAAATATCCATAAAAATCCATACTGAATGGAATTATTGAATGGATAAATAAATGTCAGACAATAGAAAAATCTCACGTGCAAATAAATCATGAAGCTATTCTAGTTAAGGAAGTGAAGAATAACTCCCTTCTCAAATGTTGACTAAGAATGATAACTTCCTTCTAAAGAATACAGTACAGAAAATGGAGGTGAGGGGGAGGAGTAACTTTAAAGTGAAACCTCACAAGCACTACCTCAACCAGGTGATCAAGGTCAACAGCAGGAGTGACAAGTCATGTTGCTAGTACATATCCTTGATAATGATTTAATGAGAATGGAAAGTTACCTCTGTGCTCTTCTTCCCCAAAACCCAGAACCCCAGGCTAATCATGAGAAGAATATCAAATAAATCTCAATAGAAGGACATTCTACAAAGTCCTTTACCAGTCCTCCTGAAAATCTCCAAGGTCATCAAAGTCAGGGAAGTATAAGAAACTGTCACAGTGAAGAGAAGCCTAGGGACACATGGCTATTAAATGTAATGTGTACCCTGGATGAGATCTTAGGACTGGATCAAAAATAAAAGTCTTTACATAAAGGAAAGATAGATATAAAGTTAAGGACTAAATTTAAGAAATTAATGTGGAAATATTTTTCCTTTACTTGGAAAAATTATTCAAACTTGTATTTCCCACTGAGAAGTAACTTAGTATTCACTTATATGTACTGGCAAAGTCGCAGAAATTCAAGCCAGAAAACACAGGCTCTAATTATAGTGCCTTTTCCTTCTTAGATTGTACCTTATCTGAAAATAAGTACCTTTATATGTGTCAAAAAATGCAAATATTATAGATTAGACAAAAGATGTGTTCATATATTTCCCTGCTCTGTTCTTTCAATACCACATGAGAGTTACAGCTACTCAGGAGCATCTGTACAATTCTGGGTGCATGTTTTTAGTCAGATTTACTGTACCTACTTTTTTCCCAGACTTATTGAGGTATAATTGGCATATAACATTGTGTAAGTTAAAGATAATCACATTGCAAAAGATAAGTGTATCAAATCGACATATTGTATCATACAATGATTTTATACACTTATATATTGCAATGTGATTGCCACCATAGCCTTAGCTACCACCTCTATCATCGCATAATTACCATTTCATGTCTTTTTTATGGTGAGGACATTTAAGATCTACTTTCTTAGCAATGTCCAAGTACAAAAGCCCATTGCTATGCAATAGATCCCCAGAACTTAGTCATCTTCTAACTGGAAGTTTGTATCCATTGATTAATACCTCCCGAAATTCACCTAGCCCCAACCCCTGATATGACCTTGATGTATCAAAGAAGAAATCAAGATAGAAATAAAAAATAATCTCAAAAAAAAAACTATGAAGGTCCCACAATTAGTGAAGTTGCATGCTAAGTTTGATTTTGTTTGTTAGAGAGGCAAAAAAAAAAAAAGAGTTGCTGTTCAGTGGGTGTACCACTTTAAGTCCTAGATAGGCATTAATCACTTCTACACCAAATCTAGCAATCATATCATTATCTATCCACCTATTTATCTATCTACCTACCTACCTACCTGTCTATATCTAAGCTTTTAAAAATGTTCTTTGGCCATCATACTTTACTGTTAAATGAGGTAAATAAAATATTTGATGTGTGTTTATTTCTACTCATATGAGAGGCCAACAAATTAAAGTGTGTTTTAGGTGTGTTATTTTTCTATACGCTATTCATAATTATAAGAAGTTGCTTCTTCACAACTGACAAGATGTATATTAAAAGTTCCTTTATTGCAATTTTTAAAAAATGTTGGGAGAGTCTTGCTTATATCACCTGAGTAATAATTTCTCTAACTGTAATGTCTTATTTCAGAAAAAGATAGTTCTAATATTCTAAGCAAAATTCATCACACAGGACACAATACCTCAAACATGCTAAATTAACATTTCATTCACCAAATGTCCATTGGCCAGAATGCTACCTAAACAAATGCAACAGTGTTGAACAATTTAGTGTTGAAATGTTGCTGATTTTCTTTTCCAGTTTTCTGAACAGCTGACAGAAGAGGAATACAGTTTACACTTTAAAACCCCTTGGTAATTGGAAACAAGCACTTTGTTGCTCTTGTCATTGGAGCAAGCAGTTTTGGAATCATTTGGTGTGTCACGTCAATGCATTTGACAACAAATTGCTGGACAGAAATTCCCAGCAGTGTTACTCCTGAACTTCTCTTTTGTTGCCCTAGGCTGTAGTCAAAGTTCCTCAGTACTAGACAGGTAGAAACTTCCCCAGTGTTGACATTTGTGATGGCATCATTTATTTCTATGAAATAGGAGTCAATTTTTCACTTTAAGAGTGCTCAGGTAAAATGACCCAGCCAAATGTTAGATTGTTTCTTTAAATTATGTGGAATGACAGCAGGACATTGGATGTTCTGTACTTATAAAAAGCAAAAAAAAAAAATTGGCATAGGGTCAACTTATGCATCTCTGTTCATCTCCTTTGCATACCACTAAATGGCTTTAAACATAACCTGTGCTGTATGAGCAGTGATTTAAAGAAGAGTTGGTCTAGAAACACTCTCTAGAAAAGGAAAATATCATTAAAAAAAAAAAAAAAAAGACTTGGAGTTACTGGTGGTTCAACAGGTTAAGAATCCAGCATTGTTACTACATGTTGCACCAGAACTTCTGCATGTGGTGGGCAGGTTAAAAAAAAAAAAAAAAAAAGAAAGAAAAAAAAAGAAAAAAAAGACTTATATCTCTTCCTTTTTAAGTCCACCAACTTTCTTTGCAGAAATGTTTAGAAAGTAGACATTAAATCAGATTAGTAAAGCAACATTTAGTTAAATGGTCCTAAGTTAATATATTATAGTATTGACTAGAGGCAAATCTCTAGTATTCTGTCCTATTTTTACCTAGTTCAACATCATTGCAAATGATATTGCTGCAGTGTTCATCAAATCTGCACATTATGCAAAACTGGAAGGAGAAGTAATCAGTTAAACGACCAAAGTAGGAACTAACCTGTCTTTTAGCTGGAATAATGAGATGACTTTAACAAGACAAAATGTGAGAGAGACGAGATATATATACAAATGTTTATATGTATACATATCTGTCTTTTCCATGTATATGTATAGAATATTCTAAGGTAGCATAAGTAAATGTTAATAACAGATAATATTTATTAAGTGTGGGAGTTCCTGTCATGGCTCAGAGGAAATGAATCTGACTAGTATCCATGAGGATACAGGTTCAATCCCTGGCCTCGGTCAGTGGGTTAAGGATCTGACATTGCTGTGAGCTGTGGTATAGGTCACAGAGATGTGGCTTGGATCTGGTGTTGCTGTGGCTGTGGTGTAGGCCAGGGGCCACAGCTCCGATTTGATCCTTAGCCTGGGACACTCCATATGCCATGAATGTGGCCCTAAGAAGACAAAAAAAAAAAAAAAGTATGAATGAACTACAATGTAAATAAATTTATGTGACTTTTTTTTCACTTATTCCCTTAAAAAATCTTGTGGGATATTCATTTATAGAAATAGATCTAATTTGAGCATTACTATCTTGGCTGTGGACAAGGTAATACCTTTAAATAAATTGTAATTACTATTCCACTCAGCGAAAAAGTTTTCCAGAATTAGTCTTGACTATACGCCAACTTTTAATTTTATTTTAATACTATAAGAAACTTCCAGCACACTACTTCAAAGAATTTTTTGATTGGAACTTTTTATATGAAGAAAGAGTTTTTCTACTGAATATAAGCAAACAGAGTGCTGAATGACGGTTGTTAAGATTTTTAACTGCTGTTCAGTGAAACAGGTGAGTAGGTGATCTTTCCCAGAAGAGGTCTTCATTTCTTTATAGCTTATATGAAAATTATTAAGCACTTTATCATGAGTGCCAATTTCTTCCTCAAAGGATATTGTGAACTATATCACTTAGAAAGACGTCCACAGCCATGTTTGGAATAACATTGAATACTATTCTTAATTATTTATAATATTTGTAGAATAATTATTCTCCAATTTATTATTAATTTCTAACTTTTTTCTTTTAAATTTTTATTGAAGTAGTTAATTTACAATGTTGTGATAGTTTCTTCGGTACAAAAGTAATTCAGTTATACATGTACACACATCCATTCTCTTTCAGATTCTTTTCCCATATAGATTATCAGAGAACATTGGGCAGAGCTCCTTGTGCTTTACAGCAGTTGCTCATTGGTCAATCATACAATATACCAGTGTGCATATGCTGATCCCAAACCTCCAGTACACCCCTCCCCCTGCTCTAAATTCTTTCTAAACTCTTAAAAGTTTTTTCATATATGATTCTTTTGTGTTTTAATTTTTATTTAGGAAAAAACTTTCTTCTGCGTTTGAATATTATGCATATGTGACAAATAAACCTCTGTACTCTATTATCTTTTCCCATCCCCAAGTCTCTGGCAATCACTGATTTTTGAAAGTCTCCATAGTTTTGAGTTTTCCTTAAAGTTGTGTAGTCGGAATCATACAGTATGTAGCCTTTTCAGAATGCTTTCTTTCTCATATTAATATACATTTAAGGCTCTTTCATGTGTTTTTATAGCTTAATAGCTCATTTCTTTTAGTGTTGACTTCCATTGTCTGGATATACCACAATTTATCTATTCACCTCCTGAAGAATATCTTGGATGCTTCCAAGTTTTGGCAGTTTCAAATGCTTCTGTAAATGCATTTGTTTGCAGGTTACTGTGTAAACTTAAGTATTCAAATTATTTGGATAAATATTAAGGAGCATAATTGTTGGATCACTCTGATAAGAGAATTTTTAATTTTCTAAGAGTTTTCCCAACACCTCCAAAGTGGCTGTACCATTCTGCATTCCTACAAGAACTGTATGAAGGTTCCTGTTGCTCCACATCCCTGTCTACAGTTGCTATTGTCACCTTGCCATATTTTGGCCATTGCAATAGTGGTATCTCATTGTTTTAATTTGCATTTCCCTGATGACCTATAATGTGGAGTATTTTTTCATAGGCCTACTTGCCTTGTGTATATCTACTTTAGTGAGGGCCTGTTAGTCTTTGGTCCATTCTTTAATCAGGTTGATTTTTTTTCTTATTTTTGCATTTTAAGGGTTCTTTGAAAACTCTAAATACTGTCCTTGACCAGACATGTCATTTGCAAGTATTTTCTCCTAGTCTATGTCTTGTCTTCTCATTCTCTTGCAATTGTTTAGAGCAGAAGTTTCTAATTTTACTGAAGTTCAGCTTATTAATTTTTTTCATGAAACAAGCCCTTTCATATTATAACTAAAATGTCATCACCATGTCCAAGGTCATGTAGATAGATAACTCTTTTATTTTCATTTCTGGACCCTTAGGCAAAATGTTAAAATACCTAAATTTTATTGAGAAAACAGGTAAAAATTTTTTCTGGGAATTTTTTCTAACTGTATTTTCTTTGAGTTATATAAGATATTTCTTTACTTTGAATTATAACATTTAAAAAATATAGCAATGTTTGCAGAAATACTTTTTCACATTTATGGATTAGCATAAAGAGGATTTTATAGGCAGTGACCTCTTTAACTACTATTTGCCTGTAGCTTGTAAAAGTTTGTGTTTGATTGTGTTAAATGTCACTCACTAAATTCTCCTTATCCAGATAAATGGGGACAAAAGGAAAACAAAAGTATGTATATACTTTGGTGTCATAAATGGATATTTCTATTCAGATATTCAAAAACCTGAAAGAATTGATAAAAGGTGGAAATATAGGAAGGCAGAGCACAGCTTTGCTATTTTCAAATGCTACAGATGAAATCCATATTGAAGAAAACAAGTACTACAAAATATGATCTTCATTTATATAAATTATGACTTTCCTCTTGGTGGACTATATAGGAAATATAATGGAAACCTGCCAAAATAGTCTACGTCTATTTGGTCGTCATGCTTTTCTATATATGAATCAACAATTTGAGATTATTGTCAAACTGTCACCATCTATATCATGTTTTAGAGAAATGTACTGATATTTTTGGCATGTAGATGGAATACTTCCCTAGCTGTTACTAATAAATGCGTTCTTGCCTATTTTATATTTAATTAGTTATGTCAGGAATAATTTCAGGGCTAGCAGTAGTTTTAATGCTGGGCTTTTAAAGAAGTCCTCTGTCAATTTATTTTTATAAGAAAATGTATTTCTCCTAGAAATCAGTTGAAGAAATAATAGCCAAGTTCACACACACCAAAATGATAGGCATGATTTTTGGCACTTAGATCTCTTCAATCATTCAATATAGGTCTGTAACTGAACTGAAAAAAGAATATCCAAATTTATAATTCTGTTATATGAATAAGAAATTTAATAAAAAGCACTCAGAAGAATGGAGTTCTAGCTGCACTAACAAAATGACTGTTATAACAGTATGAGTACAATGATTCTCATAGAGGGCTTCTCTTCAAGATAAGAGAATTTGGCTTCATGAAGGATTCCATTTATTGCTTCTACTTCAAGTTCATGAGGGATTTCTTCATATTCAGGATACATTTGAACTTCATGCACTTTTCATGAAATTAATCACTGCATAAAAAAGTCAACTTTTGGTCTTCTTAACAAATGTATTGTCTTGCATGGCATTAAATTCTCCTTTAAAAGACCTTCTAAGCAGCTGGTATTTATAAGTAAAAAAAAAAAAAAAAAAAGAATAGTTTATCCCTTGGTACAGTATCATTCAAAAGCTAATGATAGAAGAACATGAGAGCAGAATCAGTCCTATGTTGTTTAATAGTTAATGAAGAAATATTTTATTTTTTGATAGAAAATAACTATTTCTTAAAATTAATTGTTTTGGCATAAGAGCAAATAAGCTCTATGGGGGCAAAAAATTATTGTCTTCTTTATTTCACTAATAAATACTAGGTGCCTAAATCAGGAACTGACACATGATAGCTGCTACTTGAACATTTGAAGTCAGAGATGCTGAAAATATTTCCCCATTACAACTTACTATTTTTCAGGATTGGATGAATTTTACAAGGAAAATATTACTTGAAATTCATTTTGCTAATTTTTAAGCTGTTTTCTGCCAGAAATCACCTTTCTAAAAGGTGAGAATGTTTTTCCCTTGATAAATTCATTGTTAAATATAAATACCATACAAACTTTGAATTACCTGAAAATATTGCTTTTTATGTAGTTGGAATTTATTTTCTAACTTACCACGAGTTTTCAAGTCTTAGGAATATGTGGTTTCATAAATACTTTAAACTTTATAATGAATGATTGAATTCTGGAAGACACTGCTAATACGAAAAGATCAGAGAAAGTTCTCTTTCTGCCAAAATACTCCCTGAAATAGTAGAGGGATGCATAACATTCAAACAAAAGGTGAAAGACATAGACAAATTCACTAGGAAAGTGAAACATAGTAAGGAAAATAAGAAAATAATTTGCTATATAAATTCCAATTTTTATTAAATTTTTACCATGTCAGTGAAACTCTTGGCATAAGAAGTACCTTCATTCCTAAGAGAAGATATTATTTCTACTCCAAATACATTTTCTGACATAAATGTCAAAAGATTTGATATATAAAGTCATTGTTGCTTTCCTTAAAATTTAACCCCACAGGTAAGTATTTGCTTTCATCTCTATCTACCTTGGTCTTTCCATACAAAAATTTGTCTAAATTAATGTAAGGTTTTTTAAAGAAAATTTTCTTACTCTAGAAAAATAAAACTTAGAAGGGACTGTTTTTCATATTATTATTTAACTATTTTTTTTTTTTTACATCTCACTGAATTTTGTACGCATTCCATACAAAACATATGTCTAAATATTCTTTTACTTGGTGGTCACTTTATCAAGTTCTAGTTTCATTTGCTTCAACACTTTACATATTATTTCCTAACTTAAATCTTTCTTGACCTTTAACTACTACATGTCCAAATAGAAGATAATTCCACCACTGCATCTCCTTTAGATAAAGCCACTCTTACTGAATTAAAAACAGTCCTAGAGAACTTCCTAAATAAAGGCCAATAATTGAAATTGGAAATGAAGATTGGTCCATCAATCCCATGTGGAATGATTGCCCATTTTGGAGAAAAATATGTTGATATGTATTCAGAAAACAAGATTCAGAAGCTGAGCAGAGCAATGTAGGAGATTTTCTAAAAGTGTTGATTTTCTGTCAGTGAAAATTATTAAACTTGGAGCAACAATAAAATGCTTCCTGAACAGAAAAAAAAAAAAAGCTCATTTCGAAAATTTTCTATAACCTTCAAATATGATGGGGTTTTTCAAATTGGTCTTTGGATTTAGGTGTTTATGCTACTGGTATATAGATTTTTCTCTGTTAAAAAATAAACCTGGATAATCATATTTTCAATATTCTTGGTGAGTTTGGACTAAAATTTCACACTAAAATATGGATAGATACCACATTCAAAACAGCTGCTATGGCTATAGCAGTTCATTATTTCAGAATCAGTCAGCCTACATTTTTGTATTGGCATTCTCACCCATTATTATAGTGATAAAATATTATTTTATTTTGAAAAAAGATAAAATGAATTGCATAGAATTTTTCACAACTCCTCAATGCAGGGTTCATATCAATGCCAAATTAATGTCTATTGTTACACATATTTAAACAAAATGAATGAATTAGGTTAAATTACCAAAATAGAATCTATTTCTAATTTTTTTTTTTGGTCTTTTTATCTCTTCTAGGGGTGCACTGTAGCATATGGAAGTTCCCAGGCTAGGCGTCCAATCGGAACTGGAGCCACCAGCCTGTGCCAGAGCCACAGCAACTTGGGATCCAAGCTGCGTCTGCTACTTATACCACAGCTCATGGCAATGCCAGGTCCTAACCTGGCCAGGGATTGCACCCGCAGTTTCATGGTTCATAGTCGGATTTATTAACCACTGAGCCACAACAGGAGCCCCTGTTTCTAATTTTAATGTAATAAATAATGGCAGATCATTCTCCTGCTGCATAATTTAAGAAACTCTACAGGTACTGCAAATCATATTTTCAAAGATATTGAATAGAGCTGTATAGGAGAACAGGTTACATGAACCAAAACTTCTGAGTGAATAGCCTTTCTTATGAGAAAAATCTGTCAGCAGCTATTGTCCTTTCTGGGGTCATTTGCTAGTTGTAGATGTGGGCTGTATATTGAGCTTGGCCCCCAGAGAGAGACAAGTGAGTTGGCACAGCAACCTGGAAACTTATAAAGCTCTACATGTATGGCCTCTTTCCCCATGGAGCATTTATTCTTTTGAAATCCGCTATAGCAAATGTACCATGGCCACTCTCTCAAGACACTTACCAAATCTGGAAGTGTGGTGACATGGGAGACCAATGAGTTAAGACCCAAATCTCCAAAGGGCTGACTAGGCTAAGGAGAGAGGGCACTGCCACACTCTCAATGGGAAGTTCAGATGACCCACTCTAGGGTTCCCAAGGAAGAGAGACAAGCAGAATTTCATCAACTCTGTCGCACCCTCCTCTCTTGGCCCCATTGCTCACTGAATTTAGGCAATTAGCCTCTTACTCTGTTTATCCAAGAAAAAAAGAGCCCTATTTGCTAAAAGATGAAATTATTCAGAGTTGTAGTATTTCCTAATACCCAAAGTCTGACATACCATTAAAATGTATTAGTAGGCATGTGAAAAGAAGCTACTAAAATAGTGGTTATTAATATGTTAAAGAGGATAGAGGAAAAGATTAAAGATAGATAAAAAGATAGAGAATTTCAGGTGTTTGAAATCTATACATTTTTTGATCTTTAGAACTCATTGGATGAGTTTAGCAGCACAATGGACATGCACAAAGATAACTTCAGCTCGATCAAAGATAAGACAGTAAAGAATACTCAAATTAAAGCATAAATTGCAAAAAAAAAGAATGGAAGAAATAGAGAAGTACATAAAAGAAAGCCAATCACACAATATTAACAGAATAAAATAGAAAATTGCTTCAGTTGTCTCCACATCGGTACATCAAATTTCAGCAATTTAAGCAGTTAATCATTTTTAAATTTATGAGAAAATTAAGAAATTAAATAAAATTTCTCAAAGTTCTAGATTTAAAACCATCAAGTACCCTCTAATTAACATTAAACAAAATGGTGAAGTTTTACATACTGTTCCTCTAAGATCAGAAATAAAACAGGAGTTCCACTATCACTCAGTTCAAATTAACATTATACTACTCTCTTTGGATCTCTGGCTGGGCCTAAGAATTGAACTGACCTGAAACCGATTACAAGAGAAAAGCACACAAATGTTATTGAATTATTTACATGTACCTGGGAGCCTTCACAAGAAAATGAAAACTCAAAGAAGTGACCACAGCAGGAAGATTTATACCTTTTAGACAAAGAATTGACAAAGATGATGGGATTTATTCCTTAAATAGTAAATGATAAATAAGTGACTGGGAAGAAAGGGTTGGATGAACAAATGTGTTCATACAATTGCCCCTCAGTATCCATGGGAGATTGGTTCCAGGACCTCTGTAGATACCAAAATCTCTGGATACCCAAGTTCTTTTTAAAAAACGGTGCAGTGTTTGGACATACCTTACCTATATCCTCCAGTATACTTTAAATTTTCTCCAGATCATCTGTAATACCTTATACAATGTAAATGATACGTAAAGAGTTATGAATACAATATACATGCCCTAAAAATAGTTACTGGTGCTTGCTTGGTATGTTCAAATTTTACTTTTTGGAACTTTCTGGAATTTGGGGGGTGGGGGATACTTTCTATCTGCAGGAGGTTGAATCCATGAATGCAAACACCACAGATTTGGAGGGTTGATTGTATAGCAATCTCAGCCCTCACTTCTCTGTCTGTTGTGAAAAGAAAGTCTTCTATCCTCCTGGTACATGGAGAGTACCTTTCACTTGGAAGATTTATCTCTTGTTTTCAGGAGGACAAAGGAAGGGTCAGAAGGTACTTCTTGCCCTGGCTGTTTCGTAAATACCTTTAATTCATAGTAAACATTATGCCAAAGTGGCATATTTTGAGGTGACATATTCCAAACTTCTTCACACTGGAAGTTCTAGCCAGTGCAAGAAGGGAGATAAAATAAAGTAATTAAGAGTTAAAAGGAAAAGAACAATGTGTGTCTATGTAGAACTGAATCACTTTGTTGTACAGCAGAAATGATCACAACATTGTAATCAACTCTACTTCAATAAAACTTTTAAAAATGAGAAAAAACAGTTAAAAGGAAGAATTCAAACTAACAATATTCATTGATGACATGATAGTACATAGACAGTAGAAAATCTATCTATGAAGTACTAAAATTAACATACAAATTTAGCAAGGTTTTTTACAAGAACAATATATAAAAATAAATATATTTCTGCATATTATAAAAAAATAATTGGGACAAGAAATTTTAAAATATCATATACTATATATATAGCACTAAACTGCAACTATTATCCAGGACTGAAACTCATAAAAGTTATGTAAGACATTTACAATTCAAACAACAAAACATCATTGAGAGAAATTAAAGACTTAAAAAAAGAAAGAATACACCATGTTTATGCTATATAATATCCTATATTACGACATAAAGTCTCCCAAAGTGTTCTATGGATATAATTCTAATCAAAACCCCAGCAGGAAACTTTTGTTGAAATTAACATTTCCAACAACTTATATTAAAAGGGAAAGGCAATACTGAAGGAAAATAATGCTGGAGAATTTATATTATCTAATATCCAAACATTAGAAAAGGTACTGTGTATAAAGCATTAAGTATTACTATAGAATAGACTTTATAAATCAATAAAACATATTCCCAGTGAACCCAGGAATAACTCCCACATAACCAGTCATAATATTTACCAAACAAACAAACAAAAACACCACTGTGAAGTAGGAGGGAAAGGAAAACACTGTTCAATAAATGACACCTTAAGTTCCCGTGGCTCAGCGGAAACGAATCTGACTAATATCCAGGAGGACTCAGGTTTGATCCCTGTGGGTTAAGGATCCAGGGTTGCTGTGAGCTTTGGTATAGGTTCGAGATGCAGCTTAGATCTGGTGTGGCTGTGGTGTAGGCCGGCAGCTGCAGCTCTGATTCCACCTCTAACCCGGGAACCTCCATATGCCACACAAAAAAAGAAAGATGCCAGAGCAAGTAGACATGCATAATGGAACAGTATGTCAGATCCTTTTTCTTTTTTTCTTTTTTCTCTTTTTTTTCTTTTTTTGTCTATTGTCTTTTAAAAGCATATGGAGGTTCCCAGGCTAGGGGCAGAATAGGAGCTATAGTTGTGGGCCCACGCCACAGCCACTTGGGATCTGAGCTGCATCTGCAACCTACACCACAGTCCAAGGCATTGCCATTTCCTTAACCCACTGAGAGAAGCCAGGGATTGAACCTGCATCCTCATGGTTCCTAGTCAGATTCGTTTCCGCGGCACCATGATGGGAACTCCTCAGTTGTAGATTAAAAAAAAAAACAAAAAAAAACTTTAAGAAGAAAAAGAAGAGAGAAGAGTATCTCTGCATCCTTGAAGTAAGAAGAGATTGCTTAAATTTTTTTTTTTTTTTTTTTTTGGCCACTCCTGCTCCATGTGGAATTTTCAGGGCCAGGGATTGAACTCATGCTACTGCAGTAACAACATTGGATCCTTAACCTGCTATAGACACCAGGGAACTCTAAGAAAAGATTTCGTAAACAAGACAGAAAACGCAGTATTTTTTAAAGATAATAAATTTTCAAGAAAATTTAAAACTTATATTCGTCAAAAGACAATATTAAGGACAAAGACAAGGCAAGTCACAGTCTGAGAGATATTGGTCATACATATATAAGAGAAAATACTCATATATAAAATAGATAACCAACAAGGATTTATTGTATAGCACGAGGAACTCTACTCAATATTTTGTAATAACCTGTAAGGAAAAAATCTGAAAAAGAATATATATAACTGAATCACTGTATTGTATACCTGAAACTAACACAACATTGTACTTCAGCTGCACTTTAAAAAAAAGGAAAAAAGTACTCATATATAAAATTAAAAATAGGAGTTCCCGTCTTGGCGCAGTGGTTAACGAACCGACTAGGAACCATGAGGCTCGGATCCTTCGTTGCTGTGGCTCTGGTGTAGGCCAGGGGCTGCAGCTCCAATTCGACCCCTAACCTGGGAACCTCCATATGCCGCGGGAGCGGCCCAAAGAAATAGCAAAAAGCCAAAAAAAAATTAAATTAAATTAAAAATATAAAAAATAAGAGAATAGATAACACAATATTGGACAAAAACCTGTATAGGCACCTTGCAATAGAATGTATAAAATAAAAATGATACTATGAGTCATGAGAGAAGTTCACAACCATAAAAATATTTTAAATTAATCTTACGACAAAGTTCTAAACAATGTGAACAACTGGGATTCTCCTGCATTGCTGGGAATGTACATTGGTATAAGTATTCAGGAATTCTGTTTGGCAATGTCTGTTGGCCTATACTTAAACATATTATACACCCAGAAATTTAATTCCTGAGCACATACTCTCAAAAAAAAAAAAAAGGTGGCATCATGTGTTTCTGAAAGACTAGTACAAAAGTATCTGCAGCAATATTATTTAAGCCTCAAGTAGGATATTGTCTAAATAATCTTAAGAATATATAGGGCTTAAAAACTGATACATCCACCCAGTGAAATATCAAACGGTCATAAGATAGAACAAACTACTGATAAATTCAACAACATAAATGCACTTCATGGAAATGATGTAAAATGGAATTGGGAATGGATATCCTAGGACTGACCCCAATTGTATTTTGGAAGCACACAATTTACCTGGTTTATAGGTTCATAACTGCAGAGTAGTTTTGTCTCAGGATGAATCATATCTTGAGTTTCACCCACACCTGATTTATGTGATACTTAGATGAGACTTTGGACTTTAGAATGGATGCTGAAAGTTAAAACTTTTGAGGCTGCTGGGTGGAATGCTTGTACTTTGCATGCAACAAGGATAAGAAATTTGAGCAGGGGTGAGGGGGTGTACAGATGGAATATAATGAACTGAATGTGTGCATCCCTTCAAAATTCATGTGTTGAAGTCTCGACCCCCCTACTGTGATAGTATTTAGAGATGGGGCCTTTGAGAAACAACTAGGTTTGGATGATGTTATGAGGATAGGGCCCCATGATTAGTGTTCTTATAAGAAGTAGGAGGAGAATCCTCTCTCTCGCATGAGAGGACACAGTAAAAAGTTGGTCCTCTGCAAGCCAGGAAGAGAGTCCTTTTCAGAACTCAATCACTTTGATTTGGGATTTCTAGCCTCCAGAATGGTAAGAAAAAATTTCTGTTGTTTAAGCCACCCAGTCTATGGTATTTTGTTATGGTAGTCCAAGCTGGCTAAGATAGTCCTCATTCATTTATTCAAATGATATTTATTGTGAACCTATTACATATCAAAGCCTACTACAGGCTCTCAGGATACAGAAGTGAACAAATCAAAAAATATCTTTCAATGTGTTGTCTTCAATTAGCAAAACCCTGAGAGACAAAAGAGAGTTAATTATGTAAATTCTCATACTTCGTTGGTATCTAAGATCTCATCTTTCACCCTGTTGCTGTTGATTCCACATATCATATTCATATTCAATCTTAAATTTATGTGTGTGGGAAAGTCAATTGATATATCCTAAAAAATAACTGCTATTTTTTACCTAATATATATATTGATTGCATCCACACATGAGGTAAACTATGTCTAAGAGAAGTAATAAATACTTCTAAATGAGTCCAGAAATGAAGCTATTTATTTCAGTGTTTACATTCCATAACTCTTTCATAACTCTTTCCTTTGCTTTTTCGACATAAAAGCAGATCTTAAATCATTCTTATTGGTTATATTTTGTGATTCTATAGCATAAGCATATAATCTAATTAAATTTTGTTCCATTAGCAAAATATGTCTTAAAATGTTACCAATACTCAGGTCAATCTTTTCAATGTTCCTATCTCCTGTATGATTATCTGACTTAGTAGTATGTGTAAAGAATAGTCAAATACTGTTTGGTTTCTTAACATAGTTCTCTTCATGGTTGATGTATTTAGTTTCCAATCTGCACCAAAGCAAATATGTGCATTTGGTGACTATCTTAAGACAAAATGTTATAGCTACTAAAATTGAGTCTAATTGCTAGTTTTCCCTTTAACATCTCTGCTATTATAAAACAGCATGTTTATCTTCATATTTTCTTTAGTCATAGCTTAATATGTTAATTGATGTTCTTGTGAGAAAATAATGTTTATTTTGAAAGCTTACTATGCTGTAGTAATAATTAGTATTAAATGCCATGGGAAGCAGCGATGGTTACATGAAAAGAGCAATGTTCTTAGAAGCAAAAATTACTTAACTTGAATCTCAGTCTCATCACATGTTACTTTGTTCAATCTACTAAACCTTTTATTTTCATTTTTCATTGTGGTAATAAATACATAATATGATACACTGGTAACAATTAGCACAATGTTGTATCAGATCTCTAGAAATGTTTCATCCTGCATGGCAAACTCTATATCTATTGAACTGCAAATCTCCATGTCCCCTCACTCCCACTGACCACCATTAACCTTTTTGTTTCTATGACTTTTAGATATCTCATATAAGTGCAATCATACGTATTTATGTGAAATGTCTAAGCAAAATGTTAAAGATCAGCTTGGCTTTTCTTGTCTGCTTATATTAAGATGTGAGAACAGGGAAGACAGAAGACTTCGAATTAATAAACAAAAAGGGAGAAACCTTAAAGCTTTAGAAAACTTAACCTATCCATATTGCAAAAAATTGAACACATGAAAGATGTCTCCAAGTGACCTCCTCTAATTGATATGGGAAATTAGTATGGATCAGCCATCTAAACAGAAGCCAGGAGCAATAATGTCCAAGACAATGGAAGAATGACCCTAAAGATGATTCGATGATCACCAAGGCCCCCACTCTCAACATAATCCCAGAGAGTATGAACCTGGGAGACATGGCTGCTTATGCCTGGGTTTCAAAGGACAAAGATGCCTAGCATAGTCATGACATAGACAGCCATGGATCTTGGCTGAGAGCTGCAGCAGAGGCAGGGCCCCAGTAGAGAGCTGTAACAGGCTGTTCCACAGAGCCATGGGACTGATTTTCCACCCCAATATACAGAGACCGTCAAGGCAAACAAAATTATTCTCAAGACTTAAGATCTAATGGCGTTTTCTCCATTAGTCTTTGGACTTCTTTGGAACCTGTCACTTTCTTCCTTCCTAATTCTCCTTTTTTGGAATGGAAATGTTTATCCTATGCCTTTTCTCACTGTTATATTTTGGAAGCACATAACATGTTTGGTTTCACAGGTTCACAGCTAGAGAAGAGTTTGCCTCAGGATGACTCAAGCTTTGTGTCTCACACATGTCTGATTTAGATGATATTTACAAGACTTTAGACTTAGACTTTAAAGTTAATGCTGGAATGAGTTAAGACTTTGGGGGCCTTTGGGATGAAATAAATGGATCCTGCATGTAAAAATGACTGAATTTTGGAGGCCTGGGGTAGAAAACAATAGACTGAATGTTTCTCCCTCAAATTCATATATCGAAACCCAATTTCCCAACAAAATGATATTTGAAGATGGAGCTCTTTGGAGGGTGTTTAGGTCTTGAGGGTAGAGCCCTCATGACCGGGACTAATATTTCTAAAAGAGACCCCACAGAGCTCTCTTCCACCATGTTAAAACACAGTGAGAAGTTGGATTGCTTACCATCTGGTGGTCATACCCATGTTACAGGGACCTGAAATCAATTTCCACATCAGTCAAGCTTTCAAATGACTAAAACTCCAGCCAAAAATCTGTCTTCAACTTCATGAGAGATTCTGGGCCAGAATCACTGAGCTAAAATGTTTTGGAGTTTCTGACTCTCTGAACCTGTTAGATAGTAAATGTTTCTTGCTTTAAGCTTTTAATATGGGATTTAAATTGTCATGCAGCAAGAAATAACTAATAAAATGAATATTTGGAAGCAAATGAAGCAAAATTTATTTAGGCATGTCACAGTATAATAAATAATCAGTGCAAAAGTATAATTCTTAAGTATGGGGATATTTTAATGCTCTTGTATGGATAGGGTCTATGTTAGGTTTGTAGACATTCTCTAGTTTTAGTTCAGATAAGTTATACAATGCATGTATTACAAGGTCATTTGTTCAAAGTTAATCCCCTACCAGCTTGACTTTTAGATGAGAAGTTGGTCCTTTGCAATCCCCAGGGAAAATGGCTAGAATCTAGTGCTTAAGGCAATTGATTCTCAGTCAGTCACAATCCTTAAATTCTAGGCCCTGATCATATGAGGAGAGAGCTGTTGCTTCACCAGAAAAAAATGCTTATGTGCTCAATCCTAATGGCAACTCGTCACATTTTAAACTGGATTTCCACATCTTTGGCCTCTCTTTGACCATAGAAGGCAGTCCTTCCTTATCACTCATCTGGCCCGGTGGGAGAAGAGGTCAGGCTCTGCCATGTTATTCATTATGGATTCTCATAAAGGCAAAGATGAAAGGGAGGCCTGGTACTTTCCAAATTATACTTTTTAAAAGTTGCCTAAAGGTTGGGATCCTTTGTTGCAGAGTCTGATAGATCTTAGTGTAATTGTCTACAACGTAATGAGCACATTTCTACTGAATAACAGAGACCACTGTGGGGGAAAAATACATATATCCTTATCTATCTATCTATCTATCTATCTATCTCTCTGAAATACTGTTTACATATTTTGGACAATGGCTAGGGTTGGACTGTGAATATAAGATTAGAAAAAAAAGGTGTGCCCTACCATTACAACAGCTTTTATATGAGGTACCTCCCATGCTATATCACAAAAATGAGAAAGCCAAACAAAGTAATTTGGAAGGGTAAAAACAACTAGGATATGCGAGGCAAACTAACAGAGACTAGAGCTATAAGAGGAAAAAAATACAAAAACTAGCATGGGAGATACTATAGATATTTGCGTGAATACTTATGTACGCATGGATATGGTGAAAGTTCACAACTCCTAGCAAAGGTAGCTGCAATATAATACATTCCCAAGCACACAAATGACAGGGAATCGTCTAAATTCACACTTGACAGAAGGTGAGATAGTGATAAACTCAGTGTTCTTTTCATAGCAATCCCAGAAGTATCATACCTTAACCAGCCCTGGGATAAAAATTCAGCAAAGTAGCTGGATACAAGATTAACATTCAGAAATCAGTCACATTTCTGTACACTAAAAATGAAATATTAGAAAAGGAATACAGAAATACAATACCTTTTAAAATTGCACCCCCAAAAATCAAATACCTGGGAATAAAACTGACCAAGGAGGTGAAAGACTTATGTGCCAAGACCTATACAACACTAACCAAGGAAATAGAGGATTCAAATAAATGGAAAGATATTCCATGTTCCTGTGTTGGAAAAATTAATATTGTAAAAATGGCCATACTACCCAAAGCAATCTACAGATTCAATTCTATCCCTATCAAATTACCCATGACATTTTTCACAGAACTAGAACAAACAATCCAAAATTAATGTGGAACCATAAAAAGACCCAGAATTGCCAAAGCACTCCTGAGGAGCAAAAACTAAGCAGGAGGCATAACTCTCCCAAACTTCAGGCAATATTACAAAGCCACAGTCATCAAGACAGTGTGGTACTGGTACCAAAACAGACAGACAGACCAATGGAACAGCATAGAGAAGCCAGAGATAAACCCAGACACCTATGGTCAATTAATCTTTGATAAAAGGAGGCAAGAATACAAAATGGGAAAAAGACAGCCTTTTCAGCAAATATTGCTGGGAGAACTGGACAGCCACATGTAAATCAATGAAACTGGAATATACTCTCATGGTATGCACAAAAATAAGTTAAAAATGGCTTAAAGAGTTCAACATAAGACAAGTCACCATAAAAACCCTAGAAGAGAATGTAGGCAAAACATTCTCTGATATCAACCTTACAAATGTTTTCTTAGGTCAGTCTCCCAAGGCAAGAGAAATAAAAGCAAAAATAAACCAAGGGGACTTAATCAAACTGACAAACTTTTGCCTGCAAAGGAAAGCATTTTTTTAAAAAATTTATGAATGGGAGAAAATACTTTCAAACAATGCAACTGACAAGGTGTTAATCTTTAAATATACAAACTACTCACACAACATCAAAAAGAAAAAAAAAATGGAAAAATGGGCAAAAGACCTGAATAGACACTTCTCAAAAGAAGACATACAGATATAGATGGCCAACAAGCACATGAAAAAATGCTCAACATCACTGATTATTGGAGAAATGCAAATCAAAACTACTATGAGGTACCACCTCACACCAGTCAGAATGGCCATCATTAATAAAGCTACAAATAACAAATGCTGGAGAGGGTGTGGAGAAAAGAGAACCCTCCTACACTGTTGGTGGGAATCTAAATTTGTACAACCACTATGGAAAACAGTATGGACGTACCTCAGAAAACTAAATATAGAGCTACCATATGACCTAGCAATCCCACTCTTGGGCATATATCTGGGCAAAACTTTCCTTGAAAAAGACACATGCACCTGCATGTTCTTTGAAGCGTTATTCACAATAGCCAAGACATGGAAACAACCTAAACTGTCCATCAACAGATGAATGGATTAAGAAGATGTGGTGTATATATACACAATGGAATACTATTCAGCCATAAAAAAGAACAAAATAATGCCATTTGTAGCAACATGGATGGAACTAGAGACTCTCATCCTGAGTGAAGTAAGTCAGAAAGAGAAAAACAAATACCATATGATCCACTTATATCTGGAATCTAATAGATGGCACAAATGAAACTTTCCACAGAAAATAAAATTATGGACTTGGAGACCTTTGGTTGTCAAGGGGCAGGGGCTGGAGTGGGATAGACTGGGAACTTGAGGTTAATAGATGCAAATGATTTCCTTTGGAATAGATAAGCAATGAGATCCTAATATATAGCCCTGGGAAGTATATCTAGTCAATTATGATGGAGCAGGATAATGTGAGAAAAAAGAATGTATGTATGTATGTGTGACTGGGTCACCTTGCTGTATAGTAGAAAATCAATAGAACACTCCAAACCAGCTATAATGGAGAAAAAAATTTGGAACAAGTAAAACAAAAAAAAAGAAGACTGAGAAAAACATACAAAATTATTTCTTGTTTCTCTTATTCTCTCTTTAGCAAAATTTCATGACTTCAAGAAAAATTGTATGTTTTTACTGTTAAATGTAAGTGAATTTATTACTTACAATTAGACTTAATGTCAAAAATTAACCCTGTGCTTTAAAAATCATGTGTATTTTATTAAACTCAAAAGTAATGCTTTTTCAAATTGAAAATCAGAAACAAAAGCTAAAAAATTTATAAATTTTCAAATAAAGATTCTTTACCACAAGAAATATATTCTAATCAGTTCCTTTAAGTTTAAATAAACAATGATTATGAAAAACATTAAATTGAATCATTTTTTAAAATCTATATTTCAATTTTAGGCAATATTGATTGTTATTTTTGCAAGATGAGGAAATTTATGCTTTTTATACTTTTTCTTACCTCTACTCCAGTTTATGTATTCATATATGAAATAGAAAACATTTATTGATTCGTACATTTGCTTTTTTAAGCACTGACATTTCATGCCTCTTAAACTGAAGAAATTTTCATTGTGATAGGTTAACCTTTAATGAAAGGGAAAAATGTGATTTCTACATCCGAGTACGACAAATCCTAATGTTCATAGTATACAATTGGTTTTATAGATGAGCGTCAAGTTATTTGATGTTGTCATTGTCTCAGGAGATTCTTTTATTTCAATTGATTTTTCTTGTTACACACAAACTGCGATGTTTCCCACTTATGTAGATTAAAATTGTTTTGGAATGAGTAAATAACTGATTCATCATAAGAAAATAGTTAAGAATTTCAGTTTGTTCAAAAATAAACAAATGAGACCCAACCAAACTTACAATCTCTTGCACAGCAAAGGAAATCATAAACAAAATGAAAAGATAATCTCCAGAATGGGAGAATATATTTGCAAAGGATACAACCAACAAGGGTTTAATTTCCAAAATATACAAACAGCTCATAAAACTCAAAAAAAAAACAAACAAATAAGCCATTGAACAATGAGTAGAAGACATAAATAGACGTATTTCCAAAGAAAACATGCAAATGGCTAATAAGAGGTGAAAAAGATGTTCAATATTGGTAATTATTAGAGAAAAGCAAATCAAAAATATAATGAGTACCACCTCACCCCAGTCAGAATGGCCATCATGATTAAGTCTACAAATAGGAAATACTGGATAGGCTGTGGAGAAAAGGGAACCCTCTCCACACTATTTGTGGGAAAGTAAATTGGTTTAGCCACTAAGGAAAACAGCATGGAGATTGCATCAAAAAACTAAAAAATTTAATTACCTTATGACCCAGCAATCCCACTTCTGAGCATATATTCAGAGAAAATTATAATTCAAAAACTACATGCACGCTGATAGTCACACCAGAACTATTCACAATAGCCAAGACATGGAAACAACCTAAATGTCCATTGACAGAGGAATGTATAAAGAAGATATGGTACATATATACAATGGAATACTACTCAGGCATAAAAAATGTCACTTGTAGCAACATAGATGGAGTAAATATTATCATACTAAGTGGAGTAAATCAGAAAGAGAAAGACAAATACCATGTGATATCACTCATATGAGGAATCTAAAATATGGCACAAATGAACCTATCTATGAAACAGAAATGGACTCACAGACTTGGAGTAACCAACTTGTGGTTGTCAAGTGTGGTGGAGGATGCTAGAGTTATGGGAAGGGAGATTGGGGTTAGCAGATGCAAACCAGTATATACAGGATGGAAAAACAACAAGATCCTACTGTATGGCACAGAGAACTATATTCAATATCCTGAGATAAACCATAATGAAAAGAATATATATATACAGAACTGAATCACTTTGATGTACAGCATAAATTAACATGACATTGTAATTCAATCATACTTTAAAATATTTTAAAAAATGCAAAAGAAAAGATTTTCAATTTGTTTATTCAAGTTTTATGCATTTATTTGGATTACAAAATGATTATTTGCCTTTAACAGATTTACCAGATTTCTTTCAAAAGCAAATTGCTCCAAGATACTTAAACCTTTGTTTTTATGTATACAACATGGCAAGTATACATCTACAATTATCACAAATTTGATTTAAATAACACACTAAATGCCACATACAACATATGCTGGAGAGGGTGTAGAGAAAACAGAACTCTCCTACACTGTCGGTGGGAATCTAAATTAGTACAACCACTATGGAAAACAGTATGGAGGTACCTCAGAAAACTAAAAGTAGAACTATCATATGACCCAGCAATCCCACTCTTGGGCATATATCTGGGTAAAACTTTCCTTGATAGATACACATGCATCCACATGTTTATTGCAGCACTATTCACAATAAAAAAGACATGGTAACAAGCTAAATGTCCTTTGACAGGCGAATGGAATAAGAATATGGGATACACACACACACACGATAGTATACTACTCAGCCATAAAACCATTTGTAGTAACGTGGATGGAACTAGAGACTCTCATATGAGGTGAAGTAAGTCAGAAAGAGAAAGACAAATACCATATGATTATCACATATCTGGAATCTAATATATGGCACAAATGAACATCTCCACATAAAAGACACTCATGGACTTGGAGAACAGATTTGTGATTGCCAAAGGGGAGGGGGAGGGAGTAAGATGGAATCAGAGTTTGGGGCTAATAGATGCAAACGATTGCCTTTGGAATGGATAAGCAATGAGATCCGGCTGTATAGCACTGGAAACTATATCTAGTCAATTATGATGGACTGTGATAATATAAGAAAAATAATGTATTTATATATGTGCTTTTGGGTTATCTTGCTGTACATTAGAAGGTTGACAACACCGTAAACCATCTATAATGGAAAAAATAAAAATCATTAAAAAAAAAAGCACACTAACGGGTACAAGCTCTTTTTTTCATATCTCATATCTCTCCAACAATGACAGCATGAGGTCAATATTATTACAATCCTTCTTTTATATATTAGGAAACTGACACTAAAAAAGATTAAACAAATTAGCCAAAGTTAGGCAATTAATTCATCATTAAGTCTGAATCTAAATCTTGTGTCATTACCAAACCTTTATGCTAATTAAAGTTCTCATTCTTAAATGACCTAAGTTGTTCTCCATTGCCCTATGAATTGATAGCTTACAGGGCTCTTCAGACTATTCTTTTTAACCTGAAAATTAGTTTAAACTGATGGCTTAAAAAGACAGTTTCTTATTAAACACATAGTAAAAATTATGGTAAATTTATTCAGGGAAAAATGAGTTCTAGTAGATCTTTCATTGATATTAAAATGGTTATACCTGTACTACAGCTTGAGCAGAGGAGGGTAAGATTGGGAGTATGAGGGGTATGTATACCTAAAACTTGCATGTATAAATAAATAAAATAAGCAAATAAATAAGCTATTATTTCAGCAACAATATCCATAGGGCCTTAACATGTTATATACACTGGGTTTCATATATTACTGTACTTGTTTTGGACATAAGTCCTGTGAAGTAATTAAAGCATATATGCAATCTTATAGAAAAGAAAGTTGATAGCATGGAAAGAAAAATGACTCACCCATGACCAAAATAACTGCAAAGTCACTTGTTGGGAATAAAAGGTACAAGACTCCTTTAACAAACTGACCCTAAAACTTACTTTGGACTAAAAAGTCCAAGTCATCAATAATTTCTGAACAACAATTTTGGAAAATGGCTATTCCACTCATGAAGTGATACAGAAAGAGATAAATAGACAGATGGAAGAGAACAGAGAATTGCCGCAGGTGTAGGAATTTTATTTAAGTTTATAATAGCTACGTAATATTTATTTTACTTAAGTATTACAAAATAATTTGAAAAGGATGAGCCATTCAATAACTGGTACTGAAATGGCTAGTTCTGTATGTAGAAAGGAAAGCTTATCTCAAACTAGAAAATGTCAACATCACATGAATTTTAAATATAAATTTGAAAGACAAAAGCATGCACAAAAAACCCTGTATGATTTAGGAAAAGTGCATTGTCAAGATAATGCATAAATACTGTCTGCAATAAAAATAGGTGATTATTAGAAGTATCAACATACATAGGACCAAAAAAGACCTAATGTTGAACAATAGAACTAATCACTGGAAGCTGTGTACATAAGACATTATTTATCTAAATCTTTGAAAATAAAAAATATATGGCTCAGAGATATCTATGGTTTAAGGATATATATGGCAAAATATATAAGAAAATTTAGGTAATGAATAATACAAAGTCAGGGTAGAATTTTCTTTGGAGTACAGAGATAAGACTGTGCTTGAGGTTAGGAGCTTATTGAGTTTCTAAGATGCTAATAAAATTCTGTTTCTTAAGGTGTATAATGAATACTTGGGTGTTCAATTACTGCATATTAAATATGCATATGTAGGTTACATTTTACAACAAAACTACTCTAAAGGTCTCTGTTTAAATTTTCAACTTAGAGGAGAGATTGATTTTGAATTTTAAATGGAAGCAATGTGGTAGAGAAGAAAGATGCGCGGATTTTGGAACTGGACATACCTAGGCATGAATTTCCACTTGATAATTTACAGCATTTCTAACAGCAAAGCCTCAGGAAAAAATATTCTCTTGGCTCTAGTTCTCCAAAGTGTTGTATGGATTGAGAACTTCTTGGCACATAAAGACTCCATCTAAACCTCTGCAATAAGAAATGACAAATGCTGGCATGACTGCCAGCTGCTTAAGGCCTTGTCCCTAGGTTGACCCCAGCCTTTCCTTAAAATGCCAGCATGAGACAACTCAAGGCTGCCAGGAGCATTGACTGTTTCTCCCAGCCAAAACCTGGTGATTGCAGATAGGCTCCTGAACCCCGTCTTAGAGTAGTTTCTTTATTTTTTTTTAATTTTTATAATGATTTTTATTTTTTTCCATTATAGCTGGTTTACAGTGTTCTGTCACTTTTCTACTATACAGCATGGTGACCCAGTTACACAAATATGTATACATTCTTTTTTCTCCCATTATCATGCTTCATCATAAGTGACTAGATATAGTTCTCAGTGTTAGACAGCAGGATCTCATTGCTAATCCATCCCAAAGGCAATAGTCTGCATCTATTAACCCCAAGCTCCCTCCTCCTCCCCCTCAGCAACCACAAGTCTATTCTCCAAGTGCATGATTTTCTTTTCTGTGGAAATGTTCATTTGTGCCATCTATTAGATTCCAGATGTAAGTGATATCATATGGTATAATAGTTCCTTAAAAAAGCCTGAAACTATAAACCCTACTCTGCCTTTTGAGTGATATAAAACTATCACCTCAAACAGGTTTCTCAGGATTGTGAGAGCTATCTCTTTGAAATGCAAATGCTTGCATTTCAAAGAGATAGCTCTTAGGTCCCTGAGGACACAGTTTGGGAGAAAAACCTAATTTGAAAAGATACATGCACCCCCAATGTTCATTGCAGCACTATTTACAATAGCCAAGACATAGAAACAACCTAAATGTCCATTAACAGAGGAATGGACAAAGAAAATGTGGTACATGGTCCAAACATACAATGGAATATTACTCAACAACCAAGATGACCAAATAATGCCATTTCAGCAATGTGGATGGACCTAGAGATGATCATAGTGAGTAAAGTTAAGTCACACAGAGAAAGATGAATATCATATGAGGTCACTTATATGTGGACTCTAATAAAAATGATTCAAAAGAACTTATTTATAAAACAGAAACAAACTCACAGGTTTTAAAATCAATCTTATGGTTACCATAGGAATAACCTGGGAGGGAGGTTAGGAGGATTGGAATAACATGTACACACTACTGAATAAAATAGATAATTAACAAGAATCTACTGCATAGCACTAGGAAATCTACTTAATAGTTTGTAATAACCTCTATAGGAAAAAAGAATGGATATATGTATATGTATAGCTGATTCACCTTGCTGTACAACTGGAAAAAAATAATACTACATTGTAAGTCAACTATACTCCAATAAAATTAAAAATTTATTCATTCATTAATTTTAAAAAATGTTTCAGGAGTTCCCGCCGTGGCGCAGTGGTTAACGAATCCGACTAGGAACCATGAGGTTGCGGGTTCGGTCCCTGCCCTTGCTCAGTGGGTTAAGGATCCGGCGTTGCCGTGAGCTGTGGTGTAGGTTGCAGACGCGGCTCAGATCCCGAGTTGCTGTGGCTCTGGCGTAGGCCGGTGGCTACAGCTCCGATTAGACCCCTAGCCTGGGAACCTCCAGATGCCGCGGGAGCGGCCCAAGAAATAGCAACAGCAACAACAACAACTACAACAACAAAAGACAAAAAGACAAAAACAAAAAAAAATTTAAAAAATTAAAAAAAATAATAAAAAATGTTTCAGAAGAAAACTCTCCCTTTCCCAGGCTTTTGGGAGGATAAGGGCCTAACTTCCAGGGATAGTTCTTTTCCATTTGCACAACTGCCTCTTGCTATAAAGAAAGCAAATATTTCTCCTCTGGAGAAACTCCAATTAACAAACACAGGTGGCCTAGTCACATGAACCAACCACAACTAAGGCCCCTTTGTGGTGCCTTTACCTTAAAGAATTCCACTATTTAAATAGTCTCCAGCCTTTTGTTTCAGCAGAACTGAATTCAGCTCTTGCTAGTGTCTTTTCCCTTTTATAATAGTATTATTGAATAAAACCCATCCATACTGCCTTAGTGTCAGCCTTCTTCATTGAACAGAATGAAATAATACAGCATATGTAAAGCACTTATATCAATGCCTGATCCATAGCAGATACTTTTCAATAACAAATTATGTCATTTCTTTTCTCCTACAATCTCACTCCCAAGTTTCCTTGGTAGTGAATTTTTCTCAAATCAGTGGAGAACACATGGAGTTCTATAAAGTAAAGCACATTTTAAATAATATATTCAAGGCTTCATAAAGCTATTGATACCTGCTGAGTTCTACTAAGTTAAAAGGTGAAACTTTATAGTCAAGAAAATTGTTAAATGTATAACCTTTATTAGCTTGAACCTGTGATTTTTAGACTTTAAACCATGGCCTCCTCTGATTATAAATAATCAAACTAGGTTTGACTCCTCTGTTCAAATGCATGTAAAATTGTTCACATAACTTCATCAAGCTCAAGAAACCCTTTGGTTCCTGATCTGGATATAAGAAACTCTAGTTTACATTGCTGTTTATTGAAAGCCATTTCAAAACCTTAATATTTTAAAAGGAAAAATAAACAAGAAGAGCTTCTCTTGCAAGGTAAGCTGACATTGCATTAAACTTTTTTTCAATGAATTATGACTAATCAAGAGAGGGCAAATGTAGTTTACTAGTATGTTTTTATTCTATGTATTTTTCACTTCTCTTCTATATCGGTAATAACCAAACAAAATAAAAAAATTTATGGGAGTAATTTACCATATATGTAGGTATATTAGATGATCTTGTGTGAAAGATTGTTGAAACATAATCAGTATTAACAAAATCAAAAGCATTTTAATAAGGTTACATTTTGATGATGTCTTTTATTATTGATAGTTATTCAAATACATTTAATAAGGGCTTGGTATGTTTGGTAATGTCATTATTAATCAATATGCAAATGTATGATATTAACTGTAGTCTATAACTGAGGATTTTATTAGACATGAGAAAACTTACAAAGTGTCAGAAGTAGAGAAAAAGAAATGGTGCTAAATTATATTGCCAATATTCTTCGAACAGTTTCCATTGACGAGAGTTAGTTTAAATGTCAGAAAAAAACAATGGGCTAATTGCTTATATTTTGAAATACAGTTATTGTCTTTTGAAACAATACACTTTAGTTAATGTTTAGTAGACTACGCTTGGAAACTTACTTTTTTCCTTTTTGAGGAAGAATAAATTTTTTTGAGTGTGTGTGTAAATGTAAAACAATTTAATTATTTAATGATTTTGTGCCTAGCATGTACCAGATCCTGCCTTAAGTACTGGGGATACAAAAATTAATAAGAATAAAATACAGTCCCTTTAGTCAACAAGTTCACAATCTCCTTTGGAAGACAGAAGTGGAAATAGATACTCATGATGTATATTACAATAAAAGTATTTGTCTACTTTAATAGTGACACAAATGCAGAAGAAATTCACAGTGCCCAGACCTGACTTAGCATTAATCTTTTAGGAAATCTGAATTGTAGAGATATGCCTGGAACTCTAGGTGAAGGGATGGGTGACAGATGAGACTGGAGATATTAATGGAAGTAAAAGTCATATATCTGGCAAAGTCATTTATCTTCTCTTTCAGAAACAATGACGAATAAATGACAGGTTTAATGTAGAAGAGTGATAGGAATGCTTTTAGGTTTCAGAGAAGGATAATTTCATTGTATTAGGGAAAATTGGAGAAATATAAAGTGGTAATAGTCAAACCATTTTGAAGACTACTCCAAAAAATTTAAATTAGAGATTAGAAGAAAATTCTTTAAGCCAGTAGTTGTACATAGGGCATGAAATTCTAGAAATGATAGAACTGAGAAATACATTATTCAATAGATTCAACTTAGTTGGAATAGATAGAGGTGAGAAGCTGAGGAAAACCCACAGAGTTTAATTGGAAAACCAGGATGTTGATAACATCATGAATAAAATTCAATAAATATCCATGGAAGCTCAAGTTCAGGAGAGAAGTGAGAATAAGAGGGGCTTGAAATTGTTCCATGTTGGATTTGCAGTAATAGAATAGAAATTTTGAAGAAATATCAGAGAATGCAGATTCTTGATTTTGGGGTATAGAAATGGAATTTTATTCATGCTATTCATTTTAAGAATCATTATCAAACATTTCACCTAAAATGTTGAACTGTGTTTTCTTTTTTTTCCCAATAGGACTAAAATTTGAATGTCTGCCATCTACCATTGTTTTGTCTTCTGGATGCATAAGCATCATCAAGAAGTATGTCTTCCTATAGCTGATTAATAAAGTAGGAAAGAAGGAAAAGTCACAAATAGGTACAACTAAATGTGAGAGGTGATAGTTAAATTTTGGGAAAAAATATGGAATTTTAAGTAGAAAGGAAGAAATGTCTCTCTTTGCTTAAGTGGAAATAGAAGATAGTCAAAGAAGGCACACAAATGAAATAGCAAATCGATTGAGTTGAAAATGATTTGATTAGAATTCATGAGAGAAATGGATTTGGAGAGGATTGTTCAAGATAGAGAAAAGGAAAACAGACACAAAGCAGAGAAAGGTATGAGGGTTCTAAGAATCTAGTTTATGTTGATCATACTTTATTTAATTTGTAATGGAATTATCGGTGTAATTAAGATATTAATTTAAAGAAGTACCATAATATGAAATCAAAGTATGTGTTTATATACATGGATCAATAATCCATTGGTCCATATGCTTGGACTAATAATTATAAGTCTAATTTCAAATGTTTCTTAGAACTTATTTCATATCAGCTTCTGTTACTTGATTGCTTTTTTACAAATTATTAATTTTACACATGATCTATGCACCTTCTTCCATCAGCAAGAAAGATGGAATTCCCATATATCACTGATCTTGAGTTTGAAGATTCAAGGACCAAGGTATCATAGGGGCTCACATTAGAATGACTGGAGAAAGTGTATGTTAGTGATGAAATAACTGATGCCTTTTTCCTTACGTAGCAACATATTTTAAATAATTTATATACAGAGTTTGAGACCATTTAATTATTTCATATTAAGAAACCATCAAGAAGAGCATGTCAAAACAAATGTATACAATGACCAGTATTTTGGTTGTATAATTTTCTCATAAAAATATATTTATTCTCTAAATAATGTAACGCTTCATAATTTTCAATGAATCTTTTCCAAATGTAAGGGATTTTTTTTCCCTCTAACTTTTTATTCTTTCTTTTTATATTCACAGTACTTAATGCATAATTTAACAATAGAAGGCTCAATTAATACTTTTGAAAAGAATAAATAAGTAGTAAATAAATTAATCAGTGCTAGGAGCTAATTTTAATTCTTTTTTTTTTTTTTAAGGGCTGCTTCTGCAGCATATCAAAGTTCCGGGCTAGGGGTTGAATCAAAGCTGCAGCTGAAGCCTATGCCACAGCCACAGCAAGACCAGATCCAAGCTGCATCTAAGACCTATGCTGCAGGTTTCAGCAATACTAGATCCTTAACCCACTGAATAAGGCTAGGTATCAAACCTACATCATCCTAGAGACTACCTTGGGTCCTTAACCCACTGAGCCACCATGGGAACTCTTTAACTCATTATTTTTGAAATAGTATTTAGTTTTGTTTTCTTCTAGGCTCAAAAGAACATAATTTTGTACATAATCAGAGATGATTATTTTTATTACATAATATGACCTCATAATGTCATTCATCAACATATTTTTGACTAGCACTTAATCGAGAATTATATAGGGAGTTCCCATTGTGGCTTAGAGAAATGAACCCAACTAGTATACATAAGGATGCTGGTTCCATCCCTAGCCCTGTTCAGTGGATTAAAGGATACAGCATTGCTGTGAGCTGTGGTGTAGATCACAGATGCAGCTTGTATCTGGCATTGCTGTGGCTGTGGCGTAGTCCGGCAGCTGTAGCTCTGATCAGACCCCTAGCCTGGGAACCTCCATATGCTGCGGATGCAGCCTTAAAAAGCAAAAGACAAAGAAAAATACTTATAAAGAAAACCAGCCCCATGGAAATTTCAGTATATTTCCATATTAATTGTGTGTGAAGTTTATTTAAATATGTATAAATCTTATTTAACTAGAATTTATATAAATTTTAGAATCATACTGCTAAATAAGGTACATTAATAGGGATATATACCTGAAGTCAGTTTTAATTTAGGAGTCACTTCTAAACAAGTAGTATCAGAGTTCCTGCTGTGGCACAGTGGGTTAAGAATTCAACTGCCATTGTGGGTTTAATCCCTGGCCCAGCATAATGGTTTAAAGGATCTGGCAATGGTGTAGGTCACAGCTTCAGCTCAGATTCAATCCCTGGCCCAGGACATTTCTTATGCTGCAAGTGCAGCCTAAATTAATAAATAAATAGTATCTTTTCTACAGGTTAGAAGTTAAAACAGGCTCTCTGAAATATAGGTTAGGCCAAATCCCACAATTTTTAAAGTTGTTGATCACATCCTATTACAATGACTTGGAGCTGCTCTTCAAGACAAACCTATATTCTAAAGAATGCCAATTACAATAGAAAAAGTTTTATTAGAATTATTTTTTAGGAGTTTCTGTCATGGTGCAGTGGAAACGAATCCAACTAGGAACCACTAGGTTGCAGGTTCGATCCCTGGCCTTGCTCAGTGGGTTAAGGATCCAGCATTGCTGTGAGCTGTGGTATAGGTCGCAGATGTGGCTCATATCTGACATTGCTGTGGCTGTGGTGTAGGCTGGCAGCTGTAGCTCTGACTAGACACCTAGCCTGGGAACCTCCATATGCCGTGGAGGTGGCCCCCTCAAAAAAACAAAAAAAAAATTTTTTTTTTTTAAGAGATGATTTCTCACGCACAGCTGTTGGGAAAATTCTTTTTTAATTTTTTGATTTTATGGCCACACTTGCATCATATGGAGGTTCCCAGGCTAGGGGTCACATAGGAGCTGCAGCTGCTGGCCTATGCCACAGCCACAGCAACGCCAGATCCGAGCTGTATCTGCAACCTAGGCTGCAGCTTCCTGTAATACTAAATCCTTAACCCACTCAGGGAGGCCAGTGATGGAATCACATCTTCATGGATACTAGTTGGGTGCTTAATCAGCTGAGCCAAACAGGAAATCCAATTCTTCTTTAATTTTGTTTGTGATCTTCACAAATTCTCAGGAGGGACACAGTCATAGAATTTCATAAATGAAAGAACTTTGAAGATAATAGGCTTTACTCCAGCTCTACTATATGTTAGATAGGCCATCCAAGTAAAATGCCCAATTGCACTGAGTAAACTTAGGGTTTGATCTAGGACTAATGATAGTTTCCTGCCACCTACTCAACAGTATTGTATGAATTACTGTGTCAATCAGGATAGTGTAGAATGTGCTGCACAAACAACTCAAAATTCTCATTGACATATAGCAAAGAAGGTGGCTTTTAAATTTCTACTCAAAATGACACATGTCATTGCCATGCATATTTAGTGGCCAAAGCAGGTGACGTGGATACTCCTGAGACCAACAGAGTAAGTATTCATATTCATCTTAAAATGAGGGGCAGTAAATATTTAGGAAAATAATAAAATATATCTCAAAGACTTATTGGATGACTTCTTAAGGAAAAAAAAACAGATCCAATTATGAAATTATTCTTATTCAGGTACCTCCTGTGTCATTAATTCTGCCATTATTTTAAAAATGGAAGTGATACATGTACCAAGGGAGGGCATTTTATTAACTGGTGTTTCTTGGAAACTTCTTAGGCTCCACACTGAGTATGTAAATCATGTAATAGATATCTTACAAGAAAATGTCCAATACTATAATCTTTACTATAATTTATCTTTTAGGTCTAGGATTTTTAATGAATCCTATAGTGGTAATTATTTCAGAGAAAGAGAGAGAAAGAGAGATAATGAATCTAGTGATTTTACTTGAAACTTTCCATTTAAAATAGCTTCCCTTCAACAATGACAAATAGTTTTCGATATCATTCCAAGAGGCAAGATTATTCCCTTAGAGAAAAACAATTTTACTAGATCCTCACTCAATTGGTTCTCTTACTATTGAGCTTATATCTTATGATTCTGTAAAGACCTGGAGTGAAATAGATCTAATGCATTCTATAAAATTTATCATAACCAGTCTCATATTAAAAGCCATTTATAACCTAATTCAATTAATTTAAAATGATTTTCTGAGCAACCTTTAATTGCCCATCACCTTAGTCTACGGGGTGCTCAAAAAGTATATTATCTCTATTATTTATTTGTTATGACAGACTTAGGATATCAGCAATTCAGACTGCTACCTCTGCTTCCTGAACCAGAAACCATTAAAGATGTATGGGTGCCTATATAAGGATCTAGACTGAAAAGTAAGCATATGTTAGGTAGTTCAGAAATAGAGAAATTTAATAATCCCAATAATTGAGAAATTAGCAAGAGGGGGGAAGTGTGTCTCGTACACTTGGAGACACAATGGGAGTAGTAGTGTTCTAACTTGAGGCTAGGAGATGGAATTAAGACAAAGTTGATGAACGGGGTCTGAGAACAAGGTGAGAAGGCCTACACAACAGGGGCTGGCAACACAGAAACTTTCCACAAGCATAGGGAGAGGAAAATGATGGCTTTTCCCATTCTCCTGCCCTATATATTTGTGCCATATCCTGTATCAGACAAATCCAGTCTAAGGCAGTGGACAGAGATGCTCTCAAAATGTGGTTTGAATGAGGACTGTGCCCTGAGATATGGGCAGAGCACAGGAAGGGTACAAACGGATCTGAGCAGAAAGAAGGAAACATTCTACAAATTAATACACGCACCACTTTTTATTAAATTAGGATTCCTTTCTTTTTTTCTTTTTTTTTGGCCATGCCCAGGGCATGTGGAAGTGTGTGGGCAAGAATTTGAACCCTCACCACAGCTGGGGTCTGTAGCTGCAGACCTATACTATAGCCAAGGCAGTGCCAGATCTGAGCCGCGTCTGAGACATAGAGGGTGGTCAGTTACCTATGCTTGAGGACTTCTGACATTGATCCAAACTGACCTTAGAGTCACCTAAGTCTACAGACTCCGTTCAGCTTCCATAATACTCAATGAGAAATACCATCACTGTGTTCTTATTTCAAGTACTCAGTGTGAAATCATTGAAGATGCTCCATGTGACTTGTAGCCCTAATCTCAGAAGTAGAAACAATAACTGTCTGCACAGGGATTCCGTCTCAAATTGTCAGAGGCATAAATGCACACTGTCCCAATATCAGCAAATTTTAAGGAAGATTAATACCAGTGAGTGAGTGATTATCTACTCTATGTCAGACACACTGTATAGGTGAGTCCACAGGTCATGGATTTAGATTGCCTGGGTTTAAATCCAAGCTATGAATTTGGGCAAAGTTACTTTGAATTCTTTTATCTTTAATGTCCTCATCTATAAAAGGGGCATAAAGGTAATAATAATAATAGTTATCATTGATTGTGAAGACAAAATGAGCTCATGCAAGTGCAATACTTCAATGTGTGGGAGAGTAAATATATACTTGTATTTTGTGTACACGTTTATAACTACATACATGGACGCACATTGGTAACTAACTTAAATCCTCAGGAAAACAGTGAGATCAATGAAACATTTTTTTTTTTAAACTCATGTTTTACAAACTGGAATTCTTGGAATTCAAGCTTACATATGATCCCATAGCCACGCTCAGCATTATATAGCTAAACATACAGCAACTGTGTGTCCATTTAATGCAGTGATACCCTAACTGTTATTATCTTCTGATTAAAAAAAAAATGTGGCAAAAAATGAGTTAGAGTGACCATTATGGAATTTGTAGTTAGTGACAGCTAATTTTGTTAAAAAGGACTGAGGGTATTAACCTGAAGGGTCTCATTCAACTTGAGAGTTATTGCTTTATTTTTGTTGTTATTTTGAACTTCAAGAACAAAGGTTACAATTATTATTACAAAGGATCCAATTAAGGCCCTTAAATAGATACGATGCTGGCTTAGAAATTAACAAAAGCTTCAGGGTATGAATTTAAACACTGAAACTGTGTGCATATGACATGCTTATTATAATAAATAGGCAGCAGATACGAAACCCAGCTGGGCAGTAGCTGTGCACACAGCCTCCAGCACCTAACATCATTATATTTATATTATAAAAACATACCCCTTGCTGACATTATAATCCCTCATTGTAGTCCCAAGCATTTGACTTAGCCACTCATTTTTCAATATGTTACCATATTGAATACCTATGATTTAATGGCATTTAATTTCCAGACACTGATACAAGTTGTATCCTTAAGGAAATTAAAAGAGGCCTGGCTTCTTATATTGAAAGGAATGAGTGGTAACCTGGTCCAAGTCTGCATTCCACAAAATGAGAAAATTATGGATTTGAAAGGGAAGTGAATTGCCTGAAATCACAGATATAGTTATGCCTCCATTAGAGACTATGATGTGGGTCTCTTTGCTCAAACAACTTTGCCTGGCTGCATTCCCGGGAATCCAAGAAAAGCAAATATGCAAAGATATATTTATACTAAAAACATCTGGGCACTTATTTTCATTCTGCATAGTGAAAAAGTGAAAAGTGCTTTTTTAAGAGAATGATTAGCAAATCCACATACACAATTAACAAAAAACCTGGACTTGAGGCTTAATTAGTCACTTACCTTGTAGGATTCTTGAGGAGAGAGACTATCTCTTCTTCAGCATATTTCTTCCACGTAGTTCAAGTTGCCTAGCATATGTTAAATATGCAAAAAATGCCTGCTGAATGAAATTGCCTAAATTTGAATTGTCAGGGTACCAATCAGCTGTCAGATTTAGAATTTTGTTATATTTTCTGACAGATGTGCATATTTTCTGACCATTATGCAGATGCTTGTCTTATCTATTGAGCTTATTTCTGAGCCAATGAAAAATACAATGGGGGTCAAAAGCACTAGAAGAAAAAAATTCTACCAACTCAAATAAATTGGTATATACAGTAGACTAATAGTTCTGATCTTGGGTTTACCAAACAAAAGGTTCCCACCAAATCAAATTAAAATTCTTAGCATATCAATATGTATTACAGCTATGATAGTGGACCAACCACTATCAAATACTATGTGAAATTATTCAGGAATTACTCCTGCAATATTTGTTCCATCTGACTTTTTGAAGAGGAATGTGTAGCATTTTCTAAAGACGGGTTCCAAACTTTTATCAGTCTCAGTAAGAATGTATAACAGCCAAGGTACATACTTGAGTAAATTTCAGTGAGTTGATTGATGAAATATTCCATGGCCCTTGAAAAAACAGTTTTATTAAATTATAGGAACACTTATAATTAAGGTTTTTAAAAAGAGTTTTTCCCATTGTCAAATATACTATGAAGCATATTTATGTAACACAAGTTGGTTTACATGTAATTGATAAACAGAAGGATAATGTTAGTTCAATTTAGAAGTCAGATTAGTTCACCTTTGGTGTTGCCAAGAATCCACATCAATGCCAAGGAGGCAAACACAGCAAAATGTTGAATGGGCAAATACTATCTTGTTCACAATGGAAATTCACCTACATTTTTCATCTTTGCAGTGTTGGCTGTGTGCTCAGTCTTGAAAACATTTATTGGCTTGTTCTGTTCTCCAGGAACTTGGTGATTTTCCTCCTGTCTTCTTAACAGTGGCCTCAAATCCACCTTACACTCCCTCTATCAGGATAAATTTAGCTTTTATTTTTAAAGTTTATTTTTTTACTATGGTCTATTCAATATACTCTAATATTCCTTTTCAAATGCTTGATAACTAAAACTTTATCACCAGACTCTTACAAATCCATACAATTTTGTCTTCTCTTAGTGATTTGATTCCAAACTTACAGTGCTGTTGAGTGGCTTACCCAATTGTCATTCTCCCATTAACTCTGATATGTTTGGTCCATGACTTGCAGAATGCAGTTTTGTAGGAATTCATTTATTCTGATATTACCCAATATTGGGCCACAATCTAGGGAAACTAAGATAATTAAGATGAAGCCAGAGTCTTAAAGGAGTTCAGTTTCCTAAAACACTTTGACATTGCAACTGCAGATCTATAAACAAGGCATTATGAGAACACAAAAACAAATCCAATCTAGAGGTGGGATTTGCCAAAAAGTCAGGACAGGACAGGTAGGTGAGAAATGGAGTGAGAATATTCCAAGCATTCTTACAGCCTCCAAATAAATAAGTAAATAAATAAACAAGCATTGCTTAGCATTAACAGGATTTTTCTAATTCTCTGGATATCTAATCTAGTGCTAGAAACATCTTTATGGATTCACCATATATTTTTAGTCTGAGTTACTCTGTAGGTTATGCAAAGGTTATACTGTCAAGATTGAATGGGATGGAAGAGTTGGCAGTAGCAAGAAAAGCAAGGAAGTAATAGGCAATGGGAAAAAAATAACATGAGGGAAAACATAACCTTCTGCTAAAAAAAAGTCTCACAAAAACTGGATTTATAATAAAGCATGCAGGTTATTTATTTTGACAATACCTACTTTAACAGAAAAGAAGAAGGAAAATGCTAGAAACCAAAACTAATCCGAGAGTTCACAGCCTAAGAAGTGTAATTCACAAAAGAAATATTAGCATAAAACTTGGAGCCAGCAGAGTGCAGAGGACTCTCTCGACATAGTTTTTCAAATATTACACAGAGAACGAACAGACTGGCATTTGCATTTTCCCTGGAAATAAAAAATAGTGGATTAATCTGCAGTGAACATATTCAGAATTTCATTACCAAGAAAGGCCAAAGCATAAAGTCAGCTTCTAAAATCAGAGGTACAAATGTGCAGTGAAAAACCATGTGACAACAAGGCATGTATTTGAAGCAGGAGTCAGTAACAACAGCTATGGTTGTGCTTCCACAGGTGATAGAAGAAAATGTGATTTGATTCTTATTATTATAAAAGAAGGATGTATTTTGCTTAGGCTTTTAAAGTACTTATGATTCTATAATTAGGGATTAGTTTAGAAATGTCAGGTAATAGGTAACCACCATGTGGTTTCTGAAAATGCAATATAAATTCAGAGAAGTATGAAAAAAATACAGCTTTGTAAATACCTGGTGATTTGGGGGGGTTGTGGCTATTTAATTAAAATAAACAATTTGTTTTCAATTCGCTTCTGTCTGAGATTCAAGAGCCAAGAAGGTATTTGTAAATTGTTAATAAATATCAAATTGTATAGGTGGGCAAAAAACTGCATGGTTTTATAAATGACCTATGACTTTGTGTAAATCTTTTGAGGGGTGGCGGGAAATCAACTTTCAAAACTGCTTCAGACTTTCTTAAAAGATTAAATGGAGAAAATACAATTAAGGAAGGAAAAAATAAAATATTACTTGGATTACATGACTCCATTATTTTAATATGATTTTAATCCATTTAATCTGACTTAAAAAATAAGCTACATTTTAACATGCTGACTAGTTTTTAATTTCATTACTGGAATATTTTAATATTTCCTCAAAGATGATTTGCAGTTTTAAACTGTTCTTTTGTTGTTGCTGTTTTGGGTTTTTTGTTTGTTTGTTTGTTTATTTGTTTTTTATGGCCATACGTGTGGCACATCAAAGTTCTCCAGCCAGGGACTGAATCCTAGCCTCAGCTGTGATCTATGCTGCAGCTGTGGCAATGCCAGATCCTTTAACCCACTGCACCAGGCCAGGGATCTAACCCATACCTCTGTGGTGACCCAAGCTGCTGCCATCAGTTTCTTAACCAAATGTACCACTGCAGGAACTCCAAAACTGATCTTTTTGATTTGAACAATTTTGCAACAATTAATAAGTGCTTATTGTATGCAAAGCCATGCAAGAAACCACAATCCTGCCTTCAAAAAGCTAAAATATTAATTATCACAGATAAATATACAAGAAGACAGAGTTTGAAAATAATAAATAAATGAGCAATGCACTGTGGGAACACAGAAGAAAAGTCATTGATACTCAAAGAAATAAAGATTTGTACATGAAAGGCATGAGCTAGGCCTCAAAGTTTTAGAGAGGTATTTCACAGGAACAAAAAAGATGGAGAAGAAGAATGTTAGGAGTGGGACAGGTTTGAGAAATGACTGAAAGGTAGAAAGTTATTATTATCTTTCAAGGCCCTCTGAGCCTCTTCAAGGCCTGGGGTAGGCTTGGGAAAAAAGAGATTTAAGAATAGACTTGCTGGAGTTCCCTAGTTGTTTAGTGGGTTAATGAGCTGGCTCTGGTTTTGGTTACTGCTGTGACACAGTTCAATCCCTGACCAGGATCTTCCACAATATAAAATCATCAAAAGTTGCTGATTAGTGGGTAAGTGGGACAGAGTTTTTCTTTAGGAAAATTTCATTAGCATTATATGTGGAATCTGGATTTCTCACAGAATAAATCTCCCTTCATTGAACAGAGTTTTAAGAAAAGGCCACCAGATATATCTAATTACCAACATTTCATCATTGGCTAAATAGTATCTATCAGATTTTCTTCTGTGAAAAAATAATCAACAAAAAATTTTTAATTAATGTTATACTAATAGGATGATTGAGAAACCTATGATATTGTTGCTTTTTAACTATTTTTGACTTACAAAAATGACAATTTCATAAAGTTCAACTGAATCTAGCCCATAATGACTTAGTGTCATAAAATTAATTCATTTCTCAAGGTGTCTGTTTTCTGTTTCCAACAGAATACATCTATATTTTATCTTACTTTATTATTTTTTGGCTCCACCTACAGCATATGGAGTTCTCAGGCCAGGGATTGAATCTGAGCAGCAGCTATGACCTACACCACAGCTATGGCAATGCTGGATCCTTGACCCACTGTGCTGGGCTGGGGATGAAACACACGCCTAGCAGTGACCAGAGCTACTACAGAGATGTTGGGATCCTCAGCCTGCTGCATCACAAGGGAACTCCTAGCTTTTATTTTAGAAGAAAAATATCCTTGAGTATAATGGAGAAAGTAAGAAAAAGCAAATAAAAAAGAGAGCTCTCTTCTTTCAGCAAAAGTGTGACTGAGTTAATAGACCTCCCTTTACTACACCACCCTCCATTTCTAAAACTAAAATGCTAAGTAAAATCAAATTATTTAAAGATGTTAAATTTGTAGAGAAGCTATAAAGAAAGGCAAGAAACTCTGAAGGTGCCACAAATAAAGGGGAACAAGGAACAAGTGTGGCTTGGGCTACAGGTTACAGGCTGATGTTTGAACCCTGGAGACATAGCCTTGGGCCCCTGCAGGGGAGGAGTGGGAAAGGAGGAAGCTGTGGTAAGTGCACCTGGCTCTCCCTCAGTAAACAGGTCCCACCCACCTGCCAGGAAGGCCAAAAGAAAGCTTATGTCTGTCCATATTTTAGATGAAATTTCAAAAATAAAATAATAGAAGTCAACCTTACACTTCAAGAAGGGGCAGCAACATGAAATTTACAAACCAAGAGATTAATCAAAAAAGATCTTCTGGTGGCTCAGCAGAAGCAAAAATGTCATAGCACAAAGCATGAGGAAAATGGCAAATGTAATGATGGCAATACTTATATAGTGTCTACCGCTGCTGATGTAAATAGATTACTCTTACAATCTAACAACTCTATAAAGTAAGTCTTACTATTATACTTTTTTACAAAGGAGGAAATTGAGGCATTACAAAGTTAGATATATGGTGAAAGTTATACCACTGGTAAAGCAGAGTGTTCAAATCTGACACTTGGGTCCAGAGCCATGCTCTTATCAATCTCATTAAGGGTTTCTTCCATGTAAATAAGACTGTATTAAAATTTAAAATTAAAACAAACACATTTCTGTAAGTGACAACCAATCTTAAGCTAGGTGAAAATACAAGACATAAATGGAGAGAAGACCCTATAAATATAAACAGTTGACAACAACAAGTAGGAGTATCTCAATACAGGGTATGTGTATCTCAATAGAAAGGGAAGGTTATAAATAGAAAAATGGGCCAGGTTATAAGCATTAAATTCAAGGAAGATACAACTTAAATTTCAGAGAGTAGTGTATTAGTTGATGCTCAGTACCACTGCTACATAGAGACATGCAGATTAACTCATAATGCTTTACTGTTTCCTACATCAGAACAGAAAAGCAGGGAAGGAGTTTGAAAGTATTAAATTTTGGGGAGGATATAGAGAAATGTCTGCTAGTGGGAGCAGGATTTGGTAAGATATTCTCTACAACCCAGCATTTCCACTATCTCATAAGTACTTGAGAACATAGCTTCCCACCCAGTGTGCCTTTAAATAGATTACAGACAGTTAGGATAATGATCTTCTTGGCCTGAGGGGTGGCCAAGAGGCTCCTGGGGTGATAGAAAGAAGGAATAATAAAACCATAGCCTGCTGATCCAATACACACAGCAGTTAATATGGAAGAATTTAACTGTGGTTAACACTATGGATAAATATAAAAAAATCTAATTTTAAGGGTAAAAAGAGTTTTTTGACAGCCAAAACTATTTATGCTCATTGAAATGCACATACAAAATTCAACTACTTGGTTTGACATTTTAACAAAAGTATAAAATCTCTCTGTGCAGAATGCACACTAACTTCGGATGATCACATATTAGTTTTTCCCTGAAGAAGAAGGGGTAATGCGTAGTCCTCTTTATCTGCTTTCACTTCTAAAGAAAAAAAAGAAACAAACAAATAAAGCAAAATATTATTTGTTAAATGAATACCTGAGTGTGTATTGTATGGTCCTATGTATTTTTGCATGCTTTCCAAATATTTTGTGAATAAAAAGGTGTTTTTTAATACTAATGTTAATAAGTGAATGAAAACCAACAATATTATTAATAGTAGTGAAACTGACAGCACTAGTGGCCTAAACCTGGCCTGAACCTAGCCAGAACACAATTTGGGACTTGAACCCAAGATTTTAAATTAAAATCACTCACCCGGTGTCGGGACTCACTGAAATTTGGGTTCTTCATGCCTCTGTGCAGAAGGAATTCAGTGAAAGACAAAATGATAGGCAAGAAATAGATTTACTAGGATAGGATGCTTGTGAGATATGCAAGCAAGCAGGGAAGGATCCTGCGGGCTACAGTTTTATTATCCAAGCAGATTTGGGGTCAGAAAAGCCTGCCTCTTCCTCTTTCTTCAAGTAGTAGCTCCTCTTTAGCTCAAGTAGTAGCTCCTCCTTAGTACCTGGTCAAGTGTGTATTCAAATCAGCAGAAGGGTGGTCCTCAAACGCTTGCCCTTGGTCTGAATCTGAATGCAGGCCTCATCCCATCCCCCACCTGAGGCAATTCTCATGCCTTCACTAGTCAAGCAAGCCTGCTTTGTGCTGATGGCTTTCTTGAGCAATTATTAACTTACAGTGATCTCCCAATGTCCTCTAGGTTTCCCTCTCTATCTATGATTCTTTACTGGGACTTCTACAACTGCATGTGCCTACTCCATCCCTATCAGTAATAAGCTCTAACTTCACCCCCACCACAGTTTTCTAGTCTGGAACATATGTAATGCACTTGAAATCAACCACAAGCTCAGGTGACATCTAGGAAATATACAAATCCTGTTTAAAGGGAAAAAGAAATGTAATCCATGATTTCTGTCTACTGCAGGTAACATTTCTAAATAAAGGCCACGTTAGAATACACGAATTTCATAAAATATTAAAGGAAAAAACTGAATCAAAACTTTCAATTAGTGCTATCATATACCACAGCCCTCCTGCTAGATAATGCTACCTCACAGATCTCATCGAGTTCCACCTCAAAATAACAGGTATAAATTGTCAATACAAATCAGAGGGGTGCCATTATAACTTTATTTCTCTAATAGAATGATTTCATTTATGAACTTCTATTTCTATGTAGTAAAAAAACATGACATTGCTGCAAGGTATTTTAATCTTTTAATCTATAAAAATCAGTAAAATTCAAGGCAGATTAATTAAATGATGTTTAAAACTCTCTGGGAGTTCCTGTCGTGGCTCAGTGGGTTAAAGGATCCAGGCATTGCCACAGCTGTGAGCTAAAGTGTAGGTCACAGATGCAGCTCTGATCTCACGTTGCTGTGGCTGTGGCATAGGACAGCAGCTGCAGCTCCAATTCCATCCCTAGCCTGGGAACTTCCATATGCTGTGAGTTTGGCTCTAAAAAGAAAAACAAACAAACAAACAAATAAAAACCTCTGAACTGTTTCCCCTTCTCCAGGGTTTTCCTATCTCTTTAGTCCTAGTTCTGTTCCTAATTTCACTGACCTTACTTAACTGGGCACCTTGCCTGACAGTAGCATCAATGCTGGTGTTAGTTTCGATTATTTCCCAAATCTTGTTTTTTAAGTGCAGAATTCTCTAAGTACTTCAAGCTTGTGGCTTGAATTTAGTACTTCCCAGTCATTCCCCTAACACCCTGGACAAATAGGTTCCTATAGAAATGCCCACACCCTTGCTCCCAGTGAGACTGACTAGTGGCCCTCTGTGGGGCTGGTTAGGCACCCCAAGCTCCCACTAACTTCGGCAGCTTCCTCTTGGTTCCTAAGAAACTGATTTTCTTATTCCAAATTTATCTCCACAGGAAACTATGACCAGTCTTATGATTTTCTCCTGTTAGATAAGGAATACAACATCCTTTTAAGGTTCTTCCCTGAAATTGCCCAAAAGTTCAAATGATGAGCTTTTTTGAAGGTTTGGCTGCTTAGAAAAATTCAGAAAGGAAAATTGGGCAAAATGTAGAAGGCATCTTTCTCTATATTTGTAACAATTTCATGTGAATCTTCAATTATCCAAATAAAAGTTTCAAAAAATCATTAGGTTAAAAATAAAAATCTATTAGCAACTACAACAAATGTTTTAAAAACTTACATACATTTATATAAAAGACTAAATGTGCCTGTTCAAGTCCCCTTTTTCAGAAGGCATTCAAGATCTCCAGTTAATATGTTTTTTAAATTTTTTTCAATATTCAATGTACAAATGATTAGCTAAGTTAAACACACACACACACACACACACACTTCTGCTAGAACTCTTTGACCTGCTCTCTGAAACTCAGGTTCTAATGTCAGTAAAATCCTCTATATCTTCAAACTCTCCTGTGAATATTCCCCTAACCTTTTAAGCCAAACTGAAATTGAGTGCTCCCCCAAGAATTTTTTCCCTGAAGCTTCCTCAAGTGGTAGCTACCATATATAGCAATAGCATTGGACCTGGGTGTTGGTTAGTACTTCTTTTACCTTTATTACAGTCCAGGACCATTTTTCTTTATCTTCTGTTATTACTATATATAATGAAACAACAACAAAAAAAACCAGAACAGTTTCCAAGCTCAAGCATGAGATGAAGTTGTCTAAAATTCACAGAACAAGTCCCTTGATTCCTAGAGTTTAACATGCGACTTATTCCCATTCTTTCCAACCCAGTTCCGTTTATCCTATTTCTTGGTCTTTTCACTATACCCAGACATGATTCAATTCTCTCAGTTCTTTGATCCACTCAGGTCCAGGGTGCACTGTCATCACTATGACAATGACTTCCTTTCATGACGCTCAGTTCTTACTCTTTTCTGTCTTCTTCATACTCAACAAACAAAATCTCAGTGAAATCCAATACATTGTTTCACACTTGTGTTGTTCAGTTGAATATAGTGAAATAAAAATTCACAACTTACTCAACTGGCCTCAATTAAATTACTCATGTCTCATTTTAAGTGGACCCTTAAGCACTGTCAATTTTATTAGTCATAGTTCAATAACTTTCTCATTGAATAAACCCTATGTTAAAATGTCTAATCTCACCTCAAACTTTCACCATATAACTTCCACCCTCCACATTCACAGCTGAGATTTGAGTTTCTGTTTCTCATAGAAAACAGACACAATCTAGAAAATGTCTGAATGATCCCATCAACATCATTACTGACCTAATGGTATCTCTACATGTACATTGTGACCTCCTTCCCATTACTATAAATGAAAAGTTCTCACTCTTGTCTAGAGCCAGCTTCTCTCCTTCTGGAGCAGAAGTTATGCCTTCTTGTCTACTTTTGGATAGTATTCTAGCATTCCTCCTCCTCACCCAGATTATCACTTTTCCCTTCTTCATTGATTGTGTTCATAAGAACACAAATATGAGAAAAGGGAATATGTGGCGAGTCACAGAGGTAAGTTATGGTATAATTTGTTTTTCAACTTTATGTAAGTCTAACAACTTAAATAGAATTTGCTTGACAAAGACCATAAAGAAAAGAGAAGTCACATTATGAAGGGATTGGGTAAGTTTCTGTTGGTCAGGTGATTAACTTTTATCTCATTATTTTATTTCTTTTTTTTTTCCTCAGGTATTTCCTCCCCAAAATGATGTAGAGTGCAGAAATTATTTGGCTGCTATTTATAGCTATGCTTATAGTTTAGCTTCTGTTTAAATACCCAATAGATAACTTGCATTTACAGATATCTATTTATTTTGTCAGAAACTAGTTATTTCATCATTAATATCTCTCAGTTGATAAATATTTCACCAAAAAATAAAAATTATTTTATCTGAGGTTTAATCAATGTATTTTTTAAAATTTAAATTTTTTTTTTGTCATTTTTCCTTTTTTAGGGCTGTACCTGTGGCATATGGAGGTTGCCAGGCTAGGGCTCTAATCAGAGCTGTAACTGTTGGCCTATGCCAGAGCCACAGCAACACCAGATCCAAGCCTCATCTGCAACCTACACCACAGCTCAGGTAACACCAGATCCTTAACCCCCTGAGTGTGGCCAGGGATTGAACCTGCAACCTCATGGTTCCTAGTCGGACTCATTTCTGCTGCACCATGACAGGAACTCCAATCAATGTATTTAAAGTATAATTTAACATCTCATTCTGCTTAATGTCAATAGACAATTGGTTACTGCAACAGAAAATATCTAGAAAATTAATTTTGAACTGTAAATAAATTAAATGGCTAAACATACTGTTTTTTCAACAAAATAATACTCTTTTATGCTTGAGTATCACATTAAGTGAGCAATTGTGGAAATCTGAATTAACACTGAATATGTGATAATAGTACTAATGAATGCTAAATTTCTGGAAGTGCCATAATTTATTATGTCATGTGGAAGTTTATTCAAATAGTTTGTGTGTGTGCATTCAAGAGAAAAACTTTAATAGTAATCTCCTGTCTTTTGTGTAACAAGATTTTATTTATTCTTACGTCGTCACACATTTTCTCTATACAAATTTAACAAGAATTAGGTTTTAGGTAGGTTATTACTTCAATCATCACCATCCTCATCTGTGAATATAGACAGTTTTTTCATCAAACCACTTTTCAGAAATGTTTGGCTGACATATTTTCCAAGCCTTTATTGTTTACTGCCCAAATCTGTGTGAGTGTGTATGTGTATGAGAGGGAGAGAGAGAGGAACTTCATTTCAGGTTATGTTTCTATGCTGTGCTTATATTTTTTTTATTACTGATTTTATTTGTATTAAATCTAATAAAATGAGAAAAAGTTGTGATCGCTTTTAAAAATATGATAGTTCTAAATCCCATTCTTGAGTATATTTAGACTTGACTTAAGCATATTTATACTTAAATAATTTTATTATTCTAGGAAATTATTATCCTGCCTTAGAATTTTTTTACTTCAGAGAGCACTTAAGATTTGTATGTGTATAAAACATCATTATTATATTACATAAGTGGAATTATTTAAGTTACCTCATTGTCCATTCTTTGAGAGCTTTATTGAGATAAATTCACATACTACACAAATTAACCATTTAAAGTTTAGAATTCATTGGGTTTCTTTTGTATACTTCAGAACTGTGCAACCATCACCACAATCTAATTTAAAATATTGTCATCATCCAAAAAAGAAGTTCTGTACCCATAGCAGTAAGACCCCATTCCAATTCCCCCCTCCAAAATCCTTCCATAGCCCTAGGTGATGACTAATCTACTTTCACTTAGTGTATTTTCAAGACTTGTGTATGTTGTAGCATGTCAGTACTTCATTTCTTTTTAATGCTGAATAATATTACATTGTACTTATCCATGTATCATTTGATGGGCATTTGAGTTTCCACTTTAGGGTTATTGCCACTAATTTGTCTATGAACATTTGTGTACAAGATTGTATAAGAACATATATTTTTATTTATTTTGGGTATGGAATTTCAAATCGTATGGTATCTCTTTGACATTTTAAGGAAAAGTCAAACTCTTCTCATTGGTACAACATTTTTTCACAAAAGTGATTATATAAACTGTAATTATTTAATTAATTATTTTTAAAGTGTGTCTTGGTCACAGAGACGTGACCTTATTCATATTTATCCTTAGCAATGCTTGTTTATTAATCATAATTACAACTACACCCTCAAAATATTTCTTGGCTCAAACCAACTTTCCCTTCTCAATTTTTATCATTTTGTGCTTTTGGTGGTTAATATTTACTTCCAACTATTTACTTCTAGGAAGCATCTCAGAATCATACACTGCTTATAACCAAGAAGCAGATTGGTTAGAAAAAAAAAATCTTTAAATTAGAATTTTAAGAACATCAAGCAGTCTGACATTTTTTTCACATAGTAGATAACTTTTGACTAGATTATAGACACAGATTAAATTCAGGTGATTCATATAATTAAGGACATTAGAAAGAGCTTTGCTCTCTCAAATTAGCCTACTTTGTGCATGGAAAACACACTGGTCTCCTTTAGTCTTGAAGGGTACATGCGCATCTTAACAACCATAAGGAGATTAATTTTCTATATTACACTCTTAAGCATTACCCTTTTAAATTCTGTTTTATGTGGTGTATTCAAACAAAATATGAAAAATAGAAGCCTTGAAATTAAGAATTTTAAATACCCCCATTTCCTTCCCAAGTAACAAACTGGCTATAAAAGCAAGTCTCTGTATTAATTTGCAAATGAACAAGGACTTTAGAGTTCTATCCACATTGGTCCCAGGCTGCTGTTGTATTAATTATTAGATAGATTAACTACACATTGAGCTGGCACTTTTCATTAAACAGCTGCTAAAACATGAGGGATGAACAATGCCGTGTGCTTTAGCTTCAGATGCATGTACCCTGAGGCCATTTAATATGCCTTAATAAGCTACAGTTTTCCATGCAGACAAATTTCTCTTCATTGGTGAGTGTTCTGAGACACCATAGGTTGGGATGTGTCAGAGAATGTTCTCAGCTTTCAAAGAAAAAATGTCAAATAATTGTACCTGCTTAAATTTCTAAATTCATATTAAAGAATTTTAATTAGATTTAAGCAATGAAAGTAGAGACAATAAACACACTATAACATCAAAACCAATAAAGGTAAGTAGTAAAGGCCAAATGAGGTCATAAAGGTGCCTGATCCAATGGGATTTACATCCTCATAAGAAGTAATACCAGAATGCTCTCTTTCTCCACATGCACACACCCCAAAAAGACCACACGAGGCCATTTTGAGAAAGAGGCCATCTGCAACCACAGAGAGAGCTCTCACCAGGCACTAAAGCAGCTGAAAACTTGACCTTGGATTTCTAGCCTCCAGAGCTGTGAAAACACAAATTTATGTTGTTTAAGACATACAGTCAGGAGTTCCCGTCATGGCTTGGTGGTTAATGAATCCAACTAGGAACAAAGAGGTTGTGGGTTCGATCACTGGTCTTGCTCAGTGGGTTAAGGATCCGGCATTGCCATGAGCTGAGCTGTGGTGTAGGTCGCAGACACAGCTCAGATCACACATTGCTGTGGCTATTGTGTAGGCCGGCGGCTACAGCTCTTATTAGACCCCTAGCCTGGGAACCTCCATATGCCACGGGTGCGGCCCTAGAAAAGACAAAAATAAATAAATAAATAAATAAATAAATAAATAAATAAATAAAAAACACAGTTTTCAGTTTTCCTCTAAAGTAAATTCCTTGTTACCTCTAGCCCCGACTTCTTTGAGCTTCAATGTTGTATATTAAAAATTCTGTTGAAGAGACACAGCTAAATTTCCACAGAAACCCCAATCTTATCATCTCCAACCCTGAACTTACTTTTATTTTCCCCAAATCAGCTCCTTTCTCATTTATTTTCTATTGAAATGTATGATATCATCATTGTACCACTCATTTTGACTCTTCCTCTTCCCTTTCTTCTTCAGTCATTCAGTTAGTCAGTTTTCCCATCTGTGTATGTCTTAAATTTATCTCCCCTCATAAGAAGCACTTTATTGAACCACTTGCTAAACTATCCGGGTAGGTCATGTTTAAAAAATAAATAATTTGCATTAAGAAAGAAAATGTGTAATATACTGCTTGAGCTTACATTTTATTTACTTTTGCAACCCAATTTGGATTAATTCATAAACAAAGAAATGTCTGGGGTGTGAAAAGGAAACAAGATGAACAACAAAGACATGGATTCTAGGCAGATATCTGGCTGCTAATGAGTGGTGCTTCCTACAATTTATACCCTACTACTGTAAATTCATGAATGGGATGGATTCACCTTCATAGATACATGTAGTGATACTTTCCATCATTGTCATCATATAAGCATTTTAATAGTTCAGTTTGTTGGCTTGTACCCCAGCCACATTCTTGCAGTTCTATTCCCTCTCTTTTTTATTACAGCAGTTTTAAAAAGGAAGGAAATTTATGCCTGTGGATTTACTTTATCTTAGTTTTCTTTCATGCAAAGCTAGTTGATAATTGTGACATTTCAACTGAAAACTTATTATTATCATCTCATTAGTACTAAATCTCTAAATAATTAAACAAACAAGTATTACATTCTCTAGAAGGTCACCAGCCCTATTTATATTCCAAACTTTATAAAATTCACAGATCATTGTAGCTGGTTCTAAATTAATACATTTCACAAGCAAAACAGATACATTAGAGTATCTTAATGTCATATTTTATTTATCTATCTGTGAAATCATTACCTGAAAGACACAGACGACCAAACCTCACACAAAGATAAATAGATTATATGACTAGGCTTACATCTATCAAAACATTGAGTCAATAATTAATAACTTACAAATTAGAAATAATCGGATCCAGAAGTAATACAAATTTTCCAAAAATTTTCTAGAAATTAGAAGCAGAAGAATACAACCAATTTTATGAAGTCAGTATTATCTTATAATAAAACAAGATAAAGTTATTGCATAAAAGAAAACTATAGGTTAATATATCTCATAAAAATAAAGGCAAGTCCATCCCTCTCCCCAACCTTTTTTTTAGATTCAACATATAAGTGATATCACATGATATTTGTCTTTCAGAGGAGGGATGGCATGGGGGTTTGGGATTGACAGATGCACACTGATGCATATATGGAATGATTGGCCAATGGGGTCATGCTGTATAGCACAGGGAACTCTACCCAATATTTTGTGATAGTCCATGTGGAAAAAGAATCTTTAAGAGAATGGATGTGTACATGTATAAATGAATCACTTTTGTTCTAAAGCAGAAATTACCAAAACCTCGGGAATCAACCATACCTCAAAAGAACTTTTTTTAAAAAGCAAAAAAAAAACCCCAACACATAAATTTAAAAAATGAATGCAGGTATCTTAAAAAATTAGCAAAGCACACAGTGCATAAAAATAAATATACACTACAGCCATTTGAGATTTATTCCAAGTACGTAAGACTGGTACATCTGAAAATCAAAGAATGTGATCCTCCACATCACTAAGGAAGAAAAATCATAGTATAAAATCCAGTAAATATAATAGATGGAGGATGTCTATTTTCTCACTGTTAGTGTGGGAGTTTCCAGATAAGCAAAGTGGGGAATCTAGCGTGATCCATGAGTTACTGGACTATAGTTGGTAACATCAATATGAACTCATGTTTACCCTAATATAGACACAGATGTTTACATACAGAAGTATCTATAGATATGTAGGTATACACATTAATATACACAAAAAATTCTTGTTGATACTCTGCCCTCAAAGAGAAGTAACATAATTCCCTACACTTAAATGTGAGCTATACATAATTACTTCCTTCCAGAGTAAGTACAGAAAGGGGGAAGAAAAGAGTAACTTTAATGTGTAGAAGTAGTATAAACATTGCACCATTCAGGGAATCAAAGTCAATGCCATCAGTACTAAATCATGTTGATAATACACATGATATGAAGTGATGGATGGAGTCTTAACTCTGTAATCTTCCTCTTGAAAACTTACAATCCTAGTCTAAGCATGAGGAAAACAACAGATCCATTTCCATAGACATACTACAAAATAAGTGGACAGGATACATATAAATAACAAGGTGATCAAAATCAAGGAAAGTTTGAGAAAATACTGCACTCAAGAGGAACATAAAGAGATAGATTACTAAATGTAATGTGCTCTCCTGGAAGAAATCTTGGAACAAAAGTAGACATTAGGTTAAACATTAAGAAAATCTGAATAGGGAGTTCCCGTTGTGGCTCAGTGGAATCCAGCTAGGAACCATGAGGTTGCAGGTTCGATCCCTGGCCTTGCTCAGTGGGTTAAGGATCCAGCGTTGCCCTGAGCTGTGGTGTAGCTCACAGATGCGGCTCAGATCTCTCATTGCTGTGGCTCTGGTGTAGGCTGGCGACTACAGCTCTGATTCGACCCCTAGCCTGGGAACCTCCATATGCCGAGGGAGTGGCCCAAGACATAGCAAAAAGACAAAAAAAAAAAAAGTTTCCCCAATTCGGTAAAATAAAGGGTTTCTCTTTAAATAAAAAAAAAAAAGAAAATCTGAATAAAGAAAGCACTTTATATGTTTTGAAAAGTCAATGACACTACATTACTAATTGCTTGAGTAAAATAAAATCTTGGAAATCAATACTGAGCCAAAAAAATGTATATTTCTATAATCCTAATAAAAATATTTGTTATTTATCTCACAAAGTTAGATAATGATGAAAAGATATATAAGTATCCTGTATATATGCATAAACCTGTGTGTATGAAACATACATTACAACATATATCCAAACTCATACCAGCCTTAGTGCAGTAGGCATTATTATTGCTGTGTACTAGAGAGATTATGGAATTGCTCAAGATTATTAAAAATGTTTCTTAAAACCTAGGCATGACATAAAGGAACCTCCTGCACTGTTGGTGGGAATGCTAGCTGGTATAACCACTATAGAGAACAGTGTGGAGGTATCTTAGAGAACTATACATAGAACTACAAATGACCCAGCAACCCCACTCTTGAGCATATATCCAGACAAAACTCCCCTTAAAAAAAAGACATATGCACCCTCATGTTCATTGCAGCACTATTCACATTAGCCAAGACACAGAAACAACCCAAATGTCCATCAACCGATGATTTAATTAAGTGATATACATACACAATGGACTACTACTCAGCCGTAAAAAAATAACAAAATAATGCCATTTGCAGCAACATGTATGCAACTAGAGACTCTCATCCTGAGTGAAGTCAGAAAGAGAAACACAAATACCATATGATTATCACTTATATCTGGAATCTAATATACAGCACAAATGAATTTTTCACAGAAAGGAAAATCATGGACTTGGAGAACAGGTTTGTGGTTTCCAAGGAGGAGGGAGAGGGAGTGGGATGGAATGGGAGTTTGAGGTTAATAAATGCAAACTATTGCCTTTGGAATGGATTAGCAATGAGATTCTGCTGTGTAGCACGAACTGTATCTAGTCACTTTTGGTGGAGCACGATAATGTAAGAAAAAGAATGTATATATGTATGTTTGACTTGGTGACCTTGCTGTACAGTAGAAAATTGACAGAACACTGTACACCAGCTATAATGGGAAAAATAAAGATCATTTTTAAAATAAAATATTTAACCACATTCTCAAAGTAACCGAACTAGTAAGAGTTTAAATTGAGAATTACACCCAAGTCATTGGTATAAGGTTAGAAATACACTGCTACTCCTTTTCTTTCCTAACCAAGAAAGAAGAGTTTGGGCACTATGTAAACTCCAGTTTGAAACTCCATAATACATACAGATTTCTTTGGAAATTTAATTTTTTTAAAACCATTTCCTCACACACACACTCCAAATCAATAGCTGTTTGTTTGTGTTATTTGTAATTTTTTGTCTATTTTCCTGCTGCTGTTTTTCTTCTTGAAATAAATTTTATTCCTGTTATTTCTAACAGTGTTGAGTTTATCATTTCTCTTATCTAAATGTCAGTGGTTTCCTAGGTTACAGCTAAATTCTGTTTAAGTACCACAACACTTTAATTAAAACTTCAATTATCTGTATTTGCAGGCTCATCGGTTTAGCTAGATAATGTTTTCCATACTAAATGACAAATGTCTATGTTCATATGGCCTATATAGCCATAACTGATCATATGACCTTGAATATATTTTCAGATATGAATGGGATGGCTTGCATATTCAGTAATATTCTAAGTTGATTTTTATTCTGAAACCTTCAGTTAATCAGAATACTATACCAAATCATTCTTTACGTGAACGCTGATTTTTATTTCCTCAAAATTTATCAAAGGAAGGAAAACTTTAAAATTATGGCTCCAAATCTCCAGAAACCACCTAAAAATTCCATTCTATTCTATGAGTATAAACATTTCTTATGCCTTCTTGGCGAAACATATAAAGCTAGTTAGTGCATTATTTTTTGGTTTTTGTTGCAGAATTCATTATTTTGGAGTTATTAATCATTTGCTTCCAGAAAAATGGCTAATTAGGGCAAGCACAAGTTTGGGAAATAAGATTTTACAATTAAAAACTGGGACATTAGCATATCTACGTTAGAAAACGTCAACCAATTTTTTTCTAGTTTTTAGAATAAATACAATGCTTCTGATAACACTCATCCATAATCAAACTTATTTTGGATCAATAAGTTTATTTAGCTCTCTTATGACATCATTTAATTTAGGAATTATGTATAAAACTTTGCAAATGCTTACATGTGCTAAAAGCATTTCCATCTTTTGGTCTTGAGGATAAAAATGATTTATTTTGGCTTATTTTACTCCTTGCCACATTTTTCCTCTTTTGTTTCCTCAATACTAAAATAAAATTAATTAAAAAGAGCTGACTTTTTGATTAGACAGTTACTGCTATAGCGTAATTTTAAGGGAATGAGAATAAATCAGTAGGAAACTAAATCACATTCTTTCCACAATGACTGAAAAGTCCCTATTTTATGTTTAATTTAATAATTCAACAAAACATCCATTAGGGACCACTAAGCCATAGGCACAGTGTTATGTTCTAAGATTACAACAGTATTCAAGATGGGTAAGATCCATGTATCATGATAAGATGGATAAAATCTGTGTAGCATGATAGTGAAGGAAGACAAGTCAAAGCAAATAGACAAAAATATTACAGGGTATACAGAATTTTCTTTAGGAAGATTAAGAAATAAACACAAGCAGGACACTGGCACTGAGACTAGCAGCAAGAACATTAGATTAGATGGTTAAGATTGGCCTTGCCACACTGATATTTAGATTAAGATCTGATAGGTAATAAGGGACCCTCACTCAAACCTGAGGAAAAGAGAAGACCTTAATCTTTATTTTGGAAGTAATAGAAAATTTATAGAGGAAATTCATACAAGGATTAGGGATGAAAATTTTATGAAATTATGCATTTGGAGGGTGGGCAAGAACCAATGACCAAGGCATGGTTGGAAACAATACTGCATAATCTTGTCAGTGTGATGTGAAGCCATATCAATGCTTTACATTATTTTTGCACACACACACACACACACACATGCAGAACTCATGTAATCTTAAAATAAGATCTTTTCCCAATTTACTATGATCATTTATGAATTAGTTAATTGGTTTTTCTATTGAGATCATGGAAATAGTGAGAGAAGGAAAGGAGGTGGAAGGCAAATGTTACTGAGAAGCCTGTTGGCTGGAAAAAAAATTTCCCTACTTTGCAATTCTATTCCTGTCTAAGAGAACTAATAATATTTTGATAACATTAAAAAAATCCTAAGCACATCTCCCATGGCTACATGCAGAAAGGAAACTTTACATTTAAAAATAATTTCTGTTCCCATGAGATGATGAAATGGCTTAGACTCTTGTGCCAATGCTCTGTCTCTGTCCAATTTTCCATAGGATAAATTTCCGTTGAGAACTCTTCTAAGTCAATGATGCAACATGGTGTAGCTGGTTCCTAACCACAGTTTTCTCCTCTAAGAAGGTGGAATAGTGCAGCGGAAAAGAATGGCATTAGGAAATACAGAGTAAAATCCCTAGAGCTTGATGATTACTCCAGTTTTAATGTCTTTTAATTTCATAACTTTTAAAACTTTTTGAGACAAAGTACATATTTTGATAAGTTGTTTTGAAAACTTATTTTAGACCGTTAGTGTTCCATAACTGTTATTGCCTTATTACTCTTTCATTTTCATAAGAGACTACCCCAAGATTGTTTTGTATGTGTCTGTGTAGAAAAAAAAGAAAATAAATTTGTACATATACATACACACATGTAAAAATCAGATGTTATACATATATTAATAGAATTAGACAGCATCAGATTTTATATATGTACATACACAAACACATACATACATGACATGCTCGTATAAAATAGGTTTTTCTTTCCTTTTTCTCGTCACACTTGTATTTTACTATTTAGTTTTACATACAATGAATGCCTTATCTTAAATCTAATGTATCACTACAGAACATAAGTTTGTCTTCCAATGATCTAAAAAATAAGAACTCTAGAAATTTGTGAAAGTAAATGACAGCTAAAAAGAAAAAAGAACATAAAGAAAATATTCTATATGGATATATATCTTCTAAAGATTAATAGTTTAAACAGACAGGTTAGCATATATAAAAAGAAACAAAAAAGGACATTACATTTCTAAAGGTCAGTGAGGAGAAGCTCTGCTTTTTAAAAATAAGTTAATGAGCCTGTTACATGGGTGGCCAGATTAAAGATAAATGAGAAAAAGAGAAAATTCATGTGTTTTTCCCATTTCAGCAGTAAGCAGCTATAGAATAAAAATTTAAAAAATTTACTCCACTCAGGAGTTCCCATTGTGGCTCAGTGGGTTAAGAACCCAACTAGTATCCACCAGGATGTATGTTCTACTTCTGGCCTCGCTAAGCTCAGAGGTTAAGGATCCAGTGTTACCATAAGCTTCTGTATAAGTCACAGATGGGGCTCGGATCTGGCATTTCTGTGTCTGTGGAGTAGGCCTGCAGCTGCAACCCTGATTTTACCCCTAGCCTGGGAACTTTCATATGCTGCAGGTGCAGGCCTAAAAAGATTAAAAAAAAAAAATTACCCCCTTCAAACTAAAAATATATACAATTAAGTAAAAAAATCTATTAGGGCCTATACGAAAATATACAAATTTAGCAGTTACCAAAATTTCCACTAGAAAAGGAATTATATGTTGTGTTGCTGGATAAGGTAATTTAATATTGTGAAGACTTCAATTGCCTTACAATTAATCTATCATTTTTTATAATACCAATCAATATAATGTCAGTATTTTAAAATAACATTTGAACAGTATGTGGTAAGCTTAATATGAAATGAGAACTTGAAAAGAATCAGATAACATCCTGAAAAAAGGTAATAAAACATATTTTGCATCATCAGGTGGTAACACCAATTACAGATCCACTAAATTTGTAAGACCACAGTATTGCACATAAACCAGTGTGTAAATCTTGTCTTTCTGTTATGTTGTCTAGGGTGTTTGCTATGATAAATCTTTTGGTTTATTAATGTGCTCTTGAATGGAGTCTACTTACAACCTAATATATACTTTTTTGGGGAGGGTAAGGGGGATCATGTCTATGGCATGTGGAAGCTTCCAGGCCAGGTTCCAAACCTGAGCCATATCAGTGACCTGAGCCACTGCAGTGACAATGTTGGATCCTTAATCTGCTCTCTCACAAAAGAACTCCTTAATAAATTATTTTTAAAAAAATTTCAAAAAACATGCTTCTCATTTCCAGAAGTCTCATGTGTTTCTTAAATATTTCTCTTCATTTATAAGAATATCATTGCTTGCTCATCGGAGATAACAAAAAATTATTTAAACATTTTTCACATGGTTGTTTTGTAATCTGTGTCTCACAGTTCACACATTGGTAGTAATATGGGTTCTAGAACATGCCTACTAATGCTTAATACAAGATAGCTTATTGTCAATTCTGCCTGGTGATCTTTGATGTGGACTAGTTATCTTATTGTAATCTGTGGGGTTCTCAATGGAGGAAACTCTCAGAAATAGAACATTTCCTAATGTTTCTGCTGATATACAGAAAGTCACCAAACTGGAACCAGATTAAAGTTCTGTGCTTATCTTTGAGTCTCAGGTTTAGCTTCCTATCCTTATTGTTGGACCAGGGCAAGATGTTCCAGTTGTAATATTGTAACTGTTATCTACTTTGCGGGCACACTGTCTCAGTCTGTATCTACCTTATATGTGGGGGGTGCAAAAATAGAAATATCTCAGCAAGAGTGCTCTATCATATCTATTTATTCCAATCCAATTCCTCCATCTTTTATAATTTGTCCTAGTATTAGAAGCAGATATCTTATTTAATCCCCCACTTTCATCAAAAAAAGATATAGTTATATGCTCATTCTTTGTGGATTTACTTGGTCCCTATTTAGGGTGTAAATTTTACTTTTTTTTTTTTGGAAATTTTACTTTTTAAATTTTTATTGATTTTTACAGCTACTCGATTTTTTGTTGTAATAGAATGATTCACATGCAATTTCCTTTTAAAATACAATTTTTTGTGTGTGATCTTATGTAATATTTTTATAAATAGTATCCATTAGTTTAAAATACATATTTATGATAGGCTAATAAAACTAATATTGTTTAAGAACATACACTAATTTTATGACATATTATTTAATATTCATTCATATTTTTACTTATTTATCATTAGAAATATAACTAATAAGGGAGTTCCCGTTGTGACTCAGGGGTTAACGAACCTGACTAACAACGATGAGGTTGCAGGTTTGATCCCTGGCCCTGCTCAGTGGGTTAAGGATCCGGCGTTACCTTGAGCTGTGGTGTGTTACCTTGAGCTGTGGTGTAGGTCACAGGAGTGGCTCGGGTTCCACATTGCTGTTGATGTGGTGTACGCTGGAGGCTACAGCTCTGAATAGACCCCTAGCCTGGGAACCTCCATATGCTGTGGGTATGGCCCTAGAAAATACAAAAAGACAAAAAAAAAAGAAATATATAACTAATAAAAATAAAGCATTTTCCCAATTTTTTATATTTAAAATTTTACTATACTCATCTTGATGCAAAGATAATTATTGTAATACATTTTTAAAAATTATATCTTAATTGTATTATATCCTTTGTTATTACAAAATGTCAGTTTAAGTACATGATTCTTGGTTTCAGTTTTTGATGTTTATTGACCACATCTTTATTTTAGATATGTGTCTTATAAATTCTAGTTAGAAATATATTTCTGTTCGATCTGTAATTTTTTTAATATTAGAAATTGCAAAGCAATCTTTTAAGATCTGTTTATTTTGTGCATGAATTATTGAATTTCAGTTTAATGTCTTTTTTACAATAACTAGTAAAAATTTAACCCATAACAATCAAAATTCTAAGTAGCTTATATTAATACATAAATTTGAGAAATCCAATAAAGAAAATGCACAAATATAAAACCACATTGAGAATGTTTAAAAAGAGTAAGTGTAAAATAGCATGCTGGAATTAAGATCATACATGTTAGGAAAATAATGATTTAAACAATCATATTAAATTATTTTACTTATGTAGAAATTTTTAGACTTACTGAAAATTGAGAATAAAATCTCATAGGCTTATTAAAGGATAAAATTTTATCTAATATCTTTAAATATGCAGAGTATTATGCATATAAATAATTATTACTTTTTATTTCCTCTACAATTTGCTTTATGGACTTAATACACATTTTTAGAATAGTTTACTAACACATACAAGCTTTTTTTTTAGTGTGATTTTAAATGAAAACATATTGTAATAAACAATGTTTCATAAGTATTTTTATAAGAACATTGACCCTTTTGTGCCTCTTTATGTTTAACTTAAGTATTAAATTGTTATATATTTTATTTGAATTGCCAAAAGTCACTAAGTTTCACCTTTGTTTTAAATTTTTTACAAATATTTTGGGGAGTTCCTGTAGTGGCTCAGTGGTTAACAAACCCGACTAGTAACCAAGAGGTTGTGGGTTTGATCCCTGGCCTCATTCAGTGTGTTAAGGATCCGGTGTTGCCATGGACTGTGGTGTAGGTCGCAGACGCAGCTCGGATCGCACATTGCTGTGACTGTGGCATAGGCTGGCAGCTGTAGCCTCCGATTGGACCCCTAGCCTGTGAGCCTCCATATGCCGCGGCTATAGCCATAAAAAAAGAAAAAAAAGACAAATGTTTTGGAATCCACATTAAATTATGCAAGTGCATAATGTAGATTTTCTCATTGTTATGGTAAAGATATTATCAACTAATACCATCAGTAATAACTACTAAAAAGTTTCCCAATTCCTATTCAAAATGTCAACTTACAGTAGATTTTATAATCCTCTTCCCCAAATATATGTCAGAATAAAAAAAAAAAAGATGAAAGAGTTTTTGAAAATAACATTGGTAAATATTTACTACTTTCCTTGATCCTAAAGAATCTCTGGAAGAGCTAAGGAACTTGCAAAAGCAAGCCACTAACAGGATTTTATTTGCCTCCACTAACATCTACTCTGAAAGCTGTTTATTTGGCATTGCATTTTGCCATCACAGGAGAGCCATTAGAGGACCTGGGGTAATCATAAATGTTATTGACAAGCAATAACTTATTTTGAAAATATCCATCCAAAATTACTATAAGAAACTATTTGCATAACAATAGAGCTGCTTAAGCCCTCAGACTATTCAAAGGAGAGGAAATTTGTTTTGGATCCATTGTTGCTCCATAAATGATATTCTATCTGATAATAATTTCTTATCACGGTGAAATATCTAGGAGATTTGCACAGAAAACGTGATTAACACACAGAAACAGAAATTCTGTTTTTAAAATCCATTATCTACACATCTGACAAAGCTTGAGTACAAGCAACAGGAAAAATGCTTTCCGTATTTTTCTCTTTATCTGAAATACCTCTCATTTTCCCCACCTTCCTTACTGTTCTGTTTTTTTCTCTCACTTCTTTAGCATATGAAAAATCATACAAAACAAATAAATAAAAAATAAATGATAGAGACTGGAAATATAAATTCTACCTGTAGGGTCACTGGGAGAAATGACCAATGGGGCAAATTCTTCTTGAAGATATAGTTTTCCAGACAAGTACATTTCAGCTACTGGGTGCACAGCCCACATATCAGGCATTAGTTACATCCATATGCCTTTTTTTTTTTTTTGTAGTATAGTGCACCAATCTCTCAGAATGTATTCAGTGAGCTGGCATCCTGAGAGATCAATGTCTTACTCTGCTTTTATACTATAATGGTTGCTTCATATTTGCTAGAGTACATCATTAAAAACTAAAATAAACCAAATAAACAAAAACTTTGGATCCTGTGGTCATGAGCTCATTAATATAACTCCATTGCCAAAAGTCGTGTCTCTCCCTGGCTGAATGCAAGGTTACATGACAGTATTTCAATAGATGGGGTATTCAGTAAGCTGTCCTGTGTTGGTTGAGGTAATGAAGGCAAAGACAATGTTGTACATGAATATATATGGATTCTCTTAAAAATGCACCACTATCCCCATAGGATCAAGGAGGTCCAAGTAGTTAATTGGTCAACTAGAAAAATGTTGCTTCTTTAGGGATTAGCATCAGTCTTTGCTCCTGGCAGATTGGGTCCATGATGGCCATATTTATATAAGCCTCAATAAGAGATAGCTGTGTTTAGAATTCATCATTCATGCCACCTGTTTAGGAGTCCTTTGCTACCACACTGAACATAGTTTTGAAAGAGAAGTGGGTTGTGAAGTCAATGTGTTTATGTGGTTGTTGAATGCCTCTTCTTAGGTCAGTGTTTTTTGATGGACATTAAAATGAGTCATAAATATTTATGTATTAATCATTTCCATAAATAAATCTGCATAGCTCTTCCTAGGAATTCCTTGCCCCTGAAATTCCACTCTTGTTTTCTGAAGGCCCCTAAAATAAGTCAGAATCAATCCATCCTTTAAAATATTTCTCCCTCCAAACACGGTAGAAGAATAACTATACTGCTCATAAAAATGGGAAGTCTTTTACCACTGTCCTTCAGGGCTCTTCATGGGTGGCTCTTGAATGCTACAGCAGTCCAGTCCTGGCTGGCACCCATATTGTGCTGGCTCACCCATGGACACAGAGTTCTTTATTCCTCTGTTCTCAGAGGGAATTTTGCCAAGCCTCCAGGGGTATTTTGAAGGAGAAGCACCAGAAGTATAAAAGTGGGTGACTTGTTCATAAATTTTTTTTTGCCAAGCCTCCAGGGGTATGTTGTTTTTTGCCTTTTAGACATGCCACGTTAAAGGCAAATCCTGAATGTATCACTTTTGATCTAAACTGAATTTCTCCTGTGTCTCTGTAGCTTTTTGATTCAGTGCATTTTATTAACACTCTGCTCATGAGGAGATCAGATGACATACACAATTAGTGCTTATGTTTAGGTTCTCATTTCCCCCCCTATTTATTCTGATACAATAGAAGAAGCTATGTTTTTAAAAGAAAAGTGGTTCTATACCATAGACATTCCAAAAGTCTGATAATCTCCTAATGAGATAAATAAGAGATGACCACAGAGCATTTTTATCTATCTCAAGAACCATAGTGTCATATGGGCTAAGTTGCAGGAAAGATTGTCTTGGAAGTCAGAATTGTAAATCCCACTTTTGTCCTAGGCCTCACTTAAGGTTGTCAGCCTTCCCAGATGCTTGATCAATGAGTCAGAATTTATTGCTAAAATCACTGTGTATGCCTCTTAAGTCCAAAGAGGACTACTAAATTTTGTGCATCTTCTTAAGCTGTAATAACTTTGCTTTAGAAAAGATAACAAAAATGCCTGGAACCACTGAAATCTAAACATTTTGGGTTGATAGGACTCTAAATTTCCATAAGGCTTTTTTTAACCTTCTGACATATAATTATCTTATTAGCACATCTCGGTTACATGAAAGTTTTTGCCTAGCAAGCTCAATTTGCATTATATTACTAATCTAGAAGATCAGCATGATATTTTCCCAGTTGTCAAGGTGATCAAGATCCCTGTCTATACCTTTGCTAAAGAATGTTGCTGTTATCGGGGAACCTGTTAGAAATTTATAATCTCAGATCCCACTCCAAAAGTACTGACTCAGAATGTGCATTTTGACAACATCTCCAGTGGTTTTACATGTGGATTAAAATGTAGATGCACAGAACCATATTATGATAGAACTTGAGATAATTAACATAATCTAGAGTCAAGGCAGTGAAAGTACATTGCTAAAATCTGACAGGTAAAAGTGAATTCCTTAAGATTTGGTCTACTGATGGGTGTTGAGAGATGGCTTTATAAAATCAATGGCCACTTACCAAGTGTGTTACTCTACTCTAGTAAAGATAAAAGACCTGACAAAACAATCTATGACTGTTAAAAATTATGTTAGTTAATTAGGATCTCACTATTTTCCTTCCAGTTTTTGTAAAGGCCAGAAAAGTGAATTGAGTGTGATATGACAGAGGTCAAAACTTCTCTATGTCAAGGTTTCCTAATGACCATGTTGTCTGCCCACTACAATAATTATGTCCATCTTTCTTCTGATGAATACATTACCACCTGGCCTCTGTCACTCCAGCATCACATAATCAACAATTATGGTAGCATCCAAACCATAGATCTTGGCTTGCATGAGACATTCACCACTGAGCTAGGCTCTCTTCTTGTGCCTTATTTATTATCTCTGTTAAAGGAGTTCCCTTCCCTTACCATTGGGTAGGGAACAATCAGATGCTGGATACAGCCACTTACTTACCCAGTAAATTAATTCTAATACAGATCTCTCTCTGAGCCTCCTGCTATCCTTCCTATACATCAATTCAATGAAGTTCCAATGCATCATTTAATATTCTGTATATAAAGTTCATGTCCAAGTTTTAAGGAGACAGCCAACAAGCTAATAGGGTCAACTCCAAAGGATCTTGACATATATTAAGTCCTTTGCTACAGGAAGGTATTTCCATATTAATGAGTTCTCCATGTTTGCTTATTTGTTTTTAGAAAATGGGACAGAAAGCATAAAATATTGAATATCAGCAAAAGCTATATCACAATAGAAGATTTATGATTTTAGAGTATTGTGCTTTCAAAAAATGCATTTAGGGTAAAGAAGATTTTAAATATGACATAGATAGTATGTGATTACTAATTTAACTGAAGAAGTAATTGAAATAAGTGTTACTAAAGATTAGGCACAAATTGTGAGGTTACTATAGGTAATCTAGGAAGATTGGTGGAATTTGAAATTGGGCAGAGTAAAATGAAGATGTTAAAAAAGACCACTAAAGGGTCACCTTCATAGCTCTGACGATTACGGTGGTGTCAAATTCATAGGCTCTGATGAGTGATTTCAGTGGGGAAGTACGGAAGACTCAAGATTGCTGCCCAGAACTTGGCTTTGAAATACAATTTATTATTTCCTAATATGTTTGTCTCTCACTTTTCATTTTGCATTCTTGTATTCATTGGGAAAAAAGAAACTTATAGGAGTTTAAAAAAATAATACAGCCCCAAAATAATAAACTCTAAATGAGGTGTTATATATTTATATCTATTATTTTTATGTCTATATTTTTTCATCTTAAGTGAGAATTGCAACGATATTTATTTATTTATTTATTCATTTATTGTGCTTTTTAGGGCCACACTCATGGCACATGGAGGTTCCCAGGCTAGGGGTCTAATCAGAGCTACAGTTGCCGACCTATACTACAGCCGTATCAACTCAGGATCCTAGCCTCCTCTGAGACCTATACCACAGCTCATGGCAATGACAGATCCTTAGCCCACTGAATGATGCCAGGAATTGAACCCACAACCTCAAGGTTCCTAGTTGGATTCATTTCTGCTGCACCATGATGGGAACTCCTATATCTATTATTTTTGATCTAATATTTTCTCTTTTTTTTTGACAACTTACAATAGCCACATACAATTTGATAATTAAAATGTCACTCTGTTTTTATAATTTTGTTTCCTCAGATATAAAATCTATTTAACAATATAAGAATGGAAAATTAAATCTAAGACTATTACAAGTTTAAAAAATTATGGCATGTTCAAAAAATGTAATGTAAAACAGCAGTAAAATTAAATGGACAACAGCTGCATTCAACATGAATGAATCTTAGAAACATATTATAAAAAGAATTATTAATAAGAAGTTCATGAAACCATATGCAATAATTTTAAAAGCAAGCAAATAATAACAAAAACTGTCAATATACTGTGTTTAGATACATGTGTACTAAAAGCACACACACACACACAAAATACACACAAAAATAAACAAAATTGCATAATGATAGTTGCATATTTGGGTGGAAGAAGGGAAGATTTTTATAGAGAGACACATGCAGGATTTAATACTGGCTAGTTGTTAATTTGGGTAGTTGTATACTGGAGTTTATTATAGTGTTTTTTATATCCTGTGTATATTTTATATATATTATCTTGTATGAATCAAATGTTTAATAATAAAACAGAAAAAAATCTAAAGTTCCAGATGCTAGCTGAAAAAAAAAGCTCTTTGAGTGTATGGTGAGTGTATTTGTATAATATACTCATTTCTATATGTGTATGTATGTGATCTTTATATATATATACAATTATGATCTACAAATAATTTTGTGTCAATATAATGATTCCTAAGCGCACATTGAGATTCTTGTGGGGCTGGCAAACATGCCCCTCTCTGTTTTATTTTAGCATTTTTCTTTTTACCAAATGCAATGACACGTAATGAAGAAAAATAGTATTTCGGATTCAAAAATGAAAGGGCAGAAAAGCACCTATAAAATAAAGCACTCTCCTTTCACTTCCCATGAAGAACCCACTCTTTTCACTCTAGAAAATGAAATATTATGTATGTAAAAACGGTCTCTGCAAAACATCCATTACACAGCCGTGAATAAACTTTGTATTTAATGCCCATAAATCAGATTTATTTATTAAGCTGAGCTTGGCATACTTCAGACCCAGAGGGCTGTCCATAGAATGTGCTTTCATTTAGCTTGGCTGTGTTCAGAACTGGAGGCAATATCTTCCAAGAAATATTTTATAGGAGTAGATTGGCCATCACTAATTTAAAGCCTTCCAGCTGAGTAGCCTCCTCCATGGTGCCAGAGTCTGCAGCAGGATTTTATCAGTTCCTAACGTATTAAAACTCTTTTAAGGATCTGATTTCTGTTCTGGGTATCTACAGCAATTTTTTTTCACAAAGCGGCACTTAAAAGCTTCTGACTGAGGGAGTAACAGTTGAGAAATACTACTCCTTCACTAATAAAAGAGCTACTCATGAATAGTTGGCAGACATTATTAATCTATTCTGCCACATTTAGATTTTGTCATCATGATATCTAGATTTCTAATTCTGCATGATATATTCAAACCAGTTCTAAAAGGTAATATCAAAACCACTGTTAATTTGGGAGATACATTTTGGCCAAGAAAACATATTTATAAAGTTTTAACAAACTTGCACTCTTCTCATTTTTATTAAAAGAACAAGCTATTTTATTTGTTAAATACATTATATATAAACATTATACATATGTCACACTACGCATGTACTACATATACACATATATACATATGTGTATATATACGTATATGTATATATTATATGTATTACATGTATACATATGTAATCATTTTGATGTTTTATAAAACCCATTTTATGGAAATAGTATTTTCAATTCCCAAAATAGACATTATTTTTTACACCTTTTCCATAATTAAATGTAAACTTGAAGCTGGTACTAAAAGCTTCTGAGGAAATTGTAAAGGAGTTAATAGGATGCTAGAGAAAGATGAAGCAATGTTTTGTACACATCATTAAGAAATCCCCTAGAAGAGAAAATATTCATATGCAAACAGCAACCGTTCTGAGTGAAACCCAGTGTCCACCAAATATTTGCCAAACTCTTGTCTTGGGCATGTAAGGTGCTTATATATAAAATATATATTATATATGATATAAAATCTGAATATTAACCCTGAATATGAGAATATGAAGAGATGATTTAAGAATAGTGGAAGGCAGAAAAGGTAACAGTGGAAGGATAACTCCAGTGCAATGGGGAACATTTGTAAAAATCAATCTCAGCTTGGTATAAATGGTATTATACCTGCTCTGGCTGCTTACTCTGTTAGAATGTTTGAAAACAGAATGAGTTCATGGATAATCCAAAAGCATGGGCAGTATTTATTCATTGTTTGTTTGTTACATTAATGTGACTCACCTGCTTTCTCAGACTATTAGAGTGGGCCATGGTTGAACACACTTCAAATTGTCCAATGACCTCACCATTTCATTTGCTTGCTTTCATGGGATGCCATAAAAAGGATAAAGAAATAAAGGAGTCAACAAAGATTTATCTGCACAATTGAGGAAATAAGAAAATATGTAGTACATCTAATGTTTGCTCGGTTAAAGATCAGCTTATTATCATGTTAGCCCAGTACATTTTGTCACTCTTTCAGCAGATTGTCAGAGATGTAACATATCATACTTTCTATCACCTGCAATCCAATTTATATTATGTGTATCATTCAACGTAAGAAATATGTTTAAAAAATTTTTATCACATAATGTTTTGACATCTGAATGTTGAGCATGTGATATTCAATAATTGTTAGGAATAATTATGTTAGGAAGCAAAAACAAAAAATAAATATTTTATGCATAAAATTTGTACGCATCTTTGGAATTATTTTTAGGAAATCCAAGAAGTGACAGTGCTAGTTTTGTATGTTTCTGAGAAAGTAACAGAAAAATATAACTAAAATTGGTTTAGATGAATAAGAGATTCATCGTCTCCTTTAAATGAAAAGACTACGGATAAGCAGCTTCACATATAGCTTGATAAAGATGTAAATGACATCTTAGAACATATTTTTTTCTCTCTTAGGTTTGCTGTCTGCTGTGGCATCTCCATTCTCAGATGTCCCACCATACGTAATTTTCAGAGGGTTGCAAAAATTCCAGAGGCAAACTCTTCTAGGATCAAGTAAAGCAGAAAGGAAACATCATGCTTCTCTGAGGGTTCAAACATCTGATCACTGGTTCTATTGGCTGTGAACATTATGAAGTCAGTCATGTATGCACACCATGCTTTAACCAGTCATAGGATGGGAGTTCTTTTCCTGGAGCATTTAAAGTAAACATGGATAGTTTCTGGAAAGCAATAGCAGTGTATTATAAATAACAATTTTGGGTGTGCCTGGTAGGTGAAAAACAACAAATAAGAAATGTCTGTTACAACTCCCATGCCCCACATCTCTTCTCATGTTCAAGGGAAAATATGTTAGAACACAGAGAATATTAGGCTTCAGTGTTAGGAGATATAGAGCAGTCTCCAGAATGATTTTGGTGTTGGGCTGAGAATGATTATATTCCCATGGCTGCTTTTCATAAAAACAATTTTTTTCCCTCTGAATATGTGTGGTGGTGGGAGGGGTGGAAGTTTATATGTTCTATGGGCTTGGTTGTGGCTACAACTGCTACTGGGGAGAAATTTGTGCTGCAGCAAGAAAAATACAGAGTTAATGAGTTGGCAGAAAGCTATGCTGTTCAGGATATAAACTTGACCACCATCTCAAAATCTTCAGTAAAGTTGTCAATTCCCAAATTGTGAACAGGCATCATTATTTTATTTTGAAAGTTACTGTCAGGCTTTGGACTTGGATAAATAGGAGTTGATACCAAGTGTGACTAATCTACCGAAGTTTGGATTCTGAGTAGAGCTTGAACACTTCAGCCAGTTGAATTCGGAAATTACAGGGGCAGGTTTTGATTAAAAGAACTTATGGGTTTGGGGATTTTATCCATGTTCATTTTATGGCTAAAGATAATATTGTTTAAAGGTACTGTGGTCAGTTAGGTGATGTGCATACTGGGGACCACTAAAGGCTCAATGTTGTGTGCCCAAACCTTGTCATAATGGTGATATTTTGGCTTAAAGAAGAAACTTGAAGATGAATCCCAGACTTTCTAATCACAACCTGTGTGAACTTTCACATGTTATTTAACCTACTTAATCTTATTTTCCCAAAAAGAAAAATTTATCTGCTTAACTGTGACACAGCAGTTTTGGTCCCAATCATAACTGTTCTTCTCCAACTACTTGTTAATTATTCTCCTAAAGAAAGTTTTCTACTTGGAAAACATATGTAGGGACTTAAATAAATGGATATAACCCACCTGTTTCATTGCCTAGAATTTAAAAAGCCCTTCGTGATTAAAAAACATTTTTTTCTTTATAGATAAAAATTTCAGAAAAATATTCATCTACACATATTATTTATAATTCAATCACAAATAAAACACAGAATAAACATAAACAAGACCTGCTGACCTCATGTGAATGTATTAAAGTAATATCTAGGCAACCAGAAATGACAAAAAGAAAAAAATAAACATTTAGTATCCATAATTTCACAAATAATACCACTTTTGTAGAATTTCTGACATTTGTCAGTTGCATTTCAATGTAAGACACTTTTTGCTGTTGAACAGAAACTTTAAATGAATTTATGTATAGTCAAGCATATCACTATTTTAACATACATCATCTTTTGAAATTATATTCTATCTCAGTTATATTAAACTGCTTATTCAGATATTCTCAGGATAATTTACTGCTTTGGATTTCATTTTTTAAAAAATGTTTAATAGTATGATTTGCTAGTTCTTTTAATTGTGAATTTTATAATGATTTCAAATTTTTTCTTAATTTATAATACTTTTTCATAGGAAAATATAATTTGGTTCATCAAGATCAATTTACATGCACCTGAGTGCAACTTATCAGAGTTTGTGTTACATGTTGTAATACTATTATTTTAGTTGGTTTCATTTCCCAGCAAAAGAGTAAGTTTCATAATTACAAATTTATGTGTCAAGTGGCAAACACAAAGAATCATTAAATGCATAGTCCACACAATGGGTTAGAGGAAACTTGGTTTCAATACTATGAAACATGGAACAATGGCAAAGGTGTTTTTATAACATTAAGTATATGAGCAACTTTACAGTGGATAATTATGGGAAGGATCGATTTTTTTCACTACTGAATAGCCCCCAAATCCTTAAGCTTCTTGAAAATTAAAAAGTGTGTTTCTAAGGAAATCTTTTTTAAAAGAAATACAGTTTCAAAAATGTATCTCTTTTCAGGCAGGCCTGTATTGCTATGAACTTCCCTGAGCACTGCTTTTGTGGCATCCCATAGATTTTGAGTGGTTGTGACTTCATTATCATTTGTCTTGAGGTATTTTTAAATTTCCTTCTTGATTTCCTCACTGACCTACTGTTTTCTTAGTACTATGTTGTTTAGTCTCCATGTAGTAGGTTTTTTCTCACTTCTTTTCCTGTGGTTGATTTCTAGTTTCATGCCATTGTGGTGAGAGAAGATACTTGAAATAATTTCTATACTCTTACATTTGTTGAGGTTAGCTTTGTGCCCCAATATGTGATCAATTGTTGAAAATGTTACATGTGCACTTGAGAAGAATGTATATTCTGATTTTTTTTGGATGTAATGTCCTGAAAATGTCAATTAAGTCTAACTTTTCTATTGTTTCCTTTAGAATCTCTGTTGCTTTATTGATTTTCTGTCTAGAGGATCTGTCCATTGGTGTCAGTGGGGTGTTAAAGTCACCTACTATGATTGTATTACCATCAATTTCTCCTTTTATATCTGTTAGTATTTGTTGTAGGTATCTGGGTGCTCCTATATTATCTCAAGTCGACAACTTAACCCACCATCTTAATGAATTAGAAAAATAAGAACAAGAAAAACCTAAAGTCAGCAGAAGGAAGGAAATCATAAAGATCAAAGAGGAAATTAATAGAGATTCAAAAAACAATAGACAAAATCAATCACACCAATAGCTGGTTCTTTGAAAAGGTAAACAAAATAGACAAACCTCTGGCTAGACTACCAAGAAGAGGAGAGAAAAAACCCAAATAAACAAAATAAAATATGAAAAAGGAGAAATCACAACAGATACGGCAGAAATACAAAAAAACATAAAATAATACAATGAACAATTGTATGCCAACAAATTCAACAACCTAGAAGAAATGGACATCTTTCTAGAGACTTACAGCCTGCCAAAACTGAATCAAGAAGACATAGATCAACTGAACAGACCAATCACTAGAAGTGAAATTGAATATGCCATAAAAACACTCCCTACAAATAAAAGTCCAGGACCAGATGACTTTGCAAGTGAATTCTACCAAACATACAAAGAGGATATGGTGCCCATTCTCCTTAAACTTTTTCAAAAGGTTGAGAAAGAAGGAACAATCCCAAAGACATTCTATGATGCCACCATCACCCTAATTCCAAAACCAGATGAACATACCACTAAAAAAGAAAACTATTGGCCAATATCTTTGATGAATATAGACACAAAAATTCTCAACAAAATTTTAGCCAACCAAATCCAACAACATATCAAAAAGATTGTACACCACGACCAGGTAGGATTCATCCCAGGTTCACAAGGATGGTTCAACATATATAAATCAATCAACATCATACACCACATTAGCAAAAGAAAAGTCAAAAACCACATGATCATCTCAGTAGATGCAGAAAAAGCATTTGACAAAGTACAACATCCCTTCATGATAAAAACTCTTACCAAAGTGGGTATGGAGAGAACATACCTTAACATAATCAAAGCCATATATGAAAAACCCACAGCAAATATAATACTCAATGGAGAAAAGCTAAAAGCCTTCCCACTAAAATCTGGAAAAAGACAAGGATGCCCACTCTCACCACTGTTATTCAACATAGTACTGGATGTCCTAGCCACAGCAATCAGACAAACAAAGAAATAAAAGGCATCTAAAGAGGAAGAGAAGCGATAAAACTGTCACTGTATGCAGATCACATGATACCACACTTAGAAAACCCTAAGGACTCAACCCCAAAACTACTTGAACTGATCAACAAATTCAGCAAGGTAGCAGGATGCAAGATTAACATTCAGAAATCAGTTGCATTTCTGTATGCTAACAATGAAATATTAGAAAAAGAATACAAAAATACACTACCATTTACAATTGCACCCCAGAAAATCAAATACCTGGGAATAAACCTGACCAAGGAGGTAAAGGACTTATATGCCAAGAACTATAAAACATTAATCAAGGAAATTAAAGAAGATGTAAAGAAATGGAAAGATATTCCATGTTCCTGGATTGGGAAAATCAATATTTTAAAAATGGCCATACTACCCAAAGAAATCCATAGATTTAATGCAACCCCTATCCAGTTACCCATGACATTTTTCACAGAACTAGAACAAACAATCCAAAAATTTATATGGAACCACAAAAGACCCAGAATTGCCAAAGCAGTCCTGAGGAACACAAACCAAGCAGGAGGCATAAGTCTCCCAAACTTCAGGCAATATTACAAAGCCAAAGTCATCAAGACAGTGTGGTACTGGTACCAAAACAGACAGACAGACCAATGGAACAGAATAGAGAACCCGGAAATAAACCCAGAAACCTATGGTCAATTCATCTTTGACAAGGGAGGCAAGAACATCAAATGGGAAAAAGAAAGTCTATTCAGCAAGCATTGCTGGGAAACCTGGACAGCTGCATGCAAAGCAATGAAACTAAAACACACCTTCACACCATGCACAAAAATAAATTGCAAATGGCTGAAAGACTTTAAAATAAGACAAGACACCATCAAACTCCTGGAAGAGAACATAGGCAAAACATTCTCTGATATCAACCTTATGAATGTTTTCTCTGGTCATTCTCCCAAAGCAACAGAAGTAAAAGCTAAAATAAACTAATTGGACCTAATCAAACTGACAAGCATTGCACAACAAAGGAAACCAGAAATAAACCAAAAAGACAACTTACAGAATGGGAAAAAATAGTTTCAAACAATGAAATTAGCGAGGGATAATCTCTAAAATACACAAACAACTTATATAACTCAAAGCAAAAAAGCCAACAACCCAGTTGAAAAATGGGCAAAAGACCTGAATAGACATTTCTCCAAGGAAGATATACAGATGGCCAACAAGCACTTGAAACAATGTTCAACATCCCTGATTATTAGAGAAATGCAAATCAAAACTACTATGAGGTACCACCTCATACCAGTCAGAATGGCCATCATTAATGAAGCCACAAATAAGAAATGCTGGAGGGGGTGTGGAGAAAAGGGAACCCTCCTGCACTGTTGGTGGGAATGTAAATTGGTACAACCACTATGGAGAACAGTATGGAGGTACCTTAGAAAACTATACATAGAACTACCCACTCTTGGGAATATACCTAGACAAAACTCCCCTTTAAAAAGACATATGCCCCCACATGTTCATTTCAGCACTTTTCTCAATAGCCAAGACATGGAATCAACCCAAATTTCCACTGACAGAGGATTGGATTAGGAAGATGTGGTATGTATACACAAAGGAATACTACTCAGCCATAAAAAGGAACAAAATAATGCCATTCATACCAACATGGATGCAACTAGAGACTCTCATCCTGAGTGAAGTAAGTTAGAAAGAGAGAGACAAATGCTATATGATATCATTTATATCTGGAATGTACTATACAGCACAAATGAACCTTTCCACAGAAAAGAAAATCATGGATTTGGAGAATAGACTTGTGGTTTTCAAGAGGGGAGGGGAGGGCCTGGGAGGGACTGGGAGCTTGGGGTAAATAGATGCAGAATGTTGCCTTCAGGATGTATTAGAAAAGGAACACTGCTGTGTTACACTGGAAACTCTCTTTAGTCACTTATGATGGGACATGTAATATGAGAAAAAAGAATGTATACATGTAAGTGTAACTGAGTCACCATACTGTACAGTAGAAAAATATGTACACATAAATAAAAGATAAAAAAAATTGATCTCTAACTGTCCATTTGAAACAAAGGCATATTAGCCTAAGCTATTGACCAGTGTAACTGCTTATGAGATAAAGATCTCAAATACCAAAATAATGATATTTAGCAATTTAGTTTAGAAACACTTTCATAAATGGTGTTCATTCATATTCATTCAACTAAAATTATTTCAGAGCATAATATGAGGGAGGTGAAGTTCTAGGTGCTAAATAAGAAGTCGGTAAGTCATTATTCATGCTACAAGGAAAGATGACTTTTGCGGAGGTGATACAGAAAGGGAAACAGGCAGCACAAAAATTTCAATGCAATGTATTAAGTGCACTGGGCAATAAGAGCAATTATTAAGCTCAATGTTCAGACTTAAAATTAAGACATTAATTTTACTGTACATGTTATACTTCAGTTCATTTCTACTATGTTTGGGAGAATATTTAAATAATCTTTCCAGGACTTCACAAACCCACAAAATAAAATCCTGCCATGGTTCCAGGATCTTATATTTTCCACGACATCAACATGAGGCATGGTGAGCCACACATTCTCCCATTCAGTGGGGCCCTTGGCTCGTATAGCACTATAATTTTTCTGTATTATCCATACTTGGATCGCAGCCACTCTTGAGGGGCCACAGCTTGTCCTGAGAGATTCTTACCATATCACACTCCCCTTTTCTCTTTAGGTTTTGCCAACTTCCTGACTGTTTCACTGGGAAGTTTCCCAGCCACCACCAAGCATAAGGTGTTTTCTTCTTCTTTTGTGAGCTGAGGAAAACTTTTCTTCATTATTTCCAGGCAAAAATTTTCTTTTCCATAATTCTATTTTTCTTTTTAAAATTATTTATTTATTTTGTAAAGAGACTCTCATAATTCTCTTTATCTTACTTCTAAGATTATTTTTTTTCTGTGCCCTATATCTCCTTTCTTCTCTGAGTCATGAATTTGGGGGCAAAAAACAAATCACTGTTCACAAACTCTTTTGATTTACTATGTCATCCATATGTTATTTCATCCTTATTGGCAGTTAGTGCTTTTGCTTAAAGGACAAGATGATAGGCATATAACAGAGAATTATTTCCTGAAAAACCTAAATAGAAAATTGTAAGTTATAAATTTTTTAAAAGAAAACATCAGAAAAAATACTTCTGACCTTGAGTTAGGCAAGGACTTCTGAGATATGACACTAAAACCTAATCCTTAAAGAAAAAAAAATGACACATTGTACTATATAAATATTCAAATATTTTACTCTATAAAAGATACTGTTAAGAGAATGCAACCAAAAGTCTTAGATAGGGATAAAAGATTATAAAAATCTCATTTCTGAAAAAGAACTTGTATCCAGAACATATAAAGAGCCCTCAAAATAACAAATTGGGCAAAAGATCTAGACAAATACATTGCCAAATAGGATATATGGGTGACAAGGGAACATAAGACAAGATGCTCAACATAATCATTAGAAAATTGAAAATGAAAAATCAAGCAGATACTACAACATATCTTAAAATGCCTAAAAAAAAATGTTGCCATTGGTTTTTGTTAAATGAAAGAGGCCAAACACAAAAGACAATGTATTGTATATGCTGTTCATAAGACATTCTGGAAAAGGTAAATCTATAGGGATAAAAAAGAAACCAGTGGTTTCCAGAGACTGAGCATAGGAGGAAGTATTGATCACAAAAATAAAGGCACAAAGGAATTGAAATAATGAAACTATTCTGTATCCTGACCATTTGGTGGATTTATGACTCTGTGCATCTGTCAATGTTCATAGATCTATAAATTATATAGAATTTTACTGTACATAATTTTTTTAAAATCTAGAGATTGAAGGAGACAAAATGGTTTATAAACTATATAACTTTTAATTATGTAATTATAACAATGCTGAAGGAGGTGAGGGTGTAAAAATCTAATACAAGTTGAGTCTGAAAATAATATTTTGAATAGTTAATATAATACAAAAGACAAAGACTATACAAAGGTGTATCTTATTAGAGGGTCTAGTATGAAATCATCCTACATATTGGTTCTAAATTATTTTATCAAATAAAATAAACCAGGGCTCCTTGTCAAAGTAGTGAATTCTAGATTTCAGAGATGAAAAACTCACAATGATCCTAGAGCATTATGAATGCCAAGACAAGGAATCACACAATCAAAGACTGAGGGCAAGCCAAAGTTCTGAAGAATCTCCAATGACCAAAGTTGGAATAATTTATCAAAAACAACAAAATAATGAGAGCATTGGTTTATGACCTATACAGTAATGAGCCTATTCTGATAGAATAATAAGAAAAAAACGGGAGAGAAGGCACTGCTCTTCCAGACAGAATTTAATTTATTACATGTGGAATGAAAGGAGAGAGAGAAAAATTTCTCCTAAGAATGCCAGAGTAATGACTGTTGCATGTAAGATCCATTCATAAATGCAAACTTCAGTGGTGAGATTTTGAGAAAAAAAATGAGAGTATTTGCTGGCCACAAACTATCTCACCCAAGATATATATTAACTACAATGGAGAAAAAAGTATCTTTATACTGAGGAAACCTGGCAAAGGTCATCTTAATCAGTAACTGAAGTTAACCTTACCTGTAATAAGACAGCTTGACATCACACAACCTCAGTATAAGACACTGAAAGGGTACATCACTTGTTTGGTCTGCTTGCCCAAAACACAAAACCACTATCTACATGAGAAAATATCAGGCAAACCTAAATTGAGGGATATTCTATATAATAACTGACCAGTTCACTTGAAAAGTGTCAAAGTCACGAGAGATAGATGCTGAGGGTCTGTCACAGGTTGGAGGAGACAAAGGAAACATGACCACCACATTCAGTGTGAAACCCTGGATCAAATTTCCGAAAATAAAGAGGACATTCATGGAAAAACCTATAAAATCCATGTAAAGTCTATAGCTTAATTAGTAGAATTGTACCAATTACAATTGACTTTGATAATTGTTATGACTGTACAAGATATTAACAAAGGGGGAAGACAAGTAAAGGGCATTTTCGAAATCTTTGTATTATTTTGCAACTTTTTGTGAATTTAAAATTATTTCAAAATAAAGAGTTAGAAAGCATACTTTAGCATTACTAAGAATATCAATATTTGCATTTAGGAGGCAATTACATGAATATGTGGTTTATATACATGTATTATCACCATCAATATACATATTATATATAATATTTGTTTATATAAATAATAAATTTATGTAATAAAATAATAGTGTTTGTATCAGGAAAGGTAGCAGAGAACAATCAATTTATGGGTTTTAGAATGCAAAAATTATGAAGCTTTTTTTTTGGGGGGGGACCCACAACCATGACATGTGGAAGTTCCTGGGCCAGGGATCAAACCCACACTACAGCTGTAACCAGAGCCCAGTAGTGATAATGTTGGATCCTTAACCTGCTGAGCCATGAGGGAACTCCTGAGACTTTTTGATCTAATTGACATAGGGTGAAAAAACTTGAATGATATAACATCTCGTTTCCAAATTTTAGTCTTCAGCAAATAGATGGAGGTTGATAATATGAGTAATTGAAACTATACTAACTACATATTAAGAAAATAAAATGAAGTCAATACTAGAGATATTTTATTCAAGGTACCTGTGGGACATCTAAATAGACTGGAAAAAGCTGGAAGTCCAGGTCTGAACAATACAATGCCATAGGGAAAGTAGCATATGAATAAGGTTGAGAGAGATTTTATTATCCTTACATAACTGGAAAGTATTGGAACTGAATTCTCCTTTCTGCTAGTTTTGTAGTAGTTATTAAATAATTTCCTACAGAATAAGGTACTACACAACAATGTAAATGAATAAGTTTTTCGAGGGTGAGATGTTCACTTAGCATAAATGGACTCACCACAGGTATCTGTCCAAAATATAGCAAAATATGTGAATGAATAATACATGATTGAAAATGAAAGTCAATGAAATGTTAAAAAAATGAGAACATAAAGATTTTATAAACTGTAGTTTTTCTAATAAACAATATTCATTAAGAAGTAGGAGTAAAAAACATCACATAGCCTGTTTTTGTAAATCTGGGGCAGTTCTCTTTGTCTTCAGGGGACTTGAATGTTTTCTTTTATGAGTGGCTTACTCTAAGCATATTGGGCTGTTTTCTGCCTGCAGGACCAGCCAGTCCTATGTGGGGTCAGGCAGTAGAGGTCCCCTGAAGTGGTAGATCTGGGTCCTGTCATCCAGGATACATGCACAAGATGCAAGGCTCTAGGACCTAATCTCTTCTGACACTGATCACCCCGGGCAGTAATGGCTTAACAGCCTCATATTCTAAAAACTCATTCCACTGATGACAAAATTACTTGTAAAAGCCATTTATATTAATTAGTTAACCTTGTATAGATTTCTTCTTTCTCCAGTTTTTTTCAAATATAACTGACCAATAAAATTGTATATATTTAACGTGTATAACATGGTGATTACAAATCCATGTAATGTGTGAAATGGTTGCCACATCAGGTTAATACATCCCATCACTCATTTAGTTAACTCTTTTCTTGATGATAAGAACATTTGAGATCTACTTTCCTAGCAAATTTCAAGTATACGATATGGTATTATTAATACAGTCACCACACTGAACATGGGATCATCAGAACTTATTCATTGCATTCGCGAAGGCTTGTTATTTTTTGTCTGACATCCCCTTAGTTTCCCCAACCCCCAGACTCTGGTAACCACCATTCTACACTCTGTTTCTTTAACTTTTTTTTTTTTTTTTAAGATTCCACACATAAGTGAAATTATACTTGTCTTTGTCTGGCTAGCATAAATTCTCCAGTTTGACCCATGTTGTTGCAAATGGCAGGATTTGCAGCTTTCTTCTGGTGAAATAATATTCCTTAGAAGGTGTTGCCACAAGCTACCAAAATAGCAGAAAAGATACATAGTAATACAGTAATTTAAGTCATTGTTAAAAATTTGGGAATGTTTGGGCTAAAGATGTAATCTTGGTGAATCCTTCAAAATGTGTTCATTTCATTGAAACTCTTTCAACATGGACCGTTATATTGCAAACAAACCTCATGAAAGCTCAGGCCTCTGAAATATATTTCTCTTTTGTTTAAAAGTACAGTATAATAGTATGACACTATGATGTGTTGCTAAACCTTAGACATATCACATTTTTAATCCTGTCTATGAATTCCAAACATGCCATTAAAAAAAAATCAACGTAGATTAAAATAAAGTGTTCATGGAGTTCCTGTTGTGGCTTATTGGGTTAAGGACCCAACATTGTCTCTGAGAGGATGAGGGTTTGATCTCTGCCCTTAATCAGTGGGTTAAGGATTCCACATTGCCACAAGCTGCAGTGTAGTTCACAGATGTGGCTCAAATCCAACATTACCGTGGCTGTGGTGTAGGCCTCAAGTGCAGCTCCAGTTTCACCCCTAGCCCGAAAACTTACATAAATGACAGGTGGCCAGAAAAAAAATAAATAGTGTTCACTGTGAAGTCTCATTAGCTCTTCATCAAAGAATTAGATTATTGATGTTAGATTTAGACAAATGTGTCCCATTTTCACAATGTATTTTCATTTCCTTATAAATACATATCCATTTGGGAAACTTTTTTTTCTACTTTGACTAAAATATGGATATAATAGCTTACTTCCTCCCGAACTTTCTACTTAAAAAGTGACATTCAAAATCAATTAATGCAACATACTACATCAATAAAGGACAAAAAGTTACATGAACATTGCAATAGATACAGAAAATTTTTTTTTAAAAAGGTAATAACGCTTCACAATAAAAACATTCAATAAGCTAGGAGTAGAAGGAAATTTCCCTAATCTGATAAAGAGCATCATAAGAAAAAACCCCACAACTAACATTGTGTTTAATGGTGAAAGACTGACTACTTTTCCACTAAAATCAGTAATAAGACAAGGATGTCCTCGCTTACCCTCTATTCAGTATTCTTCTGGAGGTTACACTCAGGGTGATTAGGTAAGAAAATGAAATAAGTGGCATCCTGATTGGAAAAGAAGAAAAAAGGTATGTTTGTAGATAACATGATTATATATAGAGACAATCCTGAGGAATCCACAAAAAATTATTAGAGCAAATAAATTAGATTATCAAAGTTGCAGAATACATGTTCAATATGCAAAAATTGTGTTTATGTATGATAACGATAAATAAAGATAAAATTGAGAAAATTCCACTTATAGAAGAATCAAAAAGTTAAGATAGTTATAAATTTAACAAAATGCATGCAAAACAGACTCTGCAAAACTGTACAATGCTGTGGAAAGAAAGTAAAGGATACTTATATAAATGGAAAGGTATCTCATATTCATTGATTAGAGACAATATTGTGAAGATGATAATACTCCAGAAATTAAAATACAGGTCCATTGCAATCCTGATCAAAATCTCAGCTGACTTCTTTACAGAAATTGGCAAGCTAATACTAAAAGTCATATGGAAAACCAAGGGATCTAGAACAGCTGCAACAATCTTGGAAAAGAATAGCAAACACTTTAAAGCTTAAAAGCTTACCGTAATCAAGACAGTGCGGAATTGGCATAAGTATAAACATACAGAACAGTGGAATACGATTGGGAGTCCAGAAATAAACGCTCAAATTTTTGGTCACTTGATTTTCCACAAAGCTTCTATGGTAGCTAAGTGGGAAAAAGACTCCAACAGCGTTTCTGGGACAATTGAATAACAACGTGAAAATCAGGAAGTTGGACCCCTATCATATCATGTGCAAAAATTAACTCAAAATGTATCAAAGACTCAAATGTAGGATATTGACAGTCAGAGATTAAGAAGAAAAGACTGAGATGATCATCGATTCCATAATGGTTTCTTATATATGACACCAAAAGTACAGGAAAAATAAGGGGGAAAAAAAGAGAAAATGAACATGATCAAAATTTAAAAACTTTTGTTCTTCCAATAAAATCATAAAGAGTCAAAAATATTATTGCAATTATTATTGCAAAATATTTTTTCAAATCGTATATTATAAAAGATTTATATCTAGAATATAAAAAGAAACAACATTACAACTCTATAATGTAGACGAATGAAGAAGAGTTAGAAACTTGCTCATGAACTATAGACATGGTGTTACTTAGAAAATGATGGGAATACTCTTGGAAATCTGACTAGTGATAGATTGGGTCAAATCACAAAGTAAGTATTAAATATTAGTAAGAATTTTGGGATATTTGTGTCTTAAAAAAATTCACCATGGTATTAGGGTAGAGGCTGATTTGGAAAGTAAGAAAAAAAAAGATTATTTCAAAAATGATTACCATAGTACCAGTAAGAGATGGTAAATGCTGCAAGAGCAGCAGAAACATAGTTATGTCTTTAAATGTGTTTTTAACTGTTTAATGATGTGATTGTGTGTGTTTCCCTGATCATGTGCTGCTAACATACATATAAAATCATTAAAAAGTAATTATATTAAAATGTTTATTTAGACTGCATTTATGACACATATAATCTGTAAATTAAAATTGAGGAGTCATAATAAAAACCTTCACGGGTTGATGGTAAACAAGCAGAGAAAAAAATTCTTTATTTTAGATGCTGAAGTAAACACAATTACCCACATTGATGAGAATATAAACAATGCTATACTAACTTAAATTTGATATCTCTACTGAGAAGTCGATTTCCCCTCTCACCACTAGAAAGAATTCGATTGCAAAGTGATGTTTTGTGACCTTTGGAAAGCCTTGTGAAGATAAACCAAAATGAGCACATAGAAATAGAATTTAAAGTATACTCACTGATTGCTTGATTTATAACCTGTTACATGTATACATATTTCTCCTTTTATAACACACTACTGTGAATAGAACACCTCCTATGTAAGTTTTTGGTAGGTGATATGTTTCTAAAACATCTGCTATGTTTTAGTTAAATTACCTCTTTGTAAATACTTTTAAGATTTTATTATAGGCTGACTTAGAACACAGATGCAGGGGTTTTTTTGTTTGTTTTCTGTGCAAAAGGAGAACAGTGCCACCTAAAGTTAACTATTACTGGTAAAACACGTGGAGATTTAAATAATCATTCAGAAAAAAACTGATTGTCCAAAAGATTTTTCTTAAGACAATTCTATGATTAATTAAATTACAATTTGAGATTTATGTGAAAAGAAAATAAAACCTAGTCACATCTGGAATTATACTTAGTACAAATTGAATTAACTTTTCTGACATTTTCCTCAAGGCTTCCATTTAATTTTTAATTATTTATATTTCCATTAGGCACTTTTTCAACCTTTGTTGCATGAACACACAGGTGTTTAATAAACTCTGGTTTAAACTGTCCTACATAAATGTAGCAATGATAAAAACATTTAGATTCTAAATATAGATGAAAGAATCCAAGGAAGGAAATGAGGGAATGCATATTTAGCTGTTCATTTTAAGTTGTAAAGATAATGCATAATTACTGTAGACAATTGGAAAAATTCCAGAGTAGAAGGGAAAATAGTTTCATTGGTCAGAAATAATATTAAAAAAAATTTACTAGACTATTTCCTTAGAATGTTTTTGTAGATTAGTTTAAACTGCTTGTTTAATGAATATAATTTTTTAAAAATTTAAAATTGATTTTCTATTTTTCCTAACATTCCCAAATATTTACATTTTATTTTAAAATTTCTAAACATTAGTTAAGTGATTTGATTATATTTCCTCAAATGGAATAATATCATTTACTTATCCAATTCTCTATTTTTGGATATTTAGGATGTATTGCATTTTATATTTTTAAAATGATTTTTACTTTTTTCCAATATCATGGTCTGTCAATTTTCTGTTGTACAGCAAGGTGACCCAGTCACACATACATGTATACATTCTTTTTTTTTAACATTATCATGCTCCATCATAAGTGACTAGATACAGTTCCTAGGGCTATACAGCAGGATCTCTTTGCTTATTCATTCCAATGTCAATAGTTTGTATCTATTAACCCCAAATTCCCACTCCATTCCACCCCTTCCCCCTCCTCCTTGGCAACTACAAGGCTTTTCTCCATGCCCATGATTTTCTTTTCTGTGTAAAGTTTCATTTGTGCCATATATTAGATTCCAGATATAAGTGGTATCACATGGTATTTGTCTTTCTCTTTCTGACTTAGTTCACTCAGGATGAGTCTCTAGTTCCATCTATGTTGCTACAAAAGGCATTATTTTGTTCTTTTTTATGTCTGAGTAGTATTCCATTGTGTATATATACCACTTCTTCTTAATCCATTTATCTTTCAGGTTGTTTCCATGTCTTGCTATTGAGAAAATTGCCACAATGAACATACAGGTGCACATATCTTTTTCAAGGAAAGTTTTGTCCGGATATATGCTCAAGAGTGGGATTTCTGGGTCATATGGTAGTTGTATATTTAGTTTTCTAAGGTACCTCCATACTATTTTCCATAGAGGTTGTACCAATTTACATTCCCACCAACAGTGCAGGAGGGTTCCCTTTTCTCCACACCCCCTCCAGCATTTCTTATTTGTGGATTTATTAATGATGGCCATTCTGACTGGTGTGAGGTGGTACCTCATAGTAGTTTTGATTTGCATTTCTCTAATAATCAGGGATGTTGAGCATTTTTTAATGTGCTTGTTGGCCATCTGTATATCTTCCTTGGAGAAATGTCTATTCAGGTCTTTTGCCCATTTTTCAATTGTGTTGTTGACTTTTTTGCTGTTGAGTTGTATAAGTTCTTGTATATTTTAGAGATTAAGCCCTTGTCAGTTGCATCATTTGAAACTATTTTTTCCCATTCTGTAAATTGTCTTTTTTTTTTTTAATCATTTCCTTTCCTGTACAAAAGCTTGTCAGTTTGATTAGGTCCCATTGGTTCATTTTTGCTTTTATTGCTGTTGCCTTGGGAGACTGACCTGAGAAAACATTTCTAAGGTTGATGTCAAAGAATGTTTTGCCTATGTTCTCTTTAGGAGTTTGATGGTGTTTTGTCTTATGTTGAAGTCTTTCAGCCATTTTGAGTTTCTTTTTGTGCATGGTATGAGGGTGTATTGCATTTTAATATATTATAAAATAATAAATAATGCTATGATGTTTATATTCACCATATATTATTTTAACAATACAGTTTTCAGATTAAATGTTTATGCTAGAAGGAGATAATTCTTTTAACTCCAGAAAGTTGTTGTTGTTCTATATTTTCCCACTTGTAACTTTTTATTTCACTTGATTTTTTAGAAGTGACAATTTTAATAATATATATCTTTACTTCATATTGAGAAATTCAGGACTTCAAAATTAGTATTAGTTATAAAAGTCTAAATTAGAATCCATAATTGTATGTTAATTCAACATAATCCTGTCCTGTGTTAAAGTATATTATAAAAAATTGTGTCTCTGCTTTATATGTGCCCGTACAACTGAATATTGCTTTTAATGTTTTTATAGGAATAAGTTTTATGGTCTCCTTTTAAATGTAATTCAATCCCCTGTCCTTTCTCTAAAACATAGTTAAATAGCTTTCAATTAGCATATGAGAAACATGAATGCCTACTAGTACTAGATTAAGGGGACATGGATAATCAGTTTTCCTAGAAGCACATTTTGCCATGGAATTTATTAAATAATATGCTTTGAAGTATAACTTACATACATCAGTATTTACTTACATACTGATCATAAATATGTAGCTTGATGAATTTTCACATATTGAGCATGTGAATTTAACTAAAAGATGTTCAAATGGAACATATTAGGTCCACAGTGTACCCTCCCATCTCCCACACATAGACCTTCCTTCAGTTGCTACACACCCTTGTCTTCTACCCACTAAATCCCAAGAAAGTTTACTACTCTTCCGAATTTAACACTACACATGGTCAGGTTACAAGTGGAACTCTACAGTTTGTACATTTATGTATCTGTCTTCTCTGACTCAAAAACATGTGAGATTCAGCCATGTTGGTGAATGTAGCTGAACCTATTATTTATGATCATTTATCTCTAAGATTCCATTGTTTAAATATGCCACACATCACTTATTTATTCCACAGGTAGGGAAAGTGACCCATGGCCCAGTGTGGCCTTCCACTACTTTTGGTCACTAAATATTTATTGAAACACAACCATGCTCACTTATTTAGGTATTTGCTGTGGTGGCTTTCACATTATAGTGGCAGAGTTAAGAAGTTCTGACAGAGACCATATGTCCAATATATATTCTAAACTATTTACTATCTTTCCTCCTTTAAGAAAGGTTTGCTAGCAGAGCCCTAATCTATGCTGCATGTGATGGACATTTGTTTCTAGCTTGGAGCTTTTTAGAGTAGTACCTCTATGAACATTACTGAAAATGTATTTTGGTACATATATTAACACATTGTTATAGGATTTATATTAAGGAGTAGAATCCTAGTTCAGAGGTTCTGGGTATGTTTACTTCCAGATGATATTGGTAAAGTTTTCCAAAATTAGTTTTCCAACTTAAAGAAGTATTTCAATTAATCCATACTTATATCCAGGCTAAAAGCTCTTCAGTTTTATCCACTCTGCTGGGTGTATATCACATTGTGTATCTGACATCCATCTCCTTAATACCTAATGAAATTGAACCTCTCTCACACGTTTATTAGCCATTTGGTTATCTTCCTTCACAAAGTGCTGATTCAAGTCTTTTAGCTGTTTCCTTCTTGGGTTGTCTTCCTTTTCTCTGTTGTAGTATATATATATGACATGAATCATTTGCAGATATATTTATTGAAAAATTATTTTTCTTACACTGGCTTCCTTTTTCACTTTCTGAATTATGTCCTTTAAAAGAACAGAAATGTTTAAGGTGGATTAATTTATTAATCTTTTTCTCTTAAATATTTAAAAATGTCATTTTTGAGAAATTTTGACTTCACTCTGTTGTGTGAAATACTCTAGTTTTTTCCTTTTCAGTATGAATATTCAGTTTATCTTAAAACATTCATTGAAAAGACTATTTTTGCCCCATTGCACTGTAATGTTATCTTTACCACACTGGATTGTAATGTCTTTTCTTTCACATATTAATGTTCCTTAGATCTTTGCTTCTATTTTCAGGTTATCTGCATTGATGTTGCTATGCAACTTCCTAAATCTCACTATCTAAAAAGGCAAGTAACTCTGTGCAATTCCTCAAAATTGTCCTCCATTTTTTCCTTACAAAGATAGTAATGCTCATGTTATATTCCATGTGTTATCTTTTATTTATCAAATTATTTGAAGTTAGGTGGTGTTATTAGTCCTTTTAAACTGTTCATAAGCATAAATGTCACTTCTGGACTAGTGTATTAAAGTGTCTCATGTACTTTCTTCACATTCTGACACTGAGTGAGAAGGCCCATTGCTGAGCTGGAATAAGAACAAGATGAAAAAAACCCACTTTGCTAAGTCATGAAAGACAATCCAGAATCACCAAACCTACCAGAGACTTTGCATTTATAAGAAAATATGGGAACGGACAAGCCACTGAGAGTTTGAGGAGATTTGCTATTGTAGTATGATCCTACACTGTTCTGACTAATTCAACTGTTCTTAGTAAAGTTTTTATTTCTAAGATAGAAAAAGAATCTCTATCTGTTGAAGTCTAATTACATTTAAGTTAAAGATACCAATGCTTTATTTATTACAATAACCAGATAGATGGGTTATGCTGCCTGCCATCTTGTCTGAAATCCAATATGGATCAATAAAGGAATGTACGCATCAGGAACAAAATTCTCTGCCTATTTTATCTCTTAAAAGGTGCAACATTTATTTCAGAAATACAGAGCCATTTACTTTTTCTGGAACCTGACTTTAGTACTATGAAAATCTACATCTACTTTATGATTGTTTCGATAAGTTGACCAAACTAAAATCACACAAAATCTTAGAAGATGCTATTTTTTTGTTAGATGCCCCTTGCCCTGCCATAACATAGATGAGAAGCAAATACCCAGCTGGATCTCAGAAAAGAATGAGAATTTTTCACAAAGATTTTATCATATCCATTTTTTTTTGGCCTTCTCTTATCAGCCTTACTTCTTCCATCTCCCCTAGATGGACACTACAAATTTGTATATTTTTCCTGCCTTCTCTCTGTTGCCATCTTCCCCATATATTTTTGTCTTTTTTCATACATGAAATAGAAGGTAGGTAAGTATGGACCTTGGGATATGAGGCATGCATGAAATTTTAGCAGTTGTTACAAATATACCACTTGGGAGGGGGATGTTGACAATGGGCAGGCACTTTTGCATGTGCAGGGAACATGAGAATATGAGGAATCTGTGTACCTCTCTTTCAATTTTGATGTCAATTCAGTTCTAAAACAACCTGAATGGGTGCATTTTATAGTTATATAATTGACTTAGAAACATTAAAAAAGAATGTTTTGGCGGTCCAAATTGGATGTAATAAGAATCTAAATTATGTTTACTAAATGGACAAAAACAAAACAAAACAAAACACATTTTCTATCTATATTGGGGACAGTAGCAGCAATTTCCCCTAAGTAAAAATATTATCTTTAATATAAGTGTGGCATAATTTAGTTAATGTGGTATTAACATAATTTTGGAAAAGAACCCACATATGACTAGAATTTCAAAGTCATCCTGTATTAAGAAAATGCCATTTAGTAGGAGAAAAAACAGAGTTACCTACCTTCTGAGATCTTTTAATTAATGCCAGTTCTCTGTGTGATTATTAATAACATACCCCAATTATTTATGCCAAGACAAGACACAGGGGCATGGTTTGGTGTTCAGCAAATGGATTTTGCCTTGTTATTCCCAAATGACTCTCCAGTTTAAGACAGAGCTTGCCAATCAATATGGCAAAGTTTCTATTAAGAATGAGATAACTTAAGTGCATGCAGTTCCACGTACAGTAGCTTACTTTACATTTCTCAAGAAAAAACACAATCTCAAGAATCAACGTGAGCCAAGTCATAACTTAACAAGAACAATTCCACTGTTACTATAGAAACTGACACAGAAAGGCATCTTTTTTTTTTTTTTTTTTTAATGCTCTTCTCCTTCCTGTTCAAAATCCCCATAGCTTTGGGCATAGAATCACAAACTAATGCTCATCCACCAAGATTATAAAGTCTGGTGGCAAGTGATGAGGACGCTGAGATGGCTTAACCACTGATCCATACCCCACACTGGGACAATATGGTAAGTGTAGGCACTGAAATTCATAGATAATGAGAGAACATGCTTTCTCAGGATGAGCTAGAAAAAGAAGTCTCAAAAGTAAGAAACTGACATATGTTATACCAAAACTACTGGCAAAGCAAACACTGTTGATTACTTCCTTTCAAACCAAGTGTGTATTACATTTAAAGGACAAAACCACTATGATATTTATAAATTGAGAGTTCTATAAAATAAGCTTTTGTGGAAAAATAATTATATGACTTATAAGAACTAATAATCAATAATGTTTTACTTCCTATAGTTACTTAAGGAAAAAAACCACAAAAATAACTTGGTATATCCAAAAAGACAAAACAAGAAACTTTAAAAAATTAAGTTGTCTCACACATGAGGGAAACAAAAGATTAAAGAAAAATATTTTAATACATTTTGTTTGATAGACTATTTAATACACACACGAACACATATACTCTTCTGCTTGTACTAGGAATAAAACACATGAAAAAGTTAACTCATTAGTCATTTGGTGGATATATTTTTGGGGATTCAGATGTGTTTTTAGGACCTCTTTAGCTGAGCTCATTTTGAACTAAAAATCACCTATTTTGTCCCAATTTTATGTATATATAAAGCATAACATATATGTTTATCATTAATTAATTCTTTTCACCTTTCCAACTCCTCTTACATGGATTATAAAATCCAGCAAAAGTGACATTTTCTTCTTGAAAAGGTTTTAAGATTAACTCATCTTTTCTGATCTAACATCCTACAATTTCCATTGTCTTTCTACTGACATGGACACACACATTCAAAATACATCCCTATCAGTAATGGTATATTGCTACCAGCTGTAACATAAGGCAATCTGTAAACCAGGCACAGTTTCAGAGTATTTTTTTCTCCACCCTTTTCTTATATTCCTATCCTATATGCATCAATAGTAATGTTTAAAACTTCTGTTATACAGAACCAATCACTAGTATCCATGAACGGCCTGCGGCAACTTTTCATACTATTTTACTGTTCTTATTTAAATATATAATAGAATGTATTATATTCTATTTACTTTATTATGATGTATTAATATTTATGCTAAATATTATATGTTTCTAAAGTAGAATATAACCTAGTTTTGCATCATAATAATTGTAACTTGTTGCTCTTCTAATAAGACATTCAATTTTGGAAAAAAAGCCAATGTCTTTCTGACAACATAAAACTCCTAGAAGAAAGCATAGACAAAACATTCTCCTACATAAATTTACCAATGTTTTCTTTCTTTCTTTCTTTCTTTCTTTCTTTCTTTCTTTCTTTCTTTCTTTCTTTCTTTTTTTTTTTTTGTCTTTTTGCCTTTTCTAGGGCTGCTCCCATGGCATATGGAGGTTCCCAGGCTAGGGATCAAATTGGAGCCTACGCCAGAGCCACAGCAACACAGGATCTGAGCCGCATCTGCGACCTACACCCCAGCTCACTGCAACGCCGGATCCCTAATCCACTGAGCGAGGCCAGGGATCAAACCTGCAACCTTATGGTTCCTAGTCAGATTTGTTAACCACTGAGCCACGATGGGAACTCCACCAGTGTTTTCTTAGGTCAGTCTCCAAAGTGAAAGAAATACAAACAAAAATAAACGAATGGGACCAAATCAAATTTACAAACTTTTGTACAGCAAAGGAAACCATAAACAAAATGAAAAGACCACCTACAAAATGGCAGAAAATATTTGCAAATGATACAACCAACAAGGTCTTAATTTCCCAAATATACAAATAGCTCTTACAACTCGGCAGCAAGACAAACAAACAAAAAAGCCAATCAAAAAATGGGCAGAAGACCTAAAAAGACATTTCTCTAAGGAAGTACAAATGGTTAATAAGCACATGTACTTCTTGCCATCAAGAAGTTTACAATCTAATTACTCTTAACATCTAAACAATGGAAAATATAAATAGCTTTGCAACTACTCAATCTCCCTTCCATAATGGATGTTCATGAAGGCTTTGGTGCAGGTAAATGAAGGCAATACTGTTAGAGACTGTATTTCCTCATTATGTTTATGAACATCAAGTAAATAAGCAGTGTGATAGCTTAAGCCATTCTCAGAATTTGAGCAAACTTTATAACTGTCACTTAAATTTTTTTTCTCCTTTTTTAGCAGTTTGGAGTCTTCTCTAAGTTTCACATTAATTCCATTAATAGAGTCACCATCCCGTGAAAAAGGAAAAAAGAGAAAGCATGTTAAGTTTGTTGGACTCATTATTAACACTTTATTTCTAATTTGAAGAGGTTAAACTTGCCAATCTCTCCAGTGTTCTATTTAAGACTGAAGCATTTTTCAACTTATATCTGCCCATGAGCATCTATGATCTTAACGATTATATGGACATTATTTGGGTTCATAGCCAGCATTGATAGAGCAGAGAAATGCAAGATTATATATCCTACATATTAACTAAAAGAAATGTGATTGCAAAATATTCTCAACAAAAAGGAATTCAGGCATTATTTTACATATTTTTGTTGACATACTGTAGTTTTACTTTTTCAATTTTATAAACAAATAAATGCATTGTAACAGGGGTTTTAATATCTTCTAATCTCAAATAATATAAGAAAGATATATCTATCTGAGATGATTTCACTCCAAAACCCTATACTGAACCAGGAACTTGATGGAAAAAAAAAAAAAGAGTAAGACAAACCTCTTGAAAATGTCTTTAATTTATTTTCCCTTTATTGAGGCTTTTCAAAAAATAGCAATTATACAGTACAAGATATATCACAAAGCACAAATGTCATAAGGCTTGATTAGTTGCCAAATGATCTTACCAACAATTAGCGTTAACAGAATTTGGAATTCGGCATATTGTGTTTATGAAGGATATGCGCATATGCATATCTGTTAATTCTCTTTTGTGCATTTTATCTGACATCAAAAACATAGTATCAATTAGATAGCATTGTCTGAAATGGAGCAAATTGCATACATTACCATTTCAGAATATTACTGCCGCCCCTTTTCAATCTGCTCAGGCAAAGTCTCCAATTCACTTTGAGGATGAAGGTTAGTTTAGATAAATCAAATATTTATAGCATTTGTATACTGAGACCACGGCAAATCAAAAATGTTATTTATAAAGAGTTTTAAATATCCTGTAAAGAAGTTTAGGATACAGTATTTACTGACAATACCTATTTTAAATCTACTTGCTTTCACTTATTTCATAATATCATCTAAGATATATATGCACATCTACATATATACATGTATAATCACCATAAAATGATTTAAAGTAAGCATACCAAAATAGAATCAGTAGTTGAATCTCCAAATTTCTAATAATCATCATGATAATAACTATCAATGATTACCAGAAGTTCTAAATGTATTTACTTTTCATAGCAGCACTGCAAAGCCTTGGATGCTCTGCTTATCTAAATAAACTTCATTAGCCTCACCAACCCCATGGCAGCTGGAATTAAGCAGACATTTATAAAAAGTGACCTCTAGTTTCTCTCTTGGTGAACTGGACTTGGCCCAACCTTGGGTCCATCAGAGTAGCTTCCAGGGTTATTTATTATCTGATATAAGAACTGGAGAAAGAAGAATGAGGCTGTACATGACAAGAGAAATGGAGGTGGAAGATGGTTAATGATTGTTCTTTTAGTTTTTGGATTCCTTCCATTGCCAGTTTTTTACCTTTTTTGAGGTCCCACTATATTTCTGTATCAGAATTTATGACATACCCTATTTGTACACTGAAATTAATTTCTGAATATGCTTCTGTGAACTTGAAATGATTTATTTGTAACCAACACAGTCTTAATTACTCTAACCATTTAATACCCGAGAAAATCAGCCTCAGGGAAGTCAAGTATGTTTCCTTCACGTTACACAGCTGTTGGAGATCAGAGATGTCTATGGACCCAGGTCTGACTCCAAAGGCCATGCTCATCCTCTTACACCAAGATCAGTGAGGGATTCCTGATGCTTTTCATAAGCTGTTAAGATTTTTCTCTATTTTCCAGGTATTTGTGGGTTGGTGGGAGCTTGACTGAGGTCTGGCTGGCCTTCCTTGGGCTGGCTCAGCTCCACTCCATGTGTTATCTTGTCCCCTAGCAGGATAGCTTGGGCTTGTCCTAATCATGGTGACAGAGTTCCAAGAATGGAAGCTTGAAATCTCTTTTGAACCCTCTGCTCAGAACTGGCAAACTACCACTGCTGCCCAATTACTTTGGCCAAAGCAAGTTCCAAAGCCAGCACAGATATAAGCAGCAGGAAAGAGACTACCTTCTGTTGAGAAGAAACAAAGAGTCACATTGCACAGGGTACAGATACTGCAATTAATCTACACTTGATATGAACTTATCACTACATTGCCTTTAAGTTTCTATTTGAGTATATCTTATTTGGCTTTTATAGTTATCCTCAGGGCGAATTAACCTTGTTTACTTAGTCTGATATTACTGAAAGACTGTTGTTTCTGTTTCTAGGGACATTTAAGGTGCAAATTGGTGCAACTAGCAATAGAGGAATTATTTTCCTTTTGTTAATGAAAGACAATAATTATGTAGGTGGCAGTATATATTTATTTTCCACTAGCAGCACTATTCATTCACTGTCACGTAAAATACTCTGGCTAGAAGGTCAGGCAGTTGCTTAGTGATAATCTCCTTGTCCCCAAAGAGTTCATGTACCAGCATGCTTAGTAATGTTTACTTCAAGTGGATATGTCATGTAAATTTAGTTTTTGACATGCAATTCAGGAAATTGAGTCTCTTTTACACAGTTCACTGATTGTAAAGTCCATGAACAGTTTATTGGATAGTTTCCGCTCAATCAGTCTGTCTGGCATAATTTTTCCCAAGGGATTGAAACTGCATGTTGTTTTTTCACTCCCAAGTAGGTCTACTCACATTGTAATGGTTGGGAAATTATGATTACCCTTTACAGTGACTTTCACAGACTTGTTATTAAATTGTGTTTCTCTTCCTCTGCTATTCTAGCAGCAACCCCCCCCCCCCAAAAAAAAGCAGTTGTAAATAAAATAAGACTATACAATTTATGCTCCATTAAAGAAAGAACCACTGGCAATATTTTCCAATCTTTTTTCTACATCAGGAAGAATTAAAGTTACAAACCTGTACAAACTATGTACAGTTTTCTTTTTTGCAATGTCACTGTTTTAAAATCCTGCACTCCCCCAATGCCATTACTTTTTACAGTCATTGTTAAATTGGTGATGTTAGGCGTGAATGAAGAGGCAGCATAACTTATTTCAATAGTCCACTTACTAAAGAATAATGCTTTCTTCTTTTTAATATTTATTATTTATTTACTTTCATAAATTTGATTTAAAGATAAAAGAATCAGAAACTATTTATTAGTCTACTACTTTATGACCAGCATTGGACCCTGTACTCTCAGAAATAGATACGATGAATAAGAAATATCCTTTTTTTTTAGAAGAACTGAGGTAGAAAAATACTAACATGTTAAAAAAAAAAACTAGCATCAATATTTATAGCCAAGTCTAATTAAATGCATGTGTATATGCATTTTGAATATTTATTCAGAAAACTCATGGACCGCCACTGATTTTTAAGGATCACATTAAAAGACTGTTATTCCTGCCAGTTCCTCCCTATTCCTTTAAGCCTGCAAAAATGTATACTCCTAAAAACTTTCAGAGCTGTAAATTTATAATACTTTTATATATCTATCATGATCCACCTTCCTTTGCAGTTATTTATGACCACATGATGTTTTTACTTTGGAAAATAGATAGTTTGATTAGCAGGGTCTATGTCCTATTTCTCTACATAGGCTCCATAATACCCAACATAGATATCTGCATATAATAGGTGATCAATAAACAACAGTGAATAATTAAATTTTTATTGGATAAAATTCAGTGTATACTGACTAATTTAAAATTCCTTTGAGGATATTCAGGTTTGAAAAGAAATGGTATCTAAATAAGAAAACGTGTGAGAAGAGCATTGTAGAGAGGATAAAAAAACATGCAGCGAATCTGGAGACAGAAAATATTTTTTCCTAGCTGAAATACAAGAGGCTATTTTGGATTATGGTGGCTAGAAAGATAATTTGAAGTCAATCTATGGAAAGACCTGAATATCAGATGTCAGATTTTAGGCTTGACAGATAATTAGGATTAAGTCTTAGGTCTAGATTAATGGAATAACACCTCCTCCTCACAAACCACCAGCTGAACATATTTTCCTTAACACATGGTGTAAGTCCTATGAACTAATTAGTTCTGACATAATTAGTGGGATTTATTCAAAGCATTCCTCTGCTAGAAGACTTATGCCTTAGTTTTTCTTTTGCTCATGCCTACAAAAATCTCAATTTAGGCTTAAATTTAAGAAAACTCCTTTCCCTTAATATCAATCTTGCAAGAACTACCTTCGTGAGACCCTCTCTAAAGTGGGTTCAGTACTACTAATACAAATTCTTATTTCTGCCAGAAAAAAAAAAATCTATGAAATTCTTCAGTGCATGTACAGACCATAGCACTTGTTTTAACATGGACACCTAGTGTAGAGATTGGGACATACCAAGTGCCCTAAATATGATTTTTTGGTTTGGTTTTTTTTTTTTGGTCTTTTTAGGGCCGTACCCATGGCACATGGAGATTCCCATTCCCAGGCAAGGGGTCCAATCAGAGCTGTAGCTGCTGGCCTATACCACCACAGAAACACCAGATCCAAGCTGTGTCTGCAACGTACACCACAGCTCATGGCAACGCTGGATCCTTAACCCACTGAGTGAGGACAGGGATTGAACCTGCGTCCTCATGGATACCAGTCAGATTCTTTTCTATTGATCCACAATGGAAACTTCATGGTTTTTGAACAAGTGACCACTATGGCTATGGCCCTTGCTAACACCATGGGTACTGTATAGCAAAATCATGGCTCTACCCTTCAAATGCCTACAGTCAACAAGACAAAAGTTATTAAAGAAGCAAAATAACAATTGAGAACACAGACAATAGAAAATATATAAAGTTTTCTGTCCAATGCATAGTATAGACGATGAGTTCTTGTGGGTTTTTTTTTTTTTTTTTGGTCTTTTTTGTTGTTGTTGTTGCTATTTCTTGGGCCACTCCCGCGGCATATGGAGGTTCCCAGGCTAGGGGTTGAATCGGAGCTGTAGCCACCGGCCTACGCCAGAGCCACAGCAACGCGGGATCCGAGCCACATCTGCAACCTACACCACAGCTCACGGCAACGCCGGATCGTTAACCCACTGAGAAAGGCCAGGGATGGAACCCGCAACCTCATGGTTCCTAGTCGGATTCGTTAACCACTGCGCCACGACGGGAACTCTGAGTTCTTGTGTTTTAGAGAAAGAGAAGTTGTGTCATCTGCAGTTTTAGGAAGGAATCACAAATGAGACAGGATTTGAGCTGAGAAAAATGGATCATTAGGAGAAGCAGGGAAGATGAGAAAAAGGAAAAAAACCCAAGTGAGATATAGTGCAAACAAACAAAAGAAGAAAACAAGGAATTACAAGGTTTATTCCATGAGTGCATTGCAGACATTTTGGCAATGCATAAGTTCATATAGGAAATATATTTATTGTGAGACTTGATAACTGAATTAGGGATAGACTGGGTGAAATTGGTTAAAAAGTGCAAACTTCCAGTTATAAGTTATGGGAATGTAAGATACAGCACAGTGACTCTAGTTAATAATACTGTTTTGCACATTTGAAAGTTGCTAAGGGAGTAGCTCTTAAAAATTCTCATCGTACAAGAAAATAAAATTTTATAACTATATATGGTAATGGAGGTTAACTCGACTTACTGCAGTGATCTTTCATAAAGTACACAAATATTGAATCATTATGTTGTACACCTGAAACTAATATAATGCTTTATATCAATTATATCTCAAAAATAAAGATAGATTATGAACATTCTTTAAATTGTGGCTGTAGGAGGCAGGGTTCAGAAAGAAACTCCTTTAGGACAGAAAATGGGAAGCCCAGAAGATCAGAGCTTCAGTCCTTCAAAAGCATCACCTACATGAATTGCCACTCATGTTGTTATTAATGCAGGTGACCATCTTCTCTTCCTGTTTCACTTAAGTATTTATTTCTGCTGCATCAGTGGCATGTAGAAATTCCTGGGCTAGGGAGCAAATCCATGCCATAGCACTGGCTCAAGCCACAGCAGTGACAATGCACTGAGCCACCAGGGAACTCTCCACCTTTATTAACCTTTGACTCTCTGCCTATGCAGAGAATTCAGTCATTCATTTTTTTTTTAATTTAAATTTTTAAATTTCTTATTGCAATTGTTGGTATCTAACCTTGTTTCTCCCATTTCTTCCATTTCTGGAAGTAGGAAATCCTGGTCCTACTCATAATATTTCTACCTCCATGTTTACATTTACAATTTCAGGGTTTTTTGTCTTTCTTGTTTTGTTTATTTTTTTGTCTCATCATTGTCTGTCCAACTTATTCTACTTTGGTACATGTCATAAAAGTTCATCAAACAAAACTATTCAGATTTTAACCCATATACAATTATTGATAGTAGAGAATTTTAAGCATAGTCAAGGTTGTAATATAAATTATCCATGAAGATTAATTTGTAAGTGTACATGAAAAAGACTAGAGAGGAAGTTAGGGGTTACTTGAGTAGTTCAGATAGGAAATATTGTCTATTTGTCATAATAATAGACATAGTATAGAAAGAAACAGACAACATAATCAGGGAAGAAAGAGGTTAACAGGCTTGGTCAAGGGCAAAAAAATCAGTGTTCTAAAGATAGTAATGATAGAAGAGAGTGAGAGAGCAAAAAATCAAAGATGACTATAAACACTTACAACGTAGCAGGAAATTCATGTTGTTGACAGGTGAAAAAGAAGATGGAAATTTACCTTAGAGGAGGATGACTGATTGAAATCTTAAGTTTGAGACAACTGTGAAATACTTTAATGGACATTTATAGCATCTGGTAGAAAATACGGGAGAAAAATATATGACATATATGCAGAAAAAGATTTTTCTACAAATATGGAAAGGGAATTCATAGTAGAAATAATTATGTCAACAAATGATACTGAAACAACCCAATATCCAAAAAACCGGGAACTTTGATCTTTACCTTGCACTTATAGGAAAAATTAACTCAAAGTGGATGGTACACCTAAATGTTAAATCTTTTTTTTTTTGGTCTCTTTGTCTTTTTAGGGCCACACAAGCGGCATATTGAGGTTCCCAGCCTAGGGGTCCAATCAGAGCTGTCGCTGCTGGCCCGCACCACAGCCACAGCAACACCAGATCCTTAACCTACTGAGAGAGTCCAGATTGAACCCGCAATCTCATTGTTCCTAGTTGGATTTGTTTCTGCTATGCCATGATAGGAACTCCTAAATGTTAAATCTTAACGCTATAAACCCTGTAGGTGAAAACAGGAAAAAATCTTTGCAATGCTGGATCAGAAAATGATTCCTCAGGTATGACACAAAAACCACAATCAATAAAAAAGCAAATTGATATATGACTTCATCAAAATTTCAAAATGTATTCCCTTTACTGGGTAATGTTATACAATGAAAAGAAAGTCACAGACTGGTTTAAAATAGTTGTAAAGCATATATTTCACAGAGGTCTTATATCTAAAATATGTAAAGAACTCTCTAACGTCAGTAACAAGAAAACAATATAAACAACACAATAAAAATAGACCACCCATTTAAGCAGACACTTATTTGAAAAATACATGTGGATTCAAATAAGCACATGAAAGGATGCTCAACATTTTTAGCAACTGGGAAAATACAAATTAAAAATATAATGAGACACCATTAATCATGAGAATGGTTAAAATTAAAAAACTGACAATAACAAGTGGTGATAAATGTTGGTAATAGTGTGGAGCAAATGGAACTCTCATGCTGCTGTGACAGGAACTGTAGAATGGTATGACCACTATGGAAAACATTTTGTAGTTTTTTACAAGATAAGCATACATCTACCATTTGATGTAGTTATATTCCATTTCCCAAAATATCCAAGAGAAAAACATATGTTTTACTTGTATAGTAATATGTATAAACTTGTTTTACGAATCATATTTCAAGCAACAAGCTGGATAAATCCCCAAATAATTATGCTGATTGAAACAAGCCAGACAATAAGAGTGCTATGTAATTCCATTTTTATGAAACTCCAGAAAAGGCAAACTAATATACAGTGACAAATGCAGCTCAGTGTTTGTCTGGAGGAAGGATCAGATGGAGGAGAAATGTGAAGGGATTTATAAAGAGCACAAGGCTGCTTTTGACTATAGTGATGGTTTTATGCCAGTACATATTTACAAAAATTTATCAAATTGTACATTTTAAACATGTGCAGTTTATTTCATGTCAATTATTACTCAATAAAGGTATTCAAATTAAAAATAATAAAATGAAAATGATGAAATGTGATTAGGGCTAGAAAGTGTGGGAGGAGGTAAAGTTATTTTTAGAAAAAGTGACATTTGAACCTTGGTAATTGACTCAGATCTCAAAGAAAAAGTGAATTATTATAATCTTTTTTCTCTGGGTATGTGCTTCCTTGCCTTCCTGCTTTTTGTTTTCTTTCCTTCTCTTCTTTTTCTTTATTTATTTTGGAAAGTATGGTTAAGTCTGCACTATTGGTTAGCTGACTAGTCAGATATTACTACTTTTAGTTTTTCACGCTTAATTATGTCTACTCTATGTAAGCTTGATCAAATGTTACCTATATCCATTTCAGCTCTTCAGTTTCATTAATATTGTATTCAGAAAGGAAATAAAAAGCAGAAAAATCATATCACAAACTGATATAAAAGTGTAATGCAGTATTAACAAATAAACTTCATTTAGTTAATTTTAAAATAATTTGTAGAATCCTAATTTAATTCATATTGCAGGACGGAACTCTGTTCTTATAAAATTATGTTTTTTCTTCTATGATGTTCCATTCTTGAATTTTATTGCTATGTAAAACAATGGAAATTAAAGAAATATAATAAGACTTGAATACATGACATATATTACCTAGATGTCATTGAAATATTACAGACATATTTTAATCCATTTGTTTTATCCTTTTAACCTTCTAATAAACATTTCTATGTACTTATTTTCACTTAGCTAACATTAGACAGGTGTGGATTCTCAGATGAATCTTATTTAAAATGATGATGACTAATCTAGAATTTATTGTCTGTTTTTATAAACTGGGGTCAAAAGATCTCTGAAAATATCTTCCTAAATTCCTAAAACCTAATTTTTTAAATGCAGAAAGTCATCTATGTGGTTAAAGATGAAAGCATGATTTGGCTGAAGTCAGTGTAATGAAATCTGAAGTCTGCGTGACACTTGAAGAGGGCATTCTAAATAAAAATCAAATCTGCTCATCTTTGGATGGTAATAAATTCTTTTTAGTTTTCTATGTCAGTTTCATATTCAGCCCAAACACAAGTTAAATAATCTAATACACTTTTATTCAGAGAGAACCTACTTAAATTTGTATTAAGCCTATTTTGTTCTACGGAAAAGATAAATGATCAATGCAGAGTTTTTTCTTCCACCTGGAGCTAACAGTTTAGGGGATGAATGCCTCAACATTTTGGTGTGAGGGAGAAGAGTTTTTGTAATTTACTTAGAGCATTTTTCTGATTATATGATTCAAGCTTTTTCAAATACAGAGAAAATAATTTTTAAATACATTATAATGTTTCTCCTCCAATAATAACTTTTTACTGTCAATTTTTTGCATCTATGGTAGCTATAGACTAATAAATCAATTTATTAGTCAATGTGCAGAGTCATTATGTGAACAAATGACAAAATTGGGATCAATTTATTCATAAAACTTATTATATTTTCTCTCATAGGTTACTGCCATTTTTCTGTTATTTTCCAGTTTTAAATATATCTGCTTAATTTTATACAAATTTCTTTTTTCTCTGTTGTATTGTTTGTCATTGATTTTTTGGTTACATATCTTCTGAAAAAATTCACAATATGTGAGATAACTTCAAAGGGCAGTTTTTAATCATTTTTATTCTGTTTCATCACATTTATCAAGAGTATTTTAAAATGTCTTTATGTTTAACCAATATTAGGTACAATACATCTTTCTTACTGATAGAATCTCAATTTTGGTTTATTGGAAGTAGAAAAATTAGTCTTAGAGATTTTTCAAAAATGAAGAGTGGATAGTTACCAATAGGAGAGATGGTCTCACTTTGGACAACTTTAGATGAAAATAACATCTATATTAACAATAGAGGTTTATTCACTAAGGCATTGTGTTGACTCCACTGAGTATAAATTCATTGAGTAATTCTGTCTTCATAGTTTATTTAACAATGCCCTCAATAATATTGGATCTTTCCATCTTCCCACTCTGCTTTCCACAGTGTGAGAGAAATTTTAAGTTTGATTGTTTTTGTGTTTGTAGGATGGCTGTCAACAACTCTGGTCAAGGCACTTCCTTACTCAGAGTAGGAGGCAAGGGAAGGAGGGAGAGACAGAGGCAGGGATTGTATGCCCTAAAGAAGCAAGCAAAATGTTCTAATTTTCAGTCTGATTGAACTAATACCTACCAATGACAGTGACTGTGGCCAGGAAAATATAAGGTACCAATGTCTTGGATCTGACTTCAAACACAGATGAAATAATTATGGGAAAGGTTCATTCCAGTGAAATTATGCTTTTTTGGGAGGAGGGGAGGAGACGGTTAAAAATGAAATGCTTTTCCCTTTCTCAATGTTAATAGGATTTATATCTAAAACTTGCATATGTGTCAGTGTGTGTGCACATATACAATGTATATGTTCAGTTAATTTTTCCAAACTTGGCTTATTTTTCTTCAAAAGCTATATATTTCAATTATCCAAACTTCTTTCTCAGAAATCTCTAAAAGTGCAGATTTATTACCTGTTTTTGTAGTCTGTAGTTTTCACCTCTCATCATTTTCTTGACTTTCTCTTCTACTCTGATTATCATTTTTCCCACACACATTACTAATCCAATATGTACAGCATGAATTCTGCATTTTTATTCATGAATTTGAAATTTATTTCTGCTGTTGTTAATTCTTCCTTATTTGACTAATATCTCTTTCTTTATGTCCTGTTGTCTTTAATCTGTACCAATCCCTCCTAAAAGTTCCCTGTTTCTATTTAATAATAAAATTTTATTTCTGTGTTGTATTGATGATCAAAATAATTTTTTTTCTTTTCATTCAGTGACATTTTTTTTCTTCTTAGGTTTAGGATCATTTTCAATGCCCCTTGGTTTAGTTTTGTTTTTATGTAGGTTCCATTTTCCACCTATTTTTATTCATTCTAAAATGAAGGGATATATATATATATATCCAGATATATATCCTGACCTGGTGTTTTTCAACAGAAGAAATATGTGGCATGCACTTAGATATACTAATATTAAGATACTTTTATGAATAGCTGTGTTTATCAGTCAAATTCTAATGCAGTAAATCTGTGTAACAAATCCAAAAGTCTTACTAGCTTTAGAACAATGAAGTTTTGTTATTTCACTCATATTACTACATGTGGGTGCTGTGATTCTGAAGGTTTATTGCTATTTTGCAGTTTTCGAGGCTGCAGGTTGACTCTAGGTCTGTTCCCTGAAAGTACACAATGTCTTCCTATTTTAATACGCAACTATGTTCCCTCATGATTAAGGGGAAAAGCAAAAGCACCCAAAACAAATTATGCAATCACTAAAGATTCTGACAAGCTAGAGCAAAATTTACTGTGTTGCAGACCACTGAGCAAAGTACATCACATTACCACATCCTAAATCAATGAGGCAAGAATATATACAGCTCCCATCGGATGCATAGGCAAGTCCCTTAGCACTGGGTAAAGAGCTTTCGTTCTATTGTAGGGCAAGAGTTGGGAATAATTATCTTGTCTACACCAGCAATTTGTAAAATATTTTTTTTAAAAAGCCCAACAAAGATTTCTTCTGCTTCTGAGAACAAGGGGAAGCATTATAGTATCTCAGAAATTTTATGAAATATTTTAGATGCTACCATGTTCACTTTGGGAATTAGAACAATTTATTTCATAAGAACAATTTAAAATAGACATCATTTATAGAGAAAAGGGAATCCTCCTACACTGATGGTGGGCATGTACATTGGTATAGCCACTATGGAAAAGTATATGGAGGTACCTCAAAAAACTAAATATAGAACTACCATATGATCCAGCAGTCCCACTCCTGGGCATATATCCAGACAAAACTATAATTCAAAAAGATACATGCACCATATGATCATAGCAGCACTATTCACAATAGCCAAGACAGAGAAACAACTCACATGTATATCAACAGATGAATGGATTAAGAACTTGTGGTACATATACACAGTTGAATACTACTCAGCCATTAAAAAAAATAATTAAATAATTCAATTTTAAGCCACATGGATGCAACTAGAGATTCTCATACTAGGTGAAGTAAGTCCAAAAGAGAAAGACAAACACCATATGATATAACCTATATGTAGAACCTAAAAAATGGCACAAAAGAACATATCTACAGAACAGGAGCAGACTCATAGACATGGAGAACAGACTTGTGATTGCCAAGGGGGAGGGGAGTGAGTGGGAAAGACTGGGAGTTGGGGGTTAGTAGATGCAAACTATTACATTTAGAATGGATAGGCAATGAGGTCCTACTGTAAGGCATAGGGAATTATATCCAATCTTTTGGGATAGACCATGATGGGAAATGATATGAGAAAAAAATATATATGTATATGTATGACTGTGTTTCTTTGCTGTTTAGCAGAAATTGGCACAACATTGTAAATCAACTATACTTTAATGAAAACAATTAAAAAATAGACACCCTGAATAAAGTTCATATGTAAAAGAGCAAAGTCCTTTCTCTTACTGAAAAATATTAAAATTCCCTGCAATCTCAGCTCTATCATAGCAATGTAAAAATTCCATTGCACATTTTATGATAAAAGATAACAAGAGCTTGGAGTTCCTGCTGGGGCACATTGGGTTAAAAATTGGACTGCAGCAGCTCGGGTTGCTGCAGAGGTTTGGGTTTGATCCAGTGGTTTAAAGGATCCAGAGTTGCTGCAGCTATGGTATAGGTTGCAGCTGCACCTAGGATTCAACCCCTGGTCCAGGACCTTCCATATGCTACAGGTGGGACCAAGAAGAAAAAAAAAAATAAGGAGAGGTTTTAAGGAAAAATTGGAAAACTTCCTCTGCCACTGTGATATAAACCCATAATTTTGAAATGTCAGTTCTGCATGTTACCTTTTATACAAATTTGACATTACTTATGATATTCATGTAAATATAATTGGATCACTCCTTTACATACAAATCTTCAAATTCTATACAACTATATACAAATACCTATAAGGATAAATACTATTATTTTAACACATTGGAAACATCTGTAATTTAAAAGATTATTTCTAGGCCCTACCCAAAAGGAATTAAATCAGAATCTCTGAAGTAGAACTCCAGGCAATAATTAAAATATGCTTTCAAGGCTGAGGAACACTCTTATGAGAAAGATGCAATTACAAGATACTACTAAATGACTGTTTAAAGTTTATAAAATGTAGATATTATAGAGGCAAGGTGGGAACATTGCATAATCCTTATGCAATGCTGACCTCTAGGACCTCAGAATAACTCCATTCCAAACTAAAGCTACCGTAATTATTTTCTATGCACCTTAGATAGTAGTTGAATACTCTTCTCATGATGCACAGATGATTTATGAATATATTTCATAGATGCTCATATAACATGTATATGATTTTGAGGCAAGTTCAGAAGACATGCAAAATACAATATGTACTCCTTTAATCATTTATTTGAGAAATTGCATGTGCTTGCCTTTTGAAGTATAACATAGCCACATTTTAACTCATTAAAACACTACCCCTGGAAGAAAATATTCAGCTGACAAATTCAGAATCATGCTGCATGTACATATAATGTATATGTAGAAATTTTATGTACCTACATATGCATTATATGTACATACAGAGTAATCATGCAAAAACATATGCATTTCATAAGAATATTAATACTTGTTTTTAGATTACATTTGACATATAGTACTTTCATTTTCATACAGCAGGATGATACTCTAGTTGAAAATTCATGACCAGCTCCAGTTATAAGTTATTTGTCATGTTATTTTATATATCATAACTCCAAGATAATATCTGGGAAGAATTTGCTTAGCAGTGGAATGGGCTGCTCTGTGGTACTATTTGAGCAGCAACAAGATAATCCTCCTAAAATGGGAAATTCCAGTTGCCTTATTCGAACTTATCTTTAAAAATTGTTTAGAGGAATGCTCAATCATCTTCAGCCTCTCTACAGCACATCAGCTCTTTCCTTTCTGCTATATTCAGTCTATTTGAAACCATTTTATGATGTGTACAGCCAGAATGACATTTGTTTACTACATTAAAAGCTATTTCTAGATGCAATTACAAAGTAATTTGTCTTCTGTCAATATCCTTCCATTTTTCCTAAACTTACTCATATACAAAGTCACAAAGACGGTTTCCATTTGCTTTTATATCACACCTCCTGTCCTTTCCTGGAAAATGTGTCTATGCTTTGGTGGGAAATTCCACAACCTCATTTAAAAAGAAATTCCTCTTAAATAATTTAATTTGATCAGTCCCTCATATAATTGCAGACATAACTACAACAGCAGTAACAAAAAAGTCTGTAAATAAAAGGTGAAGTATAATTTCCATACTAAAATCATGTTTTTTAAAAATTTTATGATTGGGTTTCACAAAAAAAATTCACTAATAAAGTATATTTTACTGAAAATAGATTTAAAAAAAAATGAAAGTTAAAATCATGTACCAACAATGTATCACACTTTATATGTGACCCAATTATTCACTGTAAGGCTTAGTTTTTTGTTTTGTTTTTTATTAAAATGTTATTTAGTATATTGCCAGGTTGCTATTTGATTATTAATTCAGGGAATTCATCTGAATCCCTGGCTCATGAGATTTTTCTTCCAGAACTTTTAAAAACTATTTATTTACAAAAAAACTGTGTACATATATACATATATGTATATATATAGTGTAAAAACATATACACATATACATAACATATATACATATGTATAAACAAATAAATTTTAAGTATACTGCCACAAAATACTTGACAATAGCCATAACTAACCTGTACATGCATTTATCACACACCAAATATGTTAAGGTACTGTGTATACATATCTTGCATATACACTTGGCCTTCAAACACACCCATCAACCCCTGGTTTATTACACCAGCTTAGTGCCAATCTCACATCATGAGCCTTCAGGACCTTTCTGTCATTATTATAGGTCAGATGCGTTTCTTGGATGTGGTAAATTACCTCATTTCTTTTTTTAAGAATTACAAACACTGTTAGAAACTATACACTAACTATTGTGATTATCTTTCAAATATGTGACTCTTCTCATAGACTGCAAATTCCATCAGACCAAATAATAGCCATTCTTCTTGCTTCTTTGCAGTGTAGCCTTCAGCACATAGTTGATGCCCAATAAATGTAATCATTTATTGTATTTGCCTGTAAAACTTAGATAGCATAAAATGAAGTCATTTTTAGATGTAAATCTTTGATTTACTTTTACATTTCTTTTTAACTTTTCATATCATATGTGTTGATATTGTACATTTAAAAAAATCAACAACTTTATGTTGGTTTTCTAAGTTTCTTAATATATGATTGTACTAATCTCCAACTTAACTTTTTTAAGTCTATTCTTTGTAATTATATTCTCTCTATATATAAATATATATAAATATATATAAAATGTGTAATGTATATACATGGAATGAATATAATATTAATTATAATGTATTATATTTTCATAAAAATAGAAATTTATATTATTTGTATATAAATATTGTACCAAATAAAATTTCTATTCCAAAATATTATGTGTTACATAGACTTATTAAAAATAATCAATTACTTATAATAATTTCTCATTATAAACTTTTTTCTGCTTTATCATTTGCTTTCTCACTTTTTTAAAAGCTTAATAAACTTCATACTTACTTATGTTACGAGATAATTTATTTTTTCCTACCTATTTTATAATAACTATATTTAAATTGATACAGTTTCTTCATAGTACCTCTTTGGCCACATGAGGAAGGTTTTAATTCTTCGTGCTATAGTATGATGGTACTGTTTGAGCAGTACCTCCTAAAATGGGAAATTACAGTTGCCTTATTCAAACTTATCTTTAAAAATTGTTTAGAGGAATGCTCAATCCTTAGAAAAGTACTCTCAAAGTCATTAGTTATTTTACATATTTTTTATTCTTCATTTTAATAAATAGAATAGTGTACATGCTTTCTTCATTTTGAAAGTTAAGATTTTTTTTAAAACTTTGGTAGTCCAGATATTATCAATCTTCGTGAATATTTCATGAATGTTTGAAAAAAATTGACATTATTTTGCTGTAGGCTTTGGATATTTTAACATACACAGTTCTATGTACACTTGTAGACAGGGTATTATTATTTTACTAAGATTCTTTATCTGTGTCCTTGTTTTCGGTCTATGTGCTCTTTGAAGGTGAGTACAGGATTTTTTGTATTTGTTTATAATAACAATGAAATATCAGAAAGTTAAAGTAAAAAAAATCTCTTAAAATCACATCAAAAATAATATAATACTTAAGAATAAAGCTTACGAGGAGATGAAAGACGTATGCTAAAAACTATAAAACTCTGATAAAGGAAACTGGAGATGATTCAAAGAAATAGAAAGATATCTAATACTTTTGGATTGGAAGAATTAATATTGTTAAAGTGGCCATACCATCCAAGGCAATCTACAGATTTAATGCAATCTCTATCAAATTACCCATGACAGTTTTTCATAGAACTAGAACAAATAATCCTAAAATTTATGTGGAACCAGAAAAGATCTAGAATTACCATAGGAATCTTGAGGAAAAAGAACAAAGCTGGAGGAATAACCCTCCCAGACTCCAGTCAATACTACAAAGTTACAGTAATCAAAACAATGTGTAATGGAACAAAGACAGACATCTGGATCAATGGAACAAAATAGAGAGTCCAGAAATAAACCCACACACCTACAGTCATTTTTTCTTCAACCAAGGAAGTAAGAATATACAATGGAGAAAAGATCTCTTCAGCAAGCGGTGTTGTGAAAGTTGGATAGCCGCATGTAAATCAACGAAATTAAAACACCACCTCATGCCATACACAAAAATATATTTAAAATGGCTTAAAGAATTAAAATAAGACATAAAAATCCTAGAAGAGAATACAGGCAAAATATCCTCCGACATAAATCATAGCAATATTTTCTTAGGTAAGTCTCCTGAGGCAGTAGAAATAAAAGCAAAAGTAAACAAATGGAAAGCAACCAAACTTTGAGCTTTTACATAGCCAAGGAAACTATAAACAAGATGAAAAGACAACCTATGAACTGGAAGAAAATATTCCTAAGTGATGTGACTAGCAAGAGCTTAATTTCTAAAATACTCAAAAGCCAAACAGCTCACATGGCTTAATATCAAAAAATGAAAAACCTAATAAAAAATGGGCAGAAAACCTAAATAAACTTTTCTTTCTTTCTTTCTTTCTTTTTGTCTTTTTGCTTTTTCTAGGGCAGCTCTTGCGGCATATGGAGGTTCCCAGGCTAGGGGTAGAATAGGAGCTATAGCCGCTGGCCTATGCCAGAGCCACAGCAACGCGGGATCCGAGCCACATCTGCAACCTACACCACAACTCACAGCAACGCTGGATCCTTAACTCACTGAGCAAGGGCACGGATCGAACCCGCAACCTCATGGTTCCTAGTCGGATTCGTTAACCACTGTGCCACGATGGGAACTCCAATAAACTTTTCTCAAGAAAAAAAAAAAAAAACAACAGATGGGAAAAACTCATATGAAAAGATGCTTAACATTGCTAATTATTAAAGAAATTCAAGTCAAAAACACAATGAGTTATAACCTCACACCAACCCAATATTCATAGAAGCACTATTTACAATAGACAGGACATGGAAGCAAAATAACTGTTCATCAACACATGAATAAAGAAGGTGTGGTACATACATACAGTGGAATATTACTCATCCATAAGAAAGAATGAAATAATGTCTTTTGCAGCAATATGGATGAACCTAGAGATTATCATACTAAGTGAAGTCAGACAAAGGTAAATATATGAAATTACTTATATGTGGAACCTAAAATACGATACAAATGAACATATTTAATGAATGGAAACAGACTCACAGACATAGAAAACAATCTTATGGATACCAAAGGGAAAAAACAGTGGGGGAGGGATATATTAGCAGATAGAAAATATTCTATATAAAATAAACAACAATATTCTACTCTAGCACAGGGAAATACATTCAATATCCTGTAATAAACCATAATGGAAAAGACTATTTTGAAAACAATTTGGCATTTTCTGTTGAAGCTAAATATTCATATACCCACACAACATAATCACCATCAGGAAAACACTCAAATGTATTTCTTGTTTATTTGCACTAGGAAACATGAACAAAAAATATTCAGACTATTTTTCCAATAGTAAATCTGGAAATACTAAAAACATTTATTAATAATATTTGAGCAAAATTTTCTGATATAGTTACAAAATGCAATAATATATAGCAAGAAATAACAAAGAATCACAGGTATATACAATGAGAGTTGAAATTCATAAACATAATACTGAGCAAAAGAAACAAAAATGAAGGATTTGGATAGGTATCATAAAATTCCATTGCTATAATGAGCAAAACTACAATTTTAAGGATCCAATTATACAAACAAAAATATAAATAAAAACAAAATGACTATTATTTAAGTTAATCCTTAACCCTTAGAGAGGCTAAAGCATTTGCATAGGCAAAATCTAAGGAAGCGTCTGGAGTGCTGACAATATAATTTTTCTCGATTTTGTTGTTGCTACAAATCTATTAACTTTGTACTTTAAAAAAAGCACACTGAAACCTCTTTTATGTAGATGAATTATTTTATCATAAACAATACTAAGCTCCTCTTAGTATTTCTCAGGGTGAATAAGCAACTGAGAGTCATGCACTTGGTGATGGTTAATAATGATCCCAGCCCACTTGCTGAGGGTCATATAAATATAAAAACATACAGGGGCACTTTACAAAATTCATGGAACTAAGATTTAAAATTGAAAATGTTTATCTCCTACTGATAAAAGCACTTGTAGAGTGTAGATGGCCCAACAGGGTAGAGGTACAGAAGTTGACTTCAAAATATGGTAAAAAAAAAAAAATGAAACAGACATATAATTATTTTTATAAAGGTAACTCAGAGAAAACGTTTTGAAATAAAGTTAGCATTAAAGTATAAGTCAGTCATAGGGATATAAGATAAAAAATCAGAACCTTATAGCTAAGTATGAATACAATTTGGGACAGAGAATATATGAGATCAGGTTTTCTTTTAGTCTAATTTTTATAATCATTTTCTTTACTCAGGTATTGTATCATAGGTTTCACCAAAAATTGTATTTATCTTGCATGTTATAACACAGTAGAGATGTGTTTTTCCCCTTTTGTTCTAATAAAAATAACACTCACCCTGATGTAATAATATTTAAAGTAATTAATATATTTATGAATTATTTAAACTCATTTTTCATACTGTTCTAATCAGTAACATAATTAAAGGTACCTATAATATAATAGTAAATATACATTTCAGTGAAGAATATTATACATATTCTCAAGATGTCATATTCTTGCAAATAGTATTATAAATTAACATGCAAGACAATTTAAAATGTTAGTGTTTTATGTTAATGAATATTTGGAGCAACAGGTATCCTCCCTTATATTCAGATATAAACACATATACTTAAAATGTAAAGATTCTTTCCCTAGAAAATGATTAATAATCATACTTCAACTGAGCCATAATTTAATATCTATACTTCTAAGATTCTTTCACTTAACTCTAAGAAGACAAATTTGATTTCAGCTCAATTCATAACTTAGTATCAGTAGAGCTAGTTGAAGATGAGATTCTGTATTCTAACTTGTTGAAGAATTTCATAACATTGCTTCATTATATAAAAGTTTAACTGTGTGTAAGGATTCTTTTCAATTATATAAATCTAAAGATTCACAAGCTTGGTTTATTTTTGAGCTGTCAATTCAGAATGTCTCTGGCTCTTGGCAAAGTCTTTCTCAACACCCTGGACCTGCTTTCTCATCTGTAAAATTAGTAGCTTAGAAGACATTGCCTTTAGACTTGAGTCCAAGTTGTGCCTAAAACATTTTTTCCCCCTCTAAAAATATGTAATTGCAATTTCTTACAGAAATAAATATCTTTTGACTTTACACACCAAGATTAAAACAAGGGGTAATTACTTTGAATTAGGTTCATTTTAAAAGGTTGATTTTTAGATCTAACTTGACCAATTTAATTACTTCTGCACCATCCCACTCCATTCTCTGAATAGCAATATGAATTGAAGTCATAACTGATTTAGTTTATCCTCAGTTTTCATCTAGTCCCAAATTCCACAAATACCAGTTTTCTCTAAATCTCTAAAAGAACACACTTGCACACCACATATGCAAATGAAAAAAATACTATGCACATTCTGGAAATTCTCATAGCTATTTCACACAATTGCTAATTTGAATGGAGAGTATTTTTATTTTCATAATTCAGTTTTCTAGTGGTAAATAAAGCTGGCCAGTTGTCAAATGGGACATCCCAGGCTATCTGTAACTATCTTGAACAAGGAAAGCCATAAATGCCTAGAGAATGCCCCTCTATAACCAACACAAAAGATTTAATATATCAACATTTAACAGGCTAAATTGATTGGAACATCAATGAGGAGATTATGTGTATCAAGGTCAGGCTTTATGCAGATCACTCAATTATTATGTTTGTTAAGAAATTTTCAATTAAAATAATTAAACTTTAATTGTGAAAGAAAAGCTCAGACCAATGTTTGACACATTGTTGATGAATCTTAGGCATTATAGACATACTAATAAATACAGTTTTCAAAGATTGCATATGCAAAATCAGCAATACCATAAATGGAAATTTTGAAGGTTCAGCAAGAGTGAAAATATATAGATAAAATTTATAATCAAATAAAATTAATTGTTTGACTGGATTAAACCCACACGTTCTTTAAAAACATTCCTAATTTAACTAAAGCACCATATACATAATTGCATTTTAACTACCTTCTTTGTTAAACAGATGAAATCTCACTGAAGATATTTTTTTTGTATCAAGCAAAAAACTAAAAAATAAACCATTCTCCTTGGAGCTCTGATTCCTGACTTCAGGAAGCAAGCAATTACTCAAAGATCTTAAGGAAATAGAATCTTATTTAAGTTTGGATAATATGAATGAAAGTAATTTACATTGAAATGAACTAGAGAAATTAAGACTTTGGGAGTCTGGTAAATGAACTACTAAAACTTGAAATTATTAAAAGGAACTTGGATTCTTTGATAGGGCATTAGAAATTTAAGAAATCTCCACATGACCAATATCTTGGCTATTATCATTAAAATGCGATTGTGACTTTTACAAGACTTTACCAAGTACATTTTCATAAGTAGGCTTTGGTATAATCTTTTCACAATACTTACACTTAGCTGTAATTTTAACAAACAGCGAAATGATTGAAAAGTGGTGTAATGCCATTGTATTCATCATAGAACTCATGAATAGACAATTGTACTTAAGAATATGATGTGAAATTTTTACTGTAAAATGTTTACCGTTTGTTAGTTTTCTTGTTTTTAATCATTAAGATAAATTCATTTGAAAACACACATTTTGTCATAGTATTATTGGTGATATCATTAAGGATACAATAAATGCATGCTTTTGAAGAAATCAAAAAAAACAAATTTTGTGGAATGTTTGAAAAATCTACCTAGATTTTTTTTACACACGAACTAAAACATACATGTTAAAATATCTCTCAAAAGAAAATTTGGTTTCTTTTTCATGATTTTAAGTTTATTTTCAAATTAATACATGTTAGATGATTTTAAAATGTGTGTTTTGAGCATAAGTAATCTTTGGTAAATGCTAACAATAAATATATTTATCAGAGGTTCATTTAGCATTATTCTGCATTCTCTTCCAATTGCATTTTATATACATTTACTACATATGTATGGGTTATTGAAAGGGTTAAACTCAATGAAATCACAATCTGAAGTGGCTTTATTTTATCAACAACTGCTTTTTAACCAGAATAATGTTGAGTACTATAGAATGTTTTTCTCTAGTAGATAGTCTAATAGAGAAGAATTTGAGAGGGGGTAAGATGAGAAACTGAGTACATCAATAAAAGAAAAAAAATTCTGGCTGCCACTACATAGTAAGATTAAGTAAATTTAAATTTTTCTTCTCATAAATATTATTAAAACAATTGTCAGGCTGATAAACTGTTTCTTGATATTGATATAATTTCTACAAGCCTATGATTATTATAATTATAGACTTTGGAATCCCAACTAAACTATTCCCTAGGTATGTGAAATTATTTTGTATGGGCTAACTAACTTTGTTACACCTCGGTTTTCTCATCTTAAATGATTATAATGAAAATACCTGTCAAAATATGTTGTGAGGATTAAACATGGATTTTGGTGTCAATTAATGGAAAATTCATATTTTCCATTATCACACCATCATTAATTCTTAATTTCCCAAATTTAACTAAAAAAAAAAAAAAGATTTATCCTGTAAATCCTGCTATACTTACACTCCTCTCAATAGAAGGTTGTTTTGTTTGTTTTGCAACCACTGTTTGGAACTACAAGCTCAGTCACTTTTTGTTTTATTCTTCTATATACATTTAGTATAAAGGATATCTTTATCTTTTTTTTTTTTTTTTTTTTAGGGATGTACCTGTGGCATATGGAGATTCCCAGGTTAGGGTCCAATCAGAGCTACAGCTGCTGGCCTACACCACAGCCACAGCAACGCAGGATCCAATCCACATCTACGACCTACACCACTGCTCATGACAACACCAGATCTTTAACCCACTGAGCTAGGCCAGGGATCCAACTTGCAGCCGCATGATTCCTAGTCAGATTCATTCCGGCTGCACCACGACAGGAACTCCTAAACTTGTTTTTTAAAATAAGTAAAATAAAACAATCTTTTTGATGTTCTTCTTCTTCTTTTGCTTTTTTGGGGCCACACTTGTGGCATATGGAAGTTCCCAGGCGAGGGGGCAAGCTTGTTCAGATCACTTACTTTTTCTGAACTTAATTTCTGTAACTTTAAAATAGAGTTTTCCTTCATTCCTGTTTATGTCATTCTTCAGGGTGTTCTATGAGGGTAAATTAAATTATGTATATGGAATTATTTTGAAAATAATAAAATGTTATTTAAAATATACTATTATTATTGTATATGCAGACTATATATTTTATAGACCAGTAGTCCTGAAAATACTTTTAAAAAGTACCTTGGGAATCTTGTGATGAATGTCTGTCCTGCTGTCACAAGAAAATAAACAGCTTGTCTCCAAAAATAGGATTATAACAGCCAGAACAAGAGAAATAATAATTTGTATGAAACTCAGTTTTCAATATAACTTATTATTTCAATCTCCCAAATCTATAAAACAGAGACATGCAGTTCTTGCTGTCCTAATTCTTTCTCTAGCGTATAGCATAGACACATAACAGATTCTCAATAAAAATTCATGAATGAATTAGTGAATAAAAGGCCTTTCAAGGTTTCTCAATGAAAAGTAGAATACATATGAAAGAAGATTTTAATGACGAAAATATAAATGCTATTAGGAATAAATTAAATAAATTGTCTGTGTATCAGGAAAAAAATGGTGATGTGAAACCTATCTTGAAATATATGCAGAGGACACATATCAAGATGAAGGAAAGCAAAATTAGTCATCCCAAAGTTTGTCTTTTTTTTTTTTTTTTGGTCTCTGTCTTTTCTAGGGCCGTGCCCACTGCACATGGAGGTTCCCAGGCTAGGGGTCTATTTGGAGCTGTTAGACACCAGCCTATGCCAGAGCCACAGCAACTCGGAATCTGAGCCGCATCTGCGACCTACACCACAGCTCACGGTAATGTCGGATCCTTAATCCACTGAGCGAGGCCAGGGATCAAACTCGCAATCTCATGGTTCCTATTGGGTTTGTTAACCATCTGAGCCATGACGGGAACTCCCCAAAGTTTGTCTCTTTGACATGAGAAAGAAACAGAAGACTCAGGATGTTTTCCTTTCTCCTCTCCCTTAACTGCCTGTAAGAGTTTAGAGAGAAGGCTTATTCCAGCAAAGATAATGTGGTAGACAGAGAGGTATCAGACAAGGTCTGTTTACAATTCCTCTGTGTCCTATTGTCTTTTCATGACTCAATAAATATTTATTTACCAAACATTTGCTCTAATTTTTTTCATCTTCCTATGAATTTCCTTCCTTCCTTTTGAAGTCCTAGACCCTTTCCCATTTTTTTAGTCCAGAATGACATATATACCTCATTTTGCTGATTACCTTTGGAATCTCCAATGTTTATGTGGATTTCCCATATATATTATTTTTTCTTCTGTCAATGTCTTCCTTTAATTTTAATTTGACTTTAATTAATTGAATTTTAGTCATTCAATCAGCCAAACTGAAAAGGGAAAAAGGAAATTTTCCCCTCACCAATGGAGAAAAAGATAGATTTATTTTATCTGTAGAATAAGCAATAGAAGTACTGAGTTATGATTTGCATTTCTCTCATAATTAGTGATGTTGAGGATTTTTTCGTGTGCCTGATGGCCATCTGTGTGTCTTCTTTGGAGAAATGTCTATTTAGGTCTTCTGACCATTTTTCCATTGGGTTGTTTTTTGTTTTTGTTGAGTCATATGAGTTGATTGTATATTTTGGAGTTTAGACTTTTATCTGAAAACATTTGCCAAAACTACGACGAGGTACCACTTCACACCATTCAGAATGGCCATTATTAAGACGTTAACAAAAAACAAATGTAGGAGAGGGTGAGGAGAAAAGGGAACTCCCATATACTGTTGGTAGGAATGTAAATTGGTACAATCACTATGGAAAATAGCATAGAAATATCTCAGAAAACTAAATACAGAACTACCATATGACCCAGCAATTCCACTCCTGGGCATATATCCAGACAAATCTTTCATTGAAAAAGATACATGCACCTGTATGTTCATTGCAGCACTATTCACAATAGCCAAGACATGGAAAAAACTTAAATGTCTATCAACAGATAAATGAGTTAAGAGGATGTGGTATATTTATACAATGGAATACTATTCAGCCATGAAAAGGATAAAATAAACCATTTGTGGCAACATGGATGGATCTAGAGACTCTCATACTAAGTGAAGTCAGTCAGAAAGAGAAGGACAAACACCACATGATATCACTTATATGTGGAGTCTAAAATATGGCACAAATGACCTATTGACAAAAGAGAAACAGATCATGGACATGGAGGGGAGACGTGTTTGATGAGGGGAAGGGAGAGAGAGGGGCGCTTATGAGGAGTTTGGAGTTGGTAGATTCAGATGTTTCATTTTGAATGGATGGGTGATGGGGTCCTGCTGTACAGCACAGAGAACTGTATCTAGTCTCTTGGGTAAGAACCTGATGGAAAATGCAAAAAAAAAAAAAAGGGGGTGTGTATGGGTGACTATGTCACTTTGACGTATAGTGAAAATTCAAGGAACATTGTTGGGTTTTTTTAAACATTTTTGTTTATTTATTTATTTTTAATTACTTAATCAAGGAACATTGTAAATCAACTATACTTTAATAAAAATTTTTAAAAAAACTGAATTAGAAGTCAGGGAAAGGTTGATTTCTTTCCCATAAAATAATAATAATTGTAGCTGGGCAAAAATGAGAGGTATTTTCTTATGTACTCCTCTAAGTTTGGAAATTTAAACAAAAGGCAGGTGATAATTTGTGGATTCTCTACCAAAGAAATTGGTAAAGTAGCATAGGGAAGTGGTGAAGAGGGAAAGGTCTAGACTCAATGTCTCAGAATAAGCCCTAAACACAGAATATACTAACTCTGCAAAATGCTAAACACCTCTCAAAATTCAATATTTTATTGAATTTATATAAGTTTAGAAAAGTGAATTATATTGCTAATTCTTGTTAGAATGCAAATTCAAGTTTGGGATGAGGCCTGGGACTCTGTATTTCTAAGGAGCTTATGTTGTGGGCCTTTGGCTTACCTTTGAATAGTAAGAATCTATGTAACTGTATTTTCTCTCTATATCCATGTTCTAAATTCAGTTAGTAGTAAATGCAAAAATTCCCACAAAAAACAAACATATCATAATGGCAAACACAGGTTTTTCTATTGGTATTATTAATTATAATTATAATACTGCTTTAGGACTGTACAAATTTATGATAATATGTTTATCTCTTTAAATGTTTTGGAGAATTGGAGTTCCCATTGTGACCGTGGGTTAAGAACCTGATATAGTCTGTAAGGATGCAGCTTCCATCTTTGGCCTTGCTCAGTGGGTTAAGTATCAACCTGCGGCATTATGTCACAGATGCAGCTAAGATCCAGTGTTGCTGTGACTATAGCATAGGCTGGCAGCTGCAGCTCCCATTCGACCTTTAGCCTGGGAACTTCCATAGGCTACAGATGTAGCTCTAAAAAGAAATTTTTCTTTAAATTTTCAATTAAATTGAAAATGTTTTCAATTTAATTGAAATGTTTTCAATTAAATTGAAAATGTTTTCAATTTAATTGAAATGTTTTCAATTTAATTGAAATGTCTTCAATTCTAAAGAACTGAAATACAAAATTTATGATATTTGCCAAAACTAATACTTGAAGGAGGTAAGGGATGATTTAATAGCTATATATTTAATTATTTTAATTACTTAAAAAAATGTCGTCATGGAGTTCCCATAGCAGCTCAGTGGTTAAGAATGCAGCTAGTATCCATGAGAAAGAAGATTCAACCCCTGGCCTTGCTTAGTGGGTTAGTGATCTGGTGTTGCTGCAAGCTGCAGTCTAGGTTACAGATACAGTTAGGATCGAGCATTACTATGGCTATGGTGTAGGCCTGCAGCTGCAGCTTTGATTAGATCCCTCTCCTGGGAATTTCCACATGCCTCAGGTAGGGCCCTAAAAAGAAGAAAAAAATTATCATTTCATTCAGGATCACTTTGTACTTTGGCTTAATGCATATTAATCTATGCAAAAACAAAATTTAGTTTTCTTGAAGTGACAGCTGCTACCACATCAATATTGTTAAGTGTTCATAAGGAAGAAATATCAGAGGAATGGAAATATTTTTTAAAAAGAAAAAAATGGTCACACATCTGTCAATCAATGAAAGAGATCTTCAATAAATGATATCATATACCATGTTCTACTGGATATATGACTTTATATTGGAAAAAATGTCAATTCTTCCCAAGTTCTTTCATACCTTCAGTATGACTGAAATCAAAATCGTAAAAGGAAGTTTAATGATACTCAAATAATTCGACATTTTCTATGTAATAATAGATAAGAATTTTGACTAAAAGAACAAAAGCAGATAGTTTTGAAAATCATCAAGATATATAATAAAGCTGTAATTGAAATAATGATTTATTGGTGTACAGAAACACAAACAAATTAAACAGAAAATGGAGCCTATTTCATGTCAGGAAATGATCTACTGGAGGATTTTAATTTTCTTTTGCTGTTTATCCTCTAGTAGCCCTTCTTATATTTGAAGAGATACACGAGCAGTTTTTTTTTTTTTTAGTTTAATTTTATTGGAGTGTAGTTGATTTACAATGTTATGTTAGTTTCAGGTGTACAGCAAAATGAATCAGTCATACATAGAAATATATCCATTATTTTTTCTCATATAGGTTATTACAAACTATTGAGTAGATTTACTTGTGCTATATAGTATTCTCATTAACTATTTCTTTTATACAGTGGTGTATATATGTTATTCTCACCCTCCAAATTCTTCCCTACCCCCCAAAGCTTTCACCGACAATAACCATAAGACCGGTTCTAAACATATGAGTTTTGATATCTAGGGAACTACAGATTCATCTCTAATTTTACGATTTATTTTTAAAAGACATATGGGATCATATGGGTCTTATTGAACTAAAAAAATTGTTTACACACTGATAAAACTGAAAACATGTATTCCAAATATTAAGGATGACAGCTTCAAATGCTGGTAATATTTAAGACTTGTCAACTTAATTTGTATTTTCCGCAGTTTTCCAATATCTCATGTAAAAGTGTGTTAAAAAGTTAAAACAGTTGAAAGAGATACCACTTAAGCTTCAGAACACTTACATTACCAAAAAGGAAAACTTTGGAAATTTAAAAAACTCTAAATGACAAAAAAGCAGCAAGAAGAGTGTGTGGGTTCATCAAGTAATAGGGCATATGGAGAAAGCACATAGATCGTTTTAATTGCAAAACAGTAGACAAAAACTTATTTTTTCCAATGGAAAAAACTATCAATGAGAAACTTAACCATTTGCTAAATTGAATATTTTCCTTAAACAGCTAATGAGTACAGTGGCACATCAACTTGTGGTTTTTACATGAATAGATTAATTTTTGTATAATGTGTTTAAGAAGACTAAATTAGAAAAAGGTTTAGCTGCATCAAGATACAACAGTGGATAAACCAAATGCTAGATAATAAAAGAAGCTTTTTTCAATCTATTCATGATTATGCATTTAAAAAAAAATTCTCTGCCTCTTATCTATGGTGCTAAAAGAAAAAAAATTCTAGGAGACGTAGCACTTGTTAAACTTTATCAAATGTACTCACGGTCTGGACAACTTAACTTTTCTTTCCTTTTTTTTTTTTTTTTTTTTTTTTTTGCTTTTTAGGGCAGCAACTGCATGGAGGTTCCCAGGCTAGAGGTCAAATCAGAGCTGCAGCTGCTGGCCTAAGCCACAACCACAGCGATGCAGGGTCCAAGCCTCATCTGCGACCTACACCCACCACAGTTCAGGCCAATACCAGATTCTTAACCCACTGAGCAAGGCCGGGGATAAAACTCCATTCTCATGGATACTAGTCGGGTTTGTAACCCACTGAATCATAACAGGAATGCCATGACAACTTTTTTACATATCTTAACTTGTGTCTACTTTTGTTTCAACTATTTTTCTCTGTGAAGTAAGTAATTGCAGATGTATTTAAAGGTCTCTTTATACCCCTTTCCAAACATGATTCTACTCTAAAGGAAACAAAGTACTGAAGACAATGTGATGTTCTTGTTCAGTAAAATATTACATCTACCTGGAAGTAAATGCTGTCCCATTTGCTTGAATATCCAAGATATCAATGAATAACAAAATTTGCTTCAGATATCTGAGTAGAGGCTTGAAATGGTAAAAGAAAGCAAAGCACTGTCTTTGAAGTTATGAGGGAAAATTATTTTAAATTTAGAATTTAAATTGCAGTCAAATTTTTATCCAATAAGATGGGGAAATATAAACAAAATAACGCCTTTACAGCAACATGATTGGAACTAGAAATTCTCATACTAAATGAAGTAAGTCAGAAAGAGACAGATGCCACATGATACCAGTTATGTGTGGAATTTAAAATATGACACAAATGAACCTATCTACAGAATGTGGACAGCAGACTTGTGGTTGCCACAGGGGAGGTGGAAGGAGTGGGATGGACTGGGAGTTTGGGTTTAATGATGCAAACTTTTACATTAAGAATGGATAGGCAATGAGGTCCTGCTGTATAGCCCAGGGAACAATATCCAATTACTTGTGATGGAACATGATAGCTAACATGAGAAAGAGAGTATGTATAGATGTAAGACTGGGTCACTTTGCTGTACAGCAGAAATTGACAGAACAATGTAAATCAACTACAATATAAAAATTTTTAAAATAAAAAAATAAAATACTACCCAGAGTTGAGCATATATACATTAAAAAACTGAAAATACATATTTATGTTTTGATGAACAGAAATAAAACAGAAGCTCAAAATTGAACTTTTATATGCTATTGGAGAAGGTAGAGTAGGGCTATTTTTTTAATTGAAGTATATTGATTTACAATTGTTGTGCTAGTTTCTAATGTACAGCAAAGTGATTCAGTTTTATATATATATACATTCATTTTCAGATTCTTTCCCATTATATGTTATCACAAGATATTGAATATAGCTTCCTGTGCTATATAATAGGGCATTGTTTTTTATTTTATGTATTTTATAGAGAGCAGCAGTATCTACTCTCCTTAGATACTAATCCCTAGCTCCTAATTTATCCTTCCCTATTCCCTTTTGCCTTTGGTAACCATAAATTTGATTTTAAAATCTGTGATTTTGTTGTTTTATAAATAAGTTCTTTTGTGTCATTTTTGATTCCACATATAAGTGATATTTTTTTCTTCTTACTTCACTGTATGTCTATCCATGTTACTGTAATTGGCATTATTTTGTTCTTTTTATAGCTGAGCAACGTTCCATTACATACATATGTAAATGTAAAGAACAAATGGTGTGTGTATATATATATATATATATGTGTGCATAAATTTATCTATTGATGAACACTTACGTTGCCTCCACGTCTTGGCTACTGTAAACAATGCTGTAATGAACACTGGGGTGAATGTACCTTTTTAAAATTTTATTGTAGTATAGTTGATTTACAATGTTTCATTAGTTTCAAGCAAAGTGAATCAGTTATACAGACATATGTCCATTCTTTTTTCCCATATAGGTTATAACAGACTATTGAGTAGATTTCCCTGTGCTATACAGTAGGTCCTTGTTAATTATCTATTTTATATACAATAGTGTGTATATGTTACTCCCATCCTCATAATTATCCCTCCTACCACAACTTCCCCTATGGAAACCATGTTTGCTTTTGAAATCTTTGAGCTTCTATTTTATAAATAAGTTCTTTTGTATCATTTTTTATTAATATCCCATTGTATGTATGTATCACGGCTTATCTATCCATTCCTCCATTGATGGACTGTTAGGTTGCTTCTACATCTTGGCCATTACAAACAGTGCTGTAATGAACATTGGGATGCATGTACCTTTCTAAATTATGATTTTTCTCTGGATATATGCCCAAGAGCAGGATTGCTGTATCACAAGATAGTTCTATTTTAAGGGACTTCCATACTATTCTCCATTAGTGGCTGTACCAATTTATATACCCAGCAAAAGTATAGGAGGGTTCCCTTTTCTTCACACCTTGTCCAGCATTTATTGTTTGTAGACTTTTTGATGATGGCCATTCTGATTGGTATAATGTAATACCTCATTGCACTTTTGATTTGCATTTCTCTAATAATTAGTGGTGGTGAGCATCCTTTCATATGCTTTTTGGCCATTTGTCCGTCTTTGGAGAAATGCCTATTTAGATCTTATGTTCATTTTTTGATTGAGTTTTTTTGTTTTTTGATTAAAGCTACATGAGATGTTTGTACATTTTGAAGATTGATCCCTTGTGTGTAGTTTCATTTTCAAATATTTTCTCCCATTCTGTGGGTTGTCTCTTTTTTATGGTTTCCTTTGGTGTACAACAGCTCTTAAATTTAATTAGGTCTTATTTGTTTATTTTTGTTTTTATTTTAAATATTCTAGGAGGTAGATCAAAAAAGATGCTGCTGCAATTTATGTCAAAGAGTGTTTCGTCTATGTTTTTCTCTATGAGTTTGATATTATCCAGCCTTACCTTTAGGACTTTTGTGAAGTTACAACTGTCACCACACCAATACAAAAAAACACGAGAGACTGGTACAAGCAACAATATGCCAATAAAATGGATAACCTAGAAGAAATAGACAAATTCTTACAAATATACAACCTTCAAAGACAGAACAAAGAGAAATAGAAAATATGAAAAGACCAATCAAAAGTACTGAAATTGAAACTGTGATTAAAAACTTCCAAAAAAACAGGACCAGATAACTTTACAGGCAAATTCTATCAAACATTTAGAGAGGAATTAATTACAGAGGAAGGAACACTTCCAAACACATTCTATGAGGCCACCATCACTCTGATAGCAAAACTAAACAAAGACATCACAAAAAAAGAAAATTATACGTCAATATCACTAATGAATATAGATGCAAAAATCCTCAACAAACTATTAGCAAAGAAAGGATCATACAGCATGATCAAATGGGATCTATCCCAGGGATGCAAGGATTCTTCAATATCTACAAGTCAATCAGTGCAATACACCACATTAACAAATTGAAGAATAAAAACCATATCATCCTCTCAACAGATATATCTTTTCAAATTAGAGTTTTGTTTTTTTCTTATATATGCCCAGGAGCAGGATTGCTAGACTATATGACAACTCTGTTTTTAGTTTTTTAAGGAACTCCATACTGTTCTCCATAGTGGTTGTACTAATTTATATTCTCACCAACAGTGTAGGAGTATTCCTTTTTCTTCACACTCTTTCCAGCATTAATTATTTGTAGGTTTTTTGATGGCCATTCTGACTAGTATGAGATGATACATCATTGTTGTTTTGATTTGCCTATCTCTAATAATTAGTAATGTTGAGCATTATTTCATGTGCCTATTGGCCATCTGTCTGTCTTATTTGGAGAAATGTTTATTTATGTCTTCTGCCCATTTTTTGATTGGGTTTGTTTTTTTAATATTTATTTTATGAGCTATTTGTATATTTTGACAATTAATCCAAGTAGGGCTATTTTTAATTCTGAATTATCCATTGAATTTGAATATATATTCTGCCATCATGTTTCATTATGGTTAAGATAAGTATGATTAGGAAAAATGTAATATTATTTAATTGCTTATCTTCTCAGTAATCAAACTGATATAAATAAGAAACTACACAAATACTGCTACAATAGTATCCAAATTGATGTTGAGTTCTAAAGAGAATTTTTGGATAACTAAAACATTTTTATTTTTGAATTAATTTTGTGGTTGTGTTCTTTCTCTTACAAAAAATAAAAAGGTAAATATTTTACAACCATATAAACTTGGCTGATATTTCACTGGTTTAAACCTACACAAACAGAAAATTCACATTTCAAAACAACATGCATATTACAGAATTTTTATTAGAAAAATTACAAGTAAATATTATATATACAAATTATTAGTTACAAATTCCATATTTTCCCACTCTCTAAAATCCTTTATTTATATATTTATGTATTTATTTATTTTTGCTTTTTAGGGCTGCACTTGTAGCATATGGAAGTTCCCAGGCTAGGGATTGAATCAGAGCTGCAGCTGCTGCCTATGCCACAGTCAAGGCAACACAAGATGCGAGCCACATCTGTGACCTACATCACAGCTCAGAGCAATGCCAGATCCTCAACCCACTGAGCAAGGTCAGGGATTGAACCCACATTCTCATGGTTATTAGTCAGGTTCATTACTGAGGAGCCACAATGGGAACTCCTAAAAATCCTTTTAGATTTAGAGTGTTTTGTGGTCATTTGCAGACATGCACAAGATGAAATATTTGAATAACCATTGTGAAAGTTCCTAGATTAGTTCAAACAAGGAATTTCTCTGACTTCTTGTTTCATCTCTGCAAGAAAGTATCCTTTTCATGGTGTATTTTCTGTCACATATTTTGCAATTTAGTACTTTTTATTAAGATTTTGTTGTTTACAATGGCCCCAAGCATAGTATTGGAGTGATTTCTAGTGTTTCTAAATGTTAAGAAGGCCCTAAGATGTATCTTATGGAGAAAATATTTGTGTTAAATAGTTTTGCTCAGGTGTGAGTTATAGTGTGTTTGGTTCTGAGTTCACTGCTAATGAAACAGCAATATATATTAAGTGAGGTGTCTTTAAACAGAAACACATGCAATTTCAAATGAAAGGTTGGCAAAAATTAACCAGAGGCTCATAGGAACCTATGTATTTCTCCTAGAAGCAGCGGTTCAATATCCACAACTCAGTGTTTGCAGAGGATTTATGGAATGTAACTGCCACAAACAAAGAGAACTACTTCCATATACTACAATAAGAGAGATATAAGAAAGACTGTATATGTAAAAAATCAAGTACTTTTATGATATATATATATACACACACACACACACACATATGTTTTCATCTGATAAAATGCATATGTGCCAAGCAGTTTTTGCTTCATGACCTTTTCTTGCATATTCTTGGACATATAATCTAAAATCAGTCAAAAATATTTCTCATATTACTGCGAAAAGGGATTTATGAACTATGTGTAAATACATAAGTAAAATTAAGATTACTCATTCAGTAATTGATTATTTTTCCCACATGTAAAACAATATTTTTAAATTTGCCTTTTAAATTTTATCTACATTTCTATGAAAACCAGAAAAATTAAATAGGTAACAATATTCAAAAGCAAAATACAAAATATTTTCTTTAATGTTACTTTAACATTCAAAAGCAAATACAAAATATTTTTTCCATTTTCATTAATTGGAGAAAAATTTGAATGCTGTAATTAAAATAGCTTCCTAAGTATCAGAATGAAATAATAAAGAGATAATCATCTAAATACAGCCATATGACAGTCTTGAAAAATGACAATCCTCTACCAGCACCTTTACATGTCTGGGTTAAGTCATCTTCATGTTTGGTTTTGAGTTTTTTCCCCAATAAATGAATCTTTTTTTTTTTCTCAGATTTAACCATTATATATGGTTTAACATACTAATGAACAAATTGAATCCTTTAAAACTATAAGGAAAGGCAGTTTACAGATGTATGATTAGTATTAATGACAGAAATTGTTATACATTTAAATATTTAAATTTGACTTTTAAGAGTTATAATATTAGGAAAATGTTAGGCATGTCAAAATTTTACTGTTAAATACTTCAGGAAAATTATATGTAATTGTACTGTATTCTGTTTACGACCAATATAAATATAAACTAAGTCATTTATGACTCATGCTTCTTTTGAACTTAGTATACATTTATCTGATCAGAACTATAACTGCATATATAATTATCTTGACAGAAAATTATTTTAACAGGAAATTAATTATTTTATTAGTTCTTTTATGAAAACTTAGATTTGAACTTAATGGCATACATAATTTAAATAAAAGTGACTAATTTTTAACATGTTTAAAATTTTTGTTATTTATGTTCTATCTGTAAGGAGAAATTGATCATGATAGATTGCCAGTATAAACAAAGATGATTCCAACTAACAGTATATTTCTTAAGCAAAAATTTGTTGTTACTTGACCTGTTTAAAATTCAATTACTGACTTGTTCCCACCAAAAATAAATTTTAAAAATTTTCTGAGTCCAAGGGAAAATTCAGAGGTCTTTTTCTGGAAACACATCTAGAACACCTCTATCTACTTCTTAAACCATTACCTTCTGCTTGTGCCATCTCTAAAACTTTAAAATGATATATATTTGGTCTTGTGTTAAAATCCTGTTCAGAGAATTTAATGCTATTTATAAAGTTCTTTCACTATAAGAGAAACTTTACAATATATAATCATTTGAACACAGATTGTGTGTATTACTATATCTTTTCAAGTCTTCTGAAAATAGACCCTGTTTAAGTTTGAATTCTCCCAAAAGACCCTGAAGCAGAGATCTGAATATCCTAGTTTATATAGCAAGCTCTGGTATAGGGGCAAGGGAATGGTACCTGGAAGTAAAGGCAGTCAGTAAGGGTGCAATATTAAGTCTGCTATCACCACAGGCAACTGGAATTTATTCCACTTGAAAACTTTGAAAAATGTTACCAAACACATATGATGGAATGATCATACTGGAGGTTAAAATGATTATCAGACATCACTTACTCAGAGCTGCTATCAGGAGTTGTCAATTCATCTGAAGAACTGCCTGATACTTCCTAGTGCACCACAGATTTGAAAAAGCCCGTCTGGTACAGAAAACCTGGCACTAAACATCCTCAGGAGAAAATCATATTGGTGAGAACAGGGGCTAGGCACAGGATCTGCCATAAATGTTCCCCCAAACGATTTCAGTGAAAAATGTGAATTTGACCTATACGCAGTATTTAAAGGCAACTCAAATTCATTCAAAAAAAAAAATCACAGAAATGAAAAAAGTATTATATGCATTTGACTTCAATATTAGGATTTTTAAAACAATAGACCTTTTATGTCAGATATGACTATTTTGGCTATATTTGTCAAATGGTAACAACAATTTAAACATTTTATTTGTGTTATATATCTATAACTCAAAATATAAACATGAGAAAATATGTCCCACAGTTTTTTAGTATTTTATTTTTGTATTTTGGTTTTGAAATTTTACAAAGTTGTCTCTAGGTTGGTGTATTTTACTTATCATGTGATTTCACATTTTTGATCTGAGACAGTACTGTTAACCACCACCCCCTCAATTCCCAGTTTTGCATTCCATGGTTTCAGTCCACCAATGGTAAATCTCAGTTAGAAAATAGTAAATGGAAAATTCCAGAAATAAATAATTCACAAGTTTACAATTGCATGCCCTTTTTGGGTAGCATGATGAAATCTCATGGCGACCCGCTGCGGCCTGCCTGGGACTTGATTCATCCCTTTGGTCCAACACATCCAGTGTGGATTTGACATAAGTAGGCAGGTACAATTCCCAAAACTGCTCTGATAAAGAAGGACTTGGAGGAAAACATTAGCTGATTTCACTTAAAGGGAAAGGCTTTTTCTCTCTCTTTTCTCCCTTTCTACACCTCTTTAAGTCCTTTGGTGTCTCAGGTTTTTCTCTGTTTCTTTTCATAGGAATTAATATCCTGCCTTAGACTTCTCAAGTAGAATGCCATATCTTCTAAAAAATTTCTCACAGATTTCATCTAAGCACAGAGGCCACTATTGGCTGTTGTTCATGTTGTGGAAAGAAGGAAGAGGTTTGCATTTGCAACAGTTCACACGTACCATTCTCACTACCCACGTCCACCTTTGATCTTTGCGTAGTTTTTGCCAGATTTGGAACTTCTCTGGTGACTCCCTTGGGAAGCCCTGTGCTTTGGTTGCTGTCTTAGATTCATGTTTCCTTTACTCTGTTCTTACCATCTGCTTTCTCTTTTCCAAACCTCGACAGCATTTCTAATCTACTAATATAACAGATTTAAAAATATTTTATAGCAGTTATTTCTCCATTATTTTTCATACTGATTGTTTTTAAGTAACATATTTTACTTTGTCAGAGTAAGTTTAGATTTGTAGGAAAACTGAGTGAAAAGTACAGAGAATCTCTATATACATCTCCTACTCCCTGCACACAATTCACAATTTATCCTGTGATTAACACTTTGCCTTAGTGTGGTGCATTCATTACAATTGATTAGTCAATATTGATACCTTTTTTTCAGCTTTATTGACATATAATTGAAAATAAAATTATGAAATATTGAAAATATTCAATGTGATGATTTGATATATATATATTCATAGTGAAGGGATCACCATCATGGAGTTAATTAGCACACCGGCCACTTTACATATTTATCATTTTTTTTTTGTTTTTCTTTTTGAAAACATTTAAATTCTATTATTTTAGTAGGTTTTGATTATTCCATGCAGCATTACTAAGTATAGTCACTATCTGGTACATTAGATCCTCAGACCTTATTCATTTTGTAACTAAAGTTAGTTTCCTTTCACCAGTATTTCCCTACCTCCAAACCCTGGCAACCACCATCCTACTGTGTGTTTCTGTTCCTATGATTTCAATTTTTTTTCAGACTCCACGTATAAGAAGTACCATGTAGTAATTGTCTTTATCTATATGGCTTATTTACTTAGCAAAATGCTGTCCAGCTTCAACCATGTAGACACACCTACACCCCCACACAGGATATCATTTTTTTTAAAGTTGAATTATATTTCGTAATATATCACAATTTCTTTATCTACTCATCCATTGATGGACACAGTTTTTTAATTTTTTTTACTATTTTGAGCACTGTGAATAATGCTGGTAAAGATATTTCTTCGAGATAACAATTCAATTTCCTTTGGATATATAAGCAGAACTGGGATTGCTGGATCATATGGTAGTTAATCTTTAGTTTTTTGAGGAATATCCATACTGTTTTCCATAATGGCTTCATCAATTTAGATTTCCACCAACAGAGTACAAGGGTTCCTTTTTTTTTCATGTCACCATCAGCATTTGTTACCTCTTGTTTTTTTAGTAACAGCTATCCTGACAGGCGGGCAGTGATATCTCATTGTGGTTTTCATTTGTATTTCCACGATGATTAGTGATGTTGATTTGTGTGTCCTCTTTTGAGATATACCTATTTAGGCTCTTGGCCTATTTTTCAATTGAACTGTTTGCTTTTTTGGTACTGAGTTGTATAAGTTCCTTGTATATATTGGATATTAACCCTTCATTGACTATGTGGTTTGCAAAAAATTTTTCCCATTCCATAGACTGCCTTTCCTTTTTTGTGGTATGCTTTTCAGTGAAGAAACTTTTTAGTTTAATATATTACCACTTATTTATTTCTGCCTTTGTTGTCTTTGTTCTCAGTGTCAAATTAAAAAAAAAAATCTTGCAATGATAAATGTCAAGGAACTTACCTATGCTTTTTTTCTGAGTTTTACAGTTTCAGGTGTTAGGCTCAAAATCAAGTCTTACTCCACTCTGAATTGATTTTTATATACAGTATTCAATAAGGGCCCAGTTTGATTGTTTTATATGTAACTATCTAGTCTTCCCAAAATTATTTTTTGAAGAGACTTTTCTTTCTTGGCTCCTTTTCCACAAGAAATGACCATTGCTATGTGGATTTCCTTTTGGACTCTCTATTCCAAATCTTGTGTCCAAACCTTTAAGACTCCTATCTGAGGGACAGACCCTCAAGTAACTAGGCTCCAAAAGCCAACACTTGTAACCATGAGACTCACAAAACAGAAAACACAAAAGCAGTTCCTAAAGGCATGCATGCATTCAATGCTGTTAACCCCCCCAAGAACCCAGGGCAGATGAAGCAGATTAAAATGCCCAGCATCCAGTGTTTTCTTGAAAATGTTTATCTATATACTTTAAAAGCTGCTACATAGGAGTTCCCATTGTGGCTCAGCAGTAACAAACCCAACTAGTATCCATGAGTACGCAAGTTTTATCCCTGGCCTCACTATGGGGTTTAAGGATCTAGAGTTGCCCTGAGCTGTGGTGTACGTGGCAGATGGGCTCAGACCTGGTGTTGCTGTGGCTGTGGTGTAGCAGCTGCAGCTCTGATTTGCCCCCTAGCAATAGCCACAGGGTGGCTATAAAAAAAAAATGAAGTAAAAGCTGCTGCATAAAGGCAGAATTTCTAATTTAATGCATAACAAGGGAATGGCTATTATGCCCCCCAGAGACTGGAGAAAATTGTAGAAACTGCCACTGACTTCTCTTACTAACCCATTCCAAGTATCCCCTGAAAGGAGCTTGTATGCATGTCTGTACCCGTGGTGCTTGAGGAGCTGATCCTCAGATCATCTGGCTCTGCTAGCCAACAGAGTTTCAATTTGTGTGTCCCATAGGACTGTAGTAAACAAAAAAGCAGTATTTAAATGTCTGACTAGCACTCAACACAAAGGAACAGGTAAAAACAACCATCTCCAAGTCTTCCTCTGAAAGAGTTTTATCTGCATAATTTAAAAGCTGCTACCTGAGGGCAAGGATTCTTGAGTGACAGCAGAATTAATGCTGTCAAATGTCCAAACTACCCAAAGCCATTTACACATTTAATGCATTCCTTACTAAAATTCTAATAACATTCTTCATGGAAATAGGAAAAAAAATCTAAAATACGCATGGAACAATAAAAGACTCCAAATAGCCAAAGCAATCTCAAGAAAGAACAAAGCTGGAAGTAGTACCACACTTCTTGGTTTCAAACTACTTTATAAAGTTTTTGTAATCAAAACAGTATGGTATTGGCATAAAAACAGACAGATAAACTGGCCAGCATTGTTCCAGGGTCCTTTCATTGAGTACATGTAATTATCTTTCAGTAAAATGCCTCTCTCTTTCTGATGTTTTTTTTTGCTCTCAAGATTCTCTATTATTTTCTTTTTTAACAAATATATTTTATTTTCCAGAATAAAGGACATTTTACTATAATTTTATTCCTAAAAGTTGTATGTTAAAGAGTTAATTATTGTCATTTTCCAAATAATGTGTCATTTTTTTCTATTTTTTAATATTATAGAAAATAAGTATAAAGAGAAAATGTTCATCATTGAATCTAATAAAAAGTGGGATTCAATTAGAATATTTAAGCAATTAATAATTTGTTCAACAGTAATTTTTGCAATTGTAATGTTTATTAGCATAAAATATTTGAATACTTTATTACCAAATGGTGTTAGGTAATTGCCTTTATAAATAAATATATTTAATCCATATACTTTCATATTATGTTTTAAAGACATGAGCTAGAAATTAATGACTAATTATCCTCCTCCTTGTAGGATGGCAACAAAGTATCATGATTTATATTAATAACTTTTAGGACAAGTTCTTTTGACGTGCCTGCTATTTTTCAATAGTGTCCTTGGCCTTAAAAATTTCAAACACTGTAAAAAACATTTTGCTAAATGGTTAAAATCCATGTGCCTAATTTCATTTCCAAATAAAGGGATTTATTTTTAATTAAAAAAATTTTTTTCTGTCTTTTGTCATTTTAGGGCCACACCCACGGCATATGGAGGTTCCCAGGTTAGGGGTCTAATTGGAACTACAGCTATTGGCCACAGACACAGCAATGTCAGATCCAAGCCACGTCTGTGAACTACACCACAGTTCATGGCAATGCCGGATCCTTAACCCACTGAGTGAGGCCAGTGATTGAACCTGCAACCTCATGGTTCTAGTTGGATTTGTTTCCACTGTGCCACAATGGGAACTTCTAATTTTAAAAATTTAAAACATCAATGTTGTTACAGGAATGTGTCCATAGATACGGGAAATATTTAATCTCAAGGTGTTTGGCATAGTAAAAGAATAAAGGAAGTCATAATATAGATGAAGACTGGAATCCAATGAACATTATATACATATTAGTGTTGCCAAAAACATATGACACTGCATATTCTGGTCTTACATTATTAAAGGCAAGAAATAATTTATACATATTTTACTCAATAAATACAAAAGAATTTTGGAAATTAGGATAAGAATTAGTGGAAGATATCTAATAATTATCAAGAGATATAGTATGGCAAGAATTTTTTTTGGAGGTTCATAGGTGAAGTCTATACAGTTAATTCATCTCAAGAAACTTTGAGATAGCTAGTTTATGGAGATTATGAGGAGACTGTGCAGTTCCTCAAACCATACATTGGTCTAGCTACTTTGTCAAGAATATTGATAGATATAGATAGATAGTGAGTAAATGAAACTTTTTTCTTATAATTTGAATGCACTCTGAAGAAATTTTACAAAGCTAAACTCGTAAAGCAAAAAGTGACTTGCATTGATTGGTTTCCATCTTCTTTCAGCCAGAGTATAATCTGAAGCTGTAACTGTTTAACATCTTGTTATAAAGAAATAGTGGTATGTCATAATAGCCCTCAGAATTCTTCTTTTTATTCCTATCTCTGTACTATAGATAATTTAAATTATTAGAGGAAGCCACCAAGCTTCTTTTTAGCTCTCAATTTGAGTGTTGTATAAATAATAGCATTTTTAAAATTTAGTGCTATGAAATAAACTTGATTGGATATATCATACATTGATTTTACTGCTAAAAATCAGCAGTTACATTTGTAAAATGATTTAACTGCCCATACAATATTGCTAACTAGGCACTTAAATGTTCTATTAAGATTATAAGAACATGTAAGGATATTGGCATATTTGGACTATAAATGAAATTAGTTGTATTAATTTTTAAAAAGATAATCACTAATTGCAAGTTTCATTTATTTATTTATTTATTTAATGGTCATACCTGTAGCAATACGGAAATTCCTGGGCTAGGGATTTGGTCAGAGCTGTAGATGGGGCCTATGTAGGATCCGAAACACATCTGCAACCTACACTACAGCTTATAGCAATGGCAGATCCTTAACCCATTGAGTGAGGCCAGGGATCAAACCCACATCCTCACAGAGATGTCACATCCTTAACCCACTGGGCCACAATGGGAACTCCTAAAATTCTTATAATACCAGGCACTCCTGAAATAAAAAGACAATAAATGATAAGACATTTTGTTTGAGGCATAAGAATTTTTATCTAATTGTAACTTATTCCATATCAAACCCAACACAATGTATATGGATTTGGTCTTTGTTCTTAGCTTTTAATCATGTCCCCTTTCTTCATTTTCCTCTTTCCCCTTTCCTCTCATTATTTGTATAAATCATTCCATTATCCCATCCATACGTTCATTGTTCCCTAGTAATCCTGCCATAACACTATCATTTGAGGTAAAGTAAAATAATCTGACACATGTGTTCTGGCAAGAGTAGAACTTCCACCAATGAACTCAGATAATGAGTAAATCAGGAAGTTAATTTTTTGGAAAGTATGTGTATAACCAAGAAGATGGAAATAAAAATCAGTGTCATGTTAAATATACAGCAGGTTTCCAAATTTCGAATTGAAATACAAACCCTCTTAAAGGATGTGCAGGTGTAGTGAATCAAGCATAGTTAATTGAAAATGCATAAAAGGCCCAAAAGAAAATTTTAGAGTTTTTATCTTTCAGGTCAACCCGGATGTACATTGATAAACAGTTCTTCATGAAATCCCTCCCCTTAGCCTTTCCCCACTCTAAAGTCCTAAATCCATCTTGCTTGTAAATTCAGTGATCAAGGCTAAGGTGAGCTAATCAATGGCAAGGCAATGAATCCTTATGGGCAAGGTCCTCCTAAGTGAGTACAATTAATTTCTTAGATTTTTCAAAGTGGAACATGAATTAGTCATTCTCCTAACAACACTTTCCTTCTATTCTAGCATTAAACTGATACATTTTTATTGGAGAAAACTATTTTCTAATAGGGAGGAAGAAAGAAGAGGGTAAGAGAAACAGGAAATCTGTCCTGACTGTAGAACACAAAACAACTTTACTTTATGCACCACACTCACTGATAAATGTTACTTTGGTTCTTAAAGAAAAAAATAAATCCCTCATCACAGAACATGTAAAATGCATACTTAGCATTTATCTGATAACAAGATTCTCAATGCACAAAAATGAATATGAAAAGGTCACTTTATAAGAACTTAGTGGCTAGTCACTCGTTTACTAATAACACAGCCAGGCTGTGTATAGGAAATGTTACTCCTTTATTTCTCAATAGCTGATTTTTACCTTCCTAAGCTTCTATCTGTTTGGAAACAAATATAAGATCTAAATTTAGCAAAACCAAGACTAAAACTTAGTACCATTCATAATATCAGCCATTCTTTTAAGTATAAATCATTCCTTCAGGCTGTTCTCCCCTCTCACCTGATTCTTTTCCAGATTTTGACTGTTTGCATAGAATGAGCTAGTGTTTAATGAGAAGACCAATAAGATCTAAGCAGAAACCCTTACAACTGTAAACACCTAGAGATGGTGGATAAAATGTAATACATAAAATGTAGTTTATTTTGACAGGATGTTTGTCTCTGGAAGATAAAGAATTAAATCCAAAGGTACCAGCAATAAAAGGAACACTAAAAGCAATTAATCATGTAATATTTTCATTAATTCAATAAACATTATGGAATGTAGAAACATACTGAGGAGGGTTAGGTTTTCCACAGATGTGAATAAAACAAAGGTTTTTTTTCTTGATATCAAATCTAGAGGAGTAAAGGCATAACATTTCCAAGAGATCATGGGAATTACTGGACAAGGGCTGAGCATTTGCAACCAATTTTTTTCTTGAAGAATCTTCACGAACGCTAAAGATAAGGAACTGAAACTGAGACCCAGTATAAAGAAATCAAATAAAACTTTCCCCAAAATCAAAGATGACTCGCACCATCTCTGTACCATAGCTCTCGGTGGATTAAAAACTGTTGGGAGAAACAAAACTTCTGGCTTGAATTTCAAATATGTTTAACTTTGTTTTATAACCGGCTTGGAGAGTTGGTGAAAGAAACCCCTGTTGAAAGCCAACTCCCCTAAAAGACCAGTATACCCATCTGTTGACAACGCAAAGTTTATTAAACATGCTACAGTGAAGAATTCTATTTTAAAAGAGTCTTATAGAGGGAAATTAGAAAGTTAAAAATTAAATGTTTATATGGCTTTGGAGTCTGAGCTCATATTGTCTTTTAAGGGGACTACTTATTGAAATTGGGCTAATTTGTGATATAATAGTTTAAGATTGTTGGACACGGCAAGACGTAGGTCTTGAAGTAGTTCTTGGTAAGAAAATTGTTTGCTTTATATGTAATTGCCCCGATGAGCAAACAATTTGGTTAGATAAGCTAGTTTTAACAGATTCTGAAGGCAATGCAGTGCAATGATGTTTTGCAGTCTTATTCTTGCCTTCCTGAGCAAGGACTTCCTGGACCAAAAGCATATGAACAATGATGACCTTGGTTCTCAGACCTGAACATTTTTGATCCTGGGTTGGAGAAAGAAACATTATCATCTGTGGATTATTATGTTAATCTATATCAGAACAACTTATTGAGGAATAGTGATTATTTAGATATTAAATTTCTAGTGATGGTCACTTCAACTTCTAAGAACATGAGGTTGCCCTGTTCCTTTTATGAATGATCAATGATTGGGAGTTTTGATATGATAGCAAATGTGCAACAGCATATCAGTCTCTACAGAGCTCATCTATGAACACCTCAACGTGGAAAAATTTTAAAAATATGTATACAATCATAAATCATAGCCACTAAACCAGAATCCTAATACGCCCAAATTAAACCAGAAGTTGAATTCAATCCCCAAATTGAAAAACACTGAAAACCGCGTACAGGGTTATTAATCAAATTGCCTAATTCCATGAGTTTTTACTTTGTTTCCTCACTCACTTAAGTTACATCAAAATAATGTAGATACTAATGCATCATTCTATTACAGCCCATGTTTCACCTTCCAGGTGTAACTGCCTGCCCAATCTAATTAGATTTTCAGGTGAGATTTTGTTACCCAGGGACAGGAGAAGAGAAGCTTGTGAAGAATCTTCGAATCTCAAAGACAACACTTAGGAAGCTGAATTATCCTTAATTCCTTTATTCCTTCTCCCTTTTCCCCTTTTTTGGTCCCAGTGTCCAAGTATGAAGCCTCTTTGTCTTTAGCGTGTTTTTTTCCCCCAGATAGTAAACCTCTTGATTCCTGATGGGTGAGGGGTGTTTACTAGGCTATACGAAATAACAATTGGGAAAGGAGATCAGGGGAATCTAACTGTTCCTTAGAATTTCAACTAATCCTTCTACTTTCAACTCCACCTCACTACTGTCTTTATATATCATTGATACTACTTAACTGAAGAGTATTATGGACTGAAAATAGTTCATTTCTTGTTGAGTTTTCCATCTACTGGTACATTCTACTCGTTCATATATTTTTTTTCTTCTTCCATATGCCCAAATTTAGTTATCATTCATCTGGTGTCAGTTCCTTACTAATGCATATATTTCTCTATGGTCATTTTTTAGGAAGAAGTACAAAAACATGCATGTTTTCAATTAGTCATTTTATTTTTATTTTATTTTTTATCGTTATTTCCCTAATACAATTTTTTTTTCCTACTGTAGAGCATGGTGACCAGTCACACATACATGTATACATTCTTGAACTTGGAGAATAGACTTGTGGTTAGTCATTTTAAGCCAGAGATCCTTCATGATATTCTCCTACAGAAAGTAAAATTTCTATTATATTTGAAAACACTTTGGCTCTATGTTAACTGTCTTGGCAAGAAGCAGCATTAAAATATTTGAGAAAATTACATTCCAGTTTAAATAAATTCCAAATGGATACAACATAAATTAACAAAAAGAAATCCTGGACATTATCAATAAAAACCTAGAAATTAGATTAAAAAAATTAAAACTGGAATGATGGTAGTGAATTACAGCATAACTGAAATGTACTTAGAGTCAATATTAAGGCATTATTGATTACAAAGCTCTACCTCAATTCCTTTTACAAAAGTGAGAATAAATTAAAAGAGACAGTAAGCTATGAAGCCAAAATGCTGAACAGAAACTAGGTAATGTGAAATTTAATTTTAGGCTTGTTAGGAATAGTCTGTGTGATTCTGGAAAATACATTTAATGTCTATACACCTCTGTTATATTATCTGTAAAATGAGAGAGTTCTATTGGAAAGTCTTTAAATTTCTTTCAAAGTGGAAATTGTTTCTCAATCTAAAATATATGTTTCTCAAGTGAAAGATTATCTGAAATATCCAGGTTATCCTTCAAGGACTCTAGTATTTACACCTTTTTATTGCTTTTTCCACACTTTAAATATAGTGCCAAAAATTAATAAGAAAAAAATAATATTTGTAGTGTTATTGAGTATTAATATTATGTTATTGTTAACCTTATTCTATCACGGTGGAAGCTGGGTAATTTGACCAAGTCTCCATAACCTGTAAAAGACTAATAAAAACCAAGTCTAATTACTCATCACAGGTAGATATACACATTGTAAAATCTTTTCTGTACAAGTTTGTGGGATTTATGTTCTATCATATCTACTTTCTATCTTAATTTATTAACTGTCAGACCAAAAAAAATATTCCTTTTACAATGGAAGTGGCTTTATTTTAATAGCAATTATTTCTTAAAACTGTTAAGTGATTTTTGAAAAATGTCTCTTTTCATATCTTATGATTAATTTTGAAAACTATGTGGATTAGCATTGTGATTGTTCCTTATTGCTAAGGACCAATATGTATTTGACAATTTTTCCTTATAATTGTGGTAAAATTAGTAAATAAACATATTTCATACATTAAAAGATACATTTTATAATTTCTTGTCAGAACTGAGAACCATATCCTTGTTACTTTAAGAAGCTTTCCAATAAAAGTATTAATAGTAAAAATAACCAAACTTTTGAACAAATTCTTTGGTCACCATGCATTATCATATTAACAATCAACTCTGTAAAATGTATACTTTTCCTATTGACATATGAGAAAACAAACAAAAAAGGATTAAGTCAAATAATCTGCCCATTTTCCAAACCTAGTAAATAAATAGCTATAACTTAAGTTCCAGTCTCTCTAACTCTAAATTCCATTCTTGAACTTGATGCTTACTGTGCTTGTCAATAATGAAAAATGATGCAAAGATTTGTAAAAGCAGATATTTTATTTTTTATTTTTTATTACTCAAATGAATTTATCACATCTGTAGTTGTATAATGATCATAACAATCCAATATCACAGGATTTCCATCCCACCACCCAAACTGTCTCCTCCAGAGACCATAAGTTAAATTTTTAAATTCTACTAAACTCAGCCTTTCTTGTGAGATGAATTAAAACAACATGCGCAAATTCTATTGGGTTTCAGACGAAGGCCGAAAGAGCAATAAATATGATTAGTCTCAGCACATAATCTACTCAAATGAGTGAGAAATGTGATTAATATGCTATTTTTCCAAATGAAGAAAAACATACATAGAGGGAAAAAAACATACACGTCACAAATGTATAACTCTTGCCAAGTGGCTTAGAAATTTGCACATGCCTCAGCAGGAAAAGCAGCAGAAAATGTCTGGCTCACCCTAATGTGGATGTGCTTTCTTTTCACTCTGCCATCTTAAAAGCTCAAGTCTTTCCTGTCAATGAGGTCTGTTCCCAATGCCTTAAACTAGCTATTTTGTTAAATTATAGTTCATCCAGGTCTTATTGTTGTTCTTGGTGTATGTGGTCTGCAACAGAATTGGCTTGTTGATTTTTAAAAACTGAAAGTAAATGTGATTCAAATTTTTAATAAATGTTTTTATTAAAATATAGTTGATTTACAATGTTGTACCAATTTCTGCTGTACAGCAAAGTGACCAGTCATAAAAATATGACATCAAATTAATTCCTGACTTTGCAGAATTATGTCCATTATTTACATAAAATATTAAAAAAATGATGGAAAATCATCAGTACTTTGGTTTGCCATAGGAGCAAAGGTTAAATGCTCAGTGTCCAGTTCCAAATAGTTTAAATGAATATTCAGATTTAAGCAATTTGATAAAGTAAATTGGAGGACTTCCATGATGACTAAAAAGCACTTCTGTACATGCAAAGTGGTACAGAGATTTTAATGGTTTCAGAAGAAATTAAAAGAGATCAAGAACACTTCATTGTACAATACATAATGGGACAACCAAACAAGTAAACAATTTAATTGATTTTTAAAATTCAATTTAAGTGCATGGAATGCAAGATACTTTATAACTTACAAGACTTTCAGAAAATAATGTTCTCATACCATGTAACAGAAATTACAATGTTTCATTTTCCACATTACATAAATCTATTCAAATGAGAAAAACAAGTAGGTATAATTTCAACCGTTCATGGAAAAGCAGAAAATAGGAATTAATATGTATCCAAGAGATTATATGCAAGATCCCTCTGATGATGACTATGATATACTTGCAAATAATCTATAACAGGTGAAAGATGAAAGCTCAGGTATAATGTGTAATAATTATTGAATATTAGGACAAACACAACTTTTCCTGACAGAGAGAGGGAGAGCGAGAGAGAAAGAGAAAATTCCACATTCTCAAACATTTTCAATTTTTAAAAAATTCCATAAAATTAACAAGAAATGACAGATATCCTAATATCCATAGGATGTTCAAATTTTCTGAACAAAGGAAGAAAATATTGAATGATTTTAATAAAATACATAATTTATTATTTACAATGAAGATTTGCAATAATTAAAAAGTTTAAAAAATAAAGTTTGCAAAAAAAGGAAATCAGTGCTATCATTCTACAACTGATGATAAGCGAAGCAGGCTATTAATCTACAAGAAATATTAGTTGCTACTCAGTGAATAAGAAATGCAATATGGACTGAATTTCATTGAACATATTGCAAACCACAAAATCTGGAAGCATTTTGAGTGAGGTCAACTACATGTAAGAAAAACTTCTGTATAAGAAAAATGTGTAAGAAAAAGATGGTTCAAGCAGATTATATAGCTTGTAGTCAATAAAACAGATGGCCCATTTGACTGACCAAATAACCAAACAGCAAAAATTGTAGTTTAATGAACACTGGGGAGTACTGCTGAAATTTGGTTATTCCAAAATTTATGTAACTCTTAAGTACCAACTCTATAATTCAGTAATAATTATAAACCTCAAACCTTATATTTGTGAATGGCATAAAATTTCATCTACCTTCAAAGATGTTAAAACATGTATTAAATATTAAGTTAATAGGTAATTTTTAAAAGAGACTTTCGTTATTTATTTGAGAGTGACTTTATAACACCAAACTTGGTATTACTAGTCAGCTAAACACATTACATTTTAAACTAGATATTCATTAAATATTTTTCTAAATTGTTATAACAGAAAATCCTACAATTTAAACACTTACTTCAAAATTTTCTTAATTTTAGATTTTTTATATTTTATACTCACATAAACATTTATCGTACAAATATTAAAAAGCTATACTTCTGACTAATCTAAAACAACTTTCCTTTCAAAAGCAATGAGTATAGACAATAGGAAAAATCATGCAATCAACCAAATCAATGTCCGATGAAAAATTCTTATGATTTTATAGCAAAAACACAAAAATGCCTTTATTAATGTTTAATATATGAATATATATACACAAATATCATATGTATGTAAACTTCGTGGTCTTTGAACTTAATAAATCAAACAATGAGAGTTACTTCTAAATGTTACCATCTTAATATAAGTAAATTTAGTTGTAATTTAGAGGTGAACTTTTTTTAGAATTATACTTGCAAAAAAAAAAAAAACCCTCTCGATCATGTATAGTCAAGACACCAATGATTATCTTTCAAAATCTACATTATACTTTAATATAAATCTGACCAGAACACTCCAATGAGTTCTCATGAGTGTAGTTACATTAATGTTGATTCTTCAAAGTTCTTATTCTTACTTCATCTTAGGCTATATTATCTTTCATTTACTGAAAAGTAATCCACTCAAATCTTTCATGGGACCTTTCATAAACCTAACTATCAGTGTAGTCACATAGTAGCTTCTTCTACATTCTGCTTTTACTTGAGGCAAGTTAAGTTTTCCTATTTTCCTTGTGGTTCTCGTAGTATGGTCTACAAATGGTGTGCCCTAGATTGCCTCTCCAAGATCAGTGAGGCATTGAGGTTCTTTAACAGTGCTGAGTTACAATCCAAATTGCAGAATTCCTCTCCGATCCTGTGCTGCACTTTGTCACACAGATCCCAAAGAATCACCATTTGTCACAAAAGTTTCACTAGTCTTTCACGAAAACTCTCCTTCATCTTAATACAAAAAGCATTTAGCAAAGACTTCACTTAGCCATATATGTTAGTAAGTATAGATTTTGACAGAAAACAATAAACCAATTTTTAATGTGATTTTTACTTTTCCATTAGAGTTGATTTACACAGTTCTCCTGATTTCTACTGTAGAGCAAAGTGACCCACTCATAAGCACACACACAGATATATTCTTTTTTCTCACATTATCTTCCACCATGTACCATCACTAGTGATTAGATATAGTTCCCTGTGCCATATAGCAGGATCTCATTGCTTACCCACTCCAAAAGCAATAGTTGGCATCTATTAGCCCCGAATTCCCAGTCCATCCCACTCCCTCCCTATCCCCTTGGCAACCACAAATCTGTTCTCCATGTCCATGATTTTCTTTTCTGTGGAAAGGTTCATTTGTGCTATTTATTAGATTCCAGATATAAGTGATATCATATGATATTTGCCTTTCTCATTCTGACTTACTTCACTTACTATGAGAGTATCATCCATGTTGCTGCAAAGGGCATTATTTTGTTCTTTTTTAGGGATAGGTAGTATTCCATTGTGTATATATACCACATCTTCCTAATCCAATCACCTGTTGATGGACATTTAGATTGTTTCCATGTCTTGGCTACTGCAATGAATATATGGGTGCATGTGTCTTTTTTAAGGAAAGTTTTGCCCGGATATATGCCCAAGAGTGGGATTGGTGGATCATATGGTAGTTCTATATTTAGTTTTCTGAGGTACCTCCATACTGTTTTCCACAATGGTTTTATCAATCCACATTCCCAACAGCAGTGTAGGAGAGTATCATTTTCTCTACACCCTCTCCAGCACTTATTTGCTCAGTTGTTAAGGATGGCCATTCTAACTGGCATGAGATGTTACCGCATAGTAATTTTGGAGTTGCATGTCTCTAATAATTAGTGATGTTGAGCGTTTTGTCATGTTCTTGTTGGTCTTCTGTTTATCTTCTTTGGAGAAATGTCTATTCATGTCTTTTGCCCATTTTTCAATTGGGTTGTTGAGTTTTTTTGCTGTCGAGTTGTACAAGTTGTTTCTATATTTTAAAGATTAAGTCCTTGTCAGTTGAATCATTTGAAACTATTTTCTCCCATTATGTAGGCTCTTTTTTTTTATGGTTTCCTTTGCTGTGCAAAAGCTTACCAGTCAACATAACACACCAAATTAACAAAAGTCAAAAACCAAAAGATCATCTCAACAGATCCAGAAAGAGCATCTGACAAAGTCCAACTTCTAGTCATGATAAAAACTCTTACCCAAGTGGGTATAGAAAAAACATACCTCAAAATAATAAAAACCATTTATGACGAACCTACAGCAAATATAATACTCAATGAAGAAAAGCAAAAATGCATCCCACTGAAGTCCGGAACAATACAAGGATGCCCACTCTCACCACTTTTATTCAACATAGTACTGGAAGTCCTAGCCACAGCAATCAGACAAATAAAACAAATAAAAGGTATCCAAATTGGAAGAGAAGAGATAAAATTGTCAGTCTATGCAGATAGCATGATACTATACATAGCAAATCCTAAAGACTCCACAAAAAAAACAACTTGAACTGATCAACAAATTCAGAAAAATAGCAGGATACAAGATTAACATTCAGAAATTGGTTGCATTTCTGTATAGTAACAATGAAGTATTAGAAAAGGAATATAAAAATACAATACCTTTTAAAATTGCACCCCCAAAAATTAAATACCTAGGATAAACCTGACTAAGGAGGTAAAAGATTTATTATATGCTGAGAACTATAAAACATTAATCAAGGAAATTAAAGAGGATTCAAAGAAATGGAAAGATATTTGATACTCCTTGATTGGAATAATTAACACTGTAAAAATGGCCAGAGTACCCAAAGCAATCTACAGATTCAATGCAATTCCTATCAAATGACCCAGGCATTTTTCACAGAACTACAACAAGCAATTCAAAAATTTATGTGGAACCATGAAAGACCCAGAATTGCAAAGCAATCCTAAGGAACAGAAACCAAGCAGGAGGCATAAGTCTCCCAGATTTCAGGCAATATTACAAAGCCACAGTCATCAAGACAGTGTGGTACTGGTACCAAACAGACATACAGATCAATGGACCAGAATAGAGAACCCAGACACCTATGGTCAATTAATCTTTGACAAAGGAGGCAAGAATATAAAATGGAGAGAAGACAGTCTTTTAAGCAAATGGTGTTGAGAAAACTGGACAGCGGCAGATAAATCAAAGAAACTGGAAAACACCCTTACACCACACACAAAAATAAACTCAAAATGGCTTAAAGACTTCAACGTAAGACAAAACACCATCAAAATCCTAGAAGAGAACATAGGCAAAACATTCTCTGACATCAACCATACAAATGTTTTCTTAGGTCAGTCTTCCAAGGAAACAGAAATAAAAGCAAAAATAAACCAATGGGGACTAATTAAACAAATTTTTTGAGATAAAAACAAAATAAAACACTCTAAAAATATCTTTTGTAGAGAGTCCTTTAACAGAGAAAATCAGTTACCTTATCAACCTGAGCATTATTCCCCTGAAGCCTATCAATGTCTTCAAAGTTTTGTGTTCCTAATCATGATCCCACTAAATGATCCATTTAGTTATTTTCCTTAAGTTGTAGAATGTATTGGTAGATATTAATCTGCTTGCTATTTCAAAATGATAGTTTTACAAATTCTACCATTTCAACCATACATTGGCTCTAAAGTTCAGTCAAAACTCATGCTTGAGATATTATTTTTATAGCATAAAACTATTTTCCCTTTTATATTTTATGCAAGTATATCTAATTTTGCCTGCAAGGCTTTCGTTCTGCTATATATACCTATATATGTTGGGGTGACTCCATCTCAGCTCTAGTGACGCACATGACTTGCGCCTAGCCAATGAGTACATTCCACTTGCCTGTTTCCAGGAATCCAAAAATGACTCCAGAAAATCATTTCGACTCAATCCCAGTATCTATTGGAAGCTCTGAGATTAAAATCTCTCTATTACAATCACTACCTATAAAGCCTATAAGGACCCATCAGGGGCTACCACGTTTGGGAGACTGGTGCTTGACAGCGAAGCCAATCTAAATGAAAGTACCGAGTACCAACAGGAGATGGGGAGAAAATGGACTCTTTACAAAATTGCTTGACCATGTTGAGCTCACTATGGCTGGAACCAAACATACCTCTGAGTTTTTCATTTATATGAACCAATATATTTCCTTACTTGTGGAAATCAGTTTGAGTCGAACTTATCTTATATGATAATGGAATGAACTCTGATTATTAAATCTAGTTGTATCAATCACTTTTCCAGTACAACAGTTTCTATTTTTGACAGGTGAAAAAAATCAAATGCTGTATGTTAGGTTTTCATGAAAATGCCATTACAGTGCTATAAATGTGTTCTTCGCTATAATATCTATTGTGATGAAAAATACTACAGATTTCTGATTTATCCAATTACCAGGATATCCAAATATATATACACACGCATAAATATTAGATTGTCTGGACTTGTTATAGACTTGGTGGCTCAAAAAACAAACATTTATTTCTCACAGTTCTATAAGCTGGGAAGTCCAAGATTTGATATCTCATGAGACCCTACTACTGGATTCACAGACAGCCATTCTCTCACTATAATCTCCCATGGTGAAAGGGGAAAGGGAATTATTCACAGACTCTTTTATAAGGACACTAATCTCACTCATGAGAGCTGCACCATCATGAGCTACCCACCTCAAAAACGGCCCATGTCCTAATTTCCTAATACAATCAAATTGGGAGTTATTTTTCAACATGAATTTTGGAGAGGATACAAATATTCAGTCTATAGCTATGTATATACATATAAATTTGACCCTTGATTTACAGTGACCCCAGATGATTTACAGTGCTCTGTCAATTTTCTACTGCACAGCAAGGTAACCCAGTCACGCATACATGTATACATTCTTTTTTCTCACATTATCATGCTCCATCACAAGTGACCAGACATAGTTACCAGTGCTACACAGCAGGATCTCATTGCTTATCCATTCCAAAGTCAATTGTTTGCATCTATTGACCCCAAATTCCCAGTCCCTCCCTCTCCCTTCCCCTCGGCAACCACAAGTCTGTTCTCCATGTCCAGGATTTTCTTTTCAGTGGAAAGGTTCATTTGTGCCCTATATTAGATTCCAGATATAAGTGATAATCATATGGTATTTGTCTTTTTCTTTCTGACTTACTTCATTTAGTATGAAAGCCTCTAGTTCCATCCATGTTGCTGCAAATGGCATTATTTTGTTCTTTTTAGGAGTGAGTAGTATTCCATTGGGTATATAGAAGTTGCAGATTATTCTTTTTTTTTTTTTGTCTTTTTGATATTTCTTTGGTCCGCTCCCACGGCATATGGAGGTTCCCAGGCCAGGGGTCGAATCGGAGCTGTAGCCACCGGCCTACGCCAGAGCCACAGCAACGCAGGATCCGAGCCGCGTCTGCAACCTACACCACAGCTCACGGCAACGCCGGATCGTTAACCCACTGAGCAGGGGCAAGGACCGAACCCGCAATCTCATGGTTCCTAGTCAGATTCGTTAACTACTGCGCCACGAAGGGAACTCCGGATTATTCTTAATGAATACTGCTGTACTACACAATCTGAGGTTGGCTCAATTTGTGGATGTAGTACCACTGATATGGAGGGCTGATTATGGGACTTGAGTTTCCTTGGATTTTTGATATCCATGGAGGGTCCTGGAATCAATCTCCTGCAGATACGAGAGGTTGACGTGTGTGTGTGTGTGTGTGTGTGTGTGTGTGTGTGTGTTTCAACATCAAGAACAAGTGGACAAATAAAGATACATATCCTATGTAGGCATGTATATTTCTTTCTTATGGAAATACTCTATGAATTTTTACCACAAGCATAAGAAAAAAATGTTTGTGAAATTAAAGTTTCAAAGTATCTACTCAAGCAAACTGAGAAAGTCTTAATGAGAATTTAGATCAAAAATGGAAATTATTAGTGTGAATCTAAGATCTTATGGTGGACAATATAATAAAATGGTTTTAGCTTGTGAAAAACTTGTAAACAATTTCGCTAAGCACATCCTATGGGTATTGAACATGAAAGCAATAAAGTGATGAGAATTTTCTTAATGTAATAAATACAGTAGTCTTCTTATCTTAGAAACACCTTTCGTTCTTCATGCCAAAGACAGTGCCTTCAATAGCCGATCATTTGAGCTTTGTCACTGAAATTATTCTAGTTCTAGAACCTTATATTCCCTCTTACAGATAAGGCCACTTCAAATTGATACTTGCCTTCCACAGTGAAAACTCAACAACTTTAAAGCACACCAAAATCCAAATATCTGCAGAAGAACCATCCATGAAAAAGACCAAAACCTACCCGAAAAGACCTCCTCCAACTGAAGGCAGAAGGAACCACAACACAGTATCAGTAGTCACGTATTCCCAGGTGGGCTACTCACAGACCTGAGAATAATTATAGTGTAGAGGTTCATCATAGGATGAGCCTCACATCAGGTCCAGTGGGGTTCCTGCACAGGAAGATGAGCCCCCAGAGCATTTGGCTTTGAAGGCCAGTGGGGCTTAATTCTGAGAGCCCCACAGGACTGAAGGAAATAGACTTCACTTTTAAAAGGCACACACAAACTCTCACATGTACAAGGACTGGGGGCAAAAGCAGTCATTTTTAGGAGCCTGGGCCAGACCTACCTGCTGGTCTGGTAGAGTCTCTGGAGAGGAGAGGTGGGTAGTTGCTGCATGGGGTGCTGGCCCTGGCGGCAGCCATGTTCAGAAGCTTGTTTTGCCGCAGGAGCCTGTGCATGCACGAGATTCCCGTGGGATCCTCCCTCTCTCTCATTAACGCCAAGGCCTGGCTCCAGCCAACAGCTGTGGATGCTAGTACAGGAAAGCCTCAGGCCAAACTACCAGCTAATGAGGACACATCCCCACCTGTCAGCATACAGGCGGCCTAAAGGCTTCCTGAGCCCACAGCCACCTTTCCACACAGCCCTGACCACCAGAAGGCCAGGGGCCACTCTGTTCATCAGTGAGCAGGAACCAGCAACTCCTGCCAGGAAGCCTGCACTACCCTCTAGACCAGCCTGACCCACCAGGAGAGTGAGACTCAAGAAAACCACAACACTTGGAGTTCCCATTGTGACTCAATGGTAACAAACACAACTAGTATCCATGAGGTTGCAGGTTCAATCCCTGGCCTTGCTCAGTCGGTTAAGGATCCAGCATTGCTGTGAACTGTGGTGTAGGTCACAGATGAGCCTTAGATCCTGGATTGCTGTAGCTGTGGCTTAGGCCAGCAGATATAGCTCCAAATTGACCCCTAGCTTGGGAATTTCCCATATGCCATGGGTGCTGCCCTAAAAAGACAAAAAAAAGAAAGAAAAAAAAAGAAAAAAACACAATCCCACAGCAGGCCAGACCCTACCCTGGGACTAGCTGAGCAACAACCTTGCCGAGGAGCAGGACAACACAAGCTTCAGGACACTGTGGACCCCATTCCCAACTGTGTCAGGACTCCCCCTCCTCTGGGCAACTCAACATCAGCTCTGGGATCCCTCAGTCTTGCAGCCAGATTCCAGGACCCTGCTCTGCCTGTCAGTAGTCTGGCACTAACCCCAGGACCTGGCTTCCTCTACCAGTGAAGGGGCCAGGGCCCAGGAGTTTTTTGGACCCTGACTCTGCCCACCAGTGATCCAGCATTAGCCCTGGGGCCAGAAGTCAGCTGCCTCATGACCAGGCCTTGTTAACCAGCATCCACACAAGGTAGGGTCTGGCAACCAACTAGACTAGGGGCCAACCAAACCTACTCGACCACCCAAATAGTCAGCCGCCAACACAGAAGGACCTCTTAGGGGGATGGGATGCCTCTTACAGAGGGTCATTTCTGCAGGCTGAGAAACATAATTAACCTACCATATATATAGATATGTAAAAAGACAAAGAGCAACTTAGACAAAATGAGGTGGCAGCAGAAGGAAAAACATAAAACCCCAGAAGAACTAAGTAAAGTGGAGATAGGGAACCTCCCTGAGAAAGAGTTCGCAGTAACGATCACAAAGATGATGACAGAACTTGGAAGAAGACTGGATGCACAGAGCAAGAAGTTAGAAGTTTTTGAAAAAGAATTGGAAATATACAGAACAACCCAATAAAAATGAGGATTACAATAACTGAAATGAAAAATACACTAGAAGGAAATAATAGCCTAAATGATCCAGAATAGATCAGTGCACTGGAAGACAGAGTAGTGGCAGATAACACCAAAAAGAAAAAAGAAGGAAAATAAATGAGGATGGTTTAGGGGTCCTACAGCATAGCACAGAGAACTGTGTTCAATTTCTTGGGATAGAACATGATTGGGGATGATATGAGAAAAAGAATGCATATGTATGCATGACTGGGTCACTTTTCTCTATAGCAGAAATTGGCACAACATTGTAAATTGACTATGTTTTAATTTAAAAAAAAAGAAGAGAGAGACCTTTAGGAAGACATGGAGCACACTAATATTTTAATCATAGGGGTTCCAGAAGGAGAAGTGAGAGAGAAAGGGGAGAGAAGGGAGAGAGAATATATTTGAAGACATAATAGCTAAAACGTTCTCCAACCTGGGAGAGGAAATGGTCACCCAAGGCCAGGTAGTACAGACAATCTCATATAGAATGAACCCAAGGAGGAATACACACTAAGACACATTATATTTAAATAGATGTTAAAAACCTTATAATGGTGTGACCTCAAATTGATGTTTTATCGAACACTGCTTAAGAATCAAATAAGAGCCTCTTTTTGCATAATATTATACTTAATTTCCTAATCAGGAAAAAATACGATTTAAATAGGCTTCTACAGGAAGATATGTGCAATTAATTTTTTCCTTTTTAAAAATATATTTACCTCAATTATTGAACACTCATATAACCACTATTCAAGTTATGCTTCTTTTTAGAAGAAACAATTAATATTATACCATAGATGACATTTTTTTTTCTTCTAATTCATATTCCTAGCATTGAAGGCCCTTCTCTTCTTGGAGATTTTCTTAACAATGAGACAATTTTGATATAGGAATTACTGGCTTGCCAACTAAATCTAAAATGTAGTAATGAATGTTCAAGTGTTATAGGTTAAACATTGTATCAGTTCAACTCCATATCACAAATAGCCACTGATTTTCTTTCTGAGATATGAGACTCTTCTCCTAATTTGCTGTTCATTTTTAAAGGAATATATGATTCACAAGCAATTGATACTACAACTACAATAAAAGTAACTGATGGAATTTTGCTATTTTTGTGTCAATTTTTTTAACATTCTCAAAGTAAAAAGTACTAAAATGTGAAAATAAACTATCATCATTTGCATTTTGCCGAAACTCAAAGGTGTGCAGGATAATGGCAAAGTTTTATAGTAAAGAAAAAGGAAAGTTTTTAAGGTATGCTCTGATCAAAGTTTGTTGGCAGGAGGAGGCTGGAAGTGGAGCCTTTTGGTTGGCTAATTTAGAGAACATATTTGATCTTCTCAGGCGAGTTCCAATTCGGAAGTAAGAAAGCTGGAAGTCACTGATCAACTCCTGACGTTCTAGGTCAGTAGCTACAGAAGTTGTGGTTTGGTTTACTAGACTTTTTCAGTAGTTCTTGCTTGGCTTCCCAAGCTAGTTGCTGCAGAGGATGTAAGTCCGAGCTCTATTGTTTTATAGGGTCTTATTATTGTTTATTTGCATATTCAGTCACTCAACATTTACCGAATCATAGAGCACTTATAGCAATTGCAATAAAATTTCTTTGGAGGGAACTTATAATGAATCATGTTTAAGTTCTTAGTTTTCATTCTAAAAATGCAACATATTTTCCTTGGCACTTTATGTGGAAATCACTTTTAATTCTCACAAACATGCTATGGTGTACTATCACACTAATTTTACAGTTATGATTACAACATAGTGGGAGCCATGGCAGGGCCATCTGGGGAATCAACAGAGTGGGATTTGACACTAATTCCTATTAACTTCTTTTCCCAAGACTTGTAAAGCCACTGTTTGAATGTTTATTTCCCCTCCAAAATATTATTTCTTTTATTATTTAAGGTTAGGTTGACATAAAGTGTCAACAATTTTATTTATGGGCAGCAATGGGCAAAGTCTGTGGTAGCCCAAGAAGATTCAGAATAATCGTGACTTTGGTGATCTAAGTGCGCAAGGATTAATATTTCTTGGAAGGATAAGAAGCTACTCCTTATGTTTATGTGATTTACTCTTGGCACTTAGCAAGAAATGCCAAAATAAAATATTTCGGGATAATAATAACAGTTATTTTTATTGTCCTTATTCTCTAAATTTTTCACAGTGGATGTATACTAAATGTATAGTCGGAATAAAAAGGATCTGTGATATAGAAATGAACTATATTTTATTTGTTTTACATATTCATTTTCATCTCTATTGTGGCTCAAAATCAATGTGATTTGTAATATGGAAATGGAAAAAGACTCTTGTCACCAAAATAGAAAACATCTGGCAATAGCAAATAAAAGCAAGCTCTTTTAAGCATCTAAAAATGATTTGTTTGCACAAAGAACAGAATTGGAAAGTACCCATGAAAACTATCCCTCTTTTGACTGTAGGAGCATCAAAATAATATCACAATTACCCCAAAGACTTTTTTTATGGGATTACTTCAATGTTACCACTCTGTGGGATGTAGTTGAGGGGAAAATAGGAGGAATGATAGATATCAGAGATCCAGGGTATGAAATGATTATTCAAGGACTTCAACACTTAGGATATAAAGTTGTGTGAAAGAATGCCTTCACTACATAACACTGGGAATGATGTAAAAATGCCACTAAGATGATGTGGTATAGTTTTCCTTCCCTTCTTCTCTACTTGTTCCTTTCTTTCTTTCCTTACCTTTTAGGTATTAAGTTTGGTTTTAGGCACTTGAGAAAAACTTGGTTGCAAAACACACAAAATAATCTGTCCTTATGAAGGTTGTATATATATTCTTAAAAATTTGGTGTCATACCTCACTGATTCAGCACCTTGACTTTATGAATGAATGGTTTTATGATTTGGGGAGTTCCTATGTGGCTCAGTGGGTTAAGAATCCAACGTTGTCACTGCTGCAGCTCAGGTCACTGCTGTGGTGTGGGTTCATTCCCTGGCCCAGGAACTGCTGAATGCCATGGCCATGGCCAAAAAGGAAAAAAAATAAAGAATTTGGGAGTTCCCGCCATGGCGCAGTGGTTAAAGAATCCAACTAGGAACCATGAGGTTGCGGGTTCGGTCCCTGGCCTTGCTCAGTGGGTTAAGGATCCAGCGTTGCCGTGAGCTGCGGTGTAGGTTGCAGACACAGCTTGGATCCCGCATTGCTGTGGCTCTGGCATAGGCTGGTGGTTACAGCTCCAATGAGACCCCTAGCCTGGGAACCTCCATATGCCGCGAGAGCAGCCCAAGAAAATGGCAAAAAGACAAAAAAAAACCAAAAAACTTTACATATGTTTAAAAATAAATAAAAATTGTTTTATGATTTGGGCAAAGTTTCTTAAGTTTCCTGAACCTCAATTTATTCATCTATAAAATGTACATAAAAATGATAGCACTTCGTAGTGGTAATATATTACATTAGAATATTTTAAATTTGACTTTTAGCTTTAACATTGTGCTTCATCCTTTCATATGCTTTACCTGTCACTTATTAGTATCCTTTTGTTTCAACTTCAGGAATTTCTTTTAAGCATTTCTTATAAGGAGTGTCTAGTGATAATAATCAACTTCCTTAACTTTAGTTTCAGAAAATCTTTCTCTGTCTTTCATTTCTTACGGATAACTTTGCTGAGTAAGGCATTCTTTGTGACAGTATTTTTTTTTTTTCCTTTCAGCATTTTGAATAAGTCATCTCACTCTCTCCTGGCCTGCAAAGTTTCCACCAAGAAATCTGGTATAAGCCTTGTGGGCTTTTCTGTGTCTTAAATGGGTTTCTTTTCTCTTCTTTCAAAATTATCTGTCTTTGATTTCTGACAGTTTTGTGATAATATATCTCAATCAATCTTCTCTGGGTTGGACCTCTCTACTGAACCTTTTATTTTGTTCATGTATTGATTTCCTGATTTCATTTAGGTGTCTTGTAGCTCTTTGGGCTTCCTTAAAACAATTATTTTTAATTTTTTGTCAAGTAGTCATAGATCTCCGTTTCACCTACTGGAAAACTGCTGTGTTTCCGCGATTTTTCAAGTTCCTTGACTCTTGCTCTGTTGTCTTTGCATTTGAAGGAGAAGCCATTTTGTCCACTATTTACTGGCTTGCTTTCAGATTTACCTTTACCTGTTAGTCTGTCTAGGGACTCTGAAGACATCTCAGATGTTTTTTATGGATTTACTCATTCCATACTTCTTGTTTCCTCCTGAGGGAAAATTCTTAAGATTATACATAGGAATTAAACAGGAATCTGACTTTCTTGCAACAAGCAAGCACAACTACCATATGCTCTTTTTTAAATCCAGTAATTCATTTTTAGTATGTTTTTATTAGTGTCAATTCACTATAGATTAAAGAAAAAGTCCTTCACCAGGAGAATTTGAGAAGCATTGACATAATGAGTCAGTCCACAGTTCTCAAAGCGATCATTTGATATTTTCACATCTTTTCTTTCAGTGTACTTGTTTACCTTCCTGGGAACAAACCCATTAAGAGCACCAGATGACTGAGCACATGATGAAAGAATGCTAATTGACGGTCCCTCAGACATGCAATGATGAAATTTAGTATGAACTAGGTTTCTAGGTGTTGCTGGTAAAGTGCAGAAACTCAAGTCCTAATTGGATCATTTATGTCTTGCTTTTAGAGAAAATGCATGGTTCTGAACCAGGGTGATTTGTACCCCAGGGGACCTTTGGCAATATTTGGAAATATTTTTCATTGCCACAACTGGAGGAGTCCTACTGGCATCTTGTGGGTAACGGCCAAGGATGATTCTCAGCATTCTACAGCATACAAGAAAGCTTCTCCCCACTCCGTTAACAAAGAACCATCCAATTCAGGGAGTTCCCAATGTGGCTCAGTGGTAATGAACCCATTTAGTATTCATGAGGCTGCAGGTTCGATCCCTGGTCTTGTTCAGTGGGTTAAGGATCTGGCATTGTTGAAAGCTGTGGTATACGTTGCAGACATGTCTTAGATCTGGCATTGCTGTGACTGTGGTATAGGCAAGGGGCTACAGCTCCAATTCGACTCCTTGCTTGGGAACTTCCATATGCTGTGGGTGAGGCCCTAAAAAGCCAAAAAAAAAAAAAAAGAAAGAAAGAAAGAAAGAGAGAAAGAAAGAAAGAAATGAAATGAAATGAAAAGAAAAGGATCAACCGGCTCAAGTTGTCATGCCAAAATTGCGAAGTTCCATTATAGTGTGATAAGTGAAACTGAAACTTTACTCAGCAATTCCAGCTGAGTAGAATATTCGTTTTATAATATCTGATGAGCACATTTTCTCATTTGTCCATCTTCACTTATTAAGCCCTGTTTTCATTCATAAATAATAAGTACTATGACAAGCCATTGTGATATAGCAGTAAGACAAAATTTATATAATTCTCTACCAATTTCTATGATTAAGCAAAAAATGAATGATGAATATATTAAGTCATTGTTTTGAACTAGATGTGACTGAGAGTAGAGATACAAATAGAGAACTTCTAATACTGTGATTTATAATAGAAAAATATGTGGTTTTCAACACCTTTCCTGGCACACAGCTCCTAAAACTCTTGGAAATTCCTAAGAAATGCTAATGATGCTCGTGTCTTTTGTTATGTTAATGATGCAATTTAGGGAAATTTCCTAGAAATTATGGAAGATGGAATCAATTTGAGATTAGAAGGTTGGAACTTTCAGTCCTACCCCTCAACCTCTGTGGAGGGAAGAGAGGCTGGAGATTCAGTTTGATCACCAACGGCCAATGATTTAATCAATCATACCTATGTAGTGAATCTTTTATAAAAACTCATTACAGGTTAGGAGAGCTCCCAGGGAGGTGCTAAGAGAGGGCATGCCTGGAGACAGTATGAAAGCACCACATCCTTTCCCTATAACTTGTCCTATGCATCTCTTCCATATGGCTGTTTCTGATATATCTTTTCATAATAAGCCAGTAATCTAGTAAGCAAAGCGTTTGAGTTCTGGGAGCCATTACAGCAAATTGATTGAGTCCAAAAAGGAGAAGGTCCTTGGAATCTTCAATATATATCCAGTCAGTCAGAAACACAAAAGACAAGCTTGACCTGCCACTGGCCTCTGAATGGGCGGGGGGATGAGGGACAGTTTTGTAGGACTGAGCCCTTAACCTGTGCAATCTGATGTGAATAGTGTCAGGATTGAATTAGCTAACTTGTTGATTGCCCCCCTAGGTTGGTATGAATGCAGTGTCTCAGAGGTCTTTTTATTCACTGGTTCATAAAAAGTCAGAAAATTTTCAAATTCACAAATTTCAACTAGATATGTTTTGAGTCACTCAAAAATAAACAATTTCATCTGAAATACTTCTTTTCTTCTACAGATTTTTATATTCTCAAAGTTTTTCTATTTATTTCATTTACCTTTTTTCTTGTTTCCCTTTACATAATATGCTATTCACTTCAAAATAGCCTTACTCAAAACACAAATATTGCTCATAATTAAAACATACAAATAAATAAATAACCAGTGGAAAAAAAATACTGTGTACATTTTATAGACCAAGTTTCCTTAGAAAGACAAATTGAATTATTCAATAGCCTTTATAACTCTTGTGAAAATGAATTATTTTGAGTCCTGTTTGTTTATATTTATTTGGTGAGTAAAAACATTAGCCAATATTTGCAAGGAAGAACAGAGCTTATAGTAAGCATTAAAAAAATGTATCTTCAGTAATTTCCATTCTGTATACATGTCAGGAATGATAATGTTGGCTTAATAACATAGAATATGATTTTATGTTGCTGTAGGTAGGATTTATCTGACATTTTTTAATTACAGAGGAAATTTTTAAATGTTCTTTTGAACTCCTCCTCTATATAGAAAAATTTTAACAAAAGGAGTAATAACCTTAAAAGCTCAGAAATATTGTTTAGTGGGTTCTTCTTTGTATCAAACTCTATACTAGTTTTTTTCAATGAATTGTCTCATTTAACAATTTAAATACATTACCTCCTTTTATTCACACAACTGCATATAAAATAGATACTGTTCTCATCTTTAGTGTAGAAATAAGAAAAAATAACACCTGGAAAGTAACTTTTCAAAGCTCGCATAGGTCTTACATGACAAAGATGGATATAGTTGACTCTGGAAGAACAGGAGGAGCGAGTTTGATACAGACTTGTAATGTGTAACCAATTTTATTTTATTGTTACCATAGACTGGGGACCTTAAACCACAGAAATCCATTTCAGACAGTTTTGGAGGCTAGGTCTAAGATCAGGGCACCAGCAAATCTGGGTTCTGATGAGAGCTGTGTTTCCAGTTTGCAGATGGCTATCTTCTTGCTATGCCCTCACATGATGGAGAGAATAAGCTTGGGTATCTCTTTCTCTTCCTATAAGAACATTCATTTCATCATAGAAGCTTTACCCTCATACCTCATCTAAATATAATTACCTCCCCAAGGTTGCACCTGTAAAAACTATCACATTGGGGCTTGGGGCTTCAACATTTACATTTGGAGGGGGGCACAGATCTGCAACCTATGACAATTAAAAAACAGGGCTGAGATTTATAGACAGTGTTTGAAAAGTGTCCTATCTTTCAGTGATAAATACCATAATGTTTGTGGATGAAATTATACGATATAAAATTAAATCTCTCCAAAGGGAAGAGGAGCGACATAAAGCAAGTTGAGCACTACCAATCAATGACAGTGATTTAAGCTGTGTTTTGGGTACATCGGGGGAAGGAGTAGTTTTATTATTTTCCCAATTTAATATATATTTTAAACTTTTCTTAATATCATTTTTTAAAACTTTTTAAAAAGTGTGAGAAGCGGTCAAAGCACTAGCAGAGAAAGTAATATAGCTAAAATTCATAGATAAGAAAATACTATGTGCATTAAAGAGTTAACATCCATATTAGAGATTAGAAAAAGAAGAGCAAATAAACTCCAAAGAAAATTCAAAGAAATGAAAATGCTGTCAATCAGATATTAATAACATAAAAGCATGTAACAAAGAATAAAAAAGACAAATTATTTTTGAAAAATTTAATCAAATTGATGTTTCTAGTGAGACTGGTGAATTAAAAGTGAGAAAAGTCCCAAATGATGAATATCAATGTCAAGAATAAATAGGTCATTACAATAGATTCTGCAGATATAACAAAATACCACAAAATAAAATTATAAAAACACTGCAATAAATTTAGAAAATTTAGATTTTAGATGATTTTCTAGAAAAATACAAGCTATATATATGACACAGAAAGCAAAAAAACTCTTGAGCATTGTATATTATTTTAGATGTTTAACTCTTAATTTCAAAGTTTTCCAGATGCATTACTGAGTAATTATACCAATTATTCAAGAAAGTATTACAGTCAGTCTTACAGAAAGTTTTCCATATAATAGAAAATTTGGGAGGAGCGACCAACTCATACTGTGACTCCAGCATGCACTTTATGCCAAATACGTCAAAAATTATTTAAAAAAACAGAAAGTTACTGGTATCTCCTAAAGGATACTGAAGCCAAAATATTAAATTCTACACAATATTGAATGAAAACAATAAAGGAAAGGACCTGATATTTGATTTATTCAGGAAATATGTGTTTTGTCTAATATTCAAAAGTTAGTTATTAATAGGAGTTCATGTCGTGGCTCAGTGGTTAACGAATCTGACAAGCATCCATGAGGATGCAGGTTCCCTGGCCTTGCTCAGTGGGTTAATGATTAGTTAGCTGTGGTGTGGGTTGCAGATGTGGCTCGGATCTGGCCTTGCTGTGGTTGCAGTGTAGGCCGGCAGCTACAGCTCCAGTTTGACCCCTAGCCTGGGAAACTCCATATGCTGTGGGTGTGGCCCTAAAAAAAATGTTAGTTATTATAATTTGCCCTATTGAAAGATTAAAGAAAAATCAAAAAGGTTTTCAGCAGATGCAAATAAAGTCCTTGATAAAATTCAACATCCACTTGTAATAACACAAAACTAGGAAGAGAAAGGCATTCTCTTGATCTGATAAGGCATGTTCTCACAAACTACAGCGCAAACACTCTGTGGTGAAACAGAAAGCTTTCTTTTTAAGCACTGTTATCTTACCAGGTCAGGTAAAATCGGCTTGATTTTCAAATTCCAGCATCTGTATTCCTTTGCCAGCGGGGTTTTCTCCTGCTGCTGAAGCCAGCTTTGTGGCCCCACCATGGCAGGCCAGATGTGCTGGGGAATGAAAGACTCTCAGGAGTAGCTTTCTATATGATTTCTGGAGTTAATGCATGCATACCTCACCATACACACCTGACTTCTGGGTGGGGTAACTACGAAGCACTGTACTGCCTCCTACAGTTTCTCTTCAGGGAAGTTCCAGTGACCCACAATAGAGGCTGGTTTCCTTCATCAGGTGCCTTCTCTTTCCTTCTTTTTTTTTTTTTTATTTCCTTAGTAAACTGCGCAAGAATCCTTGTCTAGGTGTCTATATCCAGGAGAATGCAAACAAATCCACAATGTAATTTTGAAGTTCTGATAATTATTTAATAATAAATTCCTTCCTAAAAAATGAGGTTTTTTTTCCCACTGATTTTCCTTCTGCTAACTTTCTCCTCTTATTAAAAAAATCATATGCCTAATATTGATTGCAGCTCAAAGAAAATTAAAGATCACAAGCAAACAACCAACCAAACAAAATACCCAAATTAAAAACAAACCATGATAGTCTCACTCAGTTTACGAAAATATAATGCGCTTCAGCACAACAGATGATAGTCAACGTCAAGGCTTTCATAATTATAAGAATATAATTCAGCACTTTCACAAGCAAATATAAATATGAAAATCTATACAAGCAGGCAACTACTTCTAATTCAAATTTCAGAGTCAGTATAAAACCCACTTTAAAATGCTGTGGCAATGGAGGTGTTTTCTCTTTCTACATCCCAATCCTTACCCTTGGAAATATCTAAGATAAAAGATAACTGGTCTCTACTTACACCTTATTTATTCCTTTGGGGAGGAGGAAGGTTACTTGATTCACTGGTTTGGGAGAAGGAACTGGCCCTGATTAGCTCCCCTGCTTTTCATTGGAAGCCAGCCTATTTATACAGTGTATAAATTCTGGTCAGAGTCTTCCTCTCCAGAGGAGCCCTGAAACTGTCCACAATGAGACTGACTGGGGATGGCTGTCCAATTCAAGAGCAGAGTGTGAGTAAACCCACTTAGCTGCAAACTAAAGGCTGCATCTCAAAACTACTATCAGTTAAAAGTATTTTCATCCCCATCTGTTTAACTCCTACATGTATCTCCTACACAGCTGAACTTGGAAAGAAAATGAGGTTGCATACTGTTGCCTTAAAATCACAGACTATTGACTAAAAATCTCTGGGGATGTTAAAAAGCTCCATGGATGATTCTGATGTGCAATGTATTTTGAAAATCCTGAGAGGCAAAGATTTATAAGCACAATATACTTTTGTGGAAAGAAGCTTGTATTCAAAGTTTTAAATTTGAAATATTTGAAGGTTTTATGTAAGTTTTCATCAAGTACAGGCTAGGAATTTTTAAAATCATTACTTTATAATTACAATTTTATTATAGCTGAATGTGTAATTTAATTATAATTTTTTAAATTAATTCTAGTGTGAAAAATACACTTAGTAAAGTTTTTAAAGTTTTTAAGTTAAATGATGATATAATTAAAATATCTGCTCTTTTGTCAATATGCCCAAAGCTATCCCGGCATAGTGGGAAATACTCTTCAGGTTCTGATCAGGGTTATCTTGATGAGGAGAGAAATTGTCCCTCAATGCCTACATTTTCATTTAAAATGTCCAGGTTCTGCATACCCTGCTCAGTGGGGTTCCCTATATCCACGTGCCCAGGACCGTTAGTCCTTTAAATTGAACTCAGAAAATTCATTAGGGGGATTTTGTGGATATCAGAAGAGCTAGAAGCTGAGATTCCCATATCTGTTCCCAGGGCTCTCTTCCCTTTCTAAGGAAGAATTTTTTCCCTCTATTATCTTCCTCTTCACGTCAACCCTCTATTTTCTAGTTTGGAGAATGGACAAACTACCTCTATAAATCTTTCTATCTTATGCTAAAGCCAGTGCCTTCTTTAGCCTTTGATTTTGCTTTGCAATATCAGGTGAAGTAAAATTAGCACTAATGGAGGAACTAATGAGAGATTCACAAAGGAGAAAATACACTAATACTTCATAATTTAATATAATACAATCATGTTAAAGAGCAGCCAAAAGTAAATAAATGACTTGCCCTATAAATTCCAAAACATATTCTAGATAAATGAAACAGATCAGATGATGAGACATAGCCCATATAGATATGTCTGTGTGTTGCATGTGTGTTCCTGAGTCCAATATTACATCTATTTATCTATTCCTCCCTCATTTTCTACCTCCTCCTGTTTTCTCTCTCTCTCCATAGATGTTATTCAAGGGTCGGCAAAGGGACAGATAATAAGTATTTCAGTCATTACAGATATACAGTCTTTGTTTCAACTACTTAATTCTACCTTGCTGCACAAAAGCAGTCATGTACAATACATAAACAAATAAGCATGGTTCTGTTCCACTAAAACATTAGTTTCCAAACCAGGATGGTGGGATGGATTTTGTTGACCTGTAGCATAATTTAATAATCGGAAAATGAGAAAGGATAAACTATTCAGTTAATGGCGTGGTAAAATTTCTCAAATCCCCACTAAACATACATAAATAACTTCTGGAAGCTACTAAAGAATATTCTGATGATTTCACATAATTTATATTTTCAAAAGTATACATAAAAAAGTAGGAAAATCTATTTAACACAAGTCATTTTCCTAAGAGAATTCTGGGTAGTCTCATGTAAAAATTGAACATGTGGGTTTTTTTTTTTTTTTTTGATTTTTCACAACAAATATGACCACACTACTACTTGGAGGCAAAAACAAAGTGCAGAGAAATAAGACATAAAAGTATAAAAACTTTTAAAAACAAGGAATATAATTGCCATAAACCTGATTGCAACACTTCCTATATTATTGCTTTGATGACAACTTACACATTCCATATTGCCTTGAAATCAACCTAAACCATTCTTATTCTAGATTAAAAACTCATTTGATTATTTTTCCATAAGTGTTTTGACATTGCCATAATAACTAGTATTAAACATTAATAAAAAGATTTGGAACATATATTCATGTGGTTTCATCAATACACTATCTAGAAACTTAAAGGACAAGATGGAATTACATGAAATCTAATTATGTTTCCATCAATTTGGTTTGCATTTTTGGAGTATCACTCAAGTTTATTCTACTTTTTAAAGACAAGGGCTAATTAGAGTTCTCTTGTGGTGCAGTGGGTTAAAGATCTGGTGTTGTCACTGCAGCGGCTTGGGTCACTGGTGTTGTGCAGCTTCTTTCCCTGCCTGGAATCTTCAGTATATGACAGGCAAGGCCAAAAAACTAAAAATTAAATTAAAAAAAAAGATAAGGGCTAAAAAGGGCATTGGTAATTACTGAGACCTTCAAGATTTAATTTTATGAGAATGAAAATGTAGAATGTTCCTCTTCTTTTGATTAAAAGTGTAATCTGTAGCTGTGAATCTAGTTGCTGTCAAAGAAAGCTCCTTGTGTCAAGACAATTGCACCATCTATTATGCCATTCCAATAAATAAATGGCTTTTATTTGCTGAAATTAGGCACTGCCATGTTCTCCTAAAATTAAGTGGAGTCCCCCAAATAGGTAATGTTATTTCACATACATTTCATTTACTATCATTTTAAGGTAACTCATTTGAAATATCAATTACCTTTGAACACTATAAAATATACCCTTCACAGCTGGCAAGATGTCGCATCTAAATTCCAACTACAGGTAAGACAATGTGATTATAAGTGGAGCATCAGCTGCTTGAAGACTGACATTGCAGAAGAGGAAGACTTCCTCCTTACCCTTCTAGGTTCTTTGGCTGCTCTAATAATTAAATTGACATAAGACAGATTAATAGGAGAAAAACAAATTTAATTCATATTTACAAGAGCCTGTAGAAATATGAGAAACTCCTAGTCAGAGGATTGAGGCTTATGTGCCATCCTGAGCCAAGGAGAAGCGGGTAGGGGACTGAGACTTCATTGGGGAAGAGGACAACTCACAAGACGTGAAAGGAAATGTTTGGTAAACAAATGTTTGCCAAGCCTGAGAAGCGTTTCTGATGTAAAAAGAGTTGTATTTGGTAAGAACTCTCTTCCTGGTACAGGATCTCTAACTACATTCTTCTAGGCAGTTAAGAGGGAGGTAAAAACTGCTTCTTCAGTCTGTTGAGACTTGATTTTCTTCAGCTCTAAATAAGTGGCATATTGTGTGACTGCCTGCCCTGAACCCTATCAAGACATATCTATTGTATAATTGAAATAAGATCATCATGACAAACTTTCATGATGTTAAATATTAAAATTTAACATTTTTTTTCAGTTATACACATGATTATAAAATAATCTGCATTATAGAATTGGGTTTCAGAAGAACTGGGATTATTACCTCAGGCAAAATAAATGTAGAGAAACTTGCTGAAGTTTAAAAGTTATTGAATTTGTATTCAACGAGAGGAACTGGATTTCAGCCTGAGTGCCTTCATTGAAGGAGTAAATTCACCTCTTCTCAAAAACTCAGTTTTCTCATTAAAATAATAGTTTCAGGAATTCCCATGTGGCTCAGCAGTATCAGTGGTGATGTGGGTTTTATCCCTGGCCTTGCTCATGGGTTAATGATCCAGTGTTGCCATGAGCTGTGGTGTGGGTTGCAGATGTGGCTTGGATCCCTTATTGCCGTGGCATAGGCCAGCAGCTACAGCTCTGATTTGACCCCTAGCCTGGGAACTTCTATATGCTTCAGGTGTGGCCCTAAAAAGCAAATAAATTCATTCATTTAAAAAATGGTTTCAGGAGTTCCCATCATGGCGCAGCAGAAACAAATCCAACTAGGAACCATGAGGTTGCGGGTTCAATCCCTGGCCTTGCTCAGTGGGTTAAGGATCCAATGTTGCCCTGAGCTGTGGTGTAGGTCACAGACATGGCTTGGATCTGGCGTTGCTGTGGCTCTAGTGTAGGCCAGCACCAAAAGCTCTGATTTGACCCCTAGCCTGGGAACCTTCACATGCCGCAGGTGCATCCCTAAAAAAGACAAGAGCCAAAAAAAAAAAAATTGGTTTCAATAATCATCCCCTAATGCAAAGGGAACCTACAGACTGGGAGAAAATATTTGCTAATGATGCTACTGACAAGGACTTAATTTGCAAACTATACACACAGTCCATGAAACTTATTATCAAAAATAACAACAACAACAAATAACCCAATCAAAAAAGGGCAGAAGACCTAAAAAGCCATTTTCTTCCAAAGAAGACATGGAGATGGCCAATAGGCACATGAAAAGATGCTCAACACTGGTAATTGTCAGAGAAATGCAAATCAAAACTACAATGAGGTATCAACTCATTACAGTTAGGATGGCCATCATTAAAATGTCTACAAACAAAAAATGCTGGAGAGGGTGGGGAGAAAAAAGAACCCTCCTACACAACTGGTGGGAATGTAAATTGGTACAGTCACTATGGGGAACAGCATGGGGTTCCTTAAAAAATTGAAAATAGAGTTACCATATGACCCTGTAATCCCACTCTTAGGCATATATACAAGAAAATCTAATTTAATGAAAAGATGCATGCACCCCAATGTTCATAGCAGCACTATTTACAATAGCCAAGACATGGAAGCAACCTAATGGATAAAGAAATATGGTATAAATACACACACGTATATATATATATATATATATATATATATACATACATATATATATATATATATATATATACAATGGAATACTACCCAACCATTGAAAAAAATGAAATAACACCATTTACAGCCAGATGGATGGACCTAGAGATTATCCTATTAAGTCAGTAAGACTGCTTAAGACAAATATATCATTTATATGTATAAACTAAAAAGTGATACAAATGAAATTATTTACAAAACAGAGATATACTCCCACACAAAGACGACAAACTTACAGTTACCAAAGGGGGTAGTGGACAGGAGGGGATAAATTAGGAGTTTGGGATTAATATCTAAACATTGCTACACATAAAATAGATAAACAACAAGGTCCTACACAGGGAACTATACAATTATACTCAATATCTTGTAACAACCTGTAATGGAAAAGAATATGAAAAAGAAGATAGGTGGATAGATACATAGAAAAATAGAGACAGATATAACTGAATCACTTTGCCGTACACACAAAACTAACACATAAGTAAATTAACTGTACTTCAATAAAAAAGTTATGCATAACATAAAGTCAAGCTATGCTAAATTGAAAAAAACACATACATATTTACTATTATACATATTTTAACAATTATTTTTCAATGATGTAGGAATGGAAATGGTAATTTTAAAATTCAAAGTAAGCAAAGTTATTTTCCTTTTTGATTGGTCAATAATACTATTTTTTTAAGCATATTTCATGCTTTTCTAATTTTTCCTCAGGGATAATTGTTTCAAATATAGATTCCCAGACTCTTTTCCAAGAGATTATGATTAAGTATTACAATAGGCGATCCTAGGAATGTTTACTATTTAGTTAAGGCATATATAGCTTCCTAATTTAAATAATCAGATAAGATACTGACTTCATCTCAGTGAAAGTCTATAAATATAGTGATTCAAACACTAAGACATTTGAACTGAAGTAAAATTTCAAGTACTAAAAATGGAACATAATTGCTTCTCCTACACCTTACCCACTCACAATTTATTTTTTTTCTTCCTTTCTTTCTTTTTTAAATTACCAGGTATACCAGACATTAAACTTATTCAGCTAACCTTGTCCTTTTGTTGGCATGACATCGTCATGCCTTAAGACATTTTACCATCTTCCTTACAGTAATACATAACTAGAGAGATACAGTAGAATCAATTTTCTAAACAAATTTGCCTAGAAAATCTATTGTCAACATGTTAGTATTTATAAAAAGAGAGATAATAGCCAGTCACTTTATTCCTCCTGGTTGAAGAATATAAAACTTCCCAGTTTCTCTATATATGAAAAATAGAAAAACACATTATCTGACCCTATTGAAAAAAAAAAAAGCAAAATACAGATGGTAGAAAGTATAGGACAGTCTAGGTTCATTTACAAATAAGTTGATAGGAAAAAAATGGAGGGAAACATAAATCAAAGAAACATGAAAGATGATAAACCTTCCTTAGTTTAGCTCTGATTTATACAAACTTTAAAAAAAGGGGAGGAGGTTACTGAAAATTTTAACATTTAAAATAAATTTGATGATATTCATGAATTTTTTAATATTTTAAGATTAAAATGATATTTTAGTGATCTTAAATAGTCTTTATATTTTAGAGATACATACCAAAATATTTGTGGAGAAACAATATAATGTCTGGGATTGTTTCAAAATATTCCAAGAAAGGAGGTCCTCGGTAGCCTTGTGGGTTAAGGATCCATGCTGTTGCTTCTGTGGTTCAGGTCACTGCTGTGGTGCAGGTTCTAACCCTGGCCTGAGAACTGCATGCCATGGCCACAGCCAAATAAATAAATAAATAAATAGATAAATAAATCAAAAAAGGAAGAATTAATGAAGATATAGATGTGGCACAATTGATAATGGTCTGGTGCTTGTTGGGAATAAGTGATGGATATATCAGGATGTGTTTTCCAATTTTTCTACTTTAAGTATATTCAAAATTCTCCATAATAAAAGTTTAACTAACTATATCAAATATAGCTAGGCCCATTTCTAGTTGTACTGGTTCAATAGATCTTGGGTAAAACCTATACATTGTATTTTAAGTAAGCTACACACCTGCATCTGATATACAACCAAGGGTTAGATATAACTAAAAGTTAATATGTATTTTAATACATGCCTTTAATTTTTTTCACTAGTTTAGTTATTTCTATGTAGGGCATTCATAAAACCCATCTTGGTGGACTGTCTGAGTAAGGAAGCAAGCTAAATATACATGTATATTTTCACATATTTGAAGACTGCAAATAAACCTTACCATTAGCAAATCAATTGCAAATATGCCTTATAATTCTATAAACACAGATAATAAAAAACAGATATGAATCTTGTTATTTTTATGCAGTGCAGTATTACTAACAATAAGACTTCCTATACTTAAAATCTTATAATAATAAATCCTTGGGAAAATCTATTTGCATCAATATAAGAATTCTGCTGCGAGAGAGCAGAAGGAAACCAAACACATAGTAGTGTAAATATGCAGACTCAGAGTTAATAAAAGAAGATAATATTCAAACATTTTTATTGAACTCTTAGAGAAGATATAAGTAATAATTTATACAACATTGAATTGATGATAGAAGAAAAAAATTACAACTGACTGGAGCCAGCAGTTTATAGTTTTGCTTATATTTAAATTACTTAGAAAGATTTTTTTTTTTTCAAACACTGCGCATACCCAACTCCAAATAGTATGATGTCATCGGTCTGGAGTAGAGTCTGAACATTAGTGTATCTTAGAGTTCTACATATGATTCTAATATGCTGCCTGGGTTTGAGATATATTTTTCTGTAGACAAAACAACTCTCTCTTTGAATAAGAATTTTGAAAATGGCTTCTGGAGAAGTTTCCATTGTGACTCAGTAATAACGAGCCTGAATGGTATCCAAGAGGATGCAGGTTCCATATCTGGCCTCGTTTAGTGTGTTAAGGATCCAGCATTTCCATGAGCTGTGGGGTAGGTCACAGATGCAGCTTGGATCCAGCGTTGCTGTGGCTGTGGCATTTAGGCCAGCAGCTATAGCTTGGATTTGACCCCTAGCAAGGGAACTTCCATATGCCCAAGTATGGTCCTTTAAAAAAAGCAAAAAAAAAAAAAAAAAAGGAAATGGCTTATGGTATCAACTTGGAAATGATATACCTTGATTAAAAATAATAAGGGTATCAGTAGTTCCCTAGCGTTTTAGTGGTTAGGACCTAGTGCTTTCTCCTCTGTGGCCCAAGTTCAATCCCTGGTGTGGGACCCGAGATTCCACATCAAGTTGCCAATAACAACAACAACAACAACAATAATAACAATGGGATTTCACAATTGATTTAATATCAGAGGGGTGTGAAAGTGAATTAACTACAATCTGGTCCTTGGTGTTCATTTTTTTTTATTACTACTGACCTGAATATAGTGTGATAAAATATTTACTAAATATATGTCTACCTAGATAACTATTTGAATGTCATGTTAGAATAAAGTGATTCAAATTGACTCCTTGCCTCCAAGGAGACTTTAATCTAGGCCAACATTAGACACTTAACCAGAACTAGACACATAGGTGCATTGACTGACTACTATGTGAGACATTCTACCAGGAGCTAGGAAGCATCGAAATGAATAAGAGCTAATTTCCAGTGGATTCAATCCATCTGAATAAAATGAGCAAATAAGTGCAGGTGGATTATTTCAGATTCTGATGTAAGTTGTGTAGATAATGTGAGGAAGACCTATTGAATAGGGGTTATTTTTCATGGAGTTCTGAGGAAAAGTTTCTCTTAAAGGTCCTACCTGAAGAGAAATGACAAGTCTGCTGTGTGGAGATATTGGCATTTGTTTTTCAAGTAGTAAGAATAGCCTCATGAATTATAACCCAGAAAAGAGCCTGGTACAACCAATGAACATCAAGGACAGTATGGATGGAGTTTATCGAATAAGACCCAAAGAAAGAGAAATGAAAAAGTCAGGGAAGTAACCAGAAATCAAATCAAGTAGTGTCTTTGGCCACAGTAAGATGCTTTATTTGTTTTATTTTGTTTTTCCTCAAGGGCAATGGAAAGCCTTTTAACAGTTCTAAGCAAGGAAGTGACATGATCTGATTTATAATTTTGAAAGGTCACTCTGGCTTTTGTACAGCTAAAGGATTATAAGGTAAGAGTGAAAGTAGGGAACTTAGGTAAAAATAATTGCTATATTCCAGGGAGAAATGATAAATCTATTACAAAGCATGATGAAATAAGAACTAGTATGGAAGTAGAAACCTACCTCAGTGTGAATGCAGAAAGAATATCAGTTTTACAGATGGTACAAATCTAGAAAACATTATTTAACTCAAAAAAATTTTTTAAAGCCCATAAAGTGGATAAACTATGAGACTTTATTCTAGACTTCTGAAAGCATATTAAAACTTAATTCTTCATCTAATGGTTATGACAGTCTTTCACAGCTTTGTACCAGTCTGCATGTTAGTGCTATAAATAGGAAGATAGATGCCATAGTATGAATTTAGATTTTATAAAAACATAGTGAGAATCATCTGGGGATTTTTACGCAGAGGAGTTACATGATTTGATTTCTGCTTATAAAAAAAATCACTCTATTGTCTAAGAGAATCAAGAACAAAAATAAAGACTAGTTAGAAGATTACTGCCTTTTGAAATTATAAATTAAATGATGTAATTCCCCGCTTAGTTCCCTTAAACCCATATAAAAGATAATGTTATCTCAGGAGGTTATGAAGAAGGTGAGAAGTGAGAGGCTACATTTTGGAGGAAGATACAAATGGATTAGAAGTAGGAAATGAAAGAAAGAGAGAATACAAAGATAACTCCTTGGGTTTTGTACTAAATAATTGGATGATTGCTATTGCAATAGATTAAAATGGAGAAGCCTACGGAGAGAAATATGTATTTTTTTAGGGAGAAATAAAGAATTACATTTTGGGTATGTTAAATTTATGTCTTTAGACCAAGTGGCAATTATAAGAATTGGTCAAAGAAAAAAGAGATCAAGAAGATATAGGGCGTGGCACAATGGGTTAAGGATGCGTCACTGTCACTGCTGTGGCCTGGGTTTGATCCCTGGCCCAGGAACTACCACATGCCTCAGGCATGGTCAAAAAATTTAAAGAAATAAAAAGAAGCAAAAATAAATTTTAAAGATTCCTAGTGCAAGAACTGTTAGTACTTCTAAGAAGCATATGCTGGCCATTTAATAGATTTATAAGAAGGAGAAGGAGAAGAAAAAGAAGAAGAAAGGGAGGAAGGAAGAAGAAGAAGGAAGAAGAAGAAGAAAGACTTATCTTTTGGGAATTTTAATATTTAAGGGAGAATGAGATAATAGCCAAGAAGTCTGAAAAAAAGCAGCCTATGATGTAGGCAGAGAATCTGAGAAGTTTGTTATCCTGGAATTCAGGGGATAATAGTATTTCAAGAAGCCAGTGATAGCAAGATATATCAAATACTGGTAAGATATAAATCTTGTATACTTTCCCATCCAAGGATAGGGATTGAATAAGAGTTAATTGGTGATGTTTCAGAAGGCTTGATGCTTAATATATAAGGTAAACAGAAATTGCATTAGAGGTAATATCTGTTGACCACAATGAGCCTAAACCTCTACATATCTCAGTGGTGGCTGGAGAGCTCTGCTGTACTCAGCCATTTGGTGATAAAGGCTCTTTCTAATATAGTGGCTTCTGTGATAATCTGCACCCAGTCAGTTAGTAGAAGAGAGGGAAGGAAGAAGAGAGAAAGAGAGGAGGGGAGCAGGAGAGAGGAAAATAGGGCTTTTAAGGTTTTTAACTGCTTTGGCTAGGACATGATATATTACCTTTGTCCTTCTTTCATTGGAAAGAACTAATCAGTATGGCAAGTGGGGTGAGCCATTTCATTAACTGTGTGTCCTAAAACAGGAAATAAATTTAATAGTTTCCAGCAAGTATCTGCCACATAAATTTTTTTGAAATCACTTCAATACCTCTATTTTATTCTATAAAAAATTGGAATATTATTAGAGTAATCATTTAGGTTGGTACCTTAATTCAATACATATGATCTCTTTGCTTTCCCTTCACCAATTACAGACCTTCAAAATTATGTTACAATGTGGTTTAAATGATTTGATTTGTTAATTAAGTTTACCTGGTCCTCTGGAAATCATTTAGTCCACAAATTAAATATAATTTATATCTCTGTATCAGATATTGTCTCACTCAAATTGTCCATTATATCACTAGAAAAATGACTGGAGTACAATATATTAATTTTAGAACACTATTGCTTTTCCATCATACTGTATTTATCACATTAGAGTACCACCTATTTCTTTCAACCAAATATGAAGTTGTTACATATTGAGAGTAAATACAGATATTTTAATGCCTCTATGTAGTCAGCTTAAAATTCCTCAAACTATGGGAAATTTGATGATTGGTAAATAAGAACAGAGAAATAGGAAAGATTCTATTGGCTGACAGTTTTTAATAAAACATCTTTGATATTCAGTATTCAATAAGGTGCTTTCCCAGCAACTGCACCAATAACAAATTAAAAATGAAAAAGTATCTGCTGACTCCCATTTTCACTTTATTAGATATACAAATGGTAATGATTTTAACATGTGCACATGATTACTCTGAATTATAGTATTTGAAAAGATATTTTTAGAAATTGTTAGTTATATTGGTGTGAACTGTCCTAAAAAGAGCTGGTTAGGTGAATGATGATACTAATGACCTGCTGAGAGTGTTTTGAATGATTAAATCTAACACTAATGAATTATCTTCAGCTGTCCTAATAACAGCTAGCTTTTCCCATACAATTTAAAAAAAAAGATAATTATCAAAAGCAGCAGAGGCAATCCACACCTATAATATGCATTATATATTATGAATTAATTATATCTAAGATAACATTGGCCTCATTAATATCATGGTCATGTCAATCACATTAGAAATTAGAAACATCAAAGACTTGCAGATTGGGTATATATAGATTAGTCAATGTGCCATTGTTCACTTTTTCTAACTAAATCAGTTTCATTTTGTATTGATTTAAGAATTTTCTCCCCCAATTTGTGACAGACTGTCAAATATTCACTTAGGTATCAGTATTTTAAAACATTTAGAAACTACAAAATTTGAAAATTTTTATTTGAAAAAAATTCATTTGAAAAATTTAGTCCACAAAATGAATTAACCTGCTCTACATGGTGTTTTAAAATATAAATTTAAACATATTTTTATACCCATAGATATACCTGTGTGCATAAATCTATGTATGTGCATGAATGTATATATATACACAATACATACGTGTACATTTATATATCTATATTCAAATATAGTGTGTGTATATATATATATATATATACACATTGTGTGTGTGTATATATATATATATGAATATACACATATGTGTGTATTCAAATAAAAGAACACAAAAAATGTAAGAATGAATAACCACAAAAGATTAAGTGGAGACCAAGCAGCTATGCCATGGTAACTTCCACATAAAATTCCAGGAAAGGACAAATGTAAAAGAGAACAAATGCACTTAAAGCAGCACAGGGAAACATAAGTGTCATTACCAAAAAAGAGACAGGAAATAAGATCAGATAACCCCCCCCCAAAAAAAGGAAGGATATAATGGCACAAATGCATTAAGGATGAAATGCATTAAGAATTAAATACATGGAGGATAAACTTTTATTTAAGCAAGCTGGAAGTCTATTTCAGTTCATAGGAGAAGTGGCAGAGGGCTCATTTGGAAAAACAAACTGGTTGACCTCTTCCTCTCCTGGATTTGTGCTATGCAATAAGTAAAAATGTCATTAACCCAGAGGTTAAGCAATTAGTGTGGAAATTGGAAGAGTAGCAACAGGAGAGTGTCTCCAGAAACCACTAAGTAGGTAACAACCACCCTGAGAAGACCAGCAGCAAGAAATTGAAACTTAAATCATGCAGCATATCTTCCTACTCCTTTTACTCCACTACGGATTGAGTGGACATGTAAATTATAATTATCACTCTACAATAGTATGCACACCATCAAGAGCCATAAAATAATAGTGGAAACTATAAAAGAGAAGAACCAAACCAGACAAATCAAATCAATACGTAAAAGTAAAAAGATGTGCCAGGCTAAGTTAATGACAGAATAAATACTGATACTATGAAAATTAAGTTAATCACATGCCTCAAAGCTCACACAAAACCAACACATGAAGGATTGTGGACAATGCGTGAAATATATAAAATAATAAAGCTTCTCGGTGAAAATATAAGAAAACCTATCAATGACGACCGGGTAGGAATAGGACTCAAGGGTAGCAACTATAAAGGAAACATTGATAAGAATTTTTTGATCCAAATAAAAAATGTTTTCATTAAAAGACAGGATTAACAGAGTTAAAATGCAAGACAAAATCTGGAGAAGTTCTTTGTAATACTTACATTATACAAAAAACAAAAAAGTGTATCAGGAATACTCAAGAGATGCTGCAAAACAATAAGATGACCTACTAAAAATGGACAGAATTCTGGAGAGGCACTTAAAAGATGATACTTAAATGAGCAGTGAGTTATAAGAAGGTGTTCACCATCATTAATTACCAGAGAAAAATTAAAATTTCAATACTACACTTTTACAGCTCTCACTAGATTGACTACAAGGAAAGAGAAAAGTTTGCAAAGTTGAGGTAACACAATGAATACTTACTTTAGTGTGTGTGAGTTTCTGTTCAGGGCTTTCCTACTTTCTGTCTCCTTTATTTCTTTAAAAGTGATACACAAATGACCACATCCTGGCTTTCTGTGTCTATCATTAATACTAAAAGCCTGCTTTCATTAAATGTGCTCATCCTATGCTTATGATGTATATTTCTCCAGATGTTTTCACTACACTGGTGCTCTACATGCTTGTCCCAGGTGGGTGAGCAAACCCACTGAAACACAAGATATTGAAGAATTGACTGCTCACCTCAATAACTCTGGGATCACTATGCTCATGCTTTTCCAATTACCTTTAGGAGAAACAGTTTTAGTTTATTTTTCACAATTTCTTAACTGTAGATACAATGAAAAAATTAGATGAATAGTGACATGTTTGAATGTTGTGATAAGGTCAAAAGTTTTTAAATACTCTCTCTTTTGGTACTTATATCTTTATAGACAGTAGTGAACAGTCTGAAAGCACAGGCTCCAAATTACATAGGAAAGGATAATCAGGGTCTCAGGACAAAACAGATGGCACAATGAAATTAGGATAACTTGGGGTTTTAGTGTAGAAATTATTTCCAAATGTTATGGGCAAGGGACTGAAAAAAAATAAACAAAAATAATAACCAGAACCTCTATTACAGAGGAGAATTCTTGGTTTCATAGAAGTTAAATAAATTAAACCAGGTTTCACAGCCCATAAACTCTTAATTTATGATTTAAAACCAAACTTACTGAGAAGAAAACACGAGATGACCTTATATTTGAAAAGTGTTGATTGGACAGTTAAAGCATATAAAATTAAGGTACGATAGACTACTTAACAGTCTATAAATTAACAAAATAAGAGTATAGACTGAATACATGAGTACTAAGGAAATTAAAGGAAAGTGATCAGAAGAAAATAGTGGAAAAATTAGTGAAGCTCATTAGCATAGGGTGACTTGAGAAATTCCTGAATTCCAGAGTATGTCAGGAAGAAATTACTGAACACATACCATTGAAGAAAAGGAGTTCTGATGGAATGAAATGTGGCATCAGAAAAGTTATCAAGGTGGGATCCAGCAATTTGTACTTGGAAGTATCCAAAGATTCTCTCAGTCAACACAGAGGATGCATGCTGGGAAATAATGTGAGATGACTCAGAAATAGCTTTCCATCATCATCTAGGAACTTTCAGATCCCACACTAAATAATTACTTTTGAAAAGATTATTGGCAGAAAGATACTCTTCCCATGTACATGGTTTTGACGTCTTTACTTTTTACTTTATTTTCCTATTGGTGAATAGTTTAAAAAAAATGCAGGTTTCATGTTCAAAATAAATTAAGAGAAATGGAAAATGTGTTACTGCTCCCACTTCAATAATTAGCTGAGGAAATTCATTCTGAAGTTTAATGGAGTCTTTGAAAAAAGTTTGCTAAAAAGCAGAATCATCGCCTTTCAAAGTTTACTGTTTTCCATCTGTCATTCTGCCATGAGTACCTCTTCATTTATATTAATTTTGCAAAATTAGACATAAAACATTTGTTGTGAATAATAGTGTCTGTCTCAATTTGTTAGCCAAACTGTAAAATAAATCCAAATATGCAGTTAATTCAGATTTAATAAGAATTGCATGTTGGTTAAATAATAAATCACAGGACTCTGAATCAAAGCCTTTTACCAGGCAAGCACATAATGAACCCTTAAAATGAATTAATATTCCAGTCTTGAGGATTTGCAAAAACCTATTTGCCCAGTTTATTCCAGTTAAAAAATTATAAATTTCTTGCCAGTTTTCTAAAAAAATGTATATGAATTGTATATGTCCTTTTCTTCAGTTTGCTAGTATAAAACCAAGCATAAAATGATACAGTGGTTGTTATAGTAAATTCCAAAGATTTAGTTATCAGCATAAGATACACTAAGCTACTGTTTGTGTCACAGAGATCTTATAAATAAAAGTTGCATATATATATATGTATATATATATATTCAATTTATTTCCTGAAAGATTTTAACCTTAGCCTCTTTAACTTTGTCAGGATATGTTCATTTGTTCCTAACAGTGAATTACAAAACAGCATTTTCAGGTATGTTAATTGATGAATTTTAATCTTTTTCTCATCTTCAGTAGTTATGGTTCATGCCCGAAACGTGCAGCTATCAGTCAAAATTTGCCTTTAAAATATGTGGTTGTTAATGAATGAATTAACTTAACCGTTAGCATGACAGACTCTAACATATTTCCAATTTGTAGTGTTTTATTAACTTTAAAAAGTGAAATGATAAATATTAGACATATTGGAACAATTTAAAATGTAACTAAACATAAAGCCAACCAGGTGCTATTACAAATCATGTGTTTTCAATTAAATGCCCAGCATCTGCAAGTTAATTTTGTTAGACCAATGTAGCTGCATCATCAACAAAAATATTCATCATCATTAACACTTTCAGCTGGCAGAAATTAGCAGCAGATGTTATGGAAGTTTCCCATGTTTATATTCAGAGATGTTTAACATTCCCCCGTGAATTCAAAATAGCAAAACACAATGAATCATGTCCCTGAAGTCATAGAAAACCATATTTTGCATCATAATAACCATTTGTCTAAACGGAAATTCATCTCAAATTTGTTTCCCTTCAAAGGTAAGGAAGCTAAGTGTTGAGTCTCAATAAAAATGCTCTTCATATTGTCTCAGACTAAAAAATTAAAAAATAGTTTTGTTTACATAATGTTCTTTTTTGTTTTTGTTTATATAATATTCTAAAAAATCATTTCATTTATTTTCATAACATTCAGTCTCCAATAAACTAACTAGATGATCTCTTCATTGTATCATTTTATTGTTCAACATACATATCAAATAAATATTTATTTAAGGTTTATACTATTTTATTATGACCTTAAGAATTTTTTGTTTGTTTTTAAATTAAGGAAGTAGCATCCTCATATATGGTATGAAACAAGAAAAGTATTTTAAAAGGGCAAAAATAATAAAATACTCCAAAGTTAATGAGACACCAAAATCAGCTTCTAACTACAATTTAACATCACACTTAGCACTGAATTTTCTCATAGCAAAGCCAAAAAGGAGCTGATCTTATAAACATAAACATTTTTCTAATATCAATTTTGAGAAGTAATTGCTTTGTGGGTCTTGATAGAAGTTGTGAGTAATGGATGGATGACATTTTAAAAAGAGTTTGCGATAGAAATAAAAGTGCTTTCTAAATAATATAACTTTTATCAACACTGATAAACACTGAAAACAATGACATTTAATTATAAGCCCTGAGGGCATTGGGTGCAGTGAGAGGTTAGATTGGTGATGTACATTTCTGATAATGTTAGTAAATTAAACATTAGAGGAGTTCTGGTTAGGAAATTCTAGAATGTTTGCCCAAACTTATTTCATGGGCACTAAATCACTAGAGTGTTCTGTGATAAAAGTATTTTTTACATAAATAATGCTGGGAGTCTTGGGATGTTATCTGATCCTCTAACCTTTCGTAATTTATTTGTTAATACCAATAAGAAGTCCTGCCACAAACAAATCTGGTTATCTTTGTAAACTCTGTGTTTCTTAAAGTTACTTAATCATAAAATTTATTTTTCACATAACATGTTTTAAACAAATGATGTATTCTTTAAATAATATTCCAGAGAAAAGGTTTTGTAGCTTTCTAATATGGGAGGATTGATAACTGGCCTGTCATGTGCCCAAATAAAATCAACTAAAAATTATAAACATAATGAGTGGTGGTTATTTCATTGTTGTTTTCTCTGATTAATGTACATCAGTTTGTTATTTCTCAGTAATTAAAAATATGTATACAACATCCATGCAACATGGACATTTGTCATGAAGAACTGGATTTGAACCCAAATGGAAAGTCAATTTGTTTTTGTCTAGAGTTGAACCACCAGGTTCTGTTAGGAAGTACATATTAAAAAAAAAAAAAAAAAATTAAGGGGCTTTCAATTTGCTCAAGTCCTTTTGGAAAAGAAAAGAAAAAAAAAAAAAGCTTGAACATATCTTAGGTTGGAATCCCTAGAATCAGAATCCGATATGGGAGACTCTTGATTTTTTTTTTTTTTTATTTTCCCACTGTACAGCAAGGGGATCAAGTTATCCTTACATGTATACATTACAATTACATTTTTTTTCCCCACCCTTTGTTCTGTTGCAACATGAGTATCTAGACATTGTTCTCAATGCTACTCAGCAGGATCTCCTTGTAAATCTATTCTAAGTTGTGTCTGATAACACCAAGCTCCCGATCCCTCCCACTCCCTCCCCCTCCATTCAGGCAGCCACAAGTCTCTTCTCCAAGTCTATGATTTTCTTTTCTGAGGAGATGTTCATCTGTGCTGGATATTAGATTCCAGTTATAAGTGATATCATATGGTATTTGTCTTTGTCTTTCTGGCTCATTTCACTCAGGATGAGATTCTCTAGTTCCATCCATGTTGCTGCAAATGGCATGATGTCATTCTTTTTTATGGCTGAGTAGTATTCCATTGTGTATATATACCACTTCTTCTTAATCCAATCGTCTGTCAGTGGACATTTGGGTTGTTTCCATGTCCTGGCTACTGTGAATAGTGCTGCAATGAACATGTGGGTGCACGTGTCTCTTTTAAGTAGAGTTTTGTCCGGATAGATGCCCAAGAGTAGGATTGCGGGGTCATATGGAAGTTCTATGGATAGATTTCTAAGGTATCTCCATACTGTTCTCCATAGTGACTGTACCAGTTTACATTCCCACCAGCAGTGCAGGAGGGTTCCCTTTCTCCACAGCCCCTCCAGCACTTGTTATTTGTGGATTTCTTAATGATGGCCATTCTGACTGGTGTGAGGTGATATCTCATGGTAGTTTTGACTTGCATTTCTCTTATAATCAACGATGTTGAGCATTTTTTCATGTGTTTGCTGGCCATCTGTATATCTTCCTTGGAGAATGGTCTCTTCAGGTCTTTTGCCCATTTTTCCATTGATTGATTGGCTTTTTTGCTGTTGGGTTGTATAAGTTGTTTATATATTCTAGAGATTAAGCCCTTGTTGGTTGCATCATTTGAAACTATTTTCTCCCATTCTGAAAGTTGTCTTTTTGTTTTCTTTTTGGTTTCCTTTTCTGTAGAAAAGCTTTTCAGTTTGATGAGGTCCCATGGGTTTATTTTTGCTCTAATTTCTTTTTCTTTTTTTTTTTTTTTTGGTCTTTTTGCTATTTCTTGGGCCACTCCCACAGCATATGGAGGTTCCCAGGCTAGGGGTCTAATCGGAGCTGTAGCCACCAGTCTACGCCAGAGCCACAGCAATGCGGGATCCAAGCTGTGTCTGCAACCCACATCACAACTCATGGCAACACCGGATCCTTAACCCACTGAGCAAGGGCAGGGACCAAACCCGCAACCTCGTTGTTCCTAGTTGGATTCGTTAACCACTGCGCCACTACAGGAACTCCCTTTGCTCTAATTTCTATTGCTTTGGGAGACTGACCTGAGAAAATATTCATGATGTTGATGTCAGAGAGTGTTTTGCCTATGTTTTCTTCTAGGAGTTTGATGGTGTCCTGTCGTATATTTAAGTCTTCCAGCCATTTTGAGTTTATTTTTGTGCATGGTGTGAGGGTGTGTTCTAATTTCATTGCTTTGCATGCAGCTGTCCAGGTTTCCCAGCAATGCTTGCTGAATAGACTTTCTTTTCCCATTTTATGTTCTTGCCTCTTTTGTCGAAGATTAATTGACCATAGGTGTCCGGGTTTATTTCCGGGTTCTCTATTCTGTTCCATTGGTCTGTCTCTCTGTTTTGATACCAGTACCACACTGTCTTGATGACTGTGGCTTTGTAGTATTTCTTGAAGTCTGGGAGAGTTATGCCTCCTTCTTGGTTTTTGTTCCTCAGGATTGCTTTGGCGATTCTGGGTCTTTTGTGGTTCCATATAAATTTTTGGATTGTTTGTTCTACTTCTGTGAAAAATGTCCTTGGTAATTTGATAGGGATTGCATTGAATCTGTAGATTGCTTTGGGTATTTTGTTTTTGTTATTGTTTTTTGGCCTGGGACACGTGGAAGTACCTGGGCCAGAAATGGAACCCGAACCACACCAGTGATAATGACTGATCATTAACCTGCTGAACCACCAAGGAATTCCAGAATCTGATATGAGAATTCTTGTGCAAGTGCTTTGTAAAGAATTAAGGAAAGAAGGGCTGGTTGGGACAAGATATAAAAAGATATCTTTTTAATGAAGAAGTGGAGCCTCAGCTTGATTCACTAGGGGCTCTGGATGTATTTGGAGCATGAGGTGAGGAATGTGGCTGTTTTAGACTTCTTCCAAAGTGTAGCCTGGTCAATTCTCTGAGGAAGAGTGGAGCTGTAAACTAAACAGTAGAAGGTCAATACTTGCTATCTGTTGAAGGATGAGAAAGGAATTTGAGGGGCACCAACTGCAAACAGCAACTACTGCAGATGTATTTTATTTAATATTTTATTTTATTTTATTTTATTTTTTCCACTGTACAGCATGGGGACCAAGTTACACATACATGTATACATAATTTTTCTTCCCATTGTTCTGTTGGGATGTAAGTATTTAGACATAGTTCTCAATACGACACAGCAGGATCTCATTGTAAATCCATTCCAAAAGCAGTAGTTTGCATCCATTAACCCCAAGCTCCCGATCCCTCCCACTCCCTCCCTCTCCCCCCAGGCAGCCACAAGTCTATTCTCCAAGTCTGTTTTTCTTTTCTATGGAAATGTTCATTTTTGCTATATATTAGATTCCAGTTATAAGTGGTATCATATGGTATTTGTCTTTCTCTTTCTGGCTCATTTCACTCAGTATGAGAATCTCTAGTTCTATCCATGTTGCTGCAAGTGGCATTATGTTGTTCTTTTTTATGGCTGAGTAGTATTCCATTGTGCATATATACCACTTCTTCTTAATCCAATCATCTGTTGATGGACATTTGGATTGTTTCCAGCTCTTGGCTACTGTGAATAGTGCTACAATGAACATGAAGGTGCATGTGTCTTTTTAAGCAAAGTTTTGTCTGGATATATGTCTACGAGTGCGATTGCTGGGTCATATGGTAGTTCTATGCATAGATTTCTAAGGTACCTCCATACTGTTCTCCATAGTGGCGGTAGCAGCTTACATTCCCACCAACAGTACAGGAGGGTTCCCTTTTCTCCACACCCCCTCCAGCACTTGTTATTTGTGGACTTATTAATGATGGCCATTCTGACTGGTGTGAGGTGGTATCTCATGGTAGTTTTGACTTGCATTTCTCTTATAATCAACGATGTTGAGCATTTTTTCAAGTGCTTGTTGGCCATCTGTATATCTTCCTTGGAGAAATGTCTCTTCAGGTCTTTTGCCCATTTTTCCATTGGGTGATTGGCTTTTCTGCTGTTGAGTTATATAAGTTGCTTGTATATCCTAGAGATTAAGCCCTCGTCTGTTTTGTCCTTTGAAACTATTTTCTCCCATTCTGTAAGTTGTCTTTTTGGTTTCCTTGGCTGTGCAAAAGTTTGTCAGTTTGATTAGGTCCCATTGGTTTATCTTTGCTCTTATTAATGTTGCCTTGGGAGACTGACCTGAGAAAACATTCATGAGGTTGATGTCAGAGAATATTTTGCCTATGTTCTCTTCCACGAGTTTGATGGTGTCTTGTCTTATATTCAGTCTTTCACCCATTTTGAGTTTATTTTTTGTGCATGGTGTGAGGGTGTGTTCTAGTTCCTTTGCTTTGCATGCAGCTGTCCAGGTTTCCCAGCAATGCTTGCTGAATAGACTTTCTTTTTCCCATTTTATATTCTTGCCTCCTTTGTCAAAAATTAATTGACCATAGGTGTCAGGATTTATTTCTGGGTTCTCTATCCTGTTCCATTGGTCTGTCTGTCTGTTTTGATACCAGTACCACACTGTCTTGATGACTATGGCTTTATAATATTGCCTGAAGTCAGGGAGACTTACGCCTCCTGCTTGGTTTTTGTTCTTCAGGATTGCTTTGGCAATTCTGGGTCTTTTGTGGTTCCATATAAATTTTTGGATTGTTTGTTCTAGTTGTGTGAAAAGTGTCATGGGTAATTGGATAGGGTTTGCATGGAATCTGTAGATTGCTTTGGGAAGTATGGCCATTTTTACCATTTTAATTTTTTCATCTCAGGAGCATGGAATATCTTTCCATTTCTTTACATCTTCTTTATTTCCTTGATTAATGTTTTATACTTCTTGGCATATAAGTCCTTTATCTCCGTGGTCAGGTGTATTCCCAGGTATTTGATTTTTGGGGGTACAATTTTAAAAGGTATTGTATTTTTGTATTCCTTTTCTAACATTTCATTGTTAGCATACAGAAATGCAACTGATTTCTGAAGGTTAATCTTATAGCCTGCCACTTTGCTGAATTTGTCAATCAGTTCAAGTAGTTTTTGGGTTGAGTCCTTAGGGTTTTCTATGTATAGTATCATGTTATCTGCATACAGTGACAATTTTACCTCTTCTCTTCCTACATGGATGCCTTTTATTTCTTTTGTTTTTCTGATGGCTGTGGCTAGGACTTCCAAAATTATGTTGAATAGCAGTGGTAAGAGTGGGCATCCCTGTCTTGTTCCGGATTTGAGTGAGAAGGCTTTCAATTTTTCTCCATTGAGTATTATATTTGCTGTGGGTTTGTCATAAATGGCTTTGATTATATTCAGGAATGTTCCCTTTATACCCACTTTGGCGAGGGTCTTGATCATAAATGGATGTTGTACTTTGTGAAATGCTTTTTCTGAATCTGTTGAGATGATGCTATGGTTTTGACTTTTCTTTTGTTAATGTGGTGTATGATGTTGATTGATTTGCATATGTTGAACCATCCTTGTGAACCTGGGATGAACCCCACCTGGTCATGGTGTATTATCTTTTTTAGATGTTGTTGGGTTCGGTTGGCTAAAATTTTGTTGAGAATTTTTGCATCTATATTCATCAAAGATACTGGCCGATAGTTCTCTTTTTTGGTGGTATGTTCGTCTGGTTTTGGAATTAGGTTGATGATGGTGTCATAGAATGTCTTTGGGAGTGTTCCTTCTTCCTCAACCTTTTGAAAAAGTTTAAGGAGGATGGGCACCAGATTCTCTTTGTATGCTTGGTAGAATTCACCTGTGAAGCCATCTGGTCCTGGGCTTTTTTATTTGTAGGGAGTGTTTTTATGACATATTCAATTTTATTTCTAGTGACCAGTCTGTTCATTTGGTCTGTTTCTTCTTGATTCAGTTTTGGCAGGCTGTAAGATTCTAGAAAGTTGCCCATTTCTTCCATATTGTCAAATTTGTTGGCATATAGTTGTTCATAGTATTCTCTTATGGTTTTTTGTATTTCTGAAGTATCCATTTTGATTTCTCCTTTTTCATTTCTAATTTTGTTTATTTGGGTTCTACTCTCCTCTTCTTAATGAGTCTAGCCAGGGATCTGTCAATTTTGTTTACCTTTTCAAAGAACCAGCTCTTGGTTTTAGTAATTTTCTCTATTGTGTTTTGAATCTCTATTTTATTGATTTCCTCTTTGATCTTTATAATTTCCTTCCTTCTGCTGACTTTAGGTCTTTTTTGTTCTTCTTTTTCTAATTCATTTAGGTGGTGGGTTAAGTTGTCAATTTGAGATCTTTCTTTTTTTGAGGAAGGCCTGTATTGCCATGAATTTCCCTCTGAGCACTGCTTTTACGGCATCCCATAGATTTGGAGAGGTTGTGTCTTCATTACCGTTTATCTCAAGGTATTTTTTAATTTCCTTCTTGATTTCCTCATTGACCCATTTGTTTTTTTAGTACGTTGTTGTTTAGTCTCCATGCAGTAGGTTTTTCCTCATTTCTTTTCCTGTGGTTGATTTCTAGTTTCATGCCATTGTAGACAGAGAAGATACTTGAAATAATTTCTATGCTCCTAAATTTGTTGAGGTTAGATTTGTGGCCTAATATGTGGTTGATTCTTGAGAATGTTCCATGTGCACTTGAGAAGAATGTGTATTCTGATTTTTTTGGATGTAGTGTCCTGAAGATGTCAATTAAGTCTAACTTTTCTATTGTTTCCTTTAGGATGTCTGTTGCTTTATTGGTTTTCTGTCTACAGGATCTGTCCATTTATGTGAGTGGGGTGTCAAAGTCTCCTACTATGATTGTATTCCCATCAATTTCTCCCTTATGTCTGTTAATATTTGTTGTTTGTATCTGTGTGCTCCTATATTTGGGGCATATATGTTGATGATAGTGATATCCTCTTCTTGAATGGATCCCTTAATTATTAAATAGTGTCCTTCTTTGTCTTTCTTTATGGCTTTCATTTTAAAGTCTTTTTTTGTCTTATATGAGTATTGCAACTCCTGCTTTCCTTTCTTGTCCATTGGCATGATATATTTTTTTCCCACCCCCTCACTTTCAATCTATATGTGCCCTTTGTCCTAAGGTGAGTTTTTTGTAAGCAACAAATGGAAGGTTTTTGCTTTTTTATCCACTCAGCCACTCTTTGTCTTTTGATTGGAGCATTCAGTCCATTGACATTTCAGGTGATAATTGATAGGTGATTATTTATTACCATTTTAAACCTTGTTTTCCAGTTGATTCTATGATTCTCCATTCTTTCTTTTTTTGGTTGGATTGTCTCCAATTATTTTTGGCTTGAGTGTTTTTCATTTTTTGTGAATGTAATATTTGGTTTTGATTTGCTGTTGCCCTGTTTTTTAAGTATGTTAACCCCTTCCTATAATTGTGTGTTTTAGCCTGTGAGCCCTGTAGGTTCAAATACTTCACTACCATACTAAAATTTAAAAATAAAGAAAATTAAAAAAAGAGTCTATGTATTTCCTTACTTCCCTTGCCCACATTTTATGATTTTGATGTCTCTTTTTTACTTTTTAATTTTACTTTGTTTTAAACATGTTCATAATTAGATCTGTATGCTGGCTTATTTGAGTGACTGCTTTCTGATGGTGGTTTCCTCCTTCCTAGTTCTTCCTCTCCCTTTTGTTTTTTCCATGAGATTCTTGCCATTATTGGAGATTTAAGTTCTTCTGCCAGCATTTAGTTGTTGTTCTGTGTGAGTCGTTTAACATGTAGATGTGTTTTTTTTGTTGTGTTTGTGGGAGAGGGCCAGCACATACCCCTACTCTTCTGCCATCTTGCCTTCCTCTTGCAGATGTATTTTATCCTGTTAAACTGTGAAAGCTTAGCAGTCTGTTCTTTTTTTTTTTTTAAATAGTACCACTGGCAGCTCATTAACAGTATAAAACTCAGAAAATGATTTCTAAAGCAATTATTGAATACTAGGTCATGTCCAGTTCCTGACATGCAACAACATGTTTTCACATTTCTACTCAAAGGCCACAGGTTCAACAGATACAATGTGTTGAAACCTAATCTAATGAGCTACACCTTCCAACCTGCACTGAGCCCTCCTCCACTGCTTCCACATCTTAGTAAATGTCACTAACATCTTTTCAGGAGATATCTTTAATGTCTTCCTTCTTCACTCCACATACCTCATCTATGATCAAGTTCTTGTTTTCTCTATTATCTCTTGAATTCCTTTATCTTTATTTCTTAGCAACAAATTGGCAGTAAAAACCACAATAATTTCTAGCTAAATTTACTAAACATATATCATTATTTGTTTTACTGCATTTGATTTTAACTTCCTTTAAGATACTTCCACACTATAGCTAGAGCTATTTTTCAAAAGTAATTCTAACTGTATAATCTTCCTTTATAAACTCTACCATTGCTTGTTATCAAAGCAGTGAACATATATACAGCATATCCTTGTAATGCTGACTTTGCTTCAATCTTACTTATCATTTACTCCTGTTCTCTAGTATCACTTTCCCAAAGTAAATTCTTTTTCTAGTCTTTAATTTTTGAGGTAGAACTCAGGCTTTGACATTTGGTACCAGTGTAACTTTTGAAAGCAGGTCTTTAGATGAGATTCTTAAGCACATGATATGAGCAGCATGATGGGTGGTAAGTTGAGGGGTGATGAAACAGTATGCAGTATCTTTATGTGATAAGAGTCTCATGGATGGAGGGTGGGATGAGGGAAACCTAAGAGGGGAAGCACTGCCTGATAAAATAGTGGTGGCATCTACACAATATGAATGACCTTATCAAGGTCATTATCATCTCTACCTCCTGGTACACAACTGTAAATTCTCAGCCTTACCTTACTTGAGCTAACAGCATTACTCGATACAGTTGATAATTTGTTCCTTCTTAGCCTCTGTTAGTATATATTAAATATTGTCCCTAGTTCTCATATTTCACACATATTTTTCCTTAATATTTTATGGTTACTCTGATTTTGACCAACCTCAAAGTATTGTAAATTCTGAGGGCTCTGTTTTTAGTCCTGGTCTTTTCACTATTTTCATTCACTCTCCAAGTGATCATATACTGTCTTATGGATTTTAATACCAGTTCTGTGATGGCAATACCTTATTTTATAATTCTAATTCTAACTTCACCTTATACATCAGGCATATATTCAAACTGTCTACTCAAAATCTCTCCTGGTTATTTAACAGATATATTGGTTTTTGATACATGTTTCCATCTCCAGCCACATAATATCCATAAACACTCCTATCAGCTTTTCCTGAGATATTCAAAATCTGATGACTTTTTATAACCATTCCATACTTTTCCAAACCAACCATGACTGTTCATTCGTATTAATGCGTCATAATTTGTTCCTAAATTCCACACTTGCCCTACTATACACAGTTCCCAATGCGACCATCTTAAACCCAGTCAACTTAAGCCATTTTTAAAAACTCAAAACCAGCCAATTTATCTGCTCTTTGTGTCATCCAAGTCCTTATCATTGCCTAAATGACTGTACAAGTTTCATTCCTGACTAACTCGTCTTATAATTCTTCCTGTACTGCTCTAACCATTCTTGCATTTTGCTTTTCCTCAAACATATTTTTTCAGAATGTCTAAATTTTTCACTTCCCTCTTTTTCATATAATTGTTCAAACAATATGTTTAAGAAAATGGTACCCTTCTACAGCATTACTCTGTATCACATGTTGCTCCTTAAATTTTGTTCACAATATCTTTTATCACTTCTGGATATTTTCTTATGATCTTATCAACTCTAATATAATGCCCATTCTTTGAAGGAAAGACCTGTATTATATTTAACATTTAGACCTTAGTACTGAGATTTCCTGAGACATAGTATATTACAAATATTTTTGATAGAATCGAACAGACTGATCACTAGAAATGAAATTGAATATGTAACAAAAAATATCCCTACAAAAAAAAAGTCCAGGACCAGATGGCTTCACAGTTGAATTTTACCAAACATTCAAAGAAGAACTTATACCTATCCTTCTTAAACTCTTCCAAAAGTTTGAAGAAGAACACCCCAAAGACATCCTATGAAGCCACCATCACCCTAATACCAAACCAGACAAAGATACTACCAAAAAAGAAAACTATAGGCTGATGTCTTTGCTGAATATAGGCACAAAGATTCTCAACAAAATTTTAGCCAAATGAATCCAACAACATATCAAAAAGATCATACAACAAGACCTAGTGGGATGCATCCCAAGTTAACATGGATGGTTCAACATATGCAAATCAATCAACATCATACGCTGCATTAACAAAATAGCCACAGAAATCAGACAAACAAAAGAAATAAAATGTATCCAAATTGGAAGATAAGAGGAAAAATTGTCACTCTATGCAGATGACATGATACTATATACAGAAAACCCTGAGGACTCCACACAAAAACTACTTGAACTGATCAATGATGAATACAGCAAAGTAGCAGGATACAAGATTAATATCCAGAAATTGGTTGCATTTCTATATACTAACAATGAAATATTAGAAAAGGAATATAAAAATACAATACCTTTTTAAATTGTACCCCCAAAAATTAAATACCTAGGAAAAAACCTGACTAAGGAGGTGAAAGACATACATGCTAAGAACTATAAAATATTAATCAGGGAAATTAAAGAGGATTCAAAGAAATGGAAATATATTCCACATTCCTGTATTGGAAAAATTAACGTTGTTAATTGGCCATACTACCCAAAATAATCTACAGTTTCAATGTGATTCCCTATCAAATTACCCATGACATTTTTCAAAGATTTAGAACAAAGAACCCCCAAACTTATATGGAACCATAGAAAATCCAGAATTTCCCAAGATATCCTGAGGAGAAAAAAAAAAAAAAAAAGCTGGAGTCATAACTCTGCCAGACTTCAGGCAATATTACAATGCCACAGTAATCAGTACTGGTACCAAAACAGATATACAGACCAATGGAACAGAATAGAGAACCCAAAAATAAACCCAGACACCTGTGGTAAATTAATCTTCAACAAAGGAGACAAGAATATAAAAGGGGAAAAAGTCTCTACAGCAAGTGGTGCTGGGAAAAAACTGGATAGCCACATGTAAATCATTGAAACTAGAACACACTCTCACACCATGCGCAAAAATAAACTCAAAATGGCTTAAAGACTTCAATGTAAGACAAGACACCATAAAACTCCTAGAAGCGAACATAGGCAAAACTTTCTCTGACATCAACCATACAAATGTTTTCATAGGTCAGTCTCCCAAAGCAATGAAATAAAAACAAAAATAAATCATTGAGACCTAATCAAACTTACACACTTTTACACAGGAAAAGAAACTATATATATATAAAAGACAAACTATGGAATTGGAGAAAATAGTTGCAAATGATGGAACAGACAAGGCTTAATCTTCAAAATAAACAAACAACTCATACAACTCAACAGCAAAAAAACCAAGAACCCAAAGATCTTTCATCCATTTTGAGTTTATTTTTGGTGTTAGAGAATGTTCTAATTTCATTTTTCTACAGGCCACTGTCCAGTGTTTCTCGCAATAAGTAGTTATTGAGGAGATTTTTTTTTTTCAACGGTATATTATTTTCTCCTTGCTAGTAGTTCAGTTGACCATAAGTGTTTGGATTTATTTCTGGGTTTTCTATACTGTTTCATTGATCTATATTTCTGTGTTTGTGCCAGTATCATACTGTTATGATTACTATACTTTAAAAAAAAATGTATGATACCATCTAAGAATTTCTCAGTTTCATATAAGGGCTATGGTCTTGTAACCTGAGGATAACAATAAAACCAATAAAACCAGTGCTTTTTGTTTTGTTTTGTTTTGTTTTGTTTGTCTTTTTAGGGCCACACCTGCAGCACATGGAGGTTCCCAGGCTAGGGGTCGAGTTGGAGCTATAGCCACTGGCCCACACCAAAGCTCATGGCAATGCTGGATCCTTAACCCTCTGAGCGAGGCGAGGGATCACACCTGTGTCCTCATGGATGCTAGTCAGATTTGTTTCCACTTAGCCACTACAGGAACTCCCTAAAACTAGTTTCATAGGTCTTTAAGAAAATTAAATTCCATAAATCATATGAAACATTTAAAATAATGGCCATCCCAAAAGAAGTAGTGTTTGTCTTTACCAGTTTCTGATATTTGTGTCATTATAACCTATAGCTAGCATTTCCCAAATTCCCTTTCATGATATTTTCAAAGGTGAACATTAAACTAAGGGCAAGAAATTCCTTCCAAATATTTTATCACAGATGTTGTGATGAACACTGTTCCAAAAGTCATTGAAAATTGTTTCACAGGCTTTCTTTTTCTAAGGAAAATGAGTAAATGATCAATTAATAAACTTATATTGTATCAGAGAATAGACTTATAAATTATCCAAATTGGCCAGACAAATACTGTTAATATGTAGTTGAATAAAAGTGCTAAATATGGTGTCAAAATCAGAATTATTGATAGTTAATTACAATTTATTTTCCAATAAACCTTTGTCCTTCTCGTTTATTCCTACAAAATAAGGCCTGGTAAATTTATGCTTACTGTTTAAAGAGCAGAGTTCATCCACCAACCCCCTGAAAGTATACTACTACCCATAGTGGCAGAAAGGGCAAGGCAAGTGTTTCGGAATTAAAAAACATAGACTATATCCAGACAAATACCATTATTGACACTAGAAATTCAAAGATCCACTAGTAACCTTAGAGAGTATAAAATTTAAAATTAATACTTTGAAATGGCTTCTTAAAATACCCTTGTGATCTCATCTGGTGAAACAAATATTATTGAATGAGGGCTCTGAAAGTGCATCAAAAGGAAAGATCAACACCAAGATGAAAGACAATGGTATTCATAAGATGTGCATCGCTCTTAGAACTAAAGAACTGACAGATCATCACTGTAATGTCCCTAACAGTCTCAGGGGCATGTAGTGCTGAAATAATTTCATATAGCCAGAAAGAAGCTTGTAGGATGTAAAGGATAGTATTACATTATGAATATCCACCACCAATCAGTTACCTGTCAATTGACGTAAACATGTCAGAAACAGCAACGCCTTTAATGTATTAGAATGATTACAAGATTCTTGGGGAGAAATAAACTATATTTCCTATATACAGGAAAAGACATTGGATTTAATTTTTTTTTTCAAAAACACTCAAAGTTGATTTATTCTGAGGACTCTGTGCAAGAAAGAAAACAATAGACATTTTAAGTAAAGCTTTGCACAAAAGTACTGGTTAGAAAAAACTTCTTGATGTTCTCTTAGCCAAAACAAATGTAATGTCACAAATATACAGAGTAATTATTACCTACTGTAGCTTCCATGAATAGCATCTTCTTTCTTGTCAGTTCTGTTTGTTTTTGCACAGAATTTTTTTTTTTACAACTGAGTTTTCGTCCTAAACTCAATAATACAACTGACAAATAAATGTGTCATGTAGGTGCCAGAATTCTACTACAAAAATGCATAATTTATTTGGAGTCATAAAAATGATTAAACGGATCAACAGATTTCAAAATGAAATCCCCTTTATAGAATGTGTACAAAACTGGGAGCACTACAACTTTGAAGGAAAATTTGTGGAAGGTAGGGGTGGTGAGTCTAAGACTTTGGAGAATAGTGTATGTCCCTGTGTCTGTCCTAGTGCAAATCTCTAGTACTTACTCTCTTAATATCTTAATCTAGTTCTTAATCTTTTTTATTTCTTAAGCACCTCAAAGGCAGAATCTTTCTCTTTTACAGCTTTTAGGAAGCAGAGTTACTTCATCCTTCAACCAGTTCCAGTGAGGAAATACCTGTTTTATATCTCTGAAAATGTTTTCATCACTAGGTCCTTTTTTCCTTATTTTTTTCTGGTCAAAATGAAGAGTTGTTAGGTGTTTGGGGGTGGACTTGAGCGCTAGAATGTTCTACAAGGAGGTTTTTAATATGGCCTAGAAAAGGTGTGTGATCTAGAAAGTAGCCTGGATTCAGTAGCAGGAACTCACTATTGCAAGGGAGGGGCTTTTTCTGATACAGTTGCTTTTGAACCATCTCAACATACCCAATACTCTGTATTTGTAAGCACTTGAGGATAAATAAAGAAATGACAGTGTTAAATCCAAAAGGATGATATTTCCAAGGAGGCTCAACTATTACTCTGGATTCCAGCTGCCAGAAAGAATCACTAGGATAAGAAAATATGTTGGTAGTGATGCTGGGGATCAGCAGGAAAAAGGTAAGAAATTCTAGAGAGCAGAGCTTTGATAGGAACTACCTCAAGGCATCTGAAAAGTAATGCCACTTGGTGGGCAACAAAGTATGATATTAAAGCAGTAGGTAGGAATGGCGAATTAAGTATTAACAGGAGAATGAATATATTAATTCTGAGGAGGTCACAGAGTGATTTACTATTCAGAAATTATAATGAACAATCTACAACTACACACAACAATATGGATGACTATCACATTCATGGGGCAGAATAAAAAATGTACATATGTATTTTTACATAAAGAAAAAAAGCCAAAACTAATTTATACTGAATTGAACAGAATAGCAGTTACTCTCTTGGGAAGTGTCAAGTCAGGAAAGGGGGATATAGGAAGCTTCTAGAACACTGGTAACATTTTATTTGTTGATCTAATTGCTGATTATTCAAGGGGTTATATTTGTGATAATTTACTGATCCATATACCTATGATGTGTACAATTCTATAGGTATGTTACACTTCAATAAGAACGTTTTATAAGCTTGAAAATATAAGAAAAGACTCAAGAGTTTCACAGAGAGAAACAGCAAGAAAAGTCTCATAGAGAGATGAATAGAGGTAAGATCCTATTATATGGTAGGTAGGGATGCTGAATTTAATCTACTTAGACAATTTTACCTCAAGCCTCTTATAACAACTCAGCCCCTTATCTCAGTTATTACTCTTTTTAGGCAAAAAAAAAACCCATCAATTTGTAATGTTCTTACCTTGCAGAAAAATAAATTTAAGAGAAAACATCTTTTCAGGATGAATAGAATACCTCACTTTAACTGAAAATATAGCAAAACTGTCATGCAAAAGCAAAAGGGAAAAAACTGTCATTCCATATGTAGATATAAAAAGTGAAAAAATGATAGCTATACCCAATTCTAAATATAGAAAACTCCTTAGTAAATAACTATAGTAAATGATAAAAATATATCATCAGTTTTAATAAGGTCAACCATTATTAAACAATTAAAAGATAAAAATTTTCTTCAAAGGAAAAAAATTAGAAATTCAGTGGTTTTAAAATGAAGTTTCTGGTACTATACATAAAACAAATAAGGAAATAGAAAACTATAAGCAAAAAATAATCAAAACTTTGGCCACCCTGGCATCATAAAATCATGTTCAAATTAAAAGTTTCTATTTAGTCTATTTGTGGGTTTGAGTGACATGGCTGTGACCACATAAAGAAATGTCAGTAATTACTATTACAAGCATAAGAAGAGTCTACTAAACAGACAAAGCTATTCTCTAGACTTCCAGAGACTTTACATTGTAAATATATACAATGTATATTATATGTTAATTACATATTTGTGCACTGTATTATAAGCATTTTCAGGACTCTGTTTTTTGTTTAGTGCATTTAGTGCATTTCCAAGTTAAAAAAGTTAAATATGTAGGCAAATTGCTATTATTTTCTGATATGGCACTTTTGTGACACACTTGGAAAGCCTTTTCCATCTAAAGTCATTATATATAGAAAAAAAAAATCACCTGGGTATTTTCTGAGAACCCAACAATAGAGCTTCTTTTTTGTTTTAATGTTTACACCTCTGAGCCATCTGAACATTATTTTTATGTTAAGTAGTGGAGTAGGTATAAACTTTACCTTTTTTCTCAATGAATTTTCTGTTGTCCCAGTAAAATTTTTTGAATAATCTACTCCCCACTCCACATTCAATGTCATGTCTTCATATCTGGGGATATTTAATTGATTCTTAGTTACATATCATTGATCTGTCTACATGATTTAATTGCACTGAGTTATTACATGACTTTATTATATGTTTTATTACCTTCACTGAGATTATATTTCCTAATCATTAAATATTTTACTTGTAAAATTGACCTTCATATTTAACTTTAATCAGCATTAAGGAACATCTTTCCATGTCAATGAATATTGTGATACATCATTACTTATACACATAGATTACAAAGAGCATGCATATGAGTTCACATTATGACATCAAAAAAGATATTGGAATTGAATGTCAGAAACATGTTCTGCAATAGCATATACCTTAAATATTAGCACAGAGTATCTCTGGGTTATAAATTGGTAGTAGAATGGGTATGCTTTTTTTTCTGTTTTTCTACTTTTTTAAATGGATCTTCTAAATTATTGTTGATTATTTAAGCAAATGATTCATTTTTTAATTAAAAATTTTCCTCCTCTTCTTCAAAATCTCTATTGATCAGATTTCTCTTAGAATAATATGAGATTTCTTAATGTGGTACTAAAAAAATGCCCTTCACCTTCTAACCTCTTTACCCACACTGATTTTTTCACATTGACCTGAATATCCTATGTCCTTCCATACCTTTTTTCCCCTGACCGTTTCTCTTGTTTCTTCTCTGTAAAGCTTTTACTGGAATTTTACAGTTTGCTTCCTTTTTTCTACACTCAAAGAGTTTTGTTTATAACTTTATAAGATCATGTACTATGTTGTATTACACATGTTTTACTTATCCACGACTGTGTTCTCTAGTACACTGAGTTTCTTAGGGCAAAGCTTTCTTTAATTTTTTTCTCTGAATTCCCATCAGTGTGCTCAACTACTAATAAGAAGTCAATGTTTGTTGAATGAACGAATGAGTGAATGGGTGAGATTAGATCAACACATGGGTAGTTTTAATCTGAGGTCTACAGATTGCACCAGAGTGATAAGGAAATGTCGTGAAATAATGAATATGAACTTAAAATTTTTATTTTGCACAATTGGACAATTTTGTAAATATCACTGAATTTTTTTCTCCTATAATTTTAAAACACAAAGAGACTGCCAAACCATAAGGGGGAAAACAGAAGCATTCATTAATTCATTCATTTACATATTCAGGAAATATGAAACAGAGTTTAAAATACCTGTCCTCCAGGGTTCACAGTTTTCTAGACTCTCAGAAATCCAAAGTCAGCCAGTACAAGAATTTTGACCCAAATGTGCTTTTAAATAATTAGATGACTGAGGGGGCCAAATTTCAAGATCAGCCTGAACTAGCTTATTGTTTCTATTTCTTATTGAATTGCCTTACGTCATGAACCTGTCATCAGAAAAGAAAAATCTTTAGAATGAATTATATCCTTACCTTGCTTAAATCTAAATTCTTAAAGAACACAGACACTGTCTCCTTTTTCAAAACAATTGTGTCCTAAAGCCTGTCAGAGTTCCTGTTTCCTAAAAGTAAAGAATGAAGTGAATGAACTATACTCTCAGTATCATAAATTTTAAGGCACATATGCAAATTTTGTAACTCTCTGTCCAAGCAAATTACACTACTCAGTTAATAGGGAAGGAATAGTGATGTAGAAAAAAAAATAGTGCATTAGAAAATAAATAGAGATGTTCATTGCATTTATTAAAGGGCCAGTGCAACTTTGGAAATTACTTATTTTTGCCAGGGCTTCATGGTGCTGCTTTGTATGTGAGTTTAAATTACAGGTATATTTGTACTACTACAAGATAATTTGGTGAAATACCAACAATGACAAAGCTTAAGTAATCTTTCATATCATCACTTCTGCTCTTTAACAGCTTGAAAGAATGTTACAAAAGATGTGTGAGACAAATTCTCCTTTCACCTTGAGATGAAATACATGGACTGAGGTGGAAGGATGACACATCTTATGAGACTCTGACAATTATACAAACATATTGATTTCTGTACAAAAGCAAATAGATAGATGTCTTAAGCTTTCATGTAAATAAATGTGAAATAAATTTTATCTACAAAATTGTAAGAATTAAAGGTTAAAATTTGAGTCACCCAAAATGTCCTTCAAAGGGAAGAGTTAAACTCAGAAGAACTTATGGTCAGGAAGAGAAGCTTGTTTCCTTTCAATGCATTGCTCCAATGGTATTTCGACTTTTATTTCTATGTGTATAATGTTACCATAGTTGACATCTCATAATTATATTTTAGTTTTAGCTCTTGAAAAATAAAAACTATTAAAATATTATTTATAAGTAGAATACTCTATGGCCAATACGTGTTCCCATATTTACTGTTATACTAGAATGTATTACATATATGTTTATATCAATATTTAATTTATGTGCGTAAGCCAATGAGCAATATAACCTAATATTCACTCTTCCCTAGAAATTGAATATATCTTGGTGATTGCAGACATAAGCAAACGTACCAGACCTTCAGCTGGTCTGATAAATGGTACAGTGTTTTTTTTCAAATCAGCTGGGACAAGTCAGGTGACAAATGATTTCCATTAGCTTCAGCAGAATGGAAACAAAACAGATCAATACAAATGATTTGCAGCAAGTTTAGACCATAAATTTCCTTTTACCCTTGTACATCATTTTAATATAGAAGCTTTTTCTTTTCATAGAAGAAAAAAAAAGTCATTACAGAATTGAAAATTCTAGTTACAGCAAACTGTCCCTGATTTAAGGTGAGACCATTTTAATGCACTATTAATTTTATCCAATGGTACATAACAATATTATTTTAAAATATGACAAACAATAAAAATGTTAATGAGCCATGTTCCATAAAATTAATTTCACCTGTAAGTTGTATAAAAACCATGAAATGCTTAAGTCTACAAAGTTAGCCTTTTTGTTTCATTTTAATTTAAGATTTTACTGGTTAAGTTTTTCTGTAGCTTTATTTCTTAAGCATTTTCATTATAATTACTTTTTTTAAATAAAAGTATCTTTACTTTCTTGCTTCATATTCAAAAGATGTATTTTAGCTTCATGCACTCTATTTCAATAGTAGTAAATTACAGAAGGAAAGGAAGAAAGGGGGAGAATGGAGGAAGAGAAAACAAACAAGTCAAAAATTTAAAAAGCAAATTAAGCTTACGCTTTTGCTGCCTGAAAGATTGCAAAACACATAGCTTTCTTATACAGTTGTGCAGGAATTTGCAAAGATCCATAGGACCACACCCAATGGTTATCAGGGGATTTCTGAGAGTTAATAAAATTATTTATTTATATGATTTTGTAGACCCATAAAAAGATAAGCATAAAACTGTCAGTCATGCTACATGCTCAAGAACATCCATTCTGAATAATGTTCTGCTAACTCAAGGAAAATGTATGAAGACATTTACTGCACCCACAGGACTCCCTTTACTGCTGTAATGAGCAAGTATTTTCATCTGGGCATGGAAAATGAAGTTCAGACACACCACCACTCCCTTAGAGACAGCATGAGAAGAGCAGCCAAGATGCATGGATCTGATCCAGCTGACACGTGCTGATTCATGGACAAAGGCAAAGAGACAGTGTCCCTGTTTCCATAGCCTTCCTCATAAGTCAGGTAACCTTTCTCAGGACTATAAGAAATTCCTTTAGAATTTAAATCACAAGGGCACAGCACAAGAAGAAAGTCAGTTTCAGACAGTGATAGACAGGAAGATAAACAAGCAGATACTACACTTGCTTTTGTGACCCAATTAACTTTAAGGAATCCCAACCTTTTGAGGGGTGTAGAGAGGGGTGGGCTGGGGAGGACATGGGAGCAAGTTCAGGTCCAGGATGCTTCTATGTCCCTAAGATCAGATCATAGTGGAAATCTTCACATTTCACCTAATTTTCCTTAATTTTAAATAATTTCTCTTGATCTGCAATATAGCTTATAGGTAGAGCTCTAGACAGGGTCTGAAAACCTGGGTTCTAATCCTGATTCCATTCTTTCTTCTCTGCATGCTCTCTAAAATCATTTAATTAGTCTTGTTTTCAGTTTCCTTATCTGTAACTCAAACAAAATATGATCCACTCTATCTACATCATAATGCCTGTAAGTGTTTGGTTTCCAACCTGTCCTAAGGGGTCCGATGAGTCGATACAGCAGTATAATGTGGTACTAGAATGTATGGAGTCCAGGTACAGACTCTGGATTCAAATCTAGCTTTGCAACTTACTACCTTTGTTAACTTGGAAAAATTATTTAAGCTCTCTATCACCCAGTTGCTCCAACTTAAAATAGAGAAATAATCATGTCTATCAATTAGGATTGGGGTGAGAAGTGAAGAAGTTACTATGGAAAAGTTATTACAACAGCACCTGGATCATGTAAAGTTTTAGCTATTACTGCTATTGCTATTATTACTATTGTGGTCATTATTATCACTTATTATTACAATGATGTGTGTACAAAAATAATAAAGACAATTTTAAACAGGAGTTGAAGAATTTGGGAGAAGACAATAGAGGCTTAGAAGTCATATAAAAAAGCTTTTTGATAGGAGGAATATGCTGGCATTTGTTCCATGAAACAAATCCATGGACACAGCATTTAGATAAAGAAATGACACACAATCAGCACATAAAAGATATGGCAATTTTTATTCATTCTTCTTGTAAAATTATTCCACTGCATCATGAAATACTACCACTTATTTACTCATTCTACTGTTGATGCATATTCAATGTTCTGTTTGTTGTTGTTTACTATCACACATGTTGCTGCAATGGGCATTTCTGTACATGCCCTTTGGTGAATGTATGTGTGCATACTTGCTCATTATATACCCAACAGTGGAATTTCTGGGCTATTGTCTCTGTAAATAATTAGCTATGGTATATAATGTCAATGATTATTACAAAACTGTTGTACAAACTTAATTCCCATCAAAACTGTAGGGCAATTTAAGTTTTTCTACTTATTTGCCGACATACTATTATTGTTAGAATTATAATTTTGAGAGTTCCTGTTGTGGCTCAGTGGCTAATGAATCCGACTAGGAACCATGAGGTTGCAGGTTCAATTCCTGCCTTGCTCAGTGGGTTAAGGATCCAGTGTTGCCATGAGCTGTGGTGTAGGTCACAGACGCGGCTCTGATCCCAAGTTGCTATGGCTCTGGTGTAGGTTGGCAGCTACAGCTCCAGTTCGACCCCTAGCCTGGGAAACTCCATGTGCCCAGAATGGCTTTAGAAAAGGCAAAAAAAAAATTATAATTTTGGCCATTCTGGAGAGCATGTAAATGTTATTGCAATATGAATTTATCTCTTATTTTCCTTGATAAGTAATTAACTGGAACACCTCTTCATATGTCTACTGACTCTTTATTTTATTTTTTTGAACTTGAATTTGTAACTTTATTTTATTTATTTATTTATTTTTCCACTGTACAGCATGGAGACCAAGTTACACATACATGTATATATAATTTTTCTTCCCATTGTTGTGTTGCAATGTAAGAATCTAGACATAGTTCTCAATGCTACACAGCAGGATCTCATTGTAAATCCATTCCAAAAGCAATAGTTTACATCCATTAACCCCAAGCTCCCAATCCCTCCCACTCCCTCTCTCTCCCCCTGGGCAGCCACAAGTCTTTTCTCCAAGTCTATGATTTCCTTTTCTGTGGAAACGTTTATTTGTGCTGTATATTAGATTCCAGTTATAAGTGATATCATATGGTATTTGTCTTTCTCTTTCCGACTTATTTCACTCAGTATGAGAGTCTCTAGTTCCATCCATGCTGCTACAAATGGCATTATGTCATTCTTTTTATCTCTGAGTAGTATTCCATTGTGTATATATACCACATCTTCCTAATCCAATCGTCTGACAAGCTTTTGCACAGCAAAGGAAACCAAAAAGAAAACAAAAAGACAACTTACAGAATGGGAGAAAATAGATTCAAATGATGCAACGGACAAGGCTTAATCTCTAGAATATATAAGCAACTTATACAACTCAACAGCAAAAAAAGTCAACCATCCAATGGAAAAATAGGTAAAAGACCTGAATAGACATTTCTCCAAGGAAGATATGCAGATAGCCAACAAGCACATGAAAAAATGTTCAATGTCCCTGATTATTAGAGAAATGCAAATCAAACCTACTGACTCTTTAAATACTCTCTATTGTGAAGTGCCTGCTTTAGTCTTTTTGCTTTTTCAATTAGCTTGTTTGCTTTTTTATTAAGTTGTTTGCTTGACTTTCACCTTATTAACAGGGCACTTTGGTGATACTGTCAATAACTTAATATTACTGTAATACAATTTAAACTTCAATGTAACTAAAATGGTTGTTTTTCTTTATATTTAGTACTGGTTAACTGTGTACCTTAAGATCATGAAGATAATATCTTATTCTTCACTCTAGTAGCTTTATTTATTTTAACCTTTCTCATTTATATATAAAATCCATCAGGAATTGATTTTTTTATAAACACATGGTGCATGATAAGGGTCAAGATTTATTTTTTTCCTATATTAATATCCAAATGACCAAGCAACAATGATTGAAAATATATTTTTTCAATGTATTACAGTGGTAACTTTCTCAGAGTGACTAAATATATACATCTATTTCTGAACAATTTATTTTGTTCCAGTGACCTAATCTTTTTTTTTGTAAAAATACCATTTTTCTTAATTATTATAAATTTATAATAAATACCTAATAGTGATATCCTCCAGTTATATTTTTTTGTCCAGATTATCTCCACTATTCTTGCAGTAGTAATTGCTTTGGAATCTTTAAATCAATTGAGGAAAATTGACATATTAATAAGCCTTCCAGTCAATGAAACATGGAATATTCCTTGATTTATCAAAATATTTTAAAAAATTTTCATTGACCTTGATCATCTTTTATTATATTTATTCTAGGTATTTGGTGTTATTTTGTATGTTTTTTAAAATTGATTTTCTTCTCATTTATTACTGACCTACAAAATAAAAATGATTTTGTATTAATCTTTTATCCAGTGTCTAACAAAATTTACTAATTAATTCAAATTCTAAACCTACTCCATTAAAAATATTTTCTATCTATCCAATCATTTATCAGCACATGCCTACAAGTTGAATCTCCTCTGATGACTATTTTCCTATGATACTGAATGGCTAAGACCTTCTCAAATGAAGTCCATTCCATTATATTCATTGTTTGGTGAGATTTGGGTTTAAAATTTTTAGTTTAATGTCTTGTGTTTGTCTTTAATCCATTTGTGGTTGATTTTTGTATATGATATCTATCCAATTTCTTTCTTTTCCATGTGTATATCCAATTTTCCTAATACCATTCTGTAGCAGGAGGAGACACTAACCTTAGACAAAAAACTTTTAGCTTTTCAACTTTGAGTATGATGTTAGTTGTGGACTTATACAAAGCCTTTACTATGTTGAGATACATTCTATTACCTAATTTGTCGAGTTTTTATCATGAAAGGACATTGAATTTTGTTAAATGTTACGATTGTTATCCTTCATTCTGTTAACGCAGCATATCTCACTTACTGATTTGCATACGTTGAGCCATCTTGTACCTCAGGGATAAATTCCACTTAATCATAGTGTGTGATTCTTTTAATGTTCCGTGGAATTGCTGTTTTGATGAAAATCTATTTATCTTTTTCATTTCTCCCACACCTAAGGTTTAGTCTTCCAGAAATTCCCAATAAGATCTTGGATTGTTCACTGGGGTTCCTTTCCACAGTTCTATGAGATGTGCAATCTCATGCTTCTGCAAGGTTTTCCTGTTAGCCTTCCACGTCGCACAACTTCATAATTTAGCAAACATCCTGAAGATAAATGAGGTATAGTACCTGTGGCTGTTTATAACATCTTCAAATGTTCTAGTACTTCTTTCATTGAGAGGCAAGGTGTTTGTCCTGTCCCCTCGAATCTGGGTGGGCTGTGACAGTTTCAGCTAATAGTGTGTTGCAGAAGTGATGCTACCTGACTTGGAGGCTAAGTCATACAACACCTTGTAACTTTGTTTGCTTCTTCTGGGAAGATATCTGACTACCTCAAGCCTGTGATACTAGAGAAGACGTGTGTAGGCTCTTTGATCATCAGATTCACCCGAGTTCCAAGATGACAGACATGAGGATAAGATATATTAGGTACCTACTTACTCCAAATAGCAGATAACTGTAGCTCAGCTGACAATTGACTGCAAACACTTGTTAATCCAGGCAAGGACTGCCCAGCTGAAACTTTCTTGAACTCCAAATACATAAAACTATAGCAAAATCCAATGGTCTGTTGCTTTAGGATTTAAGTTTTGAGGATATTCAAAGTAATGGCAATTGGATCAGGATCAGTCCTGTCTTTTATTCCTACCATTTTTAGTATTTTTATTCTTTTAATTGTTCTGCTTCCTACTTATATCTGTGACCTATGAATTAATTAATTAATCATAAATAATCAAGCTATATAATTATTTAAATATTAATTAATCAAGCTATTTGATTATTATTTAATTAATCAGTTAATTAATAATTAATTAAGCTATTTTCCTGGAGCCTGAGTTCATTACCCAGTAACCAGGATTAGTAGATACTCTAAAAAAAAATGTAGCTGAAAACAAGCCCTGATTCTCATATTATGTCTCTATTGCCTATAAGTTAAGTGATTTTGTTTTGTTTTGCTCCTTTTTGTTAAAAATGCTGTCTGGCTTTCTAGTTGTTCTTAGTGGGAACATTACAGAAAGCTACTCTTTCTTTTTTCTTTTCTTCATTTTTTTTTAAGACGTGCTTGCAGCATGCAGACATTCCCAGGCCATGGACTAAACCCAAGTTGCAACAGTGACAATGCTGGATCCTTAACCTGCTGAGCCACCAGGGAGTTCCCAAGCTATTCTTTCTTAACTAGAAGCAAAACTATTCTTTAATTTAAGTAATATATATTTGATTTAAAAATTATTATTGACCCAATTATTACCTCATGCACTAGGGAACTAGAATTTGACACATGCTTAAATTCAAAGGATATCTTAATCATAAGTTATTCCGAAGTGCTCTACTGCTTAAACTCTACTCTTCAATAATACCACTTTCTGAAAAATTCGTTTCCTTCAAAAATCCTCATTCTAGAACTAATGTTAAATCATTCATCACCATCAAGACCTCCTCTGAATATTCCCTTTCTCTTAGTAGCTGAAAACACTAATTCTGTGGAGCCAGAATTCTATGGGTGACCATCCAAAGTACTCCCTTGAAAACATTTTTCATTTATTAGCCCTTTTCTGCAAACACTCAACCTGAGATCCATTACATATTTCTCTTTGCTCTTTCAGTTGGAATTTTAAGTGAATTAGAGAAATGCAGTAGCACATAAACTGGTACTAATGCAAATTTACAGTTCTGGGCCTGTACTTAGAGAACTGACCCTTCAGTACTCTGTTGAGTTTTTTATATTTTCTGTATGTTTAGGTCCTAGACAGTGATATTGAAAAAACAAAGATATCGAAAAGGAAACAAAATTTCATTTTTGCAAAATAATGCGATTAAGTTAGTACAAAATTCAAGAGAATACCTTTTCTTTTCTTTTTTTTAAATTTTTTTTGCCTTTTTAGTGCTGCAACTGCAGCATATTGAGGTTCCCAGGCTAGGGGTTGAATTGAAGCTGTAGTTGCCGGCCTCTGCCACAGCCACAACAACACAAGATCTGAGCTGTGTCTGCGACCTACATTATAGCTCATGGCAACACCGGGTCCTTAGCCCACTGAGCGAAGCCAGGGATGGAAACCATGTCCTCATGGATACTAGTTGGGTTCGTTAACCACTGACCCATGACAGGAACTCCAAGAATACTCTTAATCTTCAAATAATATGACTTTTTATAAGGTAGTGGATAATAATATGACTCAATTTTCAAATAATATGACTTTTTAAGATACATTACATTAGACTACGGCAATAACAAATAGTCGAAAATTAAATATTAAACATTTAAAATATTATCAAAATATAAAATATCTAAAGATAAATCAAGCAAAAGAAACATACTGCCTATTTGAACAAACTATGAAATATTGTTTAGAGAAATTTAAAAGTACCTAAATTAATAGAGTTATCTTATGGTTCAGAAGTCTCATTTGTAAAGACATCAGTTTTACTCAAATTACTATATTGTTCAGAATTATAATAAAATTTTAAAAATCCTTGTCAAGATAATTTATTTATGAAAATTGAAGCCAAAATTAACCAAGATTCATTGGAGGGAGAACAATTTGGCAAGACTTGTTCTACAGATAAAATCTTAATATAAAATGGCAGTATTTAGCATAGTACGATATTGTTGGAAGGACAGGAAAAGTAGGCCAATGGAATTAAATTCAGGTATATAAAAGAGACCATTATATATGGACATGTAATTTAGAACAGTGGGAGAACTGCTAAGAAGTGGAGAAGTACAAACTTTTTAGTAAGTAGTAATAAGATAATTGAGTATTCTTATCTGAAAAAAATAACTGAACCTCAATTAACATGATTCAAAAATACTATCCATAAGGAGGTAGAACAAAATATGAAAAGGAAAACACTAATGGATCTAGAAGTTAATATAGAGTAATATATTTATGGCTTCAAGTTACTAAAAGTTTTAAGTAGAACACAAAAATCACTGAAGATAAGGTTCTCAAAATTAATATTGGATCATTAAAAAAACTGGTAATAAAAATGTGATATAGAGCCAGAATCAATATTCTAACATATAAAAAGTAAAAAACTTACAACCAGAAAATATAAAGAACTGAGAATCAATAAGAGAGATATAAACATACTTCCTGGAGTTCCTGCTATGGCACAACAGGATTGCTGGTGTCTCTGGAGCTCTGGCACAGAGGTTTGATCCCTGGCCCAGCACAATGGGTTAAGGATCTGATGTTGTCACAGCTGTGGTGTAGGACACAACTTGGATCTGATCCCTGGCCCAGTAACTCCATATGCAGCTGTGCAGCCAAAAAAGAAAAGAAAAGAAAAGAAAACAAAACAAAACAAAAAAATACCTCCTCCAAAGGCAAGAGATTTGCATAAAGAAACTTAAATGTGTAAACAATTGAGAAGTTGTTCAATTTCATTAATTATCAAGGAAAGGCAGCTTAGAGGTTTAACAAATTGCAACCAAAAGAAGGGATAAACTTAAATTCCAGGAATTTATGTGAAGAAATTCATATCATTACTTTGAAGGCATGTAAATTCATAAGGCTGCTTTGGAAAGCAGTTTGGCCTTATCAAGTAATTTTAACACATATAAAACTCAGCAAGTCTACTTCTAGGTATATATTTAAGAAGAATGCATTCAAATGTGAACTCTGAGATGTACAAAAATATTTATAGTGGCACTAAAAACAAACCCCTAAACTGGAAACTACCTAAATGCTCATTAGGGGAAAAAATACCTGGTATATAAATGGTATGAATTGTAGTATAATCATATACTGAAATACTTTACAATAATTAAAAGAAAACAGAACAACAGCTACACACAATAATGTGGATTAATGTCTTAAGTATTGAACAAGAGAAGCCAGACGTAAATTAATATATGTGTAATTCCACTCACATAATGCTCAAAAATAAACAAAACTAAGCTATTCCATTTAGGCATGTACTCTTAAGTAGTAAGAGTACAAAGAAAGTAAGGAAGTGATTATTTTGAATTGAGGGTAGAAATTGCCACAGTAAAAAAGGAGCAGTTTGTGGTTCAGATGAGATTTAAAGCATATTCACAATACTATATTTCTTCACTTTGAAAGTGAGTATAGGGAAGTTCACTATACGTAGTTTTTTCAGGATGAGATTAAGATGGCAGAATAGAAGGACTGGAGCTCAACTTTTCTCCTAAAAACAACAAAATTCACAACTAAAAGCTGAGCATTCTTCACCCAAATGGACCGGAAACCTTAAAAACGATATACTACTCCAGAAGAAAAAGAGGAAGACACATCAAGAGGTAGAAGGGGCAATTTCATGATATAAACAAACCCATACCTCCTGGGTGGGAAACCCCACAGACTGGAAACTAACTGGTTCACAAAGTCACCTACAGGAGTGAGAGTTCTGAGCCCCACATCAAACTCTCACGTGTGGGGATCTGGCACTGGGAGAAAGAGCCCCTGGAGCATCTGGCATTGAAGGCCAGTGGGGCTTGTGCACAGGAACTCCATGGGACTGGGGGAAGTGGAGACCCCATTCTTAAAAGGCGCACACAGACTTTCACATGCACTGAGTCCCAGGGCAAAGCAAAGTCTCCATAGGAATCTGGGTCAAACCTGACTGCAGTTCTTGGAGGACATCCTGAAAAAACAGAGGTGAAATTGGATTGTTGTGAGGGAAGGACACTGAAAGCAAAGCTCTGGGGAATATTCAGCAGCATGCTTTTCTCTGGAGGTGGCCATTTTGGGAAAACCTGGCCCCACCGGTCAGGCAGCACTGAAAAAACCCAGGGCAAACAACAATCCAGGTGGGATCACAGCCCCACCCCCCTCAGTAAACAGGCTGCCTAAAGACCCCTCAGGCACACAGCTGCCTCTAATCCCATCCAGAAACTAAGCCCCACCCACCAGAGGGATTAGAATCAGCTCCACCTACCAGTGGGCAGGCATCAGCCCCTCCCAGCAGGAAGCCCACAGCAAGCCCCCATACCAACTTCAGCCACAAGGGGGGCAGACATCAGAAGTAAGAGAGGCTACAACTCTACCATTTGTACAAAGGTCACCACACCAAAAACCTATAAAAATGAAAAGACAGTGAACTATAGCTCAGATGAGGGAGAAAGGAAAAACCCAAGAAAATCGGCCAAGCAATGAGGAGCTTCTCAGCCTCCAGGAAAAAGACTTTAGACTGTTGATGCTGAAGATGATGCAAGGCATTGGAAATAAACTGGAGGCAAAGATGGATAACTTACAGCAAACACTGAGCAAAGAGATACAAGATATAACACTTAAACAAGAAGAGATGCAAAATACAATAACTGAAATAAAAAATTCACTAGAAGTAGCTAACAGCAGAATAGAGGAGGCAGAAGAACAAATAAGCCAGGTGGAGGACAGATTAGTAGAAATTACAGATGCAGAACAGGAAAGAGAAAAATGATTGAAAACAAGTGAGGAGAGCCTCAGAGAACTCTGGGACAACGTTTAAAGAAACAACTTCCGCATTATAGCGGTGCCAGAAGGAGAAGAAAGAGAGAAGGGGACAGAAAAAATATTAAAGGAGATAATAGCCGAAAACTTCCCTAACATGGGGAAGGAATCATTCACTCAAATCCAGGAAGCACAACGAGTACCATATAAAATAAACCCAAGAAGGAATACACCAAGACACATACTAATCAAACTGACCAAAATTAAAGACAAAGAGAAAATCTTGAAAGCAGCTAGGGAAAGGAAACAAATAACATACAAGGGAACCCCAGTAAGGTGATCAGCAGATTTTTCAGCAGAAACTCTGCAGGCCAGAAGGGAGTGGCATGATATGCTTAAGGTGATGAAAGGAAAAACCGCCAACCAAGATGACTTTACCCAGCAAGGCTCTCCTTCAGATTTGAAGGAGAAATCAAAACCTTCACAGATAAGCAAAAGCTGAGAGAATTCAGCAACACTAAACCAGCCTTACAACAAGTACTAAAGGAACTTCTCTAGGCAGAAAAGAAAAGACATCAACAGGAAACAAAAATACCACAAATGGTTAGACTCACCACTAAAGGTAAATATACAGAAAAGATGCGAAATCATCCATGCACAATTACACCACGAGAATAAGAAATCATGAGAAGAGGTGGGTACAAATGCAGGACACTGGAGATGAACTTGCAATTAAGAGAACGACAACTTAAAACAATCTCATATATATGTAGACACTTATATCAAAACTTCAGAATAACTGCAAACCAGAAATCTACAATTGATACACGAACAAAGAAAAATCAACTCAAATGCAACACTAAAGACACTCATCAAACCAGAAGAGGACAGAACAAGAAGAAGGAAAGAAAGAAGAACAAAACAAAAAAAAACAAATCCAAAGCAATTAATAAAATGGCAATAAGAACATACATATCAATAATTACCTTCAATGCTAATGGACTAAACGCCCCAACCAAAAGACATAGACTGGCTGCATGGATATAAAAACAAGACCCACATATACGATGTCTTCAAGAGACCCACTTCACTTCTAAGGACACATAAAAATTGCAAGTGAGAGGATGGAAGAAAATATTTCACGCAAATGGGGATCAAAAGAAAAATGGAGGAGCAATACTCATACCAGACAAAATAGACTTTAAAATGAAGAATATTTTAAGGGACAACGAAGGCCATTCCATAATGATCAAAGGATCCATCCAAGAAGAAGATATAACAGTTTTAAGTATCTATGCACCCAACACAGGTTCACCACAATACATAAGGCAACTGCTAACAACCTTAAAAGGACGAATCAACAATAACTCAATCATAGTGGGGGACTTTAACACCCCACTTACAGCAATGGACAGATCATCCAGAGAGAATATCAATAAGGAAACACAGGCCCTGAATGATGCATTAAAGCAGATGGACTGAATAGATATTTATAGGACATTCCATCCAAAAGCAAAGGAATACACATTCTTCTCATGTGCACAGGGAACATTCTCTAAGATTGATTACATCCTGGGCTACAAATCCAACCTCAGTAACTTTAAGAAAAATAAAATCATATCAAGCATCTTTTCCGACCACAACGCTATACGACTGGAACTCAGCAACAAGAAAAAAATCTGCAAAAGACACAAACACGTGGAGACTCAACAACGTGCTACTAAACAACCACTAGATCATGGAAGAAATCAAAGAGGAACTTAAAAAATACCTAGAAGCAAATGACAACAAAGACACGACACTCCAAAACCTATGGGTTGCGGCAAAAGCCATTCTAAGAGGAAAGTTTACAGCCATACAAGCCCACCTCAGGAAACAAGAACAAGCTCAAATGAACAAGCCAACTTTACATCTGAAGCAGCTCGAGAGAGAAGAACAGACAAGCCCTAAAGTTAGTAGAAGGAAAGAAATCATAAAGATCAGAGCAGGAATCAATGAACTAGAAACCAAGAAAACCACAGAAAAGATCAATGAAACGAAAAGCTGGTTCTTTGAGGAGATCGACAAAACAGAAAAGCCAGACTTATCACAAAAAAAGAGAGAGGTCTCAAATGAGTAAAATTAGAAATGAAAAAGGAGAAGTAACAACGGACATCATCACAGAAATACAAAGGATCATATAATACTGCTATATGCAACTATATGCCAATAAAACGGAAAACCTCGAAGAAATGGACAAATTCTTAGAAAAGTACAATCTTCCAAGACTAAACCAAGATGAAATAGAAAAGATGAATGGACCCTTCACATGAACCTGAAATTGAAACTGTGATTACAAAACTTCCAGCAAACAAAAGTCCAGGACCAGATGGCTTCACAGGCAAATTCCATCAAACATTTAGGGAAGAGCTAACACCTCTCCTTCTGGAACTATTTCAAAAAATTGCAGAGGAAGGGATACTCCCAAACTCATTCTAGGAGGACACCATCACCCCGAAACCAAAACCAGACAAAGATACCACAAAAAAAAAAGAAAACTACAGGCCAGTTTCACTGATGAACATCGAAGCAAAAATCCTCAACAAAATTCTAGCAAACCGCATCGAACAATACATTAAAAGGATTGTACATCACGATCAAGTTGGATTTATCCCAGGGATGCAAGGGGTCCTCAATATCCACAAATCCATCAGTGTGATACACCACATTTACAAACTGAAGAATAAAAACCATATGATCCTCTCAATAGACGCAGAAAAAGCCTTTGACAAAATCCAACACCCATTTCTGGTAACAACCCTTCAGAAAGTGGGCATAGCGGAAACCTACCTCAACATGATAAAGGCCATATACGACAAACCCACAGCGAACATCATTCTCAATGGTGAAAAGCTGAAAGAATTCCCACCGAGATCAGGAACAAGACAAGGATGTCCGCTCTTGCCACTACTCTTCAACTTAATTTTGCAAGTCCTAGCCACGGCCATCAGAGAAGTAAAAGAAATCAAAGGAATCCAAATTGGAAAGGAAGAAGTAAAACTATCCCTACTTGCAGATGACATGATACTATACCTAGAGAATCCTAAAGACTCTACCAGGAAACTTTTAGAGCTCATCCATGAATTTGGAAAAGCTGCAGGATACAACATTAATACACAGAAATCAATGGCATTTCTATACACTAACAATGAAAGAGCCGAAAGAGAAATTAGGGTTTACCATCGCATCCAAAAGAATGAAATACCTAGGAGTAAACCTACCTAAAGAGACAAAAGACCTGAACTCTGAAAACTAGAAGATGCTGATGAAAGAAATCAAAGATGACACAAATAGACGGAAAGTCCTATCATGCTCATGGATTGGAAGAGTTAATATTATCAAAATGACTATACTACCCAAGGCAATCTACAGAGTCAATGCAATCCCTATCAAATTACCAAGGACATTTTTCACTGAACTCAAACAAAATATTTTAAAGTTTCCTTGGAAGCACAAAAGACCCAGAATAGCCAAAGACATCCTGAAAAAGAAAAATGGAGCTGGAGGAATCAGGCTCCCAGACTTCAGACTATCCTACAAAGCAGCAGTCATCAACACCGTATGGTACTGGCACAAAGACAGAAATACAGACCAGTGGAACAGGCTAGAAAGCCCAGAATTCAACCCACGCACCTACAGCCAACTAATCTATGACAAAGGAGGCAAGAACACACAATGGAGAAAGGACGGCTTGTTCAATAAGTGGTACTGGGAAAACTGGACAGCCATAAGGAATAGAAGGAAATTAGAACACTCTCTAACACCATACACAAAAATCAACTCAAAATGGATTAAAGACCTAGATGGAAGACCAGACACCACACAACTCTCACAGGAAAACACAGGCCAAACACTCTCTGACATAAACGACAGCAACATCTTCTCAGATCCACCTCTTAGAGTAGTGACAATAAAAACAAAAATAAACAAATGGGACCTAATCAAACTTAAAAGTTTCGGCACAGCAAAGGAAACCCTAAACAACACAAAAAGGCAACCCACAGAATGGGAGAAAATCTTTGCAAGTGGATCCACTGACAAGGGATTCATCTCCAAAATTTATAAACACCCCCTCCCATTCAATACCAAAAAAACAAAAACCCCATCCAAAAATGGGCAGAAGATGTAAGCAGACAGTTCTCCAAAGAAGACTTACAGATGGCCACAAAACACATGAAAAGATGTTCAACATCACTCATCATTAGAGGAATGCAAATCAAAACCACTCTGAGGTACCACCTTACACCAGCCAGAATGGCCATCATCAAATGTCTACAAACAGTAAGTGCTGGAGAGCAAGTGGAGAAAAAGGAACCCTAGTACACTGTTGGTGGGATTGTAAATTGGTGCAGCCACTGCGCAAAGCAGTATGGAGATGCCTCAGAAAACTAAACATAGAACTACCATTTGATCCAGCAACCCCACTCCTGGGCATCTATCCAGAGAAAACCACAACTCGCAAAGACACATGTACTCCGATGGTCATTGCAGCACTCTTTACAATAGCCAAGACATGGAAACAACCTAAATGTCCATCGACAGAGGAGTGGATCAAGAAGAGGTGGTACAGGTGCACAATGGAGTATTACTCAGCCATTTAAAGGAATGAAATACCAGCATTTTTAGCAACATGGATGGACCTGGAAATGATCATGCTTAGTGAAGTCAGCCATACAATGAGACACCAACAGCAAATGCTTTCACTGACCTGTGGAATCTGAAAAAAGGACAGACGGAACTTCTTTGCAGAACAGATGCTGACTCACGGGCACTGAAAAACTGATGGTCTCTGGAGGAGACAGTTTGGGGGGGTGGGGGAATGTGCTTGGGTTACGGAATGGAAATCCTGTGAAATCGGATTGTTATGATCATTATGCAACTACAGATGTGATAAATTCATCTGAGTAATAACAAATAATAATTTTTTCAGCTGTACCCTTAGATTTTATGCAATTTTCTGCATATTTTTATTCAGTATAAAAAGGGTTAAAATACTGTCACCATCTCATTTCCTTTATATTTGCATCTTTTCCTTCATCAACTTCTGGCCATTTATTTTATTAAAATATGCATAAATTTCATTAGAGGAGTAGGCAAAGGAATGGAAGCTATTAAAGAGGATCTGTGGAACTCCATATGGAAAAGGAAATATGATGAATACTCACTGCTGGTTCACTTGAGGGAGGTCATGTTTAACTAGCCTTTTGGAATTATTTGAAAATGTTACATCCATAATAGATGATAGAAATTCAATGATGTAGTACCCTTGTATTTTTCTCCAGGCAAGTAGCCCTGCTACACATGAGAGTTTAATGACTAAGGTAACGAGTTACTGAATAAGAGGTTCGAAATAGTGCTGGATAGAAAACTGACAGCCCCATTCCTTTCACTCACAATCTAAGCCATAAAACCCTTCCTCCAATGCCTTTTTATGGAATATCCTAATTATAGAAGGCCAGATATTCTCTTGGAAGTGCTGAGATTTTGACTGAAAGGAATCAAAGAAGCCAAGATTCATTTAAACTTCTACTTCCAGGGCCACCCCATTCAAAACATGTGCTGATTTTCTTTGTCTGTCTCTTTGTCTCTGTCTCCACAATCCCCACCCCTCATATATACTCTTTTCTCCATATTTTCTTTATTAAATTCCTTTCTTTTTTCCATTCATACTTTTTTCCCTTTCCTTACTCAGAGCAGGGGAGCAGGGAGTGCGGGAGAACTCTCCAGCCAAAGGGAAATATTACTTGACCGTTAATTAGCAATTCTGCTCTTTTATGTCAAGATATTTTGAGTAAGGACTGTGAAAGTAGAGTTATCTATCCTGTTTCCGAAATTCAGAGACAGACATAATCTGGATTGAGAAGAGCTAAAATTTAGTAAAATTCTTTCATTGTCTTATGGGCAGTGATCATTCTCTTAGAAGAATAAAGGCAATATGTCAGCCTCTATTTCAGGACATTGCTTTAACAAAGAACAGAAAAAATGAGATTTAGCAATCATCTAAGCCATTTAGACAAGCACATTTAATAGACTTGTTAGAGCTTGAATACACTCATGTACTCATGCATATACATTCGCATGTTGAATGAAACCATCTTTGAAGCACAGGCATGTTTTATTCATATATTACCTTCTTTTCTGGTGCCTCAGTGCTTGATTTGGCAAAAATGGCTTGCATTAAGAAACAGATTAATAAATATAAACTGTCATTTTGAATAATCATTTGAAGGACAATTTTCTATACCATTGAGTATAATTATCAAAGTGCCAAATGATTCAGTAGCTTCCTATGTATAGTATCATGCATAGAGAATGGAGGAATGTCACTTCTAAGAATATTCTCTAACACTCAAAGCTGGATTTGTTTGTCTCTATTTTTTGCACCATTTATCTTATTTTATTACTAATATCTATCTTATTTCCATTTCCTTCTCCATATCAGTATGTTCAATAGAACATTTTGTGATGATGGAAGCGATTTGTATTTGTGTTGTCCAATAGGTTAGCTACTAGTACACTATGTGACTATAAAGCACTGGGACTATAACTAATTCCAACTAGAACATACTAATGTAAACTACATACCATATTTTAAAAGTTGGTGCAAAAATTAGAATGTAAAACTTTTAAAAAATCTCATTTAGTTTTTTTTTTTTTTTTTACATAAAACATCCGCTCAGATGATATTTTGGATACACTGGGTTAAATAAAATATATTATCAAAGTTAATTTCACTCATTTCTTTCTATTTTTTAAAAAGTGGCTACGAGGAAATTTAAAATTACATTTGTGACTGGGATTTCTATGAGCAGAGCTCTCTTAATATGTCTGTGATAAAAGGAGTTTTCTACATTTTGTAACACTAGGTTCATATTTTTAACTTTTATATTCTATTAAATGGCGATGTATCTGACAATTTATAGCAATCATAGTTTATTTGAGGTTTCTTATCTTTATTTTTATTCTTTCTTACTGCACCTTATACTTGATTATAAGTTAGCTTCAATAAACGATGTTTTATTAGTAATCTTGTCATGTAGAAGGGCAGTGCAAATCAGTTGATTTTTGGTCCTTTGGAAATATCTTCTAGCACGTTTTTGAAAAGTACCATCTTATTTTGAAACTGCTTGAGTCAAAGTGTGCTTCCAAAAAAGATAATTGTTCTGAAGAGAGTATTAGCAATTTCTTAAATAAAATGCTATCCTCTATTAAAATAATTGAAGTGGATCAGTCTCTTCCTTCTAGAAATATTATTATAAGCATTTCAAATAAATCTACTTACTTTAGTTAGAATAATTGAAAATTTGATTGATGTTTCAAAGTTTTGTTGATAATAATATTTCCAACTTACAGTCATATGACATATAACATTGCATGTTTATGTTGTTGGGAAGAAAGTGTTGGGAAAATCTGAGGAAAGAAAAGATTTAAGAAAGGTAAGATTATGCAAATACATTTTTATGCTAATATTTACTGTTCTGACTTTTTGCTTTAAATATAATATCTGATACAAAAGTAATAAATAAATATATAGTGTCAAATATCACAGCTCATCTCAGTGCACCTCCATGTTCACTGCTCAGAGGTAATGCCTTCAACCTCTGTAAATTTAATATATCTAGTGGTCCTCACTAAACTCTATATATCATATGTGAACATCTCCATTTTTTTTTCTTTTTCTTTTTTCTGGCTGTACCTGTGGCATACAGAAGTTTTTGGGCCAGGGATCAAACCCATGCCATGGCTGTAACCAGAACCACCACAGTGACAACGTTGGATCCTTAACCAACTGCACACAAGAAAACTCCATTTCTTAACTTACCAACTTTAACAAAAATCTACTGACTCCCAACAATTAAAAATAAATAAAATTCTTAGTTAAATTGACCCCTATTTTCCCCTGACATATTCTCTTAATTAATAGTTAGAATGTGTATATTTTAGTTTTATGCAAGGTACCATTGCCCCTTGAGAAAAATATACAATATGGTATAATATATGGCATAATATAATAATACAAACCATTTCATTATATCTTTTTAATTGTTCCATTAACTTATAACAGCATATCTTTATTCACCATATCTTTACATTGGAAAATAAGTATTTTAGTAATTCTATGTCGTCTTATTGTTCTTATATTTTCCTTCCCCCCCTTTTTTATTTCTGTCATTCACATTTTAAATCACTAGAGCATTTCACACTTTCTTTATTGCAACCAGTAGTAGTAGAACTGTGTTTACTTTCTTTATTGCAACCAGTAGTAGTAGAACTGTGTAACCTGGATCAAGAGACAAACTTTTTTGAGTCCCTGTGTGATGGAAGTGCGACTATCATAGGGGCGGGGGTGGGGAGGAAGTATAAAAGAGTGAATTGTCATATTATGATTATAGTTAATGGGAAAATTAACAAATGCCCATAAATGGATGGGGGGAGATTATTTTCTGCGTGGCATAGGGTACTCCAATAATCAGTGTAATTTCACTTCCTTTCTATGTATTTCAAAGAATTTCAGCCATCCTGATATCTTTTGGATTGCTTTCATCTTCATAGCACAGTCTATCTTATCCCATATTAACTAACTTAACACACTGCTACAATAGGACAGAAAAGAATGAGTTGGATATATCTGTAATTGAGCTACCATTCATTAGAAGTATTCTGTTTCAGCTTGGGTTATTCAGAAACAGAAAAGGAAAGCCTGGGAGGATAAGACAGAATGTGAAACATATGGAGAGATTAGGAGGAATGAAAGAAATGTAATATCACCATTGGAAACAGTTATAATCTAACACCCTCTATCATGAAATTGTATGATAGATGTTCTGGTTCCCCAAATGCAGTGTGGTGCTCCATGCACAGCAGGCACTCAATAAAGGTTGTTGGCAGACTGGAAACAAACTTCAAAACTTTAGAAATCATTTAGCATGTCAGATTGAGAATTTACCTCTAAATAGTACATTTGTTTCTAGTTAAGATTGACTGCTATATTCCACAATTCAAAAAAATAACAATTGCAGCAATTCCCTAAGGAAATATTTCTTCACAGGAGTAATTTTTACCTGGCCTTATTTTATTTTATTGTGTTGAGCTGTAGACTGAGAGAGTTCTGGGGAAGACTGCTTTATATAGTTGTGAATATCTAAGAACTGCTTCTATAAATTACTTAATTTATAAAATTACCAAAAATTAAGATTAACCTTTAAAATTTATATTAAAATTATGAAAAAATGGCAAAATTCCAGGAGAAAATTGGATATACTTTAGATAGAATACTGATCATTGTTCCATTTTGACATACAGAATTGACATAAACATAAAATAGCAAATACAAGCTTCAGATCCATTAAATGCTGTAAGGTTCCCTAATGGATCACAATCACAGAAACACCTGCAAGAAAAAATCCTGCTGATATTATATATAATTTATAAGTTATTCACTTATTTTAATATATTTTTATTTTTTTATGTTAGCTAACATATCAATTCACTATAGGCAACAAAACCCATGAGATCTTAGCAAATACATTTTTCATACAAAATTACCTTATTGCTTACAGTGATTCTGGGACTGTTTTTCAGGACTTCCTTAAAAGCAAGACTATAAAAATCAAATATAAGTAGGCTGAAATCTAATTACCATTAGCCATTATCAAATAAATATAACAACTGGTTATCCTAACACTCTACTGATACTGTAGCATTATGGTAAAAAACAACTTACAGCTGGATGTTATGACTAAGCTTTTGCTGTGTAACAAACTATCCTAGACCTCAATGGTTGAAAACATTTATTAGCTCACAATTGTGAGGGTTCTAAGCATAGGCTTGAATTAGTTGGGTGTTTTTTCTATTGGTATTGCTTGGGCTGATAAATTCATCACCAGTCAGATAGGGGTTGATTTGTCTTGAGTATGAAATTAGTGTTAACTATCAGCTGGAGTTATGACAAGCAGGCTACCTGGGTTTATTTCAGTGACGGTGGTGGTAGTTTTCACAAAAACAAAAAGTAAAACAAACATCAAAGTGTAAGCACTTTTCAAGTTTCACCTTTTGTCATACATAGTGTTTTCTCACTATCCGAAGCAAGTCACTTGGTCAAACCAAATGTAATGGACTTCAGTCTTTCCAAGAACATGATATGGACAGTTGTGAATAACCCAGAGGCTACAGTCACATCAGACCTTTACATTGTACTAGTATATTAGTTAATACATGCATGCATTTCCTTTATCTATTCATTAGATAGATGTACATTAATTTCCTTTATCTAGTCACTAAAATATATTAATTAATACATACAGTTCCATTATCTATTCATTCATTGGTGTATTCAAATATCGGTTCATTAAATTAAAAGGAAGAATTGAAACACACTTAGAATTGATAGGGATGAAGTAGGAACAGATAGTTGTAGAAGTCCCAACAAGGGACTGTAGATAAAGAGGAAAACTTAGGGGATTTTGGGAAATCACAATAAGTTAATAAACTCCTCAAGAAGGCCATTAGAACAAGGGCAGATTCAGACAAAGGGCAGGAGTTGGAGGACTGCCCTTCTGCTGATTTGAATACACACTTTACCAGATACCAAGGAGGAGCTACTACTCCCAGAAAGGAAGAGGTGGTCTTTTCCGACTCACACTCCTCCTGGATGATAAAACAGTAGCCCATGGGATCTGGAATCTGGGGGGCAGTCTCCTTGCCTGCCCGATTGCATCTCTCACAAGCATCTTAATAAATCTATTTATTTCCTATCACTTCCTTCTATGCAGGACTCCTTCTATGCAGAGGCATGAAGAACCTAAGTGAGTTCAGACACTGGATGAATGATTCTAATTTAAAACTGTAGGTTTAATTCCCAATCTGGGTTTAGACTGGTTTTGAGTCCCGGCATATAGGTTCAAGTTCCAATCTGTATTCTGGCTAGGTTCAGGACATTGGTGTTGTCAGTTTCAGAATCATGTTCAAAGACATGTTTTCTATTCTTTCTTTTTCCACTTTAAATATTTGGTGTGGGATGTTTAAGTTTGTAGCAGAAACACAAAATGATGACTTGTCTTCAAGTGACACTCTTGAATCCACATACACTCACAACCATGTGAAGTTAGGATAGAGACATCCATGATGAAACCCAGGAAAAATAATTTTAAGAGGTAGAAGAAAAGATGATATCTTAACTTTATTGCATAATAACCCTGAACAATATTATGTATGGCCTTATCTATATAGAAAATTATTGCAAAAATAAGGGAAACAGAAGTGGTTAGATAATGTGAGAATAGATTTGAGAGAGAGATGGACATTTCCACTTGAGAAGTAATTTCATAACTAATATCATTTTTAAGTGATAACTCAAAGTGGTATATGAATCCTGCTGAGGTAAAATGATAAAACATGTAAAATGCAGTGATGATACATATAAAGGTGAGGAGAATGTTGCTATCTATCAATAATTCCACACCCAGGAAATCATCAGGAAGAAGTTATCCAACACTATGCTTTCAGTTAATAATAAACTAGAGAAATTGAAAGCAATTTTAGAGAAATGGTTTAAATTATAATTTAACATCAAGATAATTATGTAGCCATTAAAATAGTAATTATGAAAACATTAAAGTACAGAAACCATTTAATATATTAGGTAACATAGAGTGGAAATATTAGCATTTATTATTGTCCCTATGTGTTTTACATATACACAATTACATATTAAATATGTAAAAAAAAAGAAAAAAAACTGAGCTAGAGTGGTTGACTTCATGGAAAATTATTTTAAAGGAGAAAGTATTTATATCTCTACGTATTAAATTGACATATCACTTAAAATAGCTGTAACTTGATTTTTTTAGCCAAGTTTATAAAGACAATCTAAAGTAAAAGCAGAATATATGTAAACAGTTTTACACCTTAGCTACCAATTGCTTCAATTCAATATCATTGACATAGCAAGTGGGTCAATATATTAACCTATAAGGTTTATGTGTTCTTTTGGTGAAAAGTTACCTAAAAAAATACAGCAGGAAACAGAGGGAATAACAATTATATTTAAAACTTAAAAAAATGTTTTAATGGTCCAAATAAAGGAAAAATGCCTATGTAATTAAGAATAATCTGGCTAACTGATTTAATAGCTTACTTTTCAATGTACACACAGTCTAGGAAAATAAACTCAGTGTTTTAGTTATATCAGGCATGATATTTCTAGGTGAAATATGTTTTACAAATATCATTAAGTACATTTCAACTTGACTTTCAAACCAAATTATTACTATTTCTAGAATATCCATCTCTTTTGCCCTGCTATAGAATTACTCAAAATGTAACTCTAAGTTATCAAGCTTAGGAAATTGAAATGGAAATTTAGATGTGGGCTGTTTTCAGCTCAGTCAGGAAGCATGCAATTGCAATTGAATGCTCAGCAGCAAATACTGCTTGAGCCTGAAGGCCTTTCAAATTTTTGTTAAGCAACTCACGTAAATGATTAAAGCATATGGCAGTGCTGTCTTTTCTTTTCTCCATAAATAAAAGAAATGTTAGTAGTATTTAACTTTGACCCAGAAACACAATGCTATTCTCACCGCAAAATGTCAATGCCATTTATGAAGTCTAAGACAGATATTTCAGGCCAGACTTTTATTTTTTTAATTAAAGGGAAATATTGAGTAATATATACTATCATGAAAAAAAAGACATTGCAATGTTTAGGAAGGAACAGTGTTAATTTACCAATTGCTGTTTAAAAGCTTGTAAACTCTATTTAGCATGTTGTGTATTTATGTCTTAAAAGAGAAATGTCAAATGAAAATGAGCAAGATGGGGGGGAGTTATTAAGTTATGGTGCAAGTTTCAGAAGATTTATCTTCTATGTAGGCTGTGAGATGTATATAAACACCAAAAGATTAGTCTTGCCAATACAATTACCAGAATTTTGCTGTTTCAAGATTTCTGATATTGTACTAACATTTGAGGAAATTCAAAAATTTAAATAACTGTCAAACAAAAAAATTAATAGCCAAGCTAGGGAAGAAATTTTTATTTGAGCCAAACTGAGGGTTACAGACTCTCAGAAATCTCTGAGAACTATTCTAAAGAAGAAGTGTTAGGGGGGTCAGTAAATATGTGATTTTTGGCAAAGGTGCTACATGTAATCAAGCACACATCTTAGCAGAAGGGTGCTGCTGGTCATGAGGAACAGACATCTTTGTTCATGGTTGTAGTGCTTCTCTAAGTATGGGAAAGTGAAAGTAACTAGGTTCATAAAATTTTCTCCTGAAAATATCTAAATGTCTGAGAGCCATAAGAACTGGAGATTGGCACTTGTTATCTGCCTCTACAAGGACTGAATCATGAGCCACTGCAGCTGCTGACCCTCAACACCCCCTGAACGAGCTCAGGGTAGAGACCAGGAGTGAGGCAGGCACTCTGTGCTCTGGGGAAAATGGCACAACAGGTCTTCAGATAGACATTTTCAGACATTTAGAGCCCAATTCTTGCATCTCCTTGTATCTGGAAAGACACCAAAATCCTTCATGGAAACATCTGCTCCTCATGATTAGCACTAACCTTCAAGAGACTAGCAGAAAACGTCTGTGAAATATGTGCTTGATTGCATGTACCTCCCCCCTTCACCAAAATCACATACATGCTTACATTCCCCCTACCTCTTTGGAAGGGTTTTCCAGAGCTATCTGAAATGCTGCCTCCCCGACCATAGTCCTCATTTTACCCCAAATAAAACTTATCTCACAGCTCTCAGATTGTGCTTTTTTTTTTTAGGTTGACAGTCAGTTCTGTCAGTTTTTCAACAGCACAAGGTGCCTCACCCTGATCTTAACCCTGAATTCCTGTCAGGGTATACTGTAGGTCAGTGACTGCAATGGCTAACAACCTGATTCTTGCAGAACTGGATTGTGAGAAACACTCTTTATTTTATAATCTCCTTCCCTTTGATCTTAATTTCACCTAAGATTGGGAGACATTTTTGTGACCAACTTGTCCCACAGCCCTAAGAATTCTCATTCCCAAATTGGACGAGGATTTTGTTCATAGGTCACTCAATGTGCTATTATTGGAGTAGGCCCTGTTAACAGTAGCCCAAAATCTCTGGATCACCTGTTTTACTAGTCTGTAGTGGTCTAGGAAATAGTTCTCTCTGTTATTTCTTTCCATATCCAAAGTTACACTATTACGATCACTGATCTTACAGGACTATATATTTGGTCAATTGTTTCAAGTTGCCTAATCATTATTAATTTTATTTGAGGTTCAGTCACACATTTGGTAATTTGAGAAATAATAATTTTGTAAAATAGGCAGAATAAAAGTAACGTAGGTGGTAACGTTAATAAGGTCATAAGTATATAAGCTAAGAACTTCCATTAGGTGAGGCCGAGTTTCTCCCGAGTCATCATCTCAATTGCTATCTTTAAGGGAAATGATAATATTGGCATTGTACATAAAGTTCACCAAAGATGTCTACACATACAAACTGAGGGATGAGTCATTGAGACCCTTTACAGACTTGACAAAGGAATGCTATCTTCTAAGGACTTATATGATTGTGGCCAGAAGAACAATTGATCTTTATTGTTGTGCAGCTACTTCCTCAATTTCGGAGGTCTGGTTAATGCATAATGCAGACGCTCAATCCACACCAGAGGGGACCAAGGAGGCCCAATGGGGAAGAGGAAAATTTTAAGTATAAATTTGTCCTGTCTTACCTTAAGGTGTGAATTTTACTTTCATTATAACTCATTCATATTTGCTTAATATAAATAAACAGTGAAACTAATGTCAGTTTTATTTTTTTATTTTTATTTTTTAATTACTCAGATGAACTTATCACATCTGTAGTTGCATAATGATCATAACAATCCGATTTCACAGGATTTCCATTCCGTAACCCAAGCACATTCCCCCACCCCCCCAAACTGTCTCCTCCAGAGACCATCAGTTTTTCAATGCCCATGAGTCAGCATCTGTTCTGCAAAGAAGTTCCGTCTGTCCTTTTTTCAGATTCCACAGGTCAGTGAAAGCATTTGCTGTTGGTGTCTCATTGTATGGCTGACTTCACTAAGCATGATCATTTCCAGGTCCATCCATGTTGCTAAAAATGCTGGTATTTCATTCCTTTAAATGGCTGAGTAATACTCCATTGTGCATCTGTACCACCTCTTCTTGATCCACTCCTCTGTCGATGGACATTTAGGTTGTTTCCATGTCTTGGCTATTGTAAAGAGTGCTGCAATGACCATCGGAGTACATGTGTCTTTGCGAGTTGTGGTTTTCTCTGGATAGATGCCCAGGAGTGGGGTTGCTGGATCAAATGGTAGTTCTATGTTTAGTTTTCTGAGGCATCTCCATACTGCTTTGCGCAGTGGCTGCACCAATTTACAATCCCACCAACAGTGTACTAGGGTTCCTTTTTCTCCACTTGCTCTCCAGCACTTACTGTTTGTAGACATTTTGATGATGGCCATTCTGGCTGGTGTAAGGTGGTACCTCAGAGTGGTTTTGATTTGCATTCCTCTAATGATGAGTGATGTTGAACATCTTTTCATGTGTTTTGTGGCCATCTGTAAGTCTTCTTTGGAGAACTGTCTGCTTACATCTTCTGCCCATTTTTGGATGGGGTTTTTGTTTTTTTGGTATTGAATGGGAGGGGGTGTTTATAAATTTTGGAGATGAATCCCTTGTCAGTGGATCCACTTGCAAAGATTTTCTCCCATTCTGTGGGTTGCCTTTTTGTGTTGTTTAGGGTTTCCTTTGCTGTGCCGAAACTTTTAAGTTTGATTAGGTCCCATTTGTTTATTTTTGTTTTTATTGTCACTACTCTAAGAGGTGGATCTGAGAAGATGTTGCTGTCGTTTATGTCAGAGAGTGTTTGGCCTGTGTTTTCCTGTGAGAGTTGTGTGGTGTCTGGTCTTCCATCTAGGTCTTTAATCCATTTTGAGTTGATTTTTGTGTATGGTGTTAGAGAGTGTTCTAATTTCCTTCTATTCCTTATGGCTGTCCAGTTTTCCCAGTACCACTTATTGAACAAGCCGTCCTTTCTCCATTGTGTGTTCTTGCCTCCTTTGTCATAGATTAGTTGGCTGTAGGTGCGTGGGTTGAATTCTGGGCTTTCTAGCCTGTTCCACTGGTCTGTATTTCTGTCTTTGTGCCAGTACCATACGGTGTTGATGACTGCTGCTTTGTAGGATAGTCTGAAGTCTGGGAGCCTGATTCCTCCAGCTCCATTTTTCTTTTTCAGGATGTCTTTGGCTATTCTGGGTCTTTTGTGCTTCCAAGGAAACTTTAAAATATTTTGTTTGAGTTCAGTGAAAAATGTCCTTGGTAATTTGATAGGGATTGCATTGACTCTGTAGATTGCCTTGGGTAGTATAGTCATTTTGATAATATTAACTCTTCCAATCCATGAGCATGATAGGACTTTCCGTCTATTTGTGTCATCTTTGATTTCTTTCATCAGCATCTTCTAGTTTTCAGAGTTCAGGTCTTTTGTCTCTTTAGGTAGGTTTACTCCTAGGTATTTCATTCTTTTGGATGCGATGGTAAACCGGATTGCTTCCCTAATTTCTCTTTCGGCTCTTTCATTGTTAGTGTATAGAAATGCCATTGATTTCTGTGTATTAATGTTGTATCCTGCAGCTTTTCCAAATTCATGGATGAGCTCTAAAAGTTTCCTGGTAGAGTCTTTAGGATTCTCTAGGTATAGTATCATGTCATCTGCAAGTAGGGATAGTTTTACTTCTTCCTTTCCAATTTGGATTCCTTTGATTTCTTTTACTTCTCTGATGGCCGTGGCTAGGACTTGCAAAATTAAGTTGAAGAGTAGTGGCAAGAGCGGACATCCTTGTCTTGTTCCTGATCTCGGTGGGAATTCTTTCAGCTTTTCACCATTGAGAATGATGTTCGCTGTGGGTTTGTCGTATATGGCCTTTATCATGTTGAGGTAGGTTTCCGCTATGCCCACTTTCTGAAGGGTTGTTACCAGAAATGGGTGTTGGATTTTGTCAAAGGCTTTTTCTGCGTCTATTGAGAGGATCATATGGTTTTTATTCTTCAGTTTGTAAATGTGGTGTATCACACTGATGGATTTGTGGATATTGAGGACCCCTTGCATCCCTGGGATACATCCAACTTGATCGTGATGTACAATCCTTTTAATGTATTGTTCGATGCGGTTTGCTAGAATTTTGTTGAGGATTTTTGCTTCGATGTTCATCAGTGAAACTGGCCTGTAGTTTTCTTTTTTTTTGTGGTATCTTTGTCTGGTTTTGGTTTCGGGGTGATGGTGTCCTCCTAGAATGAGTTTGGGAGTATCCCTTCCTCTGCAATTTTTTGAAATAGTTCCAGAAGGAGAGGTGTTAGCTCTTCCCTAAATGTTTGATGGAATTTGCCTGTGAAGCCATCTGGTCCTGGACTTTTGTTTGCTGGAAGTTTTGTAATCACAGTTTCAATTTCAGGTTCATGTGAAGGGTCCATTCATCTTTTCTATTTCATCTTGGTTTAGTCTTGGAAGATTGTACTTTTCTAAGAATTTGTCCATTTCTTCGAGGTTTTCCGTTTTATTGGCATATAGTTGCATATAGCAGTATTATATGATCCTTTGTATTTCTGTGATGATGTCCGTTGTTACTTCTCCTTTTTCATTTCTAATTTTACTCATTTGAGACCTCTCTCTTTTTTTGTGATAAGTCTGGCTTTTCTGTTTTGTCGATCTCCTCAAAGAACCAGCTTTTCGTTTCATTGATCTTTTCTGTGGTTTTCTTGGTTTCTAGTTCATTGATTCCTGCTCTGATCTTTATGATTTCTTTCCTTCTACTAACTTTAGGGCTTGTCTGTTCTTCTCTCTCGAGCTGCTTCAGATGTAAAGTTGGCTTGTTCATTTGAGCTTGTTCTTGTTTCCTGAGGTGGGCTTGTATGGCTGTAAACTTTCCTCTTAGAATGGCTTTTGCCGCAACCCATAGGTTTTGGAGTGTCGTGTCTTTGTTGTCATTTGCTTCTAGGTATTTTTAAGTTCCTCTTTGATTTCTTCCATGATCTAGTGGTTGTTTAGTAGCACGTTGTTGAGTCTCCACGTGTTTGTGTCTTTTGCAGATTTTTTTCTTGTTGCTGAGTTCCAGTCGTATAGCGTTGTGGTCGGAAAAGATGCTTGATATGATTTTATTTTTCTTAAAGTTACTGAGGTTGGATTTGTAGCCCAGGATGTGATCAATCTTAGAGAATGTTCCATGTGCACATGAGAAGAATGTGTATTCCTTTGCTTTTGGATGGAATGTCCTATAAATATCTATTCAGTCCATCTGCTTTAATGCATCATTCAGGGCCTGTGTTTCCTTATTGATATTCTCTCTGGATGATCTGTCCATTGCTGTAAGTGGGGTGTTAAAGTCCCCCACTATGATTGAGTTATTGTTGATTCGTCCTTTTAAGGTTGTTAGCAGTTGCCTTATGTATTGTGGTGAACCTGTGTTGGGTGCATAGATACTTAAAACTGTTATATCTTCTTCTTGGATGGATCCTTTGATCATTATGGAATGGCCTTCGTTGTCCCTTAAAATATTCTTCATTTTAAAGTCTATTTTGTCTGGTATGAGTATTGCTCCTCCATTTTTCTTTTGATCCCCATTTGCGTGAAATATTTTCTTCCATCCTCTCACTTGCAATTTTTATGTGTCCTTAGAAGTGAAGTGGGTCTCTTGAAGACATCGTATATGTGGGTCTTGTTTTTATATCCATGCAGCCAGTCTATGTCTTTTGGTTGGGGCGTTTAGTCCATTAGCATTGAAGGTAATTATTGATATGTATGTTCTTATTGCCATTTTATTAATTGCTTTGGATTTGTTTTTTTTTTGTTTTGTTCTTCTTTCTTTCCTTCTTCTTGTTCTGTCCTCTTCTGGTTTGATGAGTGTCTTTAGTGTTGCATTTGAGTTGATTTTTCTTTGTTCGTGTATCAATTGTAGATTTCTGGTTTGCAGTTATTCTGAAGTTTTGATATAAGTGTCTACATATATATGAGATTGTTTTAAGTTGTCGTTCTCTTAATTGCAAGTTCATCTCCAGTGTCCTGCATTTGTACCCACCTCTTCTCATGATTTCTTATTCTCGTGGTGTAATTGTGCATGGATGATTTCGCATCTTTTCTGTATATTTACCTTTAGTGGTGAGTCTAACCATTTGTGGTATTTTTGTTTCCTGTTGATGTCTTTTCTTTCTGCCTAGAGAAGTTCCTTTAGTACTTGTTGTAAGGCTGGTTTAGTGTTGCTGAATTCTCTCAGCTTTTGCTTATCTGTGAAGGTTTTGATTTCTCCTTCAAATCTGAAGGAGAGCCTTGCTGGGTAAAGTCATCTTGGTTGGCGGTTTTTCCTTTCATCACCTTAAGCATATCATGCCACTCCCTTCTGGCCTGCAGAGTTTCTGCTGAAAAATCTGCTGATCACCTTACTGGGGTTCCCTTGTATGTTATTTGTTTCCTTTCCCTAGCTGCTTTCAAGATTTTCTCTTTGTCTTTAATTTTGGTCAGTTTGATTAGTATGTGTCTTGGTGTATTCCTTCTTGGGTTTATTTATATGGTACTCGTTGTGCTTCCTGGATTTGAGTGAATGATTCCTTCCCCATGTTAGGGAAGTTTTCGGCTATTATCTCCTTTAATATTTTTTCTGTCCCCTTCTCTCTTTCTTCTCCTTCTGGCACCGCTATAATGCGGAAGTTGTTTCTTTAAACGTTGTCCCAGAGTTCTCTGAGGCTCTCCTCACTTGTTTTCAATCATTTTTCTCTTTCCTGTTCTGCATCTGTAATTTCTACTAATCTGTCCTCCACCTGGCTTATTTGTTCTTCTGCCTCCTCTATTCTGCTGTTAGCTACTTCTAGTGAATTTTTTATTTCAGTTATTGTATTTTGCATCTCTTCTTGTTTAAGTGTTATATCTTGTATCTCTTTGCTCAGTGTTTGCTGTAAGTTATCCATCTTTGCCTCCAGTTTATTTCCAATGCCTTGCATCATCTTCAGCATCAACAGTCTAAAGTCTTTTTCCTGGAGGCTGAGAAGCTCCTCATTGCTTGGCCGATTTTCTTGGGTTTTTCCTTTCTCCCTCATCTGAGCTATAGTTCACTGTCTTTTCATTTTTATAGGTTTTTGGTGTGGTGACCTTTGTACAAATGGTAGAGTTGTAGCCTCTCTTACTTCTGATGTCTGCCCCCCTTGTGGCTGAAGTTGGTATGGGGGCTTGCTGTGGGCTTCCTGCTGGGAGGGGCTGATGCCTGCCCACTGGTAGGTGGAGCTGATTCTAATCCCTCTGGTGGGTGGGGCTTAGTTTCTGGATGGGATTAGAGGCAGCTGTGTGCCTGAGGGGTCTTTAGGCAGCCTGTTTACTGAGGGGGGTGGGGCTGTGATCCCACCTGGATTGTTGTTTGCCCTGGGTTTTTTCAGTGCTGCCTGACCGGTGGGGCCAGGTTTTCCCAAAATGGCCACCTCCAGAGAAAAGCATGCTGCTGAATATTCCCCAGAGCTTTGCTTTCAGTGTCCTTCCCTCACAACAATCCAATTTCACCTCTGTTTTTTCAGGATGTCCTCCAAGAACTGCAGTCAGGTTTGACCCAGATTCCTATGGAGACTTTGCTTTGCCCTGGGACTCAGTGCATGTGAAAGTCTGTGTGCGCCTTTTAAGAATGGGGTCTCCACTTCCCCCAGTCCCATGGAGTTCCTGTGCACAAGCCCCACTGGCCTTCAATGCCAGATGCTCCAGGGGCTCTTTCTCCCAGTGCCAGATCCCCACACGTGAGAGTTTGATGTGGGGCTCAGAACTCTCACTCCTGTAGGTGACTTTGTGAACCAGTTAGTTTCCAGTCTGTGGGGTTTCCCACCCAGGAGGTATGGGTTTGTTTATATCATGAAATTGCCCCTTCTACCTCTTGATGTGTCTTCCTCTTTTTCTTCTGGAGTAGTATATCGTTTTTAAGGTTTCCGGTCCATTTGGGTGAAGAATGCTCAGCTTTTAGTTGTGAATTTTGTTGTTTTTAGGAGAAAAGTTGAGCTCTAGTCCTTGTATTCTCCCATTTTATCCCCGTCTCTAATGTCAGTTTTTTTTAATATGGCTGTCTGATTAGGAATAACAGGAAGAGAACCAAAATAATTGAATATTGAACATTTCATTTTTTTCATGTTCTGTATCTGACACTTGTATGTTTTGGAAACCTGCTGTTATTTTGATGCAAAGATTGCTTTTAATTGTAGTTCTGACCTCTTATCCCTATTATCTCCATATAACAATTATGAAACTTGCTTCAGAAATACCCTTCGATTTTTTGAGCAATCTCCTGTTTTCAAATAAATATACTCCTTATTTGTTTAAATTAGAGTTGGCTATTGTTCTTTTCCTCAAAAACCATGAATTTGAAAATTATGTCAGAGTATGTTGCAGGCAATAGACTTGAAATCTAATCCTGGCCACTAGCCTAGGTAGAAATAAAATGCCTACTTACTATTAAAAATGTGGGGTAGTTCCCATCATAGCTCAGTGTAAATGAATCTGACTAGCATCCATGAGGATGCAGGTTTGATCCCTGCCCTCACTCAGTGGGTTAAAGGATCTGGCATTGTTGTGAGTTGTGGTGTAGGTCATAGCTGCAGCTTGGACCTGGTATTGCTGTGGCTGTGGTGTAGGCCAACAGCTACAGATCTGATTTGACCCCTAACTTGGGAATCTCCATATGCCACAGGTGTCACCCTCAAAAGACAAAAAAGAAAAAAAAATGGATAGGACATCCTTAACTTGCAATTTGAAATAGTTAATGAAACTATCTATAATGAGCTGTAAAGACCAAGCTCTGAAGAGGAATGAGAGGGAATGGCCACTAGTATAAGAGCATATGTAGGACATGAAAAACCTACACTTCTGGAGTGACACTGCTGAGGCTAATGGTTCTGGATACTTCAGATACCAATTCAAATTGCTGTAAAAATTTGTGCAATGTTGCTTGAGCTCTCTTGTTCCTGCTGCTCACTCTAATACAAATATCTCACCATTCATCATAAGAAAAATTGCTCTGGATAGCAGCTGGGCCAGGTAAGGAGAGATAAATTTAGTGGCAAGCTTGAAACTAATCCAAATGAATGAGCAACCTAAAGCAGAGCCATCTATTCATCCATGCCCATCCTAAATTTCTAGATTAGTTTTACTGTAGTCAACCTGCAGCACATGAGCCTGGCAATAATCCTCTTCTAGAACCCACTGAGAGTCTGAGATTGTTTTTTTTGTGCAGCATTAATTTGGCAAGAGCTGGAAAATCACCATTGGATTCAGCTTGAAATCATGTGGTTATTTTGCCAATGCTATTTCAGAGGAGTATGGGGAACAAAATCCTGATTAGAGATAACTAAAGAAAACTGAGAGAAAAATGCAGAAAGCATGTACAGCAAATTATGTTGAGAAATTTATATGTAAATGGGAGAAAAAAATAGTATGGATTAGGACATAAATGTGGAGTAAAAAGTTTTATTTCCTTCCTGTGTTTCAAAATGATATAATCATGGGCTATCTTTGACAACTTAACTTTAAACAATATATTTCTTTTTTCTCAAGCAAGCCTACATCCAAAGTTATACCCCCAAAATAAACATGTTTTATTGATTTGGTCTACATAAGCTAAAATGGATCCCTGGGGATGAGGAAAAGTCCTAAGACTCAGAACTATGTTATATCAGAAGCATCATATTCTTTGTAATCCTTTAAAATTTCCTCCACTTAGCTATTTAAATATCATTAGGGAGACCAAAAAAAATCTGTCACCATCTCTCTATATATATCACTCCAGGGAATATCTTAAAGCAAAAATTCTTGCAACAAAAGTAATATTAAGAGAAAATTCTATTTCACACATACATCAACTCTTAAATCCATGCAGAGGATATAAACACAATCATGAGCAATCTTTACAAAACTGATTTGCCAGTCATACTATAATAATAGGGTTTACCTTTTCTTGAGCATATAGGCAGTTTCTGTAAGAATTTGCAGATGTTGAGTCTCAGAAGCACTCAGAATTTCTGTTTTCTCAAGACTATACTTAAACAGAATAAGGGAAAAATATATATTTGCCCTTTAACATTTCTGGCTACCCCTCCCTGACTGTAGGGAGATTTGCTCTCCAAATATCATGCCCTACAGTAGGCATATGGAGGAAGTGTGTAAATTGACTTTAGAAGATTGTGGAAGATCTAAGGGCTCCCCAGAAAGGTGAGATAGAGTGTGAGTTATAATGTCAGAAAGCAATGGTAGAGCCTTCACCCAAACCCACTGAAATCATCTAAGCTTCAAAGTTACAGAGAAAGTTACAGATATCCTTCCTGGAGAGATAACTTATCTATTGTGCTTAAACTTGCTGGATTTTTTTCTCTTTTGCCATTCAGAAAGAGAGTTATCCCATCTTCTCAGAGATTCATATATGGTAGATATTCAAATGGGAAAAATATTAGCTATACCGCCTGTCTCTCAATGTCATTCGGAATGTTAGATAATTTTAAAGTGGATAGTAGGCCAGGTTCCCCTTTAAGGTTTGCATGTATTTTTTTTTCAATTATATTCTCATTGAAGATACAATTGAAGTTTACAGATATGTCCTTATCCTATGAGACAATGACACTCATACATTTGACAAATATTTATTGAGAACCTTGGTGAACTAGATAACATAATATTTGTATTCACTGAAGTAACATTTTAGTGGTAGACAAAACATACACAAGGGAACAAATAAAATAATGACAGATAGTGGTAAAAGGTAAGAAAATTAAACAGTGATAGAACTCAGTGAGTGACTAGAGGAAATTGCTATTTTGAGTAATCAGATAAAAACCTTTTCCGTAGCCATAACAATTAGACCTGAGACCTGGCTTATGAGAAGGTGCCAACTAGTCAAAATCTATAAGAAAAACATTCAGAACAAAAGGAACAGCAAATGGAAATGCCCCATAAAAAATAACCTTAGCATGTTTAGGTAAATTCAACACTGCTAGACTTTAATGAAAATAGAGATTATAAGATCCAAAAAAATGGATAGGGAATAGATTCTGTATGGAGTTTATCTTCCTTTGAAAAACATGTATTATCTCCTTTGGGAATGTTGATTGTGTTTGAAATAACAAATTGACCCACTGGTAATGATTTGTAAGAAGATAGTTTAGGGGAGTAAATCACATTGTTATGTCACTGTGAACATAAACGTCTTGCCTCTATATGATAAAAACTGAAGTTGTGAGAATTAACATATGTCTTTTCTATCAAAGGAAGCCTTGTTCACTCCATTTTGTTCCTGCACTGTCTGAGAAACCCACCTCTATCCTACCCCTTTCCCCTCTTCTCCCAGTAACAATTTGTTTCAAATTCGCCAGCCAAGAAGAATGTGTACCCTAACTTGACCAATGTGAAGGAGACAGATGGGGGGTGGTCTTCCTTCTTCACATGCACTTTTTGAGCACTTGTGCCATTCTGCAGAAGTAAAGAGCCTTGTTGAGATCTCCCTGTGTTCATGTGTCTTACTTTCCAAAACTGACAATCCAAGCCAGAGTCACTTTTTCCCAACAAAGTCAATAGCTGGGATAAAAATAAAGAACTTGGGAAACCTTATGTTAGCTGTTTGGCTTGTATTTATTATTGCAAATGTTTGCAATTTAGGCATTAAACCTATGTTCCATTTAACTTTTTTCAATAAACTTTTTATCTTGGAACATTTTTAGCTTGCCTGAAAAATTAAGAAAATAGAACAGAAAGTTCCCATAAATCCTATACTATATTTCTCCTACCATTAATATCTTATATTGGTATGGTATATATGTCACAATTAATGGACCAATGGTATATTATTATTATTATTAACTAAATCTATACTCTACTCAGATCTCTTTAGTTTCCCTCTAAAGTTCTTTTTCTGTTCCAGCCCCTAGCCAGGTTACCACATTACATTTATTTGTCATGTGGAATTTTGACCATGATAGTTATTTTTGACTTTCCTTGATTTTGATGACCTTGAGAGTTTTGAGGAGTACTGGTGAGCTATTTTGTAAAATGTATCAATGAGGATTTTTCTGATGTTTTTATCATGGCTAGACTAGAAGTATACAGTTTTGAGAGGAAGACCATAAAGGCGAAGTGCTGTTTTAATTACTTCATACCAATATGAACATCACTGTTGATGTTGATTTTGATAACTTGGCTGTGATAGTGTTTTTTCAGGTTTCTGTGTAGTAATACTAGTTCCCTTCCTGCTTTGCATTAAGTACTCCTTGGTAGAAAGTCACTGTGCACAGTTTGCACCTAGAGAGTGCGGAGTTATATTATATCTCATTGAGGGAGGAGCGTCTACATAAATTATTTGTAAATTATTAGGAGGCATTCTATAGGGGAGATTTGTATTTTCTACCCAATTCTTTATTCATTCACATGTTTATGGTAATATGGATTATGACATTTATTTTATACTTTGGGTTATAAACCAATACTACTTAATTTTGTTGCTGAAATTTTTCCATCTTTGGCCACTAGGCACTCTCTCTGTATGTTCTTGGTTCCATTGATACACCCATCATTATGAGGGTTTATTTGCTTTGGGGGTTTCTTGAGAATTTTCTCATTTTCAGGTACCACAAGATCCTGCATACTCATTTTGGATATTTCCTTCTTTAGTCCTACAATCAGACATTTATAAAAGAACCTCTGGATCCTTTCATTTCTGAATTGTAGAAACCAAGAGCTAACATTTGGTGGGACCTTTTTACTAGGGTGTTCTTGATTTTAGGTCTTCTCAGCAGACTAAGCAAGGAAATATATGTGCATATATTAATATTACATATATTATATGCATATTTATAAATATTTATATGTGTAACCATCTCCATCAATTTATAATTAAATACAATTTAATACTGATGTCTCTAACTTCTAACCCATTACTAGATGAACAGTTCTTACCCCCCCTCCTTCCTTATCTAACCTCCCACACTAAAAGTGAAAAATCTGGCTTCTACAACTTGCCATCCATTTACTTAATTGTTCAGTTTCCATAAATATACATAATGGTATCAGAATTGTTATTCTATACTCCTGCGGGAAATCACATCATCAATGAGAATACATTACTGAATACACTGTCTCTGGTCTTTAGTCTTAGAAACTGCTAATTTCTAGAGTTACTTAGTCTATATCCACCCCCCCCACCACCAACTCTCCTTGGGTGAGATTATTTTGTACATTTGTAGTACAATTACATTCTCTTCTTACATTCTACATTCCATCCTGGGACTCTCTGACTTCCTAAATAACTTACTTTAATTTGTATACACTGAGATTGACTCTTAGGGCTACAACGCTCTATGGGTTTTGACAAATGCATTGTGTCATGAATCCACAATTACAATATCATTCAGAATGGTTTCACCACCTTAGAAATTCCCCTATACCTCATTTATTCAACTCTTCTGTCACCCTTAAAAATATGGCAACCACTAATCTTATCATCATTGCTATAGCATTGTCCTTCCAGAATGTTCCTATGAATGGAATCATACAATATATACTCGTAATATTTTGCCTTGAGGAGTAGACCCTTGTTATGGAGAACTCTGTGGGCATATTTCACAAGGATTACTCTTCTCCCCTGCTAGAGCCATGAGGGATCTTTCTTGAATTTTCATTGAGAGAATTTGGCATGGGTCCTGTAGGTAAAACCCAAGAAAGTTTGACCCTTCTGCCTCCTCAAGACTGTTTCTCCCATGAGTTTCTCACTCTCATGCTAGTGTGCACACTGCTTTTAGGAATTGGTCAAATTTACCATTTAAGTATTCCAACCAGATTATGGCCCCTGTGGTTTCTTCTCCACAGAGTGGCAGTTTGCCCTGCAACATCAATTATCTGCTGAGTACAAGAAGAGCTATTGATTTTCAGTTTGTTTAGATTTTTCATATTTTAGAAACAAGTATGGCAACTTTAACTTATTTCCATAAAGGAGCTGATAATAGAGGTCCTCTATTTGTTTTTTCATTACATAAATTAATATCTTAATTCTTTTCTCTTCCTCTACTTTTCTGGTACTGAGATACTTCTATTGAATTTTTCACTACTGTGAGTTTTTTAAAAATATGATTAGCATAGCACATACATTCTCAAGAAACCTAAACAGATTCCTCTATGTCTGTGTTCTGCACTTTCTTTTTGACTTTTTTTTTTTTTTGCTCACACTAGAATTTTGATTAAGAGGCGAATCAAGATGGCAAAGGAGTAAGACATCGCGCTCACCTTCTCCTACAAACGCATCAAAAAAATACATCTACATGTAAAATGACTCACACAGAACATCTACTGAATGCTGGCAGAGGAACTTAAATATCCAAAAAGGGTAAGAAACTCTTAACATAACTGGGTAGAACAAAAGAAAAAGAGATAGAGAAGGAATCAGACAGGATTAGCATTCCTGAGAGGGAGCTGTGAAAGAAAAAGGAACCAAATCCTGGGTAGCCACCTAACTGACCAGGAGATCAGCCAAGATGGAGGGACCTCAAAGTTTCCGAGAAAGATGCAGCAGATGGTCTGAGGAGGGCAAAGCAGAGTGAGAGCCACACAGATCATCTGCACTGCTGCCCCCGACACACCACAACTTAAGAGGCTTTGGCAGGGGCTGGGCGCTGAGACTTAGGCTCCAGAGGTCAGTCCCAGGGAGAGGACTTGGGTTGGTGGTGTGGGGACAGCCTGAGGAGCTAAGGAGCAGTGTACCACGGGGGAGGGAGTGGTGTGTTATGGGCTGGGGAGTGGAGCACAAGAGCAGAGGGAACCTGGGAGAAGGTCTGAGCCTGCAGGAGAAGCAAGGCAACATTATTGGGGAGGGTGAGAGGAAGAGGGGCAGACCACCATAGGAATCTCCCCACACATGCATACGTACACTTTCAGAGAGTGGGGTGACTCTGGCACAGGCTACGGGTGGCAAGAAGCCACTTGCTTGCACTACAGGAGACAGGGCACTTCTTCTCCAGGCTGTGGGTGGCCAGGCACCTCTTGTGTGGGCTGGGGGCAGTGCAGGGCTAAGTGCAACATGGTGCCTCTTGTGTGATCTGTAGGTGACATGGGCAGACAGACTGCAGCATGGCCTGCCACCACTGGTGGCCTGTGAGTGGACTCTGCCTGTAGCCCCAGTCACCTCAGAAGCTGGCAAAAAGAAAAAGGGCATTATAACCAAGCACCACACACTGTTGCTCTTACACCCCTGAGAACACACCTGCCCTGCAGCTTCTACAGCCAAATGCTCTGGGTGGCATGCAGATGCTTGATCACTGTCCCTTCCCAAGACACTACAACTAGTAACAGTTGGTGCAGCACCTCCTGTGTGGGCTAAGTGGGACAGGGTACTTCCTGGATGGGGGGAAAATCACTGCAGTTATCACTGACTTCAGAGGTGGGCCATAGCCCACTGCCACTGGAAATCTCTGAACAAGAACCACTTACAGTCCCAAACACCTCAGAGGGTACCACAGAGGAGGACATTGTGATTAAACACTACCTGTTGTTGCCCTAGCTCCCCTGGGAGCACACCCGCCCAGCTACTGCCACTGCCGAACGCTCTGGACAGTGTCCAGATGCTTGATCACTGTCCCTTCCCAGGAACCTACAACTAGGAGAATCTGGTGCAGCACCTCCTGTGGGGACTAAGTGGGACAAGGCACTGCTTGCATGGTCTACAGATGGCAGGGGCAAATCACCACAGTTATTACTGACTCCAGAGGTGGGTGTGGCCTGCCACCACTAGGGGTCTGTGAACAGGTACCACCTCCGGCCCCCATTACCTCAAGGGTACCACAGAGGAGATATTGTGACTGAAAATCACTTGATGTTGCTCTCAAACCCCTAGAAGCAGACAAGCCTAGTTGCTGCTGGTGCTGAATGTTGCAGGCAGTGCCCACAGGCTTGGTCTCTGTCATTTCTCAGAATCCTGCAATTAGGAGCAGCCTGCGTAGGACCTCCTGTATGGGCTAAGAGAGACAGGGTGCTTATTGTGCAGTCTGAAAGTGGCAGGGGCAAACCACCACAGTTATCACTGACTGCAGAGGTGGGCATGGCCCACTACCACTAGGGGTCCCTGAACAGGCACCATTTGCAACTCCAATCACCTCAGAGGAAGGCACTGCAATCGAACACTACCTGTTGTTGCTCTCACTCCCCTGGGAACTCACACACCCTGCTGCTGCCACTGCCAAATCCTCTGGGCACCCTGTCAATCTACAAAAGGCCCATTACCACTTCCCAGGCCCTGCAACTAGGAGTGGCCAGTGGAACCTTCCTGCAGGTCCTCAGTGCTGTTAAAAGCCTGGCAACAAGGCACTGACTACTGGCCCTATCCATTGCCTCCTTCTACCCAGAAACATACTCAGCACCCTGGGGATAACAGCATGCTCACACCAAAGAAAGAGACAACAAATATACAAACTCCCATGCCAAAAATAAATTGTAACCCCCCACAAAATGGAATGCTATTGAATGAGGAAGCCCTGCAAGACTACAGTTTGTCTTCCCTAAACTCACAGAAAAAGAAAAACATAAGCAAGATGAAGAAGGTCTGAAACCATTCCCAGTTAAAGGAACAGGAGAATTCACCTGAAGCAGCAAAAAATGAAACAGACCTCTACAGTCTAATAGACACTGAGTTCAAAAGGAGATAGTGAAAATACTGAAGGAATTCAGGCTGAATATGAACAAATTAAGAGTGGAGATAAAAAGTAATGCAGATTCCTTTAGAAAGGAATGAGAAAATATAAGGAGGAATACAGAAAAACTAGAATATTCATTTTCAGAGATGCTCTCTGAACCAAATGAACTCACGAGCAGAATGAATAATGTAGAGGAATGAATTGGTGACTTGGAAGATAGAATAATGGAAATCATCCAATCAAGACAACAGACAGAAAACCAAATGAAAAAACATGACAGCAATATAAGCGATCTATGGGATAACGTAAAGTGGGCCAATTTATGTATAATAGGAATTCCAGAAGGAGAAGAAAAAGAAAAGGGAATTGAAAATATATTTGAAGAAATTATGTCTGAAAACTTTCCAAATATAATTAAACTGATATCAAGATACAGGAAGCACAGAGGGCCCCAAACAAGTTGAATCCATATAGGCCCACACCAAGACATACTATAATAAAAATGGAAAAAGTTAAAAACAAAGAGAGGATTCTAAAGACAGCAAGAGGAAAAATAAGTATTAATTATAAGAGGACCCCCTTAAGGCCATCAGCTGATTTCTCTACAGAAACACTACAGGCCAGATGGGAGTGGCAAGATGTATTTAAAATGCTGAAAGGAAAAAATTTACAGCCTAGAATACTCTATCCAGCAAGGATATCATTTAAAATAGAAGAGGAAATAAATAATTTCTCCAAAAAACAAAAGATAAGAGTACAGCAATACCAAACTCATTCTAAAAGAAATACTGCTGAAACCCGGTTTCTCTAAATAAAAAAAGAAGTAAGAAGAAATAAGATGAAGGAAACCACAATTGGAAAGCAATCACCTAAATAAGCAAGCACATAGATCTAAAAGACTGAGAAAAAAAAACTGAAAGCAATGATAAACACAAGGAACAGCAAAAGGATACACATGAAAATAATAAAAAAGGACTACAAAATCATGAAATGTGGGGAAGGAGTGTAAGAAAATATAGATTCATTATTTCTTTTTCTTTTCAAATTTATAACATTTTATTTTTTTAATTTTTTCGCTTTTTTAAATTTTATTTATTTTTTCTGCTGTAAAGCATGTGAACCAAGTTACACTTACATGTATACATTTTTTTCCTCCCTTTGTTCTGTTGTGATATAAGTATCTAGACATAGTTCTCAATGCTACACAACAGAATCTCATTGTAAATCCATTCTAAGAGCAATAGATTGCATCTTATAACCCCATGCTCCCGATCCCTCCCACTCCCTCCCTCTCCCCCCAGGCAGCCACAAGTCTATTCTCCAAGTCCATGATTTTCTTTTCTGAGGAGATGTTCATTTGTGCTGGATATTAGATTCCATTTATAAGTGATATCATATGGTATTTGTCTTTCTCTTTCTGACTTATTTCACTCAGTATGAGAGTCTCTAGTTCCATCCATGTTGCTGCAAATGGCATTATGTATTCTTTTTTATGGCTGAGTAGTATTCCATCGTGTATATATACAACATCTTCCTAATCCAATCATTTGTCGATGGACATTTGGGTTGTTTCCATGTTTTGGCTATTGTGAATAGTGCTGCAATGAACATGCAGGTTCATGTGTGTTTTTTAAGGAAACTTTGGTTCGGATATATGGATACAAACTAAGCTAAGGGCAGTGAAAACCAGAATGAATGCAGAAGAATGAATTAGTGAAGTGGAAGGTAGAATAATGGAAATCACCCAAACAGGACAGCAGACAGAAAACCAAATGAAAAAACATGAAAGCAATATAAGAGACCTATGGATAATATAAAGCGGGCCAATCTACGCATAATAGGAATTCCAGAAGGAGTAGAAAAACATAAGGGGATGGAAAATATATTTGAAGAAATTATCACTGAAAACTTCCCAAATCTAAAGGATACTGAGTTCAAGATACAGGAAACACAGAGGGCCCCAAACTAGTTGAACCCAAATAGACCCACACCAAGACACACTATAATAAAAATGGCAAAAGTTAATGATAAAGAGAGGATCCTAAAGGCAGCAAGAGAAAAGCAAAATGTTACCATAAGGGAATCCCCATAAGGTTATCAGCTGATTTCTCTACAAAAACTCTACTGACCAGGAGAGAATGGCAAGAGATATTTAAAGTGCTGAAAGGAAAAAATATGCAACCTAGAATACTCTATCCAGCAGGAATATCATTTAAAACAGAAGAGGAAATAAAATTTTTTTCCAACAAACAAAAGCTAAAAGAATACAGTAATACAAAACCCAGGCTAAAAGAAATACTGAAAGGGCTTCTCTAAACCAAAAAGAAAGGAAAGAAAGAAAAGGGGAAAAAAAAAAAGAGGAAGAACTAGGATTGAGGAAACCACAATCAGAGAGCAGTCACTCAAATAAGCCAGCACACAGATTTAATCATGAACATGTTTAAAACAAAATAAAATTAAAAAGAAAAAAGTGTCACCAAAATCATAAAACATGGGCAAGGGAAGTAAGGAAATAAATAGACTCTTTTTTAATTTTTTTTTGTTTTTTATCTTTTTTTCTTAATTTTAGTATAGTAATGAAGTGTTTGAACCTACAGGACTATCAGGCTAAAATACACAATTATAGGAAGGGGTTAACATACTTAAAAAACAGGGAAACCACAAATCAAAACCAAACATTGTATTCGTGAAAAAATTAAAAGAAAAACACTCAAGCCAAAAATAATTGGAGACAATCCAACCAAAAAAAGAAAGGAAGAATGGAGAATCATAGAGCAACTGGAAAATGAGGTTTAAAATGGCAATAAATAATCATCTATCATTTATCACCTTAAATGTCAATGGACTGAATGCTCCAATCAAAGGACACAGAGTGGCTGAATGGATAAAAAAAGCAAAAACCTTCAATCTGCTGCTTACAAGAAACTCACCTTAGGGCAAAGGACACATATAGATTGAAAGTGAGAGGGTGGGAAAAAATAGTTCATGCCAATAGACATGACAGGAAAGCAGGAGTTGCAATACTCACATCAGACAAAATAGACTTTAAAACAAAAGACATAAAGAAAGACAAAGATGGACACTATTTAATGATTAACGGATCCATTCAAGAAGAGGATATTACTATCATCAACATTATTTCTTAATAACGTGTTTGAGCCTACATGACTATCAGATTAAAGCAAACAGATACAGGAAGGGGTTAACATACTTAAAAAACATGGCAACCACAAATCAAAACCAAACATTACATTCACAAAAAAATGAAAAGTAAAACACTCAAGTATCAAAAAGAAGGAAATCATCCAACCAAAAACAGAAAGGAAGAAAGGTGAAACGCAATCAACTGGAAAACAAGGTTTAAAATGGCAATAAATACATATCAATAATTACCTTAAATGTCAATGGACTGAATGCTCCAATCAAAAGACACTGAGTAGCAGAGTGGATAAAAAAGCAAAATCCTACAATTTGCTGTCTACAAGAGACTCACCTTAGGGCAAAGGACACACATAGATTGAAAGTGAGAGAATGGGAAAAGACATCTCATGCCAATGGATAAGACAAGAAAACAGGAGTTGCAATACTCATATCAGACAAAATAGCCTTTAAAATGAAGGCCATAAAGAAAGACAAAGAAGGACACTATTTAATGTAAAAGGATCCATTCAAAAAGAAGAGGATATTACAATCGTCAATATATATGCCCCTAATATAGGAGCAGGCAGATACCTATGACAAATACTAACAGACGTAAAAGGAGAAATTGATGGGAATACAATCATAATAGGAGACTTTAACATCCTACTCACATCAATGGATAGATCTTCTAGACAGAAAATCAGTAAGTCAACAGAGATTCTAAATGGTACAATAGAAAAATTAGAATTAATTGACATTTTCAGGACATTACATCAAAAAAATAAGAATATGTATTCTTCTCAAGTGTACATGAAACATTCTTAAGGATTGATCACATTCTGGGGCACAAAGCTAACCTCAACAAATTTAAGAGTATAGAAATTATTTTAAGTCTCTTCTCTGACAGCAATGGTATGAAAGCAGAAATCAGCCACAGGAAAAGAAATGAGAAAAAGCTAATTACGTGGAGACTAAACAACATAGTACTAAAAAACCAATGGGTCAATGAGGAAATCAAGAAGGAAATTTAAAAATACCTCGAGACAAATGATAATGAAGACACAACCACTCAAAATCTATGGGATGCTGAAAAGGGAGTGCTGAGAGGGAAGTTCATAGCAATATAGGCCGTCCTCAAAAAAGAAGAAAAATCTCAAATTGGCAACTTAACCCATCACCTGAATGAATTAGAAAAAGAAGAACAAATGAAAGCTAAAGTCAGCAGAAGGAAGGAAATCATAAATATCAGAGAGGAAATCAATAAAATATAGATTAAAAAAAATAGGAAAAAATCAATAAAACCAAAAGCTGGATTTTTGAAAAGGTAAACAAAATTGACAAACTTCTGGCTAGATTCACCAAGAAAAGGAGAGAAAAAACCCAAATAAACAAAATAAGAAATGAAAACAGAGAAATCACAACAGATACTGTAGAAATACAAAAAACCATAAGAGAATACAATGGACAATTACATGCCAACAAATTTGACAATCTAGAAGAAATGGACAAATTTTTGAAAATGTACAGGCTGCCAAAACTGAATCAAGGAGAAACAGACCAACTGAACAGACCAATCACTAGAAATGAAATTGAATATGTCATAAAAACACTCCTTACAAATAAAATCTCAGGACCAGATGGCTTCACGGGTGAATTCTACCAAATACAAAGAGGAAATAATACAAATCCTCCTTAAACTTTTCCAAAAGGTTGAAGAAGAAGGAACACTCCCAAAGACATTCCATGATGCCACCATCACCCTAATACCAAAACCAAAGATACCATGAAAAAAGAAAACTATAGGCCAATATCTGTGATGAACAATGGAGGCAAAAGTTCTCAACAAAACTTTAGCCAACTGAATACAACAACATATCAAAAAGATCATACACCAGACCAAGCAAGATTCATCCCAGGTTTACAAGGATGGAACAACGTACACAAATCAATGTCATACACCACACTAACAAAAGAAAAGTCAAAAACCACATGATCATCTCAATAGATGCAGAAAAAGCATTTGACAAAGTCCAATATCAATTCATGATCAATACTCTTACCAAAGTGGGTCTAGAGGGAACATACCTTAACATAATCAAAGCCATTTATGACAAACCCACAGCAAATATAATACTCAGTGGAGAAAAGCTGAAAGCCTTCCCACTAAAATCTGGAACAAGACAAGGATGCCCACTCTCACCACTGTTATTCAACATAGTTTGGAAATCCTAGCCACAGCAGTCAGACAAACAAAAGAAATAAAGTTTATCAAAATTGAAAGAGAAGAGGTAAAAATGTCACTGTATGCAGATGACATGATACTATATATAGAAAACCCTAAGGACTCAACCCAAAAACTACTTGAACTAGTCAATAAATTCAGCAAAGAAGCAAGATATAAGATGAACATTCAGAAATCAGTTGCATTTCTGTATGCTAACAATGAAATGTTAGAAAAAGAATACAAAAATACACTACCTTTTAAAATCGCACACCAGAAAATCAAATACCTGGGAATAAACCTGACCAAGGAGGTGAAAGACTTATATGCTGAGACTACAAAGCAGTAATAAAGGAAATTTAAGAGGATGCAAAGAAATGGAAAGATATTCCATGCTCCTGAGATTGAAAAAATAAAATTATAAAAATGGCCATACTGCCCAAAGCAACCTACAGATTCCATGCAATCTCTAAAAATTACCCATGACACTTTTAACAGAACTAGAACAAACTATCCAAAAATTTATATGGAACCACAAAAGACCCAGAATTGCCAAAGCAATCCTGAGGAACAAAAACCAAGCAGGAGGCGTAAGTCTCCCTGACTTCAGGCAATATTACAAAGCCATAGTCATCAAGAGAGTGTGGTACTGGTATCAAAACAGACTGACAGACCAATGGAACTGCATAGAGAATCCAGAAATAAACTCAGACGCCTACAGTCAATTAATCTTTGACAAAGTATTCAAGAATATAAAACTTGAAAAAGTCAGGCTTTTCAGAAAGAGGTGCTGGGAAACCTGGACAGCCGCATGCAAATCAGTGAAACTGGAAAACACCCTCTTACCGTGCACCAAAATAAACTCAAAATGGGTGAAAGACTGAATATAAAACAAGACACCATGAAACTCCTGGAAGAGAACATAGGCAAAACATTCTCTGGCATCAACCTTACCAATGTTTTCTCAGGTCAGTCTCCCAAAGTAATAGAAATAAAAGCAAAAATAAACCATTAGGACCTAATGAAACTGACAAGCGTTTGCGCAGCAAAGGAAACCAAAAAAAAAAAAAAAAAGACAACTTACAGAATGGGAGAAAATAGTCTCAAATCATGCAACTGACAAGAGCTTAATCTCTAAAATATACAAACAACTTATACAACTCAACAGCAAAAAAGCCAACAACCCAATGGAAAAATGGGCAAAAGTCCTGAATAGACATTTCTCCAAAGATATACAGATGGCCAACAGGCACATTAAAAAATGCTCACATTCCCTGATTATTAGAGAAATGCAAATCAAAACTACCATGAGATACCACTTCACACCAGACAGATTGGCCATCATTAATAAGTCCATAAATAACAAATGTTGGAGAGGGTGTTGAGCAAAGAGAACCCTCCTGCATTGTTGGTGGTAATGTAAATTGGTATGATCACTATGGAAAACAGTATGGAGGTATTTGGAAAACTATATAGAACTACCATATGACCCAGCAATCCCACTCTTGGGCATATATCCAAACAAACCTTTCCTTGAAAAAGACACATGCACTCGTATGTTCACTGCAGCATTATTCACAATAGCCAAGACATGGAAACAACTTAAATGTCTACCAACAGATGATTGGATCAAGAAGATGTGGTATATATACATGATGGAATACTACTCAGCTATAAAAATGAACAAAATAACACCATTTGCAGAAACATGGATGAAATTAGAGATTCTCATACTGAGTGAAGTAAGTCAGAAAGAGAAAGACAAGCACCATATGATTTCACTTATATCTCGAATGTAATATATGGCACAAATGAACCTTTCCATAGAAAAGAAAATCATGGTCTTGGAGAATAGACTTGTGGTTACCAAGAGGAGGGGGAGGGAGTAGGAGGGACAGGGAATTTGAGGTTAATAGATGCAAACTTTAGCCTTTGGAATGGATAAGCAATGGGATCCTGCTGTATAGCACTGGGAACTATATCTAGCCATGTGATAGAACATGATAATGTGAGAAAAAAGAATGTGTACATGTATGTGTGACTGGGTCACCTCGCTGTGCAGCAGAAAATTGACAAAAAATAAAAATCATTTAAAAAAAAGTTTGGATTAAATTGTTACCTGAGTAATTAATTCATTAATAAATAATAAATGTATATGAGAATTAGGAATTCAGTCTTTAGCTAACCAACAAAGAAACGCCATGGTAACTTATGTTTTAAAAATCAGTACTATACTTGTGTTCTTTGTGACATAAAGCAATGAAAATAATAAAATAGTTTTAATCGTGCCTTATGCTATAGACTAAAACAACCCACTGGAAATTATATGGTTGCCAAGATGATATTTTTCACACCAAAACCTGTTGTCATCACCAACATAAATTTTATGAAGGCCAATCTGGGAACTAAATGAGTGATATAAACAGTAGTTTTTGTTCATTTGTTTAGCAGAGACCTTTACCATTTATCGTTATTTTTGTGAAAGTTTTAATAAACTTAATGATCGGGCTTAAATTAAAATTTTGGTAAAAATATAAAAACATAATTCATTTCTAAATGTTGATAAATAAAGATCTCCTGAAGAATTAAACATTGAAAGTTACACAACATATTTAATTCACTTTAATTTTTTCTTCCAATATAAGCAGTTATTTTTTTTTCCCAGAAGTGTGGCAAAAGCTGAATAAATAATTTTAAAACATAAAACTGTTACCCAGATCCCACATTCACATTCTGTTGTTAGAGGTTATATGTTATGACAAAGCATATGAGGTAAAAGTACATATTTTAACATTTGAATCCTTCAGTTTTACTTCAGTCTTCACTGAACTTCTAATTAAATCAGGCTTCTCCAAAAATACTCACGTTGTCTTCAAATAAATTGGTGACAGAAAGGCTCAAGATCTTTGCACATCTCTAACAAGAAACAAATTTCCTATAATCCCACCTAAGTAAGGAAACTACTTTATTTATGAGGATCCAGTTTCTCATATTATCTAGGCAATTTGAAGGAGACAACTTTGGAAGAGGCATTAACTCTTTCAGACTGAATGCACTGAAGTGATAAAACAATTTTGATTAGGAACAGAATGTGATAAAATGGGGTATATTGAAAGGAACTCCGGGTGCTGGATCATTGGGTTGCAATCTTTTTCTGACAGTAATTTATTTATACAGACTTTGGGTCTTAGTTTATGCACACATAACAAGACACAGGGGCAGGTGAACACACATTTGACTCATATGAATGTTAGAACTGTGTCGTTGCATAGATTTATCGGGTTTTCAGCTTATAGTAATTAGGTTCATTTGATAACACATTTTCATTAAAATGTAGTATTATTTTAGTAAATCCTTTAATGATATTTGGGTCATCCACTGATCATCATAATTATACTACAAAATCCATAGTTTAACTTTAATTAATAACAACTCTATCTAGTACATTAGTACATTACTGTTTAGCATGGTTTTTCCTTGGGTTTAAATAAGTCTTTTTTTTTTTTTTGTCTTTTTGATATTTCTTGGGCCACTCCTGCAGCATATGGAGGTTCCCAGGCTAGGGATCTAATCGGAGCGGTAGCCACCGGCCTACGCCAGAGCCACAGTAACGCAGGATCCGAGCCGTGTCTGCAACCTACACCACAGCTCACGGCAACGCCGGATCATTAACCCACTGAGCAAGGGCAGGGACCGAACCCGCAACCTCATGGTTCCTACTTGGATTCGTTAACCACTGTGCCACGACGGGAACTCGTAAATAAGCCATTATTAAAAAGAAATAGTTTTGATTTTTGTTTGAGGACTCCTTCTGCAACTGTCTTTTTCCCATAATACTTCTTACATGAGAACTGCATTTAATCCTTCTTTTCATTCCTTTCACACTTTCCCAAATGCATAAGTTAATTAATTTGTGGAATAGTAATAATCTAAAATGTATTGTTTTGTGCTCTCTTATTTAATAAAGTATTACAGTATTAATATTATTCTCAGGTGCTCTGTTTTCTTTTTTCTTTCCTTTTTTCTTTTTGACATGCTTTAACATGCCCACCTCCAAGAAATAAGAACCTCTGGGCCAAACTGAGGATCTGCCTTTTTTTTTTTTTTTTTTTTAAGGCAGCACCTGTGGCCTATGGAAATTCCCAAAGTAGGAGTCAAGTCAGAGCTGCAGTTGCCAGCCTACACTACTGCCACAGTGACCTACTTTGCAATTTGTGGCAATGCTGGATCCCTAACCCACTAAGGGAGGCCAGGGACTGAACTTACATCCTCATGGAAATATTGGGTCCTTAACCCACTCCAATGGTAACTCCAGGATCTGCCTTCTTACAAACACACCTATAAAATCAGTCCCATTTTTCCTTTTTATGTGTGTTCTAACATGAGAGAGGCAGTATGTCTCACTGAATGAAATTAGGTAAGTGCGGTATGCACTACAAATACTACTTCTCTCATGGGCAGATCCTGAGCACTAGATTTGAGTGAGTACATACAGCAGCATGGAAAGACTGCTTCTACCTGTGATTCTAAGTCAGATTCTCCAGTTCAGATTTACCACACTCAAACAGATGAAGGTTTTGATTTTCAATATGACTCCCATATCTGATGTTTTCTTTTAAAACCTCAACATGAAAAAGGTAAAATATGGTAAATATGGAAGTATATGTTTCCCTTCTAAATTACTTGAATGAGAGTTCATTGAAAAAAATTTGCAAAAATAGGAGCTCCCATTGTGGTGCAATGGGACTGGAGGCATCTTGGGAGCCATTGGGACACAGGTTCAATCCCCATGTCCCAGCACAGTGGGTTAGGGATCTGGCTGCCACAACTGCAGCTTAGGTTGCTACTTTGGCTCTGATCTCATCCCTGGTCCAGGAGCTCCATATGCCACAGGATAGCCAAAAATGTCCGAAAAACAAATATAAAAACAAAAACACCTAATTATATAAATAAATATATTTTAGTATGACTAAGACAAACATTACATTTTTATAAAGCAAGTTGATCTAAATTACTTATCTGGTTCCATACACTATTTTGTGATGTAAAAGCACATATATCTATACATGCACTATAGAAAATGACAAATAGCTCAAGTAAAAACTCTTTGATAAAAATAAATGTCTTCAATAATCCTGTACCAAATCATTATTTCTTCTATAGACATCACTATCCAAATAAAAGAGCTTATTATTTTTGCATCTGTGCTTAAACCAAAGCATTTATTTTTATAGTCTACACATTTTACAATGTGATTCAATATAAAAATGTTGATCAAATTTATCCTTTATAAAAAAAGGCTCCTTTAACACTGATGGGAAATTTAGTGAAAGTAGATAATTTGAGATAGATATATTACTATAACAAATTCTTCTCTAGGGAGAATTACCAAGACTAATTATAGAATCAGTTACTTTGTACAGGTGAATTGTTATACTGTAGAAATGGTGCATGGTCGTATAGCTGTTGTTACCAAACTCCAGACTACTGCTAAACACTAAGGCCAACTATGAAGACTGATTAACATGAGCTCCAAGGGCACACCTGATTTTATCTAAACCCACTTTTTGGTGGCTACACAGACCTTACACCTCATTGACTCCATCTTTCTCCCTTGGTAGTTTCTGTATCTCTTTCACCTCTGCCTTATCATCCTTTATAAACTCATTTTCTTCGTGTTCTTCTGCACATAATAAAGTTTCAACTTTCAATGCTGAGCACTAGCTTTTAACTATTGAGAGATGAGTAGGCTTGTCACAGCTTGATTTAGGTGTTCACTTTGGTCTGGTTGTGGGGTAGGAGGAGGGTGGAAGGAAGGTGGGGAGAAGGTGAATCTCAAGTAGTTAAAATAATATAAAAGTTGCCATTGTATTGGCAGAATGTCTGGAAATCCCTACACCAAAATGCTAATGATAGAAAGTAGGATTTTGTTTAAAAATACATTATTTAGTTGCATTTTGTAGTGCTTTTTATTATGATCATTTTGTGTCTGTTTTTAACCTTTTATAATTAAAGAATAGTGAAATTAAATTGAACAAACTATCAATTTTATCAAGTTGGCTAGAGTTTTTTAAATAATAAAAGGGAAATTTAATCTTAAGAGAAATGTGCATGCATATATGGTGCCAACGCTACTGTATATAGTTATAATTTTCTTTCACTGGCATTTTGGCAATATGCATCTGAGTCCCTAATGCAGTGCATTATCTTTAAATAATTTTCCCTGGAGGCAAATTAAGACTGTGTACACTAATACAGAAAAAAGATACATATCATATCATTATGTATTATAGCAAGGAATTGGGAGAATATGTTTCATAAAAACATTTTTACATAATTCTGTTTGAGCTGTATAATGTATTCTATGCAATCATTTTAAAATGATGTTAATGATAACACTTCATTCAGTACATGAAAAATTATTCTGTATTGAGTTTTAGGTTAATGCAGAGTTTAGGAAATATTTCAGGATGCATTTTCCACAATCTTTTTGTAACAGGTTCAACATTTACACAGCCAAATTATTGTGTTCTATATGACAAACTGCATTTTCCTGGCCAGGCTTGCAAGGAGTTTTTCATCATTTCAAAGAAGAGACTTTTTAGGATTCTCTAGGTATAGTATCATGTCATCTGCAAATAGGGATAGTTTTACTTCTTCCTTTCCAATTTGGATTCCTTTGATTTCTTTTACTTCTCTGTGGCCGTGGCTAGGACTTCCAAAATTAAGTTGAAGAGTAGTGGCAAGAGCGGACATCCTTGTCTTGTTCCTGATCTCGGTGGGAATTCTTTCAGCTTTTCACCATTGAGAATGATGTTCACTGTGGGTTTGTCATATATGGCCTTTATCATGTTGAGGTAGGTTTCCGCTATGCCCACTTTCTGAAGGGTTGTTACCAGAAATGGGTGTTGGATTTTGTCAAAGGCTTTTTCTGCGTCTATTGAGAGGATCATATGGTTTTTATTCTTCAGTTTGTAAATGTGGTGTATCACACTGATGGATTTGTGGATATTGAGGACCCCTTGCATCCCTGGGATAAATCCAACTTGATCGTGATGTACAATCCTTTTAATGTATTGTTCGATGCGGTTTGCTAGAATTTTGTTGAGGATTTTTGCTTCGATGTTCATCAGTGAAACTGGCCTGTAGTTTTCTTTTTTTTGTGGTATCTCTGTCTGGTTTTGGTTTCGGGGTGATGGTGTCCTCCTAGAATGAGTTTGGGAGTATCCCTTCCTCTGCAATTTTTTGAAATAGTTCCAGAAGGAGAGGTGTTAGCTCTTCCCTAAATGTTTGATGGAATTTGCCTGTGAAGCCATCTGGTCCTGGACTTTTGTTTGCTGGAAGTTTTGTAATCACAGTTTCAATTTCAGGTTCATGTGAAGGGTCCATTCATCTTTTCTATTTCATCTTGGTTTAGTCTTGGAAGATTGTACTTTTCTAAGAATTTGTCCATTTCTTCGAGGTTTTCCGTTTTATTGGCATATAGTTGCATATAGCAGTATTATATGATCCTTTGTATTTCTGTGATGATGTCCGTTGTTACTTCTCCTTTTTCATTTCTAATTTTACTCATTTGAGACCTCTCTCTTTTTTTGTGATAAGTCTGGCTTTTCTGTTTTGTCGATCTCCTCAAAGAACCAGCTTTTCGTTTCATTGATCTTTTCTGTGGTTTTCTTGGTTTCTAGTTCATTGATTCCTGCTCTGATCTTTATGATTTCTTTCCTTCTACTAACTTTAGGGCTTGTCTGTTCTTCTCTCTCGAGCTGCTTCAGATGTAAAGTTGGCTTGTTCATTTGAGCTTGTTCTTGTTTCCTGAGGTGGGCTTGTATGGCTGTAAACTTTCCTCTTAGAATGGCTTTTGCCGCAACCCATAGGTTTTGGAGTGTCGTGTCTTTGTTGTCATTTGCTTCTAGGTATTTTTTAAGTTCCTCTTTGATTTCTTCCATGATCTAGTGGTTGTTTAGTAGCACGTTGTTGAGTCTCCACGTGTTTGTGTCTTTTGCAGATTTTTTTCTTGTTGCTGAGTTCCAGTCGTATAGCGTTGTGGTCGGAAAAGATGCTTGATATGATTTTATTTTTCTTAAAGTTACTGAGGTTGGATTTGTAGCCCAGGATGTGATCAATCTTAGAGAATGTTCCCTGTGCACATGAGAAGAATGTGTATTCCTTTGCTTTTGGATGGAATGTCCTATAAATATCTATTCAGTCCATCTGCTTTAATGCATCATTCAGGGCCTGTGTTTCCTTATTGATATTCTCTCTGGATGATCTGTCCATTGCTGTAAGTGGGGTGTTAAAGTCCCCCACTATGATTGAGTTATTGTTGATTCGTCCTTTTAAGGTTGTTAGCAGTTGCCTTATGTATTGTGGTGAACCTGTGTTGGGTGCATAGATACTTAAAACTGTTATATCTTCTTCTTGGATGGATCCTTTGATCATTATGGAATGGCCTTCGTTGTCCCTTAAAATATTCTTCATTTTAAAGTCTATTTTGTCTGGTATGAGTATTGCTCCTCCAGTTTTCTTTTGATCCCCATTTGCGTGAAATATTTTCTTCCATCCTCTCACTTGCAATTTTTATGTGTCCTTAGAAGTGAAGTGGGTCTCCTGCAAACAGCATATATATAGGTCTTGTTTTTATATCCATGCAGCCAGTCTATGTCTTTTGGTGGGGGCATTTAGCCCATCACCAGGAAACTTTTAGAGCTCATCCATGAATTTGGAAAAGCTGCAGGATACAACATTAATACACAGAAATCAATGGCATTTCTATACACTAACAATGAAAGAGCCGAAAGAGAAATTAGGGAAGCAATCCGGTTTACCATCGCATCCAAAAGAATGAAATACCTAGGAGTAAACCTACCTAAAGAGACAAAAGACCTGAACTCTGAAAACTAGAAGATGCTGATGAAAGAAATCAAAGATGACACAAATAGACGGAAAGTCCTATCATGCTCATGGATTGGAAGAGTTAATATTATCAAAATGACTATACTACCCAAGGCAATCTACAGAGTCAATGCAATCCCTATCAAATTACCAAGGACATTTTTCACTGAACTCAAACAAAATATTTTAAAGTTTCCTTGGAAGCACAAAAGACCCAGAATAGCCAAAGACATCCTGAAAAAGAAAAATGGAGCTGGAGGAATCAGGCTCCCAGACTTCAGACTATCCTACAAAGCAGCAGTCATCAACACCGTATGGTACTGGCACAAAGACAGAAATACAGACCAGTGGAACAGGCTAGAAAGCCCAGAATTCAACCCACGCACCTACAGCCAACTAATCTATGACAAAGGAGGCAAGAACACACAATGGAGAAAGGACGGCTTGTTCAATAAGTGGTACTGGGAAAACTGGACAGCCATAAGGAATAGAAGGAAATTAGAACACTCTCTAACACCATACACAAAATCAACTCAAAATGGATTAAAGACCTAGATGGAAGACCAGACACCACACAACTCTCACAGGAAAACACAGGCCAAACACTCTCTGACATAAACGACAGCAACATCTTCTCAGATCCACCTCTTAGAGTAGTGACAATAAAAACAAAAATAAACAAATGGGACCTAATCAAACTTAAAAGTTTCGGCACAGCAAAGGAAACCCTAAACAACACAAAAAGGCAACCCACAGAATGGGAGAAAATCTTTGCAAGTGGATCCACTGACAAGGGATTCATCTCCAAAATTTATAAACACCCCCTCCCATTCAATACCAAAAAAACAAAAACCCCATCCAAAAATGGGCAGAAGATGTAAGCAGACAGTTCTCCAAAGAAGACTTACAGATGGCCACAAAACACATGAAAAGATGTTCAACATCACTCATCATTAGAGGAATGCAAATCAAAACCACTCTGAGGTACCACCTTACACCAGCCAGAATGGCCATCATCAAAATGTCTACAAACAGTAAGTGCTGGAGAGCAAGTGGAGAAAAAGGAACCCTAGTACACTGTTGGTGGGATTGTAAATTGGTGCAGCCACTGCGCAAAGCAGTATGGAGATGCCTCAGAAAACTAAACATAGAACTACCATTTGATCCAGCAACCCCACTCCTGGGCATCTATCCAGAGAAAAGCACAACTCGCAAAGACACATGTACTCCGATGTTCATTGCAGCACTGTTTACAATAGCCAAGACATGGAAACAACCTAAATGTCCATCGACAGAGGAGTGGATCAAGAAGAGGTGGTACAGATGCACAATGGAGTATTACTCAGCCATTAAAAGGAATGAAATACCAGCATTTTTAGCAACATGGATGGACCTGGAAATGATCATGCTAAGTGAAGTCAGCCATACAATGAGACACCAACAGCAAATGCTTTCACTGACCTGTGGAATCTGAAAAAAGGACAGACGGAACTTCTTTGCAGAACAGATGCTGACTCACGGGCATTGAAAAACTGATGGTCTCTGGAGGAGACAGTTTGGGGGGGTGGGGGGATGTGCTTGGGTTATGGGGTGGAAATCGTGTGAAACTGGAATGTTACAATCATTATACAACTATAGTTGTGACAAATTCGTTTGAGTAATAAAAAGCAGACTTTTTAATTCTATGATTTGTTTTATTTTTTATTTATACTCCTATCATCATTTATTTTCTTCTATTTATTTAGTGGTTAACTTGTCTTCCTTTAACCTCATGAAGTGGAACATTAGGTTTGTAAATTAAATTTTTTTTTCTTTGAAATAAGAAACATAATGCACTTAAAGTAATACATTTCTTTTTAACCATTGCTTGAACTGGATCTCCCAGTTTGATTTGTTACATTTTAATTAACAATCTGTTCAGCATATTTTCTAAAGTCTTTTGTTATTTCTACTTTGACTAATAAAGTGGTTTAGAACTAAGTTGTTCAATTTACACATTTTGGAATTTTTTAATTTCTTATTTTTCTTGATTTCTACTTTGATATGCTTTTTCTGATTTATAATTTTTTACTCTCAGAACATATAATCTATAACTGATTTATTCATGGGGACATATTTTATGCTCCATCATATGCTCAATATTGATGAACATTTCTTATGAATTTGAAAGAACAGGCATTTTGTCACTATTGTATAGCATATAAAGAGCAAGTAGTTCAAGGTAATGTGTTATTCACATTTTTATATCATTACTGACCTTTTTTGAACATGTTTTTATTAACCAGTGTAAGGTGTTAATATGTCCAACTCAGATAATGGATTGCATTGTTTTGTATCCAGTTTTCTCAGGTTTTTTTTGTGTGTATTTTGAGATCTCATTATTAGATATATACACATGTAAGCCTATTAATTCTTCCTGAAGAACTAAGTCCATGTCTTTACTTGCTTACCAATTTTTCTCTTGCAGTACTTGTCTTTAAGTCTATTTTGTGTGATGTTATTTTAGCTCCTTCAGACTTTGTATGTATACTCTTTGCTTGATGTGTATTTTTCTGTCACTTTGCTTCTCAGTTGTGTGTCTGAATTGAAATTGAAATTGAGTCTCTTATTGCAAGTATTAAGTTGCTTTTTGTTTTCTTAGTAAGTTTGATAACCTCTTCCTTTAAATTGAAATTTTTAGGCCATTTACATTTAATGTAACTTGTTGAGTTAGTGCATATAATTTGCATTTCTTCTTATTGATTATATTAGAAATTATATTATGCCTTGCCAATATGCCGTAGTGTGTTTAGAGTTAATATTATACCACCTCACATAAAATATAAGAAGCTTGCAATGGTTTTACTTCATTTATCTTAATTCCTCTGTTTTACCAGGGTTGTCATATATGGTATATAACCTTACATAATTATAAACTCAAAGCATTGTTATGATTTTTCCTTTAGTCATATGCCTTTTTAAAATTATATTTAAAACAGATATTTATATATCTACATACTAATAATTTCTGATAGTGCCATTAAAATTCATATAGATCTTAATATTAATTTGTCATCAAGTCCCTTCATCCTGAAAACATGTCTTCAGTATTTCCTATGGTTTAGACCAGCTGAGTAGCAAATTCCATTTTTTTCTGAAGAAGTCTACTTTAACATAATTTTTAAGAAAAAAATGAAAGCCTATTGAATTTCATGTAAATAGCATTATTTTGATACTTTTAGCACTTTTTAAGTCATTATTTCTAATAAGAAGTTAGTTATAATGCATAGAACTTCCTTATTTATAATGTATTTTATTCTTAAGATTTTTTTTAAATTTATGTTTTATTTCTAACCAAATATGGTACTTATGTGTCACCATGTGTGTATTTACACTGCTTATTCTCTAAGCTTTTTGGATGTTGATTTTTTTCAATAAATTTTGGAAAACTTTAATATTTATAATTTTTTATCCTATTATCTCCTTCCTAGAATTCAAATTGTTTCTCTATTATTAACATTAATTTTATATTAATACATATTTCTTTTTTTATTTTCCCACTGTACATATTTCATTATTATGTAATTAACTTAATATTGTACTACAATGTACTCTCCATATATTTTTCAATTTCTTTTATAGTTCTTGCGATTGGGTAATTTTGTGGGCCTATGGTCAAGTTTTTTGATTCTTCTGCAATCTGCAATCTTCCATTAACTATATTCAATCTTTTTTACTTAAACTCAGATGTTATAATTATAGTTCTCTATTTTCTACCTGGTTCTTTTCTATAATTTCATTTTTTTCTATAAAATTCATCAATCTTTTAATGCACAACATTCATATCTTTATTCATATTCATTAAAGTGGTAAAAATAATTACCTTATCTTCTAATTCAATATCTGAGTTATGAAGGGTCAGTTACTATTGACTGTTTTATTTCCTGGGTCTGTGTCAAATTTTATTACTCTTTTGCATGACAATTATTTCTCTTATATGCTGTACATTGTGGATGTCATGTTGTCAATAATGTGGATATATTTTTCTTACTTTATAAATGTGGATTTTTCCCTGGCAGGTAATTCAGTTTACTTCTTTCAAGTCATAAATTTTAATTTTGTTAGGTCAGTTCTAGAGTTGTCTCACTTTGTTCTGGCCTTCATCAATTCTGGTAAAATATTCATGGCCTTTCAAATAAATGTTTCCAAATATGTATTTCATAATTTTTTTCTTTAGCTGCTTTAAACATATCTTTATCTTTAGATTTTCACAGTTGAGTTCAATGTATCCAGACATGAGTTTCTTTGATATTATCTTGTTTGGAGTTCATGGCTTTTTGAACCTGTAAATTTATATTTGTCACCAAATTTGGAAAACATTCTGCCATCATTTTTTAATAATATATTTTCTGTTACAAGTATTTCCTCCTATTCTTTGGGACTCCAATTACATCCAAGTTACATATTTTGATTTTTTTTCTCACAGATGCCTGCCTGAGTCTCTGCTATTTAAAAAAAATATGTTTTTCCTTATGTTCTTTATATTGGATAAGTGTGATCTGTTTCAAGTTTCCTGACTCTTTTCTCTGTCACCTTCAATCTGCTATTAAGCTTCAGTAATTATTTTTTCAGATACTGTATCTTTAGTTTTAAAAATACACCTATTTTTTCTTTTCATAGTTTTCATTTCTCTGTAGATAATTTCTATATATTTATTTATTGCAAGTATGCTTTCTTTTATCTCATGAGGCACAGATTTTTAAAATAATTTTTTGATTGAAGTATAGTTGAATTACAATGTTGTGTTAGTTTCTGGTGTACAGCAAAGTGATTCAGTTATATCTATTATCTATCTATCTATCTATCTATCTATCTATCTATCTATGTTCTTTTCCATATTATTTTCCATTTTGGTTTATTACAGAATATCGAATATAGTTCTGTGCTATACAGTAGGACATTATTGCTTATCTATTTTGTATATAGTGGTGTGTACATATTAATCCCAAGCTCCTAATTTATCTATCTCCCATCTCCATTCCCCTTTGGTAGCAAAGACATTTGTTTTTTATGTATGTGAAAATTTCTCTTTTATAAATAAATTTATTTGTGTCATGTTTTAGGTTTCACATGTAATATCATATGGTATTTAGACATCTTTTTATCTGACTTCACTTAGCATGATAATCTCTAGGTCAATTCATGTTGCGGCAAATGGCATTATTTCATATTTCATTCTTTTTTATGGTTGAGCAGTATTCCATTATGTATATAAATATACATTTCATCTTCTTTATCCATTCATCTGCTGATGGCCTTTTAGGTTGGTTCCATGTCTTGGCTATTGTAAGCAGTGCCTCAATGAACAATGGGGTCTATGTATCTTTTCAAATCAGAGTTTTTGCCTTCTTGGATTTTGGCAAATCCCCTAGGAATGGGATTGTTGGATCATATGGTAACTCTATTTTTAGTTCTTTAAGGAACCTCCATACTGTTTTCCATAATGGTTGTACCAATTTACATTTCTACTAACAATGTAGGAGGGTTCCCTTTTCTCCATATCCTCCCCAGCATTTATTATTTTTAGCGTTTTTGATGATGGCCATTTTGACTGATATGAGGTGATACTTCATTGTAGTTTTGATTTCCATTTTTCCAATAATTAGTGATGTTGAGCATCTTTTCATGTGCATTTGGCTATCATGTGTCTTTTCTGGAGAAATGTCTATTGGGGTCTTCTATTCATTTTTTGATGAGGCATTGTTGTTGTTGTTATTGTTGTTATTGAGTTGTATGAGATGTTTGTATATTCAGATAATTAAGCCCTTGCTGGTCACATCATTTGTGAAGATTTTCTTCCAGTCCTTAAGATATCTTTTTGTTTTGTTTATGGTTTCTTTGCTGTGCAAAGGCTTATAAGTTTAATTATGTTCCATTTGTTTGTTTTTGCTTTTATTTTTATTGCCTTGGGATGCTGGCCTAAGAAAATACTGTTACAATTTATGTCAGAGGATTTTTGCATATATTCCCTTCTAAGAGTCCTATGGTATCATATGTTAAATATAATTGTCTTTAATCCATTTTGAGTTTATTTTTATGTATGGTAAGAGAGAATGTTCTAACTTCACTGATTTACATGCAGTGTCCAACTTTCCCCACACTACTTGCTAAAGAGATTTTTCTCCATTGTATAGCCAAGTGATGAATGCAAAGGAAAAGTCCTTGAAGGAAATTGAGAGTGCTACTCCAGTAAACACAGGAATGATAAGAAGTCAGCCTTATTGCTGACAGAGATAAAAGTTTAGTGGTCTGGATTGAGGATCCAAAAAGCCACAATAGTCCCTTAAGCCAAAACCTAAAGCACAGCAAGGACTCAACTCTCTTCAAGCCTGTGAAGCCTAAGAGATATGAGAAAACTGCAGAAGAAAACTCTGAAACTAGCAGAGGTTGGTTTATGATGTTTAAAGAAAGAAGTCATTTTTATAACATAAAAGTGCAAAGTGAAACAGCAAGTACTGATGTAGAAGCTGCAGCAAGTTATCCAGAAGATATCTAAGATCATTAATGATGGTTGATACATTAAAAAATAGGTTTTCGACACAGACAAATGGCCTATTGGAAGAAGGTGCTGTCTAGAACTTCCATAGCTAGAGAGGAGAAGTCAATGCCTAGCTTCAAAGGACAGGCTGACTTTCTTCCTAGGGAACAATGAATCTGGTATCTTGAAGTTGAAGCCAATGCCCATTTACCACTCTGAAAATCCTAGGATCCTTAAAAATTAAGCTAAGTCTACTCCACCTGTATTCTGTAAGTGTAACAAAAAAGCCTAATGATGGCATATCTGTTTACAACATGATTTAATGGAGATCGTAAGCCCATTGTTCAGAGCTACTTCTCAGAAAAAAAAAAAAGATTCTTTCAAAATATTCATCTTCACTGACAATGCAGTGGTCACCCAAAAGCTCTGATGGAGAAGTACAATGATATTGATGCTGTTTCCAAGACTTTTAACACAGGACCCACTCTGTAGCCCATGGATCAAAGAGTAATTTTAACACTCAAGACTAACTTTCAAAATTATTTGAGAAATACATTTCTAATAGTTAGAGGTGCCACAGATAGCGATTCCTCTGATGGATCTGGGCAAAGTAAACTGAAACCATTTTGGAAAAAGACTCACTCATCATTCTACATGCCATTAAGAACACTCATGATTCATGGAAAGCAGTTAAAACATCATTAACAGGAGTGTGGAAGAAGTTGATAGCAACTGTCATCAATGACTTTAAGAGGTCCAAGACTTTAATGGTGGAAATAACTGCAGATAGGGTGAAAATAGGAAGAGAACTAGAATTGGAAGCCAAACCTAAAATATGACTGAATTCCTGCAGTCTCATCACAAACCTTTAATGATGAGGTGTTGCTGCTTATGCATGAGCAAAAAAAAAAAAAAGTGTTTTCTTTAGATAGAATGTACTCCTACTGAAGATGCTATGAAGATTGTTAAAATGACAAGAAAGGATTAATGATAGTACATAAATTTAGTTGATAAAGCAACAGCCACGTTTAAAAAGCTTGACTTCAGTTTTGAAAGAAAATTTACTGTGGCTAAAAGCTGTAAAAAACAAACAAACAAAAAACATGCTACTGAGAAATAATTCATGAAAGGAAGAGTCCATCAATGCATCAAACCTCACTGCTGTCTTGTTTTAAGAAATCGCCACAGCCACCCTGGCCCTCAGCAAACACTGCCTTAATCAATCAGCAGCCATCAACATTGAGGAAAACACTCCATCAGCAAAAAAGATTCTAACTTGCTGAAGGCTAAGATGATGGCTGGCATTTTTAGTAATAAAGTGGTTTTTAATTGAGGTATGTACATTATTTTGACATAAAGCTATTGCACACTTACTGCACTACAGTATGACATAAATATAACTTTTTTTTTTTTTTTGCCATGCTTGCCTCATGTAGAAGTTCCTGGGCCAGGGACTGAACCCACACCACAGCAGCCACTTGAGCAGCAGCAATGACAATGTCAGACCCTTAGCCCACTGTCCCAAAAGATAACTCCCCAAACATAAATTTTATGAGACATAAGCACTGCCTACTGTGCTAAGGAGGCAACCAACATAGCTTTTAAATGTAGCAGGAATCACCAAAATTTGTATGATCACATTATTATGATCTAGAATGGAATCAGCAATATCTCTAATGGTTCTATTTTCATTCTCAATAACTATCGGTGGAAAACACACTCAAAAATTCATCCAAAACACCACCTCCCATCCATTAGAATAGGTATAATATTAAAAAAAAAAGAAGAAGAAGAAGAAGATAGGGAGTTCCTGCCATGTCTCAGTGGTTAGTGAACCTGACTACCATCCATGAGGCATGAGTTCCATACCCAGCCTTGCTTGGTGGGTTGAGGATCCAGTGTTGCTGTGAGCTGTGCTGTAGGTCACAGTCACAGCTCAGATCCTGCATTGATGTGGCTGTGGTGTAGGCCGGCAGCTTCAGCTCCAATTGGACCCCTAGCCTGGGAACGTCCATATGCCGCGAGTGCAGCCGTCAACACACACACACACAGATAAAACAAGTGTTAGCTAGGATGTGGATAAATTGGAACAACTGTACACAGCTAGTGAAGATGTAAAATAGTCTAGCTGCTATGGAAAACAGTATGGTGGTTCCTCAAAAAATTAAAAACAGATTACCATATGAACCATCAATGCCCCCTCTGAGTGTATAATCTAATAATCGAAAGGAAGGTCTCAAATAGATATTTGTACATTCATGTTTACAGCAGCATCATTCACAATGGCCAAAAAGTAGAAGCAACTCCAGTGTCCATCAACAAATGAGTGGATAAATGTAGTATATACATGCAATAGAATACTACTCAAGCTTAAAAAGAAACAAAATTCTAACACATGCTACAATGTGGATGAACCTTGAGGACATTACATTAAGTGAAATAAGCCAGTCACAAAAGATAAATACTGAGTGATTCTACTTAATGGGCTAACTAAATAGTCATATTTAAAGAGAGTAGAATGATGGCTGTCAGGGGCTGTTAGGGGCTGGACAAAAGGAGAAATGGGGGAATTACTGTTTAATAGATAGTTTCAACTTTGCAGATAAAAAAGTTCTGGAGATGCATGATGGTGAAGACTGAACAACAGTATGAACATATCTAATGTCAGTGAACTATACATTTTAAAATTGTTACAATGATATATTTTGTATTAAGTGTATATACCAAGTCTTAAAAAAATAAATAAGAAAGAAAAAAAAGTGAATCTAGAGTAGTCGAAATTGGAACTAACAGCTATCAACTGCTCAAATGATACAAAATGAAGTATTTCCAGGCAAGAGAATACTTACTATTCAGTAACACAAGGGAACAAACTACTGATACATGCTATGCTAGACTACACATTAACCTCTAATAAAACATTATGCTAGGCATTCCCATTGTGGCTTAGAGGGTTACTAACCCAACCAATATCCATGAGGATACTGGTTTGATACCTGGCCATGCTCAGTGGGTTAAGGATCCAGCATTGCCATGAGCTGTGGTGTAGATTGCAGACATGGCTCGGATTCCTCACTGCTGTGGTTGTTGCATAGGCTGGCAGCTGTAGCTCTGATTTGACCCCTATGGGAAACTTCCATATGCCTCAGGTGGACCCTAAAAAGCAAAAACAAACAAACAAACAACTTTATACTAAGTGTAAGAACCTAAAACCAAGAAATATCATACATATTGTTGATTTTATTTGTATAAAATGTCCAGCATCTCTAAAGACATAAAGTAGATTAGTAGTAGAAGGAGGGCAAGGCTACAGAGATTAAAAGTTAATTGACATGAGATGATGGTTGTACAACTATAAACATAAAAAATGTAAAAAAACTAAAAAAGGAAAGAAATAATGGAGGAGCAAAACAAGCAATGTGCATGAAAATAATCTTACTGTGTGATGAAATGTTTTAAAGCTGATTTATAGTGATGACTGAACAATTTGGTAAGCATACTACTTTGCACTAAATATTATGCACTTGAAATTGGTTAGTTAAGTGATATAAAGATATATCTTAATAAAGTTAAGTTAATAAGAAGTATTTAGGTTGTGAGGTCTACAGTCTTGGCTTCTAATCAAATGTGAAAATAGAAAATAAAGAGTAAAAGAATTATTTCTTATGAGATGGAATGGAAAATGGTATCGTTCTCTCAGTTAATGAATACTACAAAAAGAATAGGCTTAGAAGATTGATAAGATTTAAGTGTTGTTCACATTGTATCTGAATTTTCTATGGAGACCTTCAGATAGAAATATTCAATACCTATTGGATATACAATTTTTAGAACTGTGTTGGGAATTTTCTTGGTATAAAAATTTGAATTATCAAAATGTATACACATAATATTTTATTGATAAGATCTTAGGCACATCATGAAACTTACAGTGGCATCCTGGTGACGCTTTGGTAATGCTAGGGAATTTCATCTGAGATGGCTTTTATACCTTTTGTATTTCAGAGGCAATACCTTTGATTCTGCTGAAACCTTAGGACAAATTTTTTTTCACCTACATATTCCTTACCTTTTTCAGCTTTAACATTCTTTATATTATCTATCTTACCACGCATTTTCTGTTAACGTATTTGTTTTTTATATTTCTTGCTTTCAAATATAAGCATACAAATTAAGATAATGTTAAAGAATGGTATACCAGATCTGGAGTAAGTCTCTTCATTGCTTGGTCCCGGTGGAAAACTATGTACATCAGGTCTCTGGAACCAAAGTCATGTAATATAGGGTAATGTAAAATAAAGTATTATGGAATTGAAATGCCTCTACTGTTTTATCCTAATTGCTTTAACTTGCAGCTACTTCAGTCTAATTATGTTGGAGGATAAAATTCAAACATTCTTAGATGTTCACCTATTCTTTCCACTCTATCATAAGCAATAGAACTTTCACAAGAATGTGATTTTAATATAGGAAAGGAAGGTAATGAAAGTTGATCCTAAAGAAATATTCTATCTTTTACATGAATTTGAATATAGCAAAAACATTTTTAAGAAAATCCTACATTTTAAAATTGTTTAAATATACCTTATTAAATTACAATGAATAAAATTTTTAGCTAGCATTTATGTTATTAAAAAGCTTAGTATTTGATTATATGCCTGACAAATAGGTGCTTGTCAAATTTGTTTTATCATGATATAACAAGTAGGAAAAAGGATTTCTGTCATCTGGCAGAGGTTTTTTGTTTTATTTTGAGTAAAACATATTCAATTATTTTTCAAGGAATCTAATATCTTGGTGACTGGTACATATAGGAAATATGTCATGGAAATAATAGTATTAAATTGGCTTAAGGCAATTATTTTACTATAAATATATATACAATTTGAGTCATGTGGATAGACAGTGATTTTTTTATATCTGCATTTCAAATATATTTAAGAACAGGAGAAAAGTAAGCTTGCAAATGGGCTCTCAGGCAGACAAAACCCAAGAGGTTGGTCACCCAAAGGCCTATATTGAAAACAGTATTGGAGGAAGTATACAGATAAAAGAAGCAGCAAACTCAAGGTATTCTGCAAGAGACAGAGACATTTGTGATAGGAGGTTTATCAAATACTTTGGCAGAGTGTGTGTATAAATCTACCAGTCTATCTATCTATCTATCTATCTATCTATCTATCTATCTATTTATCATCTATCTACCTACCTCTCCATCTACCTACCTATTTGTCCATCTATATTTGTGTATATACATGTATTTGTGTGTGTGTATATATATATATATATATAGAAATATTAAACATATATTTGCGTTCTAAGTTGTTCATGACTTTCTTCACAAGACTCCTTAAAACACATTTTCTCAAACTTGGTAGATCTAAAAACACAGCATGCTATGCAACAGTTGTTTGGTCATCCTGATTCACAGGTAGTATATCATTAGGAGTGTGGGTATAGCTCAAGGGTACAGTGTTTTGATTGCAAAATTAACATATTACTAAAATGTAAGTTGGTGATAACTAGCTTAGTATGCAAAGTTTAATAGCCTCCAAAGTAAAGTCCAGATATGCATTTTTATTTTATATCATTTGATTTTTTTTATAATTCAAAACATGAGAATTTAACTTACTCTTCCTTGTGCATATGCATATTTTTATATTGCTCATTAAGTAACATTTTATTTTAACAATTGCTTGTTCAGTTCTGTGCTCATTTTCAAGTGAAGGAGAAGAAATGTTAAGTATAAGTATGCTAATTAATCAACTAATTAATTAAAACTTTCTGACTGTAGAAGTAGTTTTCAAAAGTACGGAAAGTGCAAAAATATTGCTATATTTATAACACGAAATATATTATATATTTATTTTATTTTATTTTTATAAAGAATTAGAGAAAAATTGTGTTACTGCATAATTTCTTTAGAACAAACTGCTTATTAATGTCCATATTTTATTTCATTTTGTCCATGCATGTTTATGTTTATATGTGTATGTTTAAAGTGAAAGGATTACTAAAATCTATAAAATCACGCTTACTATATTTTATGACATTGTGTTGTAATGGCTCATAATTGGAGTTATCTTTTTCTGAAAAGATAAAAGAGTTTCATCATACAAAAGTGTTTCTGAGAATCAGGTGTCATTAAAAATAAAACTGAATTCCACCTACCAAGACAACCTTCAGCGTAGATGTAAAGAAGAACAATGTGTTAAAGATCTTTACTCCAGGGAATTGTAGGAAAAGAAGTAATTCAACCTATGTGATTAAAAAAATGAAAAGGAAATCAGTAGATAATTATGGTTTTGATTTGAAAAATTCAATAGAATTAAAGACACTCAGTGCTATTTAGCAATTATATACTTGAACAGAAGTGAATAAACTTATTTTCTCCTAAAGAATATGACTATCAGCTCTCACAGAACTACCTTGATTTTCTGAGCAAGGATACAGAGGCTATTTTGGTTCAAGCTGGTAGTTTCCTTGTTTCTCAGAATCCAGTGAATGACCTAGACATGGCTTGGGTCTCAGAGTACCCTCCGGTTAAGAAAGAATAGGTACAGAGCCTTGGGCTCAGACGACATTTTGATATTTAAAATGAGAACTATTGTCTTACATTCTGTTACTTCCTGGAATAGTTGTTAAGTATTTTGGAGGTATAGTAGTTCATTTTAAAGGGAAAACTCAGCAGAGTTCCCCTCTCCTCACAATAGTCTGGTTATTATTTGGGGATAAAAGTGAGGCAGGGAGAACTGAAAAGGGCTGGCTGTACATTGATTTAAAATGAGGAGAAAAATTTAGGTATTTGTTTCAACTGTCATAAGGTTAGAAAGATACAGAATTAATAATATTAGGATTTATTTTGTTTTAATTTCAAGAATTCAATGTAGTAGTAATATGAAGCTCATTTAGCAGAATAACATTATTTTCCTAAAGAATAGATTTTCAATACATGAATTTACCATTAAATAACTGGTTTTTAAATATTTCTCCATCCACATAGGCATCCACTATTTCCTACCAAATTCCCTTTACTCAGCATTATATTTTAGTGATAAATTCATTTTTGCTTATCATTATCAGTGTTTACATGAAGTAAACATATGACATATCATTTGATAAATATTAATACAACTTAAATTTGATATCAGTATGTTCAATTTTAACAATGTCTGCCTCATCACTTAAATCTGGTGATTAATCATGCCATACATATTCTATATAAGGTTTTAATTTTAATTTATTTTATTTTTAGGGGCATCTCCGGCATATGGAAGTTCCCAGGCTAGGGGCTGAACTGGAGCCACACAGAATCCGAGCCATGACTGTAACCTACACCACAGCTCACAGCAACAACAGATCCTTAACCCACTGAGCAAGGCCAGGGATCAAAGCCGCAACCTCATGGTTCCTAGTCGGATTTGTTAACCACTGAACCACGACGGGAACTCCCCAATTTTTTTTTAATTTAAATACATTCCACTTATTTCCAGTAATTCTATAGTGGTCTATATAGCCTAATATTTTTCAAAATGTCATTTGGCATTGGAAATTTTGTTAAAATTTTGTTTCAAGTTTGTAATTTTACTCTTTCTTTCTAATTATAATTATTATTCTGACTCTCTGATAACGAACCCAACCTGATTTGAAAATAAGCTTGAACCTTCAATAAAGCCACACCTTTACCAAACAGTCATATATTGGAACCAAAGACTGAATTCTCATTAGTTTTAGCTTCGTTAACATTTTGATTTACTTCAAATGCTCTCTGAACATTCATTGTCAATAAAGTTGATGTTTGTAGAAAGTGTTTACATATAAAATTTGTGACTGTCAGAGTTCCCGTCATGGCTCAGTGGTTAAAAAATCCAACTAGGAACCATGAGGCTGTGGGTTCAATTCCTGGCCTTGCTCAGTGGGTTAAGGATCTGGCGTTGCCATGAGCTGTGGTGTAGGTCACAGACGCGGCTCAGATCCTTCATTGCTGTGGCTGTGGCGTAGGCTTGCAGCTACAGCTCTTATTAGACCCCTAGCCTGGGAACCTCTATATGCAGCAAGTGCTGCCCAAGAAATGGCAAAAAGACAAAAAAAAAAAATTGTGACTGTTCAAGAGATTTGACTTCTTAGAATAATTTAGTAATGATTGTTTAGCAATGTCCTAATTCATTTAATTTTTTGTAATGATTTAGGTAATAATTAACAGATATAATGCATTTAAATTCCTTTTTTTGTTCCTGGAAGGGCTTGAAGTGATCTTCTGTCATGATGGAGAAAAGTGTTTTAATCTATGAGTTTAGGGACACATTTATAATCCAAAGGAATCAGCCTTATAGAGACTATTTATTAATGTTACTCTCTTACTGGTGAGAGTGGATTTTAAAATTCACTTAAGAAGAGACCTTCAAAAATGACTTTTCCTTAAAAATATAGAGAGATGTATTAATTTTTTTGATAAATGCAAAGACTATCCCATATCACTTTTTCACATGCCTATCAGTGGTTTTAAGAAGCAATAATTTTTTGAGTTCCCTTGTGGATCAGCAGGTTAGGATCTTGGCATTGTCACTGCTGTGGCTTGGGTCGCTCCTGTGGCATGGGTTCACTCCCTGGCCTGGGAACTTCCACACGCTGTGGGCATGGACAAAAAGAAGTAACAATTTTTTAATAGGCAGAAATTCTTACTATAAAATTATTCATGTACAAAGGTAAGTGGAAGTAAATAAAATTTTACGACAAAATTTCTTAAAGTAAGCTATATATTTATTTATATCCTATAAAAGAGAATGTGTAAGTCAAGTTGTGAATATGGAGAGGAAAACAAGTGAAAAAAGAAGGCAATAGGGCATTTCCATGGTATGTTATTCAGTAGGATGGTTTGTCTTCACTGAAAAGGTCCACTGTCCAATATACATTTCCAGTTTATTTTAGGAAATAACTGCTAGGTGTTGGGGTCCAAATGAATTTCCAGACTCATAGTAAGGTAAAGAGAAAGAATTTATCGAGATAAGAAACACTGCTGACACAGCAGGACGACTTTCTGATAATAAGGGAGAGCCTACCAAGCACATGGTCCCGTCTGTTTTTATAGCCCAGGGACAAAGCAGAGAGGGGGAGGTCTTATGATACACTTGATGGTTGGTTGGGGGCCTGTAATTTCCCTATAGGGGCAGGAAAAGGAACCAACGAGACCAAATACCTTTACTAACATGGGACAGGAAAGAGTAGGCCAGGCTGCTGAAGGGGGAAGTTCATTCAAGGACTTTGTGGGGCCATATGGGTCTGTTATTTTTATACCGGCCAGAGGCTCTTTGAGTATATCTCATTTGAAGAGTCTTGATTTCCCATATTAGATTAAATTAAAACTTTCTTTAAATTTGAGTCTCTTGAGATAACATTGCTTGGGAAATAACTTCAGATATCAACCGTAAGCTTAAATAAATAACAATATATATTTACTAGATGCGAAGCTGTTTTCAATGAAATATTAGGGTTTTTTGTTTTGTTTTGTTTTGTTTTGTCTATTTGTCTTTTTGTCCTTTCTAGGGCTGCACTTGTGGCTTATGGAGGTTCCCAGGCTAGGGGTCTAATCAGAGCTGTAGTGCTGGCCTAACACCAGAGTCACAGCAACGCAGGATCTGAGCCGTGTCTGTGACCTACACCACAGCTCATGGCAACGCCAGATCCTTAACCCACTGAGGGAGGCCAGGGATCGAACCTGCAAACTCATGGTTCTTAGTCTGATTTGTTAACCACTGAGCTACGACGGGAACTCCCTGAAATATTAGGGTTTTAAGGAAGATTATGATATACATCATTTTTTTCTAATATTTTATTTCATGTTTTTATTTCATCTATTGCCATTCATTCAACAATTTTTCAAGTCCAAAACTACACTAAATGCCAATAATATTTAGATCTTTATGAATACAGTGTTGAGCAGAAACACTGTGGTTCTCATTTTCATTAAAATATGGATTAACAGGCTCCTATATAATGAAGTCCAAATGCTATATAGCTTAATGGACCAAAGCTATGATTTCTGGGTCAAGAGGAAAGAATATGTGGAGATGATACTTCAAATAGGATATATCTTTTCCAAATGAGATATCATTGTTCTGAAAAATAAACCCTATAACCATTTGAATATAATGATGGTATCAGAGATTGATACTTCAAAGGAGTTTGGTTAAGTGAAGATGTGAGAAGATGATAACTGGAAATGGCCTTCAGGGATTTTAGTTTGGCATCAAGGACCCTCAAAAGTGAAAATTTCAGAGAAATTATGCGAAAATGAGCAACTTCTAATACGCGTGATCTGGTGTTTAGTTTTGGAATTTGCCAGATGTGAAAGTAAAAAGGAGGCAGGGAAAACAGTGAGCAAAAGATTCAAGCACAAAACGGCTGTGGTTTTCCTGATCAATTCTTAAAACCTAGTAAAGGTGCAGCTCAAGATAAAGAAAAAAGAAAAAGATTTGGTGACAGTTTGCTCAAAACAATGACAGTTAGCTAAGACAACTGAGAATTAGCTGCCTCACTTGTAATTCCTCTATTACTAAGCTTACTCATTTCTTTACTCCACTTCTTTTCACTTAACTCAAAAATAAGACTCCAAATGAAATATGAGGCATAGGATTTTTTTTTTTTTGAAAAGAGAGAAAAACACACAGCTCTGAAATATCATGTATCATAAAAGATATTACTAATGGAAACACAAAATTGTAACAGACAAAGCACTTACCATAGTTATGACAGAATTATAATCATAATATTTCTTTAAAAAAAACAAAGAAAAAAGTAAAAACTAGCTAATATATATTCAATAGTAGAACAATAAAAAACATTTTTGCAGAAATGAAAGTTAAAAAAATAAGAATAAAAATAATTAAAACTAAACACTAATATAATGGACAAGTATGAGTAAATCACAGTAAATGAAATTTTTTAAAATACTGACAAAATTGAAAGAAGATTATTATGGAATACAGACAAAATAAATTCCCTTTAAAAATAGTAAGTTCCACATTTCTCCAAAGATATAAAGATGGCTAAGAAGCACATGACAACATGCTCAACACTGCTAATTATTGGAGAAATGTAAACCAAAAATACAGTGAGGTATCACCTCACACAGTCAGAATGGCCATCATCAAGAAATCTACAAACAGTATATGGTGGAGAGAGTATGCAGAAAAAGGAACCCTCCTACACTATAGGTAGGAATGTAAATTAGTGCAACCACTATGGAGAACAGTATGTTTGTTCCTTAAAAAACTAAAAATAGAGTTACCATATAATTCAGCAATCCCACTCCTGGGCATATATCCAGAGAAAACTACAATTCGAAAAGATACATGCATCCCAATGTTCATTGGCGCACTATTTATAAAAACCAAGGGGTGGAAGCAACCTAAATGTCCATTGACAGAGAATGGATAATGGAGGTGTGGTATAATATACACAATGCACTATTAGACATAAAAAAGAATGAAAGAATGCCATTTGCAACAACATGGATGGACCTAAAGATCATGAACCAAGCAAAGTCAGATAAAGACACATATCATATGATATCATTTATATGTGGAATCTAAAAATATGATACCAATGAACTCATTTACAAATTAGAAACAGACTCTCAGACTTTGAAACAAACTATGGTTATCAAAGGGAAAATGTGGGGAGAAGGATAAATTAGGAGTTTGGGATTAACACACACTACTGTAGCTAGAACAGATAACCAACAAGGACTTACTTTGTAATAAACTATATGGGAAAAGAATCTGAAAAAGAATGGATGTACATATACGTAAAAATGATTCACTTTGCTGTACTGTGAAAAGTAACACAACATTGTAAATCAACTACACTCCAAAATAAAATAAAAATTTACTTAAAAATATGTAGTTCCCAAAAGAATACATTTAAAATGGAAAAGAAAGCATATTTAAATATAAAAAACAAGACAACTTCCCTGAATAGAGACCTGATTCTGAAAATTCAAAGGACACATCTTATCTCAGGGAAAAAAGAAGATAGCAAGATTTATACTAGTGGTTAACTGCAATAATAAATTAACCCCAAATTTTAATGCCATGATCTAACAAATGTTTGTTTGTAACTTATGCTACATGTTTCTTGCATTAAGTTGAAATATATGAAATTGATTGCCATTTTCTATGTCAAAAATATCATATATATATATATATATATATATATATATATATATATATATATAAACATTTCACATGGTTCAAACCACAGGTTTATAGTGGGCTCAATCCACCATCCATTAGCTTCAGCGGTTGGAACATGGTGGATCCTTGTCATGGTAGCAAAGGAAGTGTAACAAAATATGATCTTTTTATGATTTGGCTATCACTACTCATATGGTCTTCCTCTTCATCACATAAACTGGAAAGTATAGTCTGTGTTCCTGGAAGATGAGAACCAAATATTGCAAGTATTAGTAATGTCAGAACACAGAAAATCAAGTATAACGCAAGGTGGAAAAATTAGTTGTCAGAGTTCTTTAAGGCAACATAAGCCAGAGAATGGCTGAGTGATAATAAAAAGTTCTGACAGAAGTAAAATAAAATCAAATAATTTTCTACACGGGTGACTTGACTTTCAAGTATAAAGGCAACGTGTAAAATGTTCAAGCATACTCTAATCTAGTAGATGCAAAACATCATCAGAAAATTTATAAAAAGTAGAGTTCCCGTCATGGCTCAGTGGTTAATGAATCCGACTGGTAACAAAGAGGTTGCAGGTTCGACCCCTGGCCTTGCTCAGTGGGTTAAGGAGCCGGTGTTGCCCTGAGCTGTGGTGTAGGTCACAGATGCGGCTTGGATCCCATGTTGCTGTGGCTCTGGCGTAGGCCTGTGGCTACAGCTCCGATCAGACCCCTAGCCTGGGAACCTCCATATGCCCCGCGGGTGTGGCCCTGGAGAAAGACCAAAAAAAAAAAAAAAAAAAGAAAAGACAATTTATAAAAAGCAAAGAAAATAGTTAGACAAACAGAAAAACAGAATCTATAATTTAACAAAAGATGAAATAATTCAGAAATAGATAAGCCATGATTTTAAAGATAAATCCATTCTTATATAAACCCAGTTAAATATATGTAACCATTATGCATAAAAAGGAGAACATAATTGTTAAAATTATTTTGAAAAAGTAATATAACCTAAATAGGTTGATAGGAAGAAGGATAATTGGAAATAAAGGTATGTGTAGTGACTGCACGATATTTTATCTTGAAATCAGTACATATTGCTTGTGAAATAGATAGTTAATAACTAAAATTTTTACATTTTTTAAATCGTAGACTTAAAATTAGCAACACATTTGATAACGAATTGGAGCTATATTTTAACAGCACTTTTAATTTTGGTTTACTTACATTTTAATTAAAATTCAACATAATGTTTTTATTTTAAAAGTAATGTACACAATTTTCATTTCATTAATCTATCTTTATATTCATGCATTCAATGAATATTTCTTATATGCTCAATAAGTGCCACTCTGTTGTTGCAGATAAAACTGCACATAAGAAGAAAACATTCTCCTCTCTCATAGTTTTCCTTCTACAGGGGGTGTGTTCAATAAAATTACCCAAATGATCATACAAAATAACTCTCAGTAAATATAACTGTCGTGAAGTGAAATAAAGTGGGGCAAGGGATAGCAAATGGAGCTAGTTTTAGGATGGTGAGGGAATTCTGTATATTAGCAGAGATCCAAAATACAGAAGTAATACATGCTAAGACCTTGAAGAAGAATACTCTCAGTGGAGGAAAAAGCAAGTGAGCAAGTGCCAAGGTCCTGAGTAGAAATGACCCAAGATTGTTCTAGGTCAGTGTGACTACCAGTTCAGTGTGACTGGATCTGAGTGGGCTAGAAGGGAATTGTTTGAAGATGCTCTCAGACTTACGGACAGATCAGGTAGGACCTGATAGACCTTGCTAAGTAGATGCATTTTATTGTATATGTCAGAGAAATCCATTCTAGGGTTTTGAATGGGAGTATAGAAGGGTCTGATTTTTATGTTTAATAGGAAATTCTCACCACAGTGGAGACACATCAAAGAAAGAGATGATGTAGGGAGACTAGAGACCTATTGCAATGATCCAGGAGAAACACTAGCGGAAACATAGAATTATTGGTTGCACTGGTGGTAGAAGTGGTCAAATACAGGAAAAATACTATTTCTTTTACTGAAACAGATACATTTTGGGGTCCATAGGAAATGAATCCTTTTGAATTCAGATGACTGAATGGGATCCTCAGCGGGGCAGGGGTAAGGGAGAGCTTGTAATCTCACCCATCCATCCATTCTCTTGTCCATCTATTGATCAGTTTATATACATACAGATATGTCTAGAAAAAAATTCTGCCAAGTACTTAGATTTTTAGTAAGTATTTTTGTTTTCTCTTTGTACTTTTTCTGTCTTACTTGATGAAAAATATATGCATGTGTCATTTTTATCTCAGTAATTGAAGATAAGAGTGCGAGAGACAAGGAGTGAAATGATTAATAAAAACCTGGTGACTTTTTTTGTGCTGTAATAAGGAGGTTACTTCATCTAAACCTTTTCAATAACAAAAAACAAGACTTTAGTACCATCCCATAGAATGAGAATGCTGTGTGCCAACACATATCACCGGCTGGGTATCTGTGTTTAGAGTTTGCCATTCAGCTTCCACAGAAAGAAGAAGAAATAGGTAACCCCAACAACCAACATACTGTGGAAATTAGTGGAGTAAATTACCACAATTTGAGAAAATGTCATTGTTAACGTCAAATTTTAATTTTTTAGGAGTGATGCCAAATGGTAAACAGAGAAAGAGGTTTTTCAAAATTTCTTGGATAAAACTTGTTTGTTTTTCAAGTAGCACTTTGCTGATTAAAAATCCAAATACACTATGCTGCATATTTAAAAGGGAAATGTTGATATGGAATTTTGTCAGATTTTGACAGATTTGGGTTGAGAAATTTTGAATTACATGCTACAGTGAAGTAAATTCACAATACTAGAAGTTAATTGGACCTGGATTTTAGTCACAGCTCTGTAAATACCTAAACTAGAGAACAGATAAAATGACATATAAAATTTATATAACAGCACCAGCTTGAAATGTGTCATAGGGAATCTGTGAAACCAAAATGAAAAAAAAGTAATGTGTTAACGTATTGAAAAGAATGAACTATAACAGTGAATGTTATATTATTATATAAATAATGAGTTATATTTCTCCCTTATGTTTTCATTCATTAAAAAATAAAAGCCCCTCACAACTTTTCACCACTCACCTATTATCTTTCTCTGGTGCTTGTATGTCTAATCTGTTGATTTCATGGTTATCAACCAAAGGCAGAAAGAGGCTGCAAATTCATGGATCTTTAGCTCAAACATTGCTGTTGCAGCTTCTGCATTTTTATCAATTGCCCTCTATTAGGCTCGGTAATATTCTAAAACCCCTAGCCATTAGTTTTCTGATTGCTAGCTTTTCCACTTACTCCAGTATTTTAATTTGTTTTATTCAACATAATGTTTTTAAAACAATTTCCTGTTGATATATTGAGCCACAATTCAGTAAGTTCTGTCCATCTATGAAATCCTATTTTGTATGTATACAAAATAAAACTATTTTGATTTTTCCATGTGTCTTTTTTTTAAACCAGCTTTTTAAAATACAGAATTTCTAGTATTTATTTTTACTGTATTTTATACATTATTATACTATGTTTTCTAATTGGTTGTTGTACCTTAAGAAACTAGAAAAAAGATGAGAAAATTAAATCAAAAGCAAATGTAATGGTTGAAAAGAGGAAAAGTAGAAATCAATATAATAGAAAAAAACAGAAAAACTCTAAAGATACAGCAACAAAAATTGCATGGTATTGGTGAAAGCATAGAGACAGCACAATGGGATAGACACAGGGCTTAGAAAAAGACACACAGACATTGTCAACTAAGTTTTAAGATTGAAGCCAAGTAAGTGAAGAGTAGACAACCATTTTAACAATTTACACTGAAACAGCTGAATGTAAACATACAAATATAATAAAACTTACTCATATCTTACAAATTACATAACAACTCAGAATGGATCATAGACCTAAGTGTAAAATATAGCTTTATAATCTCTAGAAGTAAATATAGGAGAAATATCAGTGCTAATGTATTATTAAAGTTTTCAAATATCTATTAAAAATTAAATTGAATTTTATAAAATTTAGAAGCTTTCGCTATGTGTCAGATACTAAGAAAATGAAAAGAAAATAACTGAAAGTAATTATTTGAAAATTTTACTTATGATAACAAATCCAAAAACTCAATAATCAATATAAAATCAGAGAACACAATTTTAAAAAATCAGTAACATATATTAACAGACACCTCACTAAATAATAACAAATAAGCATGCAAAAACATGCTGAACATCAGTAGTCATAAATTAAAACAATTAGATACTACCATATACCTATCCTGGCAATATCAAGTGCTTGTGTAGTTTTGAATACCCAGACTTCTATACATTTCTGATGGGGAAGAAAAATGGCAGTCACTTTGGAAAATATTTTGACCTTTTTTTGTAGAGTTAAATAATACTTGTCCTATACCCCAGCAATACCATGCCTACATATTTACCCTCCAAAAATGAAGACTTATGTTTATACAAAAACCTGAATGTGGATATTTATAGAACTTTTAGATGTAAATGCCAAAAACTGGGAACCCAGGTAGAAGGCTGTTTTTACTATAAAGAGGTAGTGTGGAGAAATTTTGGAGTGATTGTACTGTTTCGTATGAAGATTTTTGTGGTGGATGTATGACTATGCTTTATCAAAACCCATATAATTATGAACCACATAGCGCAAATTTTACAATGTGTAAATGGAAAAATTTATCCACTCATTATATAGAAGGAATCCAAACTTATTAATTTGTAAAACACTTAAGTTAATATGTTACAAATTGTAACAATCCCTAAAAATCAGCATAAATTTAATACAAATGCTTTTACTCCTTTTTGGTCTTTCTTCCCAAGAGATTCTTAGCCCAGGGACAAATGCTTGTGTTTGTAGGATCATATTTTATCAATGACACTTAATTGTCAGGAAGGAAGGAGAATGGGTAGATATAAGGATATGACAAAACAACTGCTCCACCATATGGAAAATAAGAAATGTTTATAATGCTGAAAATTATAATACTTAACATAGTTTCTTAATTTCATTAGTCTTATCAAAGAACATACAAATACAATAGATGTTCTTAAGTCTACACATTAGTAGAATGAAGTGAATGTCTTTCTTGTGACATAGATTTTTAAGTAGCTCTACTAATTCTTTACAAATATCTTCTTTACTGCTTTTTTGTTTGTTTTGCTTTTTAGGGCCACACTTGCAGGATATGGCATATGCAAGTTCCCAGGCCATGGGATGAATCAGAGCTTCAGCCTCACCACAGCCACAGCAACATGGGTCTACAACCTATACCACAGCTCAGGACAATGATGGATTCTTAACCCACCGAGAGAAGGCAGGGATCAAATCTGCATCCTCATGGATACTAGTCAGACTTTCTTTCTTAACACTTTAATTAATTAATTCTAAATCTTTATTAAGATAGTTTGGAGGTGAGGAAAACTGGAAATAAAGTTAATTCACTTCCTTTCAGTGGCAGCACTTGCCAGACAATGTTTTTCTTCCTTCTTTTCTTTTTTCTTTCTTTCTCTCTCTCTCTTTCTTCACTTGGGGTATGTTGGTTCTTACAGATGTGTTTAAAATATGGGGTGTTATTGCTGCACCTTTCCCCATTCATGGAAACATGTAGAGGGGCCCTGATCATAATAAGTAAAATTCTTATGTAACTCTTCCGAGAAACCCTTTTTTTTTTTTTTTTTTTTTTTTCGGCTACAAACATGGCACGTGGAAGTTTTCTGGCCAGTAATCGAACCTGTACTGCAGTTGCCACCCGCACCACAGCTGTGGTAATATCAAATCCTTAACAAACTGTGCCACAAGGTAACATCTGAGAAGGTCTTTTCATGGTTTAGAATCAAGCCTAAATTTCTTTTTAATAAGTACTACATTTATCATTAAGGGAAGTTACTCTAAATATTATCATATTTATAAAAAAAGATGTTTTCACTTATTTCATTTCTTCCTTTTCTCTAGTCCCCTTATCAATATTTCATATGAAACTATTAGTGAAAGTGCAACTAATTAGCTCTCACTGTAAAGCATTCCAGTCTCTGTATGAGGTATATTAGCTATTTCAACTCAAGGGATATCAAAGGATAGTTAAATATTCTAGTTAAGTGTCCTAAAGTCAAACTGCTGAACACTTCAGAAGTAACCCATCATAAACAGTGAGGAAGAAAATATCATTTAATTAGAAGAGCTAAATTGACCAGAGTATGCCTACAGAGACAGAGACTTTTATTGCTAAAACTGGGATAATTGTGGTAAAATAATTTTATTCAAAGCATATTTTAAAGTTTAATTTGGCACATATTTTATGCAATTTGGACATAAATCATGATAAGCTGCCTAAAGAGAATGTATGATCCACCCCATGGAAAGCTGAAGAATCTGTGTCATACTGGGGTTTTAACTAAATAGAAGTTTAACAGATAATGTTTATTTAAGTCCGCACTGCAACATTCCACAAATATTATAAGCCAAATTAAAGTCCATTTTAATTTTTGATCCTATGCATAATAGTGTTAGATACGGGGACAAAGATTGTCATTTCTATTAAAGATAGTAACTGTTAGCATTTATTGGAAACAGTATACAGGCTGGGTACTTTCAATACATTATCTCATTTAATTCTCATAGCCATCCTACAAGAAAACGAATCTTGCATTACTATTTAAAAGATATAGTTACTGAGACTTAAAGGTAAATAACAGAATAGGTAATAAGACCCAGGACCACTGAAATGTTCTTAATCACCACGTGAGTCTGCTTTCTGAATGAGGACATTAAACATTCAAGAGCTAGTAGTAGGTAGCTGAGCCACGTGCAAAATTCAGATTTCTAATTACTAATCAAATGTATTTTTATCCCCACTTCACAAATCATATTTTTCTTGTTTCATGAACTAGATTCTCCAACATTCCCATAGTCTGCTCCTGCCTGCCTTTTAATTTCAGAGGGTACATAATACATTTGTTCATAAATATCACATTACTGATTGCTATATGCCAGCATAAACTGAGTATCATCCTCATTCAGTCATTAGTAACTCTGAAATAGTTACATTGCTAAATATTGGTTCCTCAAAGAGCTCTCAAGCATTTCACAATACTAGCAATCTCCAAGAAGTTACTCAGTGTCTTTACCAATATATTTTTTCACTTATCTCTATGAGCACGTATTTACCATTTAGCAAATTTGAGAGCCAAGCCTTTTGTTTTTGTTCATGGGAAGAACACTTGGCTCTGATATAGCTGGTTTTTTTTTTAAGATTTTTATTTTTTCTATTATGGTTGATTTATGGCTCTGAAATAGTTTTAAACATAATTGTTAATGCTATACCAGTAAAAGAAAAGAATATCAACAGCAGCTGTGAGTGTTACCTGGACTATGTCCACAGCATTAACAAAAAAAGGTTAGATTGTCTGGATCATATGCTAATTGCCCTACCATCCTGCATGTTTTCCTGAAATGATCTAAATGTTAGGGTGTTTTGAATTTAAGATTTCTGATTTTCATGTATATCGAATAACATAAGGTCTACTTCTCTACTCTGATAAAGCAATGAGATTCAAGTGCCATTTTCAGTTTAGACCCAATTTTTCATACGGTAGGCACGGAGTTATTTTTAGTTGGTTGAGCAAAAAGAAGAATTTAATTCTTTTTAAAAGTCATAAACATCAGCCTATTCTTTGAGACAGAAAATGCATTCAGGATTAGGAAATATGACTTAATCATTTAATTTCCTCATAAAAAAATACACTAAAACTCATGAAAATACACTAAATGAATTGATAGTTTTCTCAAAAACACAACTCTAATCCTTTTATTAAAGCAGGGTTATAAATTTTCAGTTATAATTTTCTGACATATTTCTCAGATTTTTTAAACATACAATTTCTTTTTTGCCTAGTATCAACTAAAATTAAGAACATACTCAGAGTTTCCCTGTGGCAGAGCAGGTTGGGGATCTGGCATTGTCCCCGCTGTGGCTTTGGTCACTTCTGTGGTGTGAGTTCATTCTCTGGCCTGGGAACCCCTTGCCTCAAGTGTGGTTTAAAAAATAAAAAAAGAAAAGAAAGAAAGAAAAAAGAACATACTCAAAAGTTTGGCACATTTATGTTTTAAATGCTAAGCTTTCTTAACCTATTTTTGTTACTTTTAAGGTAGAACAATGAAGAACTTAAATCTCAAAATAACAGGCCCCAAAATTTAACTTTAAAAATTTTGGGAGCTCCCGTCGTGGTGCAGTGCTTAACGAATCTGACTGGGAACCATGAGGTTTCGGGTTCGACCCCTGGCCTTGCTCAGTGGGTTAAGAATCCGGCGTTGCCCTGAGCTGTGGTGTAGGTTGCAGACGCTGCTTGGATCCCGCGTTGCTGTGGCTCTGGCTTGGCTGGCGGCTACAGTTCCAATTAGACCCCTAGCCTGGGAACCTCCATATGCTGTGGGAGCGGCCCTAGAAAACGCAAAAAGACGAAAAAAATAAAAATTAAAAATAAAAATTTTTGGATGCAAGTAAAAGTAGATCATGTTTAGATAAGTTGTTCTACTGAACCTTACTTAACACCTAATGTGCCTTCCCCTATAAGTGAACTTTTTCAAAAAACTACATGCAGGATAGATCATCCATTCATTGTGTCTCTAAATGACTCACTAGGATCCCTTCATTTACAATGATAACAGCTGAGAGTGCTAATTACTAAACTAAGCAAGACACAGCAGGAACCAGTAATCATCAGTCATACATTTACCACACCTGTCAGAAAAATACACTTAAGAAAAACAGTTTTTGCTTTCTATTACTATTAGCTACAAATCATGTGAAATTCTTGACACAAACTATTGGTGGATGAATGTCCTCTTTAATTAAAGACAAGCTAATATCCATAAAAATTTTATGGAAAGGAAATAAAGAAGCTGAAAGGAGATGATTAAAGTGTTGAATTAAGCAGGAAAAGTCAGTGCTTCTCTTTTTCAGTTTCTGTCTTAGCTATCTTTTGAATAAATGAAGGAATATTGGCATGAATGGATTTTTTTAATGAATAAAAAAATTGCATATTTTCCCTGTCATTGTGGCATAATGACCAAATTTACATTCATTACAGGCCCCTTACAAGATAACACTATTTTTTAAATCCTGTACAGTCCTTTCAGGATTAATCCTAAAATATGATTTATTTTCTTTGTAATTTTAACTTTAAAATTCAAATTATAATCTTAACTTATGAATGATTGATATAAAAGAAAAACTTGCCATTTTTACAGATGAACAGAAGTTTGCACCCGGCAGCTAAACAAGAAATAAAAACAGGCAAAGAAAAAAGTATTTGTTAAAGTTCATTGTTGGTTTATACATTTTATGTCTCTCTATGTTGGCTGCAAAGCCATTTTAGGAGATATTATCAAATCCTAACTGTATATTCTATCTATAAAATTGTGACTATAATATCACTCCTAATGTTATTATATTAATTCTATCAAAGAAAGCAGCCAAATTACTTTGGCAGTTTTTTTCCTAAGCCCATATTGAGTGCAGCAATCATCTCTATTTTCATAAAGGCTCACTAGTTTATAGGTTCAGTTTAGAATCATGCCTATGTAATTCACAGACATTTTAATGGCACACTTAGTTTTGAAAAAAAATTAAAGTTTTGAGCCTTCTATTCAAGTAATATAATGTGATTTAAAATTCTCCCAAATGTGCATGCATTTATAGGAAGGGTGCTGTGTGCCTCTTCTCTCAAAAATGCAACTTGATCCTCAGGCATTGGTCACAGTCACACATGTAAACTGTGATCCCAGCCTCCCAAACTGGGCATTGCTAGTTGAAAAGGGTGAGCACACAGATTATCAGATAGTCTCTCCCAGGAATATGAAACATGACTAAAAGACAACAGTGAGTCTATATGCATGACTGAAACTTAATAGTTCCTGGAACAAAGTGTCAATTTCTATTGACACTGTTTTTGGAAAATAGATTGAAAAGACTGTCCTCAAAGGAAAAAAAAAAAAAAAATCCAGATGTACAGATGAAAACTAAACCAAGAAGCATGCAGTAGGTCTATGCCCCAGAATCCTTCTAGACTCCAACTTCAATTTCTGATATGTATCTGCACTTGCATTTTACAGGTGCTACCCCTGAATCTTATAAGCACAATGTTCTCTTTTGTACTGGCAGTTGCTCATGTTGTATTTCTTTATGTGTAAGATGACCAAAAGATACTGTTTGTGCAGAGTCCTAATTAATATCTATAACCCCAATTACTTAGCCAGTGCAACATTTCATGTGATTTTATATAAAAGATGCTCTTGTTATTAAAGTCATTTAAACAGATACTATTATTGTTAATTTTTAATTTTTGTTTTAATAGTATTATTTCAATTAGCCAAGATAGAGTTGTTTGACCTGTAGTTTAAATTTCTATTCTACAAATATCGTTCCAAGGTAACTTATTTTTTTTTTGCTTTTGGGCCCACACCTGTGGCACATCAAGTTCCCAGGCTAGGGGGTCCACTTGGAGCTGCAGTTGCCAGGATACACCAGCCACAGCAATGCCAGAACTGAGCCGCATCTGCAAACTAAACCACAGCTCGTGGCACCATATGACTTAACTTACTGAGTGAGGCCAGGGATCGAACCTGCATCCTCATAGATACTAGCTGGGTTCTTAACCCACTGAGCCACGAAGGGAATTCCAAGTTCCAAGGGAGCTTAACACTTTTCTTTCAGTGGAGAGTAGTCATTGAAGATATGAGTAACTAGGGCTATTTGATATCACTGCCACTGCCAACTATTTGGTGTACCAATCAATTGTGCCATTGTCTTTGCTTGAAACTGTAAGACATAGGAAGCTGCTAGTTGCTACCTGGTAGTGTTGATGAAAAATGTGGAGAATTATGTTATATTCATATGAAATACGGAATGAGAAAATTCAACTATTCTTATTTATCTTTTTATTCCCATATGAAACCCTGTATGTTCTCTTATATTTTCAGAGATTTACCCTGTAAAGGAAAAAAAAAAAAGATTCAGAGCACCTTTAAAAGTTGGGTATTGTTATATTTCCAATATCTCATATGAACAAACTTACAGCTAAAGTGACTTGATGAAGAATAAAGAACTAATAAATTGCAAGAACAGGAATATGAACCCATACTAGTCTGATTCTGGATGATGGTTTTCAGAAACATCACCTATGATAGACAAATTTAAGGAGAAGGGACTTGAAAACTCTTGAGTTTTTTTTTTTTTTTTCATAAACTGCTTCATTGTACTTTCTGGAGTTGGAATTAAACCAGTTCTTTTGAAAGACTGGTGTAATAGCCAAGGTGTTATATATGATCATTGTTATTTGAAAACTCTCTTTGAGGCTGCAAATCTGTGGTAAAGTTTACCTTATCTACCTCTGATTTTCATTGTATCAGAGTAATCAATCACACTTGCTCAATCTATTGTCTATATAGTCTAGGATAAAGAGAAATTTTGTTGTTAATGAGTTAATTAATGCCCCATGTCCTAATGCTCACCACTAAGGCCAATTTTTGCTTTGTATGGCATTCTTTCTCAAAGGTGACTAAACTGAACTATCAGTTTTTTAACATTGATTTTACTTTCAGTTTGAAAAAAAGGTCTGCTATAATTTCATTCTTTTTTTTTTTTTTTTTTTTTTTTTTGCTTTTTAGGGCCATACCTGCAACATGTAGAAGTTCCCAGGCTAGGGGTTGAATTGGAGCTACAGCTGCTAGCCTAGGCCACAACCATAGCAACTCAGGATCCAAGCTGTGTCTGCAATGTACATCACAGCTCATGGCAATGCTGGATACTTAACCCACTGAGTGTGGCCAGGGATAGAACCTGCATCCTCATGGATACTAGTTGGGTTCTTTTTTGTTTCTGCTGAGCCACAATAGGAACTCCCAGGATTGATTATTGACATAGGTAAATACATCATAACACAATTATGAAATGTTCCAAAAAGTTTTATTTTTCAAAGGAAACAAATATTTCCTACTCCAATTACTGAGAAAAAGAGGAATATGCAAAGAGACTCATATTTTAGATACAGCTGCTTTAATTTGGCTCCTTTGTGAAATTAAATTTATATCTGTACTAGTTTTATTACTTTTGAGATATAGGTATATTGATTTAAATTTAGATTAGGCTTCATCTTATGATTTACAAACACTTCCTTACCAGCTGCCAAATTCAATTTATGTCTACCTTGCTTTTAAAATGAAGAGTAAAGTGACAGAGATAAATAGAAAGCAGGAGTTTGAAATCAGTGTTTTATGCTAAATTTGAATGAGAATCATTACATGTGATTTTCACAATCACAAAAATGAGAATCTTAAGTTTCACAAGTTTGCAGGGAAAAAATGACTATTATGCTAATCATCAGTGGAATATTTTCCCTGAGTTAATGCCTAGTCCTCTTTGAACTTACTTCAAACTAGTTTTCAAGTTTTTTGAAAGACTTGAATGGTAAATAAGGTGGTGAACATTTCCTAAAGTATACATGGGCTTTTGTGTACTCCAGCTTCACTTACAAAATCTAACAGTTATTCTTGGCACAGTTCATAATATTTACTCAGTATATCACAATTCCTAATATTTATGATAATAAAGCCTTAGTTCTTTTTCTCAAGATTTGTATTTGTTCTAGTTGCTTTACAATGTTCTGTCAATTTCTGCTCTACAGCAAAGTGACCAGTTTTATATATATGCACACATTTTTTTTCTCACATTATTCTCCATCATGATCCATCACGAGTGATTGGATATAGCTCCCTGTGCTATGTAGCAGTATCTCATTGCTTATCCACTCCAAATGCAATAGTTTGCATCTACTGACCCCAAACTCCCAGTCCATTTCTCATTAGGCTATTAAAGACTTCTCTTAAGCATACTTGAATAATTTTGGGGGGATGGTATAATTAACACTTACTTTCAAAGCTATGATTGCAGATTCTTAAGTAGAATATAGTATAGGGGGAAATAATTGAGTATGTTCAAGCAAATGTATTCTGTACAGATGTATTTGAAAGAAACAGATAAGAGAGTAAAAAGGAACATATAAATCAAGGTGGCTTTCTTGTGTCAGTCACTTCAGTAAAGTCCTATCTTGAATGTCACCTTCACTAACTCACTTTGCAGATATAAAAAAATAAAGTATTATTTGAGCTAAAGAAAATCTAACGAGGTTAAAATAATTGTGGCTGTTCTATGTATTCAATTAATAAGTATTTATTCAATGTGTATTGTATGTCAAACACTATTCTAAGAATTTAGATTGGTGAAAGTAAAGAAAAATGTATGACTTAAAGCATTTAGAGAAGGAAAAACAGTTGAAGCCCAGAATTAGTAGAAGAAATCATAAAGATCAGAGCAGAAATAAATGAAATAGAGACAAACAATAGAGAAGATTAATGAAACAAAAAGCTGGATCTTCAAAAATATCAACAAAATTGATAAATCTTTAGCCAAACTCATCAGGAAAAAAAGAGAGAGGGCTCAAATTAATAAAATTAGAAATGAAAAAGGAGAAGTTACAAGTGACACCACAGAAATACAAAGGATCATAAGAGACTATTACAAGCAACTATATGCCAATAAAATGGACAACCCAGAAGAAATGGACAGATTCTTACAAAGGTATACCCTCCAAGACTGAACCAAGAAGAAATAGAAAACAAATAGTTTGGGATGGATATCCTATAAAATTGGGTTTTGATGATTGCTGTACAACTGTAAATAATAAAATTCATTGAGTGATTAAAAAAAAACATAAATAGACCAATAACATGTACTGAAATTGAACTGTGATTTCAAAACTTCTGAAAAACAAGAGTCCAAGACCTGATGGCTTCACAAGTGATATCTATCACAAACACAGAGAAGAGTTAACACCTATTCTTTTGAAACTCTTCCAAAAAATTGCAGAGGAAGGAACACTCTCAAACTCATTCTATGACCCTACCATCACCCTGATACCAAAACCAGACAAAGATACTACAACAAAAGAAAATTAAAGGCCAATATCACTGATGAACATAGATGCAAAAGTCCTTAACAAAATATTAGCAAACTGAATCCAACCATATACTAAAAGGATCATACATCATGACTAAGTGGGATTTATCTCAGGGACTCTAGGGTTCTTCAATAGCCAGAAATCAGTCAGTGTGATACACCACATCAACACACTGAAGAATAAAACCATCTGATCATTGCAATAAATGAAGAAAATGCTTTTGACAAAAATTCAACACCCATTTCTGATAAAAACTCTCTTGAAAGTAGTCATAAATAGAACCTACCTCAACATAATAAAAGCTGTATATGACAAACTCAAAGCTAACATCATTCTCAAAAGTGAAATACTGAAAACACTTCCTCTAAGATCAGGAAAAAGACAAGAATGTCCACTTTCACCACTGTAATTCAATACGGTTTTGGAAGTCCTACCATGGCAATCAGAGAAGAAAAAGAAATAAAAGGAATCCAAATTGGAAAAGAAGAAGTAAAACTATTACAGTTTGTAGATGACATGACACTGTACAAAGAAAATCCTAAAGACAGTACTGGAAAACTGTTAGAGCTCATCAATGAATTTGGTAAAGCTGCAGGATAGAAAATTAATACATAGAAATCTACTGCATTTTTATATACTAACAATGAAAGATCAGACAGAGAAATTAGGGGGAAAATCCTATTTACCGTCACATCAAAAAGAATACAATACCTAGGAATAAACATACCTAAAGAGTCAAAACTATAAGACACTTATGAAAGAAATAAACAATGACACAAATAGATGGAAATACATCCATGCTCTTGGATTGGAAGAATCAATTTTGTCAAAATGATTACCCTACCCAAGGCAATCTATAGATTCAATGCAATCCTTATCAATTTACCAGTGGCATTTTTCACAGAACTAAAACAAACAATTCTAAAATTGGCATGGAAACACAAAAAACTCCAAATATACAAAGCAATATTGAAAAAGAAAAATGGAAAAGGAGGAATCAGGCTCCTTGACTTCAGACTATACTACAAAGCTATGGTCATCAAAATAATATGGTACTGGCATAAAAATGGAAATATAGATTAATGGAAGAGGATACAAAGCTCAGAAATAAACCCAAGCACCTATGGCTAACTAATCTATGTCAGAGTTGGAAAGAACATACAATGGAGGAAAGACAGTCTCTTCAATAAGTTGTGCTGAGGAAAATGAACAGCTACATGTAAAAGAATGTATTAGAACACTATCTAAAACCATACACAAAAATTAACTCAAAATAGATTAAAGGCCTAAATGTAAAGACAGATACTACAGAACTCCTAGAGGAAAAGATATGCAGAATGCTCTTTGACATAAATCACAGCAATATCTTCTTTGATCCATTTCCTAGAATGACAATGAAAACAATAAACCAGTGGACCTAATTAAACTTAAAAACTTTTGCACAGCCAAGGAAACCATAAAAAAAAAAAAAAGACAACCCACAAAACAGGAGAAAGTCTTTGCAAATAGTGAAACCAACATGGGCTTAATCTCCAAAATATACAAATGACTCATACAACTCAAAAAAAAAAAAAAATCAAAAAACAAACAACCCAATAGAAAAAATGGAAAAATAGGCTGAAAACCTAAATAGACATTTCTCCAAAGAAGACATACGGATGTCCAGTGGGCACATGAAAAAATGTTCAGCATCACTATTAGAGAAATGAAAATCAAAACTACAGTGAGGTTCCACTTCACACCTGCCAGAATGGCCGCCATTAAAGTCAACAAATGACCAATGCTGGAGAGGGTATGGAGAAAAGGGAAAAATCCTTACATTGATAGGAATGTAAATTGATACAGCCACTATGGAAAACAGCATGGAGTTGCCTCAGAAAACTAAATATAGAAGTACCATACGATCTAGCAATCCCACTCCCAGGCATATGTTTTGATAAAACTACAATTAAAAAAAAAATAAATAGTAAACCACTATGGAAAACAGTATGGAAGTACCTTAGAAAACTATACATAGAACTACCATATGACCCAGCAATCCCACTCTTGGGCATATATCCAGACAAACTTTCCTTGAAAAAGACACATGCACTCGTATGTTCATTGCAGCACTATTCACAATAGCCAAGACATGGAAACAACCCAAATTCCATTGACCAACGACTGGATTAAGAATATGTGGTATATATACACAATGGAATACTACTCAGCCATAAAAAGGAACAAAATATTGCCATTTGCAGCAACATGGATGGAACTAGAGACTCTCATACTGAGTGAAGTAAGTCAGAAAGAGAAAGATAAATACCATATATCACTTATATCTGGAATCTAATATACGGCACAAATGAACCTTTCCACAGAAAGAAAATCATGGACATGGAGAACAGACTTGTGGTTGCCAAGGGGAAGGGGTAGCGAGTGGGATGGATTGGGGATTTGGGGTTAACAGATGCAAACTATTCCCTTTGGATTGCATAAGCAATGAGATCCTGCTGTATAGCACTGGGAACTATATCTAGTCTCTTATGATGGAGCATGATAATGTGAGAAAAAAAGAATGTATACTTATTTGTGTAACTGGGTCACCTTGCTGTACAGTAGGAAATTGACAGAACACTGTAAACAAGCTATAATGGAAAAAATAAAAATCATTATAAAATAAAAAAGATACATGTTCATAACACTATTAACAATAGCTAAGATATGGAAAAAATCTAAATGTCTATCAACGGATGAATGGATTAAGAAGATGTGGTACATATATACAATTGGATACTACTCGGCTATAAAAACGAATGAAGTAATGCCATTTGCAGCAACATGGATGCAAGCAGAGAGTCTCTGAAGTAAATCTGAAAGAGAAAAACAAATACCATATGATATCACTTATATGTGGAATCTAAAATATGGGACAAATGAACCTATCTACAAAACAGAAACTGATTCAGACGTAGAACAGATTTGTGGCTGCCAAGGAGTGGGGAATAGGGAATGGGATGGACTGGGATTTGGGGGTTAGTAGATGCAAACTATTACATTTAGATGAATAAGCAATGATATTCTACTGCATAGCATAGGAAACTATAGCCAGTCTCTTGTGATAGAAGATGATAGAAGACAATATGAAAGGAATAAGCCACTTTGTTGTATAGCAGAAATGGGCACAATATTGTAAAATCAACTATACTTTAATATGAATAAAAATAAAACCTTGTATAATATAAAAAAAAAGTACCAGATGAGATGTGTATAGTTTTTTTTAGGGTTTTACTGAAGACTATAACTTGGGAGATAGCCACTAAGTTAGGTCTGAGGAGTTACTCCAAAGCAGTAGGAGAGAGGTCAGTTTGCATATGGATTTTTTTTTTTTTGGACTAGAAAATACATGTAGTTAAGTGCACAGTTTGGTAAAATATTACTGCTAATTCACAAAGAACAGATATTTCAGGTCAATGATTTTAGGGATTTTTCTATGCATGGGAAAATGAAATAATTTGGGGGTGGGTCACTGAAATTCTTCCTAAGATATGCATCTTACTACCTAGGGATTTGTTTTTCCAAAGCACACAGCGCCTCATCCTATTTTTCACACTGAATTCCTCTTACAGCACTGTCAGTGGACAACTGCAGTGGGTTATGACTTAATCCTTGTAGAACTGGATAATACTTCTGGAGCTTCTTCCTAGTGAGGAAATGGAATTTGACAGTGATAAAAATAACAAAAATAAATATATTATAGTGTATTTGATAATGATACATACTGTGGTAAAAGAAAAACAAAAATAGTAAGTTTAGGAAGAACAGGAGCGATGGGATTCGGGAGGTTAGTGGCTGAAATGTTGAACACAGGAGTCATAGCAGCCTCAGTGAAAAGGTAAATTTAAGCAACATTTAGGGAGAGTGGAGAAGTAGCTGAAAGGCAATCTGAGGTAAAAATTCCAGATAGAAATCTCAACTGGTGATATACACTCTATGTGTGTTCACAGAAAAAAGCAAGAATGTTGGAGCACCTGGTTGTGGTAACTGTAGCATAAGGTAATCTACATATTTAAATACTCTTTTCTGTCAAAGATATGCTCAATATCTCTTCCAAAACTTAATGGGGGAATTCTTTTATAAATTGTTGATGTAATAAAGTAATTATTGATTATTTAAAATGTGACATTTCATATGCTAAAGCATGAGAGTCTAGACAGGAAAAAGACTCAATTGCCATCCTCAAGGGACTTGATTATTCAAATGGAGCATGGATTTGTACAACAAGCATGGTCTGAAAAGCGCTTAGACAGATATGTAAGAGTATGAGGAAACCGTTTTGGAAGGAGTGACTGTTGCCATGATACCTGATGTGTATCCTCGCAAAGAAATTGGCGGAAAGTCAGAGGACATGCAAGCAGAAGGAAGAAATTATGCAAAGATAAAGAAGAATGGATGCAGAAGACTCTGGGTGGGGCAGTGGTGCGGGAATTGTAGGATTGTGTAGAGCATAAAATGTGTTTAGTTTTAGGGAATCTAGGGAAACTAGGCAAAATAAATAGGAATGTATTTTAAACTCTTGAAAATTACATGTTTTCATTTTACTTAATTTCCTAGAGCATTTTTTCCTGATTTTGTCTTAGGTACCCTATTTGAAGCATATATTATTTTACTTCTCCATACTAACCTATAAGCCATTTTTGCTCTAAAAGCATCTTTTCTAGCACATTCTCAAATGGCAGTGTGGAAATGGGAACCACACTGATGTTTTCTATTGCATATGAGATAGGAGTAATTCTTGTTTAAAAGTGATAGAGACAAAAATGTTACAATCAGATGCTCATCTACTTTCAAAGTAGTTTATCATTCCACTTCATATTATTAAATCATCTGAAACAGCAGAATTAATCTTAAGTATTTTTGAATCACATACACATTTTACAATGCAGATCTAGAATTAAATGAAGATTTTTAAAAGTATCTATCATTTGAATGAATTGCTATGTTTAAAATTGTTAAAATTAATATAATCGGACATAAAACCAATCTCTGGTTATTCTTTCTGCTGTGTGTGGAGGAGATAACATTTCGGAGCACTCCACAAAAACACCACCGCACGTTAGAAGAATAATTAATGTTTCATGAAAACAGCTGAAAATTGCCTTAACCTTGGGCACAGCTTATGAGGTGAAACTGGTGCTTGGTCCACTTAAAATAATTCCATCTTTACATGAAGATATTGAACATTTGCTTCTTGCGACCAGTCAGTTCAATTCTTAACATTATATGATTGTTTTGTTAGAGAAAATCTCATTACCATGCCTATTGGCACTGGTACAAATTGATAACCCCTTATCTTGTAGAAACATTATTTTACTTGTTGCTTTTCAGATACTTCTGGCATTCTTTGTGCCACAAGCCTTTTCTACTTTTCTATCTACTTTTCTGCACCCATCTTAACCCTCCCTCTGAGTTGATGACATTATGCCTGCCTCTTAGAGAAGCGCATACTATTATATAGGGCATCCTTTAGATTCACGCAATCTCATTGAGGCTTCACTTTTATAATTATTTTCAACTCAGAAAAAGGGCTAACCCTTCCCACTCTAATATTTAGTTCTCAATCTACACCTTAGATCTCATTTTCTACCCAACACTTCTGGAAATTTGTTTCCTTAATTATCTGCTCTTTTTCCTTTAACATCAATATTATATTTCCTCTGTTTAGTGTGTAAGTGTGTGTGTGTGTGTGTGTGTGTGTGTGTGGTTTATATGGTTGGGGGAGTGTATGTATACATGAACACAGCCAAGAGCTGCCTGTAACCAACAAAGGCTACCTTACCTTAAACTATCCAACCTATTTTACCCAATTTACATAGATGTAAAAACCTAGTCATTGGTGGGGATAGCTGAGGCAGCATGTACATTAATCATATCCAGCACAAAAATATTGGAGTTCACTAAGTGTCAAAACCCTGGAGCTTCCGCAGATCAATGGCACAGCTGTTTCTGCAAGGTGTATGCCTCTATTCCCTTAATGCTACAAGGTCAGGTCTCTGTCCAGAGGATTGACATTTCACTTTGAGAAGACTTTATTCAGACCCAATGTACAATGACAGCTAAGACAGGTGCCAGAGAGACCAAGGTCACCAACCATTTCAGGTGATCGATGGACTATCGTTTACATTCATTTAGAAGTTTCAGTACTATGGCATTCTACCTCTATCCAACAAGTAGACCACATGCTCATCTGTGTAGTACGCATTAAGAGGAAGATTTCATTTCATTTTACATTTTATTTTATTTTATTTTATTTTATTTTATTTTATTTTATTTTATTTTATTTTATTTTATTTTATTTTATTTTTGGCTTCACCTGTGGCATGTGGAAGTTCCCAGGCCAGGGACTGAACCTGCACCACAGCCTCGACCCCAACCACTGCAGTGATGATGCTGGGTCCTTAACCCACTGCACCACAAGGGAACTTGGAGGAAGATTCATTTTAGATAATCTGGTGGTTTTGTCTTAGATGATATTTTATTATGTAAAATAATTCTCTAAAATGGCTCCCTGTAGTTCATTTGCACATTTTGTAGTTAATGTAACCTTGTTTGTTGTAGGTCTTAGACTTTTATGGCTTGATGTTCTGCCTCCTTATAGCCTGCAAATAGTTTTACTTTGTTACTTCTTAATGTATGTCCTAATTAACCCTTCCTCTTACCTTAATCTTAACTTCTGGCATTACATATACCTTCATTTCCACAACTTGCAATTGAGAAGGGTTACTTTACCACCCTCTCAAAAATATGTTGCAGTACATGCCTCCAACCCTATTATTTAATAAGGACATCAATGTTTCTCTAAACTTATGCAAAGTACTGTATAATGAAGTCCCAAGCCTGCCAATTGCTCCAGATGGGTTGTAGTAATAAAGCCTCTTATATGTAGAAATTCTCCTTCTAACCACTTCAGGAAGCACCAATTTCTAAGGAATTTTTCTAAGGAAAAATTCTTCTTAATATCAGTAACATCTTTTTAGTTGTCAAATCAAATGGCTTATGTTAAATCTTATCCCTAGTCAATCTATCTAAATGATTCATCATTTTTAACTAGATCTCTATATTTTAAAACTCTTATATCTTGGTTTTTAGCATATAACTCTTTCTTAGCTCTTCTATTTTTTTGACAGTTTTTTCTTAGTTGAGCTATACATCATCTGTGCAAATATGCATACAATTACTAAGCATCCACCTTCCATTTCCTACTTTCCTACCTATATACTATCCTCAAAATAGCATCCATTCATAGAAATTTAACATCTGCCTGTATGGTGAAAAAAATATATGCAAATTATAGTCCCCCTTGTATATTAAACCCCTACTGAGGTCTAATTTTCTCCCCCAAATGTCTTAAATATTTGATTTTTGTCACAAGTTGGCAAACAACAAAATTTGTATTCTAAGCTCTTTCTTTTCTTTAGTCTTACAACCAAATTCTCTGTCATCCTTTTAGTTCTTACTGTCTAAAAATATCCTGAGTATCAAACTGAATATTTATCCCACTATCACTAGCTTAGTTAATTAGCTTAGTGAATCTTTTGCCTAGAAAATTATAGTGATAGCCTAACTTTTCCCCTTGCAAATATTTTGGCCCTAATCTTTTTTATTTAAAAAATAGTTGCATCTATTAACCCCAAATTCCCAATCCATCCCACTCCCTCCCCCTCCCCCATGGTAACCACAAGTCTGTTCTCCATGTTCATGATTTCCTTTTCTGTGGAAAGGTTCATTTGTGCCTTATATTAGATTCCAAATATAAGTGATATATGGTATTTATCTTTATCTTTCTGACTTACTTCACTCAGTATGAGAGTCTCTAGTTCCATCCATATTGGTGCAGATGGCATTATTTTGTTCTTTTTTATGGCTGAGTAGTATTCCATTGTGTATATAAACGGTTGCCTTTGGAATGGATAAGCAATGAGATCCTGCTGTATAGCACTGGGATATATCTAGTCACTTATGATGAAGCATGATAATATGAGAAAAAAGAATATATACATGTATGTGTAACTGGGTCACCTTGCTGTAGAGTAGAAAATTGACAGAACACTGTAAACCAGCTATAATGGAAAAAATAAAAATCATCATAAGAAAATAGTTGTATTCATGCTTTTACTATGCAAAATATGCAGCGATGTATTAAGTAACTAATACTTGCATGTCACTCTTTCACATGTTTCTAATGCGTTAAAACAGTCCCTTTGTTTCCATTCTTTTAGAGTAAGTATTTCAAGGTACCAACTTGTTGTTCACACACTATTATAGAAAAATCAACTCCTTCTAGCCTCTCAAATTTTGCAAATTCCATTATACAAACGCACTTACACACAAAATGAAACCCTACACATGCACAAAGACACATCTTATTAATGAAGCTCCATGTTTAATTTAAATATGCAATGTATTGAGCATTCAGTGCCATCTTTATTTGGTGCTGCTATCATTGATGCTGTCACCTATATCCTATAATCTGCACTTTTGATAACTTCTAGGATAGTTTTAAACAACACAGTTTTTCCTTCCAAGTTTAGATCCTCTGCATTGTTCCTGAAGCTCAGGCCACAAAATTACTGTATTATTTGATTTAGATTGGGCTTCTGAATGAATCAAATAGTTAGTTATACAAGCATTCTGAAGAGACCCTCTTACAATCCAAAATACAAGGGATTCTCTCTGGAAAAAAATAAAGGAAAATAATTCCAATAAAAGATGAGTTTATAACAAAATATTTTAAAATATAAAATCGGTATGCCATTCCTGGGGTGCTGTAATAAAATAAAAGCAGGATTAGAAATCCATTAAAATAGCTAACATGTGAGCAGAATATAAAGTATGTCTATAATATTTATATAAATGATAGAAGGAATTCAAATCTTATAAGAAAAGTATCTCAAAAAAGCAAGCAGATTGGGAAATTGACAGTGTAGAAATTCTTGCAATGCTATTTAAAACATTTAACAATAAAAATATTAAAAAGATTGATTACACCCAGATGATTATCACCCAGATGATTGATTATCACCCAGATGTATATACACTGAGAAACAGATTTTGTAAACTATTCTATAAGGAAGTCTAGGGAAATAAAAAGATAGAAAAGATAAAAGTGCTTGAGAGAAAGTATACCTCTGGATCCAAAAAGACGACAAAGTCTAAGCATTAAAATAAAAATAAATCCACATCTATAAATATAAGTTAACTTCTAAGATCCCAAAAGCATTCAGCCATTATCAAAAGGGGGATACTAGAATTTCCATCCTAAAAACCAACACCTTGAAAGCAAAATTAGAGACCAAATGATATCTAAAATCATTTTATATTCTAAATATTTTCAAAGTATGAGTGAAAGTAAATATCAATACAGTATTATCATATGTTTAGGAAAGTTACTTTTGAAGAGTGAGCAAGAAAAACTAAAACATTAAAACAATAAATAGATACATTTTAGATGTCCAGGATTTATGGGCCCACTTTTTTCATGAATTTTCTGCTGTTCTCAGAGGTAAGGCATTAGTTTTTTTTAATATCTGACTATTTTACATCAGCTGTAAGAACTGATGTAATTCTTTTATCTATAGTTTGTTTCATTGTGTTCCTTTCCAAAATAGCTTAAAGTTTTATTTTTTATTTTATTTATTTATTTCCTTTTTTGGCCACACCCCCAGCACATGGAAGTTCCTAGGCTAGGCAGCAAATCCAAGCCACATCAGTGACCTACATCATAGGTGGAGCAATACCAGATCTTTAATACACTGTGCAGGCCTGGGGATTGAACTGCAATGCCACAGAGACAAGCAGGGTCAATCAATTCCTGCACCACAGCAGAATCTCCTAGTTTAAAATTTTAGATACAATCATATAATGTCACAGAATATTTTACTTCCAGAATATCATTCATGTAACAGTTTTTTAATTAAATGTTTATTGACTATTGATAATTACTAGTCAAAAGACACAAGTCCTATCACTATATATTAATATGTACTAGCAGAGAAAAACAATGTTTACACAGCTACTTACCATGTCAAACAAAATAGAAGAGATATAATAGATACTTCAGAAAACTAAATTCTTATGGAAATTCAAAGGACAGAAGGCGTCCTTCTGGGCGGGATATCTGACAATGCCTCATAAATGAGTAGAATTTAAATGTGGGGAAGAGCAAAGGTGTGGAGTTGACTGAAGAAATGGAGGAGTGTGAAGATTAAAAGAGTTTCAGGGCTCAGTTTGAGTGGAGCCTCTGATGGGCAAGGAGAGTAAGATACAGTAGTGAAGCCAGATCATGGAGGCCATGAGCCAGACCAAGCTGTGCTACTGACCCCAGGCAGTATTTGGAACCCAATGCAAAGGCATGGATAGATAAACACTATCGATCTGGATACCATATAACACAGAGAGGTTTAGAAGGGCTTATTTCCCAAAACAGACTTTTATTTTATATTTCTAAATTTACTCCTGCAAAAGGCTGAGAAACAACTATCCCATGAGGTCGAAAATGGCTGTAGTGTAAATCCAAGAGCCAGTGAGAACTCTGACCTTGGAAGAAAACTGGGTACTATTCCTCTTCTTCAATTTACTGCCCAAAGGTATGTTAAATTCACAGTGCCCCAGTTTCCTCAGCTATGAAAGAAAAAGTAGTGAAAAATTTCTGCTGGGAGCTGGGATAGTTCATGAATCTGAAGTCCAAGGAATCACTAAAAATGTGCTGATGAAACAGAGGAATCAAATCATTCTCTGATCATCACAAATGTTAGCATTCTAAATCATATCGAAGGGCTTTTTTGCAAGAAATTCTAACTCATTTTAATCCAAATTAATGTGAGTCCTGCCTGGGAATATGAATAAAATAATTACTTATGTAAACCAGATAAAATAATAATTGTGTTTAAACATGAGATCCATAATACTTTTTTTCCTGCTCTATTTATATCCAGGTGATTCTCCACTTCATTTAACAAGTGTTAACTATTAACACTACTAAATTCTCTGTTTCCACTGCCAATCCCTGCAAACTTTAGTGAATACCCCTTGAGACTGCAAACATTTACAAAAGCATACCTGTATTTAAAAAAAAATAAAGTTTGATCTTCCTTAGTCTCTTCTAAGAGCAGAAATCAGGTTCACTTTTTATTGTGTATTCCGATAATGTGACAGACTAACCCTGTAGAAATAGTGGCAGTGACTCCTTCTGAAACTTTTGTTATCTCTTTATTTAGTTCATGCAAAAATTGAGTGTGTTTGAGGTATTACAATACTAATATCCCATTTTTATTTTAATTTGTTTTGTTCTCATGTTTGTTTCAGGTCTTTTCCAGATTCTGGGCATGTGTAGAGCTGCTACAAAATGTGTAACACTGAATGGCATTTGGGACTAAGGATGCAACAGTAACTCCCCCCAAGTCAGGTCATTATATTTACAAGGCTACAAGGAGAAACTAGAATGATCGCTCTGACACAGACTATTCTTGTGACCAGGTAAGGTCAAAACAGTCAATTCCTATGCTCCTATAGCCATGGGGTTCTATGAGAAATATCTTTAACTCGGCTTTATATTCTTAAGGGAGACAGACAGAACTGAAGAAATGAAAGTAGATTAAAAAATAAAGGCACAAACAATTCGACTTTTATTTTTACTTTGCAGTATTAAAATCTCTCTCTCTCTCTTCTTTAAACAAACAAACAAAAAAACACTTTGGCACAATGTTTCTGAGAAGTGGCATTTATAACCTGTGATTTTCTAAGGAAGGCAGAACCAAGCGAGAGGCATAACTTCTCGGCCATGCCAATTGTACCCAACAAATATTCTATTTTTGAAATTTTATTCAGTCTTAATTTTATATTCCTCTGCAGATACTGGTATACCAAAATTTTCATGTGAAATTCTGTTAATATTGTCCTCGGAGTGAGTAACTTTGAGCAGAAAACACCTGGAGGCCTGCCAGAGAGGACTTGAGCTTGGCTACAAACATCATCTCCTGCAGTTTCCTTCAAATCACTACAAACAATCATTTAACCAAAGCTGCACTTCGCCTCCTCAGCCATCAATCGCTAACTCTATGAACATTAAAATGATCTCTCTAGACATTAAAATAGGTGAATACAATATAAATATTGAATAAAATACAAAATATTGACTAAAATAGTTCTTATAAAGGGGAATTATGATTTTGTACTGAATTTAGGTTGAAGTGCTAAATATGAGTAAATAACAAAGAAAAAGAGAAATGACTATTGAAAGTCACCATCCTTGAATTAGGAGAAAAAATATAACTGCTTTGCCATTTTTATGTCAGGGTATTGATTCTCAAATAATTTGAGTGGCACTGTAGATGGATGTAACTTTCTCAAGGAGTATAGAAAGACGCTTTTCTTTCTTCTTCCACAAATAAGTGAGTAAGTAATATTATAATTGCTATATAGGCTAAGTCAAAACAGCTTTACTGGAACCATGAATGAATGCTAAAACTCAAAAATGGAATAGGAATATCAGCAACTCCAAGGCTGGCAAAAGATATTCCAGGAGCATGTTCATATTAGTTACTTAACACTTTCTGTGCAGAGAAAAAATTAAGAAGACTCCTACTTCCTTAGAAATGACACCAGCAAAAAAGAGGCCACTGCGAAGAAGCTACACTGCAGAGTTAGATGAAATCACCACTGGCTGTGACATTAGATTATTCTTATATCTCAGACATGTCTCCTTGCAGCACTGGCATTTTAATTTTATTTTTATTCACTCAGAAATAAGAAATGCAGAAGAAGGAAAATTACTTATAATTTCACATCCAAAACATACCTACCATTAACCTATTGGTATATTATTATTAAGCATATTTTAGAGACCTTTGTATTTCATATTAATGGTGGATATATATATATACATATATAATTTTAAATAATTCAACATTCAAAATATTTATTTGTAATTGGCTTTCGTAAATATAATTAATGATGGATAAAACTATTTAATTCAAAGGATTTAGTATAACTCTATTCAGCAATCATACACTTATGTGCCTTTGGTTACCAGGAAGTTAATAAGAATGCTAGAGAAGGAATCAGCTTTTATTAAAGACACTGCGTAAGCATTTTGGGGAAGAACTGTGCTCACAAAGATGAAATTTTAAACTCCTGAACTTTTGAGGTTTCTTAATTTTTAGAATGATTTAGCCTATTTTTTAATGAAATAATCATACAGTTTACACACATATACAATAAGCTATTTTCCAAACTATAGATATTCCTTAGAAAACACAGATTATTAGTTTACTAGTTCAGCAAGTATAAGAATATTAAAAGATTTTTGAGTTATACAAAAGTGTTTCCCCACAAAAGGCTGTATCAATTTGTATTATATCAGCACAGATATTTGTTTCACCATATTCCTGCCAGTATTAACATTTTAAAATAATCATTGTCAAGTAAATTATATTTCACTCACTACTAATTATAAATTTTCCATATTTGTAAACTTTATTATTTTTTATTTGCAGATTTTCTATTCACAGCTTTTTTTTTCATCTTCATGTATACTTTTTTGGGGGGGTGTTTGATATTTTAGTGTCATTCCCTTGAAAAGGGTTAATATCTCAATATTAGAGAGTACACAAAAAAAGAAATAAAAGAACTGTATACCCAAAACTATGATCAAAAAAAGTCTAGGGATTTAGAAAGGCTAGAATCTCTTTCATAAATAAAAAAACATAATAGCTACCTAGGGTAAAATTATTTAACTTCAAAGCAAAGACAATTTTCAAAGACAGTGGCATACACTAATAAAAGTCATGACTGCGCTATAATTTTATGGACACAGTAAATAATAAAAATACCGTGAGCCTATGGAATGTATATGGTATTGGTATCATTCTAAAAGATATTCCTTAAAAACAAAATTAAAAGTCCCAAATAATTTGAATAATAGGAAAAGGTGAAGTGGTCAGTAATACCAATTTCTTAAAATTTTGTAGTATTTGATAATTTGATCATTTAACAAAATTGTAAACTCATGACTGAGTCAGGCAATCAGACAACCATACATTATTTTTCTTCTTCTAAGAAGATCAGAGAATATATGGGGGAAATACAGCCACAAATTATTCTGTGCAGCTGTTAGTTTGCTTACAAAAATGATAGCAGAAGCAATGGAGAATATGTAACTTTGGAGAAAAAAATTGTAGGTGGAAATAAATATAAGAAATAATTAAAAATGCCTTTTTCTAGGTGAAGTAATGAAAGAAAAATCTCCACAATGGTGACTTGTTATTGAAGAAACATACAATAATCTTAATTCAAAAGGAAATAAAAAAATTTATTTACTATCTCTTGGGGTTTCAGGAAAAATTAAAGGAAAATATTTTCTTCGACAAATATCTGGAGAAAATAACCTACATCTGAAAAACATTTAGAATGGATAGACATTTAGGATGGATATAGACAACAGACTGTATAGCATAGGAAACTATATCCAATCTCCTGGAATAGACCATGATGGAAGATAATATAAGAAAATATAAGAAAAAGAATGGGGAGTTCTGCAGAGACCAGCTCAGCAGATGAGGGCTGAAGAACGAACGAATGGGTGCTATGAAACTTAAGAAAAGGTTAACAAAAAACAAGACACAGGGACATTTATCTTAATTAAAGGCGGGAATGGGGAGGGAGGACTCAAGGTCTCAGGGACAAAGAGGTCGCCTCCTCAAGAAACCACACTGCTTTTACTGTGCTCTTTAGGATTTCATGAAGTGAGGAGGGGGCTGCAGGTACAGGATATATTATAGTTCTTTTATTATTTTAAAAGTCACATAGGCGGTAGCTGGTTAAGCTTTTACTCTGACATTTAGGCATTTAACAACCATTAGCATTGAGGAAGCCTGGCATCAGCTGTCCATGAATAGTATCTAGAGAATCGCCATTGTGCTTACAGAGGAGAAGGCACGCGTGCCAATCTGCAGCAACCCAGAGTGCCTAGGTTTGCACCTCATTCTCCTTGCTGACGACCCCTCATAAACCCCCCAGGGCTATGAGGCTCCTTTTCCTCATATTTTAACAGGATGTATCATGCTGTGCAAATGGCATGCCTATCTGCACAGGTCCGGCATGCCTAGACCAATGCATTGTTTCCTCATTCAGCTGACCACATGAATAACTTATGCCTTTTGGTTTTTGTTCTTAAACTTAAGTTTATCTACCAGCACTGCGACTATTTTTCAAGCAGGAATATAGGGCAAAAGTCAACATAGGGCACATTTCTTAAGGACACTCCTTATTAAGTGGTGAAGGATTCTGGACTCAGATAGTGCACATCTATAGAATCTGTGCACCTGGCAATATATTACATTGCCTCAGGGTAGAGTCCCCTTAAATTTTATCTATTGGGATTGGCAATCTTTGTTCCCATTCTAGGAAACATTATACTGGCAGCTGATAAGCAAGTGATAGGGAATCTAGTTGGTTGCAAGAAAAAATATTTTATTGATGTTTCTTTTCATATGTAGCGGAAGGAAGAAACTCTCAAAAGATGTTAAACAAATCAAGGAAAAAGAACAAAGCTAGAGGCATAATCTTCCCAGACTTCAGACAATAATACAAAACTGTAGTAATAAGAAGAGTGTGGTACTGGCACAGAACAGACCTATGCATCAAAGGAACAGAATAGAGAGCCCAGAAATAAACCCTACACCTATGGCCAATTAATCTTCAGCAAAGGAGGTAAGGATATACAGCGGAGAAAAGACAGTCTGGAGTTCCCATCATGGCTCAGTGGTTAACGAACCCAACTAGTATACATGAGGACACAGGTTCAATCCCTGGCATCACTCAGTGGGTTAAGGATCCAGGGTTAGATAGGTCGCAGATGTGGCTCGGATCCCGAGTTGCTGTGGATGTACTGCAGGCTGGCAGCTGTAGCTCCAATTCGACCCCCAGCCTGGGAACTTCCATATGCCACAGGCACAAGACAAAAAAAAAATGTCTCTTCAGCAAGTAGTGTTGTGAAAGTTGGACAGCTGCATGTAAATCAATGAAGTTAGAACACTTCCTCACAACAGACATAAAGATAAACTCAAAATGGCTTAAATACTTAAAGACATAACATTATGAAACTCCAAGAAGAGAACATAGGCAAAACATTTTCTGACATAAATAATAGCAATGTTTTCTTAGGTCAGTTGCCCAAGGCAATAGAAATAGAAGCAAAAATAAAGAAATGGTACCCAATCAAGCTTGTAAGTTTTTGCACAGCAAAGAAACCCATAAACAAAATGAAAAGGTAACCTAAGACTTAGAGAAAATATTTGTAAATGATATGACTGACAAGAGCTTAATTTCCAAAATACACAAACAGCTCATACAACTCAATAACAAAAAATAACAACTCTATCAAAAAATAGGCAGAAGACTGAAAGAGAAATTTCTACAAAAAAGGCATGCAGATGGCCAAAAGGCACAAGAAAAGATGGTCAACATTGCTAACTTTTAGAGAAGTGCAAATCAAAACTACAATAAGGTGTCACCCCACGTTAGCAGAATGCCCATCATTAAAAATTTTACAAATAATAAAAGCTGGAGAAGGTGTCGTGAAAAAGGAACCCTCCTACCCTCTTGGGCCAGAATGTAAAATCAGTGCAGCCATTACGGAGAACAGAAGTTCTTAAAAAACCAAAAATAGAGTTACCTTATGATCCAGCAATCCCACAGTAACACTCCTGGATATATATATATATACACATACACGCACACACACTTATCTGTAGAAAACTCTAATTTGAAAAGATGCATGCATCTCAATGTTCATAGCAGCACTGTCTACTCTAGCCAAGACATGGAAGCAACCTAAGTGTCCACTGACAAAGGAGCAGATAAGGATATGGTGTATATGTATATTTTTTAATATATTTATGTATATTATATATTTTTATATAATGAAATGTATATGTAATAAAATACTACTTAGCATAAAAATAATGAAATAATGCCATTTGCAGCAACACTGATGGACCTAGAGATTACATACAAAAGCTAAGTCAGAGAAAGACAAATATATGATATTACCTATATGTGTAATTTAAAATATGGCATGAACGAACCTCTCCACAAAATGGAAACAGACTCAAAGACATAGAAAACAAACATGGTTATCAATGGGGAAAGAGGTTGGTAGAGGGATGAATTAGGAGTTTGGGATTAGCAAATACAAACTACTCTCTGTAAAATATATAAAAAACAAGGACCTACTATATAGCATGCGGACAACATTCAATATTCTGTAATAAGCTGTAATGGAGAAGAACATAATGGAGAAGAACACAAATCATCGTTAATTGAACTCAAAGACTTTGAACATGGAGCTTGTTTGGGCTCTGAAGCCCAAATTTAGCAATAAATGGGAATAAACTATGGATGCATTTATAATGATTATTTTGAATAAAATTATGCTGAGTATATTGTTGCTATCCATCCAATTACTGATACAAGCAAAATAATTATGGTGAGTAAAATAAGTCAATATGAAGCTCATCTGTTTCGACTTTTTCAAACCACTGACAAGCTAGATCACCTGTCTTGGCATCATGTATCTCTCCCCAAATCCAATTCAAGTGGAAAATAGGGTTTATTATTCATGAAAGCAAATTTCACCTAACTAAAGATGAAACATTTAAAATAACCCTGTCCTATGTATAGTTTTCTAAGGTACCTCCATACTATTCTCCATAGTGGTTGTATGATAATGTGAGAAAAAAGAATGTATACATGTATGTGTAACAGGGTCACCATGCCATACAGCAGAAAACTGACAGAACACTAAACCATCTATAATGGAAAAAATAAAAAATCATTATATATAACAAAATAAAATAACCCTGTTAATCAGTCATGTTGTCAGAAATAAAAATGAGTGTTTGTACATATATACATGCTAATAGTAATAATAATATTGATATTGTACAATAATTAATAATCTATTTATGTGCCACCATCTCATAAATAAAAAAATCAAACAAGTAGAGTTGATTATTCATTTGATTTATTAATGTTTTGGTGATACAGATTTTAAATTAGTTTTGTGAAATTTTCTCATGTGTCTCTCATACTTGGAAAGAATGTATTTTAGGGGAAAAAAAAAAGTCCAATTCATGTTTTGAACCTTTTAGATTTTAAAATTTAATATTTATTTTTGATATTTTAAAATTAAATAGCTGTATAAGTAAAGCTGCAAACAAAAGCATGAGCAAAATAAAATGAGAAACTGAGGTCTAATGTTTGTTTTTAAAAAATGGAGTCTATTTTTAAATCCACTAAATTATAATTGTTTTCACCTCATTTTATTCTAAATTTTTGACAATTTGAGTGGTCTCTTCCTAAACCAATTTAAAAAATACCTCATAAGTTGGTGTTTATTAGTCATTTCAAGAATACAATAATGAATCATTATTACATCTTTTTTCAGATTCAATCTAAGAATAGAACTTAATTTAAAATGTAGACATTCAGTATTTGGTTAAGTCTTAAAAAAAAAGTCAAATATTCTTTATCCAATAAATATAAATGATCAAGAGGTAACTAAATTATAACTGGCTTTTTCTCTTAATTCAGGGAATAACTGCCTTGGCACACCATCAGTTACAGATATATTTCTGTCAAAACCATAGCTTCAGTAGGATACCCCATGGTGAGATAATGCCTAAAATGTCAATTATGGCTTTTGTGGAGTTTTAGGGGAATGTATATTTTCTTCACAATGTGACACAAAATAGTGGCTATAGACTAAAAATGTCACAAGAACAGAGATAGTTTTTTTTTAATATAAGAAATATTGTGTCTCTGTATGTTTCAAAGTAAGTACAACAGGAGAAATATGACTTTATACTAAATATTGTTTATGAAAAATTTTAATGTAGTTTATGACATTATTATTTCCCTCTCAGCCTTCTCAGTGACATTCAAAGCAGTCTTATTCTTCTCAAATTAAATAGCTTTTGCTCTGTAATTGTGTCTGCCTTTTGATATATTAAATGTTGGTTTGTAATTTTTTGCTTTGTAAAATTATATTATCAATCTATTTTAATTCTATTTTAAGAGAATCATTGAAACTATATCTTTTAAATAATCAAGATCATGAATAACAATAACTTGATTCCTCAATAAGTTAGAATAAAAAAAGGAAAAGAATTATGGGCACTTTTATTTGTGCATATTTAAACATATTCTATATATAAATAAATTCATCATATATGCATATACATAATTAGTCTTTTGTATGTATGTGTCAGACATTTAGGCATTGAAAGAAATAGCTGAAATAACTGACAAAAAGGCAAATCCTCTAAAGTAAAAGGAGTATATATTCTTAATATAACAGAGTATCCCTCATGTCCATTCCGGAAAATACAAACAAATTGTAATGGAGGTTCTCCTGCCATTACCCAGGTCAGTAACTACACACCAGGTTCTAGAAGCTCTACTGTTCTATTGAAGATGCTACATCACAGTCATCTGTTGCAGTTGCAGTGACCATCTGATTAATTTTGGATAGTCCATATCATTCTGTAAAATTCATCTGACTTATGCCCATGTTGAAAGATTGAATCAAATGGTGATTTCCTCTTAATCACCTCACTTGCTATTTTCCAAAATTGATTTATCTGTGGGAAAACTTCCCCCAGGATAATGTATTGCTTCTGCTTTACCAGCTTCTCAGGGAGGGTAATTCCAGGGACTTTTAATTAGCCCTTCCTACCATGATGTTCCTTGTGTCTGAGAGCCAAGATAGTTGCTGAATATGACTTTTCCAATTATACTTTTCCAAACTGGGAATACAGCTACATGGTAGTTTGTAGACAAACTGCACCCATTTGGTCTGTGGTTCAAGTGAGTTAGAAATGACTATTAATTGGCCACCCTAAGCCTTCACTTTGAATGATGGGCTACAGTGGCATTTGGGTCTCCTGAAATTAGCATAGTTTCAGAGACACTGCCTAGTAATCACTGAAAGGTCTGGGCTTTCCCTTTCCTCAAGGCTCAGTCATCCTAAAAAATGCTTATATATCCCTTTAGAGGAAGTTTTGGAGTAAGATTTATGGTGTGCATTTGCAGCAATGGCACAGGGTCTTTCTTTTAGATGAGTTTGCCTCCTCTTCAATTAAGGGGTTCTGGAGATGTAAATTGAGTTCTGGAAACCAGGAGGCTGAGAGTACCCATTTTCACACTTCTAGTCAAGGTTTTGGCTTCCAGAGCTAGGGTTTTCTTGTTATATAGAAGAGCCAATACTCTAGTAAGTTGCCCATGTATTTTCTTCCTAGAGTTACCATGCTTATTAGCCATCACCAAAGATCTTTGTGAATTGATATATTTTGATTATAATTCTGAACCTGCTGCTCTTCTACAGTAGATGTGCTCACCCAGTTTTTGGCAACAAGTGCCGCACTTGTCCCATTACTCTAGATCCCATCACCTCCACTGAAGTCAAGGGGGCCATTTCCATGACAGTATCTACTACGTACAGCATTATCTAGTCAACTAAGGGGAGCAACCATAGTGACTTTTAGCACTGGCTTAAATAGCATTATATTGTTTACAATCTATATTTTAAAAACAACACTGTACTTGACACTCTGTAGTAATTTACATGCTAAATCACTTATTCTTGGTTTCAAAACTTTGGTTTCTCTTCTAGGTAACTCAGGTATATCCTAGAGCAAGTGTTTCACAGGTAGCATTTTTTTTTCTAAGCTATTACAAATTTAAAATCATTTTTGGGAGAGTTCCCGTCATGGCTCAGTGGTTAATGAATCCAACTAGGAACCATGAGGTTGCGGGTTCGATCCCTGACCTTGATCAGTGGGTTAAGGATCCGGCATTGCCATGAGCTGTGGTGTAGGTTTCAGATGCTGCTCGGATCCCAAGTTGCTGTGGCTCTGGCATAGGCTGGTGGCTACAATTCCAATTGGACCCCTTGCCTCGGAAACTCCATATGCCATGAATGTGGCCCTAGAAAAGACAAAAAAAAAATCATTTTTGTTCCTTTACTCACAAAAAAATGGCTTGATAATTCTTCATACATATTTTATTTTCTTTAAATTTCTCTATCTATTGGTACCACTATCAGAAAGAAACCCATTTTCTCCTGAAAATCTAGCTTATGGTTAGCTCATTATTATTAAAGTGAAGACACAAATAAATATTCTTGATTGTCCTCTTTATATCAACGGAGGGATATTCAAGAATTTTTTTTTTGTCTTTTTGCTATTTCTTGGGCCGCTCCTGTGGCATACGGAGGTTCCCAGGCTAGGGGTAAAATCGGAGCTGTAGCCATTGGCCTACGCCAGAGCCACAGCAACGCGGGATCCGAGCCGCGTCTGCAATCTACACCACAGCTCACGGCAACGCCCGATCGTTAACCCACTGAGCATGGGCACGGACCGAACCCGCAACCTCATGGTTCCTAGTCGGATTCGCTAACCACTGTGCCATGACGGGAACTCCTCAAGAAGTTAATTTATGAAACCTACCTGGCAATGTTTAAAAACTCATATATTCTGAGCTCTGATGTTACTTTTGGTTTTATTTTTCCTGTTTATTCTTTGTTCTGCCCCAATTTATTAATTTTTTTGGAAAGCTGCCATATTCTCACTGAAATATCATGTGCAGATTAACTATATAATTACGTAAATTAAATATAAGTGGGATATTACCAAGTTTTCTGGAATAATTTTGACCAAAGTATTAGTATCGTTCTTTTTTTATTTCATGGTTAATGCTAAAAACTGATAAATTTTATGCTCATACATCTATCCTTATATTCTTATGAGTGTTGGCCATTTTTATTCTTTTATCTCTGATTTTAAGTTTGACTTATTGGAGAAAAATCATGCTCCAACTTATTTTTATTATAGACTTTGAAATCAACTCACAGGTATTACAGCCATCTTTATATCACTGCCATTATCTAAGTGATAAAAACTCATACTAACATTAAAATAACTACATGCCATTTCATATTCTCATCATGAATAAGGAGTTATTACTCTGCTGAGGGAGCCATATTCTTTGTTCAAAAGCCCTAGGAATTATTAGTCTGTAGCTCTGTTTTCAGGAGGAAATTTTCTTAGCACCCTTTCCAATAATTTAGCAGCTTCAACAAACAGATAAAAATTAACCACTTAACACTATACAGCCATGGCATTTTTTAAAAGGAAAGTGAGCTTCCTCTGTAAATTAATAATCCATGATTAAGATGACCATACATCCAAGTTGCCAGAACAGTTCCAATTTACACCTGTTGTCTAGACAGTCAGGCTGGTTCAAGCTTTGTCTTGAATTTTTTTTTTCAACAAAGTATTCTTTTTGGCCTCACCAGCATCATGAGGAAGTTCCTGGGCCAGGGTTCAAACCCACACCACAGCAGTAACTGGAGCCACAGCAGTAACAATGCCAGATTGTTAATCTAGTAGGCTGCCAGGGAATGCCAAATAAAACTATTTTAATAATATTTCCATTAAAATAAGCCAGGATGAATTTGATTTCCATTTGTACTTGTAGCTTCTGCTATGTTCTTATTTAACAGCCTTTGAAATGCCTGTGCAGTGAACAGATTTCTGAGGTCTAATGTGCAGTTTGAAAGATAACCAGCACTAACTTAATGCTTTCCAGGAGCAGCACTATTAACATTTTCTTTTTAAGGACAGCAAGAAGGGCTTTGCTGGTAAAATGAAATGTGTTGGGATTTGAGACACCTGTGGCTAGAGACAGCTTACTTCTTCTCTCAAAGGTGACAAATTTATGATGATGATGTTCCTGCTGACTACTTAGGGTACCAGCCAGTGAGCTCTGATGTATGATCCTTACCTGGTGACCTAGAATGTTTATAAAACTTCAGGTAGTTAATTGGTGAGGTCAGTGGGAAAGTAGGGAATTTATGTTAGGGTCAGAGAAATAGGCATGAAAACAAATACTGAGCTGTCCAGCTCTGAGCTATGGGAAGAAGTATTCCATGAAGATTTTTTTTTTTTCCTATTGCAATGCTTTTTCACTTTAGCAATAGAACTGCCTGTATCAATGAGGTGAACATTTAAAGTACACCTTTGGGAGTTCCCACTGTGTCTCAACAGGTTAAGAACTCAACATGATCTCCCTGAGAATGTGGGTTTGATCTCTAGCCTTGCTCAGTGGGTAAAGGATCCAGTGTTGCCACAAGCTACAGCATAGCTTGCAGATGTGGCTCGAATTCAGGGTTGCCATGACTGTGATGTAGGCTGGCAGCTGCAGTTCAGATTCAGTCCCTAGCCTGGGAACTTTCATGCCACAGGTATCATGATGTAAAAAAATAAAGTATGTATTTAATAAAAAAATAGAGACAATTGCTATTCTTCAAAAAGTTCATGAGAAACCTTCAGCTTGAACAAAATATTTGCTGACACCACCTACCATCAAGAGCAATTGATTTCACTAATACACACAAACCAGAAGACACAAATCTACAGAAGAAACCTCTACATCTATTTCACACATAAGCAGGTTTTTAGGAAAACAGAATATGAAGATTACATTTCACCACTTATAGCTTCAGAAAATGAGTGTATGTTTCCTTCCAAGAAGCATGACCTCCATTTTTTTGCTTTAAAAAATAATTTAAATAATTTTCTTTCTTTTTTGATTCCATTTTTTTGGGGGGGAGGTAAAGGAGAAAAAGATAGCTTTATTGCTTTGCCAGGCAAAGGGGGCCACAGCAGGCTAATGCCTTAAAGACTGTGACCTGATTCCAAATTTTTTTTTTTACACATACAAAAAGTGATGTAGCAGCTCTTAAAACATTAATCTCATCAACAGATGAATATACACATCATTGAAAACTAAAAAAAAAAAAATACTTTTAAGAAATGTTGGATTCAATTTAAAATTTCAAAAACTTGTTTCATCAAACTTAAAACATCTTACATCATCACCAATACTATTGTAAATTCAGATTAAGAATTCAGAAATAAAATTATTTACCTATCTGATGACAATGCAAATATAAATTTTAGAGGAGAATTAGTTGGGTTAAAAACAATGTTCATACAAAATTAAGATATCTAAGAAAAAAAATGTGCTTCGATTTGGTTGAAGTGAACACATAATTTAAAACTGATTACAATCAAGTCACAGTATTCTACCAATTCAAGTAGAAATTTAAGTTGTCAAAATGTATAAATGTTCTTTTAAGTACATAGTGTAACTGGTCTACAAAAATATTTGTGACAAAGCTGATGTTGAATAGAAAAAAATGCTTCAGCATGATAGCACTTTTCACTGTTCCCTATCACTAACTGTATTTCAGAAATGTGTGAGTCTTTGAAATACTCTCTTAAGTAAAACTAAATGATTTATAATCCCATTGACAATTGTGCAAATGGGTTTTTGTTCTCAAACTTTGGAAATATTAAATCAAATTTTTCAATGAATAGAGGGTCAGCTTTTGAAACTTCATCAAGTTACAGTTTAAAAAATGCTTGTAATCAGGAAGACACTGACATTTACCTGTATGAAAGTTGAGAGGAATGTTACAAATTAAATAGGGCACAAATGATGCTCCTGTCACAACTTTAAAATTCTATATTTATTTTGGAATTTTTCAAGCTATGGAAAAATTATTGATGAATCTTTAGTTTTTAATTGGATTAATTTATATTCTGTTCTAGAATGGAAATAAGTTTCAAAGTTATATAATTTCACAGCATCTAAATGCAATTAAATATTCAAATATCACAAACATAAAAAACATCTTTGGCTGGCTTGAAGAAATTCCCTGGCCAAGGATCAAACTCATGCCACTGCAGTGACCCGAACCACAGAAGTGACAATGCCAGATCCTTAACTTGCTGAGCCACCAGGGAATTCCATAAAAACATTTTTGATAATTTACTTCTTGTAAAAGTATATGCCAAGGTAGGTACTGGGAATTGAAGGGAAAAGTACCTATGAAAACATTTTAATTGTGATGTAAAGTGTAAAGTATAGAGTTACATTTATAGATTTCAATAATACTGATAATTTTTTAGTTGAATATATTATGGTTCACAAAAAATCAATTAAAAATGTAAACAATTTATGTGTAGTAACCCTAAAATAAAAGTATGAGGATGATTATAGGTACATATATGAAAAAATGAAAATAAATCTGTATTGGAAAACATACATTGAAAAACTAATTAGAGAACTACCATATGACCCAGCAATCCCACTCCTGGGTATATATCTGTAGAAAATAAAAATTTAAAAAGATACATGAACCCCAGTGTCCATTGTAGCACTGTTTACAAAGGCTGAGATGTGGAATCAAACTATATATCCACTGACAGAGGAATGGATAAAGAAGATATGGTACATATATACAATGCAATATTACTCAGCCTTAAAAATAATGAAATAATGCCATTTGCAGCAATATGGATGACCCAGAGATTATCATACTAAGTGAAGTAAGTAAGACAAAGACAAATATCATATGATATCACTTGTATGTGGAATCTAGTAGAGATACAAAATAATTTATTTATAAAACAGAAACAAACTCACAGATTTCAAAATCAAAGTTATGGTTACTAAAGGGGAAACACTGTGGATGAGGGATAAACTGGGAGGCTAGGAATACAACAGATAATTAATAAGGACCTACTGTATATCACAGGGAATCTACACAATAGTCTGCAATAACCTAAATGGGAAGAAAGAATGCATATATGTATATGTATAACTGATTTGCTTTGTGGTATACCTGAAATGATAGAACATTATAAGTCAACTATACTACAATAAAATTTTTTAAAAAAGAAAAACACATATTATTCAAAAAGCAAAATAAAATAAAACCCATGGCATTAAATTTCAGAAAGATATACAGAGAAAAATAGATAACTATACATGAATTATTTTTGATATTCAGATATTTAATAATCAATATTTTTGCTCTCATGGGAAGACATAAAATAATTTTGAAACAAGATATTTATAGATTTCCTAATAAAACAAAAACAATTTGTCACCTAATAAAGATTTTAAAGTATATATTATTTTAGCATTCTTTTATTCTAAACAACTACTCAGTTTAGCTGATTTTATATGGTTTTCCTGTTTGTTGCATATTATATTAGAAAACAACTATATTGATACCTCAGTTAAAACTTCTTACTTTACAGATTAGAACCTACAGTGGAAAATGACTATATTATAGTTTCAATGTCCCTCTACCAGTTAAAAGAGTCAGGACATAATGTTTTCTCCCTTTATTTGAAGTTTAGTGGGAGTTTTTCACTTTGTTTTTTTAAATTATATGACCTGGGATATAAATGGTTTGTCTTCAACCTAGGTAAACCACTACCATCCTTATTCCACTAAGGGGATGTGAAGCAACTATCATTTATAAAAGTTCTTTCAGTAAAATCAAGCTGAATTGAGTCTCCATCCCATCAGGCTGGCAGAAAATTACATCTGTCATTATTGGAGTTCCCTCTGTGTTATATTTCTGAGCTTTAGCAAAGCATCTCCTTTCATTTATGAAAGCTATTCATATTGTTCCATATGGGTTACTATGGAGATGCTCATGGACCAAGTCCATATTATTTTTTTGAAGTTAAAATGGTTCTATGGCTTTCAAGATCCCCAGAGAAAAAGAATACTTTTAAATCTCTCTTTGCACTAGCACTACATTATTTTTTGTTTGTTGGTTTTATTTTGTTTTTTGTTTGTTTTTGGCCGCCCCAAAGCCTATGGAGTTTCCAGATCCGGGATCAGATCTAAGCCACAGTCGCAACCTCTGCTGCAGCTGAGGCAGCGTAGGATCCTTAGCCCACTGTGCCGGGCTAGGATAGAATCTGCGTCCCAAGCTCCAGAGCTGCTACTGATCCCATTGTACCACAGCAAGAATTTAGCTACATTCTTGAACATTTGGAAGAATAAGATCCCTCCTCTTGAAGAATAAGGTACCGCAAAATCCCTCTTGAGACTTGGAGAAAATTCTTTCCCTTTCTCTGTTCCCATCTATATCTTTTCAAAGGCCCTTAACTTTACACTCTTTCCCTTCTGGAACACTATGCATCATTTCTTCAACTTGTATATTCATAATAATAGAAAGAAGGATTATCTTCAGTTTCTTCTTGGTAATTTTACAATTTACCTAGAGACTGAGTGGCATATATGACTTGGTAACCTTATTAACTTTGTTAGTATGACTACAGGATAAACAGTGATGTCAATAAATTATCCTACCACAACAGTGTCTGGCTTCCTTTACCATTTTACTTAGGGTTGACTTGTTTTTTTTTTTTTGTTTGTTTGTTTGTTTTTTGTTTTTTGTCTTTTTGCTATTTCTTGGGCCGCTCCCGTGGCATATGGAGGTTCCCAGGCTAGGGGTCGAATTGGAGCTGTAGCCATCGGCCTACGCCAGAGCCACAGCAACGCAGGATCTGAGCCGCGTCTGCAACCTACACCACAGTTCAGGGAGATGCTGGATCGTTAACCCACTGAGCAAGGGCAGGGACCGAACCTGCAACCTCATGGTTCCTAGTCGGATTCGTTAACCACTGTGCCACGACGGGAACTCCTGACTTGTTTTTTTTTTTTTTATTTGCTGTTCACTAAGGAGAATATGCTGTTTCCTTTTTATTAGGATCACAAAATAGAATTGTTTGGTAGGCACCAAGATTTAGAGGAAAACACACTAGGTATAAAATAATATATGATATGTTTGAGTTTACAGCTTCTGTATCTATTAGCTATGTGAGTTTAGATAAAATACTTAAATGAATATTATTCCCTCATTTGCAGAACAGTGGTAACAATTCCAGAAATATGGAGGTTTTATGAGAATCCTGTTGGAGTTCAGTATGTTCAATCTGCTCTATTTTTTCCCATCTATCTCATATTTGAGGTCGTTGCTAATGATGTATACTGTACTACAAATAAGGGCAAAATGCACTTGTGTTATTATTGATATTGTCATTATCATCATCATCACTATTATTTCACTCCACATATCTCCAGAGCAAAACTTGGCAATTAAAAACAAACAACTAAAATATGGTGAAATTCTAGGATTTTTCTTAGTTAACAAAAAGTTAAAACTAAAGATCTCACTGTCCTAGATGTTACTGCCCCAGGTGTGGCTTAAGCCAAGTTCAAAAGATGTGATCCTTATCTCTTAAGTTATAAAATATTTCATGTTGATAGCAAGCAAGTACCTGCAGGCTTAGGTCAGAATTTCTTTGAAATAAAATGGCTACATATCTGTGCTTTTCCATTTTTCTCAGTAAACCATTAGAGTTGTGCTTTGGCTATCTTGTAAAATTTATGTGTTTCTTACAATTCCCCCACACATTTATTTTAAGACTACAAGGTGAGGATGCCTGTTCACAATGGGCCTTCCCAGATCCATACTACCCACTCAAAGGGTAGGAAAAAATATTCCCATTATTTTCTGAATTGCACTCCTTCTAGTTTCTCAATAACTTGTTTTTCTTTGTATCCATTTTTACAATGCAAACAGTCCTACTTCATTTGGTTTTCTCTTTTGAAGTTATAGTCTCACTATTTCTATGTTTACTAGTCTCATCAGTAGTATTGTAACCATACATCCATTTCTTCTAAAATGTCTGCACTCTAACTTACTGGTGCCATTCCAATTACAACATACCCAGAAATGCAATGGCAGTGGGAAAAAGAGAACTGAGGTTGTGTATTATCACTGGATAGCAAGGAGAAATGACAGTATATTTTAACTCTTGATGAGGTAACTGAATTACCTGTAGTGGATCCTCTGGAATTTATTATTTTCTTAACCACAGATAGGTGGTATTTACTCTGGGTCTTCAGAGCTTGAATGTTGCATTGTTAACCTGATATGTCCATTGTTGCTGATGATTAGACCTTTGATTACAGGCACAGACACACATATAGGCTTGTGACAAATATTTCATTGAGATGACTTGGAGGTAATCCTTATTTTACTAAAATATATTTCAGAAGCTGCTGTGTTTGTTGGCATCAATCCTATGCAAATGCTAACCTAGGTTGACCCTGGAGGTTCCTGTTCTGAAACATAGTTTTGGAGATAGCTTTTTTATTAGCAAATAAAATGTATTAATGTCTAATAAGATAATTTCATACACTAGCAAAATTCCAATGTTTTTCACTATTTTATTGTTTAACTTTTATTCATTAACTCAGGGTGAAATTATCTATAAGGTAATAGGTAAAAAATTAATAATTAGAGATGTAATTGTAGCCAAGACGGTTAGTTTTTAAGTATCTTGATGGCCGTATTGATTGTGAAGACATAAAAGTTCTTCACATTTTTTTTCTTAAATGTTCTGAGTGCCCCTCACTCTATTCACTGCCCACGCTAACTTGGAATGTTTCTTAGAATCTCTAAACCTAGACACTGGGGACCTATAGGATCCTACTCCATATGTCTGCTATTGGTTTTGATTGGTACTGTTCTGAGAGGCAGCCCCAAGAATCCCAGCTCTCAAGGATGACCACCAATTTTCCTCATCCTGTCCCATGACTGTGAATCAGCCAGGTTACAACGGCTTTTGAACATCTCTTTTTATTTACCTTCATGGTCAGAATAGGTCCAGATACAAATAAAGAAGGTGCCTTCCATGATGGTGATGACAGTACCTCAGAGGACAAATACTCAATCCCCTTTTGCATGCCCACAGACCATGCCTCTATGCCATTAGACACATTCCTTCACAGTTACCCTCTTATTAGCCTTAATAAAAAATTCAGCCTATATGGGACTTGTCTTAAAAGAGTGAGGGAGAGTGAAAATTAAGCCAGAGGCAGTAATGATAAAAAAATCAAGCATTGACTGGGTAGCGAATGCTCTCACAAAGAGGCACTGTTAGCAACAGAAAAGGAGTGTAGGGAGAAGACAAAGATTCTGGGTTGTTAGAGGCTGGGTAATACCTAGGTGTGGATATCCCTTTTTATCAAAAGAGTTGAATTTTACTGCCATTTAATAGGATAGTTTATTAAAACCAAATGAATTGCCATACATATTAGATATTATAATTTATTAAAAACAAAAGATAATGCTTATGTAGTGTTCATCGATGTTTCACACAATTCTAAACATCTATTTAACTCTATTAATAGTACAATTAGTACTATCATTTACATTGTTCGAAACTGATACCCTGAGTAGAGGAGTGAGCCTGAGGGAGGCATGGGATGAGAGGTTATTTAAAATTAAGTAGATAATACTGTTTTAATCACCTCCTACCCACTTGTTGGAGAGGATGGGATTCCCACTCCAAGAATATGGCGATGATCAAATATACCATACTTGCTATGAAAAGCTCAAGATTGATGGCTATTAATTAGTAACATATGGCCCAGGGGATGGGAACATCACATACCATGTAGGGCCTGATGGTTTGTAATCAGGAACAGAGTACAACAGATCTTTGGGAGCCAGGCTTTGTAGTATAAAGAAAGTGAGTTCACAGACAAGGATGTGATTGACTACTATGTGTAATTCTTCAGGATGACAGGGACTGGAACTGCTACTCAGATAGAAGTAGGAAATGTGCTGTTTTGCTAGACAGCCTCATCATGAAAGCAGAGTGGGAAATGTGTGGTTAGGTCATTCAGGGCCCTCTGGGTTTCACCAGCTGTTGAGGAGCAGATAATACTGAGAAATAATTTTAGGGAGTCCAGTAAATTTTCATGATGTAATATGTTCGTGATGAAGATGGAGATATTTAATTCATAAAATCACAGACAATATCATAAGGACTAGAAAAGTTTTAATGCAATTGCTGTTTGTTCTCCTGTAGTTGAGAAAAGAAAGAATTACGTCAGCAAGCTGGCATAATGGGAGGTTTCAGCTCTTCTCCACAGAAACACTAATTATACAACCATTCACAGATGAAAACACCTTCATGAGAGCTCAAAATCCAGGTGATAGGTTACAGCATCCCAGTGGAGCACAGAAAAGAGAAAAAAATGCATTGAAAAGAGTTCAGAAGAATAGTTGCACTTTGTATCACCTCTTCCCCAAGCTAATGTAGCTCCTTGCCTTCAAGTTCTCCTCTGGGGGAAAGGAAAGTGACGTGAGCTTTCAACTTCCTCAGCCACTACCTCTGAGAGGTCTGCTTTTGTTACGCCTCTCCCAAACACTGAGCAAATAGGAACATCTAGATCACTTAGAGATAACTAAGAACAAAAAAAGGGGCAGGAGCTTTTAACAACCAGTGTCAGATCTCAATTTCTAGTACATGTCACCTGGTAGAGGGCTTCCCTGCTGACTCAGGCAGTTGACTATCACAGAGACCCCACCAACGAGCCTACCCAGAATCTTGACTGGGTTCATTGATGAAGAGCTTTCCTTGTCAAAGCCAGTCTATAAATACTGGAAGAGGTGATCACTTCTTCAAAAGCACAGATGCTACACAGGCTACAAGGATTGTGAAGAATCAGGGAAACATACCACCAAAGGAACAAAATAAATCTCTACTAATTGATCCTAAAGAAACAGAGATCTAAAATAGCCAAGATATGGAATCAACATATCTGTATCTGATGGAATACTATCCCATATTAAAATAAAAGGGAATATTGTCATTAAAGATAACATGGGGAACCTGGAGGACTTTATAAGTGAAATAATAAGCCAGTCACAGCAAGACAAATACTGCAAGATCTCATTAATATATGTGTCATGTAAAAGAGTTAAAATCATAGAATCAAAGAGTAGAGGAGTGAGCCTGAGGGAGGCATGGGATGAGATGTAGGTCAAAGAATACAAAGTTTCCATGTGTAGATGGATAAGTTTAGGGATCTAATGTACAGCATGATGATTATAGTTAGTAATAATACATTGAATACTGGAAATATGCTAAGAGAGTAGACACCAGGTGCTTTCATCCCAAACAAAAATGGTAACTTTGTGAGAAGATGGTAGTTAACTAGCTTGATTGTAGTAATCTTTTCACTATGTATATGTACATCAAATCATTGTGTTGTAGTATCACTTGAAAATACACGGTTTTATTGAAAAAAAGAAAAAGAAATGGAGACCTATGAATTTATTGACAAATAATTCACAATAATCATCTCGAAACTCAGTGAGCTATGAGAGAACACAGTCAACTCAACAAAATCAGGGAAATAACATATGAACCAAATGAGAAGTTCAACAAAATGAAAGAAGTCATTTAAAAAGAACCAAACAGAAATGCTAGAGTTGAAGAATACAATAGTGAGCTTCAACAGACTCAATCAAGCAGAAGAAAGAATCAGTGAACCTAAAGACAACTCATTTGAAATTATCTAGTCAGAGGTATGAAAAGGAAAAAGAATGAAAAAATGACAATATAATAGATACTATTATTGATGTTAAGATAATTATGTACATTTTGTAAATAAAAGTGATACAATGACTATCAATTTAATGGAGAAATCTTTAAAGTTTTATGTAACCCAATATCCTGAAGCATGGCTCAAATAGTGTACTATTGAAGAGTGATATCACATAAATAATAGATAAAAATTAACAATAATTTGGAGATTATCAGATTGATTTCATGGATGATTTACATTAAATGTATACATGTAATAAATGTACTATATGTACATAAATGTACTTAAATGTACTAAAAACTAATAAGTCCTGTAGTATATGTAAGAGAATACAAGGAATTTAGGCTAACAACAAAGTTAGAGGGCAGAGTCCTCAGAATTGCCCTTACTTATGACACTAACTGTAATTCACCTGGTTGCCAAAAACACCCTTGGGTTTGATAATTTACCAGACAGACTCACAGAAGTCAAGGAAAACTGTTCTACTCACTGCTAAAGTTAATTACAAGGAGAGGGAAAGGATTAGGATAAGACAAATTGAGAGACTCACAGGTCAGAACAAGGAGGGTTCTAAAACAGATCTTCTTTTGTCCTCTCTCCCTGAAGTGAGAACACATTACTCTTCCAGCACTGGTGTGTGACAATATGCTCATATTACTGACAACTAAAGTTCATCCAAGCTTCAGTGTATAGCATTTTTATGTAGGTTTCATTACGTAACTATGACTGGTAGATTAACTGATTACCCACATGCCTAATTTCGGTCTCCAGTTTGATTCACATTGCGTGAACCAAAGCCCCACCCGGAGTGACATTTTTAAGACTTCCCAGTATTAAACAAAGTCCTCAATAAATCAAGATATGCTTAACACGCATGACATTTCAGGGAATAAGACTTGGAGAAGGTGAAGGTAAAGGCGAGAACTCTTTGGACAACACTAATTGTACAAATTAGTATAATTTTACAAATAATGTACAAATCATGTATAATTTTAAATATCTGAAGAATATTGTACAAATAATGTATAATTTTAAATATCTGAAGAATATTGTTACTAGTTATTAATATCTTGAATACCATTTCTGATTATAACCATGTGAAAGAAAAGATTTCGGGTTTTAATTTTACCCTTTGCAGTATGTTCCAACGTTTCTGTCATGTAATTTAAATTATTTATAATTAAAAGTAAATCAAAAGTAAAAATCACACACATAATATGAATAATATTATCAGATTTTTTTTTTCCTTTTGTGGCTGCAACTGTGGCATATGGAAATTCCAAGGCCAGGGGTTGAACTGCATTTGCAACTTATGCCACAGCCTGAGGCAATGCCAGGTCTCTAAATCAGAGTGAGGCCAGGGATTGAATATGCATCCTCACAGACACTATATTGGGTTCTTAATCCACTGAGCCACAAGGGGAACTCCTACCAGAATATTTTATTCTTTCTACTGTAACAAAATGCTTAGGAATAATCTGAATCTTCTGCACATTTATTATAACTACCTCTTTGATAAATAATTCTGTATTCATCATAACAAGTATAATACATATTGATAAAATATGGCTGTATTTTATTGAAAAGGTCTTTACTATTAAGCCTAAGGCATGAGAAACTGAATTTTCTAAGTTGCTGATAATTGATTATAATGTGATAGATTTTTGTTGCTTTTTTGTTTTGTTTTGGTTATTGATTGAAAACTATTTTCAAAGTTATAAAAATGCATCTCCTGTTTGCATGATTCAGAATCCGGAATATTCTTTTGTAAAACTACTAGATCATATTTCTAAAGTATCATATATTTTATTCTTTATGAAATAAAGTCTTGAATTTGCTGGTCTTCTTGCTTGATGTAGCACCCCTGACATAACACAAATTTCAGAGGTGGAGGCTGAAATATTCAGCCATAAAATCTTGTTTTTCTCCTTTGCAGATCTGAGAGGAAAATAGTGGATAGCTTTCTGTGACATTTGCCATCAATTAAAAAGGTTAAGTTAAAAATCCGCTGCTTGGGCACCAATTTATTTTTGCCAAGTTAATTTTGCCTAAAATTAGTTTATTTTGTTATCAGCTAAGAGACTCTTCTTTAAAAAAAATGTTTTTTCTTATAACTCAAACAGTAAAATTGTCCCTCAGAAGTACTTAAGAAGTGGGATTATTGTATGTCTCAGTGAAGTTTTCTAACATGTGATCTACTTAGCAAGTCAAATACAATTCACATTCCTGATTTTGAATCAGAAGAGTTCTAGGGCCCCATAACATGGCAGTATGTAAACCTGAGAGCTGGGATTTTTTCTCTTTGTGCTTAATTAGGTGAAACTTTGGCTATTACTAAAATATCCTTGCATAGTTCTTAATTTTCTCGGTATTTAAGTGCTATCTTCTTCTGGTTTTTACTACTAGAGGGTTATTAAGCAATAGAGACTAGATGAAGTCTAATGAGGGCAGGAATGTTATTACTGTCCTTATTAATGTTTTGTAACTGATTTGGATTAACTGTAATCTACACTTCTTAAATTAATGATTCCAATCCATGAAGAATTGACCAAGTTCTGAGGCTAGTTAATAAAGTAGTCAGCAATTCATTAAAATGATGTTTATTATTAGGACAGGGGAGTGTGTAGTAGATAAAACAGAAGAGAACAAATGTGAGTGGCTTGCTGCCAAGTGGCAGGACCTAGTTCAATGGCTTATGTTTTTTAATATTAAAAAAACAAATTGAAAGGTAACATAGGACATTTTATTGGATTTATTTTGAAACTCCTGACAAAACTTAAGAAGTTAATCCATATGAGTTGATTTTATTTTTCCTTAAGGAAAGTTATTTATTCATGTCAAGCTGATGATCATTTTAGTTTAGTTTGCAGATACTATTCTACACCAAGTTGCTATTTTATTCCTTAGCCAAAAAAAAAAAAAAAAAGTCATTTGATCAGCTTGATTGCAACTTCATCCTGTCTACACTGCAGTACATTCACCTGGTGGCAAAACCCATTTAAAAATCCACTGTGTGTTTGCTAGAGCTTCTGACATGCACAAGTAACCACTAATTCTTTGGTTTCTGACTGGTTCCCTTCAGGCATTGAAGATACAAGGTCTCCCCCATTAGCTTCCTATTTATCCTGACAATTCTACCTTTGGCAAACAGGGGCCTTAAAATGTAAGCATGACTGTCTACATTTAAAAATATCTATAAAACTCCAGTAAGTCCTCCTGCAAAAGCAGAGGCAGACATCCACATCATAAAGAATAAAATCAATTATGGAAAATCAAGTGTTCTTCCCCTGTTGCTGTGTGACATCAACAACTTCCAAAGCAGATGTTCTGGCACCTGGCAACTAGCAGAACACAAAGACACCAGAAGAGTGTAAACTTTCCAACTTAACCCATTTTAAAGGCTGTCTTACAGATCTTTCCTCTTTTACAGAAGTCTCTTTAAAGTGAAGATACAGCCTGCTCTGTATGACATAAAACCGTTAACTCACTCTAAAATTTTATGATGGCCACTAAATCACAAAGCACAGGAAAAGGCCAGCAATAAGAACAAAATTGAAACCGTTTTACTTTTTACATCAGCCCATATTGAATTATGTTGTTGTTTCAAACCGAATCTGAAAGCTTTTTCTAATAATTTATCTTTTGGTTGGGGAGTGGGGGCACTGGTTTCAGACACTGGTAGGGCAGGTGGAGGGAATAGCCTCTTTCACTGTAACAAATATATCTTGAATATATTTAATAAATTTACTGTCTATAATTCTCAGACATCCATGGAACAAAAGAATGAAGGGCAGGGATGAGTTCTAACAGTATATAACTTCAAGTTTATAGTGCAGTTTTTAGCTATGAAATGCCACACTCCGTGACATTACTGGCAGTAGATTTACTTAAGAGTTACTATTGATTTAGGTAAAGTTTAAAATAAAGCCTCTTTCCTGAGTCCATAATCACTAATAAGTAGGGAGGGATGGATAAAAATATATGCTGAGAAGCATATAGCTCAACCAATTGGAAGGAGACAATTTTCAAATTGTCATCAACAAAATTAATGATTTACCTGAAAATAAAAAGTGAATATTTACTTGCAAATAAATGATTTGGTACCCCTGAGCTATTTACATATCAACCAAAATGTATGGTATTTTACTTAAATCATTTAAAAATCCCCATTTTGTGCATATAAGGTTTTAAAACAATAAACTAAAAATATTTGGAAATGACTCCAAAATACTTTTTTTTGTCTTTTTGTCTTTTTAGGGCTGCACCCAAGGCATATGGAGGTTCATAGGCTAGGGGTCGAATTGGAGCTGTAGCAGCCGGCCTATGCCACAGCCTCAGCAATGCCAGATCCGAGCTGAGTCTGCGACCTACAGCACAGCTCACAGCAACTCCAGATCCTTAACCCACTGAGTGAGGCCAGGGATCGAACCCGCAACCTCATGGTTCCTAGTCGGATTTGTTTCCGCTGGGCCACGATGGGAACTCCAGACTCTAAAATATCTTAAACCAAGGTATAATATGTTTCAATTTTCTGTTTTGTACACTACTGATAAGAGTGAAATTTGGATGGCAATTAGACTGAAAATATCAAAAGACTTTAAAATCTGCATCAATTTCACTCAAAAATTCTACTTGGAGAAATAAATACTAAGAAAACAAAGAGAAAAAGATGTACATAAAAGCATGCTCACGAGAGTAGTACTTATAATAACAAAAAACTGGAAATGATCCAGCTGTACATGGCAATGAATTGGTTAAAGAAATTATGGTTATCCTTCTATATGGATGATACTACTCACAACCACAATTAATGAGTATTTACCATGTACCAGGAACTGTTTTAAGCACTAAACAAATTGATCTTTTTTTTTTTTTTTGTCTTTTTGCTTTTTCTAGGGCTGCTCTTGTGGCATATGGAGGTTCCCAGGCCAGGGGTTGAATTGGAGCTGTAGCTGCTGTCCTACGCCAGATCCACAGCAACACCAGATACGAGCCTCATCTTCCACCTACACCACATCTCAGGGCAACACCGGATCCTTAACCCACTGAGTGAGGCCAGGGATCAAACCCTCAACCTCATGGTTCCTAGTCGGATTCATTAACCACTGAGCCATGATGGGAACTCCCAAATTGACTTTTTAAATTCTCATAACTTTATGCTAATTCCCTCATTTGATTCTCAGAATTATCTTTATTTTAAAAATGAGGAAACTTAAAATTACATTAACTTGCCTAATGTCACACCCATAAAAGAAAGTAAAAGTATATAACTAATCCAGGCTTATGGTGTTAATCACTACACTTAGAACCATTAAAAATATTGAGGGGTTTCTATATCTATCAGCATGAGATAATAGTCACAACCTTTTCCATTCTGAAACAAAAAAGTAGTTTTCCGAAAGATTTATACAGGCGATATTATATACAGTACATGTAATTATATATTTAAAGTTATATTTATTACATAAAAATTTAATTTCAAATAAGCATATGTTTATTCTGAAACCATAGTAGTGTGTTATAATTAATTGTACATAATTTTGTATACACACATTTATAGACAGAAGTATGAATGTAATAGATATTTTCATTGATGGTAAAAATTAATAAAGGTCCCATGTTTTCTACATGGATCTATAGTTTTGATTTGCCAGAAGGTAAAACAATGCATATTACCAAGCTGAAAAGGAACTTTTCCCATCTTTCTTCCATATTCTTTTCGGCTATTTTGATAACATGTATTCTCAGTAGAAAGAGACACACTGAGATACCAGAAGATCATAGGAAGAATTGAAGTTGACTATCTAGAAGCCTTTTGAGGTGAAACTTATCTTATTTAATCCCTTATAGTCTAGAATATTTTACGACCAGAATCTTGATTTAATAAGTGCACAAAGAATGGATCAATTTCTAAGATAGACACTAAATAACAAAGCTTAAAAGTTCAGAGGAATAAACCAGAAATCTAAATTTAGAATAAGGACAAAGAGTTCAAGGAGAAATCATACATATGTGTATATGTTGATATATATGCACATTTATTAATACATTGATGCATATATGTATTATATATATTTATGTATAGAGCAGATATAACCACTTTCCCATACACAAGTACAAGTGTGTGCCTGTGTGTATGTGTGTGTGCATATATATGTGTGTATATATATATATATAAACTTAAACATTTATTTTCTTTTGCTATAGTATGGCTGCATGTGACATGGAGTTATAATTAGTGGGCTTCTTAGTGAGTTTAGATTAAGTTCAGTTGTTTTTATAGCAAGGGCAAAGAGCATAATCAAGGGCAAAGGTCAAAATCTTGGTGCACAGAGGCCTTGTTTTATCTTCCTTCAGAAGATACTCAGGTAAGCAGCAGTCAGGGGAGGTAGCATAACCAAGAGATCACTGAGCATATATTGAAACTGAAAAAAGGAAAGTCAGAGTCATGTGGAACCATCTGTTTTTCCCCATGATTGTGGCTTCTGTGGCATTTAAATGAACTCTGCATTTCATTTTCCAAAGTTAGTGCATCACGTATCTCATATTATACCAAGCTGTGAGCTCTTCAGCCAGGCTATATTGGTCAGCTGTTGAGTCTTGGCTGAAGCAGTATTAAATGTTAGAGCAGTGACTGGCTCACAAGCTACTCTTCTGGTTATTTATGCTGCATGGCAAACTATCTCAAAACTTAGTGCTAAAAATCAGTAACTTTTATTCTGCTCATGGATTCTGCGGATCATGAATCTGGGTACATCTCAGCAGGTATGACTTTTGTCCCAGATTGCATTTCCAAAAATAACTGCATTGTACCTCCCATCCCACATCATTCTCTTCTGCAAGGTGACTTTACTATGTCCCCATCACGATATGGAGCCTACTTATCACATGCCTCTGGGCTGTCCTCATCAACTCACAGGTGGATGTGATGCTGTGTATCTTTCTAAACTAGGTCAATAAAGGCCACACCACTCCCAACTGGTTTTCACAGAGTGTTTGTTTTGTGAATACTTTTGGAAGGCTCTCTCTCAGGACCTGTGTGCTATGCTGTGGGAGGCCCAAACCATGTGAAGAAGCCTCGTGCCAGAGCTCTGTTCGATAGTCACAGTTCAACTACTACCTTTTCTTCTAATATTCTGGTTAGAGAGAAATTGAGTTATTAGATGAAATCTGATTGGGCAGAGCACCTTTTGCCACCATGGAGGAGGTTTTATCATGTAATCCATGCAAGGAGAGGGAGAAGTGCTCTTTTGATGCAACAAAGTCAGGGTTACTCTTTTGTCAGCAATGGGATCAGCATTATGTTAACAGGAGAGATTTGTCCCCTAGAACAATACGAAAGGTATTAGAAGAGAGAATTAATTCTCAGACAATGAGATATGTTTTAAAACTGTAGTTGCTATGAATCAATCTTAACCACACCCCAAGGAAGAGACATTGACTGTCCCTCCATGCCAGGCCTTGTCCCTCACTTCTCTGGCAGACAAAGCTCATCTTCCTGCCTCTAGGAGCGCAAACACACCAAATAGAGTCTCCAACCTTCATGGCATCCAAGGTGAAGGTAGTGGCAGCTCCAAGAAGTAGAAACATTTGTAAGAAATGAGAAAGACCTGAAGGAAACTGAGATGTGATTACTTCAATCGGAGGAGTTATCAGAACTTAGAAAGGGAGGTGCATGGAACAAAGAGGGAAGGCTATGGTAGGAAAGAATGATGGGAAATGAGTAGGGACTGACTTGAGAAAGAAGATATTGTACATGCCCAAGCAATTCTCAGGCACTAAATAGTGAGGTGTTATTCCTAGGAAAGTAGAAACACCAGGTCAAAGGGCCAATTTCTCCACCAATCCCCACTTCCAACTTTTTACAGCATTGGGAATATAAATTTCAGAAACAAACCAACAGTAAATACAACTGCTTTACCTTCTTCAAGGTTCTTTAGAAAAGAAAGTTCAGTAAATCTGTGTCTGAAGTAAGTTCAAACTGTCCCCAACAGAAAGGGAGATTTCCAGGGAGACTTACTATTGATTAATATAGAAAATCTGGGAGTTCCCATCATGGCTCATCAGTTAATGAATCTGACTAGCATTCACGAGGATGCAGGTTTCATCCTTGGCCTTGCTCAGTGGGTTGAGGATCTGGCATTGCCATGAGCTGTGGTGTAGTTCACGGACATGGCTCGGATCCTGCATTGCTGTGGCTGTGGTATAGGCCAACAGCTACAGCTCTGATTCGATCCTTACCCTGGGAACTTCCATATGCCATGGTGTGGCCCTAAAAAGCAAAAAAAAAAAGAAAAAACCAAAAAAAACAAAAAAAAAAAACCAAAACACACACACACATATATATTCCATCGCCCATGACAAGCTACTTGTAGAAACAGTAGGTGAATTATACTTGTCACTGCCCTAGTCTCAGAGTTTAACTACAATCAAATCTATTACTTATGTTACAATTTTTTAAGGCACTGTGACAAAATTAAAGGCTAAGCATAACTACTTAGCCTTGTAGACAAAAAAGATATAAGCATTAGAAAATAGATAGAAGAGCACTGATAAAATGTTTCTAATTAACACTTTTTTTTTTCTCCTATATCCAATTACCAACCAAATGAATGGGAGCTACTTTGTCTCTTTTAGTCAACTCTACAACTCTGATTTCATCTATAGGTTGATTTTATAGGCTATGCTGACATGCTTTTTATGTCCAAACTTCATGTTGTTTGATTAAGGTTTGGGTAGAGGAATTTCAAATTCACATTTTTAAATTGATTCAATATGTGTGCAGAGAGGGAAGGGGTTAATTATGCAATTGTGTGGACAGTAAGAATAAGGAAAAGGGAAATTGATCAAGCAGGTAATGGAGGTGGGTCAGACAACAGACCAGGTCCAGTGTTGAGCTCTTATACAAAAAGACAAGTAGCAAGGCAAGGAGCTGGTCAGAAGCCTGAAAGCAAATAAAAAACAAAGAAGTCTCAAAGACAGAGAAAAACAGGTATGGCACTGCAATTAATTACATAAAAAGGAACATGTAGAAAGGATACAGGTCAAAGTTCCTAAAAACAAGGAAACCGTCATTGCTTATATGCTTCCTGGAGGACCTGAGCTATTCTCCGTGGATACCTGAGAATACCTCCTGAAACAGCATGTGAATGCAGTTTTCAAGTGTCATAAGTATCTAATTTTTCAGCTCTTTCATCATTTTTTCCATCTACTGTTTAAAGAAAAACCAAGGCTCACAGTGGGTATTTAAAAATAAATTGTGATGAATAGACTTTGATCTCTAATGCACACTCAAACAGTAAAGCAATAGAACAAGTAATCTCTGTGACTTGGTGAATGGAAAATGGATTCTGAATCTCAGCCCTAAATATCTCCAAGGTCTAGGGCCAGTGGGACAGGACTAATTTGCAAGTGTTCTATAATGTACTAAAATATATACCACTGTGTTCTAGAAAAAAAAAAAAGATATTTAAGGCTCTATTTAGTCATAAATACTGGTATGGGATTTCACTAAGAAACATTGAAAATAATTTTCTGATTTACTTTCCATGCCCTTATGATTTCTAAAGGGTTATTTATCTTAACACATTTTTGTATTTTTTTTCTTAAATAATGTCTATGAGTGAAAGTTGAGCTGAACTTTAAAGTTGCAAGAGGTAGTGATAAGTCTTATATGATTCCAATAACTTATTTGGCATAATAAAGCCATTATTAATCATACTAAACATTATTTTCTTTATAATACACATTTTTCTTCAGTGGAACCATACATTATAAATTAAGCACACTTCATAAATCCTCTGTTGAATTGAGTTATTTTTATTACTCATACTATTTTTAAAAACTTATTCACATTTACTCATTTTCATTTTGAACAAGCTTCTATTTCATTTGAATTTTTAATTACAATGTAAAAATCCATTACTGAATCCTTATAAACTGTCTATTTTAAAGTGATGAGTACATTTTATTTTCTGTGGTGACTGAATTTTCACTCTAGAGTTAAACCCTATGTTATATAAATTACCAGCTATGAGACTTCAGGCAAGTTACTCTGAGTTATACTTTCTTAATCTGTAAAAGAATAATAATTATACAAAGGCAAAGGATTATTTTCAAATAAAATTTAACAGATTCATTTTAGCACAGTGCATCACAAATGACACTCATTCAATTTATTTTTGATTACTAATAATTGTTTTTGTAAAAGTAAAAGTTGTGGTTGAGGAGAAGTGGATATACCAACTATGGAGTTGTTAAAGAGGAGATAGAAGTAAAAGTAGAATGTTTGGGTAAAAGGAGAACAGTGACATTAACATTGAAAGGATAGAACTAAGGGAAATATAAGCCATACTAAGTACCTAATCCATGGGATGTCTTTGAGAGTTTAAGCCAGAATAAAACAAGATCTGATATAAATTTGAGATGACTAAATATAACATAATGGAAGCCAACTTACTTTCAGACTACAGAAAATAGCATAAGATAGGATAATAACATTAGGATCTAAGTAGAAGATGATGAAAAAGAGTAGTGGGGCAATGGTAAAGGAAATAGGCAAGTCGATGGTTAAGAAGAAACAGAAATATAACCTGAGACATAAAAGATAAGAGTGATGAGAGAAAACAGGCAGTTGATAATCATTTTAATGAAGCCAGTCTGGGTGACTGGTGAGGTAATGATGATGTCAGGAAGAATTCTAACATAAAAGTATAATTAATATCTTTGGAGTCAGAAAAAGTGGGCATAAAGTGTTACTGTACAATATGCAAGATTATATTTCCTTAGGCAAGCTCCTTAAATTCTCAGTATTTCCATAGATATATCATAGAGTAGATGATATTAAAGAGAAAGTCTATAGAAGAAATAACACATTGCCACAAACACTGTAATTGATGAACATCTTAACATACCTTTCTATTAAATGAGGAAAGAGATACATGCCAATACTTAAGGGAATAAGAAAAAAGAAATATCTTTTTTGGAAAAAAAGTACAGTTTGATTCTCAGTATTTTTAAATTTGAGTAATTTGTCTAAAACCCATATAGACATGGTGCTTGAACTGGAAAATCTATGACAAGAAACTCAGGAAAACCAAAAGATATGTTCTGAAGGTACATTCATTTGGGACTCATAAATGCTTGGAAGTAATATGGAATCATGAGTTTGCATTTATTTAAAAATAGCTAGACATTTCTCCAAAGAAGACATACGTATGGCCAATAGGCACATGAAAAGATGCTCAATATCACTAATTATTAGAGAAATGCAAGTCAAAACTGCAGTGAGGTACTATCTCACAGTGGTCAAAATGGCCATCATTAACAAGTTTACAAATAACAAATGTTAGAGAGGATGTGGAGGAAAGGGAACTCTCCTTCAGTGTTTATGGGAATGTAAATTGGCAAAACCAGTATGGAAAGCAATACGGAGGTTCCTCAGAAAACTAAATATAGAGCAACCATATGATTCAGCAATCCCACCCTTGGGCATATATCCAGAAAAAAACTTACATTCAAGAAGATATATGCACACCTATGTTTATTGCTGTACCGTTCATAATTAATAGCCAAGATATGGAAACAACCTAAATGCCCATTGACAGATGAATGGATAAAGAAGCTGTAGTACATATACACAACGAAATACTACTCAGCAACAAAAAGAACAATATAATGCTATTTGCAGTAACATGTTTGCAACTGGAGTTTCTCATACTAAGTGAAGTCAGAAAGAGAAAGACAAATATCACATGATATCACTTATATGTGGAATCTAAAATATGGCACAAATGAACATATCTACAAAACAGAAACAGCCTCACAGACATAGAGAGCAGATTTTTGGTTGCCAACGAGGGGGTGATAGTGTGATGAATGGGGAGTTTGGTGTTGGAAGATGCAAAGTATGGATAAGCAATGAGGTCTTACTATACAGCACAGGGAATTATATCCAATCTCTTGGCATAGAAAATGATGGAAGATAATATAAGAAAGGGAATTATATATATGTATCACTGGGTTACTTTGGTGTGCAGCAGAAACTGGAACATTGTAAATAAACTGTAATTTAAAAAAAAGAGAAAAAATAACAGTAAGAATAGCTTGAAAAACAATGTGGTCCCAAGAATCTTAAAGTAGTCAAATCATTACCTTAGAACTGAATAATTAAACCAATATATAAATAATATATTCAGGACAATACGTAAATTACTCATAGGTCTTCCTAAAGAAAAAATAAAAAGGAGGTTATAGGCAAACAACTATAATTACAGAAAAAAGAGAATGAGACACCAAGAAACTCCTGACTGGTTATTATCCATCTTGGCCTAAATGTTTTACTTGTGTCAGACAAATATATCTCTATTGTGGAGATAAATGTAACAGGTTGGCAGCATTAACCATCAAAATGAAAATGAATCCTTCTATTGTTGATGGTGGCTCACTAAGCAAAATGCTATTAAATTTTCATCTGCCATCTATGTTATCCATAGGGAAAGAATTCATTGGATAGAGTACTCTAGCATCTACCCCTTCTTTGGAATTTATAATTCTCCATGTAAATTAATATATTGATATTCTAGTCTTTGCATTTCAGTCTCTGTGAGGCGAGTTAGTAAGTCTGCCCTTCAACGAAGATAGACTCTTTGGAGTGATGACGAATCAGGTTTCTTAGCCTTCAAACTGCATGGCCTCAAGTTAAACTATAGTAAATTAACCTAGGAAGTGCTACCCTGTGGGCTTTCCTTTGGAAGCCAGCCAAAAGTCTTATCCAGGCATCAGCAGAACTTGATCCACATCTTTTACAATTAATCTTTTACAGGATTCTTAGGAGATTTTCAAGATTTTAAAGCTTGATGAATATGTTAATTTCCTATGCATATGACTGTACAGGTTAGCTCAAACATCTGGTGCTTGCATCTATAATTACATTAGTGGTAGCACTGTTTAGTTTATACTGGAAGAAAACTGTTGTTTATTACTATTGATATCACAGAATGATTGACAAATATTTAACAACCCATGTATAAACACAAACCAGCAGATCAAATATCCCTAAGTAAAGTGTGCAGTACTTAAGCAACCATAGACATGAATCAGAATGACACAGAGTAAAAATATGGAGCAATTAAGCATATTATAATTATGATCATATCACTGATTTATGTATTTTCATTATAGTTTTATTATTGCTTACACTTTTATATGCTTGGATAAAATTTGTAAATTCAATAATAAAAATGAAGGTGAAAAACATTGAAAATTCAATGAATACATTTGTAAATTTAATATATTCACAAATAATATCTCCTCTAAGAAATGGATTAAGAACTACTCAAAGATTTTAGAGTTGGGAGATCTCTGTTTCCTGTGGAAGGAGAAGAGATTGAAATTGCATTATTTAATAAAAGGGAGGGAATTATGGGGGAGAAGTGAATAGAATTTTAAGAACAAGAATATTTTCAAAAGAGACCAAATAAGGTATTTCCCTTTGTGGCTCAGCAGTTAATGAACCTGATTAGGATCCATGAGGATGTGGGTCCTATCCCTGGCCTTGCTCTGTGGGTTAGGGATCTGGCATAGCAGTGAGATCATGTAGGTCTCAGATGCAGCTCGGATCCAGATTCTGCGTTATTGTTGCTAAATATATTTCAAAAAGTGAGCCCATTTAACAGACACTGGGTAAAAAAAAACATGGCTCTTGCTCTCAAGGAGTTCAATTCATTTGGGACAAATTCTCCTCTCTTTGTACTAATTACCTAAGCCGGTATGTGGTTAGTCATATTTCATAAAATAATTAATGCCTTTAGAAATAGGAGAAACGTTATGTCCAGTTTATTTATAGACAGTAAAAAATGGATGAAAATAGTTTGGAGAAAAATAGTACAATTTTTTTCCAAAATAGTACAATATATTTTTCCAAAAAATGTATATATGTTTGGAAAAGCTTAACCTATGTAGACGAAATTGTGTTCACTGCTATAGAGGAAAATTAAAATAAAATGTTTGGCCAAATGTCTTATCTTTTTCTAAAATTAAGTATGGCCTGGCAAAAGTCCACTATTCTCCCAAGAGATTCAGAACTAGCAAAATGTTTTAGTGTTCATTTAAAAATGCTTTTCACTATAGGAATATGATATGATCCAGGTTAAGATTGTTCTGAGATTTAAAAAAACTGTTAGTAGTTGGGCCAGGAATGAAAATGTTATTTCTTAAAGCACAGTGCATGGCTCTTTCTACCGGAAATGTTTCGTATGGGAAATACAATTTGATGGTGCTTATTTCCTAGAACTTAATTACTTTAAACCTGTTAAATTTTTTTCTCTCTCACCATATTTACATAATTTTACCTTTATTTGATTATTCTGAAGGCTACTTTAATCAGCACCATCTGATAATGCATCAAATGGGTTAGAGTTTTATATCTCTCTATGGTTCTATGCACAGATTTGCTTAGGTATATTCAAGTATTTCTCCATATTTAACATACATATACTTTGTGTTTATTTTTAGAATGGGATATATTATAGATTTCCTGGACATTAAGACTTTTGTAATCCATAATCATAAACTGGTATACTAATAAAATGCATAGTTCTATGCATTTAGTTCTGTTGCAGGTTTAGAAAAAATAAGACCACTAACACCACCTTTGATCATCTAGAGGATACACAGATAATAATGATTTAGATAGTAGATTCGTCACAATTTGCAGAACCAAAACCAATAAGATATATAAATATACAGAAAGAAACTTATTATAAAGAATTGGCTCATGTAATTATGGAAGCTTCAAGTCTCAAGATAAACAGAGGGAATTGGCAGGTTAGAGACCCAGGGGAGCTGATGGTGTAGCTCTGGTCTGGATGTTGGCAGGAAGACATTGGGAAAGAATTGCAGTTTCTAAGAAAAAAAGTTGATGCACCAGTTTTAGGCAGTCAAGCTAGAGGAGTCTCATCTTACTTATAAGTGGGCCAACTTTTTCATTCTACTCATACATTCAACAGATTGAATGAAGCCCACCCACATTAGGGAGGGCAACTTGCTTTATTCAGTCTACCAATTCAAATGCTAATCTAATTCTTAAACATCCTCACAGACAAGAGGATTTGACCAAATGTCTGGGCACCCAATGGTCCAGTCAAGTTGATAACATGAAAATGACCATCACTTATTGTTTCTTCATTGTTTCTAAAATAGGTATACATAGATTTTTTTGAAATAATAAGGCTGAGAGTAATTCTTTATTTCTGATTGGTATTATACTCCCAAACCATGTGCTGCTCTCAACTTTTGATAATAAAATGACAACCTTCTAAAAAGTCATCATAATGAGGCTATTAGAATTATTTCAATGCATTGTTATGAAAATTGTAGCAATACTTTTTTAAAAATCAACATTGTTGGAGTTCCCGTCGTAGCGCAGTGGTTAACGAATCCGACTAGGAACCATGAGGTTGCGGGTTCGGCCCCTGCCCTTGCTCAGTGGGTTAAGGATCTGGCGTTGCCGTGAGCTGTGGTGTAGGTTGCAGTCGCGGCTCGGATCCCGCGTTGCTGTGGCTCTGGCGTAGGCCGGTGGCTATAGCTCCGATTGGACCCCTAGCCTGGGAACCTCCATATGCCATGGGAGCGGCCCAAGAAATAGCAAAAAGAGAAAAAAAAATCAACATTGTTTATGAAGTATTTACATGTAGCAAGAAATATATTTCTTTTATAGTATTTATTCCAGAAGGAAGATCTAAGATTCAACAGATAGAATGTATTAGGGGGCTGATTTTAACCTAGTGTAAGAAAGCACCATTTGAAAACTAGATGTGAGTGACAATGGGATACAGTTATCAATAACTGGAGAACCCTAGTCATGGGGCTTAAATATACACGAGAGGACCACACAGCAATGAGTATTTATGGAATAGATTCCAGGGCCAGGTAAGATGTTGTTCTGGAGCACGAGATCACTTTTTAGGCCTCTAACAACTGCAAGACTGAATTTTTGAAAAATAGATTACCAGTATCTGGTTTTAAGATTACAAAACTGGGATTGGTGCATTATTACAACTGCAACAGTGTCAAGGCCCAATTTCCTGGGTGTCCTTGTGTGGCAGTGTCTCTTTAAATCAATTTATATATTCTGACTCAATTAAACTTTGTCACCTTTCTTTGAAGCGTGGATTAGTAGCTCAATTCTAACATGAATAAATCAAGTTCACAGAAATTATGTAAAATATCACAAATTCACTTGGGTAAAACCTCTTATTGGTGATTCAGTATGATCTTATATGAAACTGGATGAACTTCTTACTAATTCTAGGAGAAAACCACTATATTCAGTGAATTTTAGAGTACTAAAGGACATTAGGTGTCATTTTGTGCAGACTCTTACAGATTATTCATCAACAGTCCTAAGAGTTGCATAAACATCTCTGAAAATTTTTGAACATTATTTTATATGTGCACATGTGCTTCTCTGAAAAGAGACTACATATTTTTAGTAGAATTCTAAAGGCCTATGACCCATACAAGATCACTGAATTCTGTTAGAATATGTTTATTTAACAAAGACAGTAATGTAAATAATGTAGATCTAAAGTGGTTAACTGAATATACATATATGTATATATTTTTTTATTTTTTGGGGGGCTGCACCCAAGGCATATGGGGTTGAATCATAGCTGCAGCTATGGACCTACACCACAGCCACTGCAATTTGGAATCTGAGCCATGTCTGTGACTCCAGAGATCATGGCAACGCCAGATCCTTAACCCACTGAGCAAGGCCAGGGATCAAACCCACATCCCAATGTATACTAGTTGGGCTATAACTCACTGAGCCACAACTCCAGGTTGTGTCAGGGAACTTCCTGACAAACAATATTTAAAAAGAGAACCAGACCCTGGAGAAGTGACTGGTAGCAAGATTAGGGTAGGGAAAATACAATATGAGCCTACAATATTTTGTATTAGTAGATAGTAAGAAGTATAAGCAGTGTTAAAAAAAAATAAAGAAAAAAGAAAAAAAAAAGATAGGTCATGTCAACAGTCACAGCAACCACTGTGAAAGAACTCCCAGTCGCCCAAACTAAAACAATCTGAGCAACAAAAGAACACATTTTTGATTTTTAGTTCAAAGTATAAAATAAATATTTGTGGGTCTATACTCATATAAATAATTCAACCAATTAATCAATGATCAATGGTGAAGAATTATAAATCTGTCTTAAATAACTCCAAATAATGTAGAAAGAGATTCCCTCATCCTGGAGGCTGATAAAAACTTTTCCCCTTGAATATTAGTTAGACTTAATTGCTCACTTTGAAAGAATAGAGTGGAAGAAGGGAAAACAGTGACTTTAGAATAGAGAAACCTGCCAAATACTATCTTAACTAGGTTATCAAAGGTTAACATTACCTTCATACCTTCTAAGACTACAGTTTGGATTCCCCAAATTCATAGAAAAAGAAAAACACAAGCAAAATGAGGAAGCAAAGAAACCATTCCCAGTTAAAGCAACAAGAGAATTCACCTAAAGCAGTCAACAATGAAACAGAACTTAGCAGTCTGACAGACGCTGAGTTCAAAAGGGAGATAGTGAAAATACTGGAGGAATCAATTGAGGGTGCGAAGAGTAATGAAGATTCCTTTATAAAGGAACTAGAAAATGTAAGGAGGAACACAGAAAAACTAGGAAATTCATTTGCAGAGATGCGAACTGAGTTAAAGGCACTAAAGTGCAGAATGAATAATGCAGAGGAATGAATTAGTGATTTGGAAGATAGAATAATGGAAATCACCCAATCAGGAGAGCAGACAGAAACCCAAATGAAAAAACATGAAAGCAATATAAGAGACCAATGGGATGATATAAAGCAGGCCAACTTATGTATAACAGGCATTCCAGAAGGAGAAGAAAAAGAAAAGGGATTGAAAATATATTTGAAGAAATTATGGCTGAGAACTTTCCAAATCTAAAGACTACTGATATCAAGATACAGGAAGCACAGAGGGCTCCAAACAAGTTGAACCCAAACAGGCCCACACCAAGACATAATATAATAAAAATCACAAAAGTTAAAGATTAAGAAAGAATTCTAAAGGCATCAAGAGGAAAGCAAACCTTTAATTATAAGGGAACCTCCATAAGGCTATCAGCTGATTTCTCTACAGAAACACTACAAGCCACACAGGAGTGGCAAGATGTATTTAAAGTGCTGGAAGGAAAAAATTTGCAACCCAGAATACTCTATCCATCAAGAATATCATTTAAAATAGAAGGGGAAATAAAGAATTTCTCCAACAAACAAAAGCTAAAAGAGTACAACAATAACAAACCCATTCTAAAAGAAATACTGAAGGGGCTTCAATAAATTTAAAAAAAAAAGTAAGAAGAATCAGGATGGAGGAAACCACTACTGGAAAGCAATCACTTAAATATGCCAGCATACATATCTAAACATGAAGATGTTAAAAAAAAAGACATCAAAATCATACAATGTGGGAAGGAAAGTAAAAAAATATAGATTCTTTTTTTTTATTTTAGTGATGTGCTTGAGCCTATATGACTATCAGGCTAAAGCAAGCAGATATAGGTAGGGGTTAACATACTTAAAAACAGGACAACCACAAATCAAAACCAAACATAACATTCACAAAAAGGGAAAAGAAAAGAATTCAAGCATAAAACAAAGAGACCATCCAACCAAAAAAAGAAAAGAAGAAAAGTGAAACAAAGAATCAACTTGAAAACAAGGTTTAAAATGGCAATAAATACATATCTATAAATAATCAGCTTAAATGTCAATGGACTGAATGCTCCAATCAAAAGACACAGAGTGGCAGATTGGATAAAAAAAGCAAAAACCTTCAATCTGCTCTTTACAAGAAACTGACCTCAGGGCAAAGGACACATATAGATTGAATGTGAGGGGATGGGAAAAGATGTTTAATGCCAATGGACAAGACAAGAAAGCAGGAGTTTCAATTCTCATATCAGACAAAATAGCCTTTAAAATGAAGGCCATAAAGAAAGACAAAGAAGGAAACTAATGATTAAAGAATCCATTCAAGAAGAGGATATTACAATCCTCAATGTATATGCCCCTAATATAGGAGCACCCTGATACTTACAACAAATACTAACAGACAAAAAAGGAGAAATGGATGGAAATACAATCACAGTAAGAGAATTTAACACCCCATTCACACCAATGAACAGATCCTCTAGACAGAAAATTAGTAAGACAACAGAGATCTTAAATGGCACAATAGAAAAGTTAGACTTAATCGACATTTTCAGGACATTACATCCAAAAAAACAGAATATACATTCTTCTCAAGTGCACATGGAACATTCTCAAAAACTGATCACATACTGGGGCACAAAGCTAACCTCAACAAATTTAAGAGTATAGAAATCATTTCACATCTCTTCTCTGACAGTAATGGCATGAAACTAGAAATCAACCACAGGAAAAGAAATGAGAAAAAAACGACTTCATGAAGATTAAACAACATGCTACTAAAAAACCAATGGGTCAATGATGAAATCAATAAGGAAATTAAAGAAATACCTTGAGACGAATGATAATGAAGACACAACCACTCAAAATTTATGGGACCCCACAAAAGCAGTGCTCAGAGGGAAGTTCATAGCAATACAGGCCTTCCTCAAAAAAGAAGAAAAATCTCAAATTGACAACTTAACCCACCACCTAAATGAATTAGAAAAAGAAGAACAAAAAAGACCTAAAGTCAGCAGAAGGAAGGAAATCATAAAAATGAGAGAGGAAATCAATAAAATAGAGATTCAAAAAACAATAGAAAAAAATCAATAAAACCAAGAGCTGGATCTTTGAAAAGGTAAACAAAATTGACAAACCTCTGGCTATACTCACCAAGAAGAGACAAGAACAAACCCAAATAAACAAAATAAGATATAAAAAAGAAGTCACAACAGATATTACGGAAATACAAAAAGGCATGAGAGAATACCATGAACAATTGTATGCCAACAAATTTGACAATCTAGAAGAAATGGACAACTTTTTAGAGACTTATAGCCTTTCAAAACTGAATCTAAGAAGAAACAGATCAACTGAACAGACTGATCACTAGAAATGAAATTGAATATGTCATAAAAACACTCCCTACAAATAAAAGCCCAGGAACAGATGGCTTCACAGGTGAATTCTACCAAGCATACAAAGAGGAACTTGAACCCATCCTCCTTAAACTTTTTCTAAAGTTTGAAGAAGAGGGAACACTCCCAAAGACATTCCATGATGCCACCATCACCCTAATTCCAAAACCAGACAAAGATACCACCAAAAAAGAAAACTATCGGCCAATATCTTTGATGAATATAGACGCAAAAATTCTCAACAAAATTTTAGCCAACCGAATCCAATAACATCTTAAAAAGATCATAAACAACGACCAGGTGGGATTCATCCCAGCTGCACAAGGATGGTTCAACATATATAAATCAATCAAAGTCACACATCAACAAAAGAAAAGTCAAAAACCACATGATCATCTCAATAGATGCAGAAAAAGCATTTGACAAAGTCCACATCCATTCATGATCAAAACTCTTACCAAAGTGGGTCTAGAGGGAACATACCTTAAAATAATCAAAGCCATTTATGATAAACCCACAGCTAATATAATTCTCAATGGAGAAAAACTGAAAGCATTCTCACTCAAATCTGGAACAAGACAGGGATGCCCACTCTCACCACTGTTATTCAACATAGTACTGGAAGTCCTAGCCACAGCCATCAGACAAACAAAAGAAATAAAAGGTATCCAAAGAGGAAGAGAAGAGGTAAAACTGTCACTGTATGCAGATGACATGATACTACATATAGAAAACCCTAGGACTCAACCCCAAAACTACTTGAACTGATTAACAAATTCAGCAAAGTAGCAGGCTATAAGATTAACATTCAGAAATCAGTTGCATTTCTGTATACTAACAATGAAATATTAGAAAAGGAATACAAAAGTATACTACCATTTAAAATTGCACCCCAGAAAATCAAATACCTGGGAATACACCTGACCAAGGAGGTAAAGGACTTTTATGACAAGAATTTATAAAATATTAATCAAGGAAATTAATGAAGATGTAAAGAAATGGAAAGATATTCTATGCTCCTGGGTTGGAAAAATTAGTATTGTAAAAATTGCCACACTACCCAAAGCAATCTACAGATTCAATGCAATCCCTATCCAATTACCCATGACTTTTCACAGAACTAGAACAAACAATCCAAACATTTATATGGAACCACAAAAGACCCAGAATTGCCAAAGCAATCCTGAGGAACAAAAACCAAGCAGGCAGCATAAGTCTCCCTGACTTCAGGCAATATTACAAAGCCACAGTCATCAAGACAGTGTGGTACTGGAACCAAAACAGAATACAGACCAATGGAACAGATAGAAAACCCAGAAATAAACCCTGACACCTATGGTCTTTGACAAAGGAGGCAAATATAAAATGGGAAAAAGACAGTCTTTTCAGTAGTTACTGCTGAGAAACCTGGACAGCTGCAATGAAACTAGAACATGCCCTCACACCATGAATAAAAAGAAATTCCAAATGGCTGAAAGACTTAAATATAAGAAAAGACACCATCAAACTCCTGGAAGAGAACATAGGCAAAACATTCTCTGACATCAACCTTATGAATGTTTTCTCTGGTCAGTCTCTCAAAGCAACAGAAATAAAAGCAAATATAAACCAATGGGACCCAATCAAACTTATATGCATTTTCACAGCTACGGAAACCCAAAAGAAAACAAAAAGACAACATACAGAATGGGAGAAAATAGTTTCAAATGATGCAACTGACAAGGGCTTAATCTCTAAACTATAGAAAGAACTTATACATCTCAATAGCAAAAAGCCAACAACCCAATGGAAAAATGGGCAAAAGATCTGAATAGACATATCTCCAAAGAAGATATACAGATGGCCAACAAGCACATGAAAAAATGCTCAACATCCCTGATTATTAGAGAAATGCAAATCGGAACTACCATGAGATATCACCTCACACCAGTTAGAATGGCCATCCTTAATAAATGCACGAATAAATGCTGGAGGGGGTGTGGAGAAAAGGGAATCCTCGTGCACTGTTGGTGAGAATATAAGGTGGTACAACCACTTTGGAGAACAGTATGGAGGTATCTTAGAAATCAATACACAGAACTACCATATGACCCAGCAATTCAACTCTTGGGCATATATATCTGGACAAAACTTTCCTTGAAAAAGACATATGAACCCGCATGTTCATTGCATCACTTTTCTCAATAGCCAAGACATGAAAATAACCCAAATGTCCATCGACAGATGGTTGGAATAGGAAGATGCAGTATATATACACTTGGAATACTACTCAGCCATAAAAAAGAACAAAATAATGCCATTTGCAGCAACATGGATGGAACTTCAGACTTTTATACTGAGTGACGTAAATCAGAAAGAGAAAGACAACTACCATATGATATCACTTATATCAGGAATCTGATATACAGCACAAATGAACCTTTGCACAAAAAAGAAAATCATGGACTTGGAGAATAGATTTGTGATTGCCAAGTGCAATGGGGAGGGAGTGGGATGGATGGGGTGCTTGGGGTTAATTGGCTTTGGAATGGATTAGCAATGAGATCCTGCTGTTTAGCACTGGGAACTATGTCTGGTCACTTATAATGGAGCATAGTAATTTGAGAAAAAAGTTGTATACATATATGTGTAACTGGGTCACTATGCTGTACAGCAGAACATTGACAGAAGACTATAAACTGGCTATCATGGAAAACAATAAAAATCATGATATAAAAAAAAAAGAAAGAAAGAAAGTGGTTTTCTTACAGGCTGCAAAATAAATACATAAATAAATAAATAAAATGTGGCATCCTATACTGGACATTGGAACAGAAAAAAAAAAAAGCACTTGAGGAGAAAGCAGTGGAAAATTTGTAGAAATCTGTGTAACATCAGTAGAATAGTTAATGATATACCAATGTTAACTTCTTAATTTTTTGATAAGTATGCTGTAGTTATGTAAGATGTTAACATATGAAGGTTTTGGGCAAAGGGTATATGAGAACTCTCTTCATTATTTTTGCCACTTCTCTCTTAGTCTGAAATTTTTCCAAAGGGAAAACAAAAAATGTAGAACCAGAAATTGAATCCATACCTATTGGCTTCTTCTCCTATAGTCTACCTGTCAAATCAAGCTGAATTTATTAAAATATATAGCACATATATATATATAAAATATGCCTGCCTATTTTCAGCTTGACTCTGATTTTATAAAAGAATCTTGGAAGTGTTGTTCTTACTGGCAGAAATGGTCATGGGTATAATAGAACATACTCTTTGGTTACAACCTAAGTCTCCTTATATTTTCAATCCAAATTTAAATCTTTTCACAAACATCACTGAATAACAGTAAAAGGATTCCTACAGGAAATCTCATTGATAAATTGTATTTATTTTATATCAGTGCCTCTTTTTCCCTTTTATATCACCCATATTTTTTCTTGAGATTTTATCTTTTCCATTTTTTTAAAATTTTTACTCAAGTATAGTTAATTTACAAAGTTGTGATAATTTCTGCTGTAAAACAAAGTGACCCAGTCACACACACACACACACACACACACACACACACACACACACATTTTTAATGATGACAGCTTATTTATATGTCATGAAAAAACACATTGTTTACATTACCTCAATTATAATGCCATAACCTTATAAATAAAGTAAATAAAATTTAGATTCTTATTTGGCAGATAGTGGAATTAGCTTATCCAAAGAATATGACCAGGTAGTTATTGAGTTATGAGTAGGAGAATATTAGGCTTTCAGCTGAAGCCCATAGAAAAGACCTGTCCATGATGATTAAGTCACTAATAACATATTTTTGAAGCACAGAGACTTAGTAAAATGAGACAGTGTCCTATTAAACAGTGAAAGATACATAAAATGAACAACATATAAGTAAACTGTAGAGCCAGAACAAGAGGACCCAAAACATAATTAATATTGTGTGTTAATTAATTTAAGCTCCTACAAACATTACGTGATACAATGAACACTCAAAGTTATCAATCATATTGATTTTAATTATTTAAGCATTTTTTGAAAAGAGCTGAAACAATTTGATATAAAAAATTTAGGGCTAATTATCATATCTGAAGAAGTAAAGCAATTTGTTTTCATCCAACATTTTTTTATGAAAGGAAAGGACATAAAATGTCTATTATTTTCATCTGTAAATGTATTTTTTCTTTGTTCCTAAATTTAGGATGAGCATCAGAAGTTATGCTATGTAAATGTATTAAGTGGGTAATGACTTTTGATACACATTACTATCTATGCTATAAGATTCACAGCTGCTGTTTCAATCTGTCTTCAGCAATAATCTCAGATCATTTTTCAGATGGAGAAACAAGGCCTTGGATAAAGATATTATCTAGATCTATGATCTAGAAGTATAAAGAAATGATGTTACTTTTCATACTAATTAAATAAAAGTATGTATATTTATTGCTTTTGAATATTACTAAAATAAAAATACTGAATGTTTTTCATCAAAATAATTTAAATATTTATTTTTTAATGCTAGAACATTTTCAGTATTTGTCTGGAATATCTGAGATTTAGGTAATTTAGGTATTTCAATCAGTTTCTTCTATTTCATTCTTTCATTCTATCTCTGCCATTCTATGAGGCTGTTCCAGTTTACCTTTTCCTAATGTTCTTAACTCCATAATCTATATCTTACCATAAATATTTTTAAAAGGTATTACTGTTGTTTGCATAGCTGGCTTAAATATCCAACAGTTCATGGCATCCAGAATATGAAAAGAGATCTTCTGGACTATCTTCAAATCTCTAGGTAACATAGTACCTAAATGGTTGAGTACAGATGGTTGTCTTATTTCTTAGATAGTCTTAATTTTCACACTCTTGACTATTTAACCCATATTATGAACAGCCAAGAATGCCATCTTTTATGATCGAAACAAGTTCTAGCATTGTATAATTAAAAATTAAGGACCATTCTGTAAAAAAATATAATAAATAAATAAATAAAAATGTAAGGACCATTCTGGACTGTCTCAATAGCATTTGAAAACAGCTATACTCTGTTATTCCCACTGTTGATAATTATAATTTTGAATCAGAACTTTTTAAAGGGTGGTTATCCTTAATTTAAATTTGACTTTAGTCACAAGAAGACTTTGTGTAGTCCAAGATATCTGCAGTCCAATGCGCTATATACAAAATTATCCAGAGTTTAAATTACTGAATTAGGAACATGGGAATTAGTTTAAAAGTCATCAAAAGGAAAAACTATGAATCTTGGTTTTTACTCTGTAATTTGAGCACATAAAAATCTATAAAGAACTATGAACTCAAATTACAGGCCTAGGTATTCAATTTCCTGTTGATATTTTTAACCAATATTCATAATTTAGAGTCCCCACTTCACCCTTGATAACTATTTAAGTAGTTCTCATTTTAAAGCATGTTAGATGTCAATAATTATTTTAAAAGATAATGTTCTGAATTAGGGAGCCCTAGTAGGACCAGTTATATTTGGTCAATATGTTAAATGTATAAAACATTTTTATCATTGTTCATGGATGAATATTTCTGAGTGCCTCCTAAACACAAAGCAGCAGCATTTTTGTGCTCCAGTGGTAAATATAGAGGTTAAAACCCAAACCATATGCTTTATGGCTTTATAATATAATAAAGAGGGTTAATGAAATATGCATAACTAATTATAAGTGAGTAATAGGTATAAAATAAGCAGTATTTTTTAAAATGCTATGCAGGCTCAAAGAAAGAAATAGCATGTTGTTGCGTGTGGGAATAGAAACAGAAGAGGATTAAATGAAGATGATCTTTGGAATTAGATTTTGTAAGGTGGATACAAATTTTACAAATTAATGGTTAGAAGAGACTTTTAGGCAAATAGCAAAGAAAGTATAAAACCTGTGACAGCAGCATTTAAGTTGTGTTAGGTGGGGAACTTCAGGGAGGTGTGAGGAAGTTATTGTGGTTGTATATGTTAGAAATAATCAAAGCCTTGACAAGGTAAGTGCAAGTAAAAGGGGATATGAGGAAGCAAACAGCACAGATACTACAAAAGGAAGATATTTCAAGAAAAAAATATAGGAGAGGAAGTACATTTTGCTTAAATTTTGTTAGCAGAATAGTACTGCAAATTACATTGCTTCATATATATATATATATATATATATATATATATATATATATAAAGTCACAATATATATATACTTGTGACTTCTAAATGCATAACTTCAATCTAGACATTTTTCATGGTCTTGGAAACAATTACACATTTTCACTGGAACATTTCTCAGCTACTACAGACTAAGTATGATCTAAGCTTAACTCTACCATCCCCTCTCTATACCTCAATTACACTTCTCTGTTTATTTTTTGGGTTAACAGCTTTAATATCTATCCAGTTTTTGAGGCCAAAATCCTGGATATAATCATTTACCCATGTTTCCACATTTGACATCCAATTTTTCTGCACTTTCTAGAACCATATAGAACAGTCTGCTACTCCATTCTTCTTATTAATAACTTAGTTCAGGTCTCATCATTCCTCACTAGAACTGTAGCAGCAGCTTCTGACTATTATGCTACCTCCAGCATCATATTTCAACAATCAATTCTCCCCCTGCCCTGAAAGAATTGGAAATGCAAACTGTATCAGGAATCTTGCTTATTAAAGATCCACTGACAGCTCTTTATTCCTTCAAGATTAGCAAAAATGTTAAGCATGTCACTTAAGATTCTTCCTGATATGATCTGTTTTCTCACCACTTGCATATATACACATTGTACTGTACAAATCCAAAACAAACTGTGGGTCACACAATGCCAAACATTTTGGTGGAAATGAAGTGGCAGAAAGCAGATCAGTGGTTGCCAGAAATCAGGGATGGGGAAGAGATTAGTAAAACAAAATTGCATGAGGAAATTTTTGAGGTGACAGCCATGTTTATTCATGATATTCTCAGTGGTTACATACCTGTACATTTGTAAAATTCATCAAATTGCATATTCAATATTGCTGAATTTTATTGTACTTATTTATACCTCTAGAAAATGGATAATAAAATGCCAATGCAAAATATAACTGAAACCAAAAAAAAAAATATAAGGGAAGCAATTTGTATAAAAATAATATTCATTGTTATATGTAAATTCTCAGGCATATTTCTATCAGAAGACATGATAGCCTCTAAAAATATTAAAAATTGCCCCTGGAGGGGCAGTAACACCACTCTGAGATCTACTGCTATAAATTATTTAGTACTTTGCAGTACGATGAATTTGAGAAAATTAAGACTGTTTCAAATGACAGTGAGAAGGAATAGAGTGGGAAATGATAATGGCCTGAACTACATTAAATTTCTGGAGCTGGAGAAAAAGAATTTACTCAGGATATAAAGCTCATAACTATAACATCTTTGGCATCAGGTGTTCATCATAAAATCTGTTCTCTAAAAAGCAAGAATAACATGTTTCTAAATGGATTCATCATGATAATATAGTCACTAAGCAGACATAACAATGCAGGCAGATATAATGTATTGAAGGTTCTATAATTGCTTTTCATCTCACTAATTATTTTTTTAAATTAATTTTATAAGCTTATGTTAAATATGTATATATGCATGTGTATATTCATCACCCAAATGTGTATATATATGTGTATATATATGTATGTATATATACATGAATAAATATCACTAAAAGAGATAAATTAATGTTATACACACATATACATAGGTATACATATTACCAAAAGACAAGAAAGTCATGTGCTCCAACAGAGGTAACTTGCAAATTTTTACTAAAAAGTCAAGTTTTTCAGATGAAAAAAAGAGTAGTTTGTCTTCACTGTCAGCTTCATATATATTTGCCTCATACACATGCAGCAGTAAGAGTCTGTGATCTCAAGGAATTTATACACTACAAATCCATGTTAGTAGAGTACATTTACCAAAATATGAAATGTAATGGGAAATTTAAATGAAAATAGGAGCTAAAACCAGATATTTACATTTTAAATTATTTTAAAATTGCCTGTCTACTAAACTGTGAACTTCATATACAAGTAAAGTAAATGGTGTTTATATGACTGTATTTACAAATATCATCATTGACTCTAATAAATGTCTAACCTCTGAATTCACTGTAGTTGTATAATGAACAGGTTAAAGAACATATTGGAGATAATATTTGAGTTGGCATCGCAGGTTGATTGTTTGCAAAATGGCTATAACAAGTGCTTCTGCAACGTGTGCAATGTGACTCGACTCTACTTCTTGCACCTAGAAGTTCAGTTTGCTGCTCTAATCCCAAATCTGTGCTGGCCATGCAACTTGCTTTAGAAAATAGAAAATGCAGGGGAAGTTGGAGTATGGAGTTAGATTTAAAGAGTCCTTGCAGCTTTCGTTTTTGTCTCTTGTAATCATGAGCTCACCATACAATAAAGAACCTCTTTCTAAATTCTTGGAGAATGGACCATGTGGAGAGAAATCAAGGGACCCCAGCAGACTGCAAGCACTGAAAAGTCAGAAATGTGAGCGAGGTTCAGCCCAGACAAATCTCCAACTGACTATAACCACATGAAGGAGTCCAGGAGAAATCAGCAGAAAACCTACCAGGGCATCTGAAGAATTACGAAACATTATCAGTTGTTCTAAGTAGATTTTAGATGGTTTATTACAATGAAATAATAATGGCTATTGCTATTAGTCATGACTTGAACACTATAAATCAGGATTAAGGTACTAACATTTGCAACAACCTAAAATATTTGGTATTGGCTTTGGGACTGGGCAGGAATGGAGATGGGACCATGACAAGGAGATTGTTAGTAGAAACTGGCAGGGCAGTGAGAAAGCTGCTAAAGAGACCAAAAAGGCAAGAAAAGGAGACCCACACCACCGTGTATAGGCAGACAAATGGTAAAGAATGTCACCAGTAGTGAATAAAATTATAAAAGTGGATGTCTGGAACTTGTGTATTTAGTTAAAAGGAATTTCAAGAATATTGTTGATAATGTCAACTAATTCGGGTTCTGTTTCCCTTTTAAATGTGCATATTATAAAAAAATGGAAAAATAATGATGAACTAACAAAAGAACTTCAGATTTCGGTTAGAATTTTTAAATAAACACGCAAATGCTGAGTTTAAGGCAGAATTGTGAGAAATCAGAAATTGTTGTTTTAGGCCAGTGTGTTTTGAGGTGTTACACAGAAAAAGATAACTGCCACAGTATTTAAACTTGGCTATAACATAAGACAGAGTGTGTTTGTTCTTAAATAAAATCATTTGCTCAACTTAAAATATTTTTTTTAATTTGAGTAAAATGTGTTACTTTTATAATATTTCCTTTCTAAGCTTACTAAGGATTAATAAAAATAATGCTTGTAGAAAACTTAATTGAGACCAGCTCATATTAGGTAATAAACCAAAATTAGACCAAAATATCTGCCTCTTATTAGTGTTATTACTTTAGTAGTATTATTTCATTTTATCACTGTTTCACTGACAGTAAAGCAGTATCCAGTGAGTGAGTTTGTTTGTTTGTTTGTTTATTTCAGGGGCATTATTGCTATTTTATTATTTTTTTTAGAAATTTCATTATAATTGATTTACAAAGTTCTGTCAATTCTGCTGTACAGAAAAGTGATACAGTCATATACATACATGCATTTTTTTCTCACATTATCTTCCATCATGTTCCATCACAAGTGATTAGAGATATAGTTCCCTGTGCTATACAAGAATCTCATTGCCCATCCACTCCAAAGGCAAGAGTCTTCATTTACTGACCCCAGACTCCCAATCCATCCCACTACCTCCCCCGCCCCCTGGCAAACATGAGCCTGTCCTACATGTCCATGATCTTTTCTGTTTTGTAGATAGATCATTTTGCCTATTTTAGCCTCCATGTATAAGTGATACCATATGGTGTCTTTCTCTTCCTGACTTACTTCACTATGAGAGTCTCTAGTTCTATCCATACTGCTGCAAATGGCATCATTTGGCCCTTTTTTATGGCTGAGTAGTATTCCATTGTGTATACGTACCACATCTTCCTAGTACATTCACCTGCTGATGGGCATTTAGATTATTTCCATGTCTTGGCTATTGTGAGTAGTGCTGCATGTGTCTTTGTCAATTAAATTTTCATCTGGATAGATGCCCAGGAGTGGGATTGCTGGGTCATACGGTAGTTCTATTTTAGTTTTCTGTGATATTTCCATACTGTTTTCCATAGTGGTTGTACCAATTTACAATTTACAATTAATGATGGCCATTCTGACTGGTGTGAGGTGATATCTCACTATAGTTTTGATTTGCCTTTCTCTAATAAATAGTGATGTTGAGCATTTTTCATGTACCTGCTGGCCTTCTGTATGTCTTTGGTGAAATGCCTATTTAGGCTACCTATTTTTCAACTGGGTTGTTTTTTTGTTGTTGTTGTAGAGTTATATGAGTTGTTTGTATATTTTGGAGATTAAACCTTTTTTGGTTGAGAATTGTGAAAAAATTTTCTCTTCTGTGAGTTGTCTTTTTCTTTTTGTAATGGTTTCCTTTGCTGTGCAGAAGAATTTGATTTTAATTAGGTCCCATTGGTTTATTTGTATCTTTATTGTTTTTATACTAGGAAGTAGATAAAACAAGATGTTGCTGTGACTTATGTCAAAGAGCATTCTTCCTGTTTTCCTCTAGGAGTTTTATAGTGTCTGGTCTTACATTTAGGTCTTTAAACCATTTTGAGTTTATTTTTGTGTATGGTGTTAGACAATGCTCTAATTCATTCTCTTACATGCATCTGTCCAGTTTTCCAAGCATCACTTGAAGATGAGACTATCTTTCTTCCACTGTATGTTTTTGCTTCCTTTGTCATAGATTGACCATAGGTGTTTGGGTTTAATTCTGGGCTTTCTATCCTGTTCCACTGATTTATATTAATGCTTTTGTGCCAGTGCCATACCATTTTGATGACTGTAGCTTTGTAGTAGAGTCTGAAATCTGGGCACTGGATTCCTCTAGTTCCATTTTTTCTTATCAATATTGCTTTGGCTATTTGAAGTCTTTTGTGTTTCCATACAAATATTAAAATATTTTGTTATAGTTCTGTAAAGAATGTCATTGGTAATTTGATAGGGATTGTATTTAACCTATAGATTGCCTTAGGTAGTATTGCCATTTTGACTATACTGATTCTTCCAATCCAAGAGTATGGTATATCTTTCCATCTATTTGTGTCTTCTTTGATTTCTTTCATCAGTGTTTTATAGTATTCATAGTACAGGTCTTTTATCTCTTTAGGTAGGTTTATTCCTAGGTATTTTATTCTTTTTGATGCAATGGTAATAGGATTGTTTCCCTAATTTCTCTGATATTTCATTGTTAGTATGTAGAAATGCAATCGATTTATGTGTACTAATTTTGTATTCTGTAAATTTACCAAATTCATTGATGAGCTCTACTAGTTTTCTGGTAGTGACTTTAGGATTTTCTAGGTATAGAATCACGTCATCTGCAAAGAGTGATAGTTTTACTTCTTTCCCATTTTGGATTCCTTTTTCTTCTCTGACTGCTATAGCTAAGACTTTCAAGAGTATGGTGAATAACATTGGTGAATGAGGACATCCTTGCCTTGTTCCTGATCTTAGTGGAAATGCTTTCAGTTTTTCACTATTGAGAATGATGTTAGCTGTGGGTTTATCATAAACAGCTTTTATGACTTTGAGGTAGTTCCCCTCTATGCCCATCCTCTAAAGAGTTCTTATCAGAAATAGGTGTTTATTTTTTTTAAATTACTCAATGAATTTTATTACATTTAGTTGTACAATGATCATCACAATCCAATTTTATAGAATTTTCATTCCAAAGGTGTTGAATTTTGTCAAAAGCTTTTTCTACATTTATTAAGATGATCATATCTTTGTTTTTGTTTTTCAGTTTGTTGTTGTGGTGTATCACATTGATAGATTTGCAGATATTAAAGAATCTTTGTTTTTCATTTTCAGTTTGTTGTTGTGGTGTATCACATCGATAGATTTACAGATATTAAATCTATCCCTGAGATAATTCCTACTTGATCCTGGTGTATGATCTTTTTAATGTGTATTTGTATGAGTTTGATAATATTTTGTTGAGGATTTTTGCATCTATTATCATCAGTGATATTGGCCTGTAATTTTCTTTTTTGTGGTATTTTGGTATCAGGGTAATGATGGCTTCATATAATAAGCTAAGAAGTGTTCCTTCTTCTGCAATTCTGGAAAAATTCAGAAGAGGTGTTAACTCTTCTCTGAACATTTGGTAGAACTCAGCTTTGAAGCCATAAGGTCCTAGACTTTTGTTTTTTGGAAGTTTTTAAATCATGTTTTCAATTTCAGTACTTTTGATTGGTTGATTCATATTTTCTATTTCTTCCTGGTTCAGTCTTGGTAGGTTGTACTTTTGAAAGAGTCTGTCCATTTCTTCTAGGCTGTCCATTTCTTCTAGGCTGTCTGTTTTATTGGGATACAGTTGCTCATAGTGGTTTCTCATGATCCTTTGTATTTCTGCACTGTCAGTTCTAACTTCTTTTTCATTTCTAATTTTATTGATTTGAACTCTCTCCTTTTCTTGTTGAGTCTCAATATAAGTTTATCAATTTTGTTGATCTTTTCAAATAATCAACTTTCAGTTTCACTGATCTTCTCAATTGTGTTCTTTATCATTATGGTATTAATTTATGCTCTAATCTTTATGATTTCTTTCCTACTATTAATTTTGGGCTTTATCTAATTTTCCTTCTCTAGATGTTTAAGGTGTAAGGTTATGTTGCTTATTTGCATTTTTTCTTCTTTCATGAGATAAGATTGTATTGCTATAAACTTCCCTCTCAGTACTGCTTTTTGCTGTGTCCCATAGGTTTTGGATTGTTGTATCTTCACTGTCATTTGTCTCTATGTATCTTTTAATTTTGTCTTTGATTTCTCAATGATCCATTGGTTATTTAATAGTACTTTGTTGAGCTTCCATGAGTTTGTGTTTTTTTGCTGATTTTTTTTCTTGCAGTTTATTTCTAGTCTCATAGCATTGTGATTAGAGAAACTGTTGGAAATGATTTCAATTTTTGAAAATTCATCAAGGCTTGATCTGTGGCCAAAGATGCGATCTATCCTGGAGAAAGTTCTGTTGGCACTTGAGAAGAAAGTATATTTTGCTGCTTTTGGGTGAGAAGTTAAGTCTATTTAGTCTAGTGTATCATTTAAGGCCTGTGTTTCCTTGGTGATTTTCTGTATGGATGATCTGTCAATTACTGTAAGTGGGGTGTTAAAGTCCCCCACTATTATTGTGTCACTGTCAATTTCCCCTTTTATGGCTGTTAGTAGTTGCCTTATATATCATGCTGGTCCTATGTTGGGTGTATATATATTTAAAATTATTGGAGTTCCCATCGTGGCTCAGTGGTTAATGAATCTGACTAGGAACCATGAGGTTGCAGGTTTGTTCCCTGGTCTTGCTCAGTGGGTTAAGGATCTGGCATTGCTATGAGCTGCAGTGTAGGTCGCAGACGTGGCTCGGATCCCATGTTGCTGTGGCTGTGGCATAGGCTGGCAGCTACAGCTCCAATTCGACCCCCAGCCTTGGAACCTCCATATGCCATGGGAGCAGCCCAAGAAATGGCAAAAAAAAACCAAAATAAATAAATAAATAAATAGAAATAAAATTGTTATTTCTTCTTTTACAGTGAGTTTAATTGAAAGTCATAAAGCAGTAAATGCAGCCTTGAAAACCTAAACTTTTTATAGCATCCTAGTCTTTCCCTATATCATGAGTGCCACCCGTTGACAGCTTCAATCAAATATTGTACTTAGGAGTTCCTGCATGGTGCAGTGGGTTAAGCATCTGACTACAGCAGCTCAGGTTGCTGTAGAGGCACAGATTCGACCCCTAGCCCCACACGGTGGGTTAAGGGATCCTGCACTGGCACAGCTGTGGTGTAGCTCAGAGCTCAGGCACAGATTCGATCCCTAGCTCCACACGGTGGGTTAAGGGATCCTGCATTGGCACAGCTGTGGTGTAGCTCAGAGCTACAGCTCAGATTCAATCCCTGGCCCAGAAATTCCCATATGCCACAAGTGTGGCCATAAAAATAAATATTGTACTTAGATGTATTATCTCTAGAAAAGCTTCTTCAAATTTGCTTGTATATGTCAGAACCTCTACTATTTGCCACCCTCATTTTGAAATACATGTCCTGAGAAAAACCTGAAGATGAAGTTTCTCTTTGATGGACTTTTAAATGATAAATTCATTTTTTGATGGGGAAAATAGTTGATTAATATAGAT